>NC_140075.1:106112511-107381943 GCF_964194135.1 Talpa europaea
AAGTAGAGATGCTCTTTACTCTTTATGTGAAAGCTCTGATTGAAAAGACAAAAGGGATTTAATCAGTCATCTGTGCTGCTGCTCTGGTAGCTCTAGAGTTTTTTTGCCTTGCTCTCCCTGCTCTTCTGCACCCTTCTTTTGAATGCAAACATGGTACAGCTTTATTTGGAATCAGTGCTCCCAGCTAAGCTGCAATAATTGGATGACTCACACTGTGCGAGTTGCTCTTGTAAGTCAGCAGTTTATGGAGCTGAGCAAACAGGCAGGTGCTGGATCAGAAAGGGCACACTTTTCCTCAGTTGGCTCAGGGTTCTCACCATGCTTTAAAGTTTGATGATCTGAAGCAGAAAGTGTAATCTACAGGTGACAAAGCACAGCACAATAGAGCCAGTCACTCACGCGAAGGGACACAGACTGGAGAGCAAACGCGGAGTTTGTGAAATTGTATTTTCATTTGAATCTCTCTGAATATCCAGGGATTAAGGTCAGGGGGTTATGGATATACTTGACCAGAGTCAAGGCAAGCCTCTCTTAGCAAGGGTGCCTCAGGAGTCAGGGCCCGGGTTTCGGTGACCTTGGTCAAATCTGAGCATGCAAATAACGATTGGCCACAGGTCATTAACCAGCATGTTGCTGAACTAAAAGAAGTAGAAGTGGGAGCTGTTCATCCATAGCTGAGATGGCTCTGTACTGAGTTAAGTGAAAATACTTGAGAAGCGGTTGACCTTTCTGAACAAAAATGTGAAGTGAGTCACTCCATTACCGTCTCATGGACACTCATCATTCTTTTAGCAGCTCTCACATCTGGATGTCACCATAGCTGTCAACACAGGAACTAAGAAACACTGTGTTGACTCAGCTCAGGTAAATTTTGGACTCTTAGAGAGGTTTACACCTAGCATTGCACAGTAATTATCTGGTGGCTATGCTATTGCTCTTACCCATGGCAACGTCTCATCCATCTTAGTTCCCTGCTGTCTGATAATGTTCCGTAGATGAAGTACTCGGTGAATGCTGTATATTAAATGATGGGACTATGACTGTCATTATGTGGACAACTTTCAAAGAGCTTTATATATGTCATCTTCAGTCCTTACAGCATCCCTTAAAAACAAGAGTTGTTACCCTTATTTTACAAGCAAGGAAATTCAAGCAGAATTCAGAGGACTCAGTTATAGACACCAAGGACTCAGTTTTAAGTTAGTTTGAGGTCATAATGCAAGTTTTCTTGTACTAGAAATTTAGAATGATGAAGGCAAAAAAAGAAAAGGATCCCAGAAACCTTCAATTGTTAGAAAATCTCACTGTGGTCTTCAGCATATCATTTAACCTTCACTGCCTCAGTTATATTTCTGTAAAATTTAATAATTACTATTGCCAAAAGGTGGCAGCTAAATTAGATCCTCTTAAGGTCACTTAAGTTTTAGAAACACAAACTTTTATACGTATGATCCTTGGATTAACATGAAGTCTTCACATGTCTTTCATTTTCCAAAAAAGATGTATACTGTGATGTACATGTATTTTAAAGCTGTTTAATTTGTTCTATCTAAATATTTTATACACATTTAACTCTAACTTAGAATTAAGATAGTATCAAATGACTCAAAAGATTTGAAGACAGTTGACATATGGCTTCTAAGTAATTACTCTTATTGGCAATTAAATATCAATGAAGAGAAAGGGTGGAGAAAAATTAAGTTGAAATGAAACTTAAGTAGTTTGTTGGAGCCACATTTTCTTTGTACAGAATTATGGAGTTTTGAACATGAATAAAGCATTCCAGGAGAAACATCAACACACACATACACACACACACACAGTTTAAGAGACTATCTTTTTGATATGGCTTAAATCTGGATAGAAATCAATAAAAAAAAGTGACATAACATATTTACATCATGATTAAATGGCTTACATATTCAAATAAGGTCTTGGTATTCATCAGATACCTGGAATTTCAAGTTTAAAGGTAAATGCAAAGGTAAACCAGAACATGACTTTGATATTACTGACCTCCTCTGTCTTATTCTCAAAAAGGTAAAATATATAGACCTATTCTTTATCAGTTTTTAATTTAGGACTGACATCCATCACATTTATTAGAAAGCTGATAAATATTATTACCTATAAATAAATATTACCTAGGCTTCGCACTTTTTGAGGCATTTTGGGCAATATAGGATCAATTTGAGTTTGACAAACTACCCTCATCCATGAGAGAGTGCTAAGTAAGCCATCTCAAGGACTGTCCAGAGCCCCACTATCCCTACTCTCTGTCCTCAGATATGGGAACGACTAGAAAAGGATTTATGTTGCTGTGCCTTTGGGCTTTACAATCAGCAGTCAAGTGTACATTTTCAAATTAGGATTTGTCCAGTATTATCAAAATGCACCAACCCTGACAGAATATGGCTTATATTCATGACTGAAGTTTATTTTAATTCAAGGAATAGAAAATAAACAGGAACAGAGCCAAGATTTCCTTTCTTTTTTCTATTAAAGGCTTAGAATTCTCATACCAATCAGTGTTTGATAAACAGAGATGGCAGTGGGAAAACAATCAAATAAAGGATATAAAAATCCATCATCAACACACAGTCATATTATGTTACTCACTTTATCACTCTGCCCTAGTAGTGTCCAAGTAAATTTTGGGCTGTGTAAAGTAAACTTGAGCTTATTAACAAATAACAGCAAATAATTAGGAGAGATTTTTTTCTCTTCTTAATTAGTAAATTGGAAACATTGTCAGTGGCATAGCACATAACAATTCCCCAAGATTGCTTATTAGTATAATTTTGATTTTCTTTATTACAGCAATCTACTCAACCCCAATATTCCTTACAGGGAGTCATCCATGAGATGGTTAATGACATGAATTGGAGCTTCCTGGGAAATATTTTGTTATTCTGTTTAAAAAAAATGTTCAGGCATACTTGGCATTTACCTTCCCCCTTGAACTTACTTTAAACATGAACATGATGCCTGAGGCTGCGATAATGACATAAGAGTGGCAGCAACATGGTAAGCATGGCAAAAGTAACACACTTGTTTCTCAGACGGCATCACCGAATGTCTGAAATCAACACTTGTAATTGTCTACCTCTTATTATTTGGGGAGAAACGTATAAAAAAAATTATTTTCTTGGGGCCTTCTGGGTGGCGCTGGCGATTGGGCGCCGCACTCACTGTGAAGTTGTCCGCAGCCTCTGCAGCGTGGGTTCGATCCTGGCTGCTGGCTGGCGAGAAGCCCACATGGCACAGCGGACCTCTCCTGTCTCCCCCACTGCTCCCCTCAGCAGTGTATTTCATCAGTCTGCCTGTTCTGCTCCCTGCTCTGTCTCTGGTGAATCCTCTCACCCCTCACACCTCTGGCCTGTACCCCGGTTCTTGTATAAATAAATAAATCTTTAAAAAAAAAATCTATTTTCATGTTACCTGCTGGATAATAGAAAATAAATGAAAATATGATGCAATGCCTGATAATAGCATTGGACTGGAACATTTATTTGAAATGGCATATGGGTATGAAGAGTTCAGGTGTGCAAATAGATGTGCAAATTGTAACTGCTTTTTTTATTTCACTAGGTGACAAAATAAAAACATTAATTCTGCCCTTCCCAATGTCCTTGCCAATCAAGTTAATCATCCAGTAAGGGAAACCCAGGCTGGGTCAAGGTGTAGGGTTAAGAAGAAAGGAAGCTCACTTAGTCTTCAGTCATTGGTTCACACTGGTTGAAAGGAAATGCCATTTTGGCCATCAATATGGCTTTTTCAAATCTAGTAGAGTTCTGGGCTCCTTACCCCCCAGAGCCTATACATTTTTGTGAGACTGAATTTATTTGCCCAATGCATTCCTATTTATTCCCTTTTGGAGTCATGAGGCCCAGTTCTTCCAAGAAGCAAGCTGTTTGATGCTGGTTTTCTTTTTCCTTTGAAATCCACAGATCTCTATCTTTTCTCCACGTTCCCTCCTCTCCTCATTTTTCTCTAGGGAAGATGATCCTAGTTGGTGACAATCTTTCTCCAAGGAATAATATGTATGTCTAGAAATTCCATTCCCTCTACCTTTTATTTCATCCATAGAAAAAAGACTCCCTTACTGCTCCTAAAAAATTAAGCTTTCAAAGCAGAGCCAAAATTCTGGACACTCTTTCAGCTTCTGTTCTTACCTAGGCCTGCCCTAAAGTGGTATGTCCTATATCCAGAACACTGTATGAATGGAACATAGACAAATAGGAAGATATGGAGAGGAACTGAAAATAACAAAAGTGTCACAGTGCAATAGATAGAGATATATTGAGGAGATGGAGGTGGATGGAGCAGATTATACTTTCTAATGGTGCCATTCATGTGGCACCATTTTATGAACCATCCCAGACAAGCTCCCATTAAATCAATCCCTGGGCATCTTAATAGTTTGGTACCCACAGTTGTCTTCACTGCAGCATCAGGGCTCTTCAGTTTAGAGATTATAGAGAGTGTGAAAAAATAAGAGGAAATCCTTATTTAAGGGATTATATTTTTGAATTGGTTACATTATAGTCACAATAAAATTTGTCCAGTTTTATCCTGGACTGAGAAGGATAGGGGAAGTTCACCAATTCACCTGTGAACCATCACTGTAGTCCCTTGTGTTCTTCTTGCTTCTGTTTTGATTCCTCTACTTCCCTATCCCTTGCAGAATGTCTCTGATTTATAGGTGCCTGTTATTTTTTTTTATTTATTACTGTTGTTATTTTTTTTCCAATCCCTTATTTGGTTCTCTTATATGTGAAACTATCCAATATTTTTCTTCTTCCTTCTGGCTTATTTCACTGAGCATAATCCCTTCTAGCTCCACCCATATTGTTGTGAATGACATGTTTATCTTTTTTGATTTACTGAATAGTTTTCCATGTGGTGTATATATACAACATCACTTGACTCAGTCATCTCTTTTTGGACATTTGGGTTATTTCCCAAATGCCTATTATAAATAGTGCTACAATACACATAGGGGTGCAGGTATCCTTTTGAATTAATGTTTTTGTGTTCTTTGGGTAGATTCTTAGGAGTGGAATTGCTGGGTCATTTGAAAGCTCCATTTTTACTAGTTTGAGGAACCTCTATACAGCTTTCCATAGTGGTTGGGCCAGTCCAGCAGTGTAGGAGAGTTTCTTTTTCTCCACATTCTTGCCAACATTTATTGTTTCCTTTTTTTTTTTTTATTATGTGCCATTCTCACTGGTTTAAGGTGGTATCTCATTGTGGTTTTGATTTGCATTTCCCTAATTTTAAGTGATATTGAACATTTTTTCATATGCCTCTTGGCCCTTTGCATTTCCTCTTTGGAGAAGTGTCTTTTTAGGTCTTCTGCTCATTTTTTGACTAGATTGTTTAATTTGTTTTTGTTGAGTTGAGTGAGCTCTCCATAGATCTTTGTGATCAGTCCCTTATCAGTTGTATTGTGTGTAAAAACTTTCTCCCAATTAGTAGGGTGTCTCTTTGTTTTGGTTAGTGTCTCTTTTGCAATACAGAAGCTTTTCAGTTTTATGCAATCCCAGCTGTTAATCTTTTCCTTCATTTTCTTTGCTTTGGAGATGTGTCTTTAAAGATGCTACTGAGATATATGTCATGTAGTGTTTTACCTATATTTTCTTCTATATATTTTACAGTTTCAGGTCTTATGTTCAATTTTTTTATCCATTTTGAGTTGTTTTTTGAGCATGGTGTGAAGTGGTGGTCTAGCTCCATTCTTTTGCATGTAGCAGTCCAGTTTTCCAGTGGTGCATGGGGTTCCTGGGTCATCTGCTGAGATGTCGCCATTTGTTGGCATATGGCAAGTTTATTGAGGAAAGGAGGACAAGGAAAATGAGCCATCTGCATAGGAATAGGTGGGCAGTTTTAAAGGACAAGCACTGGATTTTACCAGGACAAGGGTGTTCTTTTATAATGTTCTTTGATGGAATTATTGTGGAAATTACCACCTTGGGGTCAGACTGGTTGGTCTTCTAAGATCGAAGATCCTCTCTGCCTCTCTCTGGCTGACAGTCTTTCCTGATGTTAGGGAGAACTGATGTCCTGAGCTAATCCCATAAAGGCTTTGTGGACCCCACCCCCACTCCAGACTAAAGCCATCGAGACATTGGGAAAGACAAATGCCATCACCACCAAGGGGAGGTGGCTGAGACCTGAGGGTGGAGTTAAGCAGCCAGGTTGGGTATAAAAACCAAACATGTGGGCCTTGGGGTGGCTTGCTGTCGCTCGCCTCCTGGCTTCATGGCTCCTGGCTTGCAGCCAGCTCTCAGAGTGCCATTTGGGATTCCAGATCGGCGGATCGGGTAGGACTCATTTAAAACTTTGTCTCCCGCTTTTCTCCTGAGCTGTACATTTCCTCATTTCCCCTTCCCTTGTAAATAAACCTTTTATTAACCTTCCGCGTGTGCCTGCAGTAGAGCACTGATAAGTCCTTTTAAGCGTGCGGGTGAGGACCCACAGTCAAGCACCCTGTTTTGTATCAGGGTTGCTCTACAACACTGACACTCCCTTAGGTTCCTGGAGCTTTCCATAGCTGGTTTTGTTAAGATGTATTAATTGTCCCCATGCCACCTCTATGTGAGGTGGGGTGAGACTTTGTGAGACTTGTCTTTGTGAGACTTTCCATCCTAAATTTATCTATTCTAAGTTTCCATCAGCAGTGAGGTGATAAAAAGAATGACCAATCCAGCCTGTTGCGATTTTTCAACTTCCACACAAAATGAAGCAGCTTGGAAATAAAATAAAAGAACTTTTGATTAAGTGAAGCAATCAGTTCATATGTGTGTGTGCATGTATGTGTGTATACACACATGTAAATCAGTACATGGGCTATATTTTCCAATTCAGCCTGTTCTTTTAATTTTGAATGTGAACAATCTAGACTAAACTGTGATTGCCTCTTACTTGAGTTGCTATAATAATTTCCCTCCCTCAATATAATTACTGTTAGATTTAAATTCTCAAATACTCTCATCATGTTGAAACCAGATGCTCCATTGAAAACACAAATCTGATATTGCCTGCTTGGAAAATTCTGCTCCAAAACATTCTCATGGCTCTTAAGAAAGTGTACATGTCTTCAGGGGTCTGCAAGTCCCTGCTTACCACCCTTACCCGCCCCACTTCTGCATTCCACAGTCCTTCCCCATAGCCCCTATTGTTCTTCCAAGATATCCCCAAGGACTTCTAATCTTCTCACTTACTGTTTCCTCTTTTGTCATGTTAACCCTACTTAATTTTCCATACTAGCTGGAATTAAACTCAGCTGGAATGTGTCATTCTCTGCATTTGCTTCCCAGCATTCCTGCACCCTATCCTCCACCCTGGACTTCTACCTGAGAAGGTGTGGATCTTTCCCTCAAGAACTGGAGTCCCCTAAGTAGATGATCCCCCCAAGTTCCCAGGGTGACTTGAGTTTAAATCAACCATACTGCCTGATTTTTCAGTGAATGGTGTGGAATGCCAGGTTTAAGTGGATTATTCACAGCATTCTTTAGCTAAGGATATTGATTTGGAGCTAGGCCTGTTACTCAATTTGGCCTAATGAAATACACCTCAAAGTTTGTGAAGGGTTTCTGGGAAATGTTTTCTTCATTCTGAACAAATAGATACTGGCATAGAGAACTCTTTCATCCTCTTCATGTTTTGCATTTGTCTAAAGCTACAAAACACTTTTTATTAACATGGAGGAAAATTTTATCACATGGGGCAAGGAAAACTGAGTATGGAAGAAAGGAATGGAATAGCTGCCATGGAGTTAATGTGACTCTGAACTCTGAGTTGGGACTTTCAATTTTATGGTGTATAGCATTTTCCCAGCGGTGCCGTAAAAAATTACCACAAACTCTGTGGCCTAAAAAAACAAATTTATTCTCTTACGGTTCAGAAGGCCAAAAGTCTGAAATTAAGATGTCAGTCAGGCCAGTTCATTCAGAAGGCTCTGAGGGAAAATCTATTCTCTGCCTTTCCTAGCTTCTGGGGGCTGCCGGCAATCCTTGGTGTTCCTTGGCTTGTACGTGGGAGACTCCAGCTTCTGAGTCTGTTTTCACATGGCCTTTTCCCTGTGTCTGTCTCCAAATCTTGCCTTCCTTAAAAGAACACCCATCTTTGGACATAGGGTCTGTCCTAATTCAGGTCTCATTTTAACTTGATTAACTTAATTGCATCTGCAAAATTTCTATTTCCAGGGGACTCCCTAGTGGCGCAAGGGGTTAAGTGTCAGCACTATGAAGCTATCTGCAACTATTGCAGCAAAAGTTCGATCCCCAGCCACAGAGGTAACCCATATGGCACAGCAGACCTCTCCTGTCTCACCCTCTGCCCCTCTAAGCAGTGTACTTAATCTGCCTGTTCTGCTCCCCACTCTGTCTCTGGTGAATCCTCTCACACACACACACACCCCGCCCCCACACACACACACCTCTGGGCATACATCCCAGCTCTTGTATGCATAAATAAATAAATCTTTAAAAAAATCCTATTTCCAAATAATATTGATAAGAACACAAGTTAGGATTTAAATGTCATGGGGGAGAATCATATATAGGCCAGAGGAGGTGCAGGGGTGGGTGAAAGAATTCACCAGAGACAGAGTGGAGAACAGAAAGCATGGATTTATTGAAATGTACTGCTAAGAGAAGCAGTGGGCAAGCCAGGAGAGGCTGCTGTGCAAAGAATGAGGGTCCTAAGGCCATATTTATACTCCAGGCATCATTGACTGGTTAGGGTGACTAGTGGTGGGTGTGTCCTGACTGATCATCTGAATTAGTGTAGAGTATCATTTCATTAGCTCTTCTGATCATCAGCTTAATGTTCAAGTTCCCATGGCAGTTCCATCTACTCCCTCTGTCCATTCAAGCCTTGCAAACTTGCCTTCTGGGCAAGAAATGGGGGCTTAATGTCATGATACTATGACATTAAGGTTAAACTTTAACACGCAGGACCATTATATTTCTTATTTTTGAAAACACTTCATGTTGTAGTTTCTATTATTTGTAGCTGATGGTATCCTTAATCAATGTTCCCCTCTTTACGCTCTTTTCCAAATTGTGGGTGCTCTTTGAATTGTCTTCAAAAGTTGGCTTGCCCATCACAGCACTTTCCAATTCTTTCAAACTGTTTGTTTTCTTACTACTTCTTTGCACACAGTTAGCTACTTCCCTTTGTCTATCTCAGTTAAGATTCTGTTTTCAACACTTAGCAGGGAACCTGACATGTATTTTGTGTTCTATAAATAATTGCCTAATGATTAAGTTAAATAGAGTTTGAGAGATATATAAAAGTAGGAAGTACATTTAAATCATCCCCAGTATCGCTGTCCAGGTGGAAAAAAAAAAAACTATAAATTTGCTTGCATAAATCCATCCAGCATTTTTGTGCAAAGATATTTCACTCCATAATTATTGTACTGATATACAATTTCCTTGCTTTCTTTTTCTTACATTATACAACAAACATTTATTTTCTGTCATTACAGTCCTCCCAAAGTTTTTAAAAACCTGCATAATCATCCATTGGATGATTATATTAGAATGTGTTTAAATATTCCCTGAAGGTGAAATATTTACCTTCATTTTTATGTATATTTTTCTCCTTGAGGTTTTCTAAAATTTATCATTCTTTATACATAAATATTTTTCTAATATCTAGGAATATTTCTTTAGCTCCCAACCTGAGTGAGTTAAATTAAATTTTAGGATTCCTGAGGGAATACAAGAATTCAGGGAATAAAGTCTAGTTTATGGTCTAGAAAAATACAGGAAGGATTCCATGAAGTTGGAAGTAAAGTCAGATTAGGGAGCAAGCTGGCCATGGACACTCGAAGAGTGAGCAGTGAAAGAAATCTCGGCCTCCCTCCTCACAGCCTCATTTTATCACTATGAATATGACTCTCATTTGTCAGGACCTAGTATTAGAACTCAGTGTCTCCCTAGGTTTTATCTGACTTCCAAGAAATTAGAAGGAGATAAAAAGTGTAAGAAATTAGAGTGGAATGTACTACAATTAACTCTTTATGGCAAGTCATCATTAAATCACATAATAAAAAATGTATATTGTTTTGAGAGCATATTCAGAAGTCATCTACAGTAAGCCATGAAAATGCCATCTTAGATACAGGACCTTAGATGAAAAGGAATTCATAGACTGAGTGTCACATTTTCATAATAAAGTCATTAAATGGATTGAATTTAAACCATGCATGGGGGTCTTTTCTACAAGAAAGAGTACAAAACATGAACAAAATACTTGCTTGACCTTATTTTTTATTTCTAAATATTTTGTATATTTGCATTTTCAGCCAAACTCACAAGTCATGACTGTTAGGAGTACTATAGAGGAATGAATTCAGTCCTTATAGTTAATGAGTAGTGCTAGCTCCAGTTCTGCCACTTCCCTACCTTGTGATTTAGAACAAAATAGATTGCCACATTTTCCCCTAGATTTGGCTTCCACATTCACAGACTGAATGGATCAGATGCACGATAATTCTTTAGATGCATTGCCCTCTAAAAATCTTTGATTCCAAGCAATTCATGATGTAAAGCTACACAACAAATTTAAATGTGCTGAATATTGATTCTATTCTGGCAGTTAAGTAATAAACCATAGTCCCAAAGAGTTAATTTTGAAGAGTAAATTACCATTCAATTCACTGAAGTAGCCTGGGTTCTTGGCAGTCAGATAAATGAAAGCTGAAATGGTTTAAAAAAAAAATAAAAATCCAGCATCCTTGAAAATTTTCCATGGTTTATCCTAAAGAAAAAAGTATTTCCAAAAATCCACATATTCCTTCCATAATGGAAACAATTTGGACCCACTTGTATATGAAGTAAAATGCTAAGGAAGACTTTGCAAATATGTCTTAGAAATATTATAGAAATTAAAAGGCAGTCAGTTCCATGCAATAGAGAACAAAAAGAAAAGTGATGATGTTTGTATTACTCAAGAAGTTCTCCCACCCATTCATATGTAGTATGAGTGATTTTGAGCTACTGAACTGATGAATTTTAACATGAAATTTTTCCTCTGTTTACAGGATTTTACAAGAAAATGGACTCCATAATATTACTATTCCA
The DNA here is from genome assembly GCF_964194135.1 of Talpa europaea. Taxonomy (NCBI): domain Eukaryota; kingdom Metazoa; phylum Chordata; class Mammalia; order Eulipotyphla; family Talpidae; genus Talpa; species Talpa europaea. Next base: position 106,123,611 of record NC_140075.1, read on the forward strand.
AAGAAGAGGATACCAGTTTGCTGTACTTTCAAGAATCTCTGCTGGCAGATGGCATACTAAGTGTATGATGCCACGATTTTCTTTCACTTTTTTCCCCCTCAATTTAGAGAATGGACTGTTAAAAATGAGCCTCACATATTCTGAGGGAATGAAGTTACTAAACTTTACAGATATTAATGTTCAAGCAATAGGTCCTGAGTATAGTAAGAGTCATCTCTAACTCACTGGAAATGTTGGTAATCATTGCAGGTGGCTGGTTATGATTATAACATATTAGGGAAATGCTAACACCTGCTATACAGGTCACAAGGTGGTCCCTATAATTTTATTAACAAGTTAATAGTGGGGAAAATAAGTTAAATGTGAGCAGTTAACTGTCCTTTACTATCAAACTGATTTATGTTTCAATTAGTTTTTTATTGGAGTCTTCAGGGGTTTATATATACATATATATATATATATATATATATAAAATCATGTCAGTTACAAATAATAGGTGTTTTACTTCTTCTTTCCCAATTTGGATTCCTTTTATGTCCTTCTCTTGCCTAATTGCTCCAGCTAGGACCACCAATACTAGATTGAAGAGTAGTGATGAAAGCGGACATCCTTTTCTAGTACCAGATCTTAGTGGAAAACCTTTCTGTTTTCCCCTACTGAGAACGATGCTAGGTTTGCGTTTGCCATTATGGATTTCATTATGTTCCCTCTACTGTCATTCACTCAGGAACAATACTCTGTTCCCTGAATAGTCAAAATCCTATCTCTTTCCCTTGTCCACAAAGTATTATTTATCAGTGACCTTTGAGGAAATAGGAATCCTAGAGTTGAATGACAAAACTTGTATTTCCAAACAGTGTGGCCATTAGCAAACTCTTTAACATTTCGAGCTCTGGATCCTTATCAGTCAAATGAGAATATTAACAATTGCACATATTTTCTGTGAAGATTAAATAAAATAATGTATGTGGAATATGTAGTCCAGAGTCAGAAACATTGAGGAAGCAATGGTTTGTCTGAGTCCAGGTCCAAGACCTACTCCTTTTCACTTCATTCCAGAAACTGAGGCTCAGCAGAATCAGATACAAGCAGAGTCACATGGTGATCTTAAACAGTGTAATTGAGTGAGCTATCTTTGAGCTCATTCATTTTATGAATTAATCATATATATGACATATATAAAATTCAGGCAGAAATGAGGTCATTGGAATTGGAATTAAGCAGGCTGGATTTCCATAGTAGGTCCTAGAACTGCATCTACCCTGAGGTAGGTAAAGAACAACCAAGCAAGGAACAGGGCTCGAAAAAGTTATCTTTCTCCTCCACTGATAGTTTAGATACTGCTCTCATTTTCTCACTTACTCTGAAGTTTGCTTCTGCATCACCCCAACTTGCTTAGAATAGTCCATGATGAAAGAAGTGAATGATCCAAAACAAGGAAAGCAAAAACAAATATTCAAAGGAAAACAAAGCCTCCTTGATCCTAATTCTCTTCAGTCACTACCTACTTCCTCACATTTTCTTTATAACAAATTTTCTCAACAGAAGTATAAACACTCACCACCTTACTTCCTCATGTCTTACCTTTAATATTTTATATTAATCAACAATTGGGATAAACATGCTCAAACTTTAAATCTGAAATAAGATATAATGGTGACATGGCCAGATTCTTACTAAATGATCTGTTTGCTGTTCGTAAAAGTGGACAAATACCCTGAGCCATTCACCTTAGGCTTACTTTATATACTCTCTAGCATTAGCTTTCTATATTCTAAAACAGTTTCTTTCCCTCCCATAATTAAGCATAGCCAATTGATTATATAGAAGTTAATACTAGAAATTATAAAGTAAGCATAAGGTAAATAATTCAGCACATTGTCTACATTTACTAATAACAAATCCTGGGTTCAAGATCAAAAGAAATGTAAAAGTGTCTTATTTCTCTATGACCAATTCCAAGGCAATTTGGTTCCCTAGAAATACCAGAAAGGAACATGTAGCATGTGCCTCTGGCCATACTGGGGATTCTAAGGAAAGACACTTAGAACTTTTGAGCTAAAGAGTTAAGGGTCCAAATTCACCCCTTGAATTTTCCCATGTGTCTAACAACTCTTCCTAATTGTCATTTTAAAATCATAGACTCTCTGAATCCATCTCGAGGTTTCTTCGAATGTAGGCGATAAAAGGGTAGTATGTGATTTCACACAAAGAGGAGAATCCTTCTGCCTCCCAGCTTTCTGAAAGTTTTGCCTATCCCCCCATACTTATAACAACTATTTTAATGCTACACAAGGTTATTTCCAGTATTAAATGCAACTTTTCAAATACTGAAGTTCTTGCCAGTGCCACTGAGATCGTATTACATATGACCTAACAATTTGGACTTTGTGAACAGAAGTGTCCCTACTTTAAAGGTTTCTTCCCCTCGGCTAGAAACTGATTTGTGTTGCCCCAGAATTCATCAATTGAAGACATAACAGTCAGTGTGAGAGCACTGGGAGATAGACCCTATAGGAGATAATTAAGTTTAAATAAGGTTATTAAAGTGAAGCCCTGAGCTATAGGATTAGTGTTCTCATGAGACGAGACACCAGAGAGCTTACTCTCATTCTCTGCCAGGTGACGACATGGCCAGAAAGGGGCCATCGGCAAATCCAAAATGAGGTCTCACCAGAACCCAAATGGGGCTACACCCTGATCTCAGATTTTCAGTTACCACAACTACAAGAAAACTAATGTCTGCTGCTTAAGCCCCCCAGTCTGTGGTGTTTTATTATGGCAGCCTGGACAAAGGTTCCCTCTCTTACTCTTTACTCTCAGTTGCGGATATTATTTTTGCTAGTTAAGACCTTCACTAGTTTCCTATATATATTTTGTGTAACTGCCTCTTAATTGATTTTTCTCATCGGTCTTTTTTTTTTTAAAGATGTATTTATTTATCCATACAAGAACTGGGGTACAGGCCAGATTTGTGGGAGGGTAAGAGGATTCACCAGAGGCAGAATGGGGAACAGAACAGGCAGACTGACAAAATACACCACTGAGGGGAGCAGCGAGCAAGACAGGAGAGGCCTGCTGCGCCATGTGGGACTCTTGCAGGCCAGCCAGGATCAAATCCGCACTGCAGAGGCTGAGGACAGCTTCACAGCGCGGCGCTCAACCACCTGCACCACCAAGGGAGGCCCACTTTTATATCAGATTTATTTTTATTTATTTATGTGTACAAGAACTCTAGTGTAGGCCAGAGGTGCTTGGGGGAGGGAGAGTATTCAAGACAGAGTGGGGTGCAGAACAGGAGGATCTATTGAAATGCAATGCTGAGGGGAGCAGTGGTGGAGACAGGTGAGGTCTGCTGCAACTTGGGGGTCAGCTCCCTGGCTAGGATTGCACTCAGGTCAAAGTGACAGGCTATAGCTTCAGAATGCCGAGACTTTAACCCATGGGCCACCAGCCAAGCCCTCTCTTTTTAGGTATTGCTCCATTCAACTGGTAATTTGCTATAATCTGAATCTCATCTCACCATAGTCTCCCAGACATTCAATTTAAGGATATAGAGACAAACCTGTAGGACCTGATTGTCATCGAATTTGAATTAGTTTTTAAGCAAAGTTCTGGGTAAGAGCCTCTTTGATCAAAATTCTACAATAGTGCTCCATGCATGTAGAAAGAATGGAAAGCACCATTTAACATGCAAATCTTGCCTGATCTGTCCTCAGTCTGCCTCTATAAATGCCCAGTATTTCTCGACTTTCTACCCTGTGTACTCGACAACCTAATACAGCTGTTTTTCTGCCTTAATTTCTTAGCTTAGTTGTCCCTCAGTGTCAGTGTTCATTGCATTATGACAGATGCAATAATCTATATTGTTTTTCTTTTCAACTCAATTTTAAACCTTGGAGAGAAGGAACCATTATTTTTAAACAAATACACAAGTAGAGATATTCCCCAAATCATAATATGGACACCACCACCAGAAATCAACAAATGTAAGACTCAATGCACATACTTCAGTTTAAAAAACACCTAGTTCAGGTGGTGCAGGGGGTTGAGCACAGTGCTGTGAAGCTGTCCATGACCTTTGTGGTGCAAATTCAATCACCAGCTGGCTGGGAGCAACCCACATGGCACAGCAGACCTTTCCTGCCTCTCCCGCTGTTCCCCTCAGCAGTGTATTTTGGTACATCTGCCTGTTCTGCTCCCCACTCTGTCTCTGGTGAATCCTCTCACCACCCCCACACCTCTGGCCTGTACCCCACTTCTAAAAAAAAAATAACTAACTAAATAAATAAAAAACACCTAGTTAAATTGGAAGGAAAAAAAAAAGAAGAGGAAGAGGAAGGGAAGAAATGAAAGAATAATAGGAAAAGGAGGAGAAAAAAAATTAGGTTGAAAAAAAAAAAGATTCAGCTCTAACACACCCAGGATTTTTAGTAGTTCCTCGTTGAGATTTGGAAATGTTATTAAAATACAGTAAGGTCTGAACATCAATATTATTGCTTCAGAAACATAAAAATAGCTGTAGAAAAAGCTATACATAATTCATACTTCATATTATAGATATAAGTCATTCTGAAACAAAATATTTTTCCTGTGAAGTTACAAGTGAAACAGACAAAACATCAGACCCTCTTAGATAATGCTATTGTAGATTTTGGGTTAGAGTAAACCATGCATGACAACTGTGATGAAGATGTCAGCATGCCTAGTAGGCAGACCAGAGAGGAAATGGGATTTATCCAAGCCTGGATTGTTTTTAAATCAAGGAACAGCAAAAGGCAGTCCATTTTTATTCCCAGGAGGGTAACAGCTCCTTCTCCCTCTTTTACCCCAACAGACTAAAGCCATGGATTAAGAGGGCCACCTTGTGAGCAGTTTATGCATGAGAATAAAGAGAGCACAATCTTAAATTGCCAAAATTTCTGGGTTCCAAAAACCAATCAACATCAGGACAAAAAAGAGCCAGCTTGGAGACTCTGGCCATCAGAAAGGAATAGAGAGACCTTGAAGGGAGCAACTCTTTTTCTTCTAGAAAAGAGAATTCCTTGACATCAGCTGCTCTACTCTTGTGCTGTCTTAGTGGATGGGGACTTTCACTTTTCTCCTCTTTCAGGGAAGCTGAGTGATACAGGGATAGCATTTTTTGTGTGAGAGAACCTTCATTAACCACAAAAAAGCCAAATTGTTGTTTCCCTAATTTTACAAACAGAATAATTTGTTTTCTTCTTCTCCAGTGAAACTATGTGTTCCTATTTCTCACAGTGAAAAAAGAGTCAGGCCTCCAGGGAGGCCTGTAACCATTACACTCAGGTAGTGTCTTTTTTTTTTTTTTAATATTTATTTATTTATGCGTACAAGAACTAGGGTACAAGCCAGAGGTGTGTGTGTGTGTGGGGGTGAGATGACTCACCGGAGACAGAGTGGGGAACAGAACAGGCGGGTCTACTGAAATACACTGCTGAAGGGAGCAGTGGGCAAGACAGGAGAGGTCTGCTGCGCCATGTGGGTAGTTCCCTGATCGGGGATTGAACTCATGCTGCAGTGGATGTGGATAGCTTCATATGTTGTACCTTAACCCCTTGCTCCACCAGAGAGGCTGTAGGCAGTGTCATTTGATGGTGGTAGGATTTGATAAAATTTCCCAATAATTTGACAAATTTCTTCTTATATTAAATTTAAACAACATGTATTGTCATTTTTTAATCAGACTTATGACTTTATTATTATTGTAATAGAAAAAAATTTCTGTCATTTTCAGTTAATGGAATCTATCTTATCTCTTTGATAAGTTCCTACATTGGATCCATGAGCTCATAGTGTCCACTATATGGCAAACGTACTTCCAACTGGGGAGAAAATCGCTTTGTTCATACCTGATGCCAATTGACCAGGGGTCCAGGAAGGATGGATTTAGCACTGATTACTGAAGAAAAGGGTTGATCAGGCCATTTATAAGCAAAGTGGAAGGAATAGTCATCTTCCCACATTTAAGATAACTATACTCATAAATTAGCAAATAAAATGAATTATAACAGGATCTAATATATATCCCTAATGATTAATCACATAAGTCAGTAAAGATTGACATGTCTGTTTTGGACTACATCTTGAGTAGTTTCACCAAATTTCTTTTTTTTTAAAAGGATTTTATTTATTTTTGCATAGAACTGGAGAGCAGGCCAAGGTGGGTGGGTGAGAGGATTCACCAGAGACAGTGTGGGGAGCAGAACAGGCTATTTACTAAAATACCCTTCTGTGGGACATTGGGGGAGACAGGAGAGGTCTGCGGCACCATGTGGGTTAGGTCCCTGGCCAGGAATAGAACTCAGGCCATCGTGGTGATAGAGCTGAGAATTAATCCCTAAACAACCAGGGAAGCCCTACCAAAATTCTTTTTTAGGAATGAAAGTCAGTTCATGGAAGTATGTTGTATTTTTCCTTTAGAGTAGGTCATGCATATTTCTTATAGTAAATGACAGCCATTTCTTATAATAAATGGATATTTAGCACTTTAGCATTCATATAAAAGAAATCACCTAATAGTAATTGGAAACTATACACTTTTGTCCCAATTATTTGTTAATTACTGTGGAACAATGAGAAAATGGCTTTTAATTATAAAATGATATGTATTAAAAATGTATATAAAATAGGGCCTCCCTGGTGGCGCAGCAGTTGAGCGCTGGGCTGCAAAACTGCCTGCAGCCTCTGCAGCGCCAGTTCGATCCCTGGCCTCTGGGCGAGGGTCCCACATGGCGCGCAGACCTCCCCTGCCACCCGCTGTTCCCCTCAGCAGTGTACTTCGTCTGTATGCCTGTTCTGCTCCCCGTTCTGGCTCTGGTGAATTCTCTCACCCTCCCGACTTCTGACTGTACCCAGTGCTTGTATAAATAAATAAATAATTAAATCTTAAAAAAAATTATGGATTAAAAAAAGTATATATTTTATTAAAATATAAATATATATTAAAAGGTCCCTAAGTCACCTTTGAGTTCTGTAATTCCAGTGGAATACAGATAAGAATGACAAAGTAACAACAGACTTTCCTTCAGAGTGTGACAAATCTGATTTTTCTTCTCGATTTTAGTTCAAATGGAAATACTTTGTCATAACATTTCATTGCTTTAAGATCAGTTCTTATCTGGCAGTAAATAAGGAGTATCAAGATATATACAAAATATCTACTAATGTACCCATCTCCTCATTTGTCACTGGCTCATTGCCCACCCCCCTATCTCACACACACACCACACACACACACACACACACATATGTGTGTGTGTGTGTGTATGTGTGAGTCTTTTCCATTTCCTTTTTGGATCTAACTGGTATCATTTCACAATTAAAAGCCCAGAATGTCTTCATATACCCTTTGTAGAACAAGATGAAACCTTCTTCATGGAAATTGCTAGAAAGGTATTTCATGAAATAGCTTCATGAAGGAGCACTGGCCAATGAAGGTCCAGGATTCTGAGTTCCCAGGAGGCACCTGAAGTTAAGAAAAGCTCAGCACTGGGGGAGAGAGAAATGTGGCATGTAAGATTTGCTAAAGGTACACCCAGTGTTTTTCAAGTTTCCTTCAAGTGAGCAATGAGTGAGCATTATTAAGCATCTCTTCTTTTGCTCCCTGTGCCCATTGGTCTTCTAGGTATTAGAAAAGGAGGATGCAAAACAATTCCAAAAAGGTATAATTGTGTAAATTGACCATCTTATTAATTAGTAATCTTGGGTTTTATATCCTTCTCAAACAGTTTAGAATAAGTATAATACCAAACAGTAAATTTCCCTACTCTTATGGAGCAAAGTGAACATTAGACAAAGTTGTCATTGTAACAGTAATTTTATATACAAAAATGTGTTAAGTTCTTTATGTATGCATGAAATCATTGTAGATATATGTGAATGTATATAATATGCCTACTTAAATATATATAGCTTATTAAAATGTGTATATACTTTTTTTAACCTCCATACCAAGAAAAATCTTACACAGTATAGTGTACTAATCCTAAACATAAAGTCTGATAATTTTTCACATGTGTATGCCCTGCATAATCATCAGATTAAGATATATAATATTACAGTTCATGATAGAGCTTTGTTTCTTACTAGTGGGCTCTATTCATTGTAAATTTTAGGGGAGTCAACTTTATTCTTAACCCTCTGTCCTCTCAGAGTATTTTAAAAAGCATAAAACCCTGAAATATTTTAAGAAAACATCTTCTACTTAGCATTTGTAAATATTGTAAAGTAGAATTCTAGAGTTTAGATCAAAATCTTGCAGTCTCTTCCTATGACTCTAGACAAAGTATCCCTGTTGTGTCTCAGTTTTGTAATCTTTAAAATAAAATAATAAGCCTTAGTCTACATATCTTACAGGAAAATTGTAATACTCAAATGATGAAATGCACATGGTCCATTTTAAATTGCAAAGGACTATAAACAACACTATTGCTCTTTTATGACACAAACCACTTTGGAAAATTTCAAATTATTCTGAGTCATTCCCAAAAGAAATAGCTTCTATTTCTTGATTGGGAAACCATTGAGGTTTTTTACCTAATAATTGACTGTTTATACTCATTTGCCCTATGCAATTTCATCCTGTTAACAAGTATCTTCCTTCTAAATTATTTCCCTTAAGACATTTATGCTTTTCTGACTTTCCTGCTACAGCAGTGATTATCTGTGACATATTAGAAGAATATTTTACTGTAGTTAAAAGACCAAGATTATTGAGTCTCTTTCAGAGGTGTCACTCAGAAAGAATCAGCAAATATTTTGCTATACATGAAAATCTTGAGAAATGCAAAGTTAATCATAAATGTCACTCACTTTTTCAAGCTTAAAGTTTTAAACAGATAACACCTGAAATATGAAAAAGGTTTCTTGAGGCATGCCATGTATAGTGATTTTAGACAAATCTTTATTTGAAATATGCACCCATGGACAATTACCTCCCATGGAAAATTTTGAGACTTTATTTTCAAGCATTCCTGCTTTCCTTTTTTCCTTGTACACTACATCTGTTGAGGTAGCAGGCTAAACTTTCCACATTGCTTCAATGTGTCTTTTGAAAAATCTAAATATGGAGCATAGCACTTCTGTATGAAAAGGTGTGTATTAATAACATCCAAATCAAATATTTTGTTCCTCATTCAACATTTGACTTTCTTTTTTTTCCCCTGAGAGACACGCGAACAGGAGGTTGAAAAGTGTGCTATTTTGAGGTCTAGACAATTCTTATAGCAAAGGTTTATTTTCATATTGTAGTGTAAACAAAAATAAGTTGGGTGTTTATCTTTCTACCCCAGCAAAAATGCATCCCTCTGCAAAGGGAAATCCAGACATACTCAACAACTTGGTCAGCATAGAATTTGAAAAACGCTTAATGAAAACCATACAAAGAAGCAGGAGACTGCATAGACTTTGACAGTGGTGGAAGTAAAATTCCCGTAGATACAGGGGCCTCCCTGGTGGCTCAGGGGTTAAAGTCTCTTCCGGCCTGAGTTCAATTCCTGGCCAGGGAGCTAACCTACATGGTACAGCAGACTTCTCCTGTCCGGCCTTCTGCTCCCCTCAGCAGTGTATTTCAGTATACCAGTCTGTTCTGCTCCCCACTCTGCCCCTGGTGAATGCTCTTACTCCCCTCTCCCCTGCACCTCTGGCCTAAACCCTAGTTCTTGTAGGCATTAATAAATAAATCTTAAAAAAGAAATTCCTGTAGATACAAGTGTCAGGTGACCTGAGTCTGAATGCTAATGTCTCCACTTACTAAATTGACCAAGACACTAAAAATATCTGAGGCATACTTTTCTCATATCGTGGATGTCAGTATGTTTCCCTCCATAGTAAGAGAACACCAAATAAAGGTGGCTCAAAGAGTATTGTTTTTCCCCACATAACAAGAACTCTGAAGGAATGAATCTTAAAGTTAGTTGCCTTGCTTCTGTTCTCCATTTTTCATTGTGCTTAGTGTTGAGCTTGGTGGCTCAACACCAAGCTCACCAAAATGGCTGAGCCAGCCCTATGTAATCACATCCTCTCAAAGAAACAGGAACAATAGTTACACCTTCATAGTGGCCATCTTTCTTATTATTTCAGGGACAAGAATCATTTTCAGAATTCCAAAGAGGATTTGGTCATATGGCCATTCCTAGGCACAAGGAAGGCTAGGAAAGAGACTGTCATTACAGGGGAAAGAGACTGCCATTAAAGTATCTGTTTACCACAAACATCCAAAATCAGATCACACATTGAATCATTTAGGCTAGTGTGTACAAAAGTATAAATACATTAAAATGTGTCTTGTTCACACGGGACTTTGGAATTAAAATTACATTCATCCCAAGATCAAGTTGGGGGCTATTGGAAGTCATATAAAAATAATAAAAAAGCATAAATAAAAATAATATACAATCAGATTAGATTTTCCTCTGATCCAAGATCTAGTTTCAATAGTTATCTGACAGATCTATTATCTTCCACATGAGCCTGTTTATATGCATGTTACCTGCCTGATCCCTGAAGCCATCTGCACTTTTAACTCACTGCAAATGTCTACCAATTATTTTGATAGAATTTATCAATTATTATGAAATAAGAAAGAAGCAACTTATTTTTGAACTTCAAGTTTCTCATGTGTAAAATGTCAGAATTACCAGTTTTATGAAATTTATCAGAGGAATACCTTAGATTGGTTTTGTAAAGGCAGACATTGAGAACCAGATTCTTGTGCCAAGGCTTTATAGAAAGAATGCTACAATTCAAGGGAATACAAAGCATGGGTATGACAGGGGAAAATAAGTAAACCGAAGATATGGTCTCAGCTGGAGACCAATTTCAGCCAGAGTCTGATGCTATGGAAAATTTAAGGACCATGAAGCATCCAGAGCTGGTTCCACTCTGGAGCAAAACCACTGGCTTGTGTACCTTTATCAGCTGGTCGACCATCAGCTGTGGGTAGGAGGAAGAGGGAGAGTGAGCAGTGTGTTACCTGCTGAGTAAATTGGCTCCCCCTTGACAGAGGTCAAGTATCTATTAACGAATAGCATAGCAAAATGGGGTGGTGTGTTGGACTGTAACGGGGATCTGGCTAGGGCATCAATAGTATCCACAATCACGATGAGGAATAAATACATTGATGTGTGTGAAGCATAAGCACGGTATTTGGAAAACAGAAAATAATCAATATTTCTGTAAAGCAATAAACAAATTAGGGAGGCTGCAAGGAAGAGTGGCCAGTGAGAATTACTATGACTTAACATTTGTTCTTTACTCTGAAAGTAATGGGGCGGGGAGACAGTCAAATTTGAAATAATTGAATGATATGATTCTATTTAAATATGGAAAAAGAAAATTTTAGTGACAATATGGAGAAATGTTTGAAGGTGGTATATTAGGAGCAGGGAGAATAATTAGAATAAATTGATGGAAATCTGAGAAAGAAAAGTGAGTCTAAACTAAGGTGACAGGGCCTCCCCAGTGGTGCAAGGAGTTAAGCATCAGCACTATGAAGCTATCCGCAGCTACTGCAGCACAAGTTCGATCCCTGGTGAGAGCGGTGACCCACATGGCGCAGCAGACCTCTCCTGTCTCGCCTGCTACTCCTCTCAACAGTGTATTTCAATCTGCTTGTTCTGCTCCCCACTCTGCCTCTGGTGAATTCTCTCACCCCCCTGAAACTCTGGCCTATACCCCAGTTCTTATATGCATAAATAAACATTTAAAAAAATAAACTAAGGTGACAACAAATACCCCCAAAAAAGGAAACATATCTAAACTTATAAGGACTACTTCCTCAAATACTCTGTTATATATGAGTAAAGGATGGCAAAATTATAATTAATAAGTTTAATAATACGGCACTTTGCTTTAATAGCTACTTTGGATAAAAGGATAATTTTCAGTTCTTATTATAGCAACTTCACCTTTGCTTATCAATCAGTGTTGATAGAATCAATTCAGTGTTGAAAAGTAATAAACACAGAGTTCTTTCCTTGAACTGAAAAACCTCTATCACTGTCAATTTTCCAAATAATTGAGGCACTGGACCAGTGAGGAGTTACACATTTTATAATTCACTGAGTTTGTTGGACTATTGACGAAATTCATCATTCTCTGGTATCTATAAAATGCATATCCACTCTCATCTAGGTAGTGGCAATTATAAAGATTGGTTATTTTTTGTTTGTTTTATTTTTAAATAAATCTATAACCTCAATTTTTGGAATTATTATTAAAACCCTCATCTCTAAGTTCTCACATTTGATATTTTCCCTTTATTACTGTGGAATGTTCAAACCTCTATTTACATGTATCCCCTTTCATCATAGTACTTATATGAAGACATCCCAATTTTGCCCAATATATTTGATCCTAGTAATTCTTTAACTATGAATCTAAAATACACAATTTTGAGGCCTGTGTGGCTCCAAACATGTAAAATTTGAGTCAATTTTTGAAAATTTCAAATTTTATACATGAATTTCCTCCTTCAGCCATTTCCTGGGTCAAGTATTTGATGTCGACTTTATACCCAACCTACAAACCAAGTGTGTGGGGTAGGGGTTGGGGTGGGGGCAGCACTGGCATTCAGTCATTACCTGTACTTTTGGCAATCTAATGTATAAAAGGAAAGGAAAATGCCTTTTTCTTATAGGAATGTAATTGAACACAGAAAATGAAAATAAGTAGCAGAAAATTTGTTCTGAAAAATAACTGCTTTCTCTAAGTTTGTTGGCTAAGTCAAGAAGGCATTGGGGTGTTTTGTGGAAATTTTAATTGTTTTACATGTTAGTTTCATAAAATTAGATCAACTGAAATATTCAAATCTCCTGTTAGTATTTTATTGGTTTGAATTTTTGTTAGAGTTTTTTTTTTTTTTTTTTGGTATCAGGATAAATCTATTTCCTCATAGGAGAACTAGTATTTATTGATATCAACTGCATTTCTCAACCAAAACTGGCTCTCCACAAGTAGTTTTCAATATCTTTACTGCACTGTTCTTAGAATTTAAGTCATGTAGACATTCAATTCATGAAGGATTTACTGAACAATGCCATGACTCAGAGTCTTTGCGAGGTGCTACCAAGGTGAAAATATGGAGGAAAAACATGATCTGCTCTCAGCATCCCAACATTTATTATTTGTGACAAATACACAAAACAGACACGAACAGGGGGTAAGACCATTGGAAATGCAGCTGGTGCTGGAAGGATTAAGCTAATGTTCATAATCCCTTGGGGGAATTTAGCAGATGCTTATCACATATAAGTGATAGGGTTTTCAAGTAAGGTTTAGAAGGTAGAGATAGAATAAGAGAGCAAATAAAGTTTAATAAATAGCATGAGAAAAAATATAAAAAATGTATAAAGAGTACACAAAACAGGTATAAAATGCCTAGGCATTTGCTCTTATTTATTTACTTTTGGGTTGCTGCTGTTCTGAATGAGAAAATATGAGACATTCATAAACATATATATGATATTATTATATGATAGCACCTGAACAAATAAATAAAGTTGTGTTTATTGCCTGGATATTTGCTTACTTACAGACACGAAAGTGGCTCAGATTTCATGGGTATAAGGTAATTACTATGGTATTACTGTTATTAATATCCCAACCCTTTTATTCTCTTGAAAGAATACTATTAAAACATATCCAAAAAGTAATCACTTCTTGTAAAGAGCATTCAGGTAGGACAATGAACCAATGATATATTGACTTCCTTCAGTGACCACCACGCCAGACTTCTAACCTATAGAACTCTAAGATTATAAATGTATAAGTTTTTAAGCAACTGGTTTGTGGTAATTTGTTACCTCTACCACAGGAAATGTCTACAATGACAAGTGTGATATAGCTAGCATTTTGCAAAAGACCTAAGTGGATGCCCTCTGTAAGTGGGAGATCAGTGAAAGTTTCCTTGTGGGAACCTCTCTGGTGACCTAGGGGTTAAGTTTCAGGACTATCACCACAACCACCTGAGTTTAATCACTGGCCAGGGAGTTAACCCACATATGAGGAAGCAGAACTTTCCTGTCTCGCCTGCTGCTTCCCTCAGCAGTGTATTTCAGTAGATCCACCTGTTCTGCTCCCCACTCTGTCTCTGGTGAATCCACTCACCCCCCACACCTCTAGCCTATACCCCAGTTCTCCTATGCATAAAGATAAATATATAAAGTATGAAAAAAAAGAGAAAGCTTCCTTGTGTATCTTGCATAAGGTGAGGCATTTCCAGGACAGAGAAGGCCAGTTTAGTTTCAGGGTGGTGGGGGGGGAAGGGGAGGGTGTGTGCATGTTTGGAAGCAAGAGCAAAAAGGAGCAAAATGAGAAACCAGAAATAAAAAAAGTAGCCTGTATAATGCAAGTGCCTTTTTCTTTAAAATGATAAAAAACACTTGCTAAATAAAATGTGCACTATTTAATATGTGAGCATTGCTTAGTTGTGAAACAATTGATAACCAAGTATAAAGGCATAGTTACAATTCCTAGCATGTAACTATGCCTTTATACTTGATTACCCAATGAAGCACTTTAATCTATTATAACTTTCTTGAAAAAAAATGAAAGCAGACCTAACTTCTTTTTCTCTGTAATATATGTGGGTTATATGTTTTTTCTTCTATTTTGATATATGAAAAATTTATTCATTCAACAATACCAGAGCTGTGATTATAGATACACAACCAAGTGTTCATAGACAAGACAGGATGATATTGAAAATAAGCAGCGATTACAAAATGACAACAATATATACTCCTTTGTCTCTGTCTATGAAAATTATATCTTACTCATTAGAGATCATAAACCCTGTTAAGGCCAGACCCATAGCTCTATGGGTTTACACTAAATCTCTGGCATCTAGATCATGAAAAACACATTTATTGAAAATTGCTTTTGGGATAGGCATTAGTCTAGATATTCAAAATTTACTATGGAAAATTCACAGGTTTTTTTCTCCTCCAAGTGTGGAAGGACAAAAAAAAATATACAAAGGATCAATAAGAGGGGGAAATGCCAATTAATGACAAAAGTCATGATAGAAATTAAATAAAGTGGGTCAAAGAAGGTGACTTTGTGGAGGTAAAATTCGAGTTCAGTAGTAAAGTATGAAAAAGAACCAATCATTTAAGGGACAAAAGAGTTTGGAGATAGAGGTTGGGAGAGGGTGAGCATTGCCAAAGAGACCTAATAGCAATGCAAAATCTTTGGACTCTGGGGATTTAAAGAAACAGAAGAAGGGAAAAGTGTTTGCTGGAAACAGTGATTCGGAGAAATTGTGTGTCAGTGAAATCTACCTGTGATTATAATATACTTGATTTGACCAGTTGGTCTTTATCATACTAATGTCTGTTCAGAATTCTTATTTCAAGAAAAACTAATCTGAAATAGATATAAAAACACTCTTATTTATATATAATCATAGGTTGACTTGAATTAAGCATTTTTGTTATTATCATAAATTATTTAAGAAGTTTCTAATTTTGAAAGATGATTCCTATTACAAATGAGAATCACCATTTCTGAAACAGTGATCAAATAATTCCAAAGTCTGGAGGTAACAAAATTTTCCTAGGACAGAAAAGCAACTGAAAGATAATGAAGATGACATTTATTGTGTGTGCACTGAAGACTTATAATAAGACACTTTAGCTCTCATTTGAGTTCTCCTTTTTGCATTATTTTTGTTCATTAACGACTATAGAATAAGCATTGAATTTCACAAGTGTTTATGCTGCAGAGGAATGACGGACTCAGAATTACACCCAAACAATGAACTGGTCCACCACATTCAGGACACTGTACTGAGTTCATTTGAAGTATGTCTGCTTTATTGACTAACTGCTACATTTGATTTACTTTTCAAGGGTGAAGTGATCCTCATAGTTTATGCCTTTCTACCCTAATTTGCTAAGATCAGCTCTTAGCACCTGCAGGCCTAATTCCAGTGTGGATATTTGGATAACTTAATTGACAATCCTTTTCAGGGTATCTAGGAGACTCTGATGGCCATAGCATGTGTGAACTACCTTACCTTTGCACAATGGAGCATAATTCCAGTATGCCTGGCCTCCATTCTCATGGCTAGTAGCTTCCCATACACAGGCAGCAAGCTACCTCAGGTCTGGGATTAATTCTTACCTAATTCAAAGATATTTAAAAAATAAAACCATGGCAGGATGGAGTATTTCTTATGTGGAAACCCAGATCAATTAACTCAATGATTTTCCTTATTCCTATGACTAGACTTTGACTTTTTACTCAGTTCTAATACCAACAAGCTGTATGTGTTTGTTTCAATAAAGTATTAAACTCCTTGAACAAACTTCAGGCTCTCATGTGACTATCACACATTTATGAATATTAAAACTCCCAAGCTCTCCTTTTGATGATATTTTTCTAGTAAGTGATTTTTTTTTTTCACTAATACAATGAGGTCTACATGTAAGAACCTGTATAAGCAGTGTTTCCTAAGAGAATATTTTCACTCTGGGAAAACTAGCCTACTTTCTAGAAGTTCTTAGGTCATTTTCAGATGGATACTAAGATTGGAAATTATTTTCAACATAAAAGGAGAATATTATATTTGGCAAGGCCTAACCAATATACACAGGAAGTGGAAGGAAAATGTTAGCACAATTGGGAAGCTGCACCTGGAGTAGAAGTGCCTGTTACACCCTCTAAGAGTGGCCACAGCTGCTGCTTGAGTGACTTCAAAAAATGCAGGAAACAGAGGAGAGAGAATGACCTCATGTTCAGTCATGTCTCCAGGGAGGACCGTATCATATGGGATTGGTTCCAAACCACCTGAACAAACAGGCTCCAGATAGGTTTATATATATATGCAGCAAAATATAGGGGAAAATATTTAACACCAAGACTGTCAAAAGGAGAAAAAATTTATAAGAGGGATTTCCTAATGATAATATGTGAGAATAAATAAAGAGTTAGAGATGTTGGCTCAACAAAATGTATTGAACTCTATGGTGAAGGGATATATTACAAGAGAGATTTCATATGCTGCATTAGAGACTTCCCTCCTCTCTCCCCCTTTCTCTCCCTCTCTCTCTCCCTCCCTCCCTTCAGTTCTGGGTAGACTGGAATCCCTCAGGGACATAAGGAGATAAGCTAGTATGTAAAGACAATGGAAACATATTTATGCTGCTTTGAGCGAAATGTTCGTATTGAGCCCACTCCTGCCATATCAGCACTCAGTCTAAGGGGTGAAGACTGGACATGGGGTCAGGGGAGAGGTGGAAAGGGGTTTCTGACAGAAGAACAGCACCCATGAAGGCCAGGAGCATTTCATGTTCAGGAAAATGTAGCCAGCTCCGAGGGGCCAGATCTTCAAATACCAAAGGCCAAGTGTGGACGTAGTAAGTCAGGGTCTAAACTGACCTCCTTGATGGTTGGTCTAAAGGGACAGCTGAGGTCCCAGGACTCCTGTCCGGGTGTCCTCACAGTGAGACCCCATCACAAATGTAGCCAGAGTTCAGAGCTGAACACAAATCAGGGCCAGAAACTGGCAAGATGGTTTTGCACTTGAATCTTTCTCCCTTGGCTGCTCTGCTTTTGTTCCATAGATACAAGCAGAGGGACGAGCAGTATCTTTCTTAAAATAAACAGCAATGTGGACAATAAGAAGACTTTCCCCATAATCTCATTAATCACATCTCTTTCCATCTAATAAAGCTATAAGGTTGTCATATTTCAAAAATTTCAAAATGAAATATTTATCATTATTGTGTTTATATTTTACTTCCAAAATGCATTTATCTTCCAAAATCCCTTTCAAATGTTTATGAAATATTCTCCAAATGGAACAACAATCCACTTTTATTATTTGCCAAAAGTCTTTAAAACTTAATTAAAGTCAATGCATTGTCTATTTGTAAAGGTGAATTTGTTCATTATTTTTTTGTAGTCAAAATACACCTGCATACAACTCATCATACATGTGGATAAATATAAATCATCTTTATCTTATTTTTCTGTTTTCTTTGGTTATTCTTGGGATATGCCCTCAAATCATAACTATCAGCAGAGAAATAATGTGACAATCGCATTTACTCAGTTGTATTACCCAACTAACAGATAAATCACTTTTCTGTTAATAATAAAAAAATTCTTCACCATATTTTAGAAAGATGGCCAATAGAACAATCAAAAAATTGGATTTAATATCCCAGATCTGTTGTTGATTATGTGTGAATCTCAGCACTTATGTTCTAGTTCCCTCATCTATAAAAGGAGAACTTCTTCTAGATGATCTGAAAGATCCCTTCTAACACTAGACCTCCATAATTCTAAGCTCAGAGAACAATTTAGGGCCATTTACTTAGATACAGGTTGAGAGGAATAAAATATTACAGAAGAGAACAGATTTATCAACAATTTTCTATATTTTAAAGTTTGTCCAAGCAAGTCCTCAAAGCTTTTACATGTCACAGTAAGTTGCAAAAATGTGTTAGAGTTTTCTCTCAATTCTCACTTTTGTCTGAATGCCCATTGTACTTAAACTCAATATCATTAATTCTGCTTTTTATTGATTTGAATATGATCAAAACAATGCATTAAAGTCTGTAATAGAAATTTTAGTAGTGGATTTGAAGTAGTGTACACAGATTTTGATTTACAATGATAAACACCTGAAACTTGTATACTGTTATAATGCAAATGTTGCTTCAGTTAAAAAAATGATTTTCCCTTTAGTTTCAGAATAATTTTTTTTCATGGATAGCCTTGCAGTAATTTCCATTATTTTAAACATAAAAAACCCACATGCATTCATACACAAGAGTAAATAATATTTATATTAAACATGTATCTAAAAAACATTTCCATGTAAGAATGTGGATTTACCATATTATTTTAAATAGTGTGTATATGAATATTTTATGATTCCTTATACAGCTCACATAGTTAACATTTATGTGTGTGGCGAGAATTTTTAAGTTTTACTTGCTCAAAAATGTTCAGTATTTATCAGAGTATTATTAACGGACATCACCATGGTTTATATTAGATCCCCAGATTTTATTCAGCTTTTCTTTAGTAACTATAGAGTTCAGGTCTTCTTTATCTTGAAGCTATGCTGAGGGCATGATTCTTTTGTATATATATTCATTTATTTGTCTTTTTTTTCAATTTCAAAAGTATTTTTTAGAATCAATTAATTGAATGTAGAGAGAGAACCAATGGAGAAATTATTACTTGCTCATTAAGGGATATTTCAAACTCAAAAAAAAAAAAAAGGCTTTGTAACATGAAATATGTCCCTAAAGAAAGCATTCTTAAATCCTTACTCTCTAACCCAGAAATGGATTAGAACACAATTACCGAGGAGTGTGCTGGTGATGAAAGCATGCACATAGCCTCCTATCATTAACAGTCCCCAATAGGAATAATCGGAAAATGATCCAGCCTTTTGGCTGACATCATTTGTAATCGTGAACAATTTACTTTTGACACATTAAGAGCAAAAGGAAAGAAAGCCTGGACCCTAGTAAAGCAGTATCTGCCCAAATGAAGACTGTCTCAACGATAATATATATAAACACTTTTTTTTCTTTAATGGCACCTATTCCAACACACTCATGTTCTTTACCCAATTGTTTACTAACTTGGGCTCAAATCTCCTACTTTCACCAGACTACTCCTGACAGTTTTGCTAAAATGGCCTCTTCATGCTGGACATCTTGCTTTGGGGTTCATGAGTCTGCCATTCTCCTGCCTATCTCACCATTTTTGGGTTCTTGAACATATTTGAGAATTCAAGAAAATCATGAAACTTATAACTTTTATTACAGAAACTCCATTTTTCTTTCTTTTTCTTCCAAGCGTCAGGGACTTCTCCTCCTAGTACGGGGATGGGAAATGATGATGGAGGAAGAGTTAGAGCAACAGGAGGCATTTTTAACCTCTGCAAACAGTGCCCAGAATATTTAGGATACATAAGTGTTCTGTTTAGCCAATATCTCAGAATGACACTGGAATTTTCCAGATTCATGTCTTCTTACCCATTAGCCTGCAGCAGTTTTCCACACAGTTCTGAACAGACTCATTAAGTTTCACCTCCTACGAAACAACTATCACTGACTGAAATCTCTCATGCTATTCTTGTTAACATCTTTAACCCTGGTGCACAATGGCCTATATGTAAAATACAGCCAAATTATATCTTTATAGATGGAAAATTATCCCAAGGAAGAAAGTATGTTTTTATGTTTTAAGAACACAGGGCAAATATTATGGACACTGAAGAATGTTCTCTTTCTGGTCACATCTGTTACCTACACTTCCACTAAATCTTGTTAGCTGTGTTTCACTTGAATGGATTTACATATACCCATTCATAAGTGAATTCTACATGCCAAAGCCACTTTTAAAATCTTTTTCACAATCGGAGCATACATGTTGATATATGTTTGGTTTAGCCGTTTTTCTGTCTTCACACTGGTCTGCCTCATGAGAAGAAAAGCAGAAAAGGTGGGAAAAGAGAATACTATAAAAGGTAAAGATCAATAAACACCACAAAGCTATAAGGTTGTCATATTTGAAAAATTTCAAAATGAAATATTTATCCTGTGTTTGTATTTCACTTCCAAAATGCATCTATCTTCCAAAATCCCTTTCAAATGTCTATGAAATATTCTCCAAATGGAACAATGATCCACTTTTATTATTTGCCAACAGTCTTTAAACAAAACTGGCATTACTTATGCAATTTGTTTTAAAAGTAGGAAATTAAATTTTCTTCTTAATGTTTTCAGTATAATTCCATTCCATGTTAAAATTGTCATCCTTTTGCATTCATTAAACAAATGCATGATTATATGTTGGAAAAGATTGGTCTCATTAGCTAGGAAAAGTTTCCCTATTATGACCTCCTACAGGTTCAGAGAAGGAAACATGCCTTTTAGAAAGGAACTGTGTTTCAGTCTCCTAAATTTAAGAGGAAACTATGGAATCCTTTAGTCACTAGCAGTCTGGGCACCCAAATAAACAAAAGCTTCATTTTGATCACTATTAAAAGATAATGTTGCTCAGTGTCAGAAGGCACTTTTTGAGACTAACAAATATTTTCAGAAATAACTCCAACTGATTTCCATCTTGAAAAACAATCAAATTGCAAAATGGTAACAATCTCCATAGATGGTCTAGCATGACTGCTGTTAAATGACTTTTTTTTTCTTATGTAAACATTGGTGATGGCTCCATTGGTAGACTTGCCTTGACAATTGATCATAAAAAGATGCTTACTCTTGGCAAGGGAAGAGGTAAAACATCTGGTTTAATAGATGTTGATATATAAGAAGGGATATCAATCACCTTCAGATTAGATTGTTTGGATTTGATGCTAAGTGGGAATTTGCAGATCTGATTATTAGAATGAGAAAGCAATTCTTTATAATGGCCACAGGGATAAACATCATTTGGATCTTAGAGCAAAAGCCAAAGTTCTAACCATGTGTAATTGTTCAGAATCAATCCACTTCCATCAAAGTCAGAGGAAAGTTTGTCATCCTTTCCCTTCAAATGATTCCCAGACTGATAAATATGACTTTTCAAATGCAGTGGTCTTTCTTGCTCTCATATCTAGTGGTAAATTCAAAAGGAGTTTGCATTTGGAGATAACCTTTACAGGTCCCTCAAAGGCAATTAGCTACTTTGACACCAATCTGTAAATTAACATTCAAGACATCCATGCAAAAGAATCAGAAGGGTGTATTAATTGTGATAATTTGAAATATTACAGTAGGTAAATGCAGAGAGGTGACAGGTTGAAACTCATAGAAACTATCTTCATTTTGTTCTTTTGCTGTATTTTATTTTGCTTTCCATATGTGTAAGTGTATCAGAATACTTCAAAATAAGTAAAAGTAGTTATTTTCAAAAGACATATTTAAGAATTACAAAATCTTCACTTACAAAAATTTCCCTAATTGTTTTTTTGAGATAAATGAGCAAACTTTTCTCAATAATTTAGATTCATGTTTTACTTTTTACCTAATATATTAGTATTATTATAGGCTAGCACTTTAGAAATAATCCCAGGTTTTAAAAGTATGACTATATATTTCATAGAATTCAAACCCCTTGTAGTTTCAGCAGGTTACAGAATTTTTTATAAGTCAATCTATATAGTCATCTGTTGCTCAATAACAGGGATACAGTATGAAAAAAGAGTCCTTAGGTGATTTCATCATTGTGTGAATGTCACAGTGTATAATATAGGCTATTCTTTGATTACAGAATGTTACTGTATCACATTCTATAGACAATTACATCATGATGGTATTTATGTATCTAAACATATCTATGCACAGACAAGTTACTTCAAAAATGCAGTATAGGGCCTCCCTGGTGGCCCAAGGGGTTAAGACCCAACCTGTGAAGCTATCCCCAGCCACTGCAGCAAGAGTTTGATCCTTGGCCAGAGAGCTACCTACGTGGTACAGCAGACCTCTCCTGTCTCACCTGCTGCTCCCCTCAGCAGTGTACTTCAGTCAATCTGCCTGTTCTGTTCCCCACTCTGTCTCTGGTGAATCCTCTCACACATACACCCCCCCACACACACCTCTGGACTGTACCCCAGTTCTTGTATGTGTAAATAAATAAATCTTCAAAAATAAATAAATGAATAAAAATGAAGTATAAAAGTAAAAAAATTGGGGTTCCTGTATAGCATATTTACCTTGAATGGAGCTTACAGCACTGGAAGTTGCTCTGATGAATTGGTGAGTGAGTGTAAATAAATGTGAAGGTCTAGAACATTACACTGCTGTACACTTTATGAACACTGTATGTTCAGGCTTCTCTACAGTTATGAAAGCTTGTCTTTGTTTAATAATAAATGAACCTTAGCTTACTGTAACATTTTTACTTTATAAATTGTATGTTTACAACTTTTTGACTCTTTCATAGTAACAGCTTAACACAAACATGCTGTACAATGGTTAAAAAAAATTTCATTAGTATCCTTATTCAATAAGTTTTTTTCTTCTTATTTATTAAAAAAAAAAACAAAAAACTGTGACACAGACACACACATTAGCCTAAGTCTGCACAGAGTGGGGATCATCGATGTATCTGTCCTTTTCTCCATTTTCTGAGGGTCTTTGGGGGCAATAACTTACATGGAGCTGTCATCTCCTATGGTAACATACCTTTTTTTTTTTTTTAAGATTTATTTATTTATGCATACAAGAGCTGGGGGGTAGGCCAGAGGTGCAGGGGGTGAAAGGATTCCCCAGAGACAGAGTGGGGAGCAGAACAGGCAGACTGACTGAAATACACTGCTGAGGGGAGCAGTGGGCCAGTCAGGAGAGGTCTGCTGTGCCATGTGGTATCTCCCTGGCTGGGGATCAAATTTGTACTGCAGAGGCTGCTGATAGCTTCATAGTGCTGAGATTTAATCCCTTGTTCCACCAGGGAGGCTTGGTAACACACCTTCTGGAAAACATTCTGAGGTTCTTCCTGAGGAAGACTAGCTCTTTTAAGAAATACATTCATGGTGGCTTGCTTTTCTTTCTTTTTTCTTCATAGATTTCATTGTAGGTGGATAGTTTTTGCCCTAATGGTTATAATTCACTGGAACTAATCTTTGAACAACAAAATATATCATAAATATGGTATCATGGTGTGGTTGATCTGGGCCTTAATTTTGCATGTCACCTACTAATTGGTTGTGTGACAGCAAAGGAAACAATTCATCACAATGTGGGTTGAATTTTTTTAAAAAAAGAGGTAATAGTATCTTATATTTTTATATAATATATAATAGCAAATTATATTTCTTTGGGAATTAAATGTGGTTTGAAATATTCTGTGAAAGACATAAAGATAAAAGGTTAAAAGAATGCAGAATATATATTTTTTCAAGTTGTAGTACTCAAAATTCTAAGGTTTTGGGTGAGCTCTTCAGGGATTTCTATGTGATATTGAAGACGCAGGAAAAAGGATTCCTCAACCAAATTCAACCAAAACATCGCAGTATCTGTTTCATATTTGTGGGTTTTAAGTAAAAGTTCGGTCCAAAAAGAACATCTGTTAATTTGAAAAATAAAAAAAAAAAAGCCACTTAAGTAAAAAAGAAAATAGTAATTGAACTATGAATTTTAAAATGCATGTTTTAGTCAGAAGTTTGGAAATTACAAGGCATATGACCTCACAAAAATTTATCCAATTTATCTAAAAATGGATCTCTTGGGCCTCCCCGGTGGAGCAGCGGATTGAGCGCAGCGCTGTGAAGCTGTCCACAGTCTGTGCAGTGCTGGTTCAATTCCCGGCAGGCCAGGGAAGGGGCAGATGGCGGGGCAGATCTCTCCTGTCTCGCTCACTGCTCCCCTCAGCAGTGTACTTCGGTCCGTCTGCCAGTTCTGTTCCCTATTCTGTCTCTGGTGAATCCTCTCACCCTCCTGCACCTCTGGGCTGTACTCCAGGTCTTGTATAAACATAAATAAATCTTTAAAAAAATAAAAAAATGGCTTTTTCCTCAAGTAAATAATGTCAATTTGGTTAGTTCAGAATGAAATTTGTCCTAATTTTAAAGGGTCTTGCTATCACCCACAGTTTTAGGCTCAATTTTTTTTGCTCACTTTTTTGTCTACATGTCTGGCATTTTTTGCTTTGTCTCAAATAAGTCTGCATTTCTGAAGCTCCATGTAAAGTGAAATATATACACAAACATCTCATAGTAGAGTGAAGGATTTTAATCTTATCCCAACAACACAAAAAAACTTTGTAAAATATTACTTCTGGGAGAAAGCCTTTAAGAAAGAATAAAAAATATTTTGTAGACTATATTAACTAATGCAAGGAAGCTTATTTTAATGAAAGCACTAAGAAGCCAATTCATTCATGTCAAAGTAGTTCCTTTATTCAATGAGTGATATTTGCTGATACAGATTTTATACTTAATCTTATGAAGCAGGGTCAGCAGGAATTTTGTCATAACAAGTTATCTAATGATGTTGAGCTCTATAAAACACAAATGTGTTTAGACAACCATTTTTTCAATTTGCTTTATCTATTAATAAAATCCATGGCACTTCCCAATAGAGAACAGTTTATTCTTCTCTAGCTGATGGTACTGAATTTTGTCACAAATTTGAGAAAAATACTTTAAAAAAAACAGTAAAGTTGATAATTACCAGAAAGAACATCTCGAGATGTTTTCATTCGAATTGATCATTTGGCAAATAGCAAAATTAGTAATCACAAACATTGAGTACTTATTATGTACTAGTCACTATGTTAAACGATTTACATGGATTATCTCATTTAATCCTCATAACATCTCTGTCAGGTGGATATTAATGCTATCATTTTACAGATGAAGAATCAAATTGGAAGCAGTTTAATAACCAATCTCCCATCTAAGAAGAGATGGAAACAGGGTTTTAGCTCAATAACTGCTTTCAGAGCCTGCACAAGAACTCCTCTGACATTTAATTGTTTTATATCCAACAACTTGACATAGCAGGATATGTTGCATCAGGAATTCATTTTATCCAACATCAGGGAGTTACACTTCTCAAAATTAGATGTCTCATGGGTTAAGGACTGCAATTTCTCTCTTGCCATTATGAGCTATTGGTAATGACTGAAAGTTTGTTGGGAAAAGTTGTTCCTGCAACCAGTCAGAGCACTAGAGAGCTAAGAGATGTAGCTTCAATAGACTAGATTGTCATTTCAGAGAGTTGATTTCATTACAGTGGGATGTCATGTTATGCCTGCAGCTTACAAAATATTTCATGTATGAATGATTATACAGATGGAGGCCACTTGATCTGTGTCTCTCCAGTAAAGGGGAGCAACGTATTCAAAGAAAAGTAGGGCTACATTGAGCAGCGATTGTCAGTGTGTAAGTGTGAGTTCATATGTATGTTTGAGTCTCTGTGTGTGTGTGAATGCATATGAAAATGAGAGTGTAAGCAGATGCGTGAAAGTGAGCGAGATTGTGTGAGTGTGTGAAATTTAATATGTGCACATGATCCACATGATTCTATGTGTTCTTAAGGCCATAATGAATTTTAAATCTAATTCAATTTCTTTTTTTGGATTTGACTATTCAGGTACTCAGAATTAGATTTTTGTTTCATTTTTGGTAATTGTACACTAATGTGAGTTATATTTCATGAAATGTTGTCATGTTCTGTTTACAAATTTAGGATGTTTTTCTGAGCTTGAGAATTTACATAGCACAATCAAATAAGCCCTACCTAGCCACAGATGTTCCAGTGCTTTACATGTATAAACTTAATACATTTCTCTAACAACCCTGTTGGGTGGATACTAGTAGTATCCCATTTTACAAATAAGGAAACTGAGACACACAAAGAAAATTAAGTTGTCTAATTTTCAAGAGCTAAGATTTGAAGTTATGATTAAGATCACTGTAATTAACTTCTTTACTTAAAATGTGATATACATGCAGTAAGGTACAATGCAGCAACAAAATGAGTGATCTATAACTTACACTGAAAAATACAATGCATCTCACAAACAACATAAAGAGACCAGATAAAATAATACATGCAGTATAATTCAACTTCTCTGCAGGACTAAAGTCAGGTAATATTAGAGATCAAATGATAATTACATTTTAGTTACTCAATAGAAAAAGGAATGAGGAAAGCTATCATATTCTAGTTAAACATTCTGTTTTTAATCTGGGGGCTGGTTCTTTTTAAGACTTTAACTTTTTAGACTAGTATTAGATTCACAGAAAAATTGAGTGGAAGGTACAGATATTTCTTATACATGCCTTATCCCCCCATACACACTCATATTCTCCCCAGTTATCAAGATGTTGTTTACTCTATGGCCTAGATAAATGCATCATTTCACATATCAATTTTTATTGTACCACATAGCATATTATCAATGCCCTAATCATCCTCTGTGTTCCATTTTTGTATCCCTCCTCCTCTTCAACTCTTGGAAATTTGCTGATCTTTTTACTATTTCTATAATTTTGCCTTTTCCATTGTGGTATACAGTTGGACTTATATAAAGAATAGTTTTTTCAATTTGACTTTTTTCACTTAGTAATATGAATTTTAATGCCCATCCATGTTTTTTCATGACTTGATAGCTAATTTCTCTTTATACTGACGAAAAATCCACTATGTGGATGTAACATTTTATTTATCCATTCAAAGATTAAAGAAATCTTGGTTGATTCTAATTTTTGGCAATTATAAATAAAACTTCTCGAAACAACCTATGCAGGGTTTTGTGTGGACATGTTCAACTTATTTGGATATAAATCAACAGTTGGATTACTGGATTATTTGGTAAATCCATGTTTAGCTTTATAAAAAATTGCCAACCTTTATTCCAAAAGGGCAAACTATTTTGCAGTTCTACCAGAAATGAATGAGAATTCCTGTTGTCCCACATCCATGCCAGCATATTTCATGTTGTCAGTTTGCCTGTCCTAACAGGTGTATAGTGGCATCTCATTATTTAAATTTTTATTTCCATGGTGAAATATGAGGTCATCCATCTTTTTATGTGCTTATTTGCTATCTACATATTTGTTGAAGAGTCTGTCAAAGAACGTGCCCATTTTTAAATAGGGTTGTTGATTATTTATTGTTGAGTTTTAAGAGCTTTTCGTATATTTTGGATAAAAGTACTTTGTCAGTGTTGTCTTTTGCAAATAGTGTCTCTCCGTTTATCACTTGTCTTCTAATTCTCTTTATATTATCGTTCACAAAGCAGAGTTTCTAATTTTACTGAAATTTAGCTTATCAATTATTTATCTCATAGATTGTGCTTTAGGTGCTGTGTTTAAAAAGGCATCACCATACTTAAGGTCTCTATTTTTTTCCTATTTTATCTTTCATAAGTTTTGGAAACTGTAGTTTATATTAGCTATATGATCTGTTTTATTTTTGGTGAAGCATGTAGGTCTGTCTAGATTTACTTTTTGGCAAGTGAATGTCATGTTGTTCCAGTACCATTTGTTGAAAAAACAAACTTTGTTCATTTCCTATATCTCTTTGTCAAAGATCAGTTGACTATATTTGTATGGTCTATTCTGGGAGTCCTATTCTTTTCCACTGATATATTTGTCAATCTTTTCACCAGTATCCCACTGTTTCAATACTGTAGCTTTAAGGTAGATATTGAATTCACTTATAATAATCAGTATTGTGTTGGTTATTCTGTTTTTTGCTTCTCCATATTCATGTTAGAAAGATTTGTCAATGAAATAAATTGCTGGGAATTTGTTT
This sequence comes from Talpa europaea, assembly GCF_964194135.1. Taxonomy (NCBI): domain Eukaryota; kingdom Metazoa; phylum Chordata; class Mammalia; order Eulipotyphla; family Talpidae; genus Talpa; species Talpa europaea. Next base: position 106,151,867 of record NC_140075.1, read on the forward strand.
GGGTATTACATTGAATCTATAAACCAAGTAGATAAGACCTGGCAATACTGACAACAGTTGTGTTTTCTATCCATGAATATGAGATCTCTCTCTTCTCTTTAGTTCTTTGATTTTTGTTGGAATATTATAATTTGCATATTTAGATATTTCAATTTTTGTTAGGTTTGTACCAAATATTTTATGTTGGGAGGGAGCTAAAGTCAATGCTAATGTGAATTTTATTTCAATTCCCACTAGCTCATTTTTTTATATCAATGAGGCAATTGAGTTTTGCACATCAACCTTATATCCTTCAACCTTGCTATAGTAGCTTATTATGTCAGGAATTTTCTATTACTTCAGATTTTAAACTTATATGGCCATGTATTTTCAAATAATATCTTTATTTCTTTATTCACAATCTACATAGTTCTTATATCATTTCATTAGAACTTCCAGTGTGATGTTGAAAGGCATGGTAAGAAGATTTATCTTTGCTTTATAGTTGATAAGTGGGAAAGTTTTGAGATTTTCATCATAAAATCTGATGCTAGCTGTAGGTTATTTGTAGATTATTTTTTTTTACCAAGTTGAAGATCTCCCCTACTCCTAGTTTACTTAAATCCGTTATCACTTTTGGATGTAGGATACTTTTCTGTGTCTAAAAATACTACCATGTGATCTTTATTCTTTAGTCAGTTGATGTAATGGATTACATTAATTTGATTTTCAAATGTTAAACCAACCTCACATGACTGTTAGATCCCATTTGGTCAATATTTCAAACTGTTTTATAGATGGTTGAATTCAATTATGTAATGTTTTATTGAGCATTCTTTTATCTATTTATATGATATTGGTAGTTTTCATGTAAGGTCTTTGTCTGGTTTTGATATAAAGGTAATGTTAGTCTCACAGATTGAGTTAGGAAGCATTCCAATTACTTTCATGCCCTGAAAGAGACTATAGGGTAATATACACTGATATGAAAAGATATTTATAAGTAATCAGATTTTTTTAAAAGTAGGGTCATGGGGAAGTAAAGGCATTGTGTATGTTATGGCCCCATTTGTCATTCACTAATATCCCACTATCCCACTAAATATATGTTGATGGAAAGATATTGAGAGAAATTGCTAACTTGACACAGGATTAAACTTCACCCGGATGGTCTCACTCATAGCAGGAATCTAGAAAACTTAAATAAGGGACCAGGAAAATGAATAACTATAAGAAAGTGAAAATCAAAATCAACAAAAAACTATGAACCAGAGACACTTTTAGGGGGGCGGGGGGGGAGGGGGGGATTGGGGTCAGAATGGGGGGGCTGCAATTGTATGGGGAATATAAAAATAAAATTTATTATTTAAAAAAAATAAATAAACTTCACCCCACCAACAAGAGGGACGGATGTAAGATTGAAAAGCAGCAGTAAAGAGAGAGAGAATGGAGTCCTGCTCCATCCCTAGTCATTAGCTTCCTGTTCTGAGAGGGGACAATGGGAGAAAAGGATGTGATGCAACGAGATGGGCATGGGAGGTGGTTAAAGATTATACTTCAGACTCCTGAGCAGCATGTGATACTCTTGTATTGTTTATCTGCTGGAATCACCTTGCATCTCAGGAAATCTCAATTTTATAGGGCCTTGTGACCCCAAACTGATTCTCTCAATTCTGTGTCCATGTTGCCAAGTAATTTCTTTTCTAATATCCTGACAATATTCTCTTTACTTTCTCCACCTTCCTATGTACTCTGATGAATTTTAGAGTTCAAATTTGTAATCTTTTCTCCTTGTGACTTGTAATTAGTTCCATATGTGTAAAATGGGGCTACCCCTTATCAACTTTAACATCTTGATCTCTATTATATAAACAACTCACTGGAAATGGTGGCAAATATAATCCAATACCGGTATCCAACTGGGCAAATAAGAATGAATCAGTTTCTGTTTCTGAATCTGATCAATGTTTTTTGAGTCTAAATTTATGTTTTTTGAGTCTAAATTTATTGGATAGAATGACCCATCTAACCCACGTGACTAGCATCAAATATATATATATATATATATATATATATATATATATATTTCAGTTTTAAAATTTCACAGTGTGAGTCCATTTAATATCCTCTCAGGTTTCATGTTATATCAGTCAAATGGCTGAAACAACATTTCATGAGAGTATTCTTTCAACTGAGAACATCTGTAATGGACTGTAACATCTTTTTTTCCCCAAAGAGCTCATATTAAGCTTATGAGATATCCACAATTCTCTTCAATATCTGTAAGATATTTCTATATTATCTAACAGCTATCATGTATACTTCCAATTTTAGTAACAATTTGCATAAAAATTTTCCTCAATACCAGTTCCTAGTTGTTTCTGGTTTTCCATAAATAAGAAAAAATATTATGTGATGGTTTCTTTGCATTTATCTCACTGATTCATTCTTTACTTCATTTATGAGCCCAACTTTGTTCAGACAAGTGTCATTTAGTGAATAGACAACTTTATCTACATCCATTTTTATTTGTTGACTGTTCTGGTTGTCTTATGGACTTATTCTTAGAATAAAGTCTAGCTTTGGAGTCAGCTATTTTTCTCTTATTGCCTGCCTTGGAAAATTTCATTTGTTAGTTCTCAGTGTTAGATTCCTCATTCTCAATTTAGAGAAAAATTTCTACTGTGCAATGTTGTTTTAATGATTAGAAATTATTTTCTTAACAGGTAGGAATGATAGGGATAATAATAATATAACAATAGGAATCAATAGCAGAAATTATCACCAGTAGTATCACCACAATCACACCATTATTATCATTATTTTTGAAAACAAATTATTAATTATATTATAAATACAAAAGGCCTTGATTCCATGAAAAAAAATGATGCAAAAGAGAGTGATTTGATGTTAGATTTCTAGAAATGAATTCCCTATCATATCCAGATGTTCAAGAACACTTATCTGAGGCTTACTATAACTCCCTAGAATAAGAGTTAGGTAATATTGAATAAAATTCCAGAATTAACCAAAATATATTGATATTGCACTGAAAATAGGAACAATATAATTTGAAAACATACCGCTATCTGATTAACTTTAAAATTTCATTAACTTTAAAATTTTAAAGTTAATGAAATTTTAAAATTTTCATAAAAAATCATCTCTCTGAAAAACTGTGTTCAGTTTCTGTTAAGATGGTTTTTGTGATTTGAGAACAATCCTTAAAACAACAATGAAAGATAAGATTTGATTATTCCTTTAACTGCAAAATGAACATGAAAATACTATTCAGTAAATTCTACATGGATGCAATTGACTTGAATATCAGAGTTATAAAATGCAGCCAACCTAGAATGTTTTATTTAGCATTTTTAAGCTCCTCAGGGACATGTAAGTTTTTCCTGTTCACACACATTCAGTTAATAATGATCTAAGGCCTCAGATGCTATATTTCACATTTGGCAGCTTTCCTTTAAGTGTATTTTTATATGAACTACCACTGAGAAAATACAGTCCTTATTTCAAAATTTCCTAGATGGACATATCCAAATTTGGTTATAGGGATACATATTATTTTTTAATTTGAAGTAAAAATGTCAATTGTTTACCTATTTGTTAGATCAGGTATCACTACTTCAAAATCAAAAGTGATTCTCATAGTGGTATTCAATTCCTTTCAAAAAACACGGAAAGGATCTTGAAATAAAAAAAAATAATCACCCAGGAAACTATGGGTTAATTCTTTTTTAAAATATATATTTTTTAAGACTTAGCTTTATTTATACATACAGATGCTAGCGTGTAGGTCAGACGTGTGGCGGGTGAGAGGAACCACCAGAGACAGAGTGGGGAGCAGAACAGGTGGATCTACTGAAATACACTGCTGAGGGGAGCAGCAGGAGAGGCAAGAGAGGTCTGCTATGCCATGTGTGTAAGCTCCCCGGACAAGATGGATAGAGCTGGTGCTGCAGTGGTTTGCCATAGCTTAATAGCACTGAGACTTTAACCCTTGCACCACTAGGGAGCTCCTCATAGGTTATATCCTTTCTACTTCCTTTGATCTACTGGACAGAGTTCTGGGTGACATTATTATTAAAAATAAAGAGCTTATTTTGAAAAGCTCTTCAAGTTTATAATCGATAGACTCAGATTTCTTTACTACAAATTATTATATATGTCGAATAAAAAAGAAACCCCACCTGGTGATTAAATTACAGATCACGTGTTTTTGAAACATTAAACTGTATGACAAGATGAAATCGTATGTTCAAGACAATCATAAAATAAATTAAGAAGAATTCATGATTCAGGCCTCCCTGGTGGCTCAAAGGTTAAAGACACAGTACTATCAAGCTCTCACAAGCCACTGCTGCCTGAGTTCAATCCTGGCCAGGTAGCTGACCCACATTTGGTGCCGCAGACCTCTCCTGTCTCACCCGCTGCTCCCCTCAGCAGTGTATTTCAGTGGATCTGCCTGTTCTGCTCCCCACTCTATCTGGTGAATCCTCTCACCTCCCACACCTCTAGCCTGCACCCCAGTTCTTGTATGCACAAATAAATATTAAAAAAAAGAATTCATGATTCAGGAAACCAAGTGGGTATATATTTTACATAAAAGGGAAAGATATTTCTCAGTGCATACCTATTGTCTCTTTAAGTAAAGCAATGATTTTGAATTTTTTTAATTATTTATAATAGCTGGACTTAAAAAAATGATTTGTTTAATTGCTATAAGGCAATATAAATATAGTACCTAACATAGGACATAGCAAAATAAAATTATAAAGTAATATCCCATTTCTTAGGAAAAAATAGATGGGTATAAACTTCAACATTACCTTTTAAAAAGTTTGTTATATTAGAGTAATCTCCATTAAAATGAATTTTTTGTGTGTGATCTACTTGTTATGTATTATTTTCATAATTATAGATGCTATCAGTGGTTCTAATGATTTCACAATATTAAAGCACTTTTAAGTCTATATTTGTATGGTCTGTATTTATCAGAAAATTCTATCATAGGAAATAATGGTATGATTTCTTAGAATTGCCACATAGACATACATATTGCACAGCCAAATTAAATGACCACAAATTGGGAATGGAGAGCAGAGCTTCTTTTCTCATTCTTAATGATGTTGTAAATGAATAAAGTACAAACACAAAAGTTTGTTCACTTTTTTCCTGCCTCAGTTGGAAATTTTGAATGAAGATTTACAGCTTGACGTCAAAGAAATGATATGTTTGAGAGATATTTCCCATAATTTATACAATAAAAATAACCTATAATTAATATATTCTCTTGTACCACTAAGATTTTCTACACAGATATATATATATATATATATATATATAGAGAGAGAGAGAGAGAGAGAGATAGATATATTCCCCCTTTAAAAGGCCTTATTTCAGGGCCTCCCCAGTGGTGCAGCAGTAGAGCGCTGGGTTGCGAAGCTGCCCACAGCCTCTGCGGCGCTGGTTCGATCCCCGGCTGCTCCCCGGCCACCAGAGGAGGGTCCCGCATGGCCGCAGACCTCTCCTGCCGCCCGCTGCTCCCCTCAGCAGTGTACTTCGGTCCTTCTGCCTGCTCTGCTCCCCGCTCTGGCTCTGGTGAATTCTCTCACCCTCCCGTGCTTCTGACTATACCCAGTGCTTGTATAAACAAAACAAACAAACAAACAAACAAATAAATAAATAAAACATGCCTCTAAAAAAAAAAAAAAGGCCTTATTTCAAACAACTGAAATGAACACCTTGTATCTCTTGTGATCTTGTGATTTTTTAAATGAATTTGGTCTTTATTCGGCTCTGTAATCTTTTTTATTTTAATTAAATATCCCCTGTTAAGCCATTACTTTCACTTACAACAAACTACTATTTTTTTAATAGCAAGGGAGATTTTGAGAAGAAAGAGGGAAACTGACTCATTACCGTGCTTGAAAAGCATTACAGCACACAGGTTTCTCAGACAAGGGCAGCTGATTTTTCTCTAAAAGCCTCAACCTTTCATATTCTACACTCGGTTTCTGGAAGAATGGAGTGCTAAAAATAACCACAGTCCTAAACAAACAGCAAAGACATTTCTAGAGGATGTACTAATTTTTTTGCCACTTTTCTGCTCATATCAATGAAAGATGGAAAGGTGCATCATTTTCTGATGAAACACTTAGATATCTCCAAAATACAGGCATTGAAGATGGAAGAATTGAGCAGGGGCCTCCCTGGTGGCGCAAGGGGTTAAGATGCAGCCTATGAAGCTGTACGCAGCCTCTGCAGCACAAGTTCAATCCTCCCATCCACACCAGCCAGGGAGCAACCCACATGGCGCAGCAGACCTCTCCTGTCTCGCCTGCTTCTCCCCTCAGCAGTGTATTTCAGTCAATCTGCCTGTTCTGTTCCCCACTCTGTCTCTGGTGAATCCTCTCACCCCTCACACCTCTGGCCTGTACCCCAGGTCTTCTATGCATAAATAAATAAATCTTTAAAAGGATCTATTAAAAAAAGAATTGAGCAGGCTGAATTTTCTCAGAAGTTAGGAATTTGGTACATTAAGGTTAAGAGTTTGATTCTTGGTTGGTCACATAAACTGCTCTGGAACCGCAGAGTAAAGATTTAACTTTTGCCAAAAATATTTATGACATTATTTGGAAATTAAGACAGTCTTAGAGATATCATCAAGCCTCTTTGATGAAATTTCATGAAATTTGAACAGTTTTAGTTACTTGCCTCAATTCTGAAGTTCATGTCAAGATGAGATCTACAACTATAGTGTGTTATTACTCGACAGGGCTGCAATTGTTTTGTTCAAAGCTGCACAAAGGATTGAGGGAAGACAGTGAGAGCAAAAGAAATAGAGAATCATAAAATTTTGTTAAAATGATAAGCCAGAAGGTGTTCCTTTCAAGTTATCAGGATAGCAATAATTATCCATTCTTTGAATCATTCATTTCTTAGTAAATGTCTGTGAAGTTCCCATAACTTGCTTGGCACTACGATAGGTGTCGAGGACAAAGAAGTGAACAGATGCCTAACTTTGAGGTGTTCTTCATTGATGGGGTTCTATTATATATTGGGGGTATTTGTGCAACAGATTTATTTAAAAAGAAAATAAAGGGGCCTCCCTGGTGGATCAAGGGGTTAAGATGCAACTGATGAAGCTATCTGCAGCCTCTGCAGCATGAGTTTGATCCCCAACTGGCCACAGAGATACCCACATGGTGCAGCAGACCTCTCCTGACTAGCCCGCTGCTCCCCTCAGCAGTGTATTTCAGTAGATCTGCCTGCTCTGTTCCCCACTCTGTCTCTGGTGAATCCTATCACCCCCTACATCTCAGGCCTGTACCCCAATTCTTATATGCATAAGTAAATAAATAAAAAAATGTATTTATTTATTTATACATGCACTGGGTACAGTCAGAAGTGCAGGAGGGTGAGAGAATTCACCAGAGCCAGAGGGGGAAGCAGAGCAGGCAGAGTGACAAAGTACACTGCTGAGGGGAGTAGCGGGCGTCAGGAGAGGTCTGCGCACCATGTGGGACCCTCGCCTGGCGGCTGGGGATCTGGGGATTGTACCCGCACTGTAGAGGCTGCGGGCAGCTTCACAACCCAGCGCTCAACTGCTGCACTACCAGGGAGGCCCCTGCATAAGTAAATAAATCTTTAAAAAAAAAAAAAAAAAAGGTAAAAAGAGAACATAGTTAAATTTCCTCTGTAGAGTTCATTACCACCACTGCCTAATTTGAAAATTCTCACTAGCTTTTTTTTCTATGTGGGAGCTACTAGAGAGAGAATCAACCCAACCCACATATGTATTTATTGGTAAAACCTCTCCTCTCTGGAGTAGAGGACAAGGAGTTGGACATTTTGTCTTCTGTATTCCTTAGATCCCTTAGAAAATTCAAATTCATTGTCAGAGTTATAGACAAAGATCTTAAATACGCTTAAAACTCAGATGTGTACATGGAAGAATTATAAGTAAAACCAAAAATTTGAAGACTGTCTTAGAGTTATTCTTAGGACACCATTCTGATTTTAGGGTGATGGTGATATTTCTTGATGTGCTTTCTCCCTTCTTAACAAAATCAAAATCAATTTTAACAAATTAGGGTTATAAGATTCAGTAATACCCATAAATTTAGGATGTATTATGCTAAGTATACACATAAAGGCCTTTATAATAATTATCTCATTATTAAAATAGCCTGCAAATACATATATTTTCTTGTACATTTCAGGAAATTCAGGTTCTTAAGGATTATGTAAATTGCTAGTTTCCTAGCTTTGATTGGTTGTATTGAGGTTTAATTTTTTTCGTCAGGTCAAAGTCAAAGCCTAAGCTGAAAAAAAAAAAATTGAAACACCAGAACTATGCAGTTCTTTCAGTTATAAAACACCAGTGATGCCTGTAAATGTCATACCAGTATAAAACATTGCAAAGCACCACTCTACACATTATCTTTCACACAAAAGACTGAGTATAGCAAGTAAGTCATTAAATGAAGCGAAGCGAACAAAGAACAGAGCAGAAGATGAAAAATGAATTCACAACTTCAGTAGTCAAGAGAGCTGTGTCAGGGAAGAAGGAAGACAGGCGAAGAGGAAGACAGAAATGCTGTCCCAAGTGGCCGGGGTTCCCTCTCATGTCCTAGTGAGAGGCTATTGCTACAATCAGTGTTCACTCTCAAATAGAACACATCTGGAAAGACATTTATTTCCAGGTACTTAACTTATTTCTATACCTCAGGGTTCAAATAGTAAAAATAATATCACGATCACTAAAAAAGAAAAAGTGAGTTAATGGAATAATGAGATTGTCACAGGGTCTCTCTGCCTGCCTGACAGTGGATCAGGGCAAAACAGTTTCAGTTTTGCTGACATGTTCTATGGATTTATTAGGTATGACCAGGAATTTTCTTTTGATTACCATATGCTGTCATGAGAAGATTATAGATAGAGCAGCTTAGTTCCCAAATCACTCTCCTTCTAATATCTAGTGTCACCTAGAAAACACAGTTTGTGACTTAAGCATTGCTAAAATTTAAATATTAAGTAGTGAATTAAATATTTTATATTCTGCCTGAAATATAAACCTATGTCTTAGAGACACAGCATTTGTGTTGGTAGCACCGCTCTCTTTGCCAGTCATGGCCCCACCACATTTTGCTTCATGTTGCAACATCTTCACAGAACCTGAGACAAAGAGAAAGCAAGACTTGCTAGCACCTGCTCCCTGCTGAGAGCCAGAGAGGCAAGAAGAAAATACTTGGATTCAAATTTTGCATCTCCACAAGCATATTCGCAGATACTAATGCCTACGTGCCTCAGTTTACCTTGTTTTCCATAGTATTTAGTGATGCAGAAACAAGTTAACAGGGCAATTTCAATGTAGATATCTGCTCACTATTAGAACAAGTAATGAAGGTCATGCTCAGTCCCGATTTCAGCATTGACCTTGCTGCACACATAAAGGTCACTGTCTTATCACAATAGCACCAACTTCTACACACATAAACATCCACACACAATTGTATATTAATCAGGAAAAAAATCTAAAATAAATCAATAAGAGATAAAATAGGACATGAACGTAAAATATAACAACATCAAAAAGTAAAAAAAAAAAAAAAAGAAGACACATAAAAAAAGATACATCTCAACAATTATCCAGCTAAGCAACTTATTGAATGTCAGGTTTCTGGTAGTGGCATAGCTAGACAGAAACTTGAACTTGATGATATCCAATGTCCATGTTCTCTGGATATGCCTCTGGATATGCCATGGGCCTCTGGATATGCCCATTCTGCTCATGGGAATTATGTTACCATCTTAAGAAATGAAGAAAGTCATTGATCATCCACAGCCACAAAGGGAATTTAATCTTGGGAAACTGTTAAATGGAGAATTTTAAGGATTCACAAAGATTCACTCTCAAGCCAACTTGGTGTTACTTATTAGAGAAGATGAAGGGGCAACTCTCCTTAAAATAACTTGTTTACTAATATTTCAGACATTTCTTGATACTAAAAGCAACAGGTAAATCAGCTCTTCAAAAGTTAAGCAGCATGGCCCAATTGGTGAGGTGAAAGTAGACCATTCAATGAACCCACAAAGACCACCTTTAAGACAAAAGCCATATTTGAAGATAGGAAGATACATGACATCATACAAAGGACATGTGACTTACATGTGGCATGATGGATGGCTACATCCCAGCATAAGTCTCAGCTGAGTAGTTACATTTGGAATTTCATTACTGTTAATATGTAATACGATGTGAGAGAAATAGACTCCCAGAAGAGCAGCAAAGTACTAGGCCGATAACAGAATAGAGTAGAATGCCAGTTTAAATGGAGAGAAGTGAATCTCAGAAATAAGCAGGGGTCAGACAGATATCATGAGAGCGAAGAGAAGTTACAGCAGAGAGGTAATGGTGAACCCTCACTGATGCACAATTCAGGTCACAGAAGGTAATGACTTGAGCTCAAGGAACTTGAAAATTCAGAGGACAAACTCATCTCAATGAGACAAGTATCAGCACCAAGACAAAGGTCAGATAGCAAGAGGTAGATGTAAAGAAGTAAAGAGAGAAAATCTGTGAGCACGAAACTATTCAGAGAAGTTTGGATGAAAATGAATGATACATGGACATAGCTATAGATGCTGGGGGGTTACGGTCTCCAGGGAGAGGTCAGCAGAAGGAAAGAGAAGGGTGGAGGGAAAGGAAAGGAGAGGAATTGGGAGAGAGAGAGAGAGAGAGAGAGAGAGAGAGAGAGAGAGAGAGAGAGAGAGAGAGCGAGCGCAAAATTAATGGAGCAGGGGGTCCATTGCTAAACTGCAAATCATAAAAGCATCTGAACTCTTGATATGAGAAATTGAAATGGCTGTTGTGTCAGCAAGAAATCTGAATTCTTATGAACCTAGTGGATTTTGCTCTTTTTACAACTCCGACCATCTCATGTGATGCACAAACTGTGAATAATCAGACCTTGTGCCCCTGAGTAAGACAAAGGTTGAGTAAGACAAAGTCTGCCAGAAATCAGGGTATCAGGATTGTGTGAAGTGGAAGGAATATCTGAGTAAGGCAACTACTCTGTTAGTCTACCACCTTTTTTTTTTTTTAACTGACATTGTCCTAAATGCTTCAGGGTACTTTTATCTATCTATCTATCTATCTATCTATCTATCTATCTATCTATCTATCTATCTATCTATCTATGTATCTATTTTGTTTTTTCTGTGGGACCCTCACCGGCAGCCGGGGAACAAACCGGTGTTGCAGAGGCTGAGGGCAGCCTCGCAGCCCAGTGCTCAACTGCTGTGCCACCAGGGGAGGCCCTCTATTTTTTAAAGATTTATTTATACTAGAACTGGGGTACAGTCAGAGGCACAGGAGGGCGAGAGGGTTTACCAGAGATAGAGCTGGGAGCAGAACAGGCAGATGGACCGAAGACACTAATGAGGGGAGCAGTGGGTGAGACAGGAGAGGTCTGCCATGCCATGTGGGACTCTCCCTAGCTGTCCGGGTATCGAACCCATGCTGCAGAGGCTGCGGTTGAGCTCAACAGTGCTGTGCTCAACCCACTGCACCACCACAGAGGCCCCAGGGTACTTTTAGATGAGGCCAAGAAATGAACCTAATATTCTGGCAATCTTCTTTGCTTAGTAGGGGCCAAATGATCACCAGCCACAGGAGAAAGCAGAACTGAAAAATACCTGATTAGTATTCCAGCAACAAGAAATAAATGGCTCTGGAAGGCAGGAAGGGACAGGGAATATGAACCTGTGAATGGTGTCCAGATTTAATTTGTCCTATTTTACAAGTTAAATCATGATCTTCTAATGACCAGCTCCCCAGGCAGACACACAGATGTGGAGCCATTAATGACCAACAGGATTGGGTTGACTTTTCAGCCTCAGCTTAGACAGTTGATGCCATAGCATCTGAAGTGATGGAGACAGGATGCTGAACATAAAACCTGAACTTCATTTTCATTATTGATGTTATATTTCAAAAGAGCTGAGGGAGGGCAAGATGAGAGATTCAGTGAAATATATGTGGTGATATATGTAAGAATCTGTAGGTCTTTTAGATTTCCAACTGATGCAGGAATATTTACAGCCAATTTATTCTTAAAAAATTTTATTTATTCATTTTTAGACAAGAACAAAGAAGTACTGGGGTGTAATCCAGAAGCGTGGGTGGTGAGGATTCACCACAGAGAGCGGGGAGCAGAACAGGCAGATGTACTGAAATATTCTGCTGAGGGGAGCAGAGGGCAAGACAGGAGAGGTCTGCTGTGCCATGTGGGTAGCTCCCTGGCCAGGGATTGAACTCAGGCTGCTGTGGTGTTAGCACTGAGACGTAACCGCTAGGCCACCAGGGGGGCCCCGATTTATTTCATTTATTATTGCCAACAAGTTTTGGGGATCTATAGCTTCAATTAAAGTTGGAGGGTTAAGGAGAGAAAACTATATCCATGATAATATGTTAAGTGGTTTCTTGTGACCCAATTGATGTTCTTTTGTCCTTGCTGGCATCCTCTTAAGGAATATTATGACTCCCAAGATAGTATCACCTGAGCTCTAGACTTTTCCACATGGATAGCTCAAAGATTTAGCATCTACAAAAGCAAATCGTTCAAATCGAGTCTTTCCTTCCCCTGTACACCAATCATTACTGCTACCTATCAAGTTTTTCAATTTTAACTTCTCTCTCTCTCTCCATCAGGCATATATGTCCAATAATTAAAAAAACTTGTGATTGTCATGTAAATATTTCATAAATCCAACTCCACTCCTTGCTCTAGACAACCATTTTCCTTTCCCCGAATCCCTGCCCTAGCAGCTTGCCCTTCTGTTGCTCTTCTCTAACTTTGATTCGTTTCCTACACTGACTTCAGAGGAATTTTCCTGAAAAACTCCCTGAGATTGCTCTTCTGCTCAGAAGTTTCCAGACATCCGTATTAGCTGCCTAATCAATTAAAAGCTGATCACTGTGAAACTAGTTCCTTCATGATCTGACTCTTGCTCACCTCACAGCTTCTTCTCTCTACACATGCAATGGCTCTCTTTCCCACTGCAGCACACTCTAAACTCCATTCCCACCTAACACATCATGTTCTTGGTCACCTTTAGGTGGGAACATCTGTTAGACTTTTTGTCAAGGTCATTGTTACTCTATTTCTGCCCTGAATTAATAAATACCACTTACCCTTCAGGGTTCAGCTTTGCTATATCTTCCACCTTGTAACCTTCCTTGACATGTTTTTTCTACAAAGGTCTTCTTTAGCATGAAATTCTATCATAGGCATCGCATACAACTCTAATTCTGTCTATCTGAGCTGCTTTAAGTTAGGTGGGTAGGCTACACCAATAGTACCAGTAATTAGCAAAATCAAAGTTTAAATCCAGTTCCATCCTCTCTCCAGTGGGCTGTTACTTGGATTTAATCCCATAGCATTTAGTAATCCCACAGTCCAGCAATTTTTAGTAAAATTTAGAGAAATTTCTATGTATGTTCATTCCTACTTCATCTTTTTTTGCTACATCTTTTCATAACCATATTCACCAAATTGACATTAGTATTTATCCTGGTATTCTGTTGACTTACCCCAATTTGAACTAATACACATACACTTAAAACCTTTAGGTTAAAAGCGACTTTCGAATAGTGATGCTGAAATTTGACTGCATATTGAAATTATCTGGGAAGTTTTAGAAATACAGACCCCCAGATTCCATCTTCAGACATTTTGATTTATGAAGTACAGCCTGAGCACCAAAATTTTTATAAAATCTATGGGATCATTCTAACATACAATACTTGAGAAACACTATCTCTGAAGAGAGCTAACTCACTGTCTCTTTTAAAAAGGAGGCAAGTGAAGTGTATAAAGATTAAATGACATGCCTGAGGTTAGATGATACAGTTCATAGTAGTAATTAGTCACATGTGATTGATTCCTGAATTGAAGATTGGCTACCCTTGCAGATAAAAATAGCTAGGACTTCAGGATCCTGTTCCCACTGAAATGCTACTATAGTGAGGAACAGACAAAAAAAAAAAAATCCTTCCCAGGACATCAAAGCTCAATAAAATAGTAGAACTCTCCATTTGTATCATGCTTATGATAAGTTATGTTCAGATGTACTTTATCAAGTATGTTTATTAAATATTTTAAGTACTTTCAGATCTGTTATACAATATTTCTACAATTTGGAGAGAGTCTACTTATTGATCTAACATTTTGAAAATTGTAACTGATAGTAAGTTGTGCGATGGAATGCCAGACTAATAAATGTGATTAAGAGAAATATGTAGGAAATCATAGTCTAGACATGATATAATTCATAAGATTAAGAGGGGAAGGAGCTCTGGAATCAGTCACCCTTACACAAGTGACCTGTATGGCATTGGAGAAGTCACTTGACTTTTCTGAATCTCAGTTCCTATAGAGAGGATTATAATTATTCTATCTATGGTGAAAAATATTAGCTCTTATATATGTTTGCTACACAGGAGGTGAGAAGTCACTGCAATATTAGCAGAGGGTACTTAGGAAAGGCTTTATGAAGGAAGGTAGAAGGTGAATTGAGTTTTGAGAAAGAATTGATAGCCCACAGGGTTTTTATTTTTCCAAATAAAGAAACAGATTTGGAGAAGCTAAGCCCCATATGTAGAGTCAGCATATCCATGGTTTCAGGGTAGAGCTCTAATTAGACTAGTCCTCTCTCCACAATGTCCTTATTTAATTAGGTTTAACACTCAGAATGTGGTACAGATTTACCTACATCCAACCTCTCATTAACATTAAATTCTTAGCTAGATATAACCTTTCCCAATTTGGCTGGAAATTTTTCAAAAACTAAGCACATCCAAGTGGTTCCAACTCTCTGGACCAAACTTTCAGTAATGAGGTTCACAGGAATCATTCACTTCCTGGAAACAAAGCAGAGATAAGACTGAAATGCCAATTAATAAAGCATACACTCTGAACAGCTCCTTCTGCAAGAAAACAACAAGTATAGGTTTCCCTAGGCACATGTTTTGAACTCTGAGAACAAGTTTATATTTCTCCTCTCCAGAGTCTGAAAGTCATAACATCAACTTCCTCTGTGATGGAGAAAGAACTTTGTGGGATTTGCATTCTCTCCAGTAGTTTAACCTTGGACAATTCTCTTAAATCTTCCTGCCATAATTTCTGTTCTGTACAATGGATGGATACAGGTATTTTGTAGGGTAAGCCTAAGGATTGATTATAGCAAGGCATAAAAATATTTTGTAAACTATAAAGTTCTGGATTAGTGTCTCTAATCCTGCTCTCACTCAAAGTACAAGAGTTGGTTACTCCAGGGCAGAATAAAGGTCATAAATGTTTCTTCTAAGCAAATCATTCCTCTCCAGGGAAATCCAGTGATACTGCATTCTGTTCCATTGTTATTTTGCCCGGGTATTAGAAGAAGTTAGTAGTAAATTATTGGTAGTGTGAGATGATGGATGAATACTCTTTCATTATTTTTAATCTAGCTGGGAAAAAAATCATTATGTTTGATTTTATGGGAAATTCTTTGTTTTGGGAGCAACAGGGAGCTAGTAAAAAAAAAAAAAATCAAATAGAAAGTAGTGAGAGGAGCAACCAAAAGTATTTTGGATTTCTTTCAAAAGACCTAGAATGTCAAAGAGATTTCTAATAGGATCCTGGACTCCAATCTTCTGTTCTCAATTAGTTAATGCATTTCATTCTTTCATCAATTACAGTCCATAAAAAGCCTGCTATTACTTCCCATCAGGTCTGCTTTTTCTCACATGGCATAGGATCCCAGAGGGAAGGATACAACAACAACAAAAAAAATTGCTTCTCAGAAACATAGGATGAATGTGCTCTGAGAAATACTACTGGCAACAAACTTTCTCTTTCATAAAGGAAAAAAAAATTATGTCTAAAGAGATCATTTTCTATGTCTTTAGAATATGAGACCAACTTGTAAATCAATTGATGGCAGAGGGTCTCAGGGGAAAAGAAATAGCTTCATCATTTCATTGCTGTCATCTTTACTTAGAAGTGTCCAGTTCACTATGCCCTTTTAAATTCTTTGCTTTGATTTTTGAACTGTAAGGTAAATTTACAAATTAAGAATTGAAACAGATAACAGTCCACGATAAAAAGGAAAGCACCAGCAAATACAATCCTAACCCACCGTTTTCTAGCTTTAAAAGCCAAGTCATAGGTCCAATGACCAGCAGTAACTATGGATACTTGAGTACTTTTTAAAAGACTCCACCAGAGACCTGAGTGTTTTTGAGAATAAAAAAGCTTATATATTCATAAACCTTGTAATTTCCCTGCCCTCATCAATTAAAAAAAAAAAAGTTGTTCCTAAATGGAATTCATACATTCTAAGAATATAAGAGATCCTCTGTATTTATTTTTTTTTAGATAAGGAATCTAACCAAATTAAGTGATCTGTTTTTGTTTAAATGGCTGATTAGGGATACTCATTTGAATTACATTGAAGGGTGAAACAGATGAAAGAATTAACTATGAAATATTAATGAGGCAAGAATTAAAAACCAGGGATATAATTTCATATAAGTCCTAAAGAAGTACATGATGAGTCAACAAAAAGTATGAAATCTTAGAAGACAAGGAAAGTAGGTCAAGATACCAGCTCCTTAGAATTCAGGGTGTCATGTTGGATAGTTTCTATTTATCTTTCCAAATATACTTTGCAAGCTACTGTTCTGCTTTGTTTCTAGGGGCATATCTATGTCTATATCTTCATCACCTAGACTGATTGCCTTTTTTTTTAATTTATTTATTTGTTTGTTTGTTTGTTTTGTTTATACATGCACTGGGTACAGTCAGAAGCGCGAGAGGGTGAGAGAATTCACCAGAGCCAGAGCGGGGAGCAGAGCAGGCAGAAGGACCGAGGTACACTGCTGAGGGGAGCAGCGGGCGGCAGGAGAGGTCTGCGCGCCATGTGGG
Source organism: Talpa europaea (assembly GCF_964194135.1). Lineage (NCBI taxonomy): Eukaryota > Metazoa > Chordata > Mammalia > Eulipotyphla > Talpidae > Talpa > Talpa europaea. The sequence continues at coordinate 106,168,834 of NC_140075.1, forward strand.
ACCCTCCTCCGGTGGCCTGGGAGCAGCCGGGGATCGAACCAGCGCTGCAGAGGCTACGGGCAGCTTCGCAACCCAGCGCTCAACCGCTGCGCCACCAGGGAGGCCCTGATTGCCTTTTTGACTCTGATTTGGGTTTCATCATCAGTTGTGGGTAGGATACTAGAAGAAGATGAAGATATTGGAGATGGTAATCCTTTGGTTTCCTCTCTGAAAAAATTGCAGTGTGGCAGTTGCTACAAAGGGCAGATGGAACACACAATACTAGAATCACAGGCCTGCTGGACCTCACTCACCTCCACTGTTTCCTTGTTCTTTTAGATCTAAAGATGTCAATGATGCTCCTCCCTTTGTACCCAGAGAATACATCACCACCCCATGCCTGTTTTCTGTACCTGTCTATATTTGTGCAAATTAAAACAATTCTTCCCAACTACCCCTTTAAAGAGGTAAATTGCTACCTTGCTGATTCCTGACTAAGCCAGTAATAACAGCATAGATTTGCAGATTCTCACTGCTAAGACACATTAGATTTAGAATGACTCTTCAGTTCAAGGCTTGCTGAGGTTCACTTTCTCATCCTCATTTTACAACTGCTCATCAACGTAACAGAGTCCAGCCACTGCCTGCTTCTCTCCAATGACGGTACCCAAGTCTCCAATGACGAATTCTTCATTGCCAAACTTAAAGAATATTCTTTGTTCTCCTCTTATTCACCTTCCCAGAAGACACAGCCACCACTCTCATGGTTATCCTTGTTCTGAAGTGTTATTATTACTACCAAACTGACACATCAAATAATTTTATGAAGTTTTCATAAGTTGATAGATTTTAACATTCATTTTCGCTATCCGTAGTTCTCTTTTTATAAAAAAAATGTTTTTTCCCAAAGATTTATTTATCCATGCATATAAGAACTGGGGCACAGGCCAGATGTGCAGGAGGGTGAGAGGATTCACCAGAGACAGAGCTGGGAACAGAACAGGCAGACTGACTGAAATACACTGCTGAGGGGAGCGGTGGATGAGACAGGAGAGGTCAGCCGTGCCTTGTGGATATCTCCCTGGCTGGCCTGGATTGAACCCACACCACAGAGGCTGTGGACAGCTTCACAGCACTGTGCTCAACCTCCTGGGCCACCAGGGAGGCCCTGAAAAAATGTTTTTTGACCTCTCCAAACTAAATTATCCTATGTCAAACCCTGGTATTTGTCTCCTAATTTCTACATAATATGTTGAATTTTTTTTCCTTCAATTTTTCAGCTTTAGGAAAAACCCATCAATTTCCTAGTAAGGATGGTGATACTGTCATAACCCCTTACATTGCTCCTACCTACCCACCTACCTACATGATCTAATTCCTCCTTTCCTGTTCATAAAGTTACACTGTAATTTTTAGTTGAATCACTGTCTTGTGTATATGATGTTGTCTAGATATTCACAAATCATCCATTCCATATGTTTTCTTTATAAATATATATGTGTGTGTATACAAAAATATTTGTGTGTACACATATATATGTATGTACATAACCCCTAATGATCTGTGATGGTGAAGACATTCAATTATTAGTCTGAGATTTGTGAAGGAAGGCACTTAGGAGTACCAGTACCAATATTTATTTAACAATGCTTTTATCTCCAGCACCATCTGTATTTTGATTTTTATAAGTACCTGTATCTTTAATTTTTGAATATGTGTGAAATTTTATGTTATAAATTATCTCAATATAGCTACTACCACCCCACCCTTTTCTCTCTCTCTCTTTGATGCAACTGACCATCATTTTTCCAGAAAATCAAATCATATTGTCTCATTTCAGAATTTTTCAGTGACTTCCCAGAACACTTAGAAGAAAACCTAAATTATTGCAGGATATAAACAATAACTTGATTTTGTTCAATGTTCTCTTTTGCTCTGTTAGTCCAATAACATCATCATTATGCCAAATTGCTGAAATGACAAAGTATTTGCAAGTTGTATTCCTACTCTTTGTAATAGTCTTCCAACACACACACACACACTCATACCTACACATATTTCAGCTATAGTGACACTTCTTCATTGAGACCTTACCTGAATATTCCACCCATCTCTAATTCCCACTTTAGCCCTTTATTTAATGCTTACCTGAATTTGTAATTAGTTTACTTATATCTCTTACATTTAGAGAGACTAATTTAAATGTACAATGTAATTTTGCATATTTATGCAAACCACATTTATCTTTCTGACCAATGTGTATGCCAGATTATTTTCAGGAAATGGCATTGGCTTATATTACTCAGATGATGTTATATTCACACGATATATTGTAGTACATTCATGGGTAACTAGGAGGCATTTTTATAAATAAAAATTAAACCACACATGTCAAAATAAAAGAACAAAGTGTGATGAGAGTTGACTATTGAGATTGATTATTCTCTTCACTTTAGCAGTCAGAATACTAAGCCCAGAAGTTAAAACTGGTACAGAAAAGTAACTGATAAACATAAGACAGTAGATGAAGGGTGAAGGAAGTGATTTACTTAATTCAAGTCATCTAAAACATACTTCCTGTATACAAAATGAGAGAGACAATGGGATTGATTCAAAATAAAATGCAACATCATTGAACTGGAATAAAATGTCATCAATGTTTCTCTTGCAAGAAAATGTTTATTACAGTTTAGTAATTATACAACACTCTTATTGGATTCTATGTTAATGATATGCTTGGGGTGCTATGGAACCATAAAGGAGGGACATTCAAGCTGTCGTGTTGGAAGTGTGGAAGTTGAAAGAATAGTAAGAGCAGAATAAGACAGTGTTTTATAGTCTTGATTTGTAAAGAACCTGGTAAGTGATCAAATCTAATGCCTTTGTTTTTTTTTTTTTTTTTCCAAATGAGATATTTGAAGTCCCGATAAGTAGAATGATTTACTCAATTCCTCAGGGTTGGACAAAGGCAGAACTTGAGACAGGACTTGATATCACCAGGTTCTTAGTCTAGAATTTTTATTTATCATGCTTAGCTCTTAATTACTACTTGTTTTGGGTTGAATTGTGTCTCTGAAAGGGATAATACAAATTCATGGTGCATGTGAATATGACCTTATTTGAGAGTAGAGTCTTTGCACATGTAATTGAGTTAAGAGTGAACCCTCAACCCAATGACTAGTGTCTTTCTAAGAGAAAGAAGAGGGAGGTTTATATAGAGACACAGAGGGAATCACATCATATGAAGAGAGAGAAAAAGAGATTGGAGTGATATATCTACAAACTGAGGACTACCAAGAACTGCTTATAATACCAGATGCTATGAATTGACAAGGAAGGATTTTTCCTTACAGCCTTTATGAAGAACATGATCCTGCCTTAATATCTGGCCTCCAGAACTATGGAAAAATAAATTTCTAGTGTTTTCAACCATCCTGTCTGAAGTAATTTGCCACAGTCATGTGACAATGAATATAGTGTCCATCAACATTAGATTAATCTCACTTTCATGTTTAATGAGAGATTATCCTAATGTCCCCTCCTGCCTCCTGCCAACAAGACAGAGTCCAGTGCCACACAGAGGCATGCATGCTCAGTAATCACTCAACTGTGGCTTTTCTATTTATTTTTCTGATTTTCCTTCCAGCTCATCTGCTCTTTGAGAGCAAGGGTAATGTTGATTCCTTCATTTCTTTGTACCATTTGTGATATTTTATGTGTCAACTTGACTGGGATAAAAGATGCCCAGCTTACTAGTAAAATATTATTTCTGGATGTATATGAGGGTGTTTCTGGAAGAGATTAACATGTGAATCAATACACATAGTAAAGAAAATTGTCCTCACCAATGCGAATCTGCATCATTGAATGCACTGAGGGTCCAAAACCAAAAAAAAGGTTGACATAAGGTAAATTTTCTCTCTGCTTGAGTTGAGTCATCCATCTTTTCTTGCCCTTGGACACTGGTTATCTTGATTCTCAAGCCATAGAACTCCAGCAAGGACTTCCATCACCAATCTATTGATTCCCAGGCCTTTGGATTGGAGACATATTTTTAGCTTCTCTGGTTCTCAGGAACTTGTGTTTGGACTAAAACTACATCATCAGCTTTCCTGTTCCTTCTACTTACAAAAGGAAGATGGTGGGAATTCTGACTTCCATAATTGCATGATTCAACCCCTCATCAACATCAATATAGATATATCTCTATGTCTACTATTGGTTCTGTTTCTCTGGATAACCCTAAATAATACAGCAGGACTGGTACAAAGGAAATACGTTAAATCCAAATCAGCAAATACATTAAATCCAAAGAATGAGAGAGGGAAAAGTATATATATATATATGTATATATATATATAATACATATATATATTTCAAAAAGGAAGCTATACAAATGATCAGTAAGCCACAAACAAGTGATAAATAGCAGCAGTCATTAGAAAAATATCAATTAAAACCATGAGGAGATAATACTAATTACTCAACAGAAGGTTAAAATTAAAAAAAAACACATTGAAAATAGCAAATGTTGACAAGAATATAGAACATTCAGAATGCTCTCTTCTCGATGACAGTGTGTATATATATATATATATTTAAATATATATATACATATACATATATACATATGTGTATACACACACAACTGGCATAACCATTCTGGGAAAGGTCTGGCAGTTTCTATAAAACTAAATGTATGCTAACCCTGTTATCCAACAATTTCTTTCCTAGGTATTTACACCTCTCTTTCAAAAAGGCAATATATGACCACAAAATACTTGTACTAAAGTGTTCACAGAAGCTTTATTATAGTAGCTTAAGTTTAGAAATGGAGTAGATCAACAAGATATGATCAACAAGTTACAATGTATTAATTTAATTACTCAGCATGAAATAGAATTAATTACTGATTCATATAACATGGATACGTTTCAAAAATAATAGGCTGAGTAAGAGAAACCTTAAATAAAAGAATACCTACTGTGTGACACCATTATACCAAATTCTAGAATAGACTAGACTATTCAATGTTGAAATAGACCAAAATAATAGATTTGAAGAAAGGGTGTAGGGAAGGGACATGAAGGAAATTTTGGAGTTTCAATAATTGAAACTTTTTGGATTCCAGGGACTTGGTTTACATGGTACATGCATCTGCCAAAATCTAATATTGCACTAATAACTTGTATATTTCATGGTACATATGTCTCACACAAGAAAAAAAATGACAAATTAAACAGTTATTAAAGATGTTTTTAGATGTTTAGGGTACTGATGTCTAAAATTTAATTTTAAGTGAACCAAAAGTAAAAACATCCATTGAATGAATGGATAGGAAGGCAAGTGGATGGGTAGATAATAATACAAATATAGCAAACATAAATTATTGAATTTGGAGAGCATGTATGTAACTATTCATGTTAAATTCTTTTTTGTCTTTCCATTGATTAAAATCTTTTCATAATATGATGTTAGGAAATAATTCATATAATTCAAAAGAGTTGAAAATGAGTGAATAAATAGATTAAAACTTGAAAAAACAACTTGAATTGGCAAAGTAAAACCAAATACAAGATTCAGAAAAATCACAGTAAGTACAGGGATATAAGAATTTGATTTGGGAATCAGCTCTCACTGCTGCAAAGCCTCAGACTGAACTAGAACCCAAGACAAATACAACTCTGCCTAGAGCTACAATGGCTGGATTTGGGAATAAATACCGACATTGCCTGACTTTAAAATCTTTTATGTTGGAGTTTGGGTTCTCTATCCGTCTCCCTTAGTCAACACTCAAAACTGGTAGACAATAATAGATGACTTGACTTTAGCTGAATTCTAAGTGAAAACAATTCCAGCCAGCAAGAAAAATACATCTGCCTATTAGATTTCTCTCCAGCCCTTGCCTAGAAGAATTTGGCAGAAGAACAGGGAGAGCAGTTTTGTGGTTTGAGAACAACTGTCTGAAAGGAAAGACCCGTCTGCCTTGAATTGGAAGCTTTCTGCTGCTACCTGGGCAGAGTTAAAAAAACAGGCAAATGACTGCTTTCCAAGAAGGAAGAGTCAGTGTGAATTTCTGATCACCTGGGGAGACTTCTACCCTCTGAAACCCCACTCACTTTGGCATGTTAGTCATGCAAAGATTAAGATTATAGGACTCATGGGGCGGGGGGCCATTACTGGAGTTATTGAAGTTTGGAACCACCTGTTTAAGGCACCAAATCTCATCCCCTTTCCTACAAAGAAAAAGAGGGACAGTCTTATGTGGTTGTTGCATTCAACTGCTCCTGGAGATCAAGAAGCACAGTTTGGTCACATAGTTGATTAGGGGCTCATGAACATTTACAGATGTATTTGCAAAACAAACAAAACTTCTCTTTGAGAGTAATAGCCAATTTTCCATTTGCTTCTTTTTTTTTTCAAAACTGCAAGTATGCCTAACCCAGAAATCAGCTATAAGGAAAGGTTAATAAGCTTTGGATTCAGACGCCAAAGTTCTGAGTTTAAATGCCAGCTCTAATGTTTACTACTTTTGTGATCTTAGGCAGGTCATTTCTCGTGATGTCAGGTTTTTTTAAAGCTTCGTTTTGCAAAGGTAATATCTTGATCATTTGGGGTATTGAATTTGCAAGTAGTCAAACAACCTACTCAAATTGGCTTAAGCACAAAGGAATTCACTAACTCTTGGTATTGAAATATCCACAAGCAACATTTCATTCAGCAGTTCAAATCATAGAAAGAGGACATTATTTTCTTCTCTCCATCCTCTCCATATTTTTCCTCTCCTCCCTTTCATACTCTTCCCCTTCTCTCTTCTCCTCTCCTTTTTGTGCCTCTTCTACCTAGTTTTGACTTGTTTCCCTCAGCAAACTTTTGCTATCTTGGTCCAATATAGTTGTCAACAAAGGAATAGAATGAAAGAAAAATGACAATAATAGTAATTATGATTTCCATGGTAGTGATACAATAGGGAAATCTAGGATCAAATATATGGGTAAAATACCAAAAATGCTACCCTCCTAAAACTCTTCATTATTGTAATCATACCTGTTGGGGAAACAACCTTATGGGATTTGTCCTACCTGTTTGGATTTGCCCAACCAGTGTCCAAGGCCTAAAATATTGACCAGTATAAAAACTGGGTGGCAAGCTTTTCTTATTAGGAGAAAACTTTTCTTTGTTTTGGGTATGCAATGAACATCCTTATATTGCTTAAGTGTGTGACTCATATGGCATAGAGCTGAACACCAGTATATCTGTCCTCTGCACCCCCCATTATGGGAAGGGAATGGGGTCTTTGCATTAGGAAAGGGTAGGTTCATCACACCCTGTAGGATATTAGGAAGGACCCCCTAGCCGTGGGATACCAGCTTACACTACAGATGCTGATCTTGAACCACATCTTCTCCTTTTTTTATTTAAAGCTTATTCCAACCCATGTCTATGTGTTGGACTGTCTTTGTGACTCTTGGTTCACAGAAGATGCAGTAGGTTGAGTTCTGAAAACACTATTTCTGGGGGTTGGTGTTGTTATGCTCTTTTTCCAACCTCCATCCAGTGAGAATCCTCACTTGGAATTGGTAGTTGGATATTTTTGCTTGACAATTTCCATAAGTATTTCAGGTAGTTCAGGAGACTAGACAAGAAGGCTTTTTTTTCATTGCTCTCAGTGAATATTTACATAGGTTTCCTTATCCTCACATGGATCCTGTATTTAAATGACACCATCAGCTGAGCCACAGGAATGGAACTGTCTTGTTCCCATGAGGCTATTGTTAAAATCAGTTTCCCACCAAAGACATTGTGAGGACAAAAATTGAAGCATCGTTACCAGTGGGGGGAGAAATGAATGTTGTGGCCACAAAGAGTGAATATTCACAGCACAGCCAAGTGGTGGTGAAGTCTAAGAACCATATATATTTAAGGTACTGTGTGGCCTGAACCAAAAAACTATGAGGTCCAGACACCAGTTTAAAGAAGCTATAGTCAGAGCGCTACCCCAGCACTCCAGAACTTTCAAGTGTTTAAAATCAACAATAGTTAGCGAAAAGGAACAATTTAAATTATTTTTTTAAAGATTTATTTATTTATGCATACAAGAGCTGGGGTACAGGCCAGAAATGCAGGCAGGTGAGAGGATTCACCAGAGACAGTGGGGAAAAGAACGGGTAGATTGACTGAAGTACACTCTCAGCAGGCGAGTCAGGAGAGGTCTGCCTCGCCATGTGGGTTGCTCCCTGGTCGGCCAGGGATCAAACTCATGCTGCAGAGGCTACAGATTGCTTCATAGTGCGATGCTTAACCCCTTGCGCCACCAGGGAGGCCCCAATTTAAATTATTGGTTCTGTAAAACAATCCTTGCTGTAGTACAAAATCAGTGTCATTAGATCCCATTCTCCTTTTACATAATTAATGATGAAAATATTTGAGCAATTAAAGCCCTTGTTTGAAAGTGGACTTAATTATCTTTGATCTACTTCAAACATGTTTTTGCTCAGTTATTTAAGTTTAAAAAGTGTTCTGAGGCTTAGATTGTAACTGGTTTTTGCTAACACATACTAATTGTGACACTACATAGAATGGAACAGTATTTAGACACTGGGAAGTATATTTTCAAAAAACATTTCACTGGATGGTAAAATTATCATAGCATAATGAATAAAAGAAAAGCAGAAAGCTTAAGAAATAATATTGTTTAAAGTCTATAAGATTTTATAAGTTTTTAAGGGTGTTTTCTATGGATAACAAATAAACTAAAAATTATGAAAAACTGGGGCCTCCCTGGTTGCTCAAGGAGCTAAGCATAGCACTGTGAAGCTATCCACAGCCTCTGCAGCATGAGTTCGACCCCAGCTGGCCAGGGAGCTACCCACATGGTGCAGCAGATCTCTCCTGACTCACCCGCTGTTACCCTCAGCAGTGTTTCTTAGTCAGTCTGCCCCACTCTGTTTCTGATGAATCCTCTCACCACCCCCACACCTCTGGCCTATACCCCAGTTCTTGTATGCATAAATAAATCTTTAAAAATTAGGCTATTTATGGGGTCTATCCTGAATATTTCTTATATTTGGGTCTTTTTTTAAGCTTGGTTAGTATTTTAATGAGAGAACAAAGTATCTTACTTACAAGGATTGATACAATAAAATGGTCTCACACAGAGTCAGTATAAAATACTATTTTTAAAGTACCTTTTCCAAAAAGTTCTGCATCCACAGTTCTGCATCTACAATATGGATGACAGAGGGAATGGAGACAGCATTAAAATTCAGAATTGTAAGTGTCAGAAAGGATGTCCCTTTCCATGTTCCAATCCTTTTGGTGGCTGTCACTTAACCATATCCAAATGTCTTAGCTGACATTTGCCTTTCACAGTCTTTAACAAATGTAACTTCCAAATGTTATCTCCCTTCTGTCATCCACAACTATATGTGCTTCTATATGAGACTTGTGATTTTTTTCCTTGTAAAATTAAAAGCAATAAAAGGAGCGAGTAAGAAAAAATATTAAATTACTTTAAATTGAATTCAATTAACATGTCAAATAAATCTATGATCTAGAAGAGATCTTATATTGTCCTAAATTTATTATCTAAACATTTTCTCATATTAAACACCAAATTGAAAATTCAAGTGAATGCTATACTTCTTAAAGTCATATTTCTGTCCAAGCAATGTAAGCACACACACTTTCACATAGGAGGCAGTCAAAACTTGCTAGTCAAGTTGAATGGAATAGACTAATGAAGAAATAATCTCAATGTGTTTATAAGTGATTGAGATTTGTTTAGAGAAGATAAGTTTATTCACTTATGCTATTCATAATGCATCACAAAACATTTTATTTATAAAAGTTGAGCACATAATTACATTATAATTGACCAAATAAATTTTTGATTTATGAATATATTTTATGGAGATTCGTTTTGTATACATTTACCCATCTGGCCATTCCACATCTTTCAAAGATACCTCCATGTCTATTAAATAAATACACAAAAGATTATTAAGAAACATAGAACATAAGACATATGCACTAAGGATGTCCGGTGGGATGCCCCAAGCAGTGTTAGAAAATACATATCTTTTTCTCTTCTTTACAATATTTGAAATTACTTCTTATATCCAGTTTAATAATTCAATTAGAGTGTAGTTGAATTTAGCAAATGGACTAGATCCTCAATGAATGTTTTCTTGACTCCATAAATATTTCCTAAATTTAGTTGAAACAGAAATTTTATGATCTGTGTTATTTGCAAGAATCATTGCTTTTTGTTGTTGTTGTTTTGCATAGAAGAGCTGGGATGTAGGGAAGAGGCTGGCAGGGTGGGTGGTGGTGAGAGGACTCACCAGAGACAGAATGGGGAGCAGAACAGGAGGATTGACTGAAATACACTGCTGAGGGGAGCAGCAGGCAAGACAGGAGAGGTCAGCTGTGTCATGTGGGTTAGCTCCCTGGCCAGATATCAAACTCAGTGCATGTGTTGGTAACACTGAGACTTAACCCCTATGCCACCAGGGAGGCCCTCATTCCAATTTTTATGACTGAACTTGAATGACCATTTTTGAAAGATCAGCTTATTGCACACTTGAGTTCTGGTTTTTAATCTTTTTTAAAGATGGAATACTATGCATAATAAGAGGATTAGTGTCCTTTTACTTCATATTGACAAACTGCCTTTAATAGTTCTCATGAATCTAGTCTAACAAATCCCTTCATCTTTTTTGAAAGAATTCTGAAAGAAAAGTTTGCCATTAAAGTATTTTTGTTTGGAGGCTCTTTTTTTTTTTTTTTTTCATTCAGCGCTTTGACTATATCATCCTAGTCTCTTTAGGTCTCAAAGATTTCTGAGGAAAAATATCCAATCATATCCTTACAAGATGACCTTGTGTGTAATAAGTTGCTTTTCTCCTGCTGCCTTTAAGATTCTCTTTCTTTGTCTTCTGCATTTAACAACTGGGTTACAATTAGTCTCAGTGTGGTTCACATTAGATTCATCTTATTTGGTATTTGTTGGGCTTCTTGGATCTGGATGTCTATTTCTTTCCCCAGGTTAAGGATATTTCAACCATTATTTCCTTAAATAAAATTTCTTATCTTTTTTCTCTCCTCCTTCTGGGATATCTATAATGTGTATATTGTTTCATTTGATGATATCCTACAGGTCTTTTATTTATTTATTTTAAAGATTTATTTATTTATATAAGAACTGGGGTACAGGCCAGATGTGCAGAAGGGTGAGAGGATTCACCAGAGACAGAGGGGGAAACAGAACAGGCAGACTGATGAAATACACTGCTGAGGGGAGCAGTGGGTGAGACAGGAGAGGTCTGCCGCACCATGTGGGACCCTTGCCGGCTGGCAGGGAGCGAAGTGGACTGCAGAGGCTGCAGATAGCTTCACAGCACTGCACTCAACCCACTGCACCAACAGGGGAGCCCCCTTACAGGTCTTTTAAACTATTGTCTTTTTTTTTTTTAATCATTCTTCTTTTTTACTCCTCTGATAGGATAATTTCTATTGTACTGTCATCAAGTTTGCTGATTTATTTCCTCTGATTGATCTAATCTGGTATTGAAACACTTTGTTGAGTTGTCAGTGCCATTATTGTGTTCTTCTATTTTATTTGGTACTTTTCTATATTTTCTGTCTCTCTGTTGAAATCCTCCCTTTATCCATGCATTGCTTTTCTGACCAGAATATGTTCCCTTATGAGCATTATTTTGAACCTTCTCTCAGATAAATTACTTATCTTTATTCAATTAGCTATTTTTTAGGAACTTATCTTGTTCTCTTATTTGGAACACACCCTTATGTCTTAATTCCTCTTTACATTCTTGTTGGTTTCTACACAATAGATAAAACATCTAACTTTCTCTTAGTCTTTGCCTCTGAAAGCTTTATGATTATATAAGCCACCATCTCTGTTGTTAGTGGCTCCCAAGAATTGTTGAGTTTGCCAATGTTTTCAGTGTTCTAATGGAGCATGGGGAATACTCATAGAATTGTTTAGGCTGTCAGAGGAGCACAAATAATCTGTCCTTTCAGTTCCCCAATGCAAACTAATTGGAAGCCTACCCTGCAGTCAGCAGCTGGGAACATCACATTAGATAAGTATTCTAGCCCTTATCAGGAAGAAACTTGAGCTAGTTGTTTTTGATTATTTACTTTGTTCTTAGCCAGAGAAAATAGTCACTGGGAAGACATGTACAACCAAATGGAAACTTCCTTTTTTATGTAGTCCCAGGAATGTCAAGTTTGCTTAACTTCCAAAATTATGTGATTTTGGAACCATTTCTTCAGTGACAGCTGTTAACAGTTGTGTAGCTAGATGATGAGCCAGCACTTTCCATGGGAAAGTTGGAGAGTTGGTGTTAACTCTTGGGGCAAAACAGAAAGAGGATCAGGGAAGTACTCATAAGTTCTTCCAGGATCCAGGATGGTCCCAGTCAGCTATTTAGATGCATTCTATTTAGGAGCTGGAAATCTCAGGCTGAAGCTGGTAAAATACACAGTCAAATCTCTTCTTGAATAAAACTGGGAAGTGGGCTTTTTTGTCTGTTCTTTCTATGTTGAACTAGATTGGGATTGGGTGGTATGTGTGATACCTTTGGAGAGCGTTCATTCTGACGTACCTGTTTAATATCTGCTTCTTTGTTCCTATAGTCCTGTGGGATGTAGGAATATGTGTCCAAATGACTCTCAGGGCTAGTTAGATTAGGTGATTTGGGGATCATCTCTTGTGTGGTAATCTTAAAAATTGAATGTCATATGTGGGGTTCAAACTTCTCATTCCTAAGGGAGAATGGGGGGGGGGTTGAGAGCTCCTAATTATACAGAACAGTGCTTAGGCTGAGATGTTTATGGCAAGTGTGTCTCGACCTTTCCTAATAATTTCTTTTAGGGTATTTTCCACTCGCCTGAAGTTTAACAGTTGTTTATGTGGTTTCTGGATTCTTCACAAAGCAAATTGATGCATTGGTAGTTAATAATTGGTGTATCCATGGGACATAGAAAGCCCAAAAGTAACCTAAGTCACAATGTGGTGATGCCTTTGGAGTTACGATTTCAGCTTATGAATTTGGGGGTTGGCAGAAATAGTCAATCAATTGCAATTACCCCATATTAATGCTAACTTTGTTTTATTGTTATTGTTCTTGAAGCAATCTAAGACAATTGCCTTATTTGGAAATCATTTGTTGCCCACATCTTCACAGTAAGAGAAACAACATACTTGAATAGAATCCTGGTCCTATTTTTAATAGTCCAGCACTAATTACAACCCCTCTAGTTGTGTTTCTTCCCCTTCTTATCACTTTATCATCTTTATCACTCTATCACTTTATCCTCTTCTTATATATCATTATTTTGTGCATAAAAATCTGTGAGGCATGAAAGGGTAACCACTGAAGGTTTCTCTTAATGGATTCTGCTTTTTTATCAGGCACAGCAGCTTGGATATACAGAATGTGTCCACAGGGCAATTTATTTACAGATGTTGCCACTTTATTCTCCGTCCACTGACCCAAAAGCACTTGGAGAATTTTAGCTGGAATTGTGTGCACAGCTGTCATCTTTAGGTCCTTGCCATTCTTCTCTCAGATGTTCCACTTGATCTTGTAACATTTGGCAAAGAACTGCTTAGCTGCATGCCACTGTCTTTGATAGATAACTTTCCAGATGAAGTCTCTAACATTTATTATCACACAGAATTAAGGTTCAAGTTTTATGAAAATTATTGAGATACACAGATGACTAACACAGAGGTTATGTTTCCACTGGCTCTAAACTTTCATTAGGAAAGACAGACAGAAATGTAAATAATAAGAGGGGATTCATGGAATTGAAGTCCCAGACAAATAGATGCAACCTACTTCAATATTCCAAACTGAACCACTGAAGCTATAGACTGCAGAATCTGCTCTAACATCTTAGCCTCATTAGCTTTAATTTCCTCATCTGTAAAAAAAATGGACTCAATAGTATCTGAATTCACTCTGATTCTCCAAGTTCTTATGTTCCCATAAATCAACACACCTTCTGTGTTGAATTTCCATTTTGACAATCTAGATAGATGAATAGGTGATCAATAAATGGTGAATATATATTTAATTTGTCTATTGTCATTTGAGTATAGATAGCTTTGGTAAGATTCAGGAGATGAGAACAATAAATTTCATTGTTCTTTTATTTTTTCTTTTGAATTGCATGGCTTAAATTTTAACTTATTATTTGAATGCAGGTGAGATGAATGTGCATGTTTTTGGTTGTTGAGAATCAGAATACCATATACCTATAAACTAGTGCCTCCATTATCAGTTATCATTAATTGGGTGAGAATAAAGCCTCCATGACGGCTAATCCAAAAAAGACCCTAAATCAGTTAATAAAATGAAGCAAACAAGAAAAAATATGCCTTACAAACAAACAAAACCCTCAAACAATTGTGGTATCAATGCCCCTTCTGTAATGTCACACACCGCAGTCCCTGCAGTGACCAGAATGAATGCCAAAGGCAGAGAAAGCACAATGTGAAGGTGCAGGTGAGCCTAGGAAGCAGGTCTCAGAGGGGGCAGCACCCCCAGCTCTGGACTAGCCCCCAGTGCTGTTTGGTATGTGTTTGTTCACAAAAGTAGTTGGATATTAGGCTGGAGCTGCCTTCAGAATTGTCTGAGCCAATCACTTTTTAACTATTGAAACTGACTTTCAGAGAAGTTAAAAATGGCCTAGAATAACACCATTAGTGAATAGCAAAGCTGGTACAATAACCTACAGACCCTAATTTTGTTTGGAGAGAGTCCATGCCTTCTCCATTCAGATTTATTTATAAACTATCCATTGCTTTACAAAAGGGATGAAAAACTCGACCTTTTTATTTACAATTGTAAAATCTCTTAGGACTGACTTCAAGGGAGGAGGCTAGCAGCAATGGAAAATGGGTTTGAAGCACCAATGATTTAAACTTCAATCTAGCCTTTGATCACTGGGACATTTTGCTCTGTTGTGAACTCCACAGATGGAGTTTTCTCTGGCAGTTGTATAGCCTTCTTGCTTATGTACTTGAAATAAGATGACAGATTAGAAGATAGATAGATAGATAGATAGATAGATAGATAGATAGATAGATGATAGATCTAAACTTCAAGCCACAGGTTTGTTTTGTGCCACCCCTACCCCCTCCAGTTTTTTATTAACCACAGGTTGCAAAGCCCATCTGCAGCTTCACCCCAGCCAAGTTTTGAGCATGGTATGCCACTGCCCTCTGCTGGTATGCCACTGCTGGGTGGACTATCCTCATGATGTGTGCAGAGCCAGGGTAAGAGGCTAGGCAGGTTCTATGATCCTTCCAATTCTTTTGGCTCCTGAACATGTAAGTGAAAGTCACTAATAAAAGATGTGTTGTGTTTGGAAATCACTTTCTGTCCTGATGCTTCTGTATGTACCTCTGGCAAAACCAAAGTTGAATGGTGTGTGCATGCATTAGTCTTGTGGGTTCATAGCTGTGCAAGAAGAAATTAAAACAGTGTGAAAGACCACTAAAATTACAACAGTCAGTTTTCCACAATTAAGTGGGGGACATTATCTAAAATATTCCTTGGTTTATTTCAAGTATAAGTGGATCACAGCACCAGAATTTACTCCCTATATATTCAATGGATCTATACTCACTTGGAATTTTAAAGAGAGAATTCATATTCTGTAACAGGTATGATCTGTCTGCTCTGTTCCTTTTGAAATAGTGGCTGGGGATAATCAAATGTATCTTCTCCTATTTCTCACAAATGCTAAGTTGGAGGAGATTTGATATGTGACTTATATTTATATCATAATGAATCCTATACTAGAAAACCTATGTGCATGAATTTGACAGAAAAGAGAAGATATCTCTGTGAACATAACCATAGCTTAAGCAATTTCTAGGTTATTAGTGTGCCTCAAAAATCTGTAGGAGCTGCATATTTAGTCAGGCCATGAACTATTTTCCCACTAGTTTCAATACTTTATGGAAGAAAAGTAAATATTCTCTAGTCTCATGCCATGTGGCAAAACTGAGTTCTGAAAAATGCATTTGAAGACAAAATTAAAGCCTGATTTATTTTAGAGAAAGATTATTCTCTTAAATAAGGTTATATAAACTTACTTGTTAGACAGATGACAAGATTCTATGTTTTCTCAAAAAATTTACATAAGCCTTTGTATTTCATACTGATAAAAGTGAGTACATATGAAGGTACTGCCCTTGAACATTCAAAATAGCACCTTTAAAAAAATTAAGAATTCAGAAATAGCTCAAAAATAATACTTTAAAGTTGATCCCATAAAAACCTTTTACCATTTGGGTGCCTATCCATCTATCAATCATCTATCAATTATCTACCTAATATACAGATTACTGATGCATCCATTTTAAATCCCATAGTATTAAAAAGACTTGAGAAGTTGGAATGATCAATGTGTGTTGCCTAGTTCTACCTGTTTTAAATACTTACAGATAGATTGATGATAGAGGCAGTAAAAAACAAAATCTACAGGTAAAATCTATTTAGTTGTTATCTAACTTTTCAAGTGATCCAGTGTAAATTTCTTTCTTTTTTAAAGGTTTATTTATTTATGCATACAAGAACTGGGGTACAAGCCAGAGGTGTGGGATGGTGAGAGGATTCACCAGAGACAGAGGGAAGAGCAGAACCGGCAGACTGACTGAAAACACTGCTGAGGGGAGCAGTGGGTGTGACAGGAGAGGTCTGCTGCACCATGTGGGTATCTCCCTGACAGGCTGGGGATTGAACTCTTGCTGCAGAGGCTGTGCACAGCTTCACAGTGCTGTGCTTAACCCCTTGTGCCACCAGGGAGGCTCTGGTCCAGTGTAAATTTCTTAATGGGGGCCTCCCTGGTGGTGCAATTGGTTAAGACACAACCGATGGGGCCTCCCCGGTGGCGCAGCAGTTGAGCGCTGGGTTGCGAAGCTGCCTGCAGCCTCTCTGCAGCACCAGTTCAATCCCCAGCTGCTCCCCGGCCACCGGAGGAGGATCCCACATGGTGCGCAGACCTCTCCTTCTGCCTGCTGCTCCCCTCAGCAGTGTACATCGGTCCTTCTGCCTGTTCTGCTCCCTGCTCTGGCTCTGGTGAATTCTCTCACCATCTCATGCTTCTGACTGTACCCAGTGCTTGTATAAATAAATAAATAAATATTTAAAAAAAAAAAGACACAACCTATGAAGCTATTCGCAGCCACTGCAGTATATATATACAATTTCATTGTGTGTGTCTGTGTGTGCATGCACACACACACACACACATATATATATATATATATATACACAATGTATATGTATATGTCATCTTTTAAATCAGATAATGGATATTTGGGTGGCTTTACTCTTTGACTGCTATGTGTCATACTATGAATATTCATGTAAAAGTTTTTGTATGGACATATACTTGCATTTCTCTTTGGTATATAACTAGGAGTGAAATTGCTTTGTCATATGGTTAAAGTATTTTTAACTTTTAACTTTTCAAAGTGCCAACTGTTTTCCAAAGAAGCTCCAGTCTTATATTCCTAATAATTTACGAAAGCTCCAATTTCTCCATACATTGTTATTGTCTGTTTTATTTTTGATATTGTAACCTTCTTAGTGAGTGTGAAGTGGTATCTCATTGTAGCTTTGATTATTACCCTGATAGTTAGTGATGTTAAGCTTATTTCCATAGACCTATTGACATTTGTATGATGTCTTTGATGAAATGATTATCAGATCACTTGCCAAGCTTTAATTGAATTATATATCTCTAAATTATTAAGTTGCAAGAGTACTTTCTATATCCTACATACTAATTCCTTACAAGATAAATGATCTGCAAATGTTTTCTCCCATTCTATCGGTTCATCATTTCACTTTTTTGATATTTGCAGAATAAAAAAATTAGTTTTTATTCAATTTATCTAGGTCTTTTTGTCCTTTTGTTACTTGTGTTTTTGATGTATAGAATATTATACCAAGGTCATGATGTTTTATTTTTTTTTAATTTTTGTTTTTACTTTGAGTTCTTATATTTAGATTCATTTAAGATCATTTTTTATCTCCTTTATCTGAAGAAATTACAACAAAAAATCCTTTTGTTTTAGAAGAAGCATTGAGAAGATAGAATATTTGGGGACTCTGCAGCCAAGTTTACCTTTGTTAGTCCTAATTGTCCTTTGTTATTCCTATTCCTACTATCATGGAACAGCATGACAGTAATATCCAATGAGAGCTACTGCTTCTATTTTTTGTGGAAAAAATGACTTTTAATACTATCTTAACCTTTATTCTAATCATATCTATCCTGTGCATAAGAACCTGAACACAGAGTTTCATAAGTAAAGCTCTGTGAACATGTAAGCCCTAACTGGACAACTGTGAAATTAAGTCCAGTTTGGAAACTAGAAGGAAGAACTTGCTAGAGAGCAT
This sequence comes from Talpa europaea, assembly GCF_964194135.1. Classification (NCBI taxonomy): domain Eukaryota; kingdom Metazoa; phylum Chordata; class Mammalia; order Eulipotyphla; family Talpidae; genus Talpa; species Talpa europaea. Next base: position 106,187,265 of record NC_140075.1, read on the forward strand.
GGAACTCATTTTTTCTTTTACCATTTATATAGGTGGGTTCCTAATTGTTTGTACATAAACATTCAGGTTCTAGAGAAGTAATAGAAGCAAAAGATTCTGTAAGTCATTCTAGGTGTAAATAGATCTAAGATAAACCCTAAATGCTTCAAAACTAGAAGGGCTTTCAAAAAATCCTATGGTACATGTCACTGGCTGTTTTCAACTTCCAGGAATATAAATCACTTTCCTTGAAAGTGAATCTGAAATTTACGTTTTATTTCCACTATCAGTCTTGAACCCTATTGTTTTGGGAGAGACCGATATCACCCTATTCCAGAAGTACAAATGTGATCTATATCTGGCTAACCCAGTACTTTGCATACCCACTTCATTATTTGGCTTATGATTTTGAAACCCATGAGCAATGACGACAGCAATCACTAGAGTGTGGACTTTTCTTTTCCATTTGACTTGGAACTATGTTGGGCATCAATTTGGAACTGCTCACTGTCTATTGGCATTATAAAGAGAGCCTAAATGAGAAACAGAGGCGAGATGAGCAATAACAGATTTTAATTGTTGTTTTTAAGATTCTAGTTAAGACAGTCTAGACTGAGTTTTCTGTTACATACAACCAAAAGGAATCTTAATAAATAAAATATATCACTGAAAGTGCTACTGAGATTTCTAGAAATGAGGGGGCTGAAGGCAGCTATCTTATGTCATCTTGAATTAAAAATAAAGTCTATGAAACAATCACTGGTTAAAAAAAATCTATTTGAATAGAAGAAGAAACATTAGACTAGAAATTATCATGGAGTTCCCAAGGCAAATTGTTAGAATGATCTATGTAAGGCTATTCCTTAGAGTTTCAGACATGAAGGACCATGACAAATGGCAGCTCTAATAAGTAAAAGAAGAGTAAAGAACATAGGCAGACTTTTACCAAAGAGTCTCCTAATCAAGAGTAATAAACTTAATGCCTCCATTTCTCACAATTTTCCCTATTTCTGTATGTAGGTTTTTTTCTTTGCATCCTGGAGATTAATGGAAAAGAAAGAATAAAAACATGAAGAGCTTAATTAGGCTTTTTGCAAACAAGCTTGATAAGGTTAGGCTTATTCTATTACCACTCTGTCTTCATGTACATTGAGACTTTTTTTTTCCTTTTGAAGGAACAGGAAGGCATTTTTTTTTTTTCTTTTCTTAAAATAGCTGAATTCATTGGCTTGTACTTTCCAACCATGAAAATATTACTGAAATCTTTGAAAAGGGTAAGTAACAAAGAACCTTTGTTCTGCATAATTATTAGGAAGAGGTAGAATACATGTCAGGGAGGAACTAAGATACATCATATGCTTGTATAATCAAGAGTAAAAATGAAAATTTTAGGAAAAGACAACTGATGGTGAGCAGACACCTATTTGTATGTGGAAGAATAATGGTAGATTATCCAACTTTCAGGATCCTTTTTTACTGCTATAACAAAATAATCCATTAAATTGCCAGTGGCCTACTCACAAGAATTCAACTCCCCAGACTTCCTTGCAACTATGATTAGTCATAGGATCCAGTCCTGATCAACGGAATGTCAACAAAAACAAATCCCTTTGACACTTTGCCTTTCACCTTTCTCTCTTTTTCTTTCCTACAATGAGGGTGTTATTCCTAGAACTTCAGAGGTTTCTGTGTGAACTTGAGGAAGAAACCACAGGATATTACTGATTGAGAGAAACTACCTGAACTGCCAACCACAAACCTCTTGACAGATTAGAAAAATAAACACCATTGATTGTGTTCTCCATTGAGTATTTTGAAGCATCTAAATTGAATCCCAATATGTTGGTGTATGTGCACATATGTGCCTGAGTGTGTGTTGTAAATTCTATTGAAAACTCTACTCCTAAGTCAAAAAATAATCTTTTAAAACATATCATGAAACTTCATGAATTAATATGCCAGCATTTAGTTAAACAGTGCTTTCTTGTAAATGTTTAGACTGCATTTTCTCAACGAGGGCCAATACTATGCCCCTAAGATAGTTATGAACAGGCAGTGTTCTTGGGTGTTGCAAGGCTGGTGTGTGGGCATTGCCAGCAGTTAATAATGGAGGAAATCAGCATAAAATTTCCTGTAAGGCACAGTCCAAGCACACAAGGAAGAAGTACCCACTTAAAGTACCAATATTATCCTGCTGAGAACAGTGAGGTTATGTAGCTTAACTTTGGAGATATTGTGAATAATGCAAAAAGTTCTGTGATAAACACTTTGTATAAACAGGCAATATTTCTTTAAGATTTATTTATTTATTTGTGCATACAAGAACTGGAGTTCAGGCCAGAGGTATGGGGCGGGGGATGTGAATGTATTCAACAGAGACAGAGTGGGAAGCAGAAAAGGTAGATCTACTGAAATATACTGGTGAGGGGAGCAGCGGGGGAGACAGGAGAGATCTGCTGTGCCATATGTGGGTCAGTTCCCTGGTTGGGGATTGAACCCAGGCCTCAGAGGCAATAGCATGATAGTGCTGATACTTAACACCTATGCCACCAGGGAGGCCCAAAACAGGAAATATTTTCTTAGTGGAAATTATCTACAGGCAAAATCACTGAGAACAAATTCAGTTATTTTAAGATTTTAAAATTATGCTTTGGTCTATCATCTATCTCTCTATATATGTTTCAAGGCTGTCTTAAAGCTATGCCAATATAGTTTCAAAATTATTTATTTATATTTTGCTATTTTGCAAATACAAATAGATTTGACTTTTAACAGTGGAAGTCGCTTAACATTGAGTTTGCTCCTTCTTAAAGCAAGTCATCTGTGCCTTCTGGTTCCAAGCCATTGCTGCTGCATAAATCAAGAATGAAAGTACCATCGAAGGTTGGGGGTGAGGGGGTCTACTAGTGACATTTTTAGAAAGATTTTATTTCACTTCTGCTAAAAGCAATGAGATTGTTCTCTCAATTACAGTGCCAATGAAAATAGAGGAAGAACAAACATTTGCTTAGACCTTTCCAGACTTCACACTCCTTGCTCAAACAACCCAGGAAGTATTTTTACCATTTTAGTTTTAGAGATGAGAAAATGAGATATCATGATTTATTTGTGATAGGATGTAGAGAATAATGAGAGTCCTTATAAATTCCTATTATAAAATTAACACAAACATGCTACAAATTTCTTAGTGACAAAAATGTGCCATTGTGTGATGAACTGACCTATCACAATGGTTTTGCTTTGTGTGATTTCAAAGCTTAAAAATGTATTATATAAAACTTTAGGAACAGAAAGAATTTAGCAAAGAAATTTAACATCACATTGACATAGAGATACAGCTATTAACATTTGGTGGTATTTTAGATGGGTGTACATATTTGTATCTAGGTATTTGTGTGTATTTTTTTTAATACACAATCAGATAATGAGATTTGCAGAGTGATGTGTGACATATTCACCCTTTTGTTGTTCAGCATGTGTCATGGCACACAGTAGGTCCTCAGTTTATAGGCTGAATGCTGGACTTGACTTAATGGCTTGGTTACTGGGAAACTATATGGGTTTTGCCTATACCCATATAGACCTTTGAGTATCAGATACAGATGTTATGAAACCTGACTTTTAGATGACATATTGTATTGTGAGCAAATGTGGTAATGGTGAATCTTATATACAAATACCTCTTTTTGGTATTCATATTTGAGAACAGAAAGGTTATTTTTGTCTTTAGAAATAATTCTGTGATATAGTGTTTTTCTAAGTTACAAAATTAGGAGCTCTAGCCTATTGTCCCTATTACTTGCATGTCTCCTTGCCAGTATTATCTTTCTGTCATAATTTTTGAAACTATTATATCGTTTCCTTCACTTTTAATGTTTGCTGAAAATGGCACATTTGCTGATGTGAAAGATGGGAATAGGGTGTGAACCTATATTTTCTCTTCTCTCTTTTCATTGACTTAAATGCTTCTTCTTTGGCTGCTCATCACCATTTTGTCAGCCTCCTGAATTTTATTCCTGGATTCTACAGCTGACATATATATTGGCATCACAACTTCTTAAATGCACCTACTTTAAATTTGTGTTTGTCTGTTCTATTTTACCCAGGAACAGTGAGAGAATATTAAAGAGGATTAGTGAGAAAGAAAGTGCCCCTATTTACTCTAGGAAAGTGAAAAAACGATGAATCAAGATCCAGGTCTTGCAGGAAAAAAAAAATTCAAGTCAAACTATCACAGAAAGTAAATGAAGCACCCAATATGTGGCATGCTGGGGGTCAGAACAAAAGCCTAGCAAGCAAGCGTGAATTTTACCAAAGGGGAACTTTTGGGTTCAATAGGGAAAAAGCAACAATGACAAAGGACTCACACTGAAATAGAAAATGTTAGGTGCATAAATAAGCACAAGAGATGGAAAAGATGAAAACTTGAAGAAGGATATAATCAGTAAATTTGGTAAAAATCAAAACTTTGATTAGGTCTTAAAGAGTATGTAGCATACAGCACATTACAAAGCCTCAATGTTCAAGGTCAAAGCAATCCCAAATCAGAAAGTGTTTTATTGTCTGTTGATAAGAAAAAATAGTTTCCAGGCATGTTTTTCCTCTCTGCATTCTTGAATCACTTTTGGTGATATCATATATTTATGTATAGGAAGAGTTCTAGTCAGAGGTTCCTTCCAATAAATATCTTTGTCCTGAAGGTAAGGGAACATTGACTTTGGTGAAAGAGATGCTAAGCATTGTCCCCCCTCCCCCACCATGTAATTTCTTTACATTCAAGTGCTAACCAGTATCAGTTGAATATGCAAACAGAACTCTGCTGATTTCTAAACATCACACTTTGCTTAGCTTTGTGCAGTAAGGTTGGCTATGAATTTATCTTTTCACAGTGATCATTAATTCCCTATAGCAACTTGCTGAGGACTTAGTATGATTGGAAAATAACAACTTCAATATTCTATAGTATTTGTAACATATAAACCATCATCATATCTCTTAAAACTTCACAACAATAATGTGCATCTAATCTTTCCATGAACTGCTCATAGCTACCATCATCATTCAAAAATCTCATCTTAAATAATACTGTATTTTTTTTAGTAGAATACTTTGCTCTGGTTTCATTAAAATAAACTATACTTACTCTGGAAATCTGTTAAATGGCTTACATATAATAATAGAATATGCCTTTCCAAAGATGATATGCTGATGGTAAAGCACATGAAAAGGTGTTTATCAAACTTATAATCAGGAAAATGCAAATCACTACCACTATGAGATATAATCTCAGACCTGTGAGAATGACCCACATCAAAAAGACCACAAACAAGAAGTGTTAGTGAGGACTTGGAGAGAAAGGAAACCTCATACACTGTTGGGAAGAATGTAAGATTGGTGCAACCCTCAAGGGGAACAATATGGAAGTTTATCAAAATATTGAAAATAGATCTACCATAGGCCTCCCTGTGGACCTAGGGGTTAAAATCTCAGCACTGTTACCGCTGCAGCCTTAGTTGAATCCCAGGCCAGGGTGCTAATCCACATGGCATAGCATACCTCTCCTGTCTCATCTCACCCACTGCTCCCCTCAGCAGTGTATTTCAGTAGATCCACCTGTTCTGCCCCCCACTCTGTCTCTGGTAAATTCTCTCACCCCTGTACTTCTGGCCTACACCCCAGTTCTATGCATAAATAAATAAAATATTAGATCTACCATATTATCCAGTAACTCCATTGTTATTTACTCAAAGAATGCAAAAACACTAAAGAGATATATTCACTTCTATATTTATTGCACCACTATTTACAATAGCTAAATTATGAAAACAACCTAATTACCATAGGGCAGCTGAGTGGATTAAGAGGATATGGTATAGATACACAATGGAATACTACTTAGCTATAAAAGAAGAATGAACTCTTGCCATTGTGACAACAGGGATGGAACTGGAGGGGATTATTCTAAGCAAAATAAGTCAGAAGGAAGAAGACATACTACTTGGTTTCACTTATATGTGGAATATAGAAAACAAAACAAAGTGTCACACAAAACCAAACCAAAAATAAAACCTCGAAATCTGAGTATAGAATTGACTCTTGTCTTCCTGGTTAGCAGGAAGAGAAGGAAAGGGTGTATAATATATGGTGGCTAATGGACTCTGGTGGAGTATGGGTACCTCAGTGGTGGGTGTGGTGTGGTAACTACCATACATCTAAACGGGGGTAATCTCATGCCCCGTCATCATATACATATGTATGTAACATTGTAATTGATGTTACTTCAGTAAAGAAAAGTAAAATAAATAAATAATGCAAAAGCTATGATTGGATACCAACTCTATTTCAAGAATTTTATAAGCTGGGTTAACAAAGGAAAAGATGTATCAACATTTCTAGTTTTTCTCTTCACTTGTGACAAGTGACAACGCAAGTAGCATAAAAGGTATTTCTCCACCCCAAACCAGCACACCTTAAACAAAGCAAGTATTCATAAAGATATATTTAGTATTGCTATCCTCACACTGTTAAGTTGTAGCTGTAACAACAAATTCTTACGGAATCCTGTGATTCATCGTTCCTTTGCAAATAGATCCTTTCTGTCTCTAATGAATATATTTTTTACCTGCTACCAAAATACGGTGGGGATACACAGGTGATATTCTTGCTCTTCCTACTTATCTTTTGAATTTGGTGACTTTTGGTGAAAGATTCTGCTTTAATGGAAAATGACAGATATTTTTCCTTCAGAGGAGTCACTGAACTTTTAGTTACAGAAACCAAAAAAGATCTGAATCTTGACTTTCGAAGTCATGCTTGAAAATTAAAAGCAACAGAGAAAGTCTTTTATTTCTGTCTTAATTGTGGGAATGGATGGAGTGCGTGGACAATAATTCTTGGACTACACAAGTCACTACACAAGTGACTACCATGTTTAAAGGTTAGAAGAAGGTGAAAATAGGAAGAAAAGAGGCATAAGTTTAAGTGATAAGCAAGACATTGATAATCTACATATCCTTATATTCCTTAAAACTCCGTAATACTACAGAAAATAATCTTTTATTCTCTTCAACTCTATCATATGACTATACTTTTCATAAATTTTTTTTAAAAAAAGCAATGTTGACAGTAAGACTTATAAGAAAAGAAGTAGGTCCTGATGCTTTTTTTTTTTTTTGCCATAATCTGGGTTTTTCTTGATGATATATCCAATTTTTAAGAATACAATTATTTTAGTTAGGGTCCTCCCTGGTGACAAAAGAGGTTAAGCGTCAGCTCTATGAAGCAATCTGCAACTACTACAGTGCATTTTGATCCTTGGCCAGGGAGGTGACCCACTTGGCGCAGCAGACCTCTCCTGTCTTGCCTTCTGCTCCCCTCAGCAGTGTATTTCAGTAGATCTGCCTGTTCTGTTTCCCACTCTGTCTCTGGTGAATCCTCTCACCCCCTGCACTTCTGGCCTGTATCCTAGTTCCTAGTTCTTTTATGTATAAATAAAAAAATCTTTAAAAAATACAATAATTTTAGTTTATTAAATTGATATATAGTTGACATATAGCATTGTATTAGCTTTAAGTATACAAAGAAATATATTTATAATCATAAAATAGCCTATATTGGCGAATCTCAAAACAATTTCCTTCAATCATTTCTTGAGACGTTTCCTAAAAAAAAAAATAAAAGGATTTCACTAAAAAAAAGTTTTGGACATTTAAATGTTGGATGATATTTTTAGAGACATAAAATGCACATTATCATATATTGAAGAGTGCTGAAGTTACTGTTCAACTGTGCAATCTCCAACACATTTAATCAAAATTTCATTTTCCCTACAATGTATATCTACCATTATTGAACATTCAGGGGATATTGCCTCAAGTGCTTTTCAACAAAGCCTTTTATTTGTATTGTTTTCCTACCTTTAGGGTTTAATTAAAAGCAAACTGAAAGCAAAGGGAGGCATAGCCTGAAAGGGGGTGGCTGGGCTTGAAAGACAAGCTTGATCCTTTGCTTATTATCCTCAAGGCTGCCACTGCTTGATTCATTCTCAATTGCCCCCAGGATTCTTCTGGAGAGGAAGTCAGTGGAGGCTTCAGTCCCTTTCAGAAGTTGACTCACTCAGTGATATTCATATCAATAGCTGGAGAGATTCCTGGTTCTGAATTATCCCATATCTGCCCCATCCAATTTCTGAATTAAAAAAAAAAAAAAGTCTAATACCTATCTGACAGTAATATTGTGAATTTCAATATATTTTGTCAGGGAAATTATGGTAAATATCATCTTTTCCTATTTATCTACAAAACCGTTTGTTTTAAAATTTTAAAAATATGATCTTATGTGACTTCTAAAGTGAGAAAGTGTAATCTCATATTTCAGAAAATGTAGAAAAGAGGGTAATCCATATTCTTAGATTTGTGACATGAGAAAAATGCTGCAGACAGAAAAGAAATGGGAAAGAAAAAGATATAATACAAAAATGATATATTGAACTTGAACTTTTGAATTTGAATATCTCCAATGGAATCTGTGCAGCTTTTATTCAGGTGATTCAGGGCTTGATGTCTTAAAAAAAAAAAAAAGAATTAAAAGAAATTCTAAAGCAGGTCAACCTCAACTAGTCTAGAATTTTACTCATGATCTTCCTTCAAATATAACTTGCCCAGAGTATTCTACCTTAGGAAATAGTGAGCCTAAGTCAAAGAAATTGTGAGTCAGTAAGATGAGTTCTCCCAAGTCCTGTTTGAACAGGTGTACTAAATCAAGGGCCAGAGAGCCCTGTTCAAACAACTTGGCCCACCACATTGAACAGGAGGTGCCTTGCTAGACCAAAAGCCTTAGATCCTGACTACTGATTTTCTCACTACTTCCTGGCGGGAGGAGGCCTAGAATTCATATGTGCATTGGAATACAGCCAATCTGTATGTGCCTGGGGGTAACTCGACCCAAAACAGTCATGACGCTGTTCTCCTCTGCACCACTCCATGGACCTACCATTTAAATATCCCCTCCTTACCCCCTTTGAGGAGCCAGGCTAATCCTTTCTAACACTGGTTTCCTCATGCATAAGTTTCTCTACTAAAGCCTTGCCTGTTTCAACTACACCTAGTGCTCCCTCTGGTGAATTCTCTCTCTAGAAGGCAACGGACACATTCTTTGGGGCCTGGTCCTATAGCAATATTACTACAAATTTAGCAATTGCAAAAGAATCTAAACTACGTTCCTGAAATTTTCTCCAGACCTTGTATCTAGTATATCGCAAAAAAAAAAAAGTGATTGGTGACGCCTTGAGAGTAGAGCAGTACATGAGAACCACAGGAAATGTGTTTTTTAAAGTCTACATGGATCAGAAAGTTTGATCAATAAAATAGGGAGAAAACTAGGGTAAGCAGATTCACAGAAATGAGGAGAAACATAATATTTTAGGACTAATGGTCAATTGTGCCAAGTACTGATAAATAATATCGGGGCTTTTTTTTAGTGTGGAGGCAATTGGTGACTAGTAGATCTGGCATGACTGGACTGTATGAAGACAGAATTGGAGAAGTAGACAGGGATCTTAGAGTACGTCCTTACTAAAATCATAGATAGATTCTTGGACCTTAAGCAAAATGACATGTAATGAAACCAGTTTTGTCATAGGTTAATTAATAACCACAAACAAGGCAGACTCACCCAGTGTGACTGACCTCCTTACCTCCCCACCCCCAGCCCCGACCAACATATACACATATACACACAGAGCAACACCTACCTAGAGAAACTAATTTTTAAGCCTAATGGAAGCAGAAGGGGCTAACTTGTATATACCATTTTTTCCCATTCTTAATCGCCAACCAGATTAAATCACTTGTCTACTTTGTGGAGGAATGAATGAGGGGAAGAGAAGGGATGAAGTTCCCTCACAGTGCAAGGAAATGTCATGAATAGAGAATAACTATCCCACACCAATAATCACCAATATGCCTATAGAGTTTACCCAAATCAATGTTTTTCATAGTATGCCAGCAAGCAATATAAATCACAAGAATGAGTGAATCAGTGAAAATTAATAGACTTCACAGTTTTAATTTTTTTCTTATAATATCTTTTTCTGACATTATTCAAGGTTAAGTTTACTTGTATAGTCATTCCAATTCATTCATATTCCAATCCATTCATATTCTATGTTCTCATATCTCAGAACAGGGATAGGCAAATGGTAGGTCAGGAGCCAAATTTGTCTAACCACCTGCATTTGCAAATAAAGCTTTATCAGAATACAGCCTCATTCATAGGATGTGTGTTGTCTGGAGTTGCTTTTGCTCTATGGTTGCCTTGCTGAGGAGTTGTAACAAAGACTGTGTGGCTGGCCCACAAAACCTAAAATATTTAATTTGTTCATCTTTTAAAGACATAGTTGCTGACCCTTATGAAAGAAAGTCAAGAAAGGAAAATATAAGCAGCTGCAAAGGCTGGACAGAAGACAGTTAAGAAAGTTTGCCAACAGGAGGAAAAAAGAGAGGCTTTGCTTGACAGTTACTTTTTTGTAGTGCCTTTTATTTGATAGATAAATATATAGAGACAGCTGCAAAGAAAAAGCACAGTTTAGCAGGAGGCAATGGTTTGCCTGTGACTTGGAGGGTGCTTTGCAGTTCTATAACAGGGTGGTCCCCAGGAAAGGGGGAGGTTCCAGGTTTCCTGCCCCACCCAAAAGGAGGGTAGAGCTGAGCAGGGAGAGAAGAAGCTGCAGAGGAGACTGTGGAAGGAGGAAGCAGGATGGAGCCAGAAGAAGACCTGGAGGAGGCACCTGAAGCCGAGGGACACGTGAAGAAACTGCGCTTGCCTTTTTGTCGTGGACTGGTTTATACAGATGGGTGTGAGAGACCCTGGGGGAGGTGACAATGGCGGTTTTTGCCTTGCTTTTGATTTTGTTCTTTTCATCCGAGACTTGTCTGGTTGTTTCTGACCCTTTTCTGTGGATCCCCACTGGAAGATGCTTTAGACTTGTGGCAGGCTTTGGGGTCTTGTTCTGGGTCAATCCTGCTTGGATGGACTTTTGCCCACAAGGGGATGGGTAACTTTGGGTGCTTGATTTAGTAACTATATTCTTTGCCTTTCCTGTATTGTTTACTAATTGTATTAAAGTTCCTTTCATTAAAGTCTCATATGTTTTATGTTGATGCAGCGGATAGCAGAACCTATTTAGAGTAGGTAGGTTTGTGGGGTCTGAGGTGCTCCCCTCTTCCTGCCCTGTAACAGTTCTTCTTACTGACCTCGCCCATCTGGAAACAAGCACTAATATCAGCTCATCTTCCATGACTTACACTGCTTTGTCCACTCCTGGGAAAGGATTTCAATCAGGCAGTTGCTTTTCCTGAGGCTGAGGAAAGAAAGGAAGGAACACTAATGGTATCCAGTCTGTAGATTCCATAAAGCTCCCTAAATATTCATTTTTCAGTTTTCCTTGTTAAGCACCACTATCCATGTAGCTGAGAGATTCAGACAAATAGAGAAGTTTATATATATACCTTTGTTCTTGATATGGCTCTCTCCTGCTGTATCTTTAGCAGTTCAGCCAATTTCTTTTTGGTTATCTTTTTCAAATAAAGTAGAAAATGGCAAAACAAATATAGCATATTATATCCATTTATCTAATCACCTCAACCTATAACAGGTAGGAGGGAATCTGTAGTTTCTGTTGTATGCAATTTACCATATATTTTTTTTTTTTAATAATCATCTTGGGACAGTTATTTAAGTCACAAAGCATAATTAGTGATAACAAGCTCAGAAGGTATCTCAGTGTTTGGAAAAACATAAATTAGAGTTGTAAACTAAGAAAAATAACTATACCAAATGTAACCAGTAGCTGAAACCAAAGACTGTTATGGGTGGTGCCCCCTGAAGGAGGGTGCTGGTGAGGACTGATAGCCTTAGGGAAAATGTGAACAAAGTATCAAAGTATCAGTGAGGGTGGAGACTCTGATAAGCAATATAAGGGCCTGCAGAAGCAGCCCCCCCTCCATCCCCTGCATTCAGGGTTTGGGATTGAGCCGCAGAGTATTGAGTGTTGGGGATTATGTATTCAAGATTTCAGTGTTTTTAGATCTTCAGGGATTCTGGGGTCAGGGATTTCTGCGCTCACCATGCCAATCTTCCAGAAGGCTGTCGTGGGCCTCTGAGGAGCTTGGAGAGGCTTCCAGCAGCCAACCTCAGAGAGGAAAAGTTTGGAGACTTTGCAAGTAGCCCAGTGACTGAAACTGTTGCCAGTTTTGCTGCTATTACAGTTTGGCAGGGAAGGCAACTCCCTGAGCTGTCAGTGTGGCCTTTTAACAGGGTCTTTCGGCTGCTGCAGCTGTTATTTGAGTGTCACTGTCTGGTGCTGCGCTGGAGCATCTTGACAGCTCCAGGAGCATCTCCTGTTGTGTCTTTTGTTGTCTTCGTGAGTTGAACCTGGACTATAGTCTGGCTGCTGCTTGCTCCAGGTCCTCAGTGGTAAGAAGGTACCATCTTGGGAGAGTTTGTGTTTAGGACTTTAAAACACCGGACACTGTAATCGGCCATTTATGGCCTCAGTAACTCTTTGTTTTCCCTGGTTTGTTAAATAAACTCATTGTTCTCTGAACCTGAGTAGTTTTGCAATTACACATGCAGATGAAAAATTCAGACAGTGACAGGTAAATTATTTGGGCAGGTGTCCTTGGTCAGTTTCAGTGCCCCTTGCTGCCCTGTATCGCTAACATTTGTTTTTATTTTAAAGAGTTATTTATTTATTTGTTTGTTTGTTTGTTTATTTATTTATTTATTCAAGCACTGGGTACAGTCAGAAGCGCGGGAGGGTGAGAGAATACACCAGAGCCAGAGCAGGTAGCAGAGCAGGCAGAAGGACCGAAGTACACTGCTGAGGGGAGCAGCGGGCGGAAGGAGAAGTCTGCGCACCATGTGGGACCCTCCTCTGGTGGCCGGGGAGCAGCCGGGGATCGAACCAGTGCTGCAGAGGCTGTGGGCAGCTCCGCAACCCGGCGCTCAACCGCTGCGCCACCGGGGAGGCAGTTTTTAGTAAGAATTTATATCTTATGCAATTAGAAATAATTTAAGAAATATTGAACATAAATTGAAAGAAAACATTATTTCACCTTTACAGAACCACAATTACTTTAGTAAGATGTGTACACTGGCTGGCCATTCCATAGCTTCTCCAAGTTTAGAATCCAGTAGTATACAACCACCCTAATTTTTTTTCAACCTTAATTTTCCTTAGTGCTCAATTTTTATCTCAGCAAACCGAAAAACTTTCTTTCTGTCACCAGAAGGAAAAATAATGTGATCTGATCTTGAAATTGTGAATAACTAGAAGCTCATGGTGTTTGTATTATCCAGAAGGTTTTGCTATGTTTAACTGGGAGATTTGAAATCTCCCATGGTGACCTTGTGAATTATCATGGCACCCCAGGGTGCATTAGTGCACAGTTTAGGAACCAGATCTTACATAATTTCAGAGCCTCATGTTGAGAGCTAACAGTCTACAAAAAGGAGGAGTATGCAATGTCAGAAATTCCAAGAACTGGACATACCATTCTAACTCTGAGGTCCAAGAAGGAGCTAAGAGTGACTATAGTGTATACACACAATAAAATGAGAAAATGGGACCAATCACCCAGGACCAAGCTCTCTACTGATTTTAATCACAAACCTACAATGGATAACATAGTTCTTTAGGACAGAGAGAAAATTCATGAATATGAGGTGACATAACAAAGTGGCGTTTAAGTTGATTGTACTTTGGTCCTTCTGCCTGCTCTGTTCCCCACTCTGGCTCTGGTGAATTCTCTTACCCTCCCACGCTTCTGACTGTACCCAGGGCTTGTATAAATAAATAAATCTTAAAAAAATAAATAAAAAGAGAAAAAGAGAATTAAAGCATTAAGCCATGACAGGGCCTCCCTGGTGGTACATGGGTTAAAAAGTCTCAGCGCCATCAAGCTATCACCAGCCACTGTAGCATGAGTTCTATCCCCTGCCAGGGAGCTACCCACATGGCACAGCAGACCTCTCCTGTCTCACCTGCTGCTCCCCTCAGCAGTGTATTTCAGTAGATCCTCCTGTTCTGCTCCCTACTCTGTCTCTGGTGAATCCTCTAACTCTCTACCTCTGGCCTACACTCAGTTTGTATATGCATAAATCAATAAATCTTAAAAAAAAACAAACAAAACAAAACTCTTACAGGCTTGACAGAGTGCTGGGTCCCTGATTTGTTGTATTATTTTGAAATGGGCTTCCCGTAGCTCCAATCTATCTATTTTATGTCACTTGATCCTCTCAATTCCCTATGCAAAATATATCACTATGTGATAAGCTTATGTGTAGTATTTTCTGCAAATATTTACTTTTGTCATTTTTTACTTACTAGACCTTAAACCTCATGATCTCAAGGTCCTTATCTTTTTTATAAATGAGTACTTGCCACAAAAAAATATTTCTAGCTTGTTTGATGTATCTACTCTAGGCTACATAACAAACTATCAATACCTGCCAACAAATACTTCATGGTTTAAAATAATATTGTTTTATTATTATTGTTGTTGTTATTGCTGTTACTACTATTACCAAAAATTGGGGGGTAAAGGGGCAGGTCCTCTGTGTTTTCACCTAGGCTTATTTCAGTCAAAGACTACACTTAGATAGAAGGTCTAATATGGCCTAATTCATGCCTGGCAATTGGTACTGGCCATCAGCTCAGATGCCTACCATCACCTCCACATGGCCTCTCATCCACTAGTGAGTTAGATTGAGTTCCTTCCTTATGTGGTGTTCTCTGTGCCACACTGCAAAAGAGTGAAGACAGAGTCTGTGAAGCTCTTAAGCCCAGTCTTAGAAATTGTGCAATAGCATTCTGCTGTATAAATTAGGCAATTCAGGTCATGCCATCTGTCCTGAATCAAGGAGTGGGGAATTTGATTGTACTTCTTAATGGAAGGACTTGCAAAATATCATGACCATGTTTTTAAATCAACCATAATTGAGTTTCAGTAAGTACACATTATATAAATGTATAATGTAATTAAAGCACAAGCAGGAAAAAATATAGCATGTTATTTAGTTTATGAGCAATGGGTAGTCATATAGATTCATGAATATGAGGTGACATAACAAAGTGGCGTTTAAGGAAGATCCATCTGCTTGTGGCTACAGGAGGAAATAAATTTGGAGAGCCTAGATGCAGTAAAGTCATTTGAAGTCTGTCATGATAAACCCAAAGTAAGAAATGAGGACCTGGAAGATTCATCATAAATTCCGCTCCTCTTTCCCATTTACTTGTTTGGGGGGTTACAGCAATGTATGAGGGCAGCACAGTGCTAAATGATTGTTTGCCTAAGGATAGAAGCATGGGATATGCTAGGGGATGACAGGAGAATAAATAAAATTCCTGGAAAGAAATTAGGATGACACTGATATCTGAGACACCACAGCTAATTGTCCACATATTTACAGTTTTGTTTAAATTTACTGGCAATTTAAGATAGTTTGAATAATTCAAGGTAGAATATGAGATATGTTCTTTGGAAAAAATTTCCTAAGGATATATTTTTAGTTCCAAAGACATCCCATTCAGTGGTGACAATTTGTGTAAGAAAGTAAGCGTTAAGCCTCATGGCCATTTACTTAAAACTAACTGATACAAAAGAAATAGAAATATTAGCACATATAACATTTCAATTTTCCCTAGAGATATCCTAGTTCGGTTACTAAAAATGAAGAAAATCATATATCTCAAGGTGTTTTTACAATGGCTGGCTATACTTGCTAGTATTTTTCCTCAAGGATAATTTTCAAAAACACCTCATTTTTAGGAGTACTTTCCTAAAAAAATATTATACTTTTTTTCTTAGAAAGGCAATAGAACAGAAGCCAAGCTTATAAGAAAGTAAGTCATAAATATATCTAGAGAATGCTCAATGAACCTTAAGGAGGAATCGACAGGAATGTATCTGACCCCTGAGTATAAAGGTTATCTTTCAGCATCTGAGAAGGTATGTCATATGAAAAATTTGTCCCAAGGTGTAATTAAAATATCAGCTTCAATATATTTAGCAGCAACCTAACAGTTAAATTATTTATACAATTATGAACTTTGTGATGGTTAAAAGTTAATAAACAATGGTGGAGGTTTAAAAAAAAAAACAGTCACTAAATCAACATTTTTTTCAAAATAAAAATTCCTAAATTTATAGGCATAACAATGTGAACATGGCCCATATTTTATTTCTTATTCAAAATGTGATTCAATTTTAGGTCTAAGTTTTTGTAGGCAATTTATTATATTTGTAATAAGAATAAGGACTCAGAATTCAGATCTCCTTAATAATTCCAACTGTCACATATACAACTCTCCTTGATGAATGAGAGAGTTTTTGTTGTTCACTTTTCTAAGAACCTTAGTTCAGTGTGACTATAAGGTAGATCTGTTTTCTAAATATACACTATAGATATATATTAACTAAGAAAACTATAATAAAATATTGTGGTATTGGTACAGTTATAAAAGCAAACCAATGAATTGACAAAGATTAGCAATAATCTCACATAAAAGCTAAGTTTCAGCCCCAGATTTTTAATCTTTATTTTTGAGTTATTATTTATGCTATAAAATTTGGATACCATATATTTGAATCCCAAATAATCTGTTTTGAGACCCCTGAGATGTAATTGACCCTTGAGAGGTCAGAATTAATCTTTGCTTTAAAATAAACTAGCAACAGAATTAGGGTCAAAATAAAGGGGGTGGGAATTGTATGGGGAATATAACCAAATGAAAATACATACATTTTGCAAAAATGAAAAATGATGCAAGAATTACATAAAATATTAAAACATTTCAACTAAAGATCTTGAAAAAAATAAAATAAAATTGCAGTAACCTATATATTTTACAAGTATGCACTTGGTGCTTTTTTGTGCTAGAAGATACTCAAGGTGTTAGGAATGCAATTACTTATCAGATTGATTTCTGTTTTCAGGGAATTCTAGATCTAGAAAAATAATTCTATTATAATACAATCAGCAAAATACCATGAGACATGTCAGAACACAAAAGCATGAGAATTTTGTGAAAAGTTTTCTAGGTGAATTAAACCACAGCATAATCTTAAAGGAAGTTTCTAACATATTGGGAATTTTTTAAGAGGTGAGAGAAGTCATTGTGTTTTCAAATACTGTAATTTTCTCTTTATTTCTAGAGTAGAAAGTATAATTGGAAATAAGAGGTAAATAAGAGGAGCTTAAGAGGGCCTCCCCAGTGGCGCAGCGGGTTGAGCATCGAGCTGTGAAGCTGTCTTCAGCCTCTGCAGTGCCAGTTCGATCCCCAACGGCTGGCGAGAATCCCACCTGGCACAGCAGACCTCTCCTGTCGTGCCTGCTGTCTCCCTCAGCAGTGTATTTCTGTCCTCTGCCTGTTCTGCTCCCTGCTCTGTCTCTGGTGAATCCTCTCACTCTCCAGCGCTTCTGTCCTGTACCCCAGCCCTTGTATAAAAATAAATAAATCTTTAAAAAAAAAAAGAGCTTAAGAGATAACACTGAAGTCTTCTGGAGTCATTTGTGAAATTTATTTTTTTTTGTATTTTATAAAATTTATATGAAGCTCATTTAGGCAACTGACTGGGTATGTGAGGTGAACTGATTGATATTAACCAACTGGATGGCCCTCCTGTATTCATAGAGAATATGATTAGTAATATTGTTAGGAACATGTTGCTATAGCAGAAATCTCATTCCATAGGAACAGAAAATAACTTTGTTTCTAAAATGAATCTTATATAAAAACAGCTCATTGCTAAAATCTGGAATAATCATGACTTACCATTTTAGCTAATAATCATTCTTAAGTGACCTTCATTTCATATTGCATTTACTCTATCAATCAAGCATTCAAAATACAGCTAGAGTTTGACTAACATTCACAATTTGTATTATTATCACTCTGATCCAAGTTCCGATATCCTTTTGTTCTGTTCTGAAGTTGAATCATAACTGACAGGACATTCTGCGTCCTTGCCTGATTAGAGTTCCTTCTATATACAGAAACTAAAATAAGTAAGGTAAGAGTTCTGTTACATAAATGAATGAAGGAGGAAAGTTTTAGACTCCCAGTTGCTCCAACTAAGGATTTTTTCTTATCCCCTTCCCATGTTTTGATGGTAAATGTACAAACAGGAATTACCTAAAAAGAGCTGGGGTTCAGCTGCTCATCAGGGAGGGTCTGTGTCTTCCCACTTTGTAAATCACACAAATCAACAAAAAGTGAGCGAAAGCCGAAGGTAAGATAGAGGAGAACATACAGAATTGGTCTGCCTTATAGTCACCTGCATCTCTGAGGCTATAGTTTCTTACCCAAACCTTCATCTCTTTGGTGTTTTCCCTAAAATGAGGCTCAGAGTTCCTGAAGAAGCTACTCCTATTAATTTATACAAATAGATCTAAATGACCCATGGGGTTGGATGGCAGAGGATAATGTGCTGTGTTGTCCAGTTCTGCTTACAGATCGAGAAGTTTTTCTCTTGGGTAATTGCTTTGGTCTTAAGCACTCAGCTATCATCTCTCTCTGGGATTTTTGTCTGAATCTCAGCTGAATCATCACCAAATAATAATGATCTCAAAACATTTAATGTGCCTCCTAGTAATCATAGCAGGGTTTTGAATTAAAAGGGCTTCTATTTGAGCTTAGTTTGATTTCCTTTGAGGAGTCTAAATCTAAGCATCCCAAAGCCATAGAAAAATTCTTTTGTAATGGTTTGTAAGGTGTTTTAAGTCTTAGACATACTAATTCCTTTCTCTCAGATAAGAAGACATAGTCTCTAAACAGAATAAACAGAATAGGAACCACTCATAGATATCTGCTACCACTGCCTTTGCCTTAAGATACAAGTACATTAGCCAGAAACTCTTCTGTATAAATGGGGTGGGCTTTTCCAAGTCACACTCTTGAAATAAAACATATTTTGTCATGACCTATACTTCCAAGATGCAGTTTCTGGGCTGACGAAAATAGCACTATATTTTAGTTTGTTTTGCTATTTGTTTTATTGACCACTATCTTCTGATTTCCAAAATAAGAATAGAACTAAAAAAAAAATGAAGAAAATGTTTAAGCATCACAGGCCTCCCTGGTGGCGCACAGTGTTAAGTCTTAGCACTATGAATCTAATGGCAGACACTTCAGCATGCATTCCATCCCTGGCCACGATGCTGACCCACATGACAAAGCAGAGCTCTCCTGTCTTACCCACTGCTCCCCTTAGTAGTGTATTTCAGTACATCTGCCTATTCTGCTCCCCATTCTGTCTCTGGTGAATCCTCACACTACCCCCATGACTGCACCTCTGGCTGACATCCCAGCTCTTATTGTATGCATAAGTAGATAAAATAATAAATCTTTCAAAAAATCAGCATCACGAAAATACTGCAATATCAGTAATAAAATTAATGTAATAGGCACCCTTCCTAAAACTTTCAACTTCGCCATTAAATTTTGGCTCTGCATTATGGGTAAGACTATGGTTTTCCATTATTTTGCAACACTCCTTTAAGCTGAGGTGAATTTAAAATTGTAAACATGAATATCATCTCTTTTTACATGCTAAAAAGTATAAATGTTCAATAGTATAAATATTCAATAAAAGATTTTTGGAATCAGAAGAATGAAGAACTTTAGTCTTCCCTGCTTTGTTATTTTTGTTTACTGAAATTTCTTTTTCCTCTAATTAATTATTGCCAGTGAGGAGATATTAATGATAAAAACAGCATCATTTAGGGCACTGAATATAGTCACATATGATTTCTTGGTTTTTTTGCTATGATACTAATTTATGATTTTTGTTTCTGAATTTAGAAAATCTAAAATAAAGGAAAATAAAGTAGAAAATTCCTCACCTTACATAGTAAGACAAAAATATGAACTATATGATTTTGATTTATTCTCCAGATTTCAATCTTGTCATATGTAAAAATATTTTACCTAATAAGAATTTCCACTTAGTTTTTTGCATTCTGTGAGTGTGAAGTCTTTTATGTTCATTCAGTACATGTCACTGAAGTACCCCAGTGTAAAATCTACAAATTCCAAAGGAATTTAAAAAAATAAATAGAATTAGATACAAGTGAGGATTACAATATACTATTCTTTTTTTTGAATAAACAGCATTATATAAACAGCATTCAGAACACTGATCAAGTTATATTTATCCACTCACTTCTCTAACGGAATAATAAATGGGTCAGATGACTGTACTGGTCATGTTGCTGAGTTTGTTATATATTAGGAAGAAAAATATAAATTGTTCATCATAGGCTTCCAAACTAGACATATTATAGGGTAGGCTGAAAATGATTAGCTTATTTAAATAATTAGCACATTCCTTGATATGTCTTTCTTCTACAACAATAGATTTGAAGACACCTAGAAGTCTTGCAGCAAGCCTTAGGTATTTAACTGGTGTCAATAAGAAATAAATGTGAGTTTCTTGGTCATCTTTTTAAATCATCTTTTAAGTACTACAGGTGTGCATTCATTTATTGTTACTTCTCCCTTCCCCATTCTCCTTATCTTCACTTTGTGAGGACGCAGATGCTATAATTTTGGGCCATGAGAATAGAAATTATAATTTCCATTGAATAGAAATAATAGGTTCTGAAACAGCTAAGTAGAAGTAAACTGGGTCCCTAGGAATGTCACAATAAGCTCTTTAATTCAGTAATAATTGTTTTCCTTGATTGCGGTGTACAACAAATATACTACCATGTTGTTCAGGCTACGGCAATTTTGGGTTTGCATACCCAACTGAAGAGAATATGAATTAATTAACCTGGTTTGGAAGTTTAACAGAGGAGCCAAACTAATTTGCTTTTATCATTTGCTATTTTGTGCTTTCATGCAACTTTAATGAAAAAAAAAAGAAAACAATAAAACTCAAAAGAAGTAAACAGAGTAAACAGTCCCTCCTCTCACCCACAACCAATTTCATTGTGACTAGAATTTGCACTTATTAAAATATGGAGTTCATTGGTAGACTATGCCTTTTTTAAGAATTACTTAACTGAGATCAAGCAAGCACTTCAATCCAAACTCCTACTAGAAACATTTATCATTATCTCTTCACCCCATTTTATAGATGCAGTCATTTGATTATGGAGACATTATTGACTAAATTAAAGTATAAAATCATGGAGGGATGACTTTATAAGGGGCCTATAGGTATGGATATCAGGTTTTCTCTTTCTCAGTACTATGTTATTTTCCACAATTCAGGTAAATTCTCAAGCTGCTCTCTTATTTTTTTTATTCAACAAAATTAGTATAATATCCCTTGGATATTTAAAATGGAAAATGGAAGAATAGTTGGAACATGTATTTTTCTTAGTCTTGGTAGCATTACTGACTTTCTAAATCAAAAGTAATGCATTTCAAAAAAGAAATAACTTGCATGATGACAAATCTTTGCCTTGACCCACAGGAGAACTTGAAGAGTGTCCAAAGTTGGACTATACTAATGTATTTCAATAAATACTTGTTCTCACTTTAATTTTAATGTAAAAGGAGGCAGCCAAATCCTTCAGGAAATAGTGCAGAAACAAAATTATGTTCTTTTTATTCTCACCCTTCTGATACTTATAACCCTAATTAGACATTTTACCAAGGTTAATCCTTTCTCTTTTTACTATTTGATAGTTTTTATTTATTAAATTTCCTTGCTTATTTTTTCACCATATGATTTATCCTCTTAGGTACAGTCACCATAGTTTTCTCACCACCAATGTGCCCACAGTCCTCCATCATCCTCCACTGCACTCTCCTCCCCATCTGTTCTCTACCGCCCTCTCCCTTCTCTCCTCAGAGTGTCAGATCTAAGGTATGTTTTCAAGGGTCAGTGTTACAGTTTGTTTTTGTCTGATTCTGTTTGGCTTCACTGGATTTCACATATAAGTGAAACCATCTGGTACTTATCTTTCTCCTTTGGCTCACTTCGCTTAGAATAATCCCTTCCAGTTCCATTTGTGTTGCACAAAGGGCATGAGTTTATCTTTGTTGATTGCTGAGCAGTATTCCATTGTGTATATATACCATGACTTCTTGATGCACTCATCAGTTCTGGGCATTTAGGTTGTTTCATATCTTGACTATTGTAAATAGTGCTGCTTTCAAATTAGTATTTTTGTGCTTTTAGGATAGATACCTAGGAGAGGAATTGCTGGGTCATATGATAGTTCCATTTTTACTCTTTTTTTTCAAAGATTTATTTATGCATACAAGAGGTAGTGTACAGGCCAGAGGTGTGGGGGGGGGTGAGAGAATTCACCAGAGACAGAGCAGGGCACAGAACAGACAGATTGACTGAAACACACTGCTGAGGAGAGTAGTGGGCGAGACAGGAGAGGTCTGCTGCGCCATGTGGGTAGCTTCCTGGCTGGCCGGAAATCAAAATCATGCTGCAGAGGCTTCGGATTGCTTCACAGTGCAGTGCTTAACCCCTTGCACCACCAGGGAGGCCCCCATTTTTACTCTTTTGAGGGATCATCATGCTTCTTTCCATAGAAGCTACATTCCCACCAACAGTGTAATAGGGTTCTTATTTCTCCTCACTCTTGCCAGCATCTGCCCAACCCACTCAAAAATAGTCAGAAGAGCTAACTAGTAGGCACTTCTCCAAAGAAGTCATACAAATGGCAAACAAACATATGATAAAATGGTCATAATCACTTATTATCAGGAAAATTCAATCAAAACCACAATAAGCTACCATCTCACACCTGTAAGAATAGCCATATAGGGCCTCCCCTGGTGGCACAGTGATCGAGCGCTAGGCTGCGAAGCTGCCCGCAGCCTATGCAGCTCTGGTTTGATCCCCGGCTGCTGGCGAGGGTCGCACATGGTGCGCAGACCTCTCCTTCCGCACCTGCTGCTCCCCTCAGCAGTGTATTTCATCCCTCTGCCTGTTCTGTTCCCCGCTCTGGCTCTGTGAATTCTCTCACCCTCCCACACTTCTGACTGTACCCCATGCTTGTATAAATAAATAAATAAATCTTTAAAAAAATAGCCATATTAAAAAATAAGGCTAATTTTACATAGTTATGCAGATGATTGGCAAATCAATAAAGTTTGACAAAAATACTATTTTGACCCAAGTTTAACTAAATCTCAAATTTTTATTGTGGATCCTATTTACCATGTGTATGAATGAGATTTAGGTGAAGTGGAAAATAAATTTTTCTGTCACCTCACTCTCCTCTTTTTTCCTTTGATTGAATGCCTATTTTTATAATTCAACTATTTAGGTGCTTGGTGTGGTTACCTTGCATGATTACCGCCATTCAGTATTGCATACCTTCACTCTGTTGAGTTGCTATTATTCCCCCATTACACTGTTTCTTCAACTCCCCATGTGTCTGAAAGTGTTCACTCATAGGTGTGCATACTATTTATTCTGGAAATAGAGAACCATATTTGCCAATGTGAGATCATTGGAATAACTTGCTGATGGCTTCCACATGTTGGTTGACTATATGAATTCCAGTTTAACCTATGTATGCAATATCTCACCTATGAAATATCACATATGCTGATCAAGACTTATTAGAAGGCAAGGAAACTGTCAAGCATTGGATGCTAGCATTCTGTGAAAATGTTGCTTTATCTGTATTAGTGATAACAAAAATTGAATAGGGAAAAGTATTAACTAAATCTCATGATGTAAATGACCATATCATTTTCCTTACAGAAAAAGCTTAATGAGACTCACAAGGCATTAATAGAATTGATTAATAGGCAGAATTCTTAAGTTCAAGTTTTAGTCTGTCTTTTCACTATATTTTGAATAACAAGTCCATGTTTTGGTTATGAGTAATTAGGAGGTAATGAGTCTAAATTTTTCCATGCATTTCTTTACATAGCTGAACCCAGGTTTTGGACCATAGTATCAAATTTGCCTACTTTTGTCAATTAGCATGTTATTTATAATTTCCTTCAGTTACTTATCTAAAAGCATTGGGGTCAGGTAATGCAAGGAAGTGTGCTTGTATTTTGTCTTAAGTGAGGAAGCTATCTTAAAAACAGCAAACCCTCTTTAATTGTTTCTTGCCTGTATGGTCTGATATTGTTTGTTTCTTTCCCCTGGGCGTTTACTTAGGGAAGGTTAGGAGGGTATCCTACTCTATTTTACAGGGGCAAACTATGATAATCCTAAATCAGAGATAGTATTTTATTTCTTTTACCAGTAATTTTCATATGCATGATGCTGAGAAATCACTAAATAAGACAGAAGTCTTCTGGGGTGGGGTTTCTATGAAACTGATTTACCCTTACAGAAAAGACATTTAAGAAGAAAATTGCTCGAGTTTTTTGTTTGTTTGTTTGTTTGTTTTGTTTTTCCCCCTGGCTCTTGCTCTGGTTGTAGTGAGCCACTGCACTGTTATGGCAGCCTTTTGGAGTCATGAGGACCAATTTACTACCTAGTCAACATGCTAAGTATAGTCAAATGAAAGACAACAAAATCTGGGGGCCTTCCTGATGGTGCAAGGGGTTAAGCAACAAATTATGAAGCTATCTGCAGCCTCTACAGCATGAGTTCAAGCCTGGGAGGCCAGAGAGTTCGAGCCCCAGAGGCCAGCTAGGGAGCTACCCACATGACACAGCAGAACTCTCCTGTTAGTCCACTACTCCCCTGAGCAGTGTGTTTCAGTCATTCTGCCTGTTCTGTTCCCCACCCTGTCTCTGAATCCTCTCACCCATACCCCAGTTCTTGTAGGCATAAATAAATCTTAAAAAAATAAGACAATAAAATCTGGGACCTGAGTATCTGTTAACTCCAACATCCTTTAACAGTAATTTTCTTTATTGCTTAAATTCCTTTCATTTTTTTTTTATTTAGTGCTGAAAGCAACTTGTCCCATACCTTACTTCCAACTGTGTTTTATACATCAGTAGCAAATCTGAGTGCAAATATTTTAGATGGTCACAGTAAAATTTGTTGTCCATAGTATGCTCTTAATTATCCAAACAAACCAATGATATCCTGCAGAGTGTAATAGGTGCCCTGAGGGAAGTGTAAAGGACTGAAGTGTTCGTGGACCTTTAGAAATTATGATGAGCCTTGGAATGCAGGAAAGAGTATAGTGTGGGATGAAAAAGTTGAAATTCCATAGCATATCTTACGTCTCCTAGATATTACCCACTGTCCCTCAGTGCATTGAAGCAGGATTAATGATATTCATTTTTAAAATGCTGATTCTCTCTAGCTTGCTTCCTCTTCTGTAAGAGGAAACACATCAAGTCCAGCAAGTGTAACATATCTTCATGATTTAAGAAAGTTGTGTGTGGTGGGATTGGATTTGTTCCTAGTTATTTGCTTATTTTAATTACAGACTGGGAAGTGGAGGTGAATACAGAATTTCAGAATAGACGTGCCAAATTACTGTCAATTCATGGAAAACTAAGTTATGAATGGTATAGTTGTTTCAATATTAGCAGATAAATCTTTTTTACCACACTAATTTCCAGTTGTCTAATGTTGTCATAATTACTTTTATTTGATATCTACCTACAAAGAGGATATAAAAAAATGATCATATCATAGTTTTATTTCATTATATGGGCTTTTCCCGTAAGAATTATAATTTGTTCTAAATTTTTTGCATGATTTAGGCTAAGGCTTGTTCATTTTCCTTGACAATTAGTTACACAGAATACTATCTCTTGATGATATTAGGAATATTGCAGTTTATAAGCTGCTAAGTAATTCCTGCTCAGAGGGTTTCAACAGACCTAAATGGTTTAGGTTATAAATTTATTTTTCAGACTTGCTTGACTTTGTCTGGAATCTTGTCTGACTTTTAGCAGCAAAGACAGAAGTTATCAAATACTTGAGTGAATGGCTACGGTGTATATTGAATCTGTAAGAGAAGATTAAAGCCTTTGCTTAAATTCCCTCTCTATTTCATATAATCTTTGGGAAACTTAAATAAAATTCCTGATGACTGTACTCACAGGCAAGAAAGGAAAAGATATTCCATGTCCAAGTCAAATAGTAGGTTTTCCAGGCACCAATGAGGATTGGAGCTTGCGGAGTGAGATGGATTTTTCATATGCAGATTAATAAATGACAGTGTATACAGGAATCTAGAAAACTTAAATAAGGGACCATGAAAAAGAATAACTATAAGAAAGTAAAAATCAAAATCAACAAGCAACTATGAACCAGAGACACTCTATGGGGGTTGGGGGGCGGGGAGGGGAGGGATTGGGGTAAAATAATTGCAATTGTATGGGAAATATAAAAAGAAAATTTAAAAAATAAATAACTGACAGTGTATGCTATTGATCATTGCTGGATTGTAGCTGTTAATGTGTATATTAAAATACTATATGATTTTTGCTAATAGTACTTTTCAGACAAAAGTTTACTTAACACACACACGCACACACTGTCATCCCATGTCTGGCCAGCACATATTTGTGAATTAACTCTTCTCTAATTCCTTTTAATAGGATCTGAAAAAATGAATGGAAAATGTTGCTGCCCTTCTTTATCACAGATTTGACATTAAGTCCTCCAGAATTTCTCTCTGTCCTGTCACACTTCTGAAATATAACCTTCCTGGCACCATATTTTCTTTTTTATCTATCTCCCTTCTAAAAACCTGAGGATTTGGAAAGAACAGCCTGTGTATTTTATCCCCATATACACAATGACTGATAAATAATAAGCATCCATTAAATGTCTGGTAGAACAAAATAAAGTGAATATTTTGAGTATATGTGAATGACTCCATCTAAAATGAGCTTTTGTTCAGATATGAGGGTGGTTTCATTACTGAATGATTTATTTCAATGCAATATGGAGAAATAAGGATGACTTTGTTTTATATCATTTGGCAAATTCAGGAAAAGGAACACTGGCTCAGCTGTCCAACTAATAAGATAAGCAGGAGTAGACCAAAAGAAAAAAAAAAATGATGTCACTACTCTGATTCTGTAAAGAAAGGAATTCTGAGACTACTCTCTTTTGTTTGATTCTTTGCAGTGATTGCAAATGAGTAAAACAGAAATTTAAAATAAAACCTAGAATTTAGGCATGACATACAGTGATATGGGTGAAGTTATTCATCAAACTCAACATGTAGGAACTGAGATGAGACATATTTTAGTTTTATTGTGCTTTATAGAAACCTCAGTGGAAAGCACTATATCACTACTTTTTATGGAGGACAAGGAATCTCACACCAAAAAATGATGTAGCTACTAACATATCAAAATTATAAACTGTAATTATAAATCCAAACAGAAGACAACTTAATAACAATCACTAAGCTACTTGGAAAGGTGGCTTAATTTACAATTACAGAATAATAACTAATGAGCAGGAGTTGACCAAGGTAATGAATGAGTATATGTAAGTCCATCTGGACATCCAAGTTGACATTCATTTTTCATTTAAAAGATGACAATCTTGGACAAAATAATAGTCATTTCTTGGTTTATTTATCTGCAAAAAAAATGGTAATTTAAATTAATTTTTATTAATGATTTTCAAGAATATAGTTATGATAAAATGTTAAAATATTTAATAGGTCACTGGCTAATATTCACTGCCTAAAAAAGTATTGACTACAGGACCAACCATATACTTCATATGCTAATATGTAGTATGACGGAAACTACAGTATCTAACTGTAACATTGATGATGCTACCTGGTACTAAGCCAAGTCTGGTCACTTCTTAACCCTAATTATTTTATAACTTCTCAACCCTAATTTCTTAACTAATTTTATAAATCTATGTAAAGAAGACTAGGTTTTCAAAAAGCCTTGTAGACCTCAAAATCTTGTGTGAATGGAAATTACCTTTCACTATCATTTCAAAATTACTGAAGAGAGCTTACATCTTTATTAAATTATAACACTCATGAAAGATAAAATAAACAATTTCTCATTAAATATGCCATATACATTACTAATTTATGTTAACATGTTAAAGAGAAAACTGGGATGGAATTATTTCTTAAAGGGGTGTGTTTTTCTTCCCCTGGAAATATGTTTAAAACACTCAAATAGACCTCAATTATTTTATTATAATCTGCTTCCAAATGTCCTTGCTCTCCAATCCCATACTGAACTATAGGAAATAAAAAAGATCAGTTAATAATTCAGTAGATGGGAAACATATGAGATGACCCAAGTATGTTGACAAGTAAGTTTATGATTTAGCAAGGTTCAATTTTGTCTATTCTAAAACTCAGCAACCTTCTTCATAGACATAGAGCAATAAATAATAGTTGAACAATAGAATTTAAATGCTTGGTACCCAGGTGAAGTGTTCAGAAAATGCCTCCTTAAATATTATTAATAAAAATGCAAATAACAGCTTTCTTGTATGACCTAACCTTAGAACAGGAGAATAAAAATAGAGATTAATAGTAAATATTTAAAATCTATAGAAGACAGTAGTCATGATAATATTTTATATATCAAAACTGTTTAAGGGGACCATTAGTCATTCTCAATTTATGATAAATTCCAATTCTAACAAATACAGAGCAGATTAGAATTCATTATCAAAAAACAATTTTGCAAAAGCAAGGTACTCAACTGCACTCTTTCTCACCCCAACCTCTGGACTGATGATGACATTGAGAAGTGCACTCAGAGTGGACAGACTACCAAGTTTCAGATCTGGGACACAGGAAAAGCAATATGTTGTAGGCCACAAGAATGAACCAGTTCCTGCCCACTCCTTGCACCCTCACAACAGTGTGGCTGGACCTTCCACACCTCTCCCCTGACCCTGCTAACAGAGCAAGTGCATACACAGACCTCAAAACCTATGGGAGCTAGCAGAGCTCCTCACCAAAAAATAAGGAAAAAAAAAAAAAAAA
The DNA here is from genome assembly GCF_964194135.1 of Talpa europaea. NCBI lineage: Eukaryota > Metazoa > Chordata > Mammalia > Eulipotyphla > Talpidae > Talpa > Talpa europaea. The sequence continues at coordinate 106,216,143 of NC_140075.1, forward strand.
CCAAGAAATCTAATTAAATAAAATCCATAAAATCAACTTGTGGAAAATAAAAATACTTCAACTCTCTAAGTTACTGATCCAGATATTAAAAAAAAAAAAGGGGGGGAGAATTTAAAGTAGCAAATGGGCAGACCATATATATATGTATATATAAAACGTGGCAACTTGAGACCTCAAGAGGACATGATATCACAAGAAAAGAACACTGCTCCAGAAACCAATTTAAAGACCGAGAAGTCTTTATCTCACTGTGGCACAGTGTTCAAAATGGCTATAATAAAGAAACAAGAGAAAACTCAGGAAAGCTCTAGTGATTCAAAAATATTAATATTAATGAAATAATTAACAGAAAACAAAATTAATGAACAGAAAATTAGAAACTGAAGCTTTAAATAAGAAAATAATAGAAAACTAGTGTATAAAGAGCTCAGTAAATCAAGAGTGCTCGAGAAAGCTGTGGGAGCAGAATAAAACAAATGGAGGAACAAAAAGTGAACTAAAAGATACCAATGTACAAATGATTCAAGGAGAGAGAGAGAGAGAGAGAGAGAGAGAGAGAGAGAGAGAGAGAGAGATATAACAAGTACAATAAATGAAGAAGCACTATGAGAACGGCCTTCATTAGGAAAAACAACATAAATATATTGGGTGTCTCAGAGGGAGAGAGAGGAGGAAATGAACACAGAGCTTATTCAGAGGAATAATTTCAGGAAGAAACCTCCAAAATCTGGGAAGGAATTGAATATTCAAGTCCATGAAGCCAATAGAACATCTAGTTCCCGAATTATGAAAAAAATACACCAAATACATAGTAGGGAAACTATCAAGAGTCTAAGACAAAGAAATAATAGTGAAGGTGGCTAAGGGGGGAAAGTGAGTTATTTATAAAGTTACTCTCATCAGGCTTTCATCAGACTTCTCAACAGCTGCTCTATAGGCCAGGAAATAATGGCATATTCAAAATACTCAAAAATATAATCTGATAGGCAAGAAAACTATGTCCTACAAGATTTTCTTTCAAAAATGAAGAAAAAATGTTTTGGTTTTTATTTTGAGATAAACAAAAGCTAGAGGAGTTTTCATGGAATCCATCCCCCCCCAAAAAAAATTGAAAGACCTCTTTTTAAAAATATTTATTTATTTTTATTTTCTTATGCCATTGTTCATTATTGTATGGTAAATTGTTCCTCCCCTCGGTGTAATCTCCCCATAGTTCTCCCACCACCATATTACCTATGAACCATCACCATATTCCCTTGTGAAATGGACTTCATAAAGACCAAACAATCTAATAAAATTGGTCAGAGTATCTGAACAGACACCTCTTTTAAGAAAATATAAAGATGGTCAATGGGCACATCCTTTATAAGAGAAATTCAAATCAGAAAAATAATGATATGGTACCTCACACCTGTGATAGTGGCTATTATTGGAAAGACAAGAAACAAGTGTTAGAAAAGATATAGAGAATAGAGAACAGTTTTGCACTGTTGGCAGAAATATAAATTGGTGCAGTTGTAAGGTTAACATTCCTTTAAAAAAAAAAAAAATCAGGATGATCCAGTTATCCCACTTCTGGGTATTTATCCAAAAAATACAAAAAACAAACAAACAAAACCTTAATTCAAAGAAATATATACACTACTCTCATGTTTATTGCATTATTCTTCAAAATAGCCAAGAGCTGGAAACAACCTAAGTGCTGGTTGATTGACAAATGGATAAAGAAGATGTGGATGGAACAGAAGACTATTTAGCTATGAAAAGATGAAATCCAGAGGTCTCCCTAGTGGCACAGGGATTGAGGACAGCGCTGTCAGGCTACTGCCAGTCACTGCAGTGCGGGTTCAATCCCCTCAGGCCAGGGAGCTAACCCATGTGGCACAGCAGACCTCTCCAGCCTCGCAGGCTACTCCCTTCGACAGTGTATTTCAGTGGATCTGCCTGTTCTGCTCCCCACTCTGTCTCTGATTAATCCTCTTACCCCCCACATCTGGCTTGCACCCCAGTTCTTGTTTGCATAAATAGATTGGTCTTTAAAAAAAGATGAAATTCAATAACATGGACAGACCAAAAGTGTATTATGCTTAATGAAATAAGCCACATGGGGAAATAGAAATACCATATAAAATAATTGTCATATGGTATATATAAAAACAAGCAGAGATAACTAAATAAGTGAAAAATATTTAAGGAACATTAATAAGAAGAAATAATGTCATTTATTCCCTAATAGGAGCAAACATGCCTAAAAAAGATATAATTTTAAATACAACCATTTTCAAACAAATAAGACAGATTCAATTAAAAACAAGGAAAGGAACTTTACAATTGTCCTATGGGAATATCAAAAGACAGAAACTATTGTTGCAAAACTTAAAATTTCAGTACATTATGAGTTTTTAGTATTACCTAAAGTAATTATTAGGTTAAGCTAGTAACCTAAGAAAACTACATTGATGAGTAATTATTTGGGTTCCATGGACAACTAACCTATTTAATTGCAAAGGATCAAGCACCTTAACATTTTCTTTAGGTACAAAATGACCAATTTTCTTACAAAATAACAGTCCAAGAATCATTATTAGGCAGGGTGGACTATATTAAATAAAATAATTCCTATCATTCTCTAATTATGCATAGTAACTCAGTTTTCTGAAAACAAATAGAATTTCAGAGCTATGGGTAAAGAAAATGTTGCTAAGTTGTCAGCATGTGGGAAGTTAATTATACTTAGTAGATGTTCAAGAATAAGGTTTATAAAAAACATTTTAAAATATTTTAAATAGTAATAATGCTTTAAAGACACACAGAAAATATAAAAATGTTAAAATAGCAATAATTTCCAACATAATCACCATGAAAGTCGGATATTATATTCTTTTGTTTTCTATGTATTATACATCTTTTGTAATTGACAATGCACTTAAAAATGTGTAGCCCTCTTCTCAGTTAAAATTATATATGATAAAGTTGCAAAATAAAGACTACAAAATGTTGTTGAAAGAAAATTGAATCTTTTCCCATATCCATGGATTGGAAGACTTAATATTGGCAAAATGTCACTACTATGCAAAATGATACAGATTCAATATCATCTCTATCAAAATCTAAGTAATATACTTTTCATAAAAAAATGCATCCTAAAATTCATGTTAAATTTCAGTGAATCCTCAGAAGTCAAAACAACTTCAAAATAGTGAAGAAAACTGGAGTACTCATATTTCCTGATCCCAAAATTTCTTACAAAATACAATACAAGATTGTGTAGTATTGGCATAGAAATAGTGATATACATTGATGGAATAGAATAGAAAGCACGCAAAGAAATGCTCACATATGTAGCTAAGTGATTTTTGGCAAGTATGTCAAAACCATGCTGTGAGGAAAGAACAGTCTTTTCTTTATTTTTATTTATGTTCTTTTTTATTTTTAATATATTTTATTTTATATAATTCTCACATCATTTTTCATTTTTGCACAATGTATGCATTTTAATTTTGGTTATATTTTCCATAAAATTCCACCCCCCTTATTTCGACTCTAATCCCTCCTTTCTTCCCCCCCACCTTCATAGCATTGTGTGTCTCTGGTTTATAGTTGATTGTTGATTTTGATTTTTTTCTTTATTATAATTAGTCTTTTTCCTGGTCCCTTATTTAGGTTTTCTAAATTCCTGCTATGAGTGAGACCATCCGGTATTTTTCTTTTTCTTTCTGGCTTATTTCACTGAGCATGATCCATTCCAGCTCCATTCATGTTGCTGCAAATTGCATGCGATTATATTTTTGATTGCTGAGTAATATTCCATCATATATACATATATATATATATATATATATATATATATATATATATATATATATATATATATAGACCACATCTTCTTGATCCAATCATCTATTTTTGGCCATTTGGGTTGTTTCCATACCTTAGCTATAGTAAATAGTGCTGCTATAAACATAGGGGTGCAGGTGCCCTTTGGAATTAACGTTTCTTTGTCCTTTGGGTAAATACCTAGGAGTGGAATTGCTGGATCATATGGAAGCTCTATCTTCAGTAGGTTGAGGAATCTCCACATAGCTTTCCATAATGGCTGGACCAGTTTGCACTTCCACCAGCAGTGCATGAGAGTTCCTTTTTCTCCACATTCTTGCCAACATTTGTTGTTGTTGCTAGTTTTTTTAATATGTGCCATTCTCACTGGTGTAAGATGGTATCTCATTGTAGTTTTGATTTGCATTTCCCTGATTACAAGTGATGTGAAACATTTTTTCATATGCCTGTTGGCCATTTACATTTCCTTTTGGGAGAAGTATCTTTTTAGTTCTTCTGCCCATTTTTTGACTGGATTATTTTCTTTGTTTTTACTGAGTCTCATCAGCTCTTTGTAGATTTTTGTGATCAGTCCTTTATCATACAGTTGTGTGCAGAAATTTTCTCCTAGTCGGTAGGGTTTCTCTTTGTTTTGGTTATTGTCTCTTTTGCTGTGCAGAAGCTCTTTAATTTGATGTAGTCCCAGCTGTTTATATTTGCCTTCACTATCACTGCTTTGGGTGATGTGTCTGTGAAGATGTTTTTGAGGTGCATGCCATGTAGTGTTTCACCTATATTTCCTTCTATATATTTTATGGTTTCATGTCTTATGTCTAGTTCTTTAATCCATTCTGAGTTGGTTTTTGTGCATAGTATGAGGTACTAGTCAAGCTTCATTCTTTTGCATGTAGAGATCCAGTTTTCCCAGCACTACTTATTGAATAAACTTTCTTTGCTCAATTGCATATTCTTTGCTCCTTTGTCAAAGATTAGTTGACTGTAAATCTGTGGTTTATTTTTGAATTTTCTATTCAGTTCCATTGGTCCGCATGTCTGTTCTTGTTCTAGTGCCATGCAGTTTTGATTATTATGGCTTTGTAGCATAGTTTGAAGTCTGGGAGTGTGATGCCTCCATTTCCTTCTCTTTTTTCAGGAAAGTTTTGGCTATTCAGGGTTTTTGGTGATTCCATATGAATTTCATCAATATTTGTTCTATTTCTTTGAAGAATGTCATTGAAATTTTTATTGGAATACCATTGAATCTGTATATTGCTTTTGGTAGGATGGCCATTTTGATAATGTTAATTCTTCCAATCCATGAGCAGAGGGGATGTCTTTCCATTTCTTTGTGTATTCTTCTATTTCTTTTAACAGTGTTTTATGGTTTTCTTTGTATAGGTCCTTTATCTCTTTTGTTAGGTTTATTTCCAAGTATTTGATTATTTTTTGTTTCAATAGTAAAAGGGATGGCTTTCTTGATTTCTTCTTCTTCAGATTTATTGTTTGTGTGTAGGAAGGCTACTGATTTTTGTGTGTTGATTTTGTATCCTGCCACTTTACTAAACTAATTAATTAGTTTTTCTGTGTAGTTTTTGGCATTCTCTATGTATATTATCATATCATCTGTAAATAGTGATAGTTTGACTTCTTCCTTGCCCATTTGGATTCCTTGTATGTCTTCCTCTTGTCTTATTGCTCTGGCTAGGACTTCTAGTATTATGTTGAAAAGCAGTGGTGACAGTGGATATCCTTGTCTTGTTCCAGATCTTAATGGAAATGCTTTCAGCTTTTGCCATTGAGAATGATATTGGCTTTGGGCTTGTCATATATGAACTTTATGATGTTGAGGTATGTTCATTGTATCCCAAGAATTTCAAGGGCCTTTATCATAAATGAATATTGTACTTTGTCCAAAGCTTTCTCAGCATCTATTGATATTATCATATGGCCTTTATATTTCTTTTTGTCGATGTGTTGGATTACATTGATTGATTTTCAGATGTTGAACCATTCTTGTGTCCCTGGAATAAATCCTACTCGGTCATGGTGAATTATCTTATGGATACATTGTTGGATTCTGATAGCTAAAATTTCATTGAGGATTTTTACATCAGTGTTCATTAGAAAGATTGACCTGTATCTTTCTTTTTTGTGTGTTCCTTGTTCAGTTTTGTTATTATTGTAATGCTGGCTTCACAGAACGTGTTTGGTATTATCCCTTCCTTCTCAATTTTTTGAAAGAGTTTGTAAAGGATAGGCACTAATTCGTTTCTGAATGTTTGGTATAATTCATTTGTAAATCCATCTGGTCCTGGGCTTTTGTTTTTGGGGAGGGTTTTGATTACCATTTCAATTTCACTGCCTATAATTGGTTTGTTTAGGTGTTCTATTTCTTCTTTATCTAGCTTTGGGTGATTGTAGAATTGTAGGAATTTGTCCATCTCTTCTAGATTGTTGAGCTTGTTTGCCTATAACTGTTTGTAGTAGTTTCTGATTATTCTTTTGATTACTGCTGTGTCTGTTGTGATTTCTCCTCTTTCATTTGTGATCCTATTTATTTGTGCTTTCTCCTGTTTTTCCTTTGTGAGCATGGCTAGGGGTTTGTCTCTTTTATTTATTTTTTCAAAGAGACAACTTTTGGTTTCATTGATCTTTTGGATTGATTTTCAGTTTCGATTTATTTCTGCTTTGATTTTTATTATTTCTTTTCTTCTACTGTTTCAGGTTTTATTGTTGTTCAAGAACAGTCTTTTCAACAAATGGGTGCTGGAAATCTACATGCAAGATAAAGCTAGACTTTTATGTAAAATTATATATAAAAATTAACTCAAAATGAATCAGTATCTAAATATAATGCCTATAGGAAAATTTGTAGGCAACAGCATAGGACAAAAACTTAATGGATTTTGATGATTTCTTGACTATGACAACAAAAGCACAGGTAACAAAAGAAAACAGAAAATAATTTCATAAACATTAAAAAAATTCCATCAAAAGACATTGCCTATAGCATAAGAAGGCAACACATGAAGTGGAAGAAAATATTCACAAGTTAATTATTTGATAAAGGATTAATATACAGAATCCATGGAGAATGCCTAAAACTCAACAATAGAAAAAACAGGCAAAGGATTTGAAAATACATTTCTCCAAAGGTAACACAGGAATGGAAAACAAGCATATGTAAAGATACGTAATATTATTAGATATTAGGACAGAAATTGAAACTACAATGAGGTACTACCTTCCACCCATTAGGATGGCTACTATCAAGACAACAACAGAAAACAGCAAGTATTCAAGGGGATATGGAGAAACTGAAACTTGTGTACTGTTGGTGGATGGGGACATAAAATGGTGCAGTTGTGGAAAACATTATGACAAACCCTTGTAAATGTAAACATAGAGTTACCAAGTAATTCAGCAATTATACTTCTGAGTATGCTCCCAAAATAACTGGTAGTAGGGTGTCTGGGATATATTTGTACACCTGTCCAAAGCAGCATTGTTCATAATAGCTAAAATATGGAAGCAACACAATTTTCCTTCAAGACATGAATGAACAAGCGACACATAGGACATACATAAAACAGAAGATTATACAGCCTTGAAAAGGAAGGGAATGCTTGCAATATGTAGTGGTGAGTGAATCTTGTGGACATAATGCTCAGTGAAATAAGACCTTTATAAAGAACAAATCCTGTATGATTCTACTTATAAGAAGAACTTTGAGTATCAAAATCAAAAAGACAGAATGTATAATAGTACTTGTCAGAGGTTGGGTGGAGGGGAATTCTGGGAACTTTTATTTACTGGATATAGAGTTTCAGTTTTACATTAATGAAAAGTCATGGGATGATTGGATGGTACACAGCAGTGTGAATGTATTTAATACCACTGAACTGTATACTAAAGAGATGGTATATGTTATGTCATGTATTTTACTGCAATAAAAAAGAACAAGCTTGCTTACTCCTTCTATGTCCTGCTATTTTTAATTAATTTCTACCCCTTTACTAGTTTCTACAACTTCATGAAAATTTTAGCTGCTTTCTAAAATTTACAAGTACTGGATTTTCTTTGATCCGAATATCAGATAAAAACACATTACACCAAAAATTTTTGTTTCCACTACTGTTAAAATACACTGCAGGGAACCATGAAAACATGTGTACTAAATAAATATATGCTGATGTTTCATATGTAATTGCTTCCACCGGGACACTAAATATATTCCATAGATTGTAAGGTAACCATAAGTCAGAAGAGACATCAAGTGTCCAAATAATGTAAATGTTTGCCTTGAGTCATTGGGGAAAACCCAGGAACCATTCTTCTTACCGTTATTTCAATAACCATGGTTTTTGTTTGTCTGAGAGGCAAATAAGTGGAAATAGCTACGTACCTCATGTTTATTTCAGAATCCCTGTACCCCTGTTCAGGTAAAATCTCTATGCCTCTTGGCTCATTTTTATGGGTTCTTATAATGCTGAAGTTCCAGTGACCTACAGAAACATTTCTAGCCTTAGAATTAGTTCACGTGGGTCAACTTTGTTTTTAGTTTTTGGTAGTACATATAAGCAAAAGAATTTCTACCAAATAGCCAAAGGATTTTTCACTAAAGTCTTCACAATTCCTGAAGTATATTTAAACAGAGAAAATTCTCTCTAGTATTTAGAAGCTGAAAACTAAATACTTTTTTACAGACAAATATACTACTGTATTGATTGAAGATAATAAAAGCCAGTATTTTTCAGTCATGATTTTTGTAGACATTTATGTAAAAGGGAATAGTTATGTATGATGTTATATAAAAAATGGTGAAACAAATTGAATTCCTTTTCTTCAACTTGGCCAATAAAACGGAAATAAAAAGTGTTTTTAGGTCACTAATTAAAGGAGCTTTCTTCCATATTATCTCATTTAAAGCTTTACAAGAGATATTACTTCTTTGTATCTTGTTATGTCACCTATAAATTGTGGAAGAAACTACATAATATGCTAATTTTATTTTCCACTTTAACTTTGATTCCAAGCTGTCATATTGATAATTTGTTTATACGCTCATTTCTGAAAGATTAGTGGTGACTTACAGAAATAGCAGAAAGCAAAATCACATTTTCAAGCCAGGGTTGCAGAAACAGGAAAAGAAAATAAGACATAGTCAGAAGAGAAGTTAATGCATGTACCTACTTTCTCTCTACATATCTACTTTTTCTCTCACCTGCGCAAGTAAGTAATTTGCAACTTTGTTGCAACTGACAATTACTGCATGTGAGAATGACTAATAATTTTTATTAGTTATTTAAGAATTAATTTGAGAAATAATTTTCATGATACTATTGACTATTTACTTTCATTACAACTGCTTATATGTTTGATTTCTGCAATAAACGAGAGCTCTATAAGACCAAATTCTTTATCATTCCCTATAAATCAGACTTTTGCCATGTGATTTGACAGCATCTCCCACTAAAGGGGTGGTGTATATATTTTTTTTTTTTGCTCCTGAGTCTCAAGTTAGTCATGTTTCGTTTTGACCAGTAAGTAGAATGTTAGTAGGCATGATGTCAGAAAAATTACTTTCATTGAAAGCACTGGTGCAACTGAACTCACTTTTGAACTTCTGCCCCGGTTAAGAGAGGGCTGTGCCTGAACTATCCTGCCATGTTTAGGAGGTAGATAGGGATATGCAAAGCAGAGCTGCCTAGTTTTACACATCTACATAAGACGGTATCGTGCTGAATGCTACCTATGTGTGAGAAATTGGTTTTTGTGGTTACATATCACTCAGGTTTCCAGCACATTGCTATGTAGCATCAGCATTAAAATACCCCTAATACAGATTTTTTTTTTAATGGTTCATGGAACTCTGTGGTCCAGACACACAGAAAATTGAGTCAGTCATATTTTCTACCTTAAAATAATAGTTAAACATGGATATTGTAAAATATAAAAGGAAATGTGTCTGCTTCTCAGGACTCATGTTCTACATTGGAACTGAATAATTCTAATTCTAGAAATTCAAGCCAACACACAACACATTTTTTGAATGAGTTTAATTATGATAGAATTAAGGATAGGAACTGCTGTTGCCTGTTTGCTTTTATATCCATTATTTTTTTCTGGGATCGATGTTCTATTGAGATTAAGTTTTATTACTGAAGCATCCATCAATGCTTGATTCTTAAATATTAGTGCTTTAAGGAAGGAAAAGGTTGAACATACAGAATTCTAGACCTCTTAGGATCATGCTATGTTACCCAGTGAATGCTAAACCCTGCTTCTAATAGATCTGCCTCAAAAAAAAAAAAAAAAAAAAAGGAGCCAGAGAGAAGCTGGTCTTTCCTGAAGAATAATAGCAAGCATGTTCATGAGCCACAACCCCACCCGAATCAGTGCTGAAATAGGACGAGGTGGTGATCCACCAAGCAGAATCAGTCCAAAAGTAATAAATACAAGCTTCACATCACCATCTTAATCCCAATCCGGAAGCTAATATGCTTCCATAGGATCACAGGTAGGTGCACATGTGGCTAACAAATTTGATAGGATTGTTAAATCATTGATGAACTGAGGTGTGGGAACCATAACTCATTGATGATTTGTTCTTTGACAGTGAAGGGAGGGAAAGCACTTTTATTCAGAAATTTTAAAAAAATTATTTACTCTAACTCATTAATTTTCCCATAATTTTCTTATTGAAGTAACACTGGTTTATGGCACTATATACCATGTATGGGTATGAGTTTCTACCCTTTCAGATATATTTTACTATATCACACGTTTGCTTGTTAATCCAAATGTTTTCTATGTAAAAATATAAAACTTTGAAATAGCTGTGCTTCCTATATTGTTGTTACTCTGAGCTTATAAAAGTATCTCATGATCAACTGTCTGCAAATTTAAAGCACTTCCTTCTATTAAGGTTGGCAAAATTTGAAATATTTATGAACATTTAATAGAGTTAGGAAAGTGTCATGAAATTTGGCATCAGGCTGCAATTCAAATCCCAGATATGTAATTTTCCATACCGAATACTCTGGTTTAATTACTTAACCTCTAAGTCATCAGCTTTATCAGCTATAAAATGTATTCTGGTATTACCTACCTCATAGGATTGTTGAATATATAAAGATATAAAAGAAGCTTAGAATGTTGTATAACACTATTTCTAGAATTATCTTAAGATAAAATATTTAATCTTTCGGAATTGGAATTAATAATTTACTATTACTTAAAATATAAGATAGACTTTTAGAGTTTCCAAGACAGGAGAATTTTGCTTGATGTTTACTCTTCCATTCCAAGGCTTGCTGTCAAAATGCAATCATGAATTATGAAAACTCAGAATGATAAGAATTAATGACAGTAGTTGAAGAAAATCAATTTTCCTCATAATTCAGTGTTCAGAGATAATCTAATACATATTAAAAATGTCAAGATTTTGAACAAAAAGCCATTCCAAAAGGAAAGCACTAAATAGGAAGTGATGAGTAGCACCCCATCCACAGGAACAAGGACAGGACTTTTATAGAGAAGGCATGGAAGCAAAACTAAAACAGTATTTGATTGGCTAGTGGTAAGTGGTTGCCTAGTTTTGAAAGACTAGTTGGTTTTCCTAATGCTTCAGTTTCTTAACTTTGAGGCATTTTTTTTTTAAGATTTATTTAAAGATTTATTTATTTTAAAGATTTATTTTTTTGGGGGGGCCTCCCCTGGTGGCGCAGCAGTTGAGCACTGGGCTGCGAAGCTGCCCACAGCCTCTGCAGCTTCGCAGCCCTGGTTTGATCCAGCCGCCAGCGAGGGTCCCACATGGTGCAACAGACCTCGCCTGCCACGCCCACTGCTCCCCTCAGCAGTGTATTTCGTCAGTCTGCCTGTTCTGTTCCCTGCTCTGGCTCTAGTGAATTCTCTCACCCTCCTGCACATCTGACTGTACCTAGTGCTTGTATAAATAAAATAAATAAAATCTAAAAAATAAAAAGATACATTTATTTTTATACACAAGCTGGGGTACAGGCCAGAGAGTGAGAGGATTCACCAGCGACAGGGTGCGGAGCAGAACAGGCAGACTGAGGGGAGTCCCAGACAAGACAGGAGAGGTCTGCCATGCCATGTGGGACTCTCCCTGCAGGGCCAGGAATTGAACCCATGCTGCAGAGGCTATGGACAGCTTCACAGCGCTGGGCTCAACCCACTGCACCACCAGGGAGACCCCCAAGGCATTTTGACTTTGTAGGCTATCAAAGCATCAGAACCACTTTGGTCTAAACCACATTTAATTAATTTAACCAGTGTATCTTTTTTTGTTTTAACCTTTAAAGGAAATGGTTCTCTCTTGTGGCATTGATTCATTCTATCATATTATTTTTCCTGTTGATTAACTTTTTTATTAGACACTTAATGAACCTGATTTTTTTTAAATAATAAATTTTATTTTTATATTCCCCCATACAATTGCAAACCCCCCATTCTGACCCCAATCCCTCCCCTCCCGCCCCCCACCCCCCAAAAAGTGTCTCTGGTTCATAGTTTTTTGTTGATTTTGATTTTCACTTTCTTATAGTTATTCATTTTCCTGGTCCCTTATTTAAGTTTTCTAGATTCCTATTTCTAGATTCTATTTCTTTTAACAGTGTTTTATAGTTTTCTTTGTATAGGTCCTTTATCTCTTTTGTTAGATTTATTCCCAAATATTTGATTTTTTTTGTTTCGATAATAAATGGGATTTTTTTTATTCCTTCTTCTTCAGATTTATTGTTTGTGTATAGGAAGGCTGCTGACTTTTGCGTGTTGATTTTGTATCCTGCCACTTTACTGAATTGATTGATGAGTTGAATTAGTTTTTCTGTGGAGTTTTTGGGGATGAACCTGATTTTTATCCAAGAAGAAAATATTCACTGGCAGATTCCACCATCTTTCACCACCTTAAGCTAGTATTAATATACTTATTTTTTTAACGTATCTAGATTGTTAAACAACTTATCTTAGTTCAACAGCATTCATACTCAAAGGATGTATGCCACACTAGTCCAGAAGGATATCTTCATTATCTGTTCTAGTAACTACAAAATGGTTAATATGCAGAGATAGTCACATTTAAAACACATTAGTTATGTTATTAAAACTTTTAATTAAGCTTTAATATATTTACCCCATTTACCAAATAAACTGAAATAAATTCCCCAACTCAGTATCTCCTGATGCCATATATTTCCCAGGAAGATTTGTCAAATGCTATGAAAACTATGATTTGGAATTAACTTGCACTTGGCTTTCTTAACACTTTCCCCCTTGCTTCCCACCAATAAAACCTTAATAAAAAATACTGCATGTATTATTTACAGTTACCTTCTTTCTTTTTCTGGTCTTATGTTGAGATCAGTATGCAACCCAAGAAATTAAAAGCATAGAGCTGCCACCTTCCTCTTAATCTCATAAAAAAGAGGGAGGAATCTCATTCATAGGAGTTTACTTTTGATATTTTATCAGTCAAAACCAAATTATAGTAACACTGCTGTCCATGTCACTTGGGAAAGCAAATAGGAATATCCTCTATTAGATTTACATGACTTTCTATAAAGGGAAGAGAATGATTTCTTTTTAAATGAAGTGAACATTAGTATAAGAAGTTATGATAGCAGACATACACACAGATGGCTTCTTGTTTATGTTTATCTTATGGAATAGAGATAAGAAATGCAAATGAGGTCCTTGCTTTACCTTCTCATTAATGTTCTTTAATGCTTTCACTATAAAATGACAGGTTGACCAGAAGGAAAAAAGAAAGTCATTAATCTACAAATTTCTACAATATTCATGTGGAAAACTAATGATGTAGTGAAAATGATACTAGCTTTGGAGACCAAATATAACTATCAGACAAAGAGTCTAACAATCCAGATAAGAAATTGATAGAATCTGACATCAAATTTCTCATTTATAAAATGGAAAAATCAAGATGAGGTCTAAGCTTTCTTTCAAAACTATAGTTCTCAATTTCCGTAATCATAAGAAGTATTCTACTCTTTCAACTTACTGTGAAAAAGTTGCCTGCTTTCAAGAGTTGAATAAGATTCCATTTTTAATACATGTCATACTTTTCATTACCTCTCTCAACTTTTCTTCTTGATTTGTAATAGGAACAGTTATGTGAAGTAGATGACATGTAGAAGGAATTAAAAAACCAGATCTTGTATTCAAACTGACTGATTTAATGTCCCCACTTTGCCACATAGTGCTATGGACTTTGGATGTGATACTTAGATATGTATTACTTGTTTTTTGTTAAAAAAATGGAGATAATAATAGGAACTAGCTACCAAGTTCTGAGCTATTTGCTTGCATAATTCATCTGAAGGGTTTATCATAGCACTTGACACTGTGTGTATACACACACACACACACACACACGAGTATATATATATAGATAGATATAGAGAGATATATAGATATATATAGAGAGAGAGACTTCTTTAAAGATAACTTCAACAACAACAACGAAAAAAAACTAATGGGATAGTGTCCTGTTTTAAGAGAATTCCTTTTCTAATCATTCAAATAGAACCTTGGGTAACCATCCTCAATATAATTAAATACTTTAGTAAGTTATAAAAACAGATTTTCCTATTTTCTCTATCTATGAAGACTTTGCTCCATCACCAGTTGAATGTGCAAAGACTTTGTTGAGTTGATTTATCTGTGACTCATCTCTTTACTTTCACAGATGCTAAAGAAAAATTTTGGATCTTAAAGGTTATTGTGTTCTGGATTTTTTTTATATACCTCCTCTGTAAGATAGCTATGAAATATCTGGTTTTATAAACACATTAAAAGCCATGCAATGTCATTTGTCACAATGAGCTATAACTGTGGATCTATTAGGCTAAAAAAAAAATAAAAAACTGGAAAAGATGAGGAGATGGCAGGATTCAAAATGATTTAAATGAAGAGGGAAAATGAAGAGAGCCAGGGCAAAGGGAAAAGTAGTAGAGAGGTCTAATATCTTCTCAACTTTTATGAAAATCTAAAACTCTTTTAAAAAATAAGACTATAATTTTAATAAAAGACAAATTTCTGCTTTTCATGTTGTATCTCTATTTCTTCTCAAATTATTTCTCTCTTCCTCTTCCTTCTACCATTCATACACACACACACACACACACACACACACAAATATTCATTGGCTATTTCAACTATAAAAATGATGTTCTTATCAGATAAATTACATTTTTTCTTATTACTTTATTGTTTTTAAATTCCACAAGAAAAGAGAATTTGCTTTTGTTGACCACTGATTCCCTAGGTCCTTGCTATTGTCAGATAAATAATGTATATTTTTTATCTGACATGTAAGTATAAAAATATATACCTTGAATATATGATTACCTCAAATATTTCATGACAGATACTTCATAGAATGTCTTTATAGTAAAACAAAGCATTTGTTGCTTATCTGGAAATCAAATCTAAATGTGCATCTTGATTTTACTTTTTCTCTTGATTGGTTGCTTTTGTCTTTGCTAAGTCTGTCAACTCTACTTGCAGTTCATACAAAATAATACAGACAGAGGAACTCATAAACAACTGAATTTTTCAATCACAGATCTGAAGGCGGGGAAGTTAAAGATCAGTATGCCTGCCTGGCTGCAATCTGGCAAAGGCCCTTTGCTCACTGTCTCATTGCCAAAGCCCTCTTGCTGTATTCTCACATGGTGAAAGGACCAGGGATCACTGGAGACTCTCATAAAGGCAATGATCCCAATCATGGAGGCTCCACTGCATGATTAAAGCATCTCCCAATGATTCTACCTCCCAATACCATCATCTTTAAGGGGTAGAATTTCAAAATATGGATTTGGAGTGACATAAACATTTAGATCATAGCAAATTTGGAAATAAAGCTTATGAAGGGATACATACAAATGAGGGCCCCAAAATTTAAACTTCACTAGCTTCATGGAATAGCTACTTATTTATAGATAAACGATTTAACTTCTCTACTCCAGCCAGAGTTTGAATGTGTATCAAGAATGTGTTTCAGATAATGTCATCAGCTTTACCACCACTCTTGCTGTCATTGACACAAATATCTGAGCAGCCTCAGAAAGTCAATTTTAGAGTCACCCTTTAGGAGCCTTTCCTTGGACACATTGTAAATTAAGTTCAGCAGCTTTCACCATGGGGTTATTATCTCTTTGATGATCACTTAACTCCAGTACCTCAATGGAAACTCTATGCCACATCATCTGCAGGACTGACCTCCTTAGAGGTCAATTAGCTCGTATAAAATAGACACCATATAGAGAGCAGAGCCAACTTGTGATCCTGGGAACACAGTGAGTTTTCAAATACTGGAAAATAGCAACAAAAATTTAAGCCTAGGGAACTTCAACAGAAAATACTCTGTGTACAGGGATACAGAGCAAATCATTCCCTTTACAAAAAGATCATTGCCAAAGATGAAACCCCAGTTTCCCTGACACAGATAGTATAGTCCACACATCTTTTAGAGAATTCTAATGGCAGCAGAGGATGGGAAGCAAGACTCAGGATCAGATGAAGTAGGAGAAAAATACTTGCCAGATAAAAAGATATTTTTTGGGTCTAGGACCTGAAGAACCTGCCATCTTCAGAAGACCAGGGTCTCCTCCTCTTGACCTTAAGCCCTCATTTGGGGCTACTTTCCAGCATTACATCCTGAATTCCTGGCCATTCATGACTGAGAGATTTGCTTAGCCGCTGAAATTACTCATGTCCAAGTTGGCTGCAGTGAAGATTACTTGAAGAAAAATGGAGGATTTCCTGTGTATATGAGTCATATGTGTATAAAAATTAATTACCATCTGGGAGATTTAACTCAAAAGAAATGGAGAGAGGCTGTGTGTCCCCATCCATCATAAGTGTGAAGTCCCTACTTTGCTCTCACAAGTGACCATTTAAATCCAGATTTCACATGATACAGTAAAATTACATATTTTCTTTTGAAGCATGCTTCCCCTACCTCATATACCTTTCCCTCCCTCCCTTCCTTTCCTTCTTTCTCTTTTTCTCCTCTCCATTTTACTTTCTAAAACTAACTTTGGGGGACTCCCTGGTGGCACAAGGCATTAAGATGCCTCACTATGAAGCTACCCACAGCCACTGCAGCATGAGTTTGATTCCCCAATTCCCTAGCCAGGAAGTGACCCACACAGCGCAGCAGACCTCTCCTGACTCGCCCGCTGTTCCCCTCAGCAGTGTATTTCAGTCAATCCGCCTGTTCTGTTCTCCACTCTGTCTCTGGTGAATCCTCTCACACACACCCCCCTCCCAAACATCTCTGGCCTACACCCCAGCTCTTGTACGTATAAATAAATAAATATTAAAAAAAAACTAACTTTGAGGAGATGATGTAAAGTCTTAGCATTACAAATATAAACTAGTTAAATTAAAATGCTTTATTTTTAGATGGGGCAATGGATTGATTAATGAAAACAAAAAGCACAGTGGTTCAGAAGTCAACCCTTTTTTAGTTTAAGGTGTTTGAATAGTCATAATGTGAATCATAAATCTTAAAATATTTCTTCACTTTTTCACTCTCTACTTTTTGACCTGCAGGTATATGAACTGTAATATATCACTTAATCTCTAACTTGGCATGAGCATTTGAGGTCCTAGGCATCTCAATGCAGAATTTGTACTGCAAGCTGGATTAATATCCCATTGACCTACGAGGTTGGTGGATTCGGCTTTTAAGTCTCTAGGATATAACAGTGTACTTTGTTTTTCCCTGTCTGCTGCATTTCTTCTTTGCCAACTCACAAGTTTGATTATCTCTGCTCATCACAGCAATCTTAGTCCAGGCTTCCTCATTGTAGATTATCCTCCAGGCAACCAGGTTAATTACTATGTACTTTAAGCAGCTGAGTTAAAATTAACTGCAGCCAAATATTTACCAACATTGAGTAAACAGATTCTTATTCATTTACTCCTTCACACACCATTTTTGTTCTTCTCACCACTAAAAGACAGCATGGCACAGTTTGGGTTTGGTTTTTTTTTAACGTACCTGCACTGACAAACAAGGTGCCCCAGTTTGAAACACGGCTGTCAGCAATTATCAGCTAAATGAATTTCTGGTAGGTCACTTAATTTCCATACCCCCTACTCAAATCCTGCTAAGTGTTTTAATTACAAGAAAAAGTACCTAGTACTGAGTAAATGCTTAAAACATTGGCTATCACGACTTCTCTTATAATGACCTGTTCTTTGTCACTTTCCTTCCAACCTGCTTTGACTTTCATTCCTAGTATCCTTTTTAAAATAAAATTTTCATTGATTCATCACAGTCTACAGACTATGTAGGTTTCCAGAGTACAACTTCACCTAGATATGTGTCTGTACCACATGCAACCAATGTTCTAGTGTAATTCACCACTATCAAATCTTAGGATTCTAATTTCTGAGAGGAGTTTCCTTTCCAAGCATTGGTTAAAGACAGTAAGAACAGCACAGAGTACTGGGGCAAACCTAGCTAAAGAGGCCTTTAGCACAATCTTTGGTCTCTGTTAATCTCTGTCCCTATCAAATGTTCTATGAGATTTAACCCTGTACCATTCATTATCTTTTCTCTAAAGCCTCTCCTACACAGCACCCTCTGGGGAACCTGCTCTGACAGGGTTGATACTGATGTAATAAAGTTTAATTATTATCAGTGGTGATAGAATCTAATGGTTGTGTTCTCCCTGTGAACAAATTTCCCAGAGAAATCATCTTGCTTTGTTATATTATGCGAACGACGATGCTAATAAAATCATCCATGAGAAATTTTAAAACTCTAGGATGAAACTTTCCCCATTATGTTTACTGTATTTACTTAAGACACAGGATCTTTTGTTTGGGTCAGATGACAGTAGTTTTTAGGCTTTGCATTTACCCTTGAGGTCACAATTATAATTTGTTACCATTGGGAAAATAGGATGGATCACTGCATTCAAGGGGTCAGGGAACTGGGATTCATTTTACTAGAACGTGAAGCTGAAGGTGGGCAGACATGGAGGACAACTAGTCTGAAATTTGGAAAACAATTTGTCTCAGTCTTTGCATTTTTTCCAGATTAAACATTGTTTTTGCTCTCCACATTAGCATGGATTCATACACATGGTAAAGAACTGGCTATTGCACTTTAATATGAAGATGAAAAGGATACCAATGAAAAGGATATCAATAATTGAACCCAACTTTGAAGAACTTAACCTTATTTTTCAGTAACAATGTTAATGTACAGTTCTTCTCTGGAAGTGAGATCTAACTCATTTTCTCAGTCTTGTCACCATGGTAACTATTGTGCTCTGGTAGTGGTTCCAAGAGAAAGTTTGTATGGGAGGGGGGAGTAGGGAGGGGGAGGGGGAAGGGGAGGGAGAGAGGGAGAGAGAGAGAGAGAGAGAGAGAACATGTATGTGTCAGTGTGTCTGCATGTAATTTTAAACAACACATGTAAGGAGCAACATTCTAAATGTGACCTGAAACTTTTTCCACATTTTTGTCACCATTCTTTGGTTGAGAACTGAATGATGCTGTGGGATGGGGAAGGAGAAGAGTGTTATTTAAGAATAAATACAATGAAAACAATGTCTGAAACTATTATGGCTAGGCAGAAAATAGAAAAAAAGTATCACATATGTAGGTATCATCACATGGTTCTTGTTTCTTTCTCTTAACACTAGCTCAAGGAAAGAGATAAAGGTGACAGTATGACAAGAGGACAATAAGTATTTTCTGATCCTGGGAAATCAAGCTTGGCTGTCAATGTCACGCTTGAAAAGTGAAGTGACATTCTTAACGTGGGAAAAAAAATTTGGAAATCAAGTCAAGTCACATCTCTAGATAGAGGATGACCTTTACTTACAGGAAGGTCTTTGTGTGGTTGTGAATTTGATGTTCTGTAAATGAGACTTTGTGGCTGTTTAGGGAAAGCTGAGCCACTTTTACTTTCTCTCTGTGCACAACTGGCTGCAGCTGGTTTGACAGAAGTAGCTAGTGGAGAAGTTCTTTAAGAATGCTCTGACAGTGTTTAATCAAAGGTCTTTCCTCTCTGTGCAGTCAGGTCTTTCCTTAGATTGAAAAGCTTAATTTTTGTTTTTGTTTTTTCTTTGAAGGAATAGGAATAGTACTACAATTAGAAAGGAATATTTAATAAATTCTAAAATGAAGTGATTCATGTCCTCTATGCCCTATTCACACTGCAATATAATTAAAATCATTAACAGAATTGGAAACAAAGAAAAAATATAATATTGGTAATTAAAAAATAAGCAGTGACATTAAACATCAGCATCACTGGGTTAAATAAAAATGAAAACCCAAACTGCATAAATCAATACATAAGAGAATAAACAAAGGCAAAGGAAAATTCATACTTAAAGACATGCATTGATAAACTCAATAGAGGGAAAATAAAGATTAGATTTTAAGCATTACAAAAAAATAACAAACTACAGAAAGAGGACATAGAGAAATCAATACAAATAAAAACAAAAATGAAACATAATATTTCTAGAACTATAAATATCCAATATCTGGTTCATTCAGAGAAAAAAATAGGCACATCTTCAGTTTAATAATAAAAGTAACAAGGGAAAAAGCCATACATATGCAAATTAATAAATTATAAAGTTAACATTATCAAATTAAAAAAACTATGAGGGACAGTTTTCTCACCTTTATGTAAATTTATTTTAGGAGGTGGGTGGAATATAGGGTTTTCAAGGAAATATAAATTACCAAAATTTACCCTATCAGAGGTAGAAATTCTAAAGAGATTAATTACTAAAAAGGAAGAAATGGAAATGAGTTCATAATTTTTAGTTATTTATCAAATGTTTAAGAAACAAATAACTTGAGATATATTTAGATTATGCCATGGGAGTAAAAAAGTAGCCACATTTTTCAAAATTCAACATAACAGATATACTAAAATCCTACAGTGATAACACAAACAGAAGTAAAATTGGAGACCAATTTTATTTCTATGTATTATTATAAAAAATCACATCAAAATACTTAATAAACACTAAAATATAGTCACCACCTTAACCAAATGTCCTGTCTAAGTGAGGCTTGTTCCATAAATGAAAGTTATCTATTATACATATTAATAGATAAATAGATTAACTTGAAAATCTCCAATTATCTCCATAAGTGCAGACAAATTACTTGGTGAAATTCAGTGACAGTCTTGATTATTAGGAATGTATCAGAATCTTAAATATATGGACATTTCCTTAATGTGTATACCCATGAATAGTTCATATGACTATATAATTACATATAAATGATACAGATATTTACCTTTATATGTATTTTTATGAAACTAAATATATATAAATTTCTACCAATCTATTTATATACTATTTCTGAAAGATAAAGATTTATCAACTCAAAGCAAATATAAATACAATGGGAGAAATAGTTGAAGCATTCCAGAGAATAAGAAAGCAAAGATAATTTTCATCCTATTATTTTTTGATATTGTAATAGGTAACTGCTAATACACAGAAACAGAGAGAATAAAAATATAAAGAGAAACTTCTCCCATTGATGGCATAACTGATAATAAATATATATAATATATAATAAATAATTATATATAATATATTAATATATATTATGATATATATTATGATAATAAATATACATTATTTTCTACAGAAAATAACAAATGAGAAATGGCTGTGTAAACATTTATATAACAATAATTATTTACAGTCAAGTATTAAGCAGGTAGAAGATAATAATGAAATTATTATCACATCAATTATCATAATTATCATTATGATCACATGGTCAAAAAAACAATTTAAAAAGAACCAGAACATTTTAATGAAGCATGATACCTGGGAAGAGAAGTAAAAAATTGATGCTGAAGGACAAAAGAAAAAACCTTGGGGAAAAAAAAAAGGTGCATCATGCTTTGACAGAAAAGAACTAAATAACATAACGCCAATTATCCCTTATAAATCTATAAAGTTGAGAGATTCCTTCACAAATTGCCAAAAGAGGATTTTTAAAATTATCCAAATGATCCTAAGAGTGATGTGGAAATATAGTTAGCCAAGAAAATGTTTACAAAGTATAATGAGACTGGGAAAGAGACTAGATATAAAAACAAGCATTAATACAAATTCCAGTCTCTCCGTAACAAGGATACTATCACAATGAAGAAGGATCTAGAGATAGACCCAAATCAATATGAAAATTGAGTATGCAAATAATTTCACAATATGGGAGACATGATTTAAAAAAATATTTATGGGAAACAGTGAGTGGGTTTCAGGAAAAACATAAAATTAAATTCCTATTTCTTAGCTCAAAGCAAAATAAATATTAGTAGATCAAATGTTTATACACTGAATCAAAAGAAAATACATAAGAAAATTGAGAATAAACTATACAATTAACAGTTTCAGAAAGGGAACATTTTTCTAGATAGTATCTGGATTGATAGAATTAGCAAGTACAGAGTGATCTTGATATTCAAATGTAACTTTTCAAATATTCTGTTCACTAATAGGAAACTCACAAAGATGGCATGTTGGTTTTCCTTTCAAATTAACTTCATTTTGTCTTTGTAGCCATTGGAACTTCTTCATTTTTCTGATTGTATACTGGTCTGTTCCATTTTGAATGTATTATTTAAAAGGGCTCCTGAGCTACTTTGTTCTAAGCACAAGAAACTGCTTAATGATCTCACATCATGTTAATGAATGAACATTTGACCACATTTAAATAAACTAAGACAATGACATTAAATTCATAACAAATGCTTTGCAATGTGTTTGCTTATTCATGGAGAAGTTGTTGTTTTTTTTTTAATTTATGGGAGTTTAGAATTTGATCTTGAAGAATAACAAACATTATCATAGAGTCAGCAGGTGACACTGATTGAGAATAATGTATTTTCAGATGGAAAATTTTCAGATTCTGGAATATTTCTAAGAGAAACTTGAACCAACCATACCACTATTAGACATTTTTCTAAACTTTGTGTCAGCTGAACTTAATTGTGTATCTGGTCCTTCTCTGTGACACTGATCTTTCTCCTGGGGGGTCACATCAATCATGGATTCCTCTCAATGTTCCTCTTCCTATAGCTCACTAGTCACTTGCTTTATCCCCAGTGAGATCCTTCAACTGTGTGTTCTTCAATATGGCATCTACAGACATTTCAGAAAATAGGAAATAACATGCTTATTTGTGGTAATGAGCTACGACACACATTTTTGCCATATTTTGAACTAAAGATTATAAAGATGTAGAAGAATAGATGAGAGGCATATTAACTTTAAAATTTGCTTCTTGACTAAATTAATCAGTGACGGTTTACCCTTTTCTGTCTCCAATTCAGCACATTTCCATTAATGTGAACTATAGAAAGAAGCAGTACTCACAACTTAAGAGAAAGGTGACCATTTTTAAGAACATGAAAAATGTTTCCTTCATTTCCAGTTTATAACAGAGTTATGAAGAACAAGCTTAAGTGTTAATTGCTAGTGGTCAAGTAAATAACAAGGAAAAATGTCCCTTACACTGGCATATAGAATCTTTGCCATCTGTCCTCATAATATGGCTCTACAATCTGTCTCCTGTCATTTCCCTTCAACCCCTCCTTCACCCCCCCACCTCCCTGATTTACACTGACTTTATGCTAAAAAGTATGTGCTCCAGATCAGAGGACCTGGCTGTCACCTCAGCTATACAACATACTGTGTTTCTCCACAGTGGCCGCCATATACATTTCTTTCCCACATTCCTAATCTGATGTCTCCTCACACAGTGAACCGTTTTTGACCCTGTAATTCACTTTAGCCAATAGAATGCTGCTGAAATTAAGTTATTCTAGTTCTAAAACTAAGCCTTAAAAAAGCTTTTGCTTTTGTGCTTTTGGGAGTTCCTAGTTGCCATGTAAAAATCTGGTTACCCTCTTTGAGAGGACACATGGAGACATCAAGCATATGGAAAAGCCACTTGGAGATGAAAATACCTTGAGCCTACATAGAAAAGGCTGCTCAAACTCCGGCCATCCCTACAAAGGCTCCCAATATGTCAGTTATCTTGAACATTCCAGTCTACTCAAGACAAAGGAATTCTCCAGCTAAGTTCAGTCATATCACAGACACATGAAAGAAAATAAATTTTTCTTTGAAGCCACTGAAGTTCCATTTGGTTTGTTTGATAGTAATACATTATTGAAATACACACTAATAAAACCTGGGGATCTCTTGACCATATCAAGTTTTAATTTGCTCATTAGTAAAACTGAAATTCTAATAATAATGCTTAATTCATTGGGTTATGTTAGTATTAAATAAGACATGGCAAACTCTTGAATCCCTATCTAGCATACACTATCATTAACAAATTTATTATGACATTATTGGTTTTTTATAGCTCAACTAATCTCCGAGGCCATTTTTATAACACTTGCTATCATCCATCATGAACACTAAGCGTGACTTCATCTTATCTCTTTCCCTTATTCTATATGGTGGCTAGAAGACAAAATGTATCAAGGAAAACCTATGTTTACATTCTGATTTGGTTACTTAGAAATGGTTTAACTTTGTAAAACTCTCTTCAATCATCCTCTGCAGATTGGTCTTGGTAACACTTATCTCTGATTACTGGTAGGAGGTTTAAAAATGTTAATGCAGGTGAGGAAAAAAAAATATGTACATTACTAACAAGAGAAATAGCAATTATAAAATGGGCACAAATATGATTCTTGAGCAATAACGTCTTTCTGTGAAATCTACCCAGATTGCTATATGCAGAATCCTTTCCTTCTACCTCTGTTATCCCAAAGTTATGTTACATGATCTATACAAGAACACCTCATTTTGACTTGTTAGTACAAGCGTCCAGATGAACTGTGAATTTCTCAAGGATAGATGCATGTCTTAATTATACCTATATAATGTTTCCATATTATAGAAATTTTCCAGTGATTAGCTTTTTTTTTCCTTTGGGAGAGGTGAGAAGTGTGGGTGGCCCAGGTTGTGATATTTTTGCTTTTGAGGAAATTACCATTGCATGAATCTTGGAAGGAAGAAAAATCTCACTTCTCAAAGTACAAATCCCACCACTCAGTCACCTTGACTCCTGACAACAGGGAATGGCACAATATCCAGTAGGATATTTACATTAATGACTTCGGACCTGGGTCAAGTGACCGAGGAAGGAACAGTGCATCTAGTTCAGCTCAGGCAGCAGAGAGGATCTGGAGCTGGCAGTGTGGTGGCACCTGCTATGGATTGGGTGTCCACAACAGTGACAACCATGTTGCAACCCAACTCGGCCTGTGTGTGGTAGGACTGTGGTGCTCACTATCTACCTGTTACCCTCCCTTCCATGTCAGTAATGTGATTACTAGGCCACCTCAGCACCTATTAGATCTTTATTATTCTTTGAAATTAATTGTCCTCTTGAAAGAACTGCCTTCTGCTGTTGGCAGCCAAGAACCCTGATTAATATAACAGAGACCAGAGAATGCTTGGGAAACTGACCATAAAATGAGAATCTATATAGGTGACATTCAGTGACATTTTGACTAATGAGAAAAAGTTGAGAAAGGAAGATAACAGAAAAGATAGCTATGGTAGGAAGAAAAACTAAGGGTACTGCCTCTTATAAATGCAAGAAATTAGGGGCCTCCCGGGTGGCACAGGGGTTAAAGACAGCACTATCAAGCTATCACCAGCCACTTTAGCGTGAGTTCAATCCCCAGCCAGCCAGAGAGCAACCCACATGGCGCAGCAGAACTCTCCTGCCTCATACACTGCTCCCTTCAGCGGTGTATTTCAGTATATCTGCCTGTTATGCTCCCCACTCTCTCTGGTGAATCCTCTCACCCCCCACACCTCTGGTTTGCACCCCAGTTCTTGCAAATAAATAAATAAATAAATCTTTAAAAAAACAAATGCAAGAAATTAATTTTATATAAATCCAGATTCTTTGGAGAGAAAATCACATATATATTAGACAAATATAGTTCTTCATGTGGTTGTCAAATTCTTGGAATTTAAACAACAAAGGAAATAACAGAAAGTAAACAAGAAAGGCAGTCATGGCAAAAAAAGGAAATGGCTCTGGGGTAAGTATTTTTCTCACCTCAAATATTTCAAAAGAGGCCAACTCATGTCATTAGCAGAACTAAAGAAATGCACTCGCAAAATTCCCACCAGGACGTACTAACATTTACATTGTTTAGTATTAGTGAAAAATTTCATCTATGAAATCTGATATCTTTTTCCCATAAGTCTTTATGTCAACTGTATAATGGAAAGACAAGACAAAAAAGTGCTTGAACAATGTACACTCCATCTTTAAGTGTTTTTTATTCCTTCTCTATATTTTTTAAAGATTAATTTATTTATGCATACAAGAGCTAGGGTACAGGCCAGAGATGTGGGAGGGTAAGAGGATTCACCAGAGACAGAGTGGGAAACAGAACAGGCAGACGGACGAAATACACTGCTGAGGGGAGCAGCGGGAGAGTCAGGAGAGGCCTGCTTCGCCATGTGGATTGCTCCCTGGCCAGGCGGGGATCTAACTTGTGTTGCAGAGGCTGTGCAGATTGCTTCATAGTGCAGTGCTTAATCCCTTGCGCCACCAGGGAGGCCCTATTCCTTCTCTAATAATGATTAGGAATATTCAAGTAAAAACTAGAAATACACAACTGATGGAGAGGTCTTAGTTTGGCTGTCTAAACCACAATTCAGCTGAACTGTGAAATTTTAGGTGTAAAATTTTGATGAAACTTATTGAAGTGAATAATCCTCATAACTCACAAAGTGAAGTGAAACATTCAGATCAACTGAGAAGGGAGAACAGTATATAAAGAACTGTGTTCACAAATATCTTTGTTTCCTTCCTAATGATTTGTGTCTTGGGAGTGTGGGTGGGAGGGCAATGAGGAAAGATCAAGATCACATTGAAACAGACATCAAGTTCTCTTACCCTGTGGAGGACATTCATTACTCTGCCTAGGACTTTGACCTATTATCCTTCCTTCTATGACTTCCTAGGGCCCATAATGCTTTTATCAACACAGAAGTTTTTATACAGAATTATATGTATATTTGAAAGTATTTTATCCCCATTTTATAAGAAGAGGCACTTTATTTAAAACATATTCTTCAGGGCCTCCCCAGTGGCACAGTGGGTTGAGTTCGATTTCCAGCGGGCCGGGGAGAATCCCACTTGGCGAGGCAGACCTCTCCTGTCTCCCCAGCTGCTCCCTGCAGCAGTGTCTT
This sequence comes from Talpa europaea, assembly GCF_964194135.1. Lineage (NCBI taxonomy): Eukaryota > Metazoa > Chordata > Mammalia > Eulipotyphla > Talpidae > Talpa > Talpa europaea. Next base: position 106,243,256 of record NC_140075.1, read on the forward strand.
CGGACCGTCTGCTTGTTCTGCTCCCCACTCTGTCTCTGGTGAATTCTCTCACCCTCCCTTGCCTCTGACCTGTACCCCAGTTCTTGTATAAATAAACAAAATCTTAAAAAAAAAGTAACATATTCTTCACCCGATAGTAGAAATAGTGGGGAAAAAAATAAAGATGTAATTTTATGTATTAATAAAATTTCCCTAAGAGTTAGAAAACAATGGTCTTTAAATTCAAATTTGAATGCTCCCTCTCAGAGTTTGAAAGTGTTTACAAAACGATAGGCAATTTGGGAAGGAAGAATGACATCCACTGAAAATTGGCCCTTTCCTTGCAATATCAAAAAATTTCGGTAGAATAGTTTAATTTTAGTCCTAAAACTCTAGTTAACAGGAGGAACTATCTGTCCACATGGTTTGCTTTTAATCTAAAAAATGTAGCATTTGGCCCTATGTGTTTCTCTTTCCTCTAAAGCAGTTGTCCATATTGTTTGTGACAAACTGCTAAATGCTGGTATTTCAAAAATGCAAAAAGGTTAAAGATTATATAAAACAACCTTGACTCAAGGTCATTCAAATTTGGTATTCTAGAAACAACTACATTAATTTGAACACAATAGGCACTTAGTAGATGCATATTACTATGACTTACAGCAAATACTACTTTAGCCACTGGTATACATACACTTAAAAAATGCATAACTATAAAAAAAGGAAAATGAAATGGATTGCTTAGTTCTTTTTAAAATGAGGTCATTTTTCCCAAATAAAATTATTGTCCAATATTATTAATGAACAATTTTCCACTTTATTTAATTTTAGTAAATTAGAATGTTCTTGGCAACAGAAAGTCTCTAGCTTATTCTTAATTTGATCCTTGTCTGTTCTATCCTGATGGGCAAGGCAAATGGAGATGGAACAGGCCCCCTGGCTCTCTACTGCTTCTCGTTGTAAAAATGCTTATCAAGTCCCTGGTTTGGAGAGCAATGGAGCATCACCGCTCCTTCATTTTTTTTGGAGGTCAAACTAAGTCCCTTTTAGGATGGTTCAGATTAAGTAGAGTAACTTCTTTTCCCATTATTTCTTCATGTTAAATGATCCAAACACCATCTAACTTCAAGGACTGGTTATTTCTCAGCAATATAAATGAGAATCCTGTACCTTACCTCGCTTAAGAAGTAACTGGGTAGTAGCAGTCAGTGTTTCTCTAAAGGCTCATTCCATTGTCCACCCCTAACCCTTTTGTGCACTAGGTTCAAATGGTGACCACTGGGCGTCCCTGGTGGCGCGAGGGGTTAAGAGGCAACCTATGAAGCTGTTCACAGCCTCTGCGGTACCCAGTTCAATCCCCAGCTAGGGAGCAATCCATATGGTGCAGCAGACCTCTCCTGTCTCACCCACTACTCCCCTCAGCAGTGTATTTCAGTGGATCCACCTGTTCTGCTCCCCACTCTGTCTCTGGTGAATCCTCTCACCCCCTCACACCTCTGACCTGTACCCTAGCTCTTGCATGCATACATAAACAAATCTTTAAAAATAAAATAAAATGGTGACTGCTGAAAGAAGAAGGGCTAAAGAGGCTGATGCAGCATACACATCCCGTAAGAGGACACCGACTTTTCTCCAAACTTATATTAAGGGCATCATTGGTCCCACAGAGAGTTGAGAGATCGCAGGAAGAAAGCATCAGAAGGAGAGAGAGTGGGGTTCAATCCTAGATTTGCTTATTTTCTAGCTGTATCAACTTTGGTAACTTTGTGATGCCTCCATTTCTTCATGTGATAATGGGAAATTAATATTTACCTTACATAAAATATATTAAGCATTTTAAGGAAAATTAAATCATGTTATAATCACATCCTCCTCCTCATCATCAACATAAGGTACTAAGTAGAAGCTCTTGTTCTCATTTTTAAAGCTTTCTTTTTTTCCCTAAGAGTCATTTGTAGATCTTGTCAAAGAAAAGAGCATGTTTCAAGAGCGGTTGTGAAGCTCATCCAAGGTGTACACAAACTTCTTAAGAGACCAATTAAAGAAACGCTTTTTCACTAGTTTTCAGTTGCACCTGCTGTAGTCCTTAATTTATCTTCTACAGATGTTGCCTAGATAATTTTCATGTATAAAGTCAAATAAGTATGGGAGGAAAACGCATGTTTAATGATACCTAACAGTGCAGACCCCTAAAAGCTTCCCCACTTATGTTTTCTTCGCCTATGAAAACTCTCATTACATCAGGCTGCATCATTCTTTAGATAGCTCCAAATCAAACATACTCAGTTTACAAGTCAAATGATTCCCACATGCCAGAGGCATAAACAATGATCTTAAATTAAAAAAGAAATAACAAGTGCTTATTATTCTGCCTTTGAAAAGCAATGAGCTTTGTATTAGGAATTTTTTTTTTTTCTTTCTGCCAGTACCAAAGAATTCTGCAGGCACTCCCCTAGCCTGGTTTGATGTTGTACAAGGTGGGAGGGAATCAATTTACATCCCTGGGGCTATTTGGCTCTGCTTGGATACCTGGGGGGAAATGGCTGTTAGAGCAACAGAGAGCTCTTGCAGGGAGCACCTGGAAAAATGTCTAAAGTAGTATGGATACTATTCTAAATATTAGTTCTGTCTTGCACCTTAACTCTTGCAGACAAAGATTTCTCAGCAATTCCATATTTTGCAATAAAGAATTTGTAGTATCCTTTGGTGTTGTGGGGAAGAGTGGTTTGCATACTGCTATTTGGGCAAAACTCCAGCCAGTCATCCTGAAGTCTGTAAAATCACAGGAAGACAGAAGAGTCAAATGCCAATCTGTCAACCCCTTTGAGGAAGATGGATGGAACTATCAATAAGCCAATAAAGCAAAGGCAGGGTGATGCAAAGCAGTGGGGCCTGTGACAGGGAGCTAGCTGCAGGAGTGACAGGGCAGAAGTCAATAAGGCAGCTTATTACAGCCCAAGCTGATAAGTGATATCATTGTCAATAAGTAGAAACTGAGCCACCTGGGAGAATTCACGTCCCTTCAATCAGGAAAGTCAGAATGGGTGATGGATGCGGCTCTGTGTCACATCCTAGGAATGGTATAAACTCATTTTCCACTTTCTCTGACAGCTGCGGTTCAGATACAGGAGGAAAGTATACACACATCTGGACCAAGGATTTCCTAATTCTATACTGCATGACAAGTTGGGGAGAAAAAAACTACTGTCCACAACTTAAACTTTATGTCATGCCACTCTCTCTAGCTTACCACCAAATCAATGCAATTTTATTTTTCAAGATAGATTATTTTTCAAGAATTTTTTTTATCTGAGCCCATTTTGGTTAAACTCAAATGTTCTATTTTGACTTTCATGTACTTGTCAGAAATCATTAGTTTATTAATGAATGTTATATTCGGCCTCATTGTCAAGATATGAAAAATGACTGCACAAATGTCTGTAGACTCATGCCATTCTGTACACTAAAGAATAAAGTAAGTTTAGAAAACACTGGAGAAAGTTTCAGACAGTCTATAAGAAGACAGGATTAATGTCATCTGGATATGTCTTAGATCTCAAACAGTTCTAATCTATAGAACAAAATTTCAAATTTTTCAAAATTTCAGAATTTTCAAAAGTTTGGAACCTAATGTTTCCAACAAATTATATATTTTTGTAGATATTGCTTTTCCATTATAATATTTGGCAGAATGTACTGAAGAGATAATCTAGAGAGGAAACACATGCCAATGAAAAAGCCATTATTTAGAAATGCTTTCATAAAACAGATTTTTAACTCAGGTTCATTGATACCATGATAAGGAATGTTCTGCCACTGCAATGACATTCATTTGGCTGGTTACTGTGCGACGGGCTCACTACCTGGTGCACATAGGACAGATTATGAGATTGGTGCTTGAGAAAAGGGATAATAAAGCTTTATTGCTTATCAATTGGCAAAGAGGCAAGAGGTAAACTTAAACCTACATCCCCAACTGACAAAGGGAATGAAATAATGCAGGTCTTGGGAACCAAGATTAGAAAAAAAGGAGTTATATTTTATTGGCAATATAGTGGGTAAGGGCAAAGAAATGTGGACTTGACTGAGTTCACTGGCTAAAGGATAGTTCACACATGAAGAGTCATGAAGAAGCATTTCTTCGGATAATGGGGGTTTGAATTTTTGTTAGAGGCCCCTTATCTCCAGGTAGCCCGTCTCCTCTGTAGTTGTGTCTCCCAACACCAAACAGCCTTGGAGTGCAGCTCAAGTTTAAACAGAAAGACTCCATGCTGCCTAGATATGGCCTTTTTCTCTCACTTTGGTGTTCTTGTGGTGTGAGACCCATGTCGTCTGTTTCAAGTTTACTCACACTCAGCATCGCCAGAGTGACACTTGACCAGAGAAATGTGAAAATTTCAAGGCATTCAGCCCATGTCAGATTGCTGAACTCCATAATTAGTTTTTTTTCATTTTTTTAAATCTTTTTTTTTAAAGATTTATTTATGCATACAAGAACTGAGGTGTAAGCCAGAGGTGTGGGGGTGGTGGTGGTGAGAGGATTGACCAGAGACAGAGTGGGGAGCAGATCAGGCAGATCTACTGAAATACACTGCTGAGGGGAGCAGGGAGTCAGACAGGAGGGTCCTGCTGTGCCATGTGGGTCAGTTCCCAGACCTGGATCAAACTCATGCTGCAGTGGCTGGTGATAGTTTGATAGCACTATCTTTAACCCCTGCACAACCAGGGAGGCCCTGAGTTCCATAATTATTAATAAGAAAGTATGCTTCAGGGCCTCCCCTGGTGGCGCAGCAGTGGAGTGCTGGGCTGCGAAGCTGCCCCAAGCCTCTGCAGTGCAGGTTCAATCCCTGGCTACTGGCGAGGGTCCCACAGGGCTCTCCTGCCGCCCGCTGCTCCCCTCAGCAGTGTACTTCATCCGTCTGCCTGTTCTGCTCCCCACTCTGGCTCTGGTCAATCCTCTCACTCTCCTGTGCTTCTGTATGTACCCAGTGCTTGCATAAATAAATAAATAAATAAATAAATAAATAAATAAATAAATAAATCTTTCTTTTAAAAAAGAAAGTATGCTTCAGTTGGGAGTAGAGTTGCCAGATATAATGTACATTTCATAGTTAATTTTGAATTTCAGATAAACAGTAAATAATTAATGATAATTAATAATAAATGATAATGTAAGCATTGTTTAGGACAAACTTTCACTAAAATATTATTTACCATTTATCTGAAATTCAAAGAGGGTGTGGCGTGTATTTTTCATTTATTATATCTGGCAATCCTAAAGCCTGTTTTCTGGTGTTTCCATGCCATCTTGGACGGAAGCTTTATTTTTCTGTTTTGGGCTTCCTGTACTTGCCTTTCACAGACCACTTTAGAATTCTCTAATTCCCAACTCTCCTGACCCACTACAGATAGGCACTTTGTGCAGCTCTAATTGCCTCCGTCAATCTTGCCTCCATCCAGATTTAATTTAAGCCTCGGGCTACATGCAGCATTTGTTCAATTGTTCTGTTTCCCGTACATAAGTCATTCTTTGGCACATTGCTCAGTGGAATTCCAGGTAAGGGTATATGTGAATATAACCCAGGATTAGGTCAGTTATCCTCAGAGCTAGTTATTTCTTCATTTTCTTCCTTCTCTGAATCTACTGAAAGGCGAATACAACATTAATATCCCCCACGTCATGTGAAGCTAACCCAGCAATAAAAGAAAACCATCTATCTAGTAATTTGTCCCATTACAATAAAAGGATGAGATCATTCAAACTGTAACTTTTAATGGGATGTTTCAGCAGCACTCAGCAGCTAAAACCCCCATTGTAACATGTCTGCCAGAATCTAATGTTATTTGCACCTGTGGCACGATAAGCTATGCACTTTATTGCCTTATTACCCTCACCCCCAAAAGCCTAACCAACCACCCAGAGTTGATGCCACCTAGAAGAACTGGAAATCTGAATTGCACTAGAAGACAAAAGACGATACTGAAGTTTATCTACAAAAACTAAGTTCAGAAGCAATGCTAAAAGATCATTATCCGGCCCCACAGCCCTGTCAAGTGTGGAAACATTGCCCCTGAGCTTATTGCTCAGGCCCATTAGGAGAAGGTGAAAGCAAGAAAACACATAATAGTTAATATATAGGGAGAAGGTGAGTTCCATGATTTTTACAAAGAGTTATCTAGTTAACTGTGATCATGCTATGAAAACTGTGATCATGCTTTAGAAAACTGTGATCATGCTATAATAATGTAATATTTCCTTCCAGCAAGTACTGTTAACATTTGTTACTAGTCCTTTAATTTTTTTTTTAATAGAGGCATGCTTTATTTATTTGTTTGCTGGTTTGTTTGTTTGTTTTGTTTATACATGCACTGGGTACAGTCAGAAGCGCGGGAGGGAGGGTGAGAGAATTCACCAGAGCCAGAGCGGGGAGCAGAGCAGGCAGAAGGACCGAAGTACACTGCTGAGGGGAGCAGCGGGCGGCAGGAGAGGTCTGCACGCCATGTGGGACCCTCCTCCGGTGGCCGGGGAGCAGCCGGGGATCGAACCGGCGCCGCAGAGGCCGCGCGCAGTTTCGCAACCCAGCGCTCAACCGCTGCGCCACCGGGGAGGCCCTCTAGTCCTTTAATTTTTAAGAAAAAAAGTATTATCAAATGAATGTGGTCTTCTAATAATATAGTAATATTAGTCATTAATCATTTGAATCTATTCCTCTTCTAAAACAAAAGAAAGTCTAACATTTAATTTCTCTCCTTAGGAAGCATATTCTTTTCCAAAAATAAGGGATAAAATTTTAGTTCTGTGTTTCCTAAATTTGTGTAACCAACAAATCAAAGAGCATGAATCTGAGAACTTTGTGTGGTACTGATAAGAGTTTGACTGGCTTATTCACTGAGCATGATCCTTTCCAGCTCCATCCATGTTGCTGCAAATTGCATAAGTTTATATTTTTGATTGCTGAGTAATATTCCATTGTGTATATGTACCACTGCATGGGGACTATAACCAAGATGAAAATGCATATATTGTGCAAAAATGAAAAATGATGTAAAAATGTATAAAATAAAAAAAATTAAAAATCTAAAAACAAGTTTGAATGGTATTCTCAAAGTTTAAAAAAGTCAACACTGAACTCAACATAAGATTACCTAGAACAAATTCACAAATTTTGGGTAGAATATTGATCAATTCAAAACAACTAAAAGAGGTCTGCATAAGCAAAAAAGAAAAAAAGAAAAAAAATTCTTTGAATGAAATCCTAAAGGTGGCTCTTTAGACTGAAGGGAAGTATCAGGGATAACCTGGAATTTGAGAAATAAAGGAATAGCAACACAAATATAAAATATCTATGTAAATATGAGAGGTTATTTTATCTTCTTATGATTTTTTAAATATATCTTGCTGTTGAAATAAAAAATGCAACACATTTTACATGATGTTTTAGTGTATGCAGATATAAAATGAAACTATAGTATAATCACTTAAGTGTTCACATTTTAAATCTGAGTGAAAAATCAGATATGTAAATAGCAGTTTCCAGAACAACTTCTAAAAGGTCATGCTTATAAATCAACCTCCAAAATTGTTAGAGAAATAAAATGTTTTTCTGAACACATGTTCAAATAGCCTAAGTGAGAGCAGGATAGATAACTGTTTTGCTCATCTTCAGCACAATAAACCTTATAAGAGTAGATGTCATTCTACACCATAGTTACTCACACTTAACACTGGGCGAGCTACAAAGAGAAGCATTGTAGCCTCTGAGGTACCAGTCACTCAGGTTCCAATCTGAACTGAACTGTGTTCTCAATGTATGAATGTGGAATGCATTGTTTAATATGTTAAGACTTGGGCCTTGGCTGCATAGGGTTGAGGTCTCAGCACCATCACTGCTGGGGCCTGAATTCAATCCCTGGCCAGGGCGCTAACGCACATAGGGTTCAGCAGACTTCTCCTGTCTTACTTAGAAAATAGTGTTTGACAAATAAAAACTACTTTTAAAAATTTGGTATTAACAGTAATATACAGTGTTTCATAATTATTGCTAATATATAAAATATGCTTATTTAATTTCATAATTATCTGAAAAGTTAGTCACTCTCACAAAGTATAAAATCAAATTATTTGCTTTACTAAAATATACATATATTGAAGATAATAACATTTTTGAAGTCACCTATGATATTTATTTTTCAGAGACCAACCTCATGATTTATTAAATAATTATAAAAATTAACCCCTCATCCTTTCAGTTCCCATGGCGCTTTTTTAAAAAAGATTTATTTGTTTGTTTGTTTGTTTGTTTGTTTGTTTATTTATTTATACAAGCACTGGGTACAGTCAGAAGCAAGGGAGGGTGAGAGAATTCACCAGAGCCAGAGTGGAGAGCAGAACAGAGTGACGAAGTACACTGCTCAGGGGAACAGCGGGTGCAGCAGGAGAGGTCTGCGCACCATGTGGGACCCTCGCCGGTGGCCGGGGAATGAACCAGTGCTGCAGAGGCTGCAGGCAGCTTCACAGCCCTGCACTCAACCGCTGAGCCATCAGGGGAGGCCACCCATGGGTTTTTGAGGATATAAAAATAATCCATGTTTATTCTGAGAGGAAATGATATTTAAACAAATATTTCATAAATTTCACAAGTTGAGTAAATGTATATTAGAGTTCTATATTCTTTAAAAGGGGTACTCTCTCTATAATGAGACCCTAAAAACTAAGACATTCCATTGGTTGGCCTCTGTCACGCACAAACTTTTACCACATACACTGGAACCTCCAAGAAACCCCAATAGCATAAATATCATATAGAAATAACCTGGTAATACTGTAACCAATTTACAGGCAATTGCTCACGGACAGGAAATATTGGATAGAGATTCTGCAGGGGAAATTTAGGGAGGCTCAAGGTAATTCTTCCCTCTTGAATTTTCCTAATATGTCGACTCCCAGAGTAAAAATCCAGACATTCTCTGCCTCCTCTCTTAATCAGGTGACTAGCTAATTTCAGTCCATTTGAGCTGATTTTTCAAATCCATTTTAAGATAATGCAATGACTCACAGTTCAGTTGAGAACAACTGGCGTTAATACACAGTTTTCTTGGAGGTAAGGACAGTCTTTGAAATGGAAAATGAAAGAAGGGGAAAAAAAAGTAAAATATTACCCAAATATCATTTCTACTGAAAGGAATTTTACTGTTAGCCAAAGGGCTTCTTATAATTCCAGCATCATCTATTTTGAGGTGGTTACCTCAGAAAGAAGTAAGAATTATGCAGTAGACTTATTTTGTTCTATCTTCCACTTCTACAATAAAAGTCTATCTACTTCTCACTAGAAACTTCAATACCAGTAACTATAAATACCAACTCTAACTTAAATATCACTATAATTAGGCTTAAAATATTGCCCATCACCAAATTTCTGTGAGAATAAAATCCCACACACTGATTCACATCAAGTGCAAACAGACATTTGCACTCTTTGTTATTTGGGCAGAAATTGTTAAATGATAATAATCGTAAACAATATTGTAGCAGTTTCTCATTCTGCATGGTCAAAGACACAGGAAAACTGAAAAGTTTAAAATCATCTCGAAGTTTTTCTGCCATCAGCTGAAAGGCAAGTAATAAGATCAGCCAGCCTTGGTGACAAAACAGAAATCACAGCCTTATCCAACATTTGCTTCTGTCCTGTTTAACCCACAATATGAAACGTAATATTGCTCCTAACATCAAAGTGCAAAATAACAGCTCTTCACCGGATCCTGGAAATACATCTGGGTTTTCTGTCAAGGAGGGTCAGCTGGATCATATAAAACTCTGACAGATGTGTCAGTCAAGTGGGAATGGAAAGTTGAGCTCTAATTCTTTCTTTCACCCAGAGATTTCTTTTAGTATTAAGGTCTCTGGGAAGTCCTATCTTGGATAAGAATAATCAGATTTATTCATGTCCTCACCCCTGCAGACCCCCAAGAACAGTTTTGACTTTAAAACATGTGATATTAATGTTATCTGTCTACCTGAGGGTTGTCTCCAGTTGAAATTGGACTTGACATTCAAAAACATCACAATTGCACTGTTTTTGATGACTAAAAAGAAATAATGCATTTAAGAAAAGTTATCAACAGAAACCTGTCTTATTCATTTTAACTTATTAAAAGAACTTTGGAGGGAAAACTTGAACTCCACACACATAAGTTTGGTGAGCACATTTGTGCACACAAGAACAGTCACATGCTTAGTGACAATTCCCCCTCCTATCCGTCCATACAATGAGAGGTTGACATTCCCTTTATGTTCCTCTGACTCAGGACTGTCATCATAAAGAAGAATACCCCATCCTTGGATGTGATTAACTGTTCTCTAAAGTAAAATTATACTTGGAAGAGTAACTTGAACAGCTTAATTGTCTTCCAACATATTTATTAACTTGACATGTGGGGTCAGTTTAAAGGCTTCAGCCTTTTGTATTATTCACTTGGCAAAGATGTTAATTACATCCTCGTGTGAATGTTTGCAGTGACTTTTGAAGACATTTGTTTCTTGATACTCTTCATAATCTGTGTTTGATTTTTTTTAACAGATTTATTTTCACAAATCAGCAAGGGGGGAAATAATGCAATGTCAGTGAATGAGATGATGCTCTTTTTTTTTTTTCTTTTTATCTTTCATTTTTTTTTCAACCACCATCCCTTATACAACTCTGACCCTTCCTCGCTCCAGCTTTCTACTTAACCTCACTTCAAAGTAAATGAACCTCAAAAGCCTCACTTCATTTTTTAGCGTCCACTACATATCATAAGTATTTTTATTTATTGAATCATCGTCTATGTAAGCATTCAATATTTGTCTTGACTTACTTTACAGCATACAATTTCCTTAAACTCTTTCATTTTCTGTAAATGGAAACATTTCATCTTCTCTTATGACTAATATTCCATTGTGTGGATATGCCACACCTAAATCCAAATCTCTGTCAGAAGGTATAGGTTGTTTTCATGCTCTAGCTATTATAAATAATGCTGCAATAAACATTATCGAGTTATATTTTTGATCACAAATGAGTAGAGATTCTTGTCAAATGCTTCCTCTGCATCGGTTGGTATTATCCCATAATTTTTATCTTTTATTTGGTTGGCTCAATACATTACATTGTTTGATATATGTATATTATATTAAACCATTCTTGAATCTCTGGGGTAAATCTCTCAACCATGGTGTATAATTATTTTAAGGCACAGTTGACTTCTGATTTGTTAGTATTTTGTTGAAGATTCTGCATCAGTATAATCAGGGATTTTTTTTTAAAGATTTATTTTTATGCATATAAGAGCGGGGGTACTGGCCAGAGGTGCTGGGGGGGTGAGAGGATTCACCAGAGACAGAGTGGGGGACAGAACAGGCAGACTGACTGAAATATACTGCTGAGGGGAGCAGCAGGTGAGTCAGGAGAAGTCTGCTGTCCATTTGGGTTGCTCCCTGGCCAGGGATCAAACTCATGCTGCAGTGGCTGCAGTTAGCTTCATAGGTTGCGTCTTAACCCTTTGCGCCACCAGGAAGGCCCAGTAATCGGGGATTTTGAACTGTAATTTTCTTTTGCTGTCTTTGTCTGATTTTAGTATAGGGTAATTCTTGTACAATAAAATGTACTAGGGAACATTTCCTCCTCTTGGATGTTTAGAAATAATTGAGCAAGACAGGTATAATTTCTACATTCAAGGTTTGATAGAATTTGTACAACCATCTGGCCCTGGGTTTTTGGAAAGATTTTGGAGCGATTTTCATTACTATTTCAAGTTCCATGATTGTGATTAGTTTACTCAATTCTTCTATTTCTTCGTGGTTTAGTGTTGATAAACTACATGTTCCTGGAAATTTGGCCATTCCTTTGAAGTTATCAAATTTATTGATGTAATGTTGCTCACAGTCATCTCTTATGGGACTTTGTATTTCTATGCTATCTATAGTTATTTCTACTCTTTCATTTCTGTTTATTAGTCTACTCTCTCTTTCCTTAGCCTTATTCATCTCAAAAAGCCAACTCTTAGATTTATCTTTTTTGATGATCTTACAAGAAACCCCAACACATTGTTAGTAGTCATTTATACTCTTATATTATTTCCTTCCTTCTACAAGATTTTGGTCTTTTCTGTTCCTCTTTTTCAAGACACTTTAAATTTAATAGTCGGCTGCTTGTAATTTTTCTTGTGTCATAATGTGTCCTGTATTGCACTTATCTTTCCCCTTATGACCTATTTTGCTGCTTCTCATACATTCTGATAACTTGTAACACATTTCCATTATTCTCAAGATGCTTCTAAATTTCTACTTTAATTTCCTTTCAGTCCAATAGCTATTAAGCAGCATGTTATCTAGTCTCCATGTATTTATGGGTTTTCTTAATATTTGATTTCTAGATTTTTTTTCATTATGATCACAAAGACTACTTGCTATGATTTCGGTGTTAGTAGTTTTATTCATAATTGATATGTAATCCAATATGCTTGAGAAACAATCTCCCAAGAGTAATACATTGGACTCTAACTAATTATACCCCTCACGGTGTCATCTGTGATACTGGAGTCTAGTGGAGTTATAGCATCTGGGTTATAGCCCGAGTGTTACTGCTCTCATGTCTTTGCGGTGGTGTTACAGCTTTCTCTTTATGGCTCAAAGATGACAGCAAGAGTTTATCTGGGGATTAAAATGTTAGAATGTGTCAGGATAGAACTTTTTGAAATCAACAACAAGTATTGCTAAGTTGCACTTTTATTTATTAATTTGTGTTATCTCCCCTGTGTAAGCCAGGATAAAAGAATAGTATCTTTAAACTGTTGAAAATAATATTTAAGTAAATTTAGAGATCTAATTGACTTTTATTAAATCATTCATGACTCATCAGCACCCCAGCTAGCTGGTAGATGAGTACATCAGGAGTTGCATGAAATGGAAGTTTTTCATAGCCAGAAAGGACAAGGAAACTAAAGATCATTTCATGCAAAAACACCTTCCTTTAGAGGAATGGGGAGAGGGAGTGTCTTATCATGCAGATTACTAGTGCTGACCTGGAAATTCTAGATTGACTGTTTCAAAATTCCACTTCAGGGGAGAGGTTAAAACTACAATTAGGTTAAGGGACCTTCCTGGTGGCCTAGGGGTTAACAGAGCTACCATTGTTAAAGCCTGAATTTGATCCCTGGCCAGGGATCGATCAAACCCACATATGATGGAGCAGACCTCTCCTGTCTTTCCTTCTGCTCCCCTTACTAGTGTATCTAAATGAATCTTCCTGTTCTGTTCCCCACTCTGTCTTTTGTGAATCCTCTTAACCCCACACCGCTGATCTACATGCCAATTCTTCTGTGTGCAAAAGAAATAATACAAAACTGTGATTAGATTAGGTATAAAGTCCAGTGGGGTAAGGCAAAAATGACTCCATTGGGGCCTTTTCTTTTAACAAAATGCTCTAAATCCCCATCAGAATCCAAATCTGTGTTTTTTGGCTTTTTTTCCCCCCATGTAATAGGTGTACTTAAGCACTTATGAAGTGTGAATGACTGACTTGATGGGTTGAGGCTCTGCACTCCACCAATGTATTGAAACAATTCTGTTCCTCTGTTAACAGGTTTAAAATAACAACTAAGAGTATTTTCCTTGTACACCAGAGTAAATATTTGAAAAGTGTGAATTCATCATATTAAGCAAGTATAATACTTTGGGTAAATTCTTATATATAATAGCTATCTTTTCAAGACATTTCTGTGCTAAAATAATTTAAAAATAACTATATGATTTATTACATTGGGACAACATGAACTTGAGAGTCCTATAAACTGCCTTTCTGCAAAGTCATTGCAGATTATTGGTGAAAATGCAGATTTAAGAATGGTAACTCACCTGAGCTGGAGTCTGATCAAATTTTTCATGTATCTTGGTACTAACTGCAGTTCAAACAGAAACCATATAAAATTTGGGAATTCTGACTCAGCTTCACATTTTTATCATAGAATTTTTTGTAGATTTGGCTCCAAATTATTAACAGGATTATACAAGTAGGAATAAAAACTTTCAATTAAGACACAGGACTTCACTTTTCAGTACCCTTTAAGTTTACACTGCTGCTTTTTAACAAAGCAACAGGAAAAATTAAGAAAGCCAAAATACTACTTTAAAATGTATTACTAGATTTTTGTAATAAATGTGAAGTTTGGATATAACGTTTTGTATAAATAGTCCCCACAAAACATGCTGAAGTACATGATAAATAAATTATCCTCCCTCAAGTGGCAAAACTACTATTTACAACATTGTACTTATTCATCTACTGAAAAAAAGACATAGAAATTTGATTATTATACACTCTTCTGTCCCCTTTCTCTCTAAACAGATTTATATATATGTGTGTATATGTGTGTGTATACATTTACAACAGTAAGTGTGTGTAGATGTGTGTGTGTTAACTTTTATATCCTATCTCTAACTTCTTTTGGTGGACTGAAACAAATTTTGAAAGATTTTCATTCAAACATAACAATAATATTTAATGGAGATCACACCCAACTCAGAACATCTTTTTGTAAAAAAGTTTTTTAGGTCAACAAATAATGTGTAGACCTGGGATTTTAGCAAATATATCTTTATTATGAGATTTCCATTGAATATTAATGATATCTACCCTTTCTATGTCATATTTCTTTCTCTATAATGAACTCCATTGATCAGACATAAAAAATATGAACTTTTATACCTTTTTACTAATTCTCAGGAACTGCTGTTTCCATTTGCCTTTTTGCTTATTTGTTGGATAATGCTCAGAAACTATATTCTGAACTTTGTGTCCTTGCCCTCCTATTGTTACTCTTATTCTATTTCTTCTGTATTTACTTTCTTTATTGGATCTTTAACAATTCATAATCCTTAATTTTCAGCATTAGATTTACCCTGTTGTTGGATTAAAGCACCTAAATTTCATACTCTCCTTCAAATAGAATAACCCACCACAGTAACATTATAAATTATTGTTTCTTGTTTGTTTTTGTTTTTTTGTTTCTTGAATATGAATAGAATGTCAAATAAGTTAAACAAATTTAGAAGAAAGAGGATACTTTAAAGAAAAATCATTTGATATATACAGCATTAAAAATCACTATACTTATGAACACATGATGCGGAATATAATTAGGAAAGTAAAACAGTTGCCAGAAGGGAAAAGATAATAAGAAAATGGCAGGAAATGCTTTTAGAGAAAGAAATAAAAATGGTCAAAGAAACCCTAAATGTAATTTTTTAAAGGACAATGGCTTAAGAATGCACAATGCATAGTGTAACTTTCTGTGTAGGTCTAGAGTAACTTTTAAGACTGACATGAAGCAGAGCATCTTGGATCAAGCAAAGGTTATAAGGTGGGCTGAGCACCACCTCTGGGGAGCTTTCAACTTTCCTTCACAGGGTTGCTCTCAGTTGACGATTAGTTTTCACTACATTTCCATTTCTAGTCTGTAAAATTAATCTGCATTTCTGGTCCTATGCTCTGGACTACAATGGTAGAATTAAAATTGCTAGAAATGACAGTTATCGAGAAAGATTAAAATGATAATAAGATGACTTGAGGATATGCTTAGATTATTTTACTTTTTTAGAAAAATAAGATAGGAAGAAATATCTTGGCATTGCATAGGTCCTATAATAAAAGACATTAATCCTGAAAAGAATGGGAGTTAGAAAATGGAACATATTCTCATAAGTTTTATGGAGAATTGAAAGAGATGATGGACATAATCTTAGAAGGATCATGATTGAAAATGAGGGGTTTTTTGTTAGTGTTGTGATCCGTGTATATCACTTCACCTCAGAAAGTGATTTTCATTCTTTTTGCCTGAAGTAAGGAGGCAGAACATTTTCAAGTTGTATCTACTAATAAAGCAAAGAACAGCATCTGTGGCAACAAAGAAATTCATTTGCTAAGATTTATTCAACTTTTGGTTATTAAAGTGTCAGTGAATGGCAAAAAAAATTTAGAGAGATATATATGGACATTAGGACTCAGACCACGTCAGTCTATTTGCCAAACCATAATTACCAACAATGGCTGACCTTTAAAGATGTATAGCTTTTAGTTGAACTACTGACACAGGGTGAGGATTTTGGATATCAGTGTCAATCTTTCTCAGAAACTCTATATTAAAATGCATTAAAATTAAAAATAAAATAAATTAGTATGAAAGAGGTATCCCTATCAACTGTCTGCAATTGTCATGCATCTTCATTCTGTGTATGAAAAGATCTGCTAATAATCTCACAGAATGTCATTCTACATAGAGGTCAGCTTTTCAGTGGAAGAAGCTTGCATGCTGCCTGAGAGGGGCTATATTTCCTCTCAACATCGCCATCATGAAATGACTTAAACTATTAATGTGAAGTGAATGATTTTTCTCCAAAGTATCTGGTGAATACTGGGTTCTATCTTGATAGGTACATGAAAGATGTAATCTATGTGGGGGGGGAGTCTAAAAGATTCTAAAAATCTTTCAGAATTAAGCTTGATAGAACATTATAGATGCTACATTTTGACATGAACTGAAAGGTGCAAATAAATTGTTTGGAAATGTATCCCACGCAGTAAGATTCTTTGACAAAAGTGATCATAGATGAATAACAAAAACAGAAAAAGAAGTAGCCAAACATTTGAGATGTAAAGAAAAAGAAATCAGAGGCACAATTGATGAAATGAAAGATCACGGGTTCTATTACAAATGATGACCTTGTTCTCCCAAAATATGAATGAGATAATTTAGTGGCTTCTGCTGAATATTTCAGGTGAATATTGCCACTGTGAACAATAAGGACTTTTGCCATGATCATGTTCTTAAAAATAAAAAAAAATACACAATCAAGTAGGAAATAAAAAGTGAATATGATGTTTTTAATTTAAATACTTTCTCAAATCTCAACAATAAGATAACAAATGACAAAAACACAATGGAAAACAAAGGACTGAGCTTTGGGTCATATTGGTGAAAGAAAGAATTTAGTTTGAGTTGATTCAACATGAATGATCCCCCACATTATTTCTTCTACTAAAATAAAAAAGATGGGAGCATCTCAACGTTGACTTGTTATTCATCAAATGTTCTTTTAGAATGCTTCTGTATATTTCATAACTTCATTGCAGCAACATGCATCACAACTAATAAACCACTGCAAAACTTGTGTTTTGAAACAATTAACCCTTGCATTCTCTCATATGTCTTTGGTAAGCAGAGCAGTTCTGCTCTGAGCCAAGCGTGGCTGTTCTTGGTTGGACTTGTTTGAATGTCTGAGAATAAACTTGACTGGCCCTTCTGGACAAGGATGACCAAATTAACATATCTGGGAATTGAGTGTAAATGAAAATTAAAGGGTGAATAGGCAATATGTTTTTCATTGTATGGTAGGCTAGCCCTGATTTGTTTAGTCTTGTTTCTGGCAAAGCAAAAGAGTGGAAGCATGTAACCATTTCATACATAGTATATAGGAACTGCCAAAATAGAATTTCTACCTTGTCCTACTATCTAATGGCAAAGAATTAGGGTTGAGTTTTAATATAGGCTACATGAATTTGTGGATGAGTTTTTGGCAAATGTAAGATAAATTTGCTATTATTAAGACTTAAGCTTATCTATTCTTACTCAGGGATGGTTTATATAGCTATAATTATTTCTCCTGTATGGATTTTGCCATGATATTAGAACCAGACAGGACTTTGGGAAATTGGCAGATGAGCCCTCTTGAAACAACAGTGCTGGAGTTATTGCTTCTAAACCAAAGCTCCACAGAAAATCTCACCAAATACAAAATGGTCCTCAGACATTTTCATAAAAGAGCTAGCATTATTTGAAATATTCTTGCAGTTTCCTCTTAGAAGAGTTTAACCTTTTGCCAAATGTGCCCCAGCTGTTCCATTTGGATGCTGAGTTTAGCCTTTTTGTGCACATCCCTGCTCAATTTGAAATTTGTTATGCACAATTAGGACAGGGAATCTCAACCATTGAAATTTTTCTCAAGATAATTAATGGTACAGAAAAATAACTGGAAATATCTACATAAAATTGCCATGCCAAAATATAATTAAATCTATATCATTTACATAAGGAGTGTATTTTTCCCCCCACAATTCATGACCATCTGGAACCTCAGAATATGACCTTATTTGGAACTAGCATATTTATGAGTGCAATCTGTCAGATGAAGTCATATTGGAATAGGGGGGGTTCTAAATTCTAAAGCTAGTAACCTATAGCACCCAGAGAGCACAACCTGTCTGACACCTATCTTGATTTCAGACTTCTAGCCTCAGGGCTATGAGAAAATAAATTTCTGTTAATTTATGTCACCAAGGTTATGGTAACTTGTTATGGCAGGCTTAGTAAATGAATATAAGAAGAGATATAGTAGCTAATAAATATGCTTGTCTTTCCTTTCCTTTAGACATATATCACAGATTTTTTAATGAATATGAGCATGTTTTATTGAACATAGTTTACATACAGTGAAACTGCCCTTTTAATACTACAGTTCTATGAGTTACACTTTACCATCATGAAATCACCACCATAATCAGGATAATACGTTCATCATTCAAATTTATTCTATTGTGCCTCTCTGTTGCCTTTGTCCTTGTCCTTAGGCACTTGATCTCTTTTCTCAATGTCTTATATTCCATAATATCCTATAGGAAATTATACAGTAGACACGACTGGCTTCTTTCACTTAGTAGACTGTCTTTGAGATCCATTTATGTCATTGTAGATATCAGAAATTCATTTTCTTTTACTACCGAGTAGTGTGTCATTGCCGAGATGTAAAGATGGTTTGTTTATCCATTCACCAATTGAAGAGTATCTGGTATATTTCCAGTTTGGGGAAATGATGAAGAAATTAACTGTGTTTTTATAAGATTTGTGGGAATATAACTTTAATTTCACCCGAATAAATATATATAGCTGAGATCAGTGGGCCATATATTAAATATTTGCCGAACTTTCTGAAGTACCAAATTTCTTCCCAAATTGTCTGAACTGTTTTAAATTCCTACTGGCAACATACATGTTCCAGTTCACCCACTTCCTTGTCAACACCTGTTGGGTTTTTTCCTTCTTTTTTTCAAATGATAGCTGATGACATTTTTAATTTTAGTGTTAATAATGATTATTGTTGAACATTTTATATTTATCTGCCACCACCATTTTTATTTTCAGAGACGTGTGTGTGCAAATATATAGATTTTTTTTAATGTTCTGAGAATTTTTTAAAATTTTATTATGGATGCAAACCCTTTATCACACAGGTATTTACAAATACTTTTTCTTATCTATGACTGTCTTTTTATTTTCTTATTTATAACTTTTTTCTAAACATATTTACTGAAATATTATTGTCATATGATAAATACCTACACTGATATTGTGCATTTTAGTAAGACTTGACATAAACATACATCTGTAAAACCAGAATTACTCTCACAGAATGAACTATCTTTTGCTCCCAAAAGTTTCCCTATACTCTGATGCTATCTATCCCTCCTGGTTCTAGCCACTACAATACTTTCCTGACCTCAGGCAACCATTGATCTACTTTCACTGTAGATATAAACTTCCCAGCTATATAACCATATGAAACAATTTACTACTAATCAGCTTTTAACTTAATATTTCTAAACACTTTTATCTCAATTTTAGAAAATAAGCCTACGTAGGTTAGATTGTGTCAGATTTAGATATCTGCACCATTTCTGGCATATGTAGGAGTCAGTTAAGCATAATGATTATGGCATGGACTTCAGAATGGGGCAGAACTGAGTTTGTGTTACTTTCTTCATATTGGAAATAAATGACCTAAAGCAGGATATTTAAGCTTCATACATTTGTTTTATATCTGTCAAATGGGAATAATACCTGTTTAATAGAGGTGGTATAAAAAGTAATTGTGTCATTTGATAACCTGATTAAGAAATGTACCAAGGATTTTAACAGACAAATCACTAATGAAGATAAATAGCCAATAAGCACACAAATAGATGTTTCACACCATGTGTCAGGATGAGTAAAACGATGAGTTGCTTACTCCTCAACACCTACTAAATGGTCAGAATTCAGAAAACTGACAACACCAGATACTAGTGATTATGTATAGTAACAGAAACTCTCATTCATTGCTGACAGAAATTCAATGTAGCATAGCCAGTTGGAAGACAGTTTTGTGGTCTCTTACAAAGCTACGCATGTTTCCATCATATAGTCAAGTAACCATACACTTTGATTTTGTCCCAAAGAGCTGAGAATGTCTGTCCACATAAAATTTTTCACATGGATACTTACAGGAGCTTTATTCATATCTACTAAAACTTGGAAGCACCCAAGATCTTTGAATAGACTGACGGATCAATCAACTGTAGTACATCCAGTTTAATATTAAATAAATGGAGTATTTATTTAACACTAAAAGAAAATGAGCAATCAATCCATAAAAAAAGAAGAAGAAATATAGGTGGTATTACTAAGTGAAGGAAGTTAATCTGAGAAGGATACGTGCTATGTTATCCCAACATAACAGCTTAGAAAAGGCAAAACTATGGGGACAGTTAAAAGATCAGAGACTACTAGAGTCTGAGGAGGATGTAAGATCAAAAGGTGGTTTTAAATAAAATTAGGAGGGATGTTGTACTCTAATACATTTATTTGTGGTATATAAAAGGGAATAAAATAAAGTTGCAGATCATAGTTCAGGCATTAGGTTGGGAGACTCTTACACATACTTTTACTATCAAAATTCTGTTAATAATAAAGACATAATTAAATGTCATATGTAGTAAAAAGGAATGGGGAAATAAAAGAAAATGAGAATTATTTGTAGATACTCTGTTTTTAATAGTTTTTTTTTTTTTTCCAAAATATCTGAGTATCTCCCCTGGGTAATGATGAGCATGTCATGAAAGAGATTTTCAAAGTCCCTGCACATGTTCATCTCCAGAATAATTACTGTTTTGACAAACAAGTTTTTTAAGATAACACCTCCTCCTCCAAATAGTTGTCATGAGTTTTCTCTACCCTAATGAAAATTTCTTCAAAACAACTAGTCTTATTTTGAGGTTTAAGAATTGCCTCTACATCTTCCTTTTGTATATCCAAGATGCTCGCTGTCTCCAGTTCCATTCTTAAATTCATCCTTTTTTTTTAATTTTTGACAAGAGAGTTTACAATGGAAATTCTCTCCTTTTTAAAAAGATTTATTTTTATTTATTTATGCAGATAAGAACAGGGGTGGAGGGCAGAGGTGTGGGAGGTGAGAGGATTCACCAGAGACAGAGTAGGAAGCAGAACAGGCAGATCTACTGGAATTCACTACTGAGGGGAGCAGTGGGTGAGACAGGAGATGTCTGCTACACCACGTGGGTTAGCTCCCTGGCAGGGAACTGAACTCATGTTGCAGTGGCTGGGGATGGTTTGATAGTGCTGAGACTTAGCCCCTTGCGCCACCAGGGAGGTCCAGAGATCATCCTTATTAATCTAAATTTCTTAAGAAAATCTTGGAAAACTTTGTATGAAGTTTATGCAGAAAATATTTTTCCAGTTGTACTCCATTTTTATTCCCAGTTGCACAAGTGTATTCCATTACTTCCATTCTTACCAAGTATTTTTATTTCATCTTTTCTTCTTAGTTTAGTAGTATTGTCTATATGACTTTGTTCCCTTTTTAGTGCTATTTTTAACAACTATGGCTTTAGGCATCAAAAAAGTAGTTGAAACTTTTTCTTAAGGTTTTCTGGTATTTAATAAAATATATTTCAATCACGTCTTCAGAAGATAAAAGCCTTTAAAAGGCAACTGCACATACTGTTATGCAGAAACAACCTTTCTAACAAGCAATGTGATACTACTTAGGAGAATTTCTGCAATTACTTTTTATATAAGCGTGCCCTATATTTGCCGATGACTGGGACTCATGACAAGGTGTCTGTCTAGTTTCTTATATTCCTTTAAGCCCGACCTTGAATGCAATTAACACTGTGGTATTAATGACTACATTCAAAGTCTTTGGATTGCAAGGTGCTAGCTAGAGGTAAACGGCAACTTACACATTGCCAAGAACTCTGTAAATACAAATGCATTTCAGTTATCTATGTTGGCTGAACCTAAATGTACGAGATCATCCAGCTAAAAAGATGCTACCATACTGTTGAATTTTTGCCCCAAATAGAAACGCATTTACTGTGATCTTCTGACTTTCGACCAGAAATTTGATGAAAGCACTTTAAAGCTATGAACCTTCAAAATTCCCTAACATGAATTTTAAGCTATTTAGGACTTGATAACAATAAATATGATAACCATCACAATAGCATTAAGCTCTCTGCCTTCAAGTATGTTCCAAACACTTGTTGCCTTGTACATGTTATCTTGAACCCAACAAGTAACTTCCAACTTAACAGATTAAGGATTTTAGTAATAATAATAATAATTTATATTTATTAAATTTATTTCAATCACCAGGCTTCAGGTGAAGTACTGGTTTAATCATA
Source organism: Talpa europaea (assembly GCF_964194135.1). Lineage (NCBI taxonomy): Eukaryota > Metazoa > Chordata > Mammalia > Eulipotyphla > Talpidae > Talpa > Talpa europaea. The sequence goes on from NC_140075.1 coordinate 106,265,785, forward strand.
AAAATAACCCTATTTTATGGAAAGAGAAATTAAGCCCCAAAGAGGTTCTCAGCACCATTAAATCATCACAATACAGTCTTCTTGATCTTACCTACTTCTTGCACTTTGGCAACTTGGTTTTTGTTCCCACTGTTCCACAACGAGATACCATTTTAATCATATCTGTCAACATAGTACTGTTAATCCAGAACACCTAAGTTCAACAGATACTCCTCCACTAGCCTAGCACATGGACCAAACAGAAATCTCATGTTATCACAACTAGACAGTGCATTGTCTCCATCCCCTCCACAACTTTTGGACGACTGATACTCCCCAGATTTGCTCTGCACCAAGCATTCATAACCTGAGAGTGAAGGACAGATCATCAGCCCTTAGGGCAAAACCAACAGAGAGGCGATTTATTACTTTTCTCTTTCTTCCTCTACTTGAACTTTCCTAAAAAGTTTTCTTTTTAACAGATATTCAGGAGTGTTCTAAAAAATAAAATAATCTTTTGTACTTAATCACAAGTTCTTTCCTGTGTTCTTTTACTGTTTATTCCCTTTCCTTACCTCGTGCCCCTTCTTATGTGATGAATATGCCTTACCTCCAAATTCATATTTTGCATTTCTAGTTTCCAGCATATCAGAATGTGACTACATTTGAAGACATGACCTTTAAAGAGGTGATCAAGTTAAAAGTAAGTCCTTGGGGTGGACCCTGTCCATTCTGACTGATGTACTCATAAGAAGAGAAAATTTGGGCACCCAAAAGGACACCAGGGATTGCAACACACAGAGAAGAGCCCATGTGAAGAGAAGGTGGTGATCTGCAAGCCAGGGAGGGGCACCTTGACACCATAATGTTTTTTTCTTCATTCTGTTTATACTGCAAGCACAGCAGGGGGTGGGCTTAGCACAAAAGGACAAAATAGCCCTACTTATTTTCAGTGAGGAAACAAAACCTGATTTTTCATAAGTTGACATTTATCAACAGAGCACAGGCCCAAAAGAGTATTGGCTGTCATTGAGATAACCTCCATTGCCTAGAAGGAAAAATAGTCAGGGATGATAGAACTAAACAGAACCAAGATGCCCAATTCATGGTTATAGAAAATAATCAGAAGTGAAAGCTGCTCAGTTTTATTGCAGTTCTGAATCCAAATTCAAGTCTTACCATGAGTTAGCAGAAAGCAACCTCTCAGAATCTACCAACTTGCATTTTTTATATATTTTCTTTTTCCCTCAACCCCATAAGTCCCATCCTTGGGGAGATTGATACAATCCTTGCCTCCAGGGTCATGCAAGTGACCATGCATTAGATTGGTTCTTTCCTCAAAAGCTGGAGGCATGGGTTTTAGTTTCTGTGCTATAAGATAGTACCCCCATAGTTGGCAATAGCTTCAGAATAAACCAAATATGCTTACACCTTGATCTTAGACTTTGTACCTCCAGAACTCCGAGAAAATAAATTTCTGTTGTGTTACCACCTATTCTGTGGTAGCAAAATAATTCAACCCTTATTCCCTATTCTTGCTTATTGGGATATGTCCTCAATGAAATATAAAATAGTAAGACATGGAGAAACTAGCCCAAGACTGCAATGAAGGCAAAACTGGTGTTACAAATCTAATGACAAAAAGAACTCTCATCAAAAACAGAAAAAAAGAAAAAAAACTAATTTACATGCATTTATCTCACTAGACATAATTGGCAATTTTGATTATTATGTATTATTTAGTATGAATTATTATGTATATTTACATAATTTCTCTAGCCGTATTGGCATTTGGGAAAGAAAAGTAAGCAGAGCTAATAAAGATAAGTAGTCTCAAATTTTCTAAATCTTTTTACCTGTGGTTCCAATTTTTTGTTAAAAGACAGGTAAAAAAATCACACAAATAGATCATCTAGAAAATTCTTACTTTGTTTCAACATCTGAGTAAACTGTGATAACTTAAAATTAGTATAACTAATGATAGTCAATGATGATAACAGTGCTAGCTAAAATAAACAGAATGGGCATCGCCAATCCTTTAAATAACAGAAACAGTCTGGGTCATGGGCTCCCTACCCACAGCTTCCTGCTGTACATGTCCTCTCTGATACCTGCCTGGAGGAAAACAGAGACATCTTATAGCTTCACTAGTATATACTTAGTTTTCACTACCAGAATTTGGCTTTTCTATTCAAACCCCATCCAACCCTACACTTCAACAATTTGGGGGATGGGTGTGTAAGCATATACCTTTTTTTTCCTGTGAGAGACTGTAACAATCTATTGATCATGTGTAACAATCACTGATCAACAATCTATTGATCAAAAGGCAAGATAAGAATGCAATAATGAGAAAGCATAAGCATTAAGATTAATAGTAGTCATACAACCAGAGGCAATAACTTTTTCTTACTGCTGTCCACTATAACCTGTTAAATATACTTTGAGCAACATAGACAAGATGAGGCAGTTCCTTGACAACATACACACACAACACACACACAAACACACGAAGAATTTTGAAATATATATATATGTATATGCATATACGAAGATTTAAGGTAAGAAAAAACTTACATATTCGAAGAGGTCACTTGGTTCAGACTGTCCTATAGTTTATTTCATATCAGCAACCCCCATGCCTCCTTGCATAGTTCCAAGTCAGAATTTAGTGCCCCAGTGTTACATGTGAGCAAACATCCAAGGATTCAGAAATCTGCCACTCTGTGAATAACAGAGACCAAAGCAAACAAACAAAACATTTAAGAAATAGAAGAGGGTACTGTGGCCACAATGTGGACATTACAATGCAGGAAAGCTATCAATTAACTGCAAAGGTGGCCAAAACTCAGCCACACCTCTAAGAACACCATTTCCCAGGGACTGGCTTGAGAATATGCTCTACCAGAATAGGAAAGCAAATTACATATTGATAGGCATGAGGACCAATCAGTAGAGTTGTCACATGATGAGTGGAGAATGAACTTCTTGAGCTGGTGGTGAAAGGAACATGCAGGCTGGGAAATCTAAGTTGGTCACACATGGCAACCAGTGCACTCCACAGCAGGTCAGAAGATCTTAGGATTGAATTAAAGGATACAATTTAGAAATAATTTAAGCTGTTTATATAGCCTGAAAGAATGCTAAGAAAATTGGAAAATAGATTGGTAATAAGTTAATGGTACACAATATATATCCATGTGAATACAATTTTGAGAGAAAAAAGTAATTCAAGTGTTATGTATGGCTTAGTTACGTATGACATTCTGCTATAGTAATATAAAACACTGAATGCCGATCTAAACAAAAATGACTATATTCTATGTATATTATATACTGCATATAAACTACTTGCTAATACAGACATAACTAGAATGCGATATGAGCAGATTTCATCCTATAGATTTCTATAGTTATCTAACATATGACAGGTCAAGTATAAAAATGTTTCATAGTGGAGGGTAAAAAAACAAGCTAATATCTTATCTTTTGCAATGAAGAAAAAATTAAAAGTAATACTATAAGCACTTATTTAGATATATGATATGAAATATGAATGGATGGAAAAGTGAAGGAGACTGAGTTTTCTTAATAAATCCGGTAGCAGTGTAAACTTTCTACTACTCATAGTTGTTGCATAAGAAATAATGCCAGGTTTCAACTTTGATTATGCCATCTTTTACATTTAAATTTTATTCATTCATCCTCTACATTAGAGAACAGATTTCTACTATGCTCTGGTGGAGATCATGTGAAACATCTCATCTACTCTAGGAGTTTTTAAGAGGTTTGAATTTCTGATCCTGGACTAAATTACAAATCCTCTCTCATTGCTTTTGTGCTTTTGCTATATTCACCCACTTAATAATGAAAGAATGAAAGAGATGGAAGTAGCTTAAATCCTTTGATAGTTTCAGCTACTTCATTTGTTCTGGAAATATTTCACATCCACCCCCTCCTCAAATCAATCTTGATGCTAAGGGGGTGGTAGATATTTTTATTTATTTATTTATTTTATAATTTTTTTAAGATGTGTTTATTTATTCATACAAGCACTGGGTACAGTGAGAAGCGTGGGAGGGCAAGAGAATTCACCAGAGCCAGAGCGGGGAGCAGAGCAGGCAGAAGAACCGAAGTACACTGCTGAGGGGAGCAGCGGCCAGCAGGAGAGGTCTGTGCACCATGTGGGACCCTCCTCCGGTGGCCGGGGAGCAGCCAGGGATCGAACCGGCGCTGCAGAGACTGTGGGCAGCTTCGCAACCCAGCATTCAACCGCTGCGCCACCGGGGAGGCCCTAGATATTTTTTTTTTAAATGACCCATAAATATAAAACCAAAACTAAAGTAATGAGGTCATGGACTATATTAAATGATTTACTTATGGATAATCTAGACCTTCCAAAGCAAAGTGCATATATCTTCCACAAAGAACAGAATCTCAGAGATTAAGAATGAACCGTCTAGGAAATTCTGACTGTGATAGTTTGCAGTAATAAAACTTAAAACAGGATATCTTGTTTAAAAAACTCCTTGAGGGCCTCCCCGGTGGCGCAGCGGTTGAGCTCTGGGTTGTGAAGCTGCCCGCAGCCTCTGCAGTGCCGGTTCGATCCCCGGCCACCAGGTGAGGGTCCCACATGGAGCGCAGACCTCTTCTGCTGCCCACTGCTCCCCTCAGCAGTGTACTTTGTCAGTCTGCCTGCTCTGCTCTCCCTTCTGACTCTGGTGAATTCTCTCACCCTCCTGCATTTCTGACTGTACCCAGTGCTTGTATAAATCAATCAATCAACCAATCAATCAATCTTCAAAAAAAAATAAAAAAAAAACTCCATGAACCTCAATTTTTCTATATGGAAGATAATAGTTACCACAGAGGGTGAGTCTGAGGATTAAACAGCAAGATATAAAATTTTGAAAGTTTTTGTGGGACACCATAAGTGCTTAAGTATTTTAGTTTCATAAAAGTTCCAATGAAATGCCCTGTATATATTATTTTAGAGAAGTGTTAAGTTCTAAAACACTGGTAACCTCCTTTCTCTCTTGTAGTGTCCTCAGTGTTAAATGGAGTAATTAAGAGTATCTTTACTTATTAGAAGACTCCAAACCTGAAAAGAAGAAATGAATTACATTAAAGGATAATCCACTGAAGACAGGACTGACTTGACCAATTCAAAAGAGACTTCCCTTTTAGACACTCCATCTATGTCACAAAATTCTACCTCAACTGATGAAATTTACTGCCCACTTGCCACTTTTGAGGTTTATGCTGATACTTCCAAAAACTTGGAAGTTTTTTTTTTTTTTTTTAAAGATTTATTTATTTATGACTACAAGAACTGGGGTATAAACCAGAAGTGTGGGGGTGGGGTCAGAGAATTCACCAGAAAGTAGGGAGCAGAACAGAAATGCACTGCTGAGGGGAACAGCAGGCGACGTTTAAAAGGTCTGCTGTGCCGTGTGGGTCAGCTCCCTGGCTGGCCTGGGATTGAATTTGTGCTGCAGTGGCTAAAGATAGCTTGATACAGCTGTGTATTTAACCCCTATGCCACCAGGGAGGCCCTGTTTTTGTTTTCTTAATTACAAAGTCTATAATGGTTAACTGAAATAAAGTACTTCTTTTATTGGATAATTCGTATTGGAAATGATTCATAGAGATATGTATGCATAGATAGCGCAAAACAAAAAATGAATTTATTCTGGAAAATAGCCAATATAAAATTTTCATTTAGTGCACTAGGCCATTCATTTTGAGAGTAACTTCATAAATTGAGACATGAAAACAGCCATCTCCCAAAGCAAAACCAAAAAAATAATTCAAAGGTAATATAATTATTTACTGCATTCTTAAAGGAATTACAGCGGTTGCATTAAATCTTAAAAAATATAAACACTTTCTAAAATTCCTTTTTGGATACTTTTTTTATTTTTCCAAAATTCTATACCTCAAGGAAGTTAACAAACAGGATGCTCGTGTTTTAAAAAAAAAATCAACTTACTCCCTAAAATTCTTTAATTAGAACCATTTAATTTTCACAATTCTTTCCAAAATGTGCGATTATCTAGTTATTCCTGACTTCTATTTATTATTCAATGTGCTAAATTTCTTGAAAACAGGAATAGTATCCTGTGTTTTAAAACATCAATTTCTATCTCATAAACTAGGTAACAAAAAAAAATATTTAATCAATGCTGGTCTAAATTTCTGATTGTCATGGAACAATTCCAGGGATTGAGGAAACTTGGAATGGTCATATCAGATTAATGTTACTTAATTTTTCTGTTAACTTAGTAGAAAATATAAATATTTGCAAATCACAATTATTTAAACTTTGCAGATAGAAAACAGCATTGGTTTTTCACTTGAATGTGAGAAATTTGTTTTACTCAGAAAATCATAAAGCATGTGTAGCACAGGTATAAAACTGTCATGTGGGAAGAAGCTTTCCCCTTAGTAACCAATTCCTTCCAAGGTGTGCTAGTGACCAGAGACAGGCCATATTGCCATGGTAACTCCTCAGCATGGCATGACATGCTAAGAGATTCTGTTATAAATGCAGGTAAGATGGAGACATGTTGCTATCTAGATAGATTCATAGCTAAATAAATGGTTTTAGTCAAATAATATGAATTACAGATCAAATATTTATAGTTCTATTTAAAATTATACTCTCCTGAAAAATTTTTAATCAAAGCTTTAGAAAAGAACATTGCTAATATTGATCATATTTTTTGGATGATATAGAATGAGAAGGATTTATTAAAATCTAGCAAGACCTTGGCAGAGTAAAATAACAGACTGAATTTAAAGGCAAATAGTATTAAATATAATATATATTTAGCTTCTTTCTGAGCCACTCTTTTACTATTTTCCACCCATGCTGCCTTTGACAGCCCACAATCAAATTTCCCAATTTAAAAAAGGTAGAAATATGGCTTCACAATATCATGCAAAGTAGACTTAGAAATATTTTTAAGGATTTATTTATTTATGCATTCAAGAGCTGGGGTGCAGGCCAGAGGTGCAAGGGGTGAGAGGATCCACCAGAGACAGAGTGGGGAGCATAACAGGAGGACTGACTGAAATACACTGCTGAGGGGAGCAGCGGGTGAGACAGGAGAGGTCTGCTGCACCATGTGAGTTAGCTCCCTGACTGGGGATCAAACTCGTGTTGCAGTGGCTGAGGATAGCTTCATAGTGCTGCGACTTAACCCCTTGCACCATCATGGAGGCCCCAGACTTGGAAATTTTAATAATAAGCTCCATGTGAGTTAACAATTATATGTCAAATGTAGGTGAAGGGTAGAATTAGACTTCCAGAGGTGAACATAATGTAGTATTTACAGAAGCTGATTAATAGTGATACACACTTGAAACATATAATGTTATAATGCAATTTTACTTCAATGCAAATTAATAAAAATAAATTAAATATAGTATAGATTTGCCAGAAATGTTAATGCAAACTTAGGTTGCTTTAAAGAATAGCTAGTGCTAAGAATGAAGGCAGCTCAGAAGAACACTGGCAATATTTATCTTTGCCACAAAACTAGATCATATAGAGAATATAGTGATAGTAACTTGAGAGGGACTCAAAACCCAATATATGAGGAAAAGATGGGGCAACTGGGAGTTTAAATCAGGCAGGTGAGTCATAGGGAGGATGGGTGAGTGACCCTTAAGTAGGCAGTTGTAATTGGAAGAAAGCTTAAACCACATTGTTTGGTCCAGAAGGCACAGCTACAATCAGGACAACAATTTACTGAAGAATTTTACATCAACAGTTTTATCTTTGCAATGTGCTGCAGAAGTGTTCAATCCCCCAATGATATTATAGAGGACATTCAATCTATCGAATGGTGGTTTTGTTGAGGTGACCTCTAGAGTTTTATTCTATCTTGAGAATCTATTGTTCTTACATATTTATTTCAAAGCTCTGAAATACAGAGATTTTTTAAAAACATGGATCAATAAATTTTTGTTTGGAATAGTTTCAGGTTTATGTGCTTATGATTTAAAACTTCTTACTCTTGGCAGAGGCTAGAATAGACAACATCTTGAATTAATATTATAACCCAAAAACGATTGTAAGAAAAAATAATCTCAAGCCCATGGAAAGAGTTTAGGTTAAACTATTCTTAGAATTATATAGTGGAAGAAGGGATATGTGTGTTTATAATTCATATTTCTACACATATATATGATGATTTGTAAATCATCCATAAACTGAGCTACAAAATATATATATATATATCAAGGGAAATATGCAAGTCTACATTTTATTATAGGTTTCAGAAAGCTGTAAAAACCTCAAGTGGTTCCAGAGATCAACATTTGACTATATTTTGTCTACAATGCAGTATTAAAAAGTCAGTCACTGACAAGAGAGCCTAGGATGATATCAAGCAAATATTACCACTTGTACTTAACAACTGACATCTTTCTCTGGCTGTGCTAATATATTTGATCTTATAAATGTTTCTGCTTACTATTGTATGGGAAGTCAAACAGGTACAAAGTGCAGCTTGGAATATCTCTTCTTTCAATGGCACACATTATTTGTCTCTGAAAAGAGCAGTTCATTCTAACAGGAACTGGAATGAATTAAAAACCATAGAAAATGTTACTTTCTCCACTAGTACTGAATAGAAAGATAGCAATAACATTTTCTAGCCATTTGAGAGAAATGCAAAACACCAAATGTATTAGAGGAAGGAAACAAGCTTGTTGGGAAAACTGAATTACATGTTACCCCAAGAGACATGAATATTTTTATAAGCATTAAGTGGAAAGAACAGTGTGTGGTGCTGTTACTCGTGGATATGTGTGATGCTTGGATTATACAATTGCAGTCTTGTGAATAAACCTTGAAAGCATCACATCATGATGGGAAGACTAGCTAGAGTTATCTGTTGACCCCATTAGGGAGACTGAGATTGCCGCTGTTTAACTGTGCTTAGTCTGCTGGAGTCAAAAATGAATTTAATATTGACTGTTTTTTGCTTCCTAAGATTGAAGAGAACAAGTAGGCATGGGGCTGAGGTGGAATGATATATATATACCTTAGCTTTATCATGTGACCTGCTCAAGAGAATACTTCCTCTTCACTCCCTTTTGGATCGCTGTGACTCAGGAAACTTCAAACAGTAATTCTGAGTCTCCATGCATAGACAACAAATAACCTAAATTCTGTCACAGAGACAGTTTCAGCTCATGCCCTTCCCCACCAAATGCCACAATCCACTGCTGATGATTTATTGCCTTGATCATTTTAACATAGGTGTCATCCCTGATAAAATGCTGAGAAGCAACTATCCTTAGAAATGATAATCCTTTAAGTTATTAGTCATTTTTACCTGGGTCAAAAAAAAAAGTAGAAGTTTAAGAAAGCAATAGATTTTCCATAGAAAGCTATGGAAAAATAGTATTCATTGGTAATAAATTTAGTGTAATATCATGCTAGGCTTTCCATTGAGTAAGATGAAGAAATGCAATGTGTCCAGTGTCTTAAGGCTTTATTTATCATATATTCTACTTTCCATTCCATGTTCCTAATTATTGAAATTACTATGGTAATTTTGTTTCTTGAAATTACAGAAGTTGCACTAGACACAACCTCATGCTCACCAACACATACAGATTAATTGATCTGGCAATAAAAGAAATATTTCAGGTGGGAGATGTCTTGTTAGTGAGTGAGATTCTTAAAAAATGACTGAATCCATATAAAATATATTTTATTTAAAATAGAAAGTTTTTAATTACAAGTCTATAGCTAGAGTGTTCTCAAAAGATGCTTTCCATGAAATTTGGCCACAGACAAATGATGTCTTTGTGGAAGAACATCTGTGAACATTTAGAAAGTGCTAAAGTAAATATGTGTTGTATTCTAATGCATGTAGAAACATGATTATATTTTTATTATCATCAACATTACCACCACCAACCTCCCCACTCTTTACCCCTCTCCTCTCCATCATCATCATCATCATCAGCAGCAGCAGCAGCAACAAAAATGTTATGAGGAAAAACCCTCCAAAGAAAGGTCAACATAGGCAATTATTTTAATAAGGAACCACAGGATTTCTCTAGTTCCCAATATTCAATCTGCACCTATAATCTTGAATTACTGTCATAGATACTTGCCTCTGGACATTTCATCCCAAATGTGGTGTGTTTCAAGTTTATTTGACAAGCAATAATTTTGTTTTACCTCTTAAAATGAAATCTTCCATAACAACCCAGTCCTTCAAAGAGGTACTATGTGATGTCATCACTGTGCACGGGGTATAGCGTTCAGTTTTTTTGCAATTGGCGGAGATCTCACGCCCTGTCACCTCAGAGAACTGCCGTCTTCCGAGAACTTCATCTAAACCTCGCACACACACAAATTTAACCCGGGTTTCATACAGCCCTAATATTTCTCCTACCACAGACCAATTTGAATAATTCAATTCCAGGAACCAATCCAAAAGAACATTAGTAAGAGATTAATCTCAATAGTATTGGGGTTTGCTTCTGAAGTCTCTGTCCTGTTTTTTGTTAAAATTTGGTGTAAGAGACTATTTGAAAATACTTCTGAGTTTTGTAGTTGCCTTTTCCAAAAGCAATTTGTTCCAAGCACATTATCTCTTTAATTTAAAAACCTAATATGTATTTCAAGAGAAATTTTATCTCTGTGTCTGTGATTAATTCATACTAAAGTACTAAAGTCTTCAAGATACAGTCAAGTGAGAGCCATTTGAAGTTCAAGTGCCCTTCCAGGAGGCATTTCAGTCTTTTTCCCTTTAATCAAAAATTTTTTTTTAATCTAGCCACAAATAGAAGTCAACCCTTAAGAAAACTTAGCTTTTGAACGTGAAGTCTTATGGAATCAGGGAGATTTCAAGTATGTACTTTTCTATCAGTAATTCTGATTATTGTCTGAAATATAATTCATTATAAAATTGGTTCATTTATCTTGAGGGTAAGAGAATCAATGAGGTGATACCTGGCCAAGCAATTTCAATTCAGAGGCACACTCTAAAAGTGTGATTCATATTTGTCATTATTGCAGGTTGTTTTATTTACTTTTATAGGTACAATGAATCTGGTTTTAATTTATTATAGTTGCATTAACTGTATTGCCATACTGAATCATTGGGACAGATATTGCCATATGATCCACACATCTCTGAAACTCTGTTTTTTTATTGACCAAATCCTCAGATTTATTTATTTTTAATGTGCATGAGGGATTACACCATAATTAATTTTTATTAGCTACAATTATTAAGAGTTACATGCCAGCAACTATATTAAGTGCTTTAAAAACATACTTTCCTTTAATTTTAAAACAGTCCTGTAAGCTAGGTATTACACCCAGTAGACCATTAGTTACCAGCAACACTGGGATTTAAATCTGAGACCATTTGATTTCCCCTCTACATCTCACATGTTATTCCAAATAGGATCTAAGGAGTTTAAAAACATAACCCCATCCATTTCACATGCAAGATACTTACTTTCTCTTAAACTTCTTATATTTCTACAGTAATTCTTTTATCTTTACTGAATGATTTCACCTTCTCTCCTACACATAATTATTCCATTGATAATGGAAACTTTTACATAAATAGAATATATGTATGCATATATATATAATAACATTCTATTTGAATCCTTAGATAATCTTTATTGAAAATTAAAAAAATTATTTAATGTTCTGCTATATTTTCCAAAGAATTAACTCAGGCTTACTGAAGCAATTAATTTACATACATTCATAAAATCAACAAATAACAGAACTAAAGTGGATACAAAACCTCAGCTAAATAGGTAATAGATTTATACAAAATGTCTGACAAATACATAAATATACTAAAAACCAGAGGCAGTCGTGTATTTGCCCAAAGTGACCAGGAAAGCAAGCAAGGATTTAAAATGAATATGTATTTTTTTAGTTCTAGAGACATTCTTCATGAAATTTTATTTAGTGCAAATTCTTTCTTTTAGCAATTGTCCTAAAATATTCCATTTTGGGTAGAATCTTTGCAAGAGTTAGTAAAGGGGAGGTATTTGCTTAATAGGTCTCTTAAATTTACAGAGATCATCTGTTTGCTAAATGACAGTAGAAAAGTCAGTGCTCATCTTGCTTGGCAAGGGACATGTGCTTTCTTTATCTGCTGCTTGTTAAATCTTCCTCTACACTCTGCAGCAATTAGATGTGAAGAAGATAAAGCCAATGATTCCATACAGTATTTGAATGCTTGGAAATCTTAACAGATTGCAGCCTGGAAGTGATGCCTGTCCTTATTGTGCTCTGAATTCATCCCAACCCAACACTGCCCTCACCAGCATGCACACACCCATCCACTACATTTCACTCCTTTTTCATTTGAGGAAATAATGATCATTAGCATATTGATTCTGGCCAGGATTGCACTATAGAGTGAATTGGCCATTAGATAACCTTGATTTTCAGCCTTTGTAAACTAATTATATCTATTAATCATGCAAGTTCCAGAATTTCTCTCTTCCAGTAAAAAACTTTCCAAAAGAGCCACTGAGACTATTTTTTAAACCTATTTGACACTTCCTCTATGTTTCTCTATTCAAGGTTTCATTAGTCTGCCTTCCCAGGTAAAGCATTTTAAAAACAATTATTCAACTGAAGTATAATAATGGATACACTTGTTTTCAGGTTAATTAAGCACCTCTAAAAGTTTTTAAAAACTGCAAAATCATTAAAAAATAAAGTTAACAGAAAAATGAAAGAAGATACCCCCAAAAATGAAGTACACATTTGTGGTGAATTGAGGTAAATAAAGTTAATGCATATATGATGCTTTGCCTTTAATCCAAGACATAAAACTTTATAGTGAAAAGCCTCATAGATGTCTCATCAAAATGTCTCTTAAATAACACTGATAATAATAAGACTTGTAACTATGTCTAGCTTTTGTTGAATGCTTACTCAATAGACATATTAATGTTAGATAAATTTTATGTCTGCAAATCTGGTGATTCGAAGTTACCTGCCTGCCCGCTTTTACAAAACCTTTTCTATGTGTCCCCACCAGAAGATGTCTTAGAGCCTTCAGAAGTTTTTATTGTACACTACAAAAAATGTAATCATAGAGATTTCTAGACTGGCCATCTTTTATCATCAGGATCTGATTATATTCTTTCTTCATGAAATGCTTCACAACTGAGATTTCACTGAAAGTTTTCTGAGTTTCAACTCCATTAAGTAAAAAAAAAAAAAAAAAAAAAAAACTACAAACAAAAAACTAAGCACTTCTTAAATTTAAATTATCTAGAGTCATGTCCCAGCATGGTAACCACTAGAAACATGTCTGTGGTTTGTGTAATCAATTGTAGCAGGATAACCCCAGGGAAAGGGGAGGTTCCAGGCTCCCTACCCCACCCCAAAGAAAGGTAGAATTGGAAGTTGAAGCTAAAAAGAGACTAAGAGAAGGCAGAAGACTGGAGGAGGCATATGGAGTAGAAAGACTTGTGAAGAAGCTTCTTGGCCTTGAACTTGTACCAGGAACTTGGGAAATATGGAAGGAATCACTTCAAACAGATGTGGGTGAGAGATCAATGGGGAAGCTGGCAATGACAGCCTTTATTTTGATCTTGATTTTGATCTTTTCCTTCCAGACTTGCCTGCCCCCCTTTACCCCTTTTCTATGTGTCCCCACCAGAATATGTCTTAGACTTGTGGCAGCTTTGGGACCTCAACTGCCCTGTTTTGGGCCAGTCGTGTTTGGCTTGACTTTTGCCCATGAGGGAATAGGTAACTTTGGGCGATTGATTTGGAAACTATAATCTTTCTTTCTCATTTCTCTATTGCACATTAATCATCTCTATTGCACACTGAATGTCTTAAAGTCTATTCTATTGACAGTCTTAAGCACTATAGTATGTTTTGTCCTAATGCGGCAGATGGCAGAACCCATTTAGAGAAGGCAGGCTTGGGGGTCCCGGGGTGTCCCTCCTTCTTCCTGCTAACAATTCCACAAAAAATTGTCAGAACTAAGAAATGGAAGATAACTTTTAATTTACTTTCTTAACGTACCACTAGACATTTTTAAATTACTTATGTGGCTTACATTATATTTCTATTCAAAAACACTGCTTAAGATTTTGTTTTGTTTTTTCAATTTTGTCCACTTATATGACATCAATTCTGTTTTCATATTTTCTTGGTAGGTTAGAAGATTCTCAAAAATTAGTATGCACTTATTTGGATGTCATTAATGCAGCATCAACTTTAATCAAGAATTTTCAAGTGATGGTGAATTAGTTAACATATAAATTTGACAAAACCATTTGTCTGATTTTTATGATTCTACCATAATCAGTAAACAGTTGTCCACCTTATTCCCAGCCTATGCATTAATTCACATATTTTCTGAATAATCCCTAAGTTCTATTGAACCAGTAGAAACACCAGTCAGAATCTCATAAATGAGAATTATGCCATGGGTGGAAAGTAAAGCAAGATTTTATTTTGCTATGCCAAACATTTCTAAAAATGTTAGAAACAATACAAATACCTCCTTCATAATGGAAAGCATATCATTATAAAAAGTGTATGAAAGAATCATCACACTTTTTCCCAAAGTGAATGCATTTCAGTCTTAGGTGATTCTTTGTTTCCCTTCAAGTGTTAAAGAAAAAAATTAAAAGGAAAGTTTATGGAAACTTGACATCTATCAATTAGTAAGCAGTAAACAAAAATAATGAAGCTTAAGGCACACCGAACAAAAAAATTCAAAGCACAACAAACTTTACCCAGTTCTAGTTTTATAATGTGAACCTCATTTCATTTTTGCATGAAATAGGGATAATAATATGTTTTTTTAGGGGGATTAAATACAGAAACAGGTCAAGCATCAGGAACAGCACATTTGTATTAATGATGTCTACGCACATGCATCCATGTGAGTATTCATGAATATGTTCTCATATGAATGGGATCTACTGGTGCAGTTTTTCCTGAGAGCAGTCCCATGTCACCTAATCTTTAACATATACATCGACAACCTGCCAAATGCTGCTCTTTGCAGCAAAATCCAGTCAATTCATATTTGACTATGTTTTTGTTAACCTTGTTTCTCAGAGTTCTTGTTTTTCCCCTGCCAATTTTCAAAATAAAGTGGGATGTATTTACTCACCCACAGGATGATATAACAGAATATTTGTGTAGAAATTCTGGTTTAACCCCTATAGAATTGTCTAATTAATTAAAGTTTAGCATTTATCAAAAAGAACAAAACAGGCCACAGACTATTCTAAGGATGATTACATGGTGAAAGAAAGATGAGCTATTGTATTAAGATGGAAGTCACTTACATTTATGAATTCTAATGCCTCACATATTTCTCTGATTATACTAGAAAAAAATTGGTACATTAATCTGTTAACACTACACCCAAAAGAAAAGAGGAAGGAGTCATTTCCTTAGCTCATGAAAAATAGCAAAAATTACATGGACATTCACAGATAACATCAGGGGGCAAGAATAGGGAAGAATATCATCAATATTTAGAGAATAGGGTGATATTTAAATAAATGCTTCTGTGTTATCAAAATGTATATACTAGGAAAACTATATCTTTCTAGTCCATCACTAACACTTGTGTAAATACACAAAAATTGTAACTCAGACTGTATTTCTGATGAGCAGTGTAGATAACTATCTTGTAAAATAATTGGTTATATATATTTGTTGAATAGTCTTTCTTTGCACACACCTATGGAAGACAGAATATTGATAGAATGAGGGGTGAACAGAAAAATTGCTCAATATACCTAATGTATAATTTGAATAATTCAAATAATGTATAATTTGAATAACTGATAGGTTATTTTAGTCTGCAGTGTGCATTGACTGATCATTCCATTGAGAATGACTCTACAGCTAGAGATACTAAAGACTATGAGAGGATGGATTATGTCTTTATCTAAGGGAGACAAGATAACAAATAAGTCAACAAATGGGTACCTGTAATAATTTCACAAATATATCAAATCACATGAGACAAAGTACTATCAAGTGTTTGAAGAAGTGAGCTGCTGTTTTAAATAAGGTAGAGATTTTAGAGAATCATGCATGAAATGAGAGGATGAACCTTGAAAATACGTAGGAGGAAACATTCCAGCAAAAGATGAAAAATTGAGTAAGTCTTAACTTGGAAGTGAACTAGGCCTATTTGAAGACCAGTGATGAAGTATTAGGGCTCACTATAAAATAAGAATAAACATGGAGAAACTGGGCTGAGGTGCAGGACACAGGCAAGGCCAGTCAGGGAGAGAAGTTTACTCTCATTCTACATGTAATGGGAAAGCCTTATGATATACCCAGAGTATATAGGTATATAGCCAAAAATTTAAAAATCAAATTCCTATTATAAAGAGATGTATACTGCTTTCGAGCCCTTACAAGATGCTTTTTATGAGAAATATCTGTTTGTGCCATCTCCTTTGATCCTTGAAACCATTCTATCAACTAGTTATTATCTCTATTTATAGATGAAGAAACTGCGATTCAAAGAGGTTGGTCTACTTTCAAAAGTCAGTGGTGGAGCTTCTGTTGCTACGTGAATTTGGGTGATTCCAATCTCTGCCCTTTTTCCCTTTTGTCTAAAGCACTGTCCCCTCAGTTACATTGTGTTCCCAGCATATGCCAGAATGTTTAAACATATAAATCAAATTAAAATGGAATGCATGTTAAGATGCCAGAGTTTTCATTTGTTTATTAATTCTCACTTCAATTCTACAAGATGAGGGTATAATAATTTCTTTATCATGGATGGGAGATAAGGATCAAAGACTATATATAATCTAACTAAGGTCACACAATCAGTAGTGAACTCTGAAAAAGGTTGTCCACCTGCCTAATTCTATCTTCAGAAGCACAGGAAACTGTAAAACCCAGAGATCTGATGACACTCTACCTATTAGGCAGCCTTCTGAATTTGTATTGTCTGACAAAATGCTTCAGCACAGAAAAAGTGAGTACCTTGCTAAAAGAGGAAGCCGGTTGATCTGTGTTAAACTCTAAGTTTCATCCAAGTGAAAAACATCCTGATTTCTCTGAGTCACCAGGTCTCCCAGACTTCCCTAAAGCACAGGAAGACATTTAATCACCTCTTAGCAATGAAGTTATGGTGAGTTGGAGACAGACAGTGGGAAAGGGAGGATATAAAGTTGCTCTCTTAGGAAACTTAGCATCATAAATATTTGTCCTAAGTACTGGTTTGACCCTTCTAGAAATGTGAGACTGGATGAAGCTCTTGTTATACTGATAACCAGGAAAGAATGATCTTATTTTGCTCTGGGTAAATCAGAGGAGATAAATTGTTTTTATGAGATAATCTCTGATTCTGTTTGAAAAGTTTCATTCCATCTGAATAGAGCTTATATTCTGCATGATTTCTAATAGTCCATATATTTTAGTAAGATGTTCTCATTTTATATGTAAGTGTGAGTGGGACTTTATTGCTACTATCAGCAGCATCAAGGATTACTCTCCTGTTGCAGATTTTGTTCTTGTTTATCATATGCTTCAAACTGTCTCTGATATTTATCACTTGCATTTCCCAGAAAGAACAATGAAACACTATTATCTGGCATCTTAACACTAAAAGCCTTGTTTTTTTCCCTTTATTTCCAATGCTGCTGAAGCATTCTTCAGTTCTCATGTTTTCCTTCCAAAAATGTTACAGCACAAGTGAAACATGAGACTTCATTACAGAAATCATTAAAGCAGTTTCTACAGCAAATCGGAGAATTGTGAAGACATAAATCCTGTTATTTTGATACCATGAAGGAAGTGAAGGTCATGAGAAGTCTGAGTATTTTGCCTGGGTGCTTTAAAATTGATCAAGAATTTAGACTAGAATTCTAAGACATGTGTTTCAGGATATGGTTGAGAGTTAATTCTGATATTCTTTCCTCCCACAAAACAAGCACTGAAAAGAAAAGAATACGTGGAAAGACAGTTATGCTTATAATCCGCATATATGAAACATTTTCCATCAAAAAGACAAACTAATCAACTTAAAAAATACACAAACCTTAAATAAATTACACTCATAGGTACTTTAGTGAAGGGTCAAAAATAAGTGGTAAAAAGTACACAAAGTAATAAATTTCTAAGCAAATATTTAATATTTGGTAACATATTACAATGATTTGTATTACTTCAAAATATTGCTATAAAGTAGGTCCACTCCAACTACTAAATTAAGGAAATATATATACATCTCTTTGTATCATTTGATTTTTTTAATTGTCCAAGAGTAGATATACAGTTCTAAAAAAAATGGAGGCTGCGTAAGAGGATAATCACGAATAATAATGTGGTGATATTATTATGATAATATGGTAACAATGCAAGAGTCTAGAAGGACTGTTCAATGGTTAAAATAGTAAGTGAAAGGAAATTTGCAAAAATCAAAATATCAAAAGCCATAGTCCCATAAGATATGACAGTTTCATTCCTAGGTATATACATACAGAAGAGAAAGGAAAACCTATGTTTACCAAAAAACACAAACAAGGAGTTTCATACTATAGCCACAACTTAGGAATTCCCTAAATGTCCACCAACAGAAGAATAGAAAATGCAAATTGTGGCATATTTATTCAATATCATACTATGCAGCAATAGCAAGAAATAAAACACTGATGCACAAAACAACTTGCTTATATCTTACAGATTATTTGTGGCATGAATGAAGCTGGACAGAAAGAATGCACTCTAGCAGCATTCAGAATTGACTAATATCAGAAGAAGTCAGAATAAAACAGTTGTCTTTGGAGTGTGTGTGGGTTTTGTCTAGGAAGGAGAGGGAAAAAGAAATATTTGGGGATGTTTAAAATGTTATCTAAATCTGGATGGTGATTATATGGTGTAGACAAGTGTAACAAACAAAAAACAAAACAAAACTATATAGACTTGAGTTCATTTTTGGCATGTATTTATTCCTCAAATGTTTAGAGTAGGAAACATATCAAGGGGCCTATATTAAGAGAGAATGACACAGACACCTTAACTCCCTGTGTACACAAACAAATGAGAGGAAAGGGTACAGATTTTTTTTTTAAGATTTATGTTTTTATATTCCCCATAATTTGCACCCCCTTATTTTGACCCCAATCCCTCCTATCCCTGCTCCCTCACCACCCCACTGTGTCTAGGAAGGGCACAGATTTTTAACCTCCTTAGCATCCCCTTTTTTAGGATAAGGATTTTTTTAAGATTTATTTATAATGCATACAAGAACTGGGGTATAGGCCAGAGGTGCATGGGTGAGAGGATTCACCAGAGACAGAGTGGGGAGCAGAACAGGTGGATCAACTGAAACACACTGTTAGAGGCAGCAGCAGACGAGACAGGAGAGGTCTGCTGCACCATGTGGGTCACCTCCCTGGCCTGGGATCAAATTTGTGCTCCCGTGGCTGTGGATAGCTTCATAGTGCTGAGAATAAACCCCTTGCATCACTAGGGAGGGCCAAGGATTTTAGGCTCATTGGTCCTCAAAGGGTGATACAAACATTTGATTATTCTATAGACCACACAGTTCAATGATGTTACTTTCTGCTCTAATTCAGCCTAGGACACAGTCTGGGTCTTTATTCCCAAATGGCAGATCTGGAAAGGACATCGTTACATAGTATTCAGTGGCTATGCTTACTCCATGAGGCCATGGGCAACTGAACACTTGTTTATCTCTCCATCCACAATTGTTTAGCTCTTTCTGGAAGTTACCACACAAAAGTTCTCATGAAAGTAAACATTCAACTATGGAGAACTTTGAGTAAACTGAAAACATTAGAGTACTACCGAAGTGTTGTTAGCGAGAAAGAAAATTATTCAGTTTAGGAAATCTAAACTGGCAAGAATATAAAGAATACCTCATATTAGGAGAAATATGTGGTAGGAAGATCATTTATTTTTTATTTATTTATTTATTTTTATAGAGGCATGTTTTATTTATTTATTCATTCATTCATTCGTTTGTTTTGTTTATACATGCACTGGGTACAGTCAGAAGCGCGGGAGGGTGAGAGAATTCACCAGAGCCAGAGCGGGGAGCAGAGCAGGCAGAAGGACCGAAGTACACTGCTGAGGGGAGCAGCGGGCAGCAGGAGAGGTCTGCGCGCCATGTGGGACCCTCCTCCGGTGGCAGCTTCACAACCCAGAGCTCAACCGCTGTGCCACTGGGGAGGCCCCGTATATGTTCTTTTTTTGTAACTAGAAATAAAACATTAAAGAAAATTATTTTTTTTTAAGATTTATTTATTTATTCATACAAGCACTGGGTACAGTCAGAAGCGCGGGAGGGTGAGAGAATTCACCAGAGCCAGAGCGGGGAGCAGAGCAGGCAGAAGGACTGAAGTACACTGCTGAGGGGAGCAGCGGGCGGCAGGAGAGGTCTGCGCACCATGTGGGACCCTCCTCAGGTGGCCGGGGAGCAGCCGGGGATCGAACCGGCGCCGCAGACGCTGCTGGCAGCTTCGCAACCAAGCGCTCAACCACTGCGCCACCAGGGAGGCCCAGGAAGATCATTTAAAAGAAAACTATAGTAACCCAACCAATAAGCAATGAGATAGGGGTTATAATATCGATGGAGGAAATTTAGAAGAGGAAAAATTTATGAAATAGGAATTTATTTTTTTAAAGATTTCTTTATTTATGCAAGAACAGGGGGACAGTTCAGAGAGACAGGAGGGTGAGAAAATTCACCAGAGAGAGTGGGGAGCAGAACAGGCAGATGGACCAAAACACACTGCTGAGAGGAGCAGCGGGCGAGGCAGGAGAGGTCTGCTGTGCCATGTGGGTTTCTCCCTGGCTGGCAGGGAATCGAACCCGCGCTGCAGAGGCTGTGGATAGCTTCACAGCACAGTGCTCAACCCGCTGCGCCACTGGGGAGACCCTGAAATAAGAATTTAAAAGAGAAATTTAAAATAGGAATTTAAAAGAGGGAAAATATCTACCAGGATCTTGTGTGTGTGTGTGCGTGCGTGCGTGCGTGTGTGTGTGCGTATATGTGTGTGTGTGTAAGATTTTTTTGGACTCTGGTTAATTGACAACTGTCCCTATACTTGCAATAGCTTAAACTTTCAATCCACAAGAAACTTCATGTGGCAAGTACTATTGCCATCAAAGATTATGAAACACTGAGGCACTAAGTTTGTTAACTTGCCCAACATTACATAGCTGGGGCCTCCCTGGTGGCCCAAGGTGTTAAGCACAGCACTGTGAGGCTATCCACAGTCTCTGCAGCATCAGTTCCATCCCCATTTGGCCAGGGAGCTGACACACATGGCGCAGCAGACCTCTCCTGCCTTGCCCGCTGCTCCCCTCAGCAGTGTATTTCAGTAGATCCGTCTGTTCTGTTCCCCACTCTGTCTCTGCTGAATCCTCTCACCCCCTGCACCTCTGGGCTGTTCCCCAGTTCTTGTATGCATAAATAAAGAAATCTTTAAAAAATTACACAGCTGGAAATAGCAGAATTAGATGCTTGTGCCCTGACTACCCACTGCAGAGCCTATGCTCATAATCACAGAAAATAGGAGATGTCCAGACAGAGGGAAATCATATGGAATCAGGGAAAGGACAGAAAAACCCAAGGCAATATCTTTCCAGAAACAGAATGTCTTTAAGAACTAAATGGTGATTTGTTGAACCTGAAAAATACAATGAAGAGTGAGGGCTGCTGGGAGCCAGCTGAGAGATGTGGTGTGAAGATGGAAAAGCCTTGAATGTCATTCTAAATACGTCAGTTTTTCCACAAAAGCTAAAAATGGCTAACTTGAAATTATGATATTTCATCAAAAGATTTTAATTTCTAGAAGATTTCAGTAATGCCTCTAAAATTTCACATATTTGTTTGGGCAAGTTCTGTAGTCTCTGAATGCATGAACTGATTTTTAATGGAGATCGTTGGCAGGATTAAATATAAAGGTTGTTATAAATGCCAAAACTATTAAAGTTTTATTTACATATTTATACTCTCCTTTATTCCTGAATGGATTTGTGATCTGAAATGTTTACGAAATATATAAAGCACAAAACAAAATGTAAGTGAAAAGGGTGATGATTTTCTACCATTGCTTATGTTAAGAAAAAATACACACATTCCTTGAATCCAGGACAAAAGTTACCTTTCCCTTGCTGCATATTTTACTGGCTCTTAGTTCCAATTCCATAAAGGTTTTACTTGGCATTCCCTTCTGAGTATGATGTAGGAATGATTCAGAGGAAAGGTGTTTTTTTTGTTTTTTTTACTTTGGACAAAACCTGGGATTCGCAACCTGCTAGAGATGTAATAAAAACAGATGCAGAAAACATGAGGCAGGAGGCTTGCAGAATGAAGGGTGGGAGTGAACACCGCTACCAAAAAATGAGCTCTTGATAGTGAATTTCCTCCAGGAGGCTGAAAAATAACTGAACCTTTGAATCTTGCAAAGCCTATCTGATCCCACAGGGAGACTATGCTGACGTGTTCTCTCTTCTCCTCCTTAAACAGAATGTATTGAAGTTATGATTTCTTTTTTTTAAGATTTATTTTATGATAATTATTTTATGATTACAAGAACTGGGTTATAGGCCAGAGGTGTGGGGCATGAGAGGATTCACCAGAGAGAGTGGGGAGCAGAACAGGCAGATCTACTGAAATTCACTGCTGAGGGGAGCAGTGGGTGAGACAGGAGAGGTCTGCTGCACCATGTGCTGCTCCCTGGCTGAGGATTGAACTCATGCTGCTGATGCTGCAGAGAGCTTCATGGTGCTGTGCTTATTAACCCCTTGTGTCACCAGGGAGGCCCCCAGTCCATAACTTGTTTATCAAGTGAATATGAAAATAAACATTTGGCACAGACTAGACCAGGAAGTGCACTAGCAATTTATTTGTCACAATACAAGGCTATGTTTTTGGTTTTTGTTTAATGGGCTGAATGCTTCTACAAGGTTTCTCAATTTTAAACATGCCCTCCTTATACACAGCAGGTGAGAATGAACTAGCCTCTAGATATCCAATCTGTCTATTTTCTGATCAATACTGACTGCTGCAGCCAGAGTGATTATACAACAATTCTTTAGACAACCAAAATTAACAAGCTACAAGGTATATTTTTTCAAATATATGCATAACTGCCACTTAATGTGTTAAATTAATCAACAGTCCATGCCTATATCTTTGATTAGTAGACCACTTAAAACCCTTGTGTTTCCGGGCCTCCCTGGTGGTGCAGGGATCAAAGAAACAGGGCTATCAAGTTATCGCCAGCCACTGCTGAACAAGTTCAATCCCCAGCTGGCCAGGGAGCACCCCACATGGTGCAGCAGACCTCTCCTGTCTCACCCGCTGCTCCCCTCAGCAGTGTATTTCAGTGGATCTGCCTTTTCTGCTCCCCACTCTCTGGTGAACCCTCTAGCCACCACCCCCTGCACCTCTGGTCTACACTCCAGTTCTTGTATGCATAAATAAATAAATCTTAAAAAAAAAAAAACAAACCTTGTGTTTCCTTCTCTCCTGCCTACCTTCCTCCTTGCCCCCACTTTACCATTCTTTCTCCCTTCTTCCCTCCACTTTGTTCAATTCCCTTAGTTTCTCCTTTTTTCAAAAAGATTTATTTTATTTATACAAGAACTGGGGTACAGGCCAGATGTGCAGGAGGGTGAGAGGATTCGCCAGAGACAGAGCAGGAAACAGAACTGGCAGACTGACGAAATACACTGCTGAGGGGAGCAGGAGACAGGAGAGGTCTGCTCTCCATGTGGGTTGCTCTGAGGTCAGCGGGGATCAAATTGGCACTGCAGAGGCTGCAGACAGCTTCACAGCACTGTGCTCAACTGCCTGCACCACTGGGGAGGCCGTCTCCTGTTTTTTGGTTTTTTTTTTAAAGATTTATTTATTTATTTTTGCATAGAATGCATAGAAGAATTGGCGTGAAGCTTCACCTGAGACAGAGTGGGGAACAGAACAGGCAGACTGACTGAAATACACTGCTGAGGGGAGCTGTGGGCGAGACAGGAGAGGTCTGCTGTGCCATGTGGGTAGCTCCCTGGCTGGGGATAGAATTCAGGTAACAATGGTGACATTGCTGAGATTTAAGCCCTAGACAACTAGGGAGACCCAGTTTCTATTTGTTTCCTGAATTCCCCTGCGCATCTATGCATTTACACATTTACTGCATCTAAGCATTATAAATGTTTGTTCACTATCATGCTCTGAGACAGGCAGTAGGTAAAGAATGGATATTAAAAAAATAAACAAAGCTGACAAATAATTTGTTTAAATTTCATGGGGATACTTTCTCCAGTTTTAAGGCAGGGCGATTTGTGTGGGTGTAGAGGGAGAGAGTTGCAGTGTTAGGGAAAGATGTATTCTGTATAGTTTCTGTGTCAATATCCAAGTCATGCTGGATTATTATTTTTTATTTCATCATGACATTTTGCACAATATCAGGCCTACACAATTTTGCAATATTTCCTCTTTGCAGATCAGCAAAGTTATATCTTTAAGCAGAATCCTGGTAGTAAAGCCACTTGGCAAAAATAAAACTAATATGTAACCAGGAATTATATATATTTCAGGCTATGAGAAAAAACTCTTCTTTGCTAACCTGGGACAAAAATAATCAGGTTAGCATAGCTCTCTCTTTCCATTCACTTTGATCCTGGTGTCTGATGTCATTGACAGTGCAGAGCTATGGAGGACGAACTCTGTCTCAGCTGTCTTAGTATTGGACACTGGACAGATTTTACATTTTATCTCTCTAAATGGAGTCCCTGCTATTGGCAGGAGGGGACACAGGAGAGGTATTGTTGCTGCAGCTAATCTTACAGTTCATTAGCGCCTTAGTGACTACTGATCTCACTTCATTAAATGTGTTTATTTGGTAGTGTCAGCTTTCCTTTTTAAATGTCCTTAAATAATATTTCTGGTCCCTTTTAGGCTGATGTTTCATACAAGTGAAGAATGAAGTTGTGTTGCAACAGACAATGGTACCATTAGTGCTTTAATCTAAAATGAGCAACTCAGGGTCATTTGGATATTTCAAATTAAAAGATTCAAGTTCTTATCTCATGCTGTGAAATGTAATGCAAAACTGGCACTCTAGTTTTTGAGAACTCTCATTATAAAAGAATTTTCCTGACTTGCTAAACCTCAGAAAAACTTCCTTATTTTTTTCTTAAATTGAGCTATAGGCCAGTGATGTCAATGGTGAGAGTACAGTGAGAATAAACACATTAAAGGAAAATAAAGGCAATCATCGGCAATCTCTCCCAAGCATTATGTAGAGATTTATGTAAAAAATAAATAGCATTTACACAGATGCAAGTACATACCTCCCAGTGGCTCAGAACATGTGAAATGATCAAATCCTAACACTAAAGCACAAGGTTCATTGTGATAGGGCTCCTATGCCCACTAAGGTATTCTCTGTTTGATGTTGGAAATTCAAGGTTTCATGATAATTATTAATTCTTTAGCTATATTCTCAGTGAAATAAAAGGTAATATAACCAACTCAAAAGTGCTTGCTTACTCCAGAGATTCAAAATGAAGTTCAAGTTCTTTGGATTTGTATCAGGGCCTAGCAATGAACATTGCAAAAGGTCTTTTTATTCTTTTAGTGAATAATTTTGCTCGTCGATCCCTACCCTTGATTTCAGTCATCTCCAGGGGAATTGATTTAACTGATGCTTTAGAATAAAAGCATTTCAGGAGGCAATCTTTGCTTCTGTTTCTTGCTACCATGTAGGAACAATCTATCAAGATATTTTAATAGAAGCCACAGACAACTAAACTATTTGTGTGTGATAATTTATTCTTTGAGAGAGCATATTCACTGACACTCAGATTTTGCCTTCTTACCTATATTTCCTCAAACATTTTTAAATAATACAACCAATCATTCTGAAAATGGAATATAGCTAGGAAGCTAGGTAGACAGAATGATTGATTCATTTCAGGAAAACCGTTCCTTTGATTCAATATCTAGAACAAATATTTGAGGAAACAGAAGTTCTACCTTTAATATATGCTACCCAGAAAACTTTCAGTAAGTACATATGTGTTTATAGTAAGTTTCTATTCTTTTGTGGTAGTCTCTCTTTGTTAATATAATATTTAAGCTAAGATATAACAGCAGCATATTTCTCTATCACTGTAACAAAAAAAAAATCTAACTTTTAAAGAAATTAAACCCATAATTACCAAATGTTAGGACACAAAAGAGAAATAAAATATATTTATGTAAAGTTAAACTGCACATTCAAAATAAGATGATTTATATTTTGATGAAATTGCCTGTTATGCTGGGAAGGTATTCATTTTTCATTCGCTTTGCAGGTATTCAATGTTTGAGCTGCTGTTTATAATCTGGGAATCAGCGAAAATACTAAAGAATACATATAAAATACTTGATCTCATGATAAAAAAAAAATTACTAAGGAAGCACTTCTTATGAATGGTAAGTCTTACCTAGCAATAGACTGATGTTCCTATTTGGAACAATTGCAATTAAAAAATGCACGCACACATGCTACATAGTATAACACTACATAGCACAAGCAAGTATCTGCTTGAGAAGAACAAAAAGCCAATGAGAACTGAATGACCTAACATTACAGAAAGGGAAGAACCTCCAAAAAAATGATCATATCTCATGGAGACACCCTTTCACCCTTACGGTATTTTCTGATTATAGGTTTGGGCCAAAGGATGAAAATGTATTCAAAGAGAGTTGCTGTTGGTGTTCAGAATAAAAGGGGCAAAGCTTTGAACAGGGACTTGGGAAGATGTGCTCCAGAATGTAGCTGCTTGTATTATTGGTACACTGGCCCTGACTGGAGCAGTTTGAGTTAGAAGACTACAATCCTTAGAAAGAATGTTCTAAAAACAATAATGGAGATTTCAACAGTTTCCTGAGCTACAGAGTTTCCAAGATTGAATACAATCTTAACAGGGATACTTACTAGCCAAAATGGAAAGATCTCTTTTAACACCTAGGATATTCAGGGCAGACCACAGGCATGTCAGAATTCAGCAACAGAGGGAGCTCTAGCCTTGGGGCAGTGTCACTGCACCTTGTCACTATTGCCATATGGACCCAGGCTAATGCTCTGTTGTTGGGAAAGTCAAGTGTAGTGATTGTATAATTAGCATCAGCCTTGACGTCCCACCCAACATCAGTTACGATCCTCAATTGTGATGACTAGCAATTTCTCCATTGTCAAATGTAATGTGGGAGGGCAATTCTGGGTGGTGATGTCTTTCTCAAGCCGTGTAATTGTCCAGTTTTCTTTGGCTTCTTCACCAAACTTTTGACTGCTTTCTCACACTACTTTTCTTCCTGTCCATTCTACTCTCCTCCATCTGTTGCTCCAGATCCACAAGCTGATTTCTTCGATCCCACCAGTCTCTTCACAACTCATGGAATAAATGGCAAAATGAACTACATGTTCTTACCAAAACAGATGCCACAATAAGAAACTATTTTTTCTTAATATTTTTTCTTAATCTAACTTCCTGGTAACTTGACCAACCCTTGCTGGCTGATGAGGAGCTTCTCCTCTCTAAATTAGCTATTTAGGAAACAGAACTAGTAAATGACAGGACAGGATTTAAAACAAGAAGTCTGGCTCTTAACCACCATACTTTGGACAAATGTATAAACTCAAATATCCCAGAAACTGATTTACCTGGTATAATTGAAGTTGCAGTTGATAGAGACTATATATCCCAAGCAATTCCTCTCTAAACTAACAGTTCTGTCTGTGTTGGTTACATTTTCAAAACAAATTTAAGTGCCTGCCTCTTCTGGAGTACCTTGAGAATACAGCATCATTTCAACAGTTTCTAAGCATCTGTCCAAGTTATTTGTTTGAACTCATACTCTGCTCTATTAAATGTGACTTAAAGTAAGTTGGGGTTCTGAATTACTTTTTCTTTTAAAAGATTTTATCTTCCCAATGTTAATGTATGGGAAAGGAACTCCTCTCTTATGGAAAATTTTTATTCATTTATTTAAATTCCAATTGAGTCTAAATAACAGGAAATTTAATTTTTGCTCCAGATAGTATAATTGATAAATTATACTATGATAATAATTTATTCTGAGGTCAGTAGGATGTCTTGGCCAGTTCCTATGGTTTGGATAGGAATAAACCACTAAGTGTATTTGTACAAAGGAATCTAATGTTAAAAGCAAAAGGATAATTTTCTAAGATTCTAAGAAATAAAAATAAACTCCACAGATAGTGAATCAGGACAATTCTGCTTTGGCAAAAAGTATTATTACTATTATTTTTCCATGGACATTCGAGACCAAACCACAAACCATATATATTTTTGGTAGTATGAATAATATAATAATGTATTTGGGAGATGTAATGTAAATCGCTAACCTTCATATCCTGTTCCACCTGTAACATCTATTTCAACAATTTCAAATGTATGATAACCAAATAGCTTCAAGATTTTGCTATTGTCACTGTCTTCATTTTAAGTATAGTTATTTGTTCTGATTTAATGCATAATTTTTGCAATTAGAAGTGGAGTGAGGTTAATTTTCATTCTCTGCAAATCTTTATCATTTTGTTATGTCTAGACATACACACATCTGCAGTAAACATTTGACTTCTTAGTCCTAGTGAGATGTTTACATCATTCACAATGTCTTAGTAATCCTTCCATCATAATAACATCAAGTAAAATGCATGGTGTTGGTACTGCTTAAGGTGACATTACGAAAAGTTTAACCCCCAGTAACTCAGTGATGGTAAAGGAGGTAAGACTGTTTTCTGTTCAGAAACTAGTCTGGCACTTTTGTGATTGTCTTAGAGTCTTTTCTGTCATTGATGTCATATAGAAATTTGGTGTTTTAAGACTATACAAGTAGAAGAGAACAGAGACAACTTGATCTCTATTACTATACTAAGTTTGTCTGTTTTAAAAGATAGGTGAAGAACATGGATGAGAATTTATAATTAAGAGCTGATGGAACTCATACAGCAAAGACTGAGGACAGCCTCACAGCACTACGCTCAATGCCCTGCACCAGCAGGGAGGCCCTAACTCCTGAAGCTTTAAAGGAAATTTGAAATAAACATTGGTATTTGGCATTTAAAATTTTCTGGTAGGGCCTCCCCAGTGGTGCAGTGGTTGAGTGCCACACTGCGAAGCTGTCCCCAGCCTCTGCAGTGCCAGTTCTATTCCCCGCTGGCCAGGGAGAATCCTATATGGCACAGCAGACCTCTCCTGCCTCACCCACTGCTCCCCTCAGCAGTGTACTTCGTCAGTCTGCCTGTTCTGTTCTCCACTCTGGCTCTGGTGAATTCTCTCACCCTCCCATGCTTCTGACCTGTACCCCAGTTCTTATATGAATAAATAAATCTTTAAAAAAATTTTCTAGTAAACTTACAGTATTATTATATAAATCATTCATAAAAAATAGATCTCAAATTACTTGGCAAATTTTCAAGATTCTCTGAAACTATTGCTTTTAATGTAGGGTTATTTGTGTAAAGCTATAGTCTGTACTTGTCTACAGACTGGATTTCATCTGGAGAGATAAGTCAAAAGTCACTGACTGTGTTTATATAAAAATAAGACCATCTCCTTCCACCCTATGAGCCCCCCTACATACACAAAGATCCCGAGAGTTATTGCAGAAGTTTCCAAAGAGGAGATTTTAATTTGCCTGTAAATCTCATAATTCTACTTGCAAAAGATATTCTATTATTTTAAATATCATTATTAGCATTTTAAGAGGATTATTTATTGGTTTGGCAATGGGAGGGGGTCAAAGCATAAAATGGATTGGAAAGTTGACAGGAGAGGTGTTAAAATACAGAGTACAAGGCCTCTGGGATGCTTGCATATGAAATACAATTTCTGGTTTCATAAGTTCCTCATTAAAAGAAAAACATAACAGCAAGAATGAAATGACCTGGATCGATTTTTATTAAAATAGTGTTCACTCATAAAAAATGGAAAGTTTTGAAATAAAATGATATTAATAAACTTTTTTCATTTGAGCCAGTTTGCTACCTGATCAATTTAATCTACACCCAGATATTGGAAACCCTGGGTTGAACTGGAAACAAAAAAAAAATGAAGTTATGAACTATATAATCTTGGGTAGAATTTGTAACTAGAACAAGAACAGATGCTAAAGCAATGGTACAAGAGAAACTTAAAAATACATTAATAGGGCCTCCCCTGGTGGCGCAGGTGGTTGAGCGCAGCACTATGAAGCTGTTAGCAGCCTCCCGGCCGGCAGGCGAGAATCCTACTTGGTGCAGCAGACCTCTCCTGTCTCGCCTGCTGCTCCCCTCAGCAGTGTATTTCAGTCAGTCTGCCTGTTCTGCTCCCTGCTCTGCCTCTGGTGAATCCTTTCACCCTCCTGCGCATCTGGCCTGTACCCCAGTTCTTGTGTGCATGAATAAATCTTTTAAAAAATACATTAATATTTAGCGCATTACACAAATAGCACATATATTTTTTAAGTTCTGTATTCATTCATTCATTCATTCATTCATTCATTCATTTATACAAACACTGGGTACAGTCAGAAGCGTGGAAGGGTGAGAGAATTCACCAAAGCCAGAGCGGGGAGCAGAGCAGGCAGAAGGACCAAAGTACACTACTGAGGGGAGCAGCGGGCGGCAGGAGAGGTCTGTGCGCCATGTGGGACCCTCCTCCAGTGGCCAGGAAGCAGCCGGGGATCGAACTGGCACTGCAGAGGCCACGGGCAGCTTCGCAACCCAGCGCTCAACCGCTGCGCCACCGGGGAGGCCCAGCACATATATTTTAACCTTGGTGTTTATGCATTGTCCTTCCATGGAAACATCATAGTGTTTTTCTTTTTTTGAAAAGACTATGTTGAAGTGGAAGATAACTATTTAAATAAGTAACTTGTTTATTGAAAGACCTTAATGACATCTGGGTACTGCACATAGTTATTAATAATTATGCATTTATCTTATTCTCTGTGAAACCTGGAGCCAGACACTGCAGAGACTCAAAGACGAATGTCATTTGTCCTCTCCTCTTGCTGAACTTGCATTCTGCTTTGGGCCATGAGTCATATAAAAGACAAGTAAGATGTATCATATCTCCTATGGGATGTAGGAAAAAAATTGATCACGGTGACCTCAGCTGATGAGGGAAGGTTTTGTGAAGGAAATCAGACTTGACCTAGAGCATAAAAAAATGGGCGATACATAATAATAACTCATAAGCTATATAATGTGTTATTGGTCTGAAAGCATTTTATTTAGGCATTACCTCATTTATCACTCACAGCTGAGGAACCGTGAGTAAGCAAATTTGTCACAGACAGGATGCAATGGCTGGTAGGAAAACAATGGAGTGTTATCACTAGAAGGGAAAACTAGGTCAGAGAAAAAAAGGGCCTTAAGTCCCAGAGGCTTGAAGTCTGAGCTGCATGTTTTAAGCTACTGAAGTATTTGTGTTTGTGAATACACATGCATTCGTGACTCTTCGTGACTCTCTCCTATACATACACACGCACATATATAATTACACACATATTTTCAAAACAAGGTTTACTTTTCTTTTTTTTTACATTGATTGAATTGCCCAGTTTCTTTTAAAACTCATGAAGATGTAGGACAATTAGAGAATATTGTGCAAAGTTGCCTGATCTAGAAAGACACAACTGGCAATTACAAGTTGGAACCAGCACTTTATCCATATGGTTTAGAGTTATTGCAAATTCTCCCTCACACAAGGCCCATCTATGGATGAAGGGTATAACTGTGTAAAATAAATTATCAAAAATTCTATTGGGCAAATCAAGCATACACGCAGATATTCCAGGGAGAATGTCTAGAAACTGACACTACTTTATCAATGAGAAAATTGCAGTATTAATTCAAACACTTCCCTTCTGAACTTATTTTACTTTAAAAATACACAATGAAAAATCTGCTAATGAAGCTAGTGGAGTCAGCAAGAAATTATTAAAATGATCTCCTTAGAATAAAATGAAGAAGATAAGTGGCACTTTTTAGGAGCCACAGATCATTACTGGAACTTTTCAACATTTGATAAGCATAATAACAATGTCTACTTGTGTAAGGAAAAGTTTAGGTTTCCAAGAGACACAATGAGTTTGTACCTTTTCTACTCTACGATTTTCTTATTTTATTTTCTGATAGGATGTTATTTTACATCAAATAGACAAAAAATACTATTTTAGGTACATGATTCCAAACCTTTCAGAGGCCATAATTTCAAACTTAATCTTCAACCATGTTGTAAGTGCTAATTACATCTTCCATGTGATTTCCATACAGTGTATCACACATATATTTATGAAAGACTAAAGTACATGAAACCTAGTTGCAGGAAACAGGGTCTATGAAAACCCATAGCAAAAGTAGTAAAGCTGCTTTCATATAATTGAAAACTTCTGGGCATTCTCCAAGTAAAATCATCAATAAGAGGTTAATCTTAAGTAAGCACACCCATACCTTTTACTGCAGAAAAGAAACCAAAATTTATTAAATATGTACAGTGTTCCAGATTACAAAAAACAATAGTTTTAGTAAGTACTTTACAAATTTCATTAAATTTAACAGTCAACATTTGGGGGAAATCTATGTTTCTATCCTTATTTCAAAGATGAGAAACTTAAAAATTCAGAGATTCAATGATTTGCTCAAGTTCATGCACCTAATCAGTGACACCAAACCAGCATTCTTTTCAGGTGTTCTGTTTCTCACCTTACTTTATGCCCCCCCATCCACTTTCACCTACCCCCTTCCATTCACTCTTGAAATAAAGTAAGCAACCAGATACCCTGGATCCTCATGTGGCCCCAATAATCTTTTATATCCAAAACCTCTCTAGCCAAGGATCTATTAGGCTTCATTGCAGTAATTTATAAACCACTGCCAATTTCTAGTTTATGCGCTTTTACAGGGAAATGGAAGCATTCGCTGTTGCCCCAAACATAGAAATTGGGGGAATATAGGATAAATGCTACTGGTAGAATTCAAAATTAATTTGGCTTCAAAAACATTATATTGATTTGTGGAAAGGTATTCCTTATGAATCCTCAAGTTGCTTTGAATAAACAGTTTTGTTACTGAAGAATACTCAAGTGATGATGTCTACTCTATGGGACCACAAAAATTGCAGGGCTCTGTTTTGGAAAGTGTGATAATACTTTTAAAAGACAATGTTTTAGGGCCTCCCCGGTGGCACAGCTGTTGAGCACTGGGCTGTGAAGCTGCCCACAGCCTCTGCAGAGCCGGTTCCATCCCCAGCCGCCGGCGAGGGTCCCACATGGCACGCAGACCTCTCCTGCCACCCGCTGCTCCCCTCAGCAGTGTATTTCGTTAGTCTGCCTGTTCTGTTCCCTGCTCTGCCTCTGGTGAATTCTCTAACCGTCCCGCATTTCTGACTGTACCCAGTGCTTATATAAATTACTAAATAAATCTTAAAAAAATAAAAATTCACTCTTAAAAATAAAGACAGTTTTATTTATTTTTTGTTTATATTTAGTGAATACTTTCACTTGCAATTTCAGATTTGAAACTCAGTAGAAACAAGTAGGTATTTCTATTTCCTCCATGTTAAACAGGCAAAGAACCAATCCAAGCCCAGATGATGAAGGTGATGGAGGTTAAGAGTAGACAATTTGGAAAGGAGGCAACACAAGATCAGAAACCTTGGCATCACAAAGCCAAAAGCTGGAGGTGGGGGTAGAAGTGATTAGCATAGTCCTTAAACCAGCTATAAAAATGAAAAATCCTTAGGGGCCCACTGCTATAGCAAGTAGCAGATGCTACAGAAAGTTTTAAGAGGTGCAGACCAGAGTGGGATATGGAAATGGAGGCCATTGTAGAGAATCACTGGTCCTTACAAATCAGTGTAGTCACACCCTAGAAGTAATTAATTTAACAAAAGTTTGCTTTACAATGCAAAAATGAAAAATGATGTAAGATTATATAAAATAAAATAATTCATAAAAAATAAAATAAAATTTAGCATAAAAATAAAGTTTGCTCTACAAAGGAATGAGCTCCTCCCAAAGAAAAGACTATATCAGTGCAAGGGGTAGCATCCCTACTGCCCACCTGTGACTACGCAGTCCTACCTTTTAGCAAATCTGTCCCTTTTGGGGTAGCTCTTTCTGCCCGCTTGTGTCTATGCAAGTTTCTTTTTTTCTTCTCTCCCTTTTTATAATACGCCTGCCCTTCTGGATGTAACTAATGCCTCACTCTTGTGAAGAAACTCTCTGAGTGCTGCTGAAAGGGAAGCTCTGGTGAAACTTCTTAGAGTTTACCCAAGGACCCTGCTCTCTGAACCTAACACATTTCTAAAACCAACTTCAAAATGACTGGCTCAGCTGCCCAGGTAGTTAGCTATAGAGTCAGACTGTATTTCTCCATTTCTGACTTTTTCTGATTAGGGCACTTCTTACCCTACCAGTCTTTTCCCTACACTTAAATGAAAATGTAGAAAATATTTTTCCTGAATCCACCTTTGGAACCATCACTACAATTCAAGTTTATGTCTGCTTATAAAGAATTGTTCTGATTTAATTTCTACCTGAGCTGGCAGAGACCACTGTAAACTGCATTCAATATCATTATATCTAGATTACAGAGAGCAGTTATTGCTGTCTTTGTTTGCTATTGTATGGTGATTGAGAGAGGAATTGATTCCAAATTGATTAAGATTCTGAATTATACACAACACATATGTGTGTGATGTCTCTCTATCTCTCTCTCTCTATATATATATACATATATATGCACACATGCATGTATACACACACACACACACACAAAACAGACATTTTTAAGCAAATGTGCATTATCTTTCCAGATTTCAGAATAGAATTTTATACACAATAAATCACATTCCAGAATCATTTCTCCATTCTCAAGAATAGGATCTATTATAATATGTTTTATGGAACATAGAAGATTATTCAAATCTTACTTTCTAAACCCAGTTTTCAGGGAAAATATTTTATTATCAATAATAATGTTTTATATTTGGAGGGAATTATTGGCAGATGTACATGCTCACATCTCTTATTTGAATGTCTAGAATATAACACTTATTTTCAATATGTAATGAGGCTAGTTTGAAACTATGATAGCCTACTAGATTTTTTTCTCTATCTGTTTTGACCCATTTTAATCACTGCCATGACTGCAGTTATTAAAAGCAGCTAACTGCATTGCTCACAGTAAAGTTTCTCCAATTCAATAACAGGATGTGTAGGTTTGATTTGTGAAAAAAAGTAAAGGTATTAATGATAAAAATGAAAAGAAATTAACTTTGAATTAAAAAAAAAGCAAGTTCACCAACTATGAGAGAGGCAAAAGAAACCAAGAAAAATTAACTCCCATATATAGATTTGTTCTAAGACTCAGAGTTTTTCCAAATCTTTTTAAAGAAACTTTGTGGGGAAGTAATTATAAGATTCATACATTCAGAAAAGTAATGCATGTTGAATGCTAAGCACAATAAAGCAAGCTAGCATTGCCAGTCATTCTTAGCTCTCATTCTACTAGATTCTTAGTTTTTGAGAGTCAAATAGTTCTATATCATGCTATGAAAAATATTGAAGCTTTTCTGATTATAAAAACAATATATATTTATGTTTAAAATTACAAGATAAAAAGAAAACAAAATGGATCTATATGCATTGTGGTCTATAAAAATGTTTGCTCTTTTACTACATAATACTATATCATTAAATTTATTAAGTGCTTTTTTTGGTTTGTTTGACTTTCAGAAGGTTTATACCCCAGTATGCTGGTTGCCACTTGGCTTAATTAATCAACATTTTAGTGAGCAACTTTACTGAAGGAAAAAGGACCTTTATGAGTCTTAAGGAAGGCCATCATAATCTTCATTAAATGTTTTAAGAGAATATTTTTATCCCAAAGTTTTAATCTTATTTTCTTTTATCCTAAATTAATCATTGCTATATTTTGAGAGCCTATTTAATTTATCCCATTTTTAAAATAATAAAGCAATATGCAATCACTGTAATGATCTTTCAAGTATACAAGAAAACAAATCACAATTTACATACATCTTTCAAACTATTAAGTAAAATGGGGAGCAATGTGTGTGAATGTGTGTGTATTCATTACAAGAAATTAAAATAGAAGTTCTATCTGAGATACCAAATCAACATTCCTTAGTGAGATGAGAGAGATCACAGGGCTGGGTTTACAAAGGAGATGTTCAAAGAACAGTAATATGTCTATTAACATTTCCCCCACATCAAAAGTAAATAAAAGTCACAAGTTGATATTAGAGGAGGATTATTAGATTGTTAAGCAAGCTGCTAAGAAGCAGTGAGTGTTGTGACAGCATTTTTTTTTTTTCCTCTTCTCTTTGACCCCAGGACACAAAGAGAAGTTCATTAAGAATCTCCTTGGGGCCTCCCCTGGTGGCACTGTGGTTGAGCACTGGGCTGCGAAGCTGCTTGCAGCCTCTGCAGCTCTGGTTCGATCCCGGCCCCCAGTGAGGGTCCCACATGGTTTGCAGACCTCTCCTGCCACCTGCTGCTCCCCTCAGCAGTGCACTTCGTAAGTCTGCCTGTTCTATTCCCCGCTCTGGTTCTGGTGAATTCTCTCACCCTCCCATGCTTCTGACTGTACCCAGTGCTTGTACAAATAAATAAATAAATAATTCTTTAAAAAAAAAAAAAAAAGAATCTCCTTGGATGGTGAGGGGAGGCTCCTTGGTGGTGCAAGGGATTAAGACGCAGCACTATGAGGCTATCTGTAGCCACTGTAGCATGATTTGGATCCCAGGCCAGGGAGCTGACCCACATGATGCAGCATACCTCTCCTAACTTGCCCGCTGCTCCCCTCAGCCCTGTGTCTTGATCAATCCACCTCTTCTGTTCCCCACTCTGTCTTTGGTGAATCCTCTCACCCCCAACACCTCTGGTCTATACGCACAAATAAATATTTTAAAAAAGTCTCCTTGGGGATTTTAATGTTTCTCTTATAGTTTGTCTGGTGTCCCACTCCTGTCTAGGGAATCTAATGTGGAAATACAGGCAGGTTACATGTCGATGATGAAGCAAACAGAGAGGTATTTGTTTCAGGCCTAAACTGCAAGCTCATTAGAGCAAAGATTATATGAATGTATATTTTGGGTTGAGGGTTGTCAGATTTAGCAAATAAATTTAGAGGGCCACCAGTAAAACCTGAATTTCTGATAATAAATATATGTTTAATATATGTCATATTTGGGGCATACTTTTAAAAATCTCTTATCTGAGGTTCAAATTTAACAGATTGTCCTATATTTGACAGTTCTATGTACACTAGAAGAGAACTATTTATGAGAAAGACTGAGACCCAAGGAGAGATAGTATTGGAGCCTATTAAAAATGGTCTGAGAGGGCCTCCCCGGTGGCTCAGTGGTTGAGCGCTGGGTTGCGAAGCTGCCCGCAGCCTTTGCGGTGCCGGTTCGATCCCCGGCTGCTCCCTGGCCACCGGAGGAGGGTCCCACATGGCGCGCAGACCTCTCCTGCCGCCCGCTGCTCCCCTCAGCAGTGTACTTCGGTCCTTCTGCCTGCTCTGCTCCCCGCTCTGGCTCTGGTGAATTCTCTCACCCTCCCGCGCTTCTGACTGTACCCAGTGCTTGTGTAAATAAATAAATTAAATAAATAAATAAATAAATAAATCTTTAAAAAAAAAAAAATGGTCTGAGAGGGTGGACAGATTCCATACAAATACATAGTCTCCTGAGCCCTGACTTGTCTTCTTTATCAACCAGGGATCTTCCATGTAAATACAATAATTTAGAAAACAATAAACCAGCTGCTAGAAAATCCATGATGATGCCCAGGGAAAAGTAGACTTTAAACATCTGAAATGCCTGCCAAGATCAGAGAGCATCAAAACTGAATCTCTACGTGGGAGCCAGATAAATAAGGACCTTTCTCCCCCTTAATCTCAAATTTGAAGAATTTGAAGCCACAGTTAATGAAATGGACTCCAGAAAGCAGAGGTACTTGGTGGAGGGAAAAGAGTCCAGTTGTGCTTCCAACTTGTGTCCACCCTAAGCTGTATTTTATCCTAAATCCCAGTTCATGAATTGTAGTTACATGGAACTGGTCATTTTAAATTACTAAACCAAAAGTACTTTTAAGTGACCTGACAAATCTTAGTAATACATAAAGTATTATCAAGATTTTAGAAACTAAAATTACTTTAAAATAAAACATTAAAGAAAAACAAACAAATAAATACATCAGAAGTAAGGTCAAAGTAAAGTTCAAATGCCATCTGCATTTTTATCCATGAGGCAGAGATAAAAATAACTCACTCTAAGTAGACGTAAAGGGATTATGAAAGAAAGAAATAGAAAGAAATATGTTGGCACTATGATTAACTCTCTTGACTTATTTTTGTTCAACAAGATAACTCATATAAATAGATACATAGATAAATTCATGCATAGATGACAGACAGAATATACTATTACATCCTATTATCTTTTTTTCTCCCCTTTTTATTGTATCTTCCCATCTCTATGCTTTCTCATTGTCTAAATGAGTGCAGAGGAGGCTGGGTGGGAGAAAGGACTACAGGAAAATAAAACAAAACATCATAGCAAATTCTTGCTGATATATAAATTTAGTTTCAAAATTCTTTTGTTACAAAATCCATTTTAATATATATGTGTGATCAGCAGATGAATTTTCTCTATATTAGTATGTATGACTTAATATATTTAGGGATCCAAGTTTCTGAGAAATAATTGATTTTTCTAATGTATGCCATATACTGTGATTTACATTAGTGCAATGGCTGTATTTGTATAGCAGGATTCTTCTAAGTCATATAGAAAAGGTCAGTAATTTATTTTAACACTATGAGGGAATATGTCATTTTGTTCATATGTAATATGTAATATGTCATTTTGTTCAACGAACTGATATGAAAAGAGAGCACAAAACAAAGATCA
Organism: Talpa europaea; assembly: GCF_964194135.1. Classification (NCBI taxonomy): domain Eukaryota; kingdom Metazoa; phylum Chordata; class Mammalia; order Eulipotyphla; family Talpidae; genus Talpa; species Talpa europaea. The sequence goes on from NC_140075.1 coordinate 106,304,759, forward strand.
TGCTGTTTTCACATTTTTAGATATTTAAAGTTTTGTTTTCAGTCCAGCTCATATAGAAAAATTAAGAAAAAAAATACACACTGTACTTCTTAGTGCCACAAAAATGATGCTGCAGAGATGCCTGAATAGAGATTATCATTGTTTGATGCTAGATTAATCTACTGCCTTTAGAAAAATCCAGGGTAACAAAAGATTATTTTTTCAAATACATAAAATTAAACAGTACATCAGGTTGATTGGGAATCATGATTATTTATTTCTCACACACTTCTTCAGATCAGACTCTCCTTAAACTGCTTCCAGTTGAGGTCTGCACCATGTGGGACCCTCGCCAGGAGCAGGATCGAACTGGCGCTACAGAGGTTGCGGGTAGTTTCGCAACGCAGCACTCAACCACTGCGCCATTGGGGAGGTCCTGTACGATGGTTTTAATATCAGATGGAAGTGGTGGTAAATTTCTGATGACTTACATTTGTACTTGAAAGAGTGGCTTGCTTTTAAAGATGGGGATCAAGGAAGAGTACTATAGGCAGCAGAATGTGAAAAGACAAAGGATTAAAGGAAAGTTAATTGGGGAAAGTCAAGATGCTCAATAACTTGGATGGAACTGTCTTCCAGGCTGAGAGATGCAAGATAATTTACAAACACATTGTGAAGGCCTTTGTGTAGGACAACTGTATATATATTGCATCTCAAATATGGCGCAAAACCCTATGCCTGTTTCTGAAAAAATCCAGGGCTAAATTTGTTTTAATAATATGGCACTAATAATTTCATTGAGAAAACAGTAATTGATAGCTAGTGGTTCGCATCCCTTATAGAATTGTTTAGTCAATGTCTTCTTATAAAAGATAGTGTAACTAGGCACTAAGTGGTGGGGCACAGCATGAGTGACCAGGAGTTGTTTTCATGAGGCTCTTCTATTTTCTGTTGGTCTCATTATACTGCTGAGTTTGTGAACCTTAGTCAAGATGAGCTGGAGTGTGGAAGAGACTGGTTTTATCTCAGTTCCTCTTCTTAACTGGTCATGGGACTGTAAATGGGATAAAATATTGTCTACCCCATGAGGGTGCTTTGAAATTAAAGGATGTGACACATGTAAATAATGTAGTACATTGTCTAACACATAAAATAAGTACTCAATAAACATTAGTTATTGTTATTAATACAAAGAGACCGGTTAGGAAGTTTGTGAAAATAAGTTGTGCTAGAGATATTTAGAGTTTTGGTAATGGGAGCAGGATAACTTAGGTATATTTCTAAAACTATTCAGTAGTATTCTGATACAAAATTAAGAAAAAAATTAAAAAACATTGTTTATTGTTTTTATGATCCAGTGACTACAATGGTGGATCAATCATCAGTCAAGTTGCTATCTTATAGAAGAGGACCATGCTGTACTCTGAAAAATCATAGTTATATAGCTGTTCTCCTGTTTATACACAAGACTCTGTGTATGATATACTAACCTTCTCCTATGAAAATCATGGGTACATTGGGGATAAAATCTTGTAGTAGAACCTCACATTGTAGAATAAAGTCATAGACAGCTTGGCTACTTTTAATAACTGTATTTAGCCATGATCATTTAACTACATTTTTTTTTTTTTGCTTACTTTTGTAAGCCATCAGCCATCATTGACACCAGAAGATGAAACAAGATTTTACAGTTTGGAGGAGGGGGCTTTACCATTTTTTTTTTTGCTATCTGGCCCTCAATTATGTCTGTGGTTCTCGGACAATGTTATCTTGGCTTAGGGCAAGGTCTCATACAAGCCATCTCTCTCTAATGCTATTCATGCCAAGCAGCTGGACTATAGCTGCTTTGATATTTTAATATTTTAATAATATGACAGTAATAATTGCATTGAGATACAGTGGTGGTGAGAATCAAGTCCCCTGTGCCAACAGAGGCCATCACTGCCTACAGACTTTGTCAACTGTCATGTGGACTGTAGCATAATTAATTTCCATTTTATTTTCTCTAGGAAACATGAGGATGTTAAAAGAATTTCACGGCCCAGATATCTGTTAAATTAGCACCCCACTCCTACTCCCATTCTATGAATAGGAAGGAAGTAAATAGCTTTGAAATTAGTGCTATTCTGTAATGTTCAAAAGTAAAGTAAAAGCTGTCATTTAGATGTTCCTCACTAACTCCTAAACAGAGAAAAGCTGAACATGGTGATGAATGACAATTATGTTTAATTTCCAAGGCACCAACTTTCAGATGTAAACTCCAAGCCACTGTCATATAAATAAAATATTTATACATAAAAAGGACACTTAATGCAATCTCTGATTAACAAATTAAAAGAGTCAGAGGACTATCAAATTGGGGAAAATAAAATATCAATTTTAAAAAAGGTACTACTTTTGGAAACTTGTTTCTCTTAAATGTCTGAATAAATCTTGAGATATAATGGGAAAACTAGATGACTGTTCATACTTGTCAAAGGAAAAACAGGTCTCCTTTAATGCAGAAAAATTTAGGTAATCAATAAAGAACCAGAAGTTGAAAATTATTATTTCAATTATATATTCATTTCTCAAAATCTTTAATTGTTTCCATAAGTGTTACTGGTAGCTATTAACTAGCTGTATTCATTACATTGTTGTCATACATGTAATTTACACAGCTGTAGACATTTCCCTGAGTCATGCCCATGGTAAAAACTATTCATTAATCATTGCATTCATTCACACAAAGACAGATTTCTGTCTCTGAATCCTTCTCACCAAAGAATAACTAGATACCATTACCAATAAAGTAGAGTTGGCTCAGGTGAAACCAAGCTGCCATTCCATGGCATAATTTATTTATTTATTTATTTATTTTTAAATTTAAATTTTATTTTTACACTCCCCATACAATTACAACCCCCTTATTTTTACCCCAATCCCTCCTTTCCCCACCCCCAAGCCCCCATAGAGTGTCTCTTGTTCATAGTTGTTTGTTGATTTTGATATTTTCTTTCTTATAGTTATTCCTTTTCCTGGTCCCTTATTTAAGTTTTCTAGATTCCTGCTATGAGTGAGACCATCCGGTATTTTTCTTTTTCTTTCTGGCTTATTTTGCTGAGCATTATCCCTTCCAGCACCATCCATGTTGCTGCAAATTGCATGTGTTTATCTTTTTTGAATGCTGAGTAATATTCCATGGTGTATATGTACCACATCTTCTTGATCCAGTCATCTATTTTTGGGCATTTGGATTGTTTCCAAAGCTTAGCTATTGTAAATAGTGCTGCTATAAACATAGGGGTGCAGGTGCTCTTTGGAATGGATGTTTCTGTGTCCTTTGGGTAAATACCTAGGAGTGGAATTGCTGGATCATATGGAAGCTCTATGTTACTTGTAATCAGGGAAATGCAAATCAAAACTACAATGAGATAACATCTTACACCAGTGAGAATGGCACATACTAAAAAAACTAGCAACAACAAATATTGGTGAGGTTGTGGAGAAAAAGGAACTCTCCTGCACTGTTGGTGGGAGTGCAAACTGGTCCAACCACTATGGAGAGCTCTGTGGAGATTTCTTGTCCATGGTATAGTTTATTAAGTCTAAAAGAAGAAAACAAGGGCCTCCCTGCTGGTGCAGGGGGTTGAGCACCGCAATGTGAAGCTGTCTGCAGCCTCTGCAGCACGGGTTCAATTCCCAGCCAGCTGGGGAGAAACCCACATGGCGAGGCAGACCTCTCCTGTCTCGCCTGCTGCTCCCCTGAGCAGTGCCTTGGGTCTGCCTACGTGTTCTGCTCCCCACTCTGTCTCTGGCAAATTCTCTCACACTCCTATGCCTCTGACTGTGCCCCAGTTTTTTGTATAAATAAATCAATCTTTAAAATAAATAAATAAAAGAAGAAAACAAAAGCTATAGCATTCTTCAGGATGGACAAAAATTTCTACAAAAGACTAGCTGTACTTCTTGGAGAGTCAAGACATATTTCAGCATTCTGCATAACCTCCCTATTAAACTTTATGGTAGACATCTGCTTGAGAAGGTATTGATTCAGTGACTCGTGTTTTCAGAGATGTTCCCATCTGTTTCCACATTATGGACACACTAAATAATAATTTCACACATAAGAATGGCCTAAACAACTGGTATGCCTGAATCAGGAAGGTATCATTCAAGTGAACTTACTGAAAAAATAAAATTATCCTATGATCAATGTTTCCTGAAAAGCAGAAGGCATATCCAGAGAAAAGAATTAAAGAGGAAAACAAGGAGACTGGCAGGAAGAGTAGGTGATGTTCTAGTTCAGTGTTACAGTCACTGTTAGACCAATATACTTAGAATTCCTTGTATCATTTCAGGAAATTTGACCTTAACAAAGATGGCCTACGAGTGTAAATTGGGAAAAAACTAGTTTCTTAATCTCTGTCCAGTCTAATATTTTCTTAATTTTTGCTTTTCAACTCCCCATAATGTTCCCTTGGAAATGAAGTTCCCCCTGAGGAGATTGTTAATGGCATCAGGAAAGATGACTGTATTCGTTTTCTCTGGGGACCTAATCAATTATCACAGACTCAGTCACTTAAAGCAACACAGTTTGCTTATCTCAAAGTATCTGTGCATCAGGGATCTGGGTATGGATTAGCTGAATCCTCTGCTCAGAGGCTCAAAGGGCTGTAATGAAGACATGTCAGGAATGATGTGAGGCTTGGATTCCTCATCCATGTTCCCTGGTTGATGAAATTTATCCCAATGCACTTACAGGTCTGAGGTCCGTCCCTGTTTTCTTGTTGGCTGTGAGTTAGACATCACTTTCAACTCCTAAAGACACCATGTCCACAATTCCTTACCACTTTGGCCAAGTAACACAAATGCTTATATTTTCCAGATCAGCAACATTGTGTCTCTGACTTTTTTCAACAAGCTACAGAAAGGTTTCTGCTTTTAAAAGGCTCTCCTGATTAAGTCAGTTTGGACCAGGTTAATCTAGCTTTTGTAATATAACATAAGTGTTATTTCTTCATATTTCTTCATTATACAGACTCTACACCGCAGCAGGCAAGAGTTCTGGGGAACATCTAAGCATTCTGCCTTCCACAGAGTCATGAGTCACTGTTATTGTATTGTTGTTGTGAGTCATTGCTATTATATGGTTGTTAGTCATTATTATTATAATTACTTATTATTACATCTTGTTGAAGTCCCAAATGGCTATATAGTTTGGTTTTAGTTAATCTTTTTTATGGAAATGCATAACTTAAATTTTTAACTTAAGAAACGTTATGATGTTTGATTTTGTGTACATTTTTTTGTTGTTGTTTTCCTTTCTTCTATTGTTGTTGTTGTTGTTGTCGTTAATTTAGAAGTTACAAAGGTCCTTTTGGGCTTCTGCTGCCATAGTTAGCACACAAATTTTCAAGAGCAGCATTTGTATATCAAAGGAATGTTCTTTTTAAATAATTAATCTAATTAAATGAAAGCTGCTTCAGAACACCTTTCAGTCTGGAGCTTTTTTGATACCAAGTTAGTTTATTATAATTAAGTCTCCAGAAGGACTTATCCAAAACACATGGTGGAGTGTGAAATGTGTAGTTAGTATGCATGTTAATTTCTATGACATTAGGAAAATAAGCAAAGTGACTAAACCTAGGAATAAAGACCTTTTATCAATATAAAGGGAAGTATCTATTACTGAAAAACATTTAATTATGAACACAAAAAGCAAAAGCAAAACAATCCCCTTGAGCCTCTTTGAAACTGCTGCCCATGTGTTAGAAGTTGGTCTGTGATGCATCATGGCCTCTCTAAATGGACAGAAAAAATCAGGAAGGAGAATCCCTTGAGCATAAAATGTTTTATCAGGAACTTCCATTAATTCATTTCAAGGAGGCTTATTGGATAGAATAGCAAAATACATAATTATTAGATTTTATTTAACAGTGATAGTCCTAAATACCTTTTGAAATCTCACATTAAAAAATGGATTTGAATTAAATTTCTATAGTCATATTTGAATTTAGATACAATGATGTGGTATTCCATCAACTTAGCAAAAGCTTGCACTATTTTCATACCTAAGATCTTTCTGTAAACCTAATTTAAAAAAATCTCCCTGCAATTAAATTATTTCATGAGCTTTTAAAATCTGCAATTGCAAAGACTATTCACAAAAAAATGAATTTTAAAATGTGATTATTCATTGTCTCATAAACTATATCAATTTAATCACATTAGTTTCCCATAAAAGAGTAGGTAATGAGAATTTGATTATTTTTTACCTTGCAGACTAATTTATTTATCTTAATTATGTAAATACTTTTAAATAAGAAATAAGAAATTTTACATGGGTAAAGGTATGAAACTTGAAGTATTTATAGTCTTTAGTTTCCATTTTAAAATAACTTTCCTAATAAAATGAATTGAAACTTATACCAATAAAACAAAAACTGAATGATACAAAAGGAAGGATTTTCTATTAATTTATTCTGTCAGTTGGCTTTAAATATTGAGAGAGGAGAGAGGAAGCCAGCCTAAGTGGGCATGGAATAAGAATAGAGTCTGAGTGAAAATACATGTTGAATTTATGCTGTCTTAATTTCAAGCACTTATGTAGCAATTTTTAAATGAAAATAATGTAATAACAGTAATATCCAAAAGTTGGGGAAAGGTAAAAGCAAAGAAGAGGATGGGCAAGGTTGGCAAAGATTTCAGGGGGTGGAAATGATGGAATCACTTTAAGAGGAATGAGATTTTTTCATGAGGTAATGGTTACCAGGTCTTCTTACATTTTTAAAGGTCAGGATCAATGTAATATCATCATAATGGTGTTCACAGTTATGAGCAGAACAACTTGTCATTAATGATTTATCAAACATACTTCTACAATTTTTGTATACTAGTTGATATGCTCAATAAATGAGCTAGAGGTTATAGGTATTAAGAATAATGATTGCAATTTTCACTCTAAAAACTCCATGAGCTAGTCAAGAGCTGTTTCTCCAAGTTTCTACATTTTAAGGAATTTTCCTTAGTAGGTCACAAGATGCCTCTTTGTGAGGAAGTCCTCTATTTTATTCAATGGATTAAATATGATTCAGCATTTATGAATCTATAGACAGACTATAATGAACACACATAATATGCCCATATATAAAAGCAGTCACTGTCACTGTGTGTCAATAAATGTGAATAGTATATGAAGCCAGCATTTCCATATTTGAATTCCCATTTATTTTGCATGCCTTATAGTCATATTTTCTTTTCATGCCCATGAGTTCCTTTAGAGAAAAATGGAATTAGTCCATTAAACCAAGGCAAGTAAAGGTGTCCTGACTATAATAACTAACATCTGTCTATAAAATCATCTATATGTACCATACTATGAATAATAGAAAACCTTAAATTTGTCTGTGTAATCTTCACACAGGTACACAAAAAGGTTTAACAATGTGGAGCTGTGGTGAAGGATTTTATTCAAGAATATCTTTTAAATAAATGGATTCTAGGCTTTCCTCCAGCTTTGGCATTCTTTTGCTGTCCATGGTCCAAAGCTGGAAACAAGAAGAAACTACAAAGAAAGGAAGAATAGTTGAAGGCACATTCTTCATTTCAGTACTTGTGCTCAAAATGTCCTTGGGACTGATTTGATGAGGTAAAGTGTCAGTGTTGAGGAAGGAAGTAAATGAGTGGTCCTCCTTAACATAAAGAGGCAGCAAATGACAGAATAGCAGAGGCTATGAACACTAAGTCACATTGGCAAAATAAACATCATTCCCTGGGCAGGTTTCACCATTGAATTGGAAGATAAAAAAAATTACTTGGATTACAACCCTCCCCGGATACCTGTAAAAACAGGGAAACATGAGGCACTGTCAGAAGCAAATTGAGAAAAGAGGCACAGCCTCATAGAATATTCTAAAAGATAGTGACCAGAAAAAATAACCATGCATATAAACACAATGAATACAAAGAAAAGCAATTCCTCATTAAACTTCCTTAAGTTTAATCTCTGACAATTCTCACAATATCCCTTTCTAAGAAGACTAAATGGAAGTCAAATAGTTGAAAACTGAGTCAGAGAAAAGATTCATAGCCTTACGTATGCACCTAAAAAAATACATATATATATATATATATATATATTTATAACCTTCTAGGTGGAGAGTTTTTCAATCTTTCAGAAAAGGATTTTTTCAAATGATAGTTTTACCTGCCCATTCCTCCAATTCCCTCATCCTAAGAGTGGCTACACACAAAATACAAGACTCTCATTCTGTAAGTCTCATTTTGCATCTTTGTTAAAACTTTCCTTCACATAAAATTTTGATTGACTGATTGTGGTTCCACTGTCACTTGTCAGAAGCCAGCTTGTTTTTTCTTTGTAAATTACAGCATGGGAATCTGACAAATCAGAAGGAAAAATGAAGGGGGGGAGAGAGGGAGACAAAAGAATTATCCTAGAAATAAATAAGACAAAGTACAGAAAGTAAATTATCTTAATCATTTCATGCTTCATAGCATTTATAAGAATATCAATTTCATAAAACTAGAGTTCAAAGTATAGTTGATATTAAAATAAAAGTATATAAAAAGAGAAATGATAGCAAAGGAATTGAAGACAAACATAATTATAATACTAATGTATAGATTAGAAATACTAAGAAACAGAATAGGGCCTCCCTGGTGGCACAGGGGTTGAGATGCAACCTATAAAGCAATCCGCAGCCACTGAAGCACGAGTTTGATTCCTAGCCAGCCAGGGAGCAACCCACATGGTGCAGCAGACCTCTACTGCCGTGCCTGCTTCTCCCTTCAGCAGGGTGCGTCAGTCAATCTGGCTGTTCTGTTCCCCACTCTGTCTCTGGTGAATCTTCTCACCCCCACACCTCTAGCTTGTACCCCAGCTCTTGTATGCATAAATAAATCTTTTTTTAAAAAAAGAAATAGAATAAAAGAATTTAGTGACTACTCGAGAGAGTGAAAACAGATGAAAGTTACAATTAGATTGCCTATTCTGAATAGAAAACATCCAAAATAACCCAATATAAAAATGACAAAATGAACAAAACTGGCATACACTATAGAACAGATTTTTTTCAAATGGAGAAATATTTTAATCATCATACCAAAGACTAGATCATGTTTTAGAAAAACTTGAAGCAAAATTCTCTAAAACAGAAAACTGGACAACCTTATACAAAAGAATAAAACTAGACCACTAACACCACACATCAGAATTCATTCAAAGTGGATTAAAGACATAGATGTGAGACTTAAGGCCACTGAATACACAGAAGAAAATAGGCCACACACTCCTTAACATCAACCTTAGAGAGGTGTGTGGAAGCTCATCTCAAATGCAAGAACAAAAGCAAAAATAAAGAAATGGGTCATCAAACTATAAAACTTCTACACAGTGAAGGAAGCCTACATAAAATAAAAAGCCTACAGAATGGGAGAAAATATCTGTACATCATATATTCAACAAGTGGTTAAGAAAAGTTACAAAGAATTCATAAAAGTCAACAATAAGGAAACCAAGCAACTCAATTTTAAAATGTGCTATCATCTGAATAGACACTTCTCCAACGTCACAGAGGCCAATAGGCACATGAAAAGATACCCGACAGAGTGGGGTACAGAACAGACAGAATGACTGAAACACTGCTGAGGGGAGCAGCGGGTGAGACAGGAGAGGTCTGCCGCGCCACATGGATTGCTCCACAGCCTGCGGGGATCGAAGCAGCACTGCAGAGGCTGCGGACAGCCTCATAGCGCTCCGCTCAAGTGCCTGCACCACCAAGGAGGCCTCCCCCTCACCTCTTTTTATAAGAGAAATGAAGATCAAAACAAGGATGAACTATCACTTCACACCTGTGAGAATGGCTTTTGAGTCTTCTTTGCTCCCTCTGCATTATCTTTTCTCATATCAGGATTAGTTTTGTTTTCTTAGCAGAATGAAGATGCTAGATACTTTTCTGCCAGGTGTGCTTCTATTTCTACTAGAAGTACAGGTATCCCCTTCACTTTTGATGTTGTAAATATGTAAAGCATTGTAAACAAAGGCTCTTTCTATGGTACATTTATTCATTCTAAACTTTGAGTTAATGAGACTTTTTGAGATCACATTGATACTAATTCTCTCCAGTGAATTTTCCCCTCCTCTCTCAATAAATCCTACTTTATATCTGCACTGTGTGGTGCTAGCTTTGTGCGACACGACTCCTTTGTGATTTCTTATAAAGTTCCCTGAGAGGCAAATATCTTGAGTTCTTTCATGATTGAGAATACCTTCCTATTGCTTGTTCTTTAAAATTCTCTCAGCAGCATGCATTAACTTAGAAAACAAATTCCTTTTTTCTATTTTTCTATTTTCTATAAATCTTGTTCTAGTTTCTTCCAACTTTGCATATACAATGGAAAGATTCAAAGTTATCCTGAATTTCCCCCATAGTAGTTATTTTTGACAAAAAGCATCAATATCAATTTGTTGTTAAATCTCAGTAGCATAACTAGTACAAACTTGGTGATGGGGAATTATTTTTAATTGAAGTAACATGAGTTATACCATAAACATTTCAAGGTGTTTGCTTATATCAATATCAAATAAAATTAAACTTACCATGTTTATTAAAATAGCACTTATAATATCATTTTAAGGTATGTATATCCAATAATTTTTCTATTAGTCTATTTTTCTATTTGATCTTCTAACGGTATATAAATACAATGATGTCTAGATGTTGAGATAATCTAACAATAGCAATTTCCAGAATTAAAGTGGTTTTTTTTTTCACATTTACCTTTTTCTGTATTCTTTGATGTTTTTATAATGGGCAAGTTTGATATTTTACTAAGGAATAAAGTAATTATTTTTCAGGAATTGTTGACACAAACATGTTTAGACAATAGATGATAATAACAGTGGTAAATGCATGGTAATAAAACAGTGTTAGATGCTTGTCATCTTTTACTATGGTTTCTACAATCACCTTGATATAGCTATCCTTTGGACAATAACCCAACGATAATGATTCTGAATGTATAATATTGACATCAACTCTACATCTTGATTGAGGTGAGGATGGCAGGTAATTAACATAAAAACAACATTTTTTTAATGTGAGATGTCTGCACATATAAATTCATTTTATATTCATAGTAATCCTTGAAATTGAGGATATTAAAGTTCCATTTTAGAGATGAAAAATAGGAAACTCACAGATATGCACTCAGTGTTGGAGCCAAGTTTTAGAAGCAACACCCCCTCCCACCGCCACCACCAGCAGCAGCCTCACCACTGCCACATATATACTTTGGCATCTTGAAACTCTTCACATCTCTCTGAGAGTGGCTCATTCATGAATCATGACCCCCAAATTTCCCAGATCTCCATTTTCCATGTGCTATGCACTCATTTATTCTATAAACTCTAAAATGTCAGAGTTGAACCTGCTATTACTATAAAAATTTTGACATCTTATGGTGGATTGACCAACATATGCTGTTAATAAGATGAATATTAGCATAAATGTTCTTTCTCTTTGCACATATGAACCTAACTTTCTGCAGCCTCATTTTTCACATTTCATCTGAGTGTACGTGTCATTAGAAACAACTCATTGGCATAATGTGTTCATTTGTGTGGACAGAGGGCCCAATCCAGACAACTGTGCAAACATTAAATGGTAACATAAAATAAATTCTTAACATTATATATGAACACTGAAATCAGTATATTTTGTGATGTGATGAGTGAGGGGGAAGTTCAAGGACATGAATGATTAGGTATTTAAGCAGATGTATAAAGGAATGGTATAGATGTGGGACATTGCTCTATGTTTTGATTATTGACAAACTGAAGGGTGAAATGGTATTCTAGAAGATGCCCGAGTGAAGAAGAGTGGATTGTGTGTTGACCCGATATGGTTTGGAAAAGGGCTAAATCAGGATGGAAGGGATTGACAACAACAGTAAACATGTAAAATAGAGTCAGAATTGGGAGAGAAAGGGAGGAAGTGCTATAGTGTTTTTTGCAGTCTGCAACATAATGTGGCTAATGCATGAAATTCAGAAATAAAAAGGTGAAAAATAGCAAAATTGGAAGAGTTGGCATAGCTCCCTCACAGATCTCTGCAACAAGGACCATGTATTCATCCTTTAACCAACATCGATTGGCATTTTAGCAAAATTAAAGAAAATTCATGTAGGTCATGGATACAAAAATATAAAAGTGTCTTCTTTCCCATTTTTTTGCATTAGTCCCCAAGGACAGGGTCCTTAACTTGCCCTGTACTGAAAATTCCAGTGTTGCATCTAGACACAAAATATTCTTTAACTTCAAAATTGATACATATGGAGACATACATGGCCACACCAAATTTAAATGTGGGTAAAATGTAGACAGTTTTCACTAGTTGTAAGAGCTCCATTTCACTTTGAATAAAATTCATTTGTCCTATCTTCTCCAAGAATCTGCATTATCAATAGTCTCTATTTGCCTCTAGAAAGACATGTCACTTTCTTTTAGTTTTCTGTCAATGTCTAAAATACGTCAAATGGGTTAAAGAAAGCAGGGACCCTACTTAAAATTTGACAAATCAAAGAAAAATAATGTGTCCATGCATACTCCATACTGTTCAGGACTGAGATAGACAGTACCTGCCAAGGGGGCCTCCCTGGTGGTGCAACGGGTTAAGATGAAACCTATGAAGCAATCTGCAGCCACTGCAGCAGGAGTTCAATCCCTGGCAGCGAGGGAGCAAACCTCGTGGCACAGCAGACCTCTCCTGACTCTCCTGCTGCTCCCCTCAGCAGTGTACTTTGGTCAATCTGCCTGTTCTGTTACCCATTCTCTCTGGTGAATCCTCTCACCCCCCACACCTCTGGCCTGTACCCGAGGAGCTCTTATATGCATAAATAAATAAATCTTTAAAAAAAAAAACAACAACAAAGAAAGTACCTGCCAAACGGCCATTGATATTTCAGTTCTGAGGAAGAAGGTGCCTGTAGTAGATTGAATAATGACTTCAAGTAAAAGGAAAAGGAGGGGTCTCCCTGGTGGCACAGGGGTTAAACACAGCACTATCAAGCTATCGCCAGCCACTGCAGCACTAGTTCAGTCCCTGGCCAGCCACAAGGCACAGAAGACCTCTCTTGCCTCCCTGCTGCTCCCCTCAGTAGTGTATTTCAGTCAGTCTGCCTGTTTTGCTCCCCATTGTCTCTGGTAAATCCTCTCACCCCTTGCACCTCTGGCTTACACCCCAGTGCTTATATGCATAAATAAATAAATCTTAAAAAAAAAAAGAAAAAGGAAAAGGAATTTTTATGGTCCTATAATCTTTGACTTTATTTGGGGAAAAAAAAATCTCTGCAGGTGTACTTAAATTTAAAATCTTAAGATGAGCTTACTCTGAATTATCCAGATAGATGCTAAGTCCAATAATACATGTCCTTATAAAATATAGACAAGGAGGAGACAGAAACAAAAGAGAAAGTGATGTGAAAACAGAAGCTGATGTGGAGTTTATGGGGCCACGGGTCAAATCCATGGAATGTCCACAGCCATCAGAAGCTAAAAGAAGCAAGCAAAAGTGCCTGTGACCCTTCAGAGGGAACAGGTCCCTGCTCAAACCTTGATTTTAGACTTTTGTCCTGAGTGATGAGAGAACAAATTCTGTTGTTTTTAGCCACCCAGTTTCTGTGAATATGCAATTCCTAATAAAGAGACAGATGTAGCAGGCACTTAGAAATTTAGTGATCACAATTATTTAACTGTCTCTGTTCTAAAATTATACTCAATAAGCAATCATTTCATTATGTATTAGTTAATTAAGTAGTTCTCTCAGAAGTCTACAAGAGTCATTTTTGATGGGAAGAAAAAACAATCAGTAGCAATCCACAAAGTAAAAGTAGGTGATTGTTTATATGGTAGGATTATTCTTTTGCTCCAAATTGTTCCTCTTGCCACTCCACTAAGATAGGTCCCCAAACAGTCATTCCTTGGTATAGTATTTTAATTACAGAATAATTTTCCAGGCTACCCTAGCTAAAGTACAAACAATATAGCTAAAAAGGATGATTTTTACCTATTGTGTTGCATTCATTATGTATTAGTGAGAAGAAAAAAATCAAGGCTGTTTAATTTCTAGCATGGAGGACAGAAATAAGGCAAGCAAATGAAAATTCACTGGCATATCAGGATCACATTTTAGCAAATAAACTGTTTTGGTAGATCTTGAATACAAATGAGTTCTCAATGATGGAAAATCAATTCTTTTTAATATATATTATCAAACGTTTTTTACAGTTTCCTTAAGGAATTAAAAAAGTAAACTCTGACCCAGTGAAATAAAAGTGAAATAGGCAATACTATTATACTCTGTCTAGAAAAGGACAATGGAATGAACCCTACTTTTTGTTTTGTGAAAGATCTACCTCATAATAGCAGCAGACTGGAGATACTACTTAGTTAAAACGTCTTCTTGAAGAATTGAAAACACAATTTTGCCAATTGCACTCTCCTGTACAGGGATACAATCAAACTATGCAGAGAGTGAACATCTAGCATCAATGGGCTATATGTTATACACAATAGAAAAGTTTAATTCAACAACGTATATTAATCACTTATCACAAAATCAAGTATAGATACATCTCATTAAATTGTGACCTTTATTATCTTCATCATAATTGTCATCATCTGTTTTCCATATTTAGCAAAGATGACAATTATGATGAAGATAATAAAAAGGTTACCAATTAATGAGATATATCTATACTTGATTTTGTGATAATATATATGTTGTTGAATTAAACAAATTTCAGGATAATTGGTTCCTTCTTGCAGCTTTCTCCACTAAACAGTGTTCAATGATTCTACACAACTCTTTGATTGGTCTTAATGATACACACTAATGTTATACATGCCACACTTACTAGAAAATAAACTAGAATTTTTTTTTTTTGTATTTATACCACCTAAAATTCAGAACGCAGATTCTCACTAACTTGTTCACGTTCAATCTATTTTATGAGTTTATCTCTTTGGAGCCATTATATACACACACACACACATATATATATATATATATATATATATAAAATGTAGCATATTTACCCTTTATCTGAGATTAATTTAAAATATATTATAATCAAAATATTTACTATTTCCTTCTTCATAAACTGGGACTGTAGTTCTTCCAAGCTAGTTCTATACAAGAGATTAATAAATCTAGGCCCAGCAATCATGTATATTGACCATTTCCATAACTACATTCACATTAAGAATTTCTAAAGAACAGCATAAAAGAGTACATGCTGGTGTTCTACCCACATTCTCTCCTTAATATCTCCAACCATCTCCTTTAGGACAAGACCTCTGACTGTTAGTAATGCTACCCTGAGTTCCTACAGCATCTCTGTTAGTCCAATTAGCAAGGTGTCTTTATTTGTAGATGATTATTTCTCTTTCATCTAGTCTTTCTCACCTAGAGGAGAAACACTCTCTAAGTTTATGTCTATTATATTTATCTCCAATTGTCAAAATTTCCCTATAACTCACACCTTGCACCTCTGGCCTATACCCCAGTTCTTATATGTATAAATGAATCTTTTTTTTTTTTTTAAAGACTGCCTCAATAAAAAATAAATACTTTTCAAAAGTACAAATGGTGGTAGCTTTTCAACTTCCTGAGTAATTTAGAACTTTTTGTGCAAAAGCTGATATTTTCACTTTGACTGGAGGATACTACTTATTGTTTCTATACACACTGGTGTCCTTAATTGAATGGGCAATGGAAGGCCACTTAAATTAGTTTACCTTCAGTAAATATGTCATGGACTGCCAACATCTGGTTTATAAAGAAGTCTCAATAATTTTGTAGAAAATAGACTGGGAATGTGTTGCACCAGCTGCCACCAAGCAACCCACCTAAATCTTCTATCAGTTATGCCATCTGATTAATACAGGAATCCTGACTTCCATTTATGGACTAAATAGCATTATTTTCTTTACTCACTGGGTTAACACCTGATACTTTCAAATATCAGGTTCAAATACTATGCATTTAAATTGACCTTATATTTAAAATTTAGTTTTAATGCTCATAATGAGATGATTTTTAATTTTTAAATATATATTAATTGTGTTAATATTGCTTTGTCATGTCCATTGTAGACTGGTAGGCATAACAAACCTGAAATTCTTTTGGATCTTCTATCAGTAAATATATTATTATAAACCTAATTTTGAGTATTTTCATAATAAATCAAAAATATCTCAGTATTATAATCAATGAAGAGTGTGTGTTGACAACTGAGATGCGAGCTGTTGGATGAGCCAAGTCAGGTCATTCTTTATTTCTTTATCACTTACTAGCAAAACAACCTTGACAACACTGCAAAGTATCTAAGTCCTCATCTGTAAAATGGGGTTATTCAGAGTCTTATGTTAGGTATGCTCATAGTATTTGTATATATAGATGGGTAAAGCATAGTAGGGCCTTTATAATAGGTTAGTTCTTGCCTTTATAAGTGACAATAGCTTCCTTCTCATCCCTAGCATCTCCATCGCAACATCCCTCTGCCTGGTTGAGAACAAAGAAAACTTAAATTTGGATTTTAATAATTCAGCTGGATCATTTACAATGTGTTTTATTTTCTTAAAAATGTGTATGAGTGTAGTATTATAACTAGATAAAATAACAGTTCTTAGAATAGTGTTATTGAATAATACAGTATTTTGTTTCTGAGCATACCAGTTTTGAATGTATTATCCCCAAGTTGTATTTCCCAGAAGGGTTCCACTGTTTTCATATTTACATTTTGATGGTAACATGATAAAAAATAAGCTCGGCTTTTCCAAGACTTTTATTTTTAGACATTTTACCTGTAAGTCTTTAAGAGATCTACATTTAAAGTTTAAAGTCAAGGTGAGTCATTTGTTTGCACACACCATGAGAATTCACATGATAAACCATGTTATTTAGAGACAATTTGCCTATAATTCACAGAATATACAATAGCAAGATGTGTTAGAACTTAAAATCAGGAGTCACTTATTTAAAAGTCACAGACCATAAGTTTTCCTATATTTTTTTCACAGATAGAGTATTTCTCTCGATTTAAAATTTTTCCCCAAAAATATCCTGAGACATCAATTTGCATCATGAACTAATGGCAACAATTTTGTCCTAAGTCCCTGAGGAATAAAAAAGACACTGTCAGAATTTTGGCTGAGATTCCCATTGTATTAATTTTCTACATAAGAACCAGTTGAAAAGTGATGCTTCCAGTGACATAGATGGAGGTCTTCTAATACCAACTTGTATTTGCTGTCCTTTAAAGGTAAAGTTTTTCTTGCACCCCAGACATTTAAAGCAATTGGAAATCTCCTGATTGACTTGGGTACTTACTCGACTTTACATCAAACGAATAACCAATCGAAAACAAGCGGCACTCTGACTGCCAATCTTCACCTCCGAGGTGAAATCTCAGTCAATAAATGGCTCCTGTTGGAAACTGTGAGTGACATTTAACTAAGGAGTGCAAAGTGCGTGGCTATATTTTTGACACCATTCCTCCCACACAACTGTCAGCAAGTCTGAATTAACACTGGAAGTCTATATAGATTTCAGTGATGGATGAAGATATTTAAGCCACATCACAGAACCTCGGAAGTAATGGGTTTGTTCAGATGCCTATATATTTGTGTTACCTCATTTCGTTTTGTTTACCCATCTTCTTTTGTCACCATAGACACCATTATAAAATTCATATACATTTCTCATATACAGTATGCTACATATTCCCCTAAGAAAGCATTTGGAGTTGTTGCTTTTATATAACAAATATCCTTTGTGTCAGATCAGCATTTTATGTACACCAAAATCAAAATATTACTGACTGGAAAGTCTGGCTGATATTATTAGATAATAAGCTGTTTGCAATTTTCTGTATTTTATTTCAGGTATATCCTAAAAGGTATTTTCTTCTATGTCCTCTTCCCTCATCCTTTTCCTTAGGCATTCAGAAGTTGAAGATGTGAGGACTAATTATGCAGCGATGCTGTTAACACAGATCAGGAATGAGTATGTAAACTGCAAACTCTTCCTGATTGTATAGTCTGGGAGACAGCACCTTGCACAGTGCAGTGGGTTCTGGGAACATATTCCCAGGTAACTTGCTGAACTCATTTATTGCTAAATGAAAAACACTCTAGATTCCATTAAACTGTTTTTGTAAAGGGTCAAATAGTAAATATTTTAGTCTTCGTCACTACTCAGATCCACGATTCTTTGCAAAAGCAGTCACAAATGACATGCAAACTGATAGGTGCAGTTATATTCTGATTATTTAATGACACTGGACTTCAATTTTGTATAACTCAATGTGTGATAAAAATTCTTATTTTGATGCTTTTTAAATAATAGTAGTGTGAAAAAAATCCTCATCCCAAGGGGCATACAAAAACAGCTAAATGGCTAAGTTTAATACATGGACCAATGTTTGTGAGATCTCGATTTTATGTAGTTAAAAAATTGTTGTGCCCAATTATCACTCACATCCATTCAAGAATCAGTCAAGACCACATTAATTGTTGGTCATTGCAAAAATCAAAGTGAGAAAATATGATTTCATTATAATCAGAGAATGAGAGTCACATGACTGGTGAAGTCATTCACTTTTTGATTTAATTTCTATATACACCTAGAATTTTTCTGGGCTTTTGGGAAGTCTTAAGAAATGAGAAAGGCAAAAATGACCTTCAGTTTTAGTCTTTGCAAAAATCATCTTCCAGTTGTCAGTATCAATGTGTTCAGTCCACTCTGAAAAAGCTTGTGTTATGTAAGTGATGAATGTTCTGTTTTGAAATAATCTGTTCATGATGAAGCATTTTCTACTCCTCTTGATGAGCTAAACCAGGTAAAATTTGCACATATATTTGACTGTGATAATTGGTATTTCTGTGGCTATTATAGCTTGCCTTTTTAATTTTGGTTTCCAAAGCAGATTTTTAAAGGTTAAAGATATTTGAATAAAAATTATCTTTTAATATTTCACTTTTATTGAAAAAAATTTTGAAGTAACTTGTGGTCTATGCAGGTAGAAATATTTACTTCACCTGTGACTGACAAAAATTCACTTTAGATCAGAAAATTACAAAAATGAATTACAAATTTGCTTTCTGAATATCAGGAAGTTAAACAGTATGAGAAGCTTTTACTTTTTTAATGGTTGATTTATTATCATCTTCTATTGGAAAAGGGTTAGAGGAAAACTATTCAATTCTGGGGTTAGCCAACCAGATGTTTGACCAAATCATATTTATTCTAAAGAAAAATCAAAACCTCAGATGTTATAGAAGCTTACCTCAGGAATCTGAACCAATTTCTTAAAACCTCCTCTGATTCCTCATCTATTTTCAGATTCAAGATCCAACTCATAAATCTGATGCTAGAATATTTGTTGATTAATCATTTTCTTTTCTAGACATATTTGACAATTTCACATGTCAAAAACCCTAATTCATCATAATTTGTTTTATATGGAAAATATCCAGTAGATTTTTTTAAGTTTATTAAATGTAAGAGGAAAAAGAATTGCAGCAAGTCAATTACTATTTTATTTTCCAGTGTTTCCCCATATGATAAAAACGTAAGCTTTATTATAAATGAGATGGAAAGTGTTTTTAATGAAGTTGGATTATTACTGTTTTCACTGAGAGGAAATTTTGCCAAATGCTTTAAAAAAAAAAAAAACACAGTGATCCTATTTTCATTATGGACATTAAAGTATATGGAAAATGCAGCAATGCAAAGATGTTTCATCCAACAATCTCATTCTAATAAATTGTTGAATTAGATGAGGGGTCTTATTAACTTCTCTTTAATGCTTAAGAAGAATAAATAAATCCTTAGGCTAAAGGCAAAGGGTCAAAATACATCAGAGTTTTCTTATGAATTTAACTGAAAAATATATTAGACAAATTTGGCAATGATGCTATTCCTCATTGCACCCTTATAGGAAGTTAATGTGATTGCAAGCAACAGATGCATATAATATGTGAGGCTTTTCCCTAAAAAATAAAGCAGCCATGGAGACTCTTAAAGTTCTGTATTTTGGTATAGTCCTACAGACCTAGCTCAGTGCTGTGATATATTGGTTTTACATAGTAGTGTACTGGATGGTTCATTGGGGAAGTTAATGATTGCCAAGAAAATAAAAGGCTATTATGATTTAATTTTAGTAAAGAGCTATCATCCTTTCATGCGAGGACTAGTTCACTGTTCAGTTTCCCTCTTATATTGGGCACACACCTGGACTCATTTTTCAGGTCGCTTTTTATTTAGATGAGGCCATATGTATGACTGAAATCTAGCCAAATGAATGTGTGTGGTTTGATATGCACCACTGCTCGGTCAATCCATAAAAACCTCATATGATCCTTCTCAATCTTCTCATTTTCTTTATCCCTCTTTTTCTCTCTGTTCCCTTTTGCCAACTGAAATCAATTTCCCAGGTGATCATGTAACAATGTGTTAATTATAGCAGAGCCTTCATTTTGGGATCTTGCATGACTGCATGGACTACAGGGGATTCTTTTTTTCCATCTTCATTCCAATTGTACTTATAGTATGTGAAAGAAAAAAAATAACTGTAGTGTCCAAGCATCAAGATTAAAGCCACAGACAAAAGAATGGGCCAAGACTTCTATCTTACACCACACACAAAAATCATCTCAAAACAGATTAAAGACTTGAATGTAAGACCTGAAATAATAAAATTTCTAAAAGAAAACAGAGGCACTAAATTCCTTGACTTGGGGTTGGCAATCATTTGTTAGCTTTGACACCCAAAATAGAGAAAACAAAAGCAAAATAAATAAGTCAGACTACATCAAACTAGAAAGGTACACTGTTAGTGGGAATGTAGGGTGGTCCAGCCCCTATGGAAAAACAGTACAGACATTCTCAAGGTATTGAAAATATAACTACCATATGACCCACAATTCCACTCCTAGGTGAACCCCTACCCAAACCCTGCACCTCTGGCCTATACCCCAGCACTTATATGCAAAAATAAATAAATCTTAAAAAAAAAAAAGTAAAGATTCTCACATAGAACTTCCAGGGACAATGAAAACTCTTTAGTTAAAGTTAGTTTATAATTACAGCTTGAAAATTAATGTGAATGAAAAAATTTCTACCCCATTCTACACCCACCTATCATTTTCATCAAATCTTAGCAGTTTTCTATCTATTTAACAGAAATACTGGATTTGAATGGCTTCTTTTTAGAATACCCTTAATATTGGACTAACACAAAGTAAGATTGTCTTATAATGCTGTATATGATTTAGGGGACTAGGTTCACACCTCCTCAGGCATATGTCATCACATCACACTCCCCCACCCAAACACCCACAGTCCTTTACCATAGACCACTCACTCCCCTCACCTGTTTCCACACATTACCTCTCCACCCTACCAAATGCAGTCACATTTCTAGGGTTATTTTTTTTTTATTGAGATAACATTGAGTTACAACATTGTGTATGATTAACTCCACATAATTATCCTCAGGAAAGCATGAATTGCCTTGTAAACTAGTTCTCACAATGTCTTTCATACAAAATGAAATAAAGGAGGGAATACGCTCAATTACTTTATTTTGAACAACAGAGAACTACTGGGGAAAAAAAAAAAACATGAGTAACTTAACACAACATAGTAATTGCTATGAATATGAATCCACAATAACTGATTTGGAGTGAGACTGCTTACCAGTCAGGATCCTGGCAAAAATTAGATGATTCTATCAAAATAGGTAATTTCAGGAATGTTTAATAAAGGGATTTTTTTTAATAAAGAGATTATTAACAAAAGGTGGGATGAGCTTAGGAAAATCACAATGACATATATAGTAGAAAATAATTTCAGTTTCTTCTAGTAAATAAAAGTCAGTCTCATACCATCAATTTCCATTTGCACATGATGCTAATCTAACTTGATTTCCCCATTTTCTTTCAGCTCAGCACTTTTTTTTTGTCAACACCTGAATGGTCATCCAGTGGAGAAACAGACATGAGGAGTTTTTCTCATTGTTTTATAATTAATAGTAATAAAAGCCCACTGGTGAATATGAGAAAATCTGGTCTACAGTTTTCTCAAACAACATCACACCTGTGTTGGACATGAAAACAGAAGAGAGTATTTTCTAGGAAACAAAAGGGGAAAGTGTGATTCAGCCAAAGAAAATAGTGTCTACAGGCATGAAATAATGTGTCACAAGAGGAAGCTGATGTCCATGTTTGTGAGAGTACCCACAAGTGCAGGATGCAGAGTTAGGAAGGCAAACTAGCAGATTGCACCACAGAGGCCCTTGGAAGCAGCTAGAGCATTATCCTGAAGTTGATGGGACATCATAAGAATTCCCCCTGTAGCTGTAACATTTATATTGCAAAAGAGAGTGTCAAGATTGCATTGCAGTAGTTCAAATGAACTAAATGGATGTCCATAACATTAGTGATAAAGTGAAAAGGAGCAAATCTTGGCTTGGGTTTTCAATGGGTACTCATACCATTAAGTAAGTTAAAGAAAAATAATTGACAGTATTAGAGAAGAGGAATCTGTAAACTCAAGTTTTAAATGGTGAAGATGAGGTAGCTATGAAATATGTGGGTAGATTCTCCAGAAACAGAGTTGAACGTGTTTCTAAAACTCAAGAGAAAAATCTAGGCTAGAGCTACATAATGAGAACCCTAAATTCCCTGCACAGTGTTTAAACATGGATTAATTCAGCAATATTTAGTGGTTACTATGGACCAGGCAGAGCTCCAGGTAATAGTGATATAGCATTTAAATAAGATGTTTGTATTTTAAGTAACTATACTTTAACAATAATGTATGCATAACTTTACAATTCAAACTATATATAGCATACAAAATAAAAAAGTGTTCATATGCAAATATATTCAAGCATATTCTTATATAATTGTTTACATAATTGGAAGCATATTCTATGCTGCTATGCTGTCATTCATATCTTGTTTTTATTTTTCATTTCACAATTTATTTTGGACACTTTCCAACAACATATAATGTATCTTCCTTATTGCTCTCAGAACATAAAGTCAAATATTTAATGTATATTAACTTGTTATTGAACTAATGTCTTACTAAGGTAAATACAGGCTTTTAAAAAGCATTTTCCTACAACAAATAGCTATGCATGTGTATAACAGTAATATTCATTTCTGGAAACTTAATTACATAATTGAAAGGCATGTTTCTTTTTAATTTAGTACCTATTTCCAAATCATTCTCCAAGGAAGATCACATTAATTTACATTTACACAAACCACAAACCTGAATGGAAGGACCTCCCCTGACACAGTGTGTTCTGCAACTTCTTAAGTTTGATGTTTTTTGAAAGTGTAAAGTTGGATCTCACTGTTATTTTAACTTTCTTTTTTTAATTATTCAACTCATCAAACATTTTCCATATGTTTATATATGACTTATAGTTTGTTTTCTTATAATCTGTCCTTTTCTTTTTTTTTTCTGTTTTTAGGATTCTTAGCCTTATCTTCAGTGTTTCATAAAATGCTATCGATATATTTAAAGATTACCTTCTTTAAAATGTTATAAATGTGTTCTTGTATAAGTCAAATAATATTTATAAATTAAAACTGTGCAGAGTTAAAAAAAAAAGAAAACTGCACACAAACTTTTCCATCGTGATTTTTTCCTTTTATACTTTATAGAAAGAGAAATCTCCCACTTCAATATAATTAGTAACAAAATTTCCCATATATTCTTTCAGTTCTGCAGAAGAATTTAATTAAGAACTCACAAGAAGCTTGTGAGGTCTGTTCAAACATTCCTATTTTGCAGACAAGAAACTGAGAATGAAAGAGATTGAGAACTTGCTTTTGGTCACGGAGCTATTAAGCTGTGAGTCCCAGCTTAAAACCAGACTCTCAGTACTAGGGAGGTTAGCTTGAGCCAAAAGAAATCCCACAAATATCTCTTTTAGATGATTCTTTCCTGCCCCTTCAGAGAAATTGCTAAGGATGCCCCATTGTCATGTGTTGTTTTTTTGTTTTGTCCTTTTTTTTTAAATGGGAAATAATTAGCTCATTACACAAAGAAGGCTGCAAAAGTTCCAGTCAAGTAACCAAAGAGAATAAAGTCTATTGTTTAAATAGAAAAGGTTTTTGTCAATTTGAGAAAGAACCAAGGAACAAGGAATGCCAACCAATAAATTTAGAACACTTACCTGTGTCAGGCTATTTTAAACACTCTTAAGTAGTGTTATGAGGGTGGAGTCCTTCATCTCCAGTAGATTCCCTCCTGGAGATTCCTTTCATTAATGCTGGGCAGCCGGTTCTTTTCTCTGGCTTTTTATTACTGACAACATATCCCTCTCTTATCAAATGATTTTTGATAGTTTCCTGAATAAAAGAAAAAAGATTTTGTAAACAAAATATGTTGTAAGCATTTTCCAGTAACTTAAAAATTCTTTGATGAGCTGCCCAGATTCTCTATCACCTGTATGGCTTATGTCCTGAGGTCAGCATGGAAGAGAGACTCATGGCTTCTAACTGTATCCCTCTTTGGGTATCAGTCTCAGCAAATCCAACATGATGTCCCCTTGCAGGAGCAAACCTATCTAATGCCTGCTTATGTACTATAAAGGCCTATAAAGGTTTTGCTTGTCCTTGAACGAGGGCCCATACTGCAAGCTCACACCAGACCCAGAGCACCCCATGGAATTGACTGAGGTCTAATTTTTTTTAAATATTTATTTATTTATTTATTTATACAAGCATTGGGAACAGTTAGAAGCGCGGGAGGGTGAGAGAATTCACTGGAGACAGAGCGGGGAACAGAGCAGGCAGACTGAGGAAATACACTGGTGAGGGGAGCCGGGGACATGGCAGGAGAGGTCTGTCGCGCCATGTGGAATCCTCCGGCAGCCGGGGATAGAACCAGCCCTGCAGAGGCTGTGGGCAGCTTTGAAGCCCAGCGCTCAACAGCTGCACCACCAGGGGAGGCCCTGAGGTCTAATTTTCAACAGCTTTGCACTTCTACTCCCCTGCCCAAGTGTGTTTTCGTCAGCACTCATAGTTTCCTGAGACCCTCCCCAAGAAACCCCCTTCACATAAATCCTAAGTCCAAGGACTCTGTCTCTGGACCTGGCTGATGACACCTTCTTTGACAATCCTACTGAAAAGTGTTCCTAGTTTAGCGATTTCCTTTATCTTCTGTGTTTGGTCTTTGCACAAACAGCCCTATATCTGCCATTTTTTAACGTCTGTTTTTGAAAGTAAAGTCATACGTATTGACTTTTAGAAGTTTTATTGGAAGAAGGAAAGTCACTTTTCCTTTAAAAAATCATTTTATTATTTTCACTGATGCTTTTCTAGCAAAGCCTAATTCAAACTGTCCACAACTCTTAAATTTCACAAACTGAGCAATAAACCTCATACAAATAGGCCTGCCTGTAAAATTTCAGTTGTAAATTTTGAGATTTTTACCCAGAATCTAAAATTGGCCATTAAAAGTGAGAAAAATAACAGCAATAATCTGAAAATTTGAGTCACCCAAAAGTTATTGATTCAAATAAGCCCAGAAATGTGTTTGTTGTTGTTTTTAACCTGGAAGTAATTTATCTCTAGGTTGATGATTAAGTCAGGTCATACCTAACTAACTATATTTACTACCTCCTTTAATGCCATGCTACTCTCAAGATTATCTTTATAATTATAATAATACTATTTTAAAAACAAACAATTGGGCCTCCCCGGTGGCGCAGCGGGTTGAGCACTGGGTTGCAAAGCTGCCCGCAGCCTCTGCAGCACCGATTCAATCCCCGGCTGCACCCAGCCACCGGAGGAGGGTCCCACATGGCACGCAGACCTCTCCTGACGCCCGCTGCTCCCCTCAGCAGTGTACTTTGTCTGTCTGCCTGTTCTGCTCCCTGCTCTGACTCTGGTGAATTTTCTCACCCTCCCGCACTTCTGACTGTACCCAGTGCTTGTATGAATAAATAAATAAATCTTAAAAAAAATAAAATAAAAGCAAACAATTAAATCACATTATTTGGGGGAAATAAATGATGTTAAATA
Source organism: Talpa europaea (assembly GCF_964194135.1). Classification (NCBI taxonomy): domain Eukaryota; kingdom Metazoa; phylum Chordata; class Mammalia; order Eulipotyphla; family Talpidae; genus Talpa; species Talpa europaea. The sequence goes on from NC_140075.1 coordinate 106,330,851, forward strand.
ATTGGTTTATTTGGCTCTATTTCTCTAAATAAATGTGGGGGTGGGTTGTTGTTAAGACTCAATGTATCAAAGTGCTCAGTCTGAATAATGCAATTTTTTTTATTAATTTAACCAATAACTAAAATCCCTTCAGTGTGTCTTGTATGCACTTAAGAATTGGTGGTAAATGAGACTGACAAAGACTCTTCACTGAAATTTGCAGGCCAGATGAAACAGTATAAATTTTCTATATTGGGGAAGCATTGTAATGAATCAAAAGGTACTATCTATATATTTTAAAATTTTAAGTTTTTTTCCTAAAATACCAGAAACATTGAATAAGTGGTATTACCAACTGTCATTTCATTCTACAACTCTTGAAATAAGAGATGCTAGAATTTCTATGCATTTACCTAGCCTCCACTATGGGTCATAAGCCATTTTCAGCTCCCTTTTTATAATATTATTCAATTCTTTGATCTATTATTATCATTCAATATCCTTTTTCTTTCCTGTATTATTTTAATGGTGAAGATTATCAAGAAACTGTTTTTACTCAATCAGTATACCACATTCCTTTTGAAAGAAGCGATCTGTAAAATACACATAATCATGAACTCAACAAATATTTATTGAACACTTAGTGTGCCAAGCGCTATTATAGATACAATAAGCAAGGTCATCAAAGTCTCTGCCTTCATAGAATTTTTTCAACTGTGAAAGAAAATAAACAAATGAAATCATTTCACAGTGATGTTATCATGAAGAAATATCTAAGGGATATGTGCTGAGAGCATGTGCATTTGGATAAGAGTATGTCACAAGGAGCAGTTAAGGGTCAATAATTTATACTGGGATCAGGAAGTTATCTAAAGGTTTAAAGAAGGTGAAACTTGAGAAGGAAGTACTACTCCTGGGATTTATCCTGTTAATAATCCCCAACATTTTTTTAAAGATTTTATTTATACATGAACCAGAGTACAGGCCAGAGGTGTGGGGGGTAAAAGATTCACTAGAGACAGAGTGGGGAACAGAACAGACAGATTGAAATACACTGCTGAGAGGAGGAGCAGGCGAGTCAGGAGAGGTCTGCTGCACCATGTGGGTCACCTCCCTGGCCTGAGAGCCAAATTGTGCTGCAGTGGCTGCAGAGATCTTCATAGGTTTCGTCTCAACCCCTTACACCATCAGGGAGGCCCCGCTAATCCCCAACATTAAATACACATGCACACTCACACTCATGCATATTTAATAACAAACAGCATTCTTCATGTGCCTTCAGAGACCTAGATGTTCTCCTCTTGGTGCACATATAACTAGTCTTATGGTTGATTTGTTTGTGTTCATAACATTTCATCCCTCATATCAAATATCTACATGGGTAATCCAGCTCTCCGTTTCAATTTCTTGAATAGCACTGAATACATCTCTGATAATGAAACCAGCCCCCAAAGAATGAAATGAACACCAACAGAAATACAAAACAAATTTGTAGGATTTTTCAGGCCTACTAGGTCATTGGAGAGTTTAAGGTTCAGAGTAACAAATCCATCACACTCTACTGGACCACCTACTACATCTCAGACATAAATGTTTGGGAGATTCCTGGTCCTCTTTCATGTGTCAAATTATGAATAATTATCTCTATTCAATTGATTAATGACTAACAAATAAAATTGGGTAGTCTCCAGCCATTTTTAGTAACTGTATAAAATCTATTTTTTTAATTATATATATTTTTTATATAATTTTTCATTTTTATACAACATATGCATTTTCATCTTGGTTATAGTCCCCATAAAATTCCCACTCCCCTTATTTTGACCCTAAATCCCTCCTCCCCCTGCCCCATAGTATGTCTCTGGTGGAATATTACTCAGCAATCAAAAAAAGATAGACTCATGCAATTTGCAGCAACATGGATGGAGCTGGAAGGGATCATGCTCAGTGAAATAAGCCAGAAAGAAAAAGAAAAATGCTGGATGGTGTCACTCATAGCAGGAATTTAGAAAACCTAAATAAGGAACCAGGAAAAAGATTAATTATAATAAAGTAAAACTCAAAATCAACAAGCAACTATAAACTAAAATTCATGCTTTAATCCACTCAATCAATACTTCAGGAGTTAAAACCAAACTTGAAAAAAAACAGAACTGCCCTGCCTAGTATAAACCATTATTGGAGTTCCTGAACTTTTTGTCTTTCTCTTTCTGATACAGGCAAGCAAGGGGCACTAAAACTGGCCAAGGACACTGCCCAAATAGTTCACCAGTCACTGTCTGAGTTTTTCACCCACATGCACAATTGCAAGACTACTTAGGTTTAGAGAACAATAACAGTGGGATTTATTTAACAAACGAGAGACAAACAGAGTTACTGAGGTTAAAAATATCCATTTACCTCACCCGAAGCAGTGTCCAGTGTTTGCAAGTCTTAAACCAATGGAGCTACGATGGTGTCTTCCCACCACTGAGTTGGTGAGCTCCTCTCCTGAACAGTAGGCCTCATGCCCAAGATGGCTCTTCTTGCCTCTGCTGACCTGGAGCACGCGGCAGTTAGACTATAGGTCAGTTTCCAACACACAAAGACAACAGAAGATACAACAGGAGATGCTCCCGGGGCAACCGAGATACCCCAGCACAGCAGCAGAAAAGAAACATTCACAACAGCAGCTGCAGTGGCCAAACCACCTGACAAAGGGCAACACAGCTCAGTGAGGCACCCAGCTCCAGGTCTTCTCCTTCCCTGCCAGGGGGTAACAGCAGCAAAAACGGGAACAATTTCAGTCACTTGGCTAATTGCAAAGCCTTCAAACTTTTCCTCTCTGAGGTTGGCTGCTGGAGGCCTCTCCAAGTTTACTGGAGGCCTGCAACAGCCTTCTGGAAGATCGGCGCAGTGGGGCCCAAAATGGCTGACCCAGAAATCACTGAAGATCTGAAAACACCAAATCCCAAATTGAAATCTCCAATGCTAAATCCTGAGCACCAAATATCCGTGGCTGCTGCTGCAGTACCTTATATTTCTTATCAGTCTCTTCACCCCAAAATGTAATACTTTTAGCATTTTCCCTGGGGTTATCAATCCTCACCAGCAACCCCCTCCAGGGGGCACCACCTCTAACAGTGTTTGGCTTCAGCTATTCTAACTCCCCTCTACCACCCATTTAGCACATGATCCCTGTCTAGAAAATTCTGTCTGTATTTTGAGGGCTGGTTAATTGTTATTTCCAAGAAAACATCTCTGTTTTAGCTAACATTCAGTTTTCCATTTTCAAAAGCTCCATTGCACGGAGAATCATTATCTTACTATGTTACCCAACAATTTATTCATGCATACTCTCAGCTGATAAGTATGTTCATAGGAAAAGAGCTCCGTTTTATAGTCATTTACCTTCTTTTACATAACTCAGTAAATACCTGTTACTTGAGAAACTGATCAGTCAACACAGTCTAAACTAAATGTCATGCTTCAGACTTCCTATGACCCTACCCTTGCCATCCTACTTGCTATCTCAAAATCATAGATTGCCCAAAGCTGATCTACTCTCCACAGTAGGTACTCTTTGTGAAAAGTTCAAGATATGTAAACCTTCAAAAAGACATTAAAGCAGCAATGCTACAAAAACAGGTGTTCTAGAAGACAAAAGAGAACAATTTTTGGAGACTAGAGATATAATTTATTTCTCTTCCAATGCAACATAGCAGTCATTGCTTCAGCACCAATCCAGAGGAAGACTTTGCTGTAATAGTTTATGAGTCCCTCTTTTGATAGAATGTTATAGATGCTTCTGGCAAATCAGCAACTCTCTGTCATCAAGGTGTGAAGGTAACTTAATAAATAAAAGAAAGCGACAGTGTGAAAGCTGAATTAAAGAAATGAGTGTTTTCTGGGCCTCCCCGGTGGCGCAGCAGTTGAGCACTGGGTTGTGAGGTTGCCCGCGGCCTCTGCAGCGCCAGTTCGATCCCCGGCCACCGGGCGAGGGTCCCACATGGTGTGCAGACCTCTCCTGCACCTGCTGCTCCCCTCAGCAGTGTATTTCATTGGCCTGCCTCTTCTGTTCCCCGCTATGACTCTGGTGAGTTCTCTCACCTTCCCGCACTTCTGACTGTACCCAGTGCTTGTATAAATAAATAAATCTTAAAAAAAAAAAAGGAAATGAGTGTTTTATGCCTATGTTCTAATTTAAGAAGCTGTCTTGTTGAGTTTAGTCTTTCAACGGATTTTTGTTTATCCTGTTCAGTCATTAACCTTCTTAGAAGAGCTATTGATATCTTTCTTGTTTGATGTTTTGGCTCCTGCTACAATGTAAATGGTTTATTTTTTTTGTTCATCTTAACTATGCATTAAATGAGCATCCAGTGACAAAACACACTGAGTAATTAATCAAGGGAAACGTGATTAAGTAAGTGAATCTGTAAGGGATTGTGGTTGGGCAGAAAAGAATCCTTTGAAAGATTTGAGTAGTCTGATTCTGGTTGATTTCCAATCCTTCCTTCTGCATAGAGGACCCCCTTGTGCTTTTTGAATAATGGAAGGTTAGAGGAATAAAAATATCCCCACAAATAACAGTCTAGAGGTGGAACAATAGGAAATGTCATCATCCTCCCTGGCAATATTCTGGGTGGGAAACTTCATCATCTAATGAAAAAAGCACTTTGATGGATTAATGTAGTGGGGTTTAAGAGAAATATTCTGATCATTGCAAAATCAGTGAAGATGAAAAATGTGAGCAGGTAATTGAATAGGAAACATTTATATGGCATTGAAGCTGTGCTGGCAAAAAAATTATTATTAAAGTAACCTTTTATTTAATATATCATCACCTATAAGATGTGCTTTGTAAAATTTCAGCTTGGAAGGACTTCCTTTTGAATCTTGTAAAGTTTTGGCATGTCTTTTTATTAAAAGACTTTGTAACTGAAACAGCTTAGTTTAGGGTATATAAATTAAATGAACTCTCTAGATCACATAGGCAAGCATTTTGTAGCACAAAGAATTTTCAATTAATCACAGGAATGGTCAGTACATAACCTTCCTTATCAACAGGACTTACCTTAATAATTTTTTTATTTTGTGTTTTATGAAGTATCAATGCGAAAATAATGCTGAAAGCAACCACAACACTGCATGAAAATACATAACACAAAGTTCTATGTTATGACTCTTTCATCCCTTAAAATGGAATATTTTTTTAATATGTATTTTTATTTTTTATTCATGCTAAGAAGAAATATCATCTCATAACTATTGGTTCTATGGAGTGGAATTATAGGACGGTGCTAAACTTGTCTGCATAATTCTACTCTGTTCGAGAATCAACTGGGCCACCCATATACTCTTGTTATTACTCTTGTAAGTTGATTGCTTTGGTATGTCCTTTATTTAGTTGCTAATGGATATTATGTGTAATATTTACTGCAAATTTTTAAAGTTATGATAGAAATTTGATCATAGATAAATTCTGCATTGCAGTCTCAATATTTAACCTATCCCAGCTCTCATTATTATTTTTTAATTATTATTCTAATTGTAAAAAGATGAGAACCTTAGTTTATGTTCAGTAGACTACTCTATCTCTTGCTAACCTCCGTCATCATCAGAGTTCTCAGACCTGCAGCAACATTTGAGTGGGCTTTGATCACATGATTTTTGTCTTCATTGTATTTCATTTTGTAGTTGTTTTTCATTTTCAGATAAGAGATATTCCTTTTCATATACCAGCAATTATTAGGTTTGCTTTTCAAACTAACTAGAGTTGTTGTTTTTAAAGTAACACATAATGAGTCCATTTAATTTAAAAACAGTACATCGTATAAATAAGAATAAAAGTAGGCAAAAATCATGACAGTGACACCATAATAAATCAAGTTTGAGAACCAAGACCTTGCTTGATACCACTTAAAACAAGAGGTCTAGGCACAGAAGAAACAATAAGGAATATGACCCAACTGGACAGGGTCTAGAACCAGAAAAATCAGTAGGGAGGGGACAGCAGGCAGGACCAGACAGGACTTATAGCAAATCCAGGAGAAGCTGCATCTGAGAGAGCTCAACTTTTGTCACTAAGCCCTCCTATTTAAGGTCAAAAATTAGAGAGAGTGGAGTTCTTAGTGTGCAAGTGAGTCAAATGAGAAGGGAGCTACAGAGGCTAGGAATGAGGCCCGGAGGATCCAATAACCCTAGAATTAAGAAGAGAAAAAAAAAAAAAAAACTTCAAAGGGAATAGAGTTCAAAGGTTAAAACCAGTACATGTCAGGCAATAGAATCAACTATCAAACTAAACAAGCCAGATCACAGAGGAAAATGGTCACTCTATTTCTTTTTTGTTTTTTGAAATGAAAACAATGGCTGTGTTTTTAATATTTTGCAACTCTCATGTGACACTGCCTCATTGTAATGTAAGGAAGCGAGAGTTTTAAGAATTGCTTTGAAATGCCAATGTAGAACTGGTAAGTAAGGTAAAAAATGGTCTAAATGTAACATTATAAATAATAAGATTAGGTGGAGTGTTTCTGAAGAAAAATGATATTTATGCAGAAAATGCCTTTAATTTTATTAATCACTCAGGGAAATTACTTCGATGTCTCTGCAACACTTCTTGTGATGGTTATTTCAAACCTCTGCAGAGATGACACAAATATTTTTATTTTGCCAAATGTTTAGTATTCTTTGTTAATGATGCCATAATATCTTGTAACGGTCTTCAGTTGCTAACAAATCTCTAAACATTTTATGGTTACTTTAATGCATAATCACTCATCGCTCCATATTAATACTGTAGAAATTATCAGTAGATTTAAAAGTATCTTAATTAAGAATCCTAGTTACCTGTTTTGAGTGTGTGACTTGCAAACTAAAGATAAAATACATGCAGTCTGGCATACATTCTCCCTATCTCATTAGCCCCTCCCTTAAATTTAGTTGGGGAATACCAAGTATCATGTCTTTGTGGATGTGTGATTTTGTGGCAGAATCCATGGAGAAAAGCATTTTTAAACTGACCTTCTGTATAATTCAAAAGGTTCTCCTCGTCATCGATCTGCCATGTATTTGGAAGACAAACATCTAAAGGTCCTTGTCTATATGAGATACTCACATGCACATGTTTTAACCATATACAACATTTACCAGTATTCTGTAATATATGTGTCTGTGTTTATCACTATCATCTGGATTTTTATTCTGTAGAAGTTCTCTGTTGATTCCTTCAATCCTTATACAACTAAATAGCATAAATACTGTATTATCATTATCTTTTAAGACCATTAACAACATACATTTTTTTCAAAGCGTTACCTTCTATTCATAGCACAGGTTTTAACAGATAGTGAGGCTATGAATAATAGATATAAATGAAGGAAAGCTTTATATTTTAAACTAAGTGAAACTAAAAGGCAGAGACTCTGAGTAACTTTCTCTAGGACATATTGCTCAGACAGACCTACACATAAGAGGGTCTTCAGCTTTCAGCACCACAAGTGGTTAAGGGTTTGGTACTTAGCATCTCATGAAGCTGTACTCAAATCCTGACATGTCCATTTCCTATTCCATATGCCAATAACTTTATAAATGCTTTGTAATACTTTTTGTTTTTTAAATATCAGTTGTATAACCTAATATTTTTTATAAATTGGAGTACAAATACAAGCTTAAAAATGCCCCAGTATATTAGCTAGTATTCCTCCCTTATCATGCTATCCTTTCATAGAATGCAAGTGAAAATAGAAAGAATTTTAGACTGCATTGAAGGGGACAAAACAAGAAAAGTCTGGATCAAATTATAAAGTAGATGTCAAAAAAATGTCAAAGGTAACAAGCATATTAACATTTAAGCAAATCTCATATATTCCTTTATAGTCTTGCAGAATAAGAACAAATGCAGAGATTTTTAAAAAAGTCTCAATCAATGGCACTCTGTGCTATTATAGAATAATGAGTATATTCAGTGAACACAAGAGAAGAGTCTAAAAATAAAGGTGAAATTCCTAATGACAGTGAAGAACTTTTCACCTTTCTCAAATTAACATTTTTAGCTCACACTGAAATCAGTAATAACATTGTCTGAAGAAGGTGTGGTAGTGCAGACTCCAAACTCTGGAGTAATACTGCCTGGATTTGAATCTTGTCCCTACCACAAAGAAGCTGTGTGACCTTAGGAAGTTACTTAACATTTCTGGGTTTCAGCTTACCATCTATAAAATAGGGATAATATTTCCAACTGCATATGTTTGCTATGAAGACATAATACATTTACATTTATAAAGTGGGAAATGATACCACTACTTATTTGTACAGAGACAACATTACAAATGAGAATGTATTAAATAAATAAGAACATTAATTCATTTTCCTTAAAAACAAAAGCCCCAGATCAAGTTTCTCTGAAAATTATAACAGATATGTATAATCCACAGCTTTAGTGGAAAATAGTGGATCATATCCAACTGGGGTCAGCTCTTTAGAAAAGTTTTGAAATAGAATATAAAGTACATATGGAAAAGTACTAACGGTTCAATTGTTTTATTTCTTGTTTAAAATAATTATACTAGATGTATTGCCTGTTTGACTGGCATATAATAATAGCCAAACAGTTATGAAATGGATAAATAACTTAAGGAAAATGGTTTGCTTAATTATGTGCCCAGTTCTTTGCAAAGCATTTGCCTTCACTTTGTAGACAAAGAATTTCAAGATACTTCTCCTTTAGTAGCATTTGTTCTTAAATCATTCTATTAGAAGTTAAAAACCTAACATCAACTGAAATTTCATATTCCTGGTTATATCTATATATTAATCAGAGATAGTCCCTCTAACCAAAGGAAGTTTATTGTATTACTAGGACTCAATGGAAAAAAAAAAAAACACCCATATCCATCAGTGTTTTTTCCCTATTCCCCTTGGGCATACACACATTTAAGTTAAAAGTTTGGCCATGATCTAATAATAATGGATAAATTTATATAGCCCCCAATTTTCTTTAAGCATTGTGCTGTGTGTTTTCTTCATTATATCATCTCATCTTCCAAATACCATATACTTAAGACATAATCAAATCATAAGATTAAAATCATTTGTCCAGGACCAGCGAACTACTAAGCGACAATACAGAAATTCCAAGCTCCAGTTATCTGGTTCCAGAGCTCACAGTGGCTTATGATGGGACAATCTCAAGGCTTGCCTAATAAAACATAATATTGGAGAAGTCTGCCATAATATAGTCTTGAAACATTCTAGATATGAATCAACCCACACTTTAAAAGAGAATATGACATAAATATCAACAGACCGAAACTCCCAATGTACTCAAATAATTGGTAAAAAATGTATGATTAAATTATCATCCTTTCTCCTTGAATTAAATATTTTAGTTATGATTCCTATGGATATTTAAAAACTGACCTTGAAAGCTGACTACAGAATTGAGGAATGGAGGATAGCCATATACGGGATAGCCATAACTTGACTTCATTTCCAGGACAGCAACAAGTGTTACTTCACATGGTAAGGATAAGAAGAAATTGGAGGGAACACAATGGATTATGGTGGTGGACAATGGCAACCTTTGGGCAGGAGTTCTAGGGTAACTTCACCTGAAGAGGGGGCAGGGATCCTATACTTCCAAAATACCAACAGCAGTGTAAACCAACATTACCTCAATTAAAAAAAAATAAAATAAAATAGTATCATAATAGGTGTGGTACCCTGTAATAGTACCTCTCCCACTGAGACAATCTAAACTTAGGTTTGCTGGCACCTTGAGGCTGTTCTCAGATTCCTGATTTGGCTGCTCCACCTTAGGCAACTTGTACTCAGACAGGCTTTTCTTGCCTCCAGTGAAGATATCAAATGCCAAGCTATCTCACTGCTAATGTGACCTGTTTAAAATTTTTTTTAAAGATTTATTTATTTATACAAGCACTGGGTACCATCAGAAGCGTGGGAGGGTGAGAGAATTCACCAGAGCCAGAGTGGGGAGCAGAACAGGCCGATTGATGAAACACACTGCTGAGGGGAGCTGTGGGCGTGGCAGGAGAGGTCTGCATGCCATGTGGGACCCTTGCCTGCGGACGGGAATCAAACCAGCGCTGCAGAGGCTGGGGCAGCTTCGCAGCGCAGCGCTCAACCACTGCGCCACCAGGGGAGGCCCTGTTTAAATTTTTTAAAAGCAAAACTATGAAGCTTTTTAATGTCATATCAGTGACCTGTGGTAAACACTTAAGAACTGGAAATATGGGATAGCCATAACTTGACTTCGTTTCCAGGACAGTAACAAGTGTTACTTCACAATAAAAATAAAGAACATGATAAGCTGTGGAAACAACCCAAATGCTCAAAAATAGATGACTGAATCAAGAAGATGTGGTACATATACACAATGGAATATTACTCGGCAATCAAAAAAGATAAACACATACAGTTTGCAGCAACATGGATGGAGCTAGAAGGGATCATGTTCAGTGAAATAAGTCAGAAAGAAAAAGAAAAATACCGGATAGTCTCACTCATAGCAGGGATTTAGAAAACCTAAATAAGAGACCAGGGAAAAGATTAATCAATACAAAGTAAAAATCAAAATCAACAAGCAACTATAAGCCAGAGACACACTACAAGGGGGTGGGGGGGCAGGGAGAGTAAGGACTAGAGTCAAAATAAGGGAGGGGTGCAATTGTATGGGGAATATAATTAAAATTAAAATGCATACATTGTGCAAAGATGAAAAATGATGTAAGAATTTTATAAAATAAAATATTGAAAAAATAAAAATACAAATGGAAATAGAGTGCATCAGATGAGAAAAATAAAGACTTCAGCTTTATACTAAGTTAATAAATAAATAAATAAATAAAGAGCATGAAAATTCAGAAAGAAAAATTTACATAACAAAAACTGAATTAGGAATCCATGATGCACTTCTCTGAGGCTATTTACCCAACCAAATTTTCACAGTTGCCAACACTTTTTCTTTCCACCCATTGGCCCACCTCTATTATTGTAAAGGAAAAAATATTTTTCTTAGCAAGAAAAACAGGTAGGCTTTAATAAGAGACTATAAAAATTTTCAGTTCCTATTTATAGGCAACTATTTTCGAAAGCATGTGCTACTAAATAACACCGTTCATTTATTTTCATTTATATTACATCTTGCAAAGAATGAATGTTGGGCTAAAAATAAGTACCGATATTTGTTTTATTCCGTTAAAAAGTGTTATTGATACAGGGCAACACGGGGCACTAAAACTGGCCAAGGACACTGCCCAAATAGTTTACCAGTCACTGTCTTCACCCACGTGACAATTGGAAGACTACTCAGACTCAGAGAACAATTACAGTGGGATTCATTTGACAAACCAGGGAAAAACACAGTGTTACTGAGGTCAAAAACGGCTGTTTTCCTCACTCAAAGCAGTGTCCAGTGTTTTTAAGTCCTAAACAAAAAGGAGCTAAAATGCCATCTTCTTGCCACTGCAGACCTGGATCACATGGTAGCCAGACTAGGTTCCAACTCAAGAAGACAGCAGACTAGATTCCAACTCATGAAAACAACAGAAGACACAACGGGAGGTGCTCCCAGAGTGGCCAAATGCCCCGGCACAGCACCAGACAAATGACACTTAAAACAGCAGCGGCAGCGGCCGAACAACCTGACAAACAGCCACGCTCACAGCTCAGTGAGGCACCCAGCTCTTGTCTTCTCACTTTCTCTGCCAGGTTGTAACAGCAGCAAAACTGGTAATAGTTTTAGTCACTTGTCTAATTGTAAAGCCTTTGAACTTTTCCTCTCTGAGGTTGGGTGCTGGAGGCCTCTCCCTGTTCATCAGAGGCCCACAACAGCCTTCTGGAAGATCGCCACAGTGGGGTCAAAATCGCTGACCACGGAAACGCTGAATCCCGAGCACTGAATAATCTGTGGCTGCTTCTGCAGTCCCTTATATTTCTTATCAGTCACTCCACCCCAAAATTTGATACTTTTTAGCATTTTCCCTGGGGCTATCTATCCTTATCAGCAACCCCCCTCCAGGGGGCACCATCTGTAACTGTCTTTGGCTTCAGTCACCCATTCCATTATGAGTAGTATAAATCATTGTGGAGGTAGCTGACATTGACAATGGAGATATCCTTGCATCATCACATCACATTCTGCTTTTCTGGCAGAAAATAAGAGAAAAATTTCACTTTAATACAGAGGACAGTAGGAGTGACAGTGATTTCATTTAATGGGAAAGTGATATGATTTAAATGGAATGTCCAAATAGTTTTGCAATAAAAACATTAGAGTCTCCACCTAGCATCTCAGCTTAAAGGCATCTATGAATATTCTTGCAAAAGTCCTCTTGCAGGTGGGTTCTTTAAATGTTACCTTCCTCCATGAAATAGTTCTCCTCTACAAGTCAACGAGATGGTCAAAATGCAGAAGTGAAATGTACTGTGCTATGGGTTTCAGTGGTCAGATGCCTCTCCCATTTTTTTGACATCTAGAATCCTCTGTTAAGCCATGAAGATTAATAGCCCTACATGACAAGTGGATCATTTAAAGTGTTAAGCATCAGCAATAAGCTAACCATCTGAAGATTGGAACAAGCTAGTAGAGGAAAAAAAGGTGTTCTCTGTCACAAACCAATGATCCAGTAGATATGTAGATCATTTGGTTTCAGTAGTATTAGTTCCTCCACATGTTCACTAATGCTGTCTGGGGGAAGGGGAAAAATGCAGTGATCAGATTAAAGAATTTGCCACCTACTTAGATATGTGAGAACAAGTGAACTAACGTCAATAATTATTATCACAGGGAAAAAATGATGTCTTTTATAATATTCCTTTCAAATCTACTGACAGAAGTGAATTTGGGAAGGTATTATTTTCTTTATTGCCCTTTTTTCTTTTCCATTCCAGAATTAAGTTCTGGTTCTTCCAGAACAGTAGTTCTTAAAGTACAATCTTAGGTCAGCAATATCAGCAGTATCTGGGAACAGGTCAAAGCCACACATCTAACCCAGACACTCTGGGGAAAGGGAAATTTAACAATCTGTGTTTAACAGCCCTCCAGGTAACTTTGAAACACACTAAAATTTAAGAAGCATTATTTAAAAATATGTTTAATTCACCAAAGTAGGTGGTCAATTTTACCCTGCAGATTTCCAGGTAGCCCAATGTCCATTTACTGGTAAACACTGAAACCATACAGGCAATAGTCCCCTATGTTAAACAAGTACACTTATGAGTCATGATCACAAGAGAGCAGTGAGCTCTTAGTGAATCTGCCTGGGGCCTGAGGATCCCTGGGAGTTCCTCTTCTCTGCTCTTGTCACCATGAGGAAAAAAATCAATGTGGAGACAAGAGTTAGGCAGAAAGTAAGAGATTTAATAGAAAAGGGCTGGAAAGGTCTCTGGGCAAAGAGCATTACCAAGTGGGTAGCCACTTAGGAGGCAAGGAATAAGTACATATATGGGTGTAGTGGGCAAGGCGTGGGGGGTTGGCTGTTGGATGTCTCCAGATTGTGTCTCTTGCTGATTGGCTCAGGACATGGGTCTCCTAGGTTACTGAGGTCCACTGAGTTTTCCCACATTATCTGACCTGTCTTTCCAGAATCAGACTTGGTCTATTGCTTTAGCATTATGTTATTGTATCAGCGATCTGAACATTCCATTTTTAATTGAGTTGGAGGGGGACACCCTGACCCCCATAGATTGTTTCTTGTTCAGTTTGATAGATGGGTTTGAGACACCTGGACTTGGGGCATCCAGTCTTGGGGCATCTTTCTGGTTCCCAGCAATTATTTCTCAACCAGATTGATAAATGGACTGAGGGCACCAGAGCTTGGGGGCACCCTCCTGGTTATCATTACTTGTTCCTTATTCAGACTGATAAATGTTCTTGGAACCCCTGGACTGAGGCTTGGGGCACCCTGTTCCTGACTGACTGCCTGTACCCATTTCCTAACTTCCTCAATTCAACAGCACAAATTGAAAGATATTTAGTGATTAAGCATGTGACTGTTGAGTAGTACCCACGACTCAGGTGGTCTTAAAAAGTCAACATTACTACTGGTTCCAGAACAAATAATTCTCTTTCTGTAATCATCAGTAGTGAGTGCTCAGTCTCATGGAGATTCTTCACTCAGGCTGCTTGGGATATAGACTTGTCCTGAAAGCAGCACAAAAACTTTCACTCATTTTATTATCAAGAACTGAGTCGCATGGACACAACCAGCACAGCTAGGAGAGGCTGGGAATCATAGTACTTAACCTGTCAACCAACCAATTACAATGTCAGTAAAGGGGGGGCAGGAGGGTGATGTTAATGGGTTTAGGTAAATAAAGAGCAGTCTCCATCTATAGCACCCGAAAATCAAATGGTTTATATTAGTAAAGTGTTAGAACCCCCTTAAATATTAGAACCCACCTAAGCAGGCATTTACCTGGGTAATCCATATGCAAGAGCCATATACAGTTATTAAACATAATGTTTATAAATATTTTTATGGTATAAGAATTATCAACATGTTAAGGAATAAATGTCAGGTAGGCATAAGTTCTTTAAAATAGAGCAATCCCCAGTGAAATAAGCCAGAAGGAAAAAGAAAAATATCAGATGGTTTCACTTATAGCAGGAATATAGGGGAAGCAAATAAGACATCAGCGTAAAAAATAATAACAACAGTACAAAACACCACAAAGCAAAAACAGACAATTATAAATCAGAGACCTACTGCAGAGGAGGAGGAAGGAGAGGGATCAGAGGGAGGGAGGGAGGAGCACAGGGGACTGTGGTGATGGTGCACAGGTGCCTTGGGGAAGGAAATTCTATGGGGGCTCAATCTGAGGGGGTGTGGGGAAGCAAATATTGTCTAAAAAATTTAAAAAATTATAAATGTTAAAATAAAATAAATATTTGAAATAAAGAATAAAAGATGCTGACAGGAGCTGAGTTCTATAGGCATAAGGGCAGAAAGGTGGTCGTTTTCGAATAAGACATCTAAGAAACAGAGGAAACCTCACTGTGCCCCTTCTTCTCTTTCTCATCAGCCAGATGAGGGCCATAACTAAATTTCTGATGATGGGGAAGCCAGACAATGGAGACAATAGATCACTGCTACAGTAGAGTCATCTGACCTGACTAGAAGATGCACCTTGAACTTTTATGTCAATGAATGAGAAGGAAAGTTATGTTCTGCCAGCCATTGTATCTTTGGGTCCTATTTTTCAAATAGCCTAGCCTCCCCTAATACATCAAACTGATTATCAGTGTTGTGGGTACATTTAGATTTGCCATCATACCTTGAAGTGAGTCTAACTTGGTGATGGGGTAAGATGATCACCCAAAAATCTTAAAGCTCAAGAAAACTGGGTACAGTTTTGGTTACAGCAAAAGTGAATCCCATGTGGTTGGAAAATTATTAGGTAAGGCGTACTGGGGTGAATAGAGAGGATAAATATCTGTGCTGTAAATATAGGAGGTGATTAGAGAATGAGGTTTCATTGATTACATGGTCTAGAGTAGGATCATAGGGGTAGGTAGCTAGATGGGATGGAAGAAAATGTGATTGGAGTCCAGAACATTTTGGAACTGAAAGCTTTTCCCCTCAATAAGAGAAAGAACAGATAGAAGTGTTGCTAAGGCGAGTGGAGGCATTCTTATTTTGTGCCCAATTGGAATTAAAGTGTAATCAGACACAAACATTTATCTTCATTTTGCTTGTCAGTCAGCCATCCGACAACCATTTCCATCTCAGGACATTTTCAATTTGGTGATTCAGAAGGAAAAGTCATTGAATCACACTCCAAAGCTGCTCAATTTACATTTTGCTCCCATTGTTCTTAATGATTTCACTGAAAAGATCTAAACTGTCAGATCATAACAAAAATGCACAACAATGTAGTCTGAGAATACATTTTCCATTGCTTGGAAAATAAAACCTTTATTTCACATTTGCATTTTCCCCAAGTCTGTTTGCTGTAAAAATCTGAAGCTAAACACAAACCCAGCCTGTTGCTTCTTCCTGAGAACATTAATTGTCTCCAATCATTGTTAGAGCATCTGTTTCACATTTTGACAAGTGCACTTATCTTCTTTTTTCCCTTCATATTCCTCTGGTAAAAAATAATGAATAAATTACAGGGGGATGACAAATGTGTTGATAATCAAGATGAAACACAAATGAAGTGGAAGAGGCTGTATTTCTTTGCAGAGTTGTAAATTGCTTTTTTTCCTTGTGCATCGACATGCTTGACTTAGAAACTAAAAATATCACCACATGGGAAAATTAACAGAATTGCTCAAACAGAAATTATTTTTTACCCGATGAAATATATAAACAGATTTTTATACATCATGTATTATATTTGCCTTACAATCTGAATAGCTAAAGAAAGAGTATTGGGCTTCTTGTATTTCTAAGAGGCTTAGATGAGTGTGAATCGAATGCATCATAGTTGCATTTGAAAATACTTGTTAAATCTCAAGTGGAGTTTGGAGGTGTCCATTTGAAGAGAGCAAACTTTATTCAATCCTGAAGACATCAGTCTCTTCGAGAAAGAGCTCTACATTGGATATCAGGAGACTTTAATTCCATCTGCAGTATATTCCCTTAAAATTCTCTACAAAAAAATTTCATTTTCAGCATTACAGGCACTGAAATCATTGTACTCAGGAAACTCATCAATCAAAAGCAAAGTGTCTAAAGGACTGGCAGGGTTAGAGGTTATCCATGGTGGCCCACTGACTAAGGCCTGCAGAATTATTAATCTTTTTTTATCATTACATGTGATTGCCTTCAGAAAGCCCAGACTCTCTCATATGCAAAAATGCACAATACACTTTATTTTCCAACAACTAAATACTGTCATCTATCTGGAGTATAGAGGAATTTGTTTGTAGACACCTAAAAGACATGAGCTTGTTGTGTGTGATCCTAAGAGCTCAAATATTCCACATCTATTATTTCTACCTGTGTTCAGATTGTAAATATCTTAACCCTTTGCCCTTTCATCACCACCACCACACATCTAAATATGAAACCAGAGAAATGAGTTCAGAAGCTACAGCATCGTGGGATAGATTCAAGCAAGTTCAAACTCGCAGGGAATGCATTTCCTATTTAAGAAAAAAAATTTAAATAATATGTATGACAAATCCCAAGGGGGAAGGGGTGATTCTCTTTACACTCTGAAGCATAACGAAGCTGTGACTGTATGCCTTACTTTCTATGGATTCTTACAAATCTTTACAGATACTCTAAAGAAAAACAGATTCTACCATGTACCTGAAATTTTCATAAATGTACATGAGAACTTGCTTTATGAATGAATTTGAATGAGACTACCAAGATAACTATAAAAAACATTGCATGCAAACAAGAGACCCACTTCACATATGCAAATATGTGTTGAATCTTAGAATTGTTGCCTTGCATAGTAAAACTATATTCCAGGAGATTTGAATTGAGAAGAGTTTCTAAAGTAGCAAATAGGAGTAATTAAGGAATAGAAAATTCCTGTTTCTAGAAAATTGACACATCTCATATGCAGAGAATTGCTATTTCATAAATACATTATGCAGTTACCACCATCTGGACTATTTCACTTTAACTATTATGATGCAATTAAGTAAAGATTTGGGAAGAAGGAATGAATGTGATATTTGTCCCAAAACATAAACTGAATACTATTTTTAAATTTATGTGAAAACTTGTTTTATATTTCCTATTTTTAATATAATGTTACCTTGCAAGTAAAATATTAAAACAACAGGTTGATTCAAAAATGAAAAACCCAAGTTCTACATATTTCATATTAGATTGCATGAAACTTCCAAACTTCATTCTTTCAAAACTGAATTTGTTGTAAAATAATATATCCCCCTTATGTGACTCTCTGTTTCTTCATCTAATAATTAAAAACATAATTTCATTGCTATATGTAAATTTTATTATATCCTATTAGTAACATTATAATCAAAACAAAAATTCTGTATTCTGTTATTTTTAGAAAAACATTTAATCTGATGATTTCATATGAAACATTGCTTATGAAACCTTTAAAATATCATCAAAGTATTTCAACAAAATGACAATGTTTATCATTGATCTCATGTATACCATGAGAGCATCTACTGAAATAGCGTATTGCACAGAAAGCGTAATGGGAAGTAAACTTGATCTCACTACTATGGAATGGAAGGAAGGAAGCAGGATTGTGCAGAAAAAGAAGTGGGACTTTGATAGAGTCCCACTGGCTTCACACAAGCTAAAGAGCAAAAATGGTCCTTCACACATGTTCAATATTGAGCCAAAGTGGCCAGGTAATTTTCATATCTGGCAGATAGAAAATACAGGCTTCTGCCAGAGGTGTGGCCTGGCTGTCAGCAGTGCTCGGTAGGCCAGGCCATCTCTAATGAGCTGTCGGTTGAAGATGGCTGACCACAGTCCCAGCAGAGGAAGCAATCAGAGGTGAGTGGCACTTCTCCATGATTATCACAGTCAGCCTCTTGCGCTGTTCAAATCCACCTTTTCATATATATATTTTTAGGGGGTAGTTTTTTGTTGGGCCTCTTTTACTAAATGAAACCTAGGAGAAAATGATGAGTAAGACATGTGACAAGCCCCACAGTCACAAATAGTCTGGTGATCACAATGGAGACTCATCATTCCCCTATTTCATTATCCATTATAGCCTCCCCATTGGTCAGGAGGCAATTTTCTTGCCTCAATGGCTCAGTTAGTGATACTATCCAGATTTCTAGTGCCCATCATGTCTTTTTAAGAGTATGCATTAGTTTTCTCAGGCTTAACATGATAGAGTGGGTGGTTTAAAAAACAGAAATTTTCTCATAATTTGGGAGGTAGGGATGTTCATCAGGGTGCCATCAGGTCCATGTGGTCTATGTAGTCACTTGGCCTTTTGTTTGGGGGTGGGGAGGGGAGGGAGGCAGAGAGAGAGAGAGAGAGAGAAAGAGAGATGTGGTATATCTCCCTTTTATTAGAAAGACATCAGTCCTGAAAAATCAGCATCCTACCTTATGACTGTACTTAACTTTTATCACCTCCAAAAAGACCCTAGAAAAATAAAGTCACATTGAGATTTAGGACTTCCATATATGATATTTTAAGGGATACAATTTAACAACTGTGACAGGGTTTGCTACTCAGTGGGAACATTTACCATGAAAATTAGCCAAGACAATAACAACATCCCTGGTGAATCATTTAAATATTCAATATGACCCTATCTTCACTGTATAACAGCCACTCTACTTTCTTTTCTTTTAGTAATGCCTCCAAGATGGTGAAGTCTCTTCTTGTCTGGCTGTTCTCGAACACAAAGAGCCCACAATGTCCTACTAGAGATCAAAACTATGATGCAATGACACTCATGACTTGTCCTCTAGCATGTGTTCCCTACTGGGGACCAAAACTTCCAACCCTACTCAATCCCGAGCTGCAGGTGCAAGAAACACTCAGGCCTAAGTGGAACATTGGAAGTAATAGTGGTGGGCACATATGAGTTTCTTGAATCTAAGTATTCTTCCCACTCAGGGCAAAGTAGCATAATAAAGCTCTTTGATTTGAGTCCGCATTGGTTTTTAGAGGATGGTGTCCTTATTCCTGAAAAGCATTTACTCTAAAATTTGGAACTTTGACTCTGCATTCAGCAGATCATTCCAAATCTCCTCTTCATGGGGCTCTCCTTGGAACTGCAGTATAAGATATGGCCAGTTGATAAAATAGTTATAGGTCCTTTTGTGAATTAATCTTCCTTTGAAGTTGGCTCCTTTGTATGCCGTGATGTTACCAGCAGTTCAAACACACCATAAGTCTTTGGAGGTGGTGCTGACTGAGAACCTGCTTACTCTTGGAATATGCAGTTTCCCATTAGGTGACTAGTTCATCTTCTCAAGCAGTGGTACCATATTGGAAAACCTTACTGGGGGCCTCCCCTGGTGGCACAGGCAGTTGAGTGCAGCTCTGTGAAGCTGTCCGCAGCCTCTGCAGCACCGGTTTGACCCCGGCCAGCCGGCGAGGGTCCCACATGGCGGGGTAGACCTCTCCTATCTCACCCACTGCTCCCCTCAGCAGTGTATTTCGTCAGTCTGCCTGTTCTGTTCCTGCTCTGTCTTTGGTGAATCCTCTCACCCTCCCACACATCTGGCCTGTACCCCAATTTTCTTGTATGGATAAATAAATTTTTAAAAAAAAGAAGAAAAAAAAACCTTACTGGGAGGTTGAAACCTTAGCAGTGTTAATATTCTCTATAGGTGATTTAAATATATATTTCTTAAATTATGAAATCAACAAAAACCTAAATAGTTAATGAGAATTTTTTCCACTTCCTTTCCTGTCTTTTCTGTGTAACTTCTGAATGAATAAATCCTTGTATACCAGACTCAATACACGGCAATAGCAGTCACAATAATTGTTTGACAAATAAATGGATGATAAATAATAATGTTGAATGGCAGAATTTGGATCACACATTTAACCAAATGCTTACTGAGCATGTTATACACACAATTGGAATATAGAAATTAAATAAGACAAGTCCCTAGCTTAGATATACAAACAATCTAGTAATAATACAGGTGTGTAAAAACAGAATATAATGTTAAAATTAACAGAAAAGATTTGCTATAAGTGGAAAGTATTATTAAAGCTCAGCAGTTCTAGTGCTTAACTTGCTTAATGGGTCCAAGAAAGGTTTGCTTACACAGTAGATTTTATTTAATTAGTATATAGAACAGAAAGAGAGAGTTTGGTCCATTATTGTCAGTAAGAAAAAGAAACCAACACAAATGGAGGATGGAAGGGAATAACAAGTGTAGGTTAAATGGGTAAGCCTCTGAAATAAAAACCTGCTTCAGGGCCTCCCCTGGTGGCGCAGGTGATTAAGCACAGCACTGTGAAGCTGTTTGCAGCCACTGCAGTGCAGTTTTGATCCCTGCTAGCCGGAGATACCCACGTGGTGCGGCAGACCTCTCTTGTCTCCTGCTCCCCTCATCAGTGTATGTCAGTCACTCTGCCTGTTCTGTTCCTGCTCTGTCTCTGGTGAATCCTCTCACCCTCCCACACATCTGGTTCTTGTATGCATGAATAAATAAATCTTAAAATAAATTAAAATAAAAAAAAACCTGTTTCAATGTGAGCTCAGGTTCTGATTTTTTTTGTTCATTTAGTTCACTGTTGTATCCCAAGCAATTAAAAAATTCCTGGCCCCTCATATACAGTAAATATTTACACAATGAAAAGTTCCTTCCAGGTAAGAGCTCCCTAACAGTAGCCCTGCGAGACACTAATACTAACAGTCTTACCTACTGAAACTGTGTATAGGCCAACTGCTGTAATAATGAGCTCCAAAACTACAGCGACTTAAAGCAGAAATTGTTTCCTTTTATAAAACAGCCCATAAGTTTGCAGTTCTATGGTGGAGCAATGGTAGAGCATGCTCAAGATGAAGATTCTTACTCTGGTTCAAAACAGCTGCATCATCATCTTCATTTCCCAGCAAGTGAAGGAAGAAAGAGTGGACAGAGCAAGCACTGCTTCCCTACAGTATATGATGCAAACATTGCCCATCACACCACATCACTTTGTGGGCCAGGTTCACTGGCCACAACTTAGTTTCATGGCTTCACTGAGACAGGGAAGATGGGGCAACATGGTATGTTGTTAGGTGGTCATAATCCCAGCTAAAACTTCTTGGGAGTGGCACTATTACCAAAATTGAGAAGGAAGACTACTGGGGGGAAACTATCAAACTCTGAAATTCAAGGGAGTCTTATGCATATTTACTTATTTTATTCAGAGGCTTCATTTACCTGGCTTTGCAACTTCCTCACTAGTATCTTCTTCTCAGCCTCCTTCAATGTATGCTCCTTTACATTTAAATGTTGGAGTTCCCAAGAACAGGTTATAGCCTTCCATTCTTTTTTTTTTAAAGATTTATTTTATTTATACAAACAAGAACTGGGGTATAGGCCAGAGGTGTAGGGGGAGGTGAGAGGATTCACCAGAGACAGAGTGGGGAGCAGAACCTGCTAAGGGGAGCAGCGGGCAAGACAGGAGAGGTCTGCTGCACCATGTGGGTTAGCTCCCTGGCTGGGGATCGAACTCATCGGATTGCTTCACAGTGCTGCATCTTAACCCCCTGCATCACCAGGGAGGCTCCATTCTTCACATCAGTACATACTCAATGTTGATGTAAACTCTATGTTGACATCAGCATCTACTCTATGTAGAAAATTGCCACAGCTTCAGTCTCATGTATTACTTTCAGATACACATTACCATATACATGTGCTCTATGCAGGAATCAGTCTATTTGTTCCTTGGACTGATCTCTGTATCTCCAGCTACCAACTCAACACCTCCAGTTGGATGTCTAATAAGTATAATTTTATGTTGCTTCATGACATGTTGATCAATGATGAACCACATATACAGAGGTGGTCCCAAGACATTCCATCATGTAGCCTAAGTAGGTGTTTTAAGGGCTTTGGTTCTTGTCTATTTATCAAGCAGTATATAAATAGTTCCAAATAGTTCCAATTTTATAGACTGGCAACTTTAAATCTACACCCCTGAAATCAGCCCAATCTGTGAAATCCATGAGGACCTATTTTCTCTCTCCCTTTTCAGTATAATGTCTACCCATTCCATTCCTTGTCGCACTAACAGTACTTTTTTCCCATCTCTTGAATATACAAAGCTTCTTACAATAGAAGACCTTCCACTGGCTGTTCCCCCAGCCTCAAATACACTTTCCTCCTTTCTTCATTTGACTGCTTTCTGTTCATTCACTCCTTCAATCAAATGTACCCTCTTCAGGGATCACATCTCAGACTGACTCATTGTAAGGTCTCTATGCCAATTTGTCCTCTTTCATGCTCTTGAAGCATGTCTCAGCATCTTATATCCTTTCTATTTTTGTACTGATGAGAAGCTAATGATTTAATCTTCCTCTTCTAGAAGGCATGCTATTTAATGACTGTCTCCCTCAATGCTTTACCATATGAATATCTTCCACTAAGTTAATTTCCAAAATCAGAATATTTGGTGGCACATATTAATCAGGGATAAATGTCTGAATTAATAGATGCTGACATCAAAGCACCTCCTTATCTTCTAGCACACACACTGCTTTTATGTCTCACTCCCCATCTCATTTCTTCCCTTTTCTTGATCTTATCCACCAGTTTCTTAAGACCTACATTGAAAATGAATTATTCCTTGACTAATTAGAGCAGGTGACACCATCCACCACATTCTGTCCTCAACTTAAAATATTAGCTCTCTTTAATCGTTTATTATTTAAGAAACCTTGATTGACCTTCACTTGGAGCCAACACTTGTCAAGATGCTATAGATACAGAAATGATTGAAGAAGCAGTTCTTGCCTACAAGGAGCTCAAAGTGCAGGTCAAGTTAGTTCCCTGCCCAATTATGTATGGGGTACTCGGTGTGCCATGCAGAATGGCAAGGAGTAATACTCTTCTCCAAACTTCTCCTTGAATTGGACTGGATTATATATGAAAACTTGAAAACTGATAGGTGTTTTCTGACAATGTTTCAAAGATAAAAAATCCAATGAAATGAACTGAAACTTTACAGTTTCAAGGGTTGATGATTTAAACTCCTGTGAAGGTGTTCCTTTTTATATTCAGTTTTGTGAGAAGAGCTTATTGTAGTGATTTGGAATTTTCCTCTTAATATAGTTCTACCTCTTTCTTCTACCATAAATATATTTACTGATCTCTTGTTACCACCATCAAATCCACAGCATTATTTGAAAGACATATGTCCTTTAAAATTATTGCAAAGACAGAGAATAAAAATGAACTCAATCCTCCTGACTCTAATTTTCTCTTCAAGATCAGAGTTCTGTGGTGAGGCGATGAGAGCTCTGTGCTTGAGGGGAAATGGGTATCTAAGAATTGGGCCCTCTAGAACCATCTGCTCTGATAATTTATCTCTCTGCCCTCTCAGAGTTATATCCCTTTTGCCCTGTCACTTCCTCCCTGTATGAAACTCATTTTATATGTCCTTGTAGATTTTCACATTATCACAACCTCTTGCAAATTTCAAATATCCCAATTAGATAAAACATCTAAATAGTGTGGAAATGCTTGTCATAAATTATATTGGGGGACAAAACACCTGTTTGACATGAGGTTATTTTGGTTCCATCAAAATTTCAAATTACCACTTTTTAGTATAGCTTGTTACTTATCGATCTATTTTGGTTCTCCTTTCAAGTGAATGTAATGCATCTGAAAGGTGCCAAATTATCAACACTGACTTAAATTCTTTATTTAGGTCATAGAATAGATACAGCATAGTGGCAATAGTAAAGTATATTAGTGATGCTTGAAAAAATATTATTGGCTAGAGGTTCCTATAAACAGAGCAGAAAGATGAGAAAAAGGGAGTGATATATATTAAATATGTATGTGTGTGCGTGTGTATAAGGAACATCATGTAACTTCATGTTCGCAAACAGCAACTAACACTTCCTCTTTCTATAAAGGTGATTTTGTCAAGGTTTTGACAAAATTTCTCAGTAACAGGAAGGTACAATAATTTTCTAAAGTGGTACTTAAAATTTAACTCAGACTAGATAAAGGATGTTCTTC
The DNA here is from genome assembly GCF_964194135.1 of Talpa europaea. NCBI lineage: Eukaryota > Metazoa > Chordata > Mammalia > Eulipotyphla > Talpidae > Talpa > Talpa europaea. The sequence continues at coordinate 106,355,452 of NC_140075.1, forward strand.
CTTTGTTAAATTTTCTTTGGACAGACAATTCATATTCAAATCATGTTGACCAAATTTATGTCCCTCTTTTCTGAAAACTTTCCTAAGAGTTCCAAATAAAGGGAATGAGTAAATGTGAAATGTCTGTGACAAAGAACATAGTTCCTGCAGCCCTATAAAAACAGCAAGGCTAGCATGGTTAGTGCCAACCCACACATGGGTAAGTCTAGGTTCTAGACTTAACTGTTGCTGAGAAGAGTTTCTCTGGCATGTTGGGTTGGTGAATAGCAGTGTTTCAGTCCACCATTCATGCCTTCACTACTGTGACACTTTTAAATGAACTGACTCATTTAAAAGATACCAATTATATTTTCAACAATTGTGCCGATGATGGAAATCACAGAAAAGTGTCATGCCCAGGAGTTCAGCTGACATTCTCAGAAATGATTTCAACGATGACACACAAATGATTCTTTTAGTAGAAGTTTTCCTAACTCTGCCAGGTTCCTAAAATGTAGTAGAATTTTAGTAGAAGATTAGGAGAGGTTTAATCAGGTTGAATTATGTCTGAGTCTGAAATCTTGCTCCTGGGAATGAGGCTAGGCATTGGGCCAGCCTGCTGAAAGTGGGAGTAGTGAGTATTTTCTCATACCTACTTCTACTCTAGCTCAGGTCACAAATAGCTCTCATTGAACAGACAACAGGCTTTAGTCTCCTGACATGTTTCACCTTTCCCTTCTCTAAAACCTTTTTCATACACTGCATCCAACTGCATCCATACTGAACATTAATCTTCCACAAATATCAGTCTAGCATGTTACTTCCTGAAATAAAATTCTTCAGTGTTCCCACTCTACCTTTGCACTGGGATGATCTCCAAGCCAACATCAGACATTTCAAGGTATTATACGATTTCTACAGCATGCTTCTGTCTTGCAAGGTCATCTTGATCATTTACAATTCCTGGATGTTAGAGGGAGGCATGTATTGATAGGTTCCAATATTTAGAGATAAGTATAGTCTAATATAGATTGTAGGTATTTTGTTAAGTTTTGTATTGTAATGAACAAAAACACCAAAACAAACTTTCTTACATCATCAAATATTAATGAGCAGGCACAAAAAATGCTCATTCAGTCTTTCTGAAAGGGTAGATGAATTCTCTGCTTTCAAGAAGTTTATGTGAGTGATTCATTGAGGCAAATATAACAAGCAGCAAAATTCAGATAACTGCCTATTCAGCTGTATACAAAATCCTTCCTCATTCAAGTAAGCCATCCTAACATTCTCTTCATCACTCTGCAGGTTCTGTAAGTTGTAAAGTCTTGGTAGTTTTACCTTGAACTCAAGCAGAGTCATGGTAGCTATACAATATCTTGAACATCACTAATCTCACCCATGAAAAATTATTTCTGTCATCTGTTATGCTAATTAACAAACCTTTTAGTACTGATCAGAAATAAAGCTAATTGAAACATATAATAACTGCCTTTGGAGGGTGACTTCTGATTAAAATTTTTCAAATGTATTCTCCTGATTAAGCTACTTCAAATGTTAACTACTCTCCTGCCACTAACCCAAAGATTAGAATTCAAGCACAAACATATATCACACTTTCTACAGTTAATATAAGAAATGAATGAGAAACTCTTCTTTCTCATGACATTTTAGCCAATCAGAATTCTTACTCCCCTGAATATATTGTTATTTCTGGGCCTTTATATATGTTACCTTTGCCTGAGTTTGGCCTACACTTGCCCATATTTCTCCCTAGACAACTGATTTCCATTCTTTGCATTTGCTCTTCCAGGAAGCTTATTTTAATCTCCTAAATTTGGATTGAGCACCAATCCTACTTGATCCCCTTAGCAGCCTGGGCATCATCATGATATGATTTGCTGCATTTTATTTCAGTATAATGCACTTGTTTCCTTAATGGCATGCTGTGAATGTTTCTCTGCACATTTAGGATGGGCAAATAATTTGCTCTGGTTTATTCTAAGATTGCTTGACCCTAAGTTTCTGGGTAATAGGATGAAATCTATAAAAAAATTCATACTTTTAATGTATCTTTATTTTATTGCAGTGTACTTCAATTTAGTTCCTTTTCACCCAGTCAACAAGGCATGGATCTTACTTATTCCCAATCTCAACCCCCAGTGTTCTCCATTTCTACTGATTCATCTAGTATGATATTCCTTTAGCTCAAAGAACTTCTTTTAATTTTTGTTGAGACTTTGCCAGTGACAATTTCCCCCAGTTCTTGTGTGTTTGGAAATGTCCTTCCTTAGTTTTCACTTTTGAAGGATACCATCACTAAATATAGAATTTTTAGGATGTTGATTTGTTTTTATCACTTTGAAGATGTTATTTTATTGTCTTGTATTCTTCACTTTTGTTGAAAAATCAGCTTTTAGTCTCATTGATATTTCTGGGATGATTTTAAGATTTGCTCTTTATGTTTGATTTTCAACAATGATGTATCTAAGTGCCCCAGTGTAATGTACTATACACTTAAATGTTTTAATCTTTTGCTTAAAGTCTTTTTTCAGTTTTGGAAAACCCTTGTCAATTAGCCCTTCAAATATTGCTTATGTTCCTTCTGTCTCCTCTTTTGAGTTTTAACTACAAAAGCTAGAATTTTCATTCTTTTCTGTATTTACCTATGTACTGCCTGAACTCTTCCATCCTTTTATTTGTATTTCATGTACTGCCTGAATTTTTCCATCCTTTTGTTTATACTTCATTCTGGAGTATAAAATCATCATTAAGTTAAAAAAAAATCCTTTCCTTTCATCTATAAAATGTGTTCTTAACTCATTTATTGAGCTAATAACTTAAAATTTCAATCATTACATTTTTAAATAAACTTAATTTTACAATAGTTTTAGATTTATAGAAAAGTTTCAAAATGTAAATAGATTTCCCACATAGCTCCTATTAGTTTCCCCTATTGTTAATATCTTACCTTAGTATTGTGCATTTATAACAGCTAGTGAAATATTAGTGTTTTTCACCACAAATAATGAACTGATACAATTTTTCCTTGTTTAATTCTAGAATTTAATTCCAATTTCTAGGACTCTGGTGTAATTGTAATCTATTTTCCTTAACACTCCATCTTAGTTATTGCCATGCCATCTGTGAATCAGTTTCTCCAGATAGTTTCTTTTTGTTGTCTTACTTGGTATACTATTTCTTAATATAAGCAATCATGTATGAAAATAATGTGAGTGTTCTGGAAGATATATTCTTTATTCAAAGAAAGTCCATCTTATCCTGTGATTGCTAGATTGATTGAGAAACTACTCTAAGCCAAACAGTGACTAGACTGATTTTAAGGCGGGATTTTGCCACGATCACACTTGCATGACTAAGATGCTATCCAGGGTTCCACCTGAAAGTCACCAAGGGTAGCTAGAGTTTATTGTATTTGGTTGTCTGTATACTCATTTCTTTTCTCTTCATCGCTAGAAATAGCATAAAATATTGCTCTACTTTTTAATGATTTTCTACTTAGCTCTAGTTCTCTGCCTTGAAACAACTAAATACCAACAAGAGAAAACTTTAAGTGTTTGGTTGCACTGAATTTCTATCTTGATTTCTTCCAAAATTACCCTTGAATGTTTTGTTGATTTCTCTAACTCTCAGCCATGCCCCTCAGTCTGGATTTCTCCATCTCTTAGGTTTCATGATTGAGAGTCTCCACTTAGAGAAACATGGTCATTAGAATGCATAGGTCTTGATTCCTCAAGTTCTAGTTAACTTGGAAGCTCACTGATGCCCTCACACACATTGTTCTAATCTTACATTTCTTGTCAATTAATTATAGTGGGATCATTTATCTGTGATTAGGTACTCTATCTCAGCTAAAGGCAGTTTATTTGCATCAGTTTTTTGCTGCTTATATTTGTTTTACTCATTTTTGAGGTAAAATAGATGCAATAAAATGTGTAAACTATAATTACATAAGTACAGTTTAATAGCTATGTATTTCCTTAACTACCTACCGGATTAAACTATTATTATTTTTAATATCACAGAATGTCCTGAGAGACCATTTCAGTCTCTAATAGAGTCCTCCATTCTATGAGGCACCACTATTTTAACCTTTACCTCTATTGATTAACATTAAATTTCATAAAGATGAAATGGAATTATATCTGCTTTTTACATCTGCCTTCTTGATGCATTTTTTTTTCCTGATATTTTTTCCATGCAGTGCATGTAGCAACAGTTTACTGTTATTGTTACTGATGTGTAGTTTTGCATGATATGCATATACCAGACTTTTTAAATTCCATTTTGGTTATTCCCAGTTCTTATGAGTAAGTCCACCATGTACAGTTCCACATAGGTGTATTTGTGGTCACCTACACCTATTGTTGAGTGTATACCTACTAGTGAGCATTTTCAATTGTGAAGCATGACATTTATTCTCATTGCAATAAGGTAAGGACAAATATGTATTTAGAAACACTACTATTTACCATTTCTCTGGAAGCATTAGTCACTATATTAAGGAAAAACTAAATTAAATACAGAAATATTGGGAAAGTAAAGACAAAAATATCTGATCATGGTGAGAAATAAGTTTCCCCAGCTAAGATTAAACATAAACATGATTGAACAAAACATTAAAATAAATGATTCTACTTTGAAGATGCAATAGCTCTGTTAGAAAAATTACAATTGATCATAAAAAAGCAGAAAAAGTTGCCAAAGATTAAAGTGATGAATAAACGAGATGAGTATTCAAATTTGTGACTGTTTTCAAAATGAATCTTTAAAAAATCAGTAGATTTAAATATACTAAAGTGATCTAGTAGATAATACAGAAACTTGGATATTTAGATAAGTAACTATTTCAATTTTTATTTATTAAAGTTTTGAGTAATTGGCATAAGGTAATTGAAATACTCCTTTCTTTCCAATGCCTATAAATATGGATATTTTGAGAAAATATTTTTATTATAAATTGCACCTAACATGTACTTAGAACTAGAAGAAAATAACTCAGATATGAATATTTCTATGAGGAAAGTTAATGGAGCTAATGGAGAGGCATATGATTTATTTTCAATAGAGAAATTACTATTTTTAAATAGAAACAGGTATTTCAGGTCAACAACAGACTAAGGAAAATTCTAACAGATTATCAAACACTTTGAACAGCTTGGCCTGTAAGAGAATTTCTTTGTATACTTACGCTCTGGTAACTACAGAGCAATCAAGCCCCTAGTGAGTATCCAGAAAAACAAGCAACTGTATTTAGCAGTGACTACTAGCCTTAGAGTTCAATATTGCTTACCTAAATATGAACCAGTATAAAGCATAGTAAGTATTTATAAAAGCAAAAGCACAGTGAAGAGCTTAAAATATTTATGAATACATATTAGGTGGTCAGTTAATCTCATTTCAGTATCTTTGAAGGGAAGGTAAAATTGTGCCCTCTAATTATAACAAAAAATTTCAATCTAATATAAATTAGCATCAGAATATAAGTATTCCATATGTATTTGCTAATTGAAGATTGTACTTTATTTTTTTTTATAATATTCTCATCAAACTCTAAATAAATCAATAATACAGGGCCTCCCCTGGTGGCACAGGTGGTTGAGCGCAGCACTGTGAAGCTGTCTGCGGCCTCCGCAGTGTGGATTCTATCCCAACTGGCCAGCGAGAATCCCACGTGGCACAGCAGACCTCTCCTGTCTTTCCCGCTGCTCCCCTCAGCAGTGCACTTCGGTCAATCTGCCTGTTCTGTTCCCCACTCTGTCTCTGGTGAATCCTCTCACCCTCCCGCACATCTGGCCTGTACGCCAGTTCTTGCATGCATGAATAAGTAAATCGTTCCAAAAAAAATCAATAATACAGTGCTAGGCACACAGTGCACAATTTATAATTATTTGCTGAACTTGAATTTGAGCAGTATTTGGGTTAATGGCCTGTAACTCTAAACTCCAATTTACTCCCTTCCCTGGCATCAAGATTTTTTTTTTCCCATTTCTACGACCCCTAAAATTTTCTGGATGGCTGGAGATGAGACAGAGAAAACATAAACATTTTCTTTGGGCGAGGCTTTCTCAATTTTCCTGTTTTAGGATAATAAACCATGAGTTTTAATTAAGTTTGTAGGCTCACCATCTGTGAGCATCTGGAGTCTCATTCTGTTGCCGTGTTGAAGCAAGAGCCCCAATTCCAACTTGCCTAATAGGACATGTAGACCGAATGGCAGGGTAAGTGCCAACAGTTAATTTTTCCCCTTAAGGTCACTTTCCATTCTATATCTGAGTCCATAAAAGAGTTAGTATAATCCTTCAAAGTCATTTATGCTATATTATCACCTACATAGAAAGTTGACAATAAATTTACTTTTCCTTTTTTTCTTTTAATAATATGCCTATTTGATAATTTGCATTCTTACCTAATTTCTATTAAAATATAATTTGTTAGGAGCATTTCTTGTCTAATTGATAAGACAAAACATTTGTTTTACTTACAAATGGGGAAAAATACAAATGCTACTATCATAAAAATAATTACAAGATTTGCTATCTTTTCTAAAATGAGATTTTAGGAAACAAAGAAGATAGATTATATCAACATTTTCAATTAGATAGACTCATTTTCAACAAATATGGTTAGGCCTAGCTTTTTAAGGTAATAAAAATTCATAGTATCAAACAGGAACATCATGTCAAATGTTGCTAAATCATCTAAAGTCTGTGGTTTTAAATTATGGTATAAAAAGTTCACTGTGAAAATATAATTTAATTATCAGTGATGTTTGTCATGTGGTTGGACATGCATTAAATTTAGACTTCTGTTATTATTAAGAATATTGAGCAGATAATATATTTCTGCAGTTGGTGACAATGTGATATTGTGTAAAAGCATAACCTCTAGACCTAAACCCTAACTTCAAATTAATTTCAAAGGATTTTTGAACACTCAGAAATTTTCTTAGCAGCCTCTAAACTAGCAACCTTCTGTCAGCTAAAGGCAATTTACATTTGAAATTATCATAAATTACTTTAACATTTAAAAAACCCTTTTTATTAACAGTATATGTTTTAGTTATCTACTGCTATGTATCAACTACCTCCTACCCCAAATTTGGCTGAAGGCAACAGTTCTTTGATCACATATCATATTTAGGGATTGGATTTTACATAGGAATCAGTCAAATGGTTCATTTTTAATGCAACATCAACTCAGTAACTCGGTGGTAATCAGCTGACAGATGGTCTAGTCTGGAGGATCTAAAACAGCTTCCTTCATATCTTTTGCCTTATTGGTGATGACTGGGAAACAGTGATACAGCCTACTCCTGGCTTCTCCTAGTGGGGTGCATTGCCATACAGCATGGCACCCCAGGTAATCAGACAGATGGGATGGCTTGAGACTCCAGCAGATGTTTTACCCAGGCCTGAGTAAAAGCTGAAATGTTTTTCATGACCTAGTCTTAAGAGTCTCAGAATATCATATAGTCTGCATAAATTACTAAAACTAACCCAAATTCAAGAAGAGTGGAAATACATTGTCCCTCAACAGAAGTAACAAAGCATGTGTCCCCTTTTAATCTAGCATGATGCATATGAAGAAAAATACACTGCCACGTGAATGTATAAACTAACACATTTTCATACATTGTTGAATAATCCACGCTCAGGATAAGCAACACCAAAATCAGTACTCAGAGTACTTTATCCTTCCTTTCCCCAGTTATAAGTAACTGTCTCTAGAATAACTACTAACTTCTAAAACCATCATTTAGTCATTGTACTTTATATAGATGGACACTTATCTTCCTAGCTTACAGACTATCAACAACTTATTTCATACAGAAATCAATGTAGCCTGAAAGCAAATGATGAGGTCACTTCACTGCAGATGGGAATGATTCAGAAGAAAAAAAAATCAGTAAGAGAGAACATAAACTTGTTCTAAATTTGAAAGTTCAGATTAAGCATGAGAGAATAGATAATGGTTTGGTCACCAATAGCCATCAATAACTGTTCTAAATGGTATGACATGTTTTTAATGGACTTTATCAAGTATATGGTCTACATGTGACTTATTGTTTTGATACCTGGTAATTTTCTGGATCCTGCATTTTCTCATTTATATATTTTCATTACAAAAAGTCGATAATGTCTGTTTTCTTGCTCTTTCATAAGTTTTGTGATCATTTATATTGCATCTATAGTTTCACCTCTTTATTTAAATTATATCCCAACTGACAATTTGTCTGACCAGATGCCAAGTACAGAGAAGATTGGGTTTAAGAGTCTTACAAGTTAAGTTCCCATGATTTTTAAATTAATAATGGTTAGATGGGGAAAAAACATTCTGCAGAAGACTCTGCAAAATATATATATATATTATAATATAATATATAATATAATATACAGCTATAATATATATTAATATATACTAATGATATATTAATATATATCAATTATATATATTGCTAATATATTATATATATTATATATTATAATTCACTGACAAAAATAGAAAAGTTAAATTACTCTTTAAATAGGCTTGATTATGTTTATTGTGTATTTATAAGTTATAAAATTTTTCAGTTTTGATTTTAATAGTCTTAACGACTGTATTTGCCACTATAATTGTGATTAAATTTCTCACTTTCATAAATTTAATATCTGGAGTATGAAAAGTCCATGGTTCACAATTGTTGCTTGTAAGCTGGGTCAATAGTCTTGTGACTATGAATCCCTATGGAAAAGCAAGTGTCCCTATTCGTCATATTCAGACAATTCTCTTCTACTACCAGGAGACTGAACATAGTTCAAGTTGACTCCACATGTTTGGTACATGTATTTTTCAGTTAAATCTAAAGGGCAAGTTACAAGGATCATAAATGATATAACAAAAGACAAATTAGGGAAAGAGAGGTTTCACGGAGCAAAATGGGTCAATTTCAAGCAAGTCAAACCCAATGGTCTGAGTGAGGGACTAAAGTTAAGCATGAAGATTGTTACCTATAGTCTATTATCCTCATCCCAACATGTCATTCTTTGAATATAAGACCCTGTAGTTAAGCTCAAATTTCTAATATGTCAGAGATAAACTGTTGCCATGAACTTCATTAAAATAAAAAACCTCATAACTGGGGCCTCCCTGGTGATGCAAGGGGTTAAGACACAATCTGTGAAGCTGGCCACAGCCACTGCAGCCTGAGTTTGATCCCTGGCCAGGGAGCAACCCACATGGTGCATCAGACCTCTCCTGACTTGCCTGCTGCTCCCCTCAGCAGTGTACTTCAGTAAATCTGTCTGTTCTGTTCCCCACTCTGTCTCTGGTGAATCCTCTCACCCCCCACAACTCTGGCCTGTACCCTATTTCTTGTATGTATAAATAAATAAAATCTTTAAAAGAAATTAAAAAAAAACCGAAAACCTCATAACTAAAAAGATATTTGTATATAATGAATACCATGGCAGCATAAACACTGAAACAACCACTGGTAGCAAATATTTAGTAGAGCTCAGTGATCCCTCAAAGATATATTATACAGTTAGCCTGACAACTATTGAATTTCACTATTTTTATGAAAGCAGGTTCATAGAAAGCATTACTAGAAATATATGTGTTTATGATATTTTCAGACATATTTGGGAAGTAGTGCTGTGTTTACTCTGTAACCCTCATCTTGATGAAAATCAAGAAATCTTGGATGGACCAAAATTTTCTTTTATTTAAATACAATGAGTTGGAACTACTTCCTCATAACTTTCTGTTCAGTTCATCAGACAATTCCCATAGTTTTGCAAAGTTGGACAATGAAAAATGTTAGAGTAAAATAGCATCTTGCAATGATGGATTGCTTTTACAAGATAAATTGCAAAATAATATAGATTCATTTATACAAAGTTACAACTTTTTACTTCTAGAAATTCATTAAACAAACAAGCCTATATCCCAATCTCTCTATCCACATAATTAACTTATATACTAATTTGGGATGTGTTTATGTGTGATAAGGGAAAAGTTTCTACAAAGACATAGATTAAGGCCAAAATTCATCTCTGATGTTTAGTAGCTATTTTCCCTTTAGCAGTTTTCTTAACCTCTTTGCATCATAGATTTCCTTATTGTAAAATAAGATTATTAAATACCTATTACAGTGTTTAGAAAGTTATGTGATGAATAGAAAAATGATATATTTAAAAATCTTCTAGAAAGAATTACTAGCACTCCTTCCTAGCAGACACTTCACACCAGGCAAAATTTTGTCCAATGACTTCTTTGATTAAAATGGAAAATGCCATATTTCTTTTTTAAGGCCCCCTCAGGCACCACTGCCTCTGGAGTGTTTTTTGTTATCAAACCATTTCTGTAGAATTAACAACTCTCATTTCCATGCTGCATTTATATCTATGAGAACACTTTGAAATTTTATCACATCTATCTCTTTACTTACTGCCTACATTCCCTGTAACTTTTTAGATGAACATAGAAATGACCCTGTTTTTAGAGCATTTAGCTAGACTTTTTTAACAAATATTCAAAAGAATAAAGGAAGAAATGAATGTCTGAGGTCATAGTTCCAGCTGCAAAATGAAAGTCAGGAAGAATATGTGACTAGATAAGCAGGGACAGAACCAATTATCAATTATTCTACAGACTGTTAGTCAAATGTGACTTTGCTGATTTCAGGGAAAAATTGGTAATATATAAAAATACTTCAACTAGTTGCCAATATTTCAATGTGTGTGTGCATACACACATGTGTGTAAAATGATGCAATATTAACCTTAAACAAGAACAATTTCATTCTCCAAAAATAAATATAGGATAAGCTTTATTAAGAATTTCCAGTAGTATTATTTAATGGCTTCTCTCAATGATTTCTAATCTAGATTTGTGGTCAATAAAATGCTGTGGGCAGTTTGGATTTTCTAATATTTGTTTGGGGAAATCATGGTACACTTGTAGATATAAACAAGAACTTATATTCAGACAATCCAATGGCAACAATGTTGAGCTGTGAAATTAAATGGCCACAGGATTAAGGGGATGTGGGATAAAATGATGGCTCAGGCTGACCCATGGGAACTCCCTGTGAGACACTTGATTTCTCCCTGTCCCCTGCCATCAGATAGAAAAGATCCTGAGGCACTCTGCGGTTACAAAGTGGACAGACCCAGGACCTTGGGACATCACTCACAGGCCAGCTGTCCAAGATTTTTCGGACCAGAAACCACTGGACATTGTTGAATGCTTGAAAAATGTCCAGCTATGATTTGCTCAGTTATTAAAAACTAAAGTGTTTTGCATTATAACAGTTACCTTATTCTCATTAACACTCATTTTTTAACTGATTAGCTTTTAAAATTTTTAAAAATGTATACAGTTTAAATACAGATCATTTCCCTCTTAGAAGCTTCAAAAATATACTAAAAACAAAGATTTAGGGGGCCTCCCTGGTGGCTTAGGGGTTGTCTCAGTACTATGACCATGATGGCCCATTGCAAAGGCCTGATTTGATCCCTGGCCAGGGAGCTGACCCACATGGCACAGCAGACCTCTCCTGTCTCACCTGCTGCTCCCCTCAGCAGTACATTTCAGTAAATCCACCTGCTTTGCTCCCCACCCTGTCTCTGGTGAACCCTCTCACTCCCTGCACCTCTTGCCTACATCCCAGTTCTTCTGTGCAATAACTAAATAACATCTTTAAAGACAAAGATCTATGTTTGGAACCTATCATCAACTAGTTTCAAACACTGCTACATTATTTCATATATATTTTAAATACTCTCCCCCTTCTCTTTTTTTAAGATTTATTCATGCATACAAGAACTGGGGTACAGGCCAGATATGCGGGATGGTGAGAGGATACACCAGAGACAGAGTAGGGAACAGAACAGGCAGACTGACTGAAAAACACTGCTGAGGGGAGCAGCAGGTCAGACAGGAGAGGTCTGCTGCACCATGTGGGTATCTCGCCAGCCGGCTGGGATTGAACCCAGCTGCAGAGGCTGCAGACAGCTTCACAGCACTGCACTCAACCACCTACACCTCTTATTCACTCTTCTCTCCTCTTTCTCTCTCTTGTTACATACATATCTGTACATATACACACACACACACGTATGTCTATATATACACACATAGATATACAAACATACACATAGATATTTCTCATGGAGTGAAGATCAGGTTTTAAAGCTTGATGAAATTCAGGGCACACATTTGACAAAAATAATTTATAGAAGATGCTGTGAACTTCAGGATGTATCACACTGGAGGCCATGGACTGTCAGATTGCTGTTATCAGTGACACTGACTTTGATGACACTGTTAAGATCATTACTGCCAGATACCTCTCATATAAATTTTCTTTCTGCAACTTTAAAGACATCTAAGGAATTATATTTGGTTACTCTGTTTTCACCCTATTCCCTTTCGTCTTACAATTTTAAGAAATACTGATGATCTGTCTCATTTGATCTTTATACCTTCTCTTTTGCAAATCTTTTATAAGTTTTAAAACATTGCTATTTCCCTCTTTCTTCCTTTACAAATGAGGATAATTTAATCTTTCTTTGATATTAAGGGATCTCTAAGGTTATCTTTTGAACACTAATTTTCTTTGAACATTTGTAGAGTAACAAAGAACATAATTCAGTTGATTTGACAGATCCTATTACAAGAATCCAATTTTGAGGAATTTTGAAAACATTGACCTTCTGTCTTACAGGTTTTATGTTTTTTTTTTTTTTAAATTTACTTATGATTACAAGAACTGGGGTACAGGCCAGAGGTGCGGGGGTGAGAGGATTCACCAGAGACAAAGTGGGGAACAGAACAGGCAGACTGACTAAATACGCTGCTGAGGGGAGCAGCGGGCGAGACAGGAGAGGTCTGCTGCGCCATGCGGGTTGCTCCCTGGCCAGGGATCTAACTCATCTAACTCTAACTGCAGTGGCTGTGGAGAACCTCATAGTTTGCGTCTTAACCCCTGTGCCACCAGGGAGGCCCCTTACAAAGGTTTTTTGGAAACAATCTATTTGATCAGACACATGAACAGTAATGACATTATAGGAATATCAGAAGGGAAGCTGAATCTCTTCTGTTCTCCACATTACAATAAGAACTTATCACGTATTTAAAGTTGGAGGATTTTGATATCATGCATTATGTTGACTGGGATGAAATCACCTCAGCACGGAAAGCTCTGTGTGGAGCTCACAGAATTGTTACTCTTTTTTTTTTAAAGATTTATTTATTTATACAAGTACTGGGGTACAGTCAGAAGCGTGGGAGGGTGAGAGAATTCACCAGAGCCAGAGCGGGGTGCAGAACAGGCAGACTGATGAAGTACACTGCTGAGGGGAGCAGCGGGCGGCAGGAGAGGTCTGCGTGCCATGTGGGACCCTCGCCTGGTGGCCGAGGATCGAACTGGTGCTGCAGAGGCTTTGGGCAGCTTCGCAACCCAGCACTCAACCACTGCGCCACCGGGGAGGCCCCAAAATTGTTATTCTTAAAGGACTTGCTTTGAGTTGTCCAGCTGGAGCTCACTGTGAGGATGTGGTCATGATCACCTTTCCATTCAATTCTCATTCTCAAACAATTATAATCATTTTACCACAGGGAACTGATTGAAATTTCTCCAGAAATTTTCTTTGATTGAGATCTAGTGTCATTTTCTATAGTGTCTATCCTTAAAACCCCCCTCACAGGTGATGATTAAACAACTCGGTTGCCAATCATAAGTCACAATGCTTAGGGTGATGCTATTTAAGATGGGGGCCAGCTGCTTTCTTTCCTCACTAAGTACTAAAGAGGGAGTGAAAAATTGTTAGAATCAGGGTGTTAGGTTACATTCGATTAACTTCCTGACTGAGGTGTATAATCAAGCAAGCTCTATAATTTTATTTTCTGAATAAGGTCATGAGGAAGTGATAGCCAGATATTTAAACCATAATAAGATGCTTCTTATGAGTTCAAGTAAGTTCAAATATTTAAAATTTTTTTCCTGTAAGAAAGTTACCCCCTACTTGAGAGTAAATTAGTATTTAGTTTTATTTCATTTTGGTTTTGGTTTGGATCTTCTTTTGCTACAGCAGGACCAATTACTTACTTGTAAAGGATTCACAGCAGCAAAAGATCATTTTTAAGTGCCTGAAAGTAGTTAAAGAAGAGGTTTCACAGAAAGAGTGGCAGTGTTATAAGATATTTAGGTTCATAGACTTGAGATACAGAAGGTGTTCCCAGCAAGGAGAAGATAATTATGGAGACAGGCAAGGTAGTGTTGATCAGGGCTCAGTTTGTCAGATGCTGGAATAAATCCTGACCCAGAGCTCTGGTACCAGGTAGAGCCTGCAAAACCAATGTCCCTAATATTGACATGTCACCATCTGATGTGTTTTTTTTCAAGCCTCAATCCTGAAAAGATTTGAGATCTAGAGACCAGAATGTGATGATAGGGACTGAGCTCTCCTCAAGGACATAGGTCCTTTGCAGGAGAAGGGGGCAAGAGTGGAGTGGAGGATCTAGTCTCCATCACTGGGCTATGATCCCAAAGCCCCTGTATCAGGGTGTGACTGCACCTCACTGTCCTCTAGCCCAGTCAACCTCAAACTTCAGCAACCTCAACGTCACCTGGGGGACTTGATCAAATACAATGGTGGACCAAGACCCCCAAGGCCATGGCAAATTCTCAGTGATGCTTCTGCTGCTAGCATGGGAACCAAACTTTTCCATAAATCAGAGCTTCTCTTTCTGTCAGAGATTCTCAGTGTTGCTCTTTCACTGAGTATGCCCCTCCTTTTTTCCAGACACACAGGAGCATTCACCCCCTTCTACAAAATTGTTTGAGAACCCAGGCATACTGACCCTCCCCAGGGAAGGTCTCCATGCCTCCCTCTCCATGACCACAGGGAAGGAAAACTGTCATAACTCAGGCAGTTTGGCAAGTGTGACTGAAAATCTTTCTACTTGATATGACACTTTGTTCCTGAATAATTTGCTCCTGGATAATTAGTTATTCCACAGGGATGGCACATCCCTGGCACCAATTCCCACTTCATGGGCCAGGGAACATGCTTCTTTGTCTCACATTGACTCCCTAAGTCTACCGTTGACAGCATGGATATCTGCTTTTGCTCAGTGATTAGCTGCCATTCATCTTGGTTCAGGACACCAAAATAGGGCCAAGTCATTGAGGTACTTATCTTGGTATGTCTAACACAGGCAGGATCGGAGCACTGGGAGAGAGTGAGAACCTGCACATTCATACATCCTGCTAAGTTTTGATGTGGCTTATGTATTTCTGTGGCACATAATTAGCTGCAATCAAAATTGTAAACTGTGATACCTGATTTCATAAGGATATGCCATCTTTCCCTATAGTTACTTTCTTTTTTTTTTTCTAACTCATTAGAACAACATATCCAAGCAATTCTTAATGTTAAAAGGTAGAAAAGGGTATCAAGAAGAGATGGCCTTTGTTTTCACAGTTCATGCAACTCTGGGAGAGCCAAACAGTAAAGGCATTAAATATTACTGGCACATGTAATCACTAACTGCACTAATATAAATAATATAGAGAAATACAGCAGTGCTAAACGGAATGTTACATAAGATCTGCTCCAATCTGATCCATGAGGGGGTGACAATATTTGACTCCTACATATTACATTTATTTAGCTCTCATTCAACAGATCTGCTAAACCCCACATCAAACCATCTCCCAGTTCTTCCAGAGTAGAGCTATCCACAGAGCCTTTCTGCAATGGTATAAAATGCCTACAGTTTCTGCACTGTCCCCCACACAGCTTCTAACCACATGTAGCAGCTGAGCACTGGAAATGCCATTTGTGTGACTAAGGAACTCTTTTTTTTGTTTATAAAAAATTTTAAAAGTCACATGTGAGTAGGAACCACCATATCAAACAACGCTTGCAGACTCTATAAGGAGACCCAAGAAAAATAGTTTCATAGGGAAGAGATGTCAAGACATAGGGTTTACTGAGAATCTGCAAAATTGGACAACAAATGAAAACCCGATAAGGCAGAAAGCCAAACATTTAGCTCATACCCAACACATCCCCAGCTCTGCGTATTGTAACCTTCTGTTTCCTAGCGATGGCATTCACTTTTTATTTGAATCTATCTATTTCTGCCATGATCACAGTTCTTTCTTGCCAATTTGTTACTCTGATTTCTTGCCCTAGGATCTTATTTTTCTGCTAAATGTTAAATATTCCTTTTATTTTGGCCCTTGAAAATATTCACAGTGTTGTATCGACCTCTTTGGACTTTGATACATTTATTTAAATTCATATGCTTCCTAAATCTTCTTCTCAGGGTCGTGTACAAGAAAATCTTCTCATGTTAACATTTTGATGCAATAGTGACCACACTAATAATATTTTGTAGCAGTGTGTTTGATTTTTCAAGCATCCCCATAACTTAACTGCTATGTAAAAAATCTAATAAAGTCTGTAGGATGAGGTAGCCAACATCACAGTCTATATTTATTTTTTTTCAGTGTTTGTTGTCTGTGTCCTGCATTATTTGTAAGTGCATTAGGGGCAGAATCTTTGTCTCTGTCTTCTCATTGTCTAACACAGTGTCTAGTCTAGAGTAGGTACTCAATAAATATGCACTGGGCATATAAATCACCAAACCTCTGGTCTCTTGTAGTAGATCACAATCAATCATACTTTCTAAGCCTTTGTGAAAGGAGTTTGTATTGACTTTCTGCTACTTACTGCCAACTCATGTAATTGTTTGAGGATCCCAGCATAAAATCCCTTTCCCTATAGAAGAACAGTGGTATGTCAGATACAATCATTCATATGCATATGAATTTTTTTACTGTTAAGTCACATTGAAACAATAACGGGGGAAATAGAGTTCAAGGTTAGGATACCAGCTTGTGCAAGTGCTGTATATATTATACCTTGGTAAATTGAGCTGGAATCGAAATTCATTAAATTTTTGTCATATTTAGAAATTTTTGGAAGGAAATTTTGTCTGAGTAACTTCAGTTGCATTTGCTACAAATTAAGGGAATGAGTAACAAGAAAAAGAACAAAAGAGCAGGATTTTTTTGCAGGATTGAATGTTTTAATGATTTAGTGTGAAGATAAGTCTGGGTATATGGGAATCTGCCTGTAAATTAAATACAAACATTCAATCAAGTCCCTTTTTCTCCACGTTAAAATTTCATATCACTTTGTGAAGATGCATTCAAGCATTTGTGAGCTGAATCATCCAAAATCATCATGTGTCTCAGAAAACCAAAGCAGAAGCAAGTGTGGGAAAACTCTCTGTGCTTACCCCAGCCATCCATCACCACCAGGGACAGAGAGGAGATAGCCCTTTAATAGAAACTGGCTAATTTCTTTAGAAATATCTCATTAGGCCCGCCCTTCCTGAGCTGCTTCTCCATTAAAATGTGATAAATGAATTCTGCCATTGCCAATTCCAGCCTGTCCTTCTTTCTCTTAATGAAATGAAGATGCGTCATGCTGGCAAGCACTCAGGACAAGGATAATTATTCATGGGATGCTGGAAGTCTGCCTCCCCCATCCTTGCCCCACAGACATTGGAGATGGGACCTTCAGAAGCCTGAAAGGTGTTTCAATAGAGATTTATTTTCACTTTACTCAGGGGAAAACATTCAGGGAGCTGCATATTCTCTCATGACTTTTTCACCATATATACCTTTTTTTTTTTTCCATCTTAGATGAGTGTGTGGCACCTTACTGATTTTCAACATAAAAATGTTTGATTAATGTCATTTTAATGTTGAAAAATATTTTTTTAAGTTATGTATTTAGGTGGTGTTATGTTTTAAATGACGATTTTCCTTTTCGAACATTAGTTTTGAGATCTATATAGAGAAAGCATATGGCCCTCAACTAAGTTATTCATTTCTGAATATCTGACCTGCCTTAGCTGCCATTTGCTGTTGTTTTTCCATTGAACCCAAAATGATGTTTTTCTGACCCTGACAATTGTGCAAATCAAAGAGGTTTGTGCTCCTAATTTTGAAATATTTAATCTTTCATGGTGTTCACGTCTCTCTTTTTTCAAATAGATCCACCACTGAACAAACTATTGTAAGAAGATCTGAAACTCTTATTAAATGTGAATGGATGTTATCTCAAATACTACCTCTAGTAGAGGAACTGACTAGCTAAGAGAGAGAGCTAGCCTTTAATTTTTCTAAGATAGACATAATGGTAATCTTTGAAATAAAACAAAATGTATATGAATATACATAAATACAGAACACATCTGTTTCATTTTGTTTTCTTTCTTTTCAGGGCTACCCACACAGTTTTTCTACATTAGCACACCTCTCATCAATCTCATATGCTATTTTACCCCATAAAATAGAACTAAAATTTACAGATGCTAGAGTAACTTTGGGGGAATTGAAAACCCAAAATTCGAGGGAATTCATCCCCAAGAAAATGTATATATTTACAAGGAAATATTTCTGTTGCCTTTTATATACAAGTTATTTATTAATGAGTTTTTTTAGATTTATTTATTTATTTATTTATTTATTTATTTATTTATTTATTTATACAAGCACTGGGTATAGTCAGAAGCGCAGGAGGGTGAGAGAATTCACCTGAGTCAGAGTGGAGAACAGAGCAGGCAGACTGACAAAGTACACTGCTGAGGGGCGCAGCGGGTGCAGGAGAGGTCTGCGCATGTGGGACCCGGGGTTCGAATCAGGGCTACAGAGGCTGCGGGCAGCTTTGCAGTCCAGCGCTCAAACGCTGTGCCACCAGGGGAGGCCTTATTTATTAACGAGTTTTCCATCTTTGTAGACATATTGCTTTTATCTCTGAGGAAGGTAAATCATTAATTTTACCTTTTGATAAGGAAACAAAGTCCAGCCTTAGCTCATTACTATTAAATTAATAAAAATTCATGTTTATCTAGCAAAATTTCACACTGTCAATTGTAATAATGTCTTAAAAATTGTCATTTTTAATTTGTCTCCAAATCTTAAAGGTAAGCAGGGACTATTATTTCTGAAATATATACTCAAAAACTGAGAAAGACAGGGCAATTTGCCAGCCTTACAAAGAGTGACAGAATTTGATGAGATCACAAACTATTCCATTTCTTCAGAACAAGAAGCTTGTAACTAGAATTCAGGTCTTCATTTCTCACATTTTATTCACAAATATAAAATCATTAAATTTGCTGGGGAAAAAAAAAACAAATCTGGAAGGGAGAGTAAGAGTAATCTGAAAATTGATGGCAGAGTAAACAGTTCATTTCTGGCTCTTTAATTAGAAAATTAAACACATATTGTGAAATCTTTCCATATGGATAATCCAAGGACCACAGGAGGATCTCATGTCATCATTTTCCTGTCATTTAAACTTTAATAACAATAATCATCATATCAAAGATGTTTGCAAACTACAATAACTGAGTAATCACTACTAACCTATCACTATTTTACTTGCAATATTTTGTTACATTTTCAGGAGAATGAAGTCGCTTACTAGGAAAAAACTTGCTCAAAGTTACGTAGAGCTCACCTCTGAGAGAGCCACGTCTGCCCATCTCCTGAAATTGAATTCTGAACCACTTGACTGCTAAATGCATGGAGCTTTTCTCTTCTGACTGATCATGCATTTTTAAGTTTCTTCTTCATCTCTTAACCTCCTGCCTGAGGATCCTGTGTTCCTCTAGCTACATCGTAATACACTAAGGTGGTTCACTCTAAATATTTCCCAGCAAGAATGTGCCATTGGAGTGAAAATATATCTGAGAATTTGAAAGGCTCTTCTGGCAGCACTTTGCTCTTTAAAACCTTAAGTGCCTCTGTGTGTATTTGCCATACTCCACCGCTGGCTGAGCTGGAATGGATGAGTGTGCGCGCACATGCATGCACACACACACACACTCTCTCTCTCTCTCTCTCTCTCTCTCTCTCTCTCTCTCTCTCTCTCTCTCTCTCTCTGCAGGACCCACAGCTTTGCTCAGTTGCGTGCAGGAGGGCATCATCTACTGGCTGATCAGCATGTTTGCAAAGGAGAAAAAAAAAAAGGAAAATGACTTTTTATTTTAATGTCAGCAACTCAGACAAAAGATAAATGACAGGGTCCAAGAATAGAGGGCAGGTACCAAGATTAGAAACTGTAGAGCTAACTGGAAAACTCTCATATATTGTGCTTGAAAAGTGCTTTGCATGGAAATAGTCATAATCCTTGCTCCCTTTGAAAATGAGCAGCATTGATTGCAAGTTGAGTGTTTGAGATTTAGTAGCACCAAAGGAACAGTGAATCAGGTCCGTGTGACAGCATGTCCCTCTGATGCCCATATCTTTCACATAATATAGAAGAGACATTTTGCCTCTATCTAAAAGTCTCGGGGCCCAGAGATTTAGGGCATTTTTCAATGAATCTTAGCCAGTTAAAGTCCAAACTGAACCATCAGGTCTGGACCCCCCAACTCTTTCTCTCTTCCCTCAGGTGTCTTTATGGGGGGGCTCTGGACATTCTGACTTCTGATTAACAAACAAAGGGACTTAATCTTATATTTACCCCTAGTCAACTCTTTCGGTAGTCTTTGCATCAAATCCCAAGGCTTGAATATTCTCTTGGAAACTCATTTCCCTGGTAGCTGCTATTCCTTCAGGAATGTCTTTTTGCTGATAGGATTGCTGCCTGTTCCTCTCTCTCCTTTGTTTCCCCTGGGGGGAATCACAGTGGTTAGTGTCTGGGCTGTACTCCAGCTTCTACCATTTTTCTTTTCCAAGTCACTTCATCTGTTACTCACTTCCATATCAGCCCGCTGTTTTTCTTTCATGGACTTTATCAAAATGTGTTTACTTATTGATAGTTTCTCTTCTATAGAGGAAAAGTATGGCTCTGACACTTCCAAGCTTCTTTATCAATGTGTTTCAGCATCTAGCTTATTTTCTGTGTAGACTACATTCCAGAAATATCTTTAGAATAAATCTTCAATTATGTATTAGTTGACAATGAGTCAGAGACTACATCCATTCTGACCTGGACATTTTGTTACAAAATGAGACAAAATATCATAGGATTTCCTAAAAGATTAATATATGTTGGAATTTATGCTTATTGCAAAGCATAAAACACACACTTGGCAAGCAACAATTAGAAGAGCTATGAAGGTAATCTTTGAAATAATCCTTAAACTCTGCAACAAATCCTTACCAAGCCAGAATCTGGTTTCTATAAGAAGCACTCTTACTGTGGCCAGGGTGGGAGAGGAACTAACACTGATGAAAATCACAAGTACAAGCATAGCATTAACCCATTCATTTTTCACAAGTGCATTGAAAGGTAATTAACTTTAAGGTTTAAGATGAGAAAAACTGAGATTCAGAGAAGTTAATTGATTTGTGATAAATCACACAAATAAAATAGCAAAGCTGGGCTTTAACCCCAATTTGCACTGATTCGTATGTACCCATCCATTCTGTTGCACTTCATTGCTGTTCTAGATCAGAAAAGTAGAAAGTAGACTCCTTTATTTATGAACTTTCAGAGATATTTTGGGGTGATACTCTGTCAGCTTGCAAGAAAGTGTTTCCGCCTACATCCAGGGCTAATTTATGCGCTGGTATTTGTGGCCATATTGTTCTTGAGTAGGATCACAAATTGGCTCAATGCATCAGCCAAAAGCAGGTCTTCCTTTAACAGATGAATACATGACTTGTCACATTTTCAACCTCCTCTGGGTGTCATGAAAGGGGGTGGATGCGCACTTTATTTAAAAATATGAGGAAAGTTGCTATTTTTTTTTGCAACATTACAATATAATAGTTTACTGTGGGTAATACTGACTTTTCCTAGTTTTGTACCAAGTAGAATTATCATTCATACATCTAGGAAAATGAAGTATGCAAGACTTACACTTAGATGGAATAAGTTGGCATGTGAAGTAGGAATGGTAGTAAATCATTTTGGAGACACATCACAGCCATTAGCCTCAAGAGAAATGGCCATCACCACAATCTCAAACGCATTTATGCCATTAGTATGAAGGGGAAAATGGGACATTCTTCTTCACTAATGCTTTTAACTCTGACTCACACTGCCCATCCTTTTTCTTCTCCCAGGTCACCCTACAAAGAATGACTGTACTTTAGTCCCAGTTCTAACAAGAAAAGAATAGCTTTATTATAATATTTCCTTGAGGATATTATTTCTTTCTTTAAAGAAATAAAATTAACAGTCCCTAAGTGTGCTGATATTTATTACCAGTGAAAAAAATATTAGGGAAATCCCCCAGAGATAAAAATAAAACAAAATTTAATTTTTGGAGTTGAGTGGGAAGTCAGTAAAGAAACTTTGAATGAAACTCTTTGTTCTTTCTAATATCACCTACCTTAAAATAACAACATCTATGCAACTGCTTAGGAGTAGTAATAAATACAGAAATAGAGATTTTTTTTTGCTTCCTTTTGATAAAACAGGACAATATGACTTCAAATTCTAAGAAGTAAGAAGATAGCAGTCGTGGCTAAAATGTTTCACTATCATAATCTATAGAAATGACATTTAATTACCTGCTACTGATTATTTAATAAAGGGGCTGATTTTCTATCTCATTGGTTTCTGGATGACAGTGAACACTTGAATTCTAATCCCTCCTCTATCTCTAGGAAGTTGTTTGATATTGGATGGATCAAGTAATGTCTGTGGGCCTCAGCTCTCTCATCTATAATGAGAGGATGAAATAAAATGACCACGTCCATTCTAGTCATTTAATAATGCTATCATTTAATAGTTATTAATATAAGCTTATTTTTTAGTCACTGAAAAATGGATAATAATTTCAACAAATACATTGAATACATATTTTTGCTAAGTACTGTGAAGAAATGTAAAGATAAAATAATGAATATTTCTATTCCACTAGCAATTTTTCATCCCAATCTCCAACATAAGACCGTCTCATTATAATACCTGAAAATGAAGATTTGAGAACATATAGCAAAGGTTTCTTTCTTCATAATATTAGCACAAGCTACTAAAGTCACAGTGAAATCTATAGTTAATCACAGAATTGTTTTTTTTTTTTCAAAATAATATCACATACAGTTTTTCAGTTTTTCTCATTCTATTACATGTGTTTGTTGATTTGATTGGGGGATTATACAGATCACTTATAAAAACACTTACTGAAATGAGGGATAAACTGATTCCTGGGATTTAGGATAATAAGAAGTTTTAAAGGTTATTGCTCCTGCCATAGTGTAATTTCTATAGAGATTTGGAATCTTATTCACCTAAACTGAAACCACCTAAACTAAGTTCACTTATTTAGGAGAAACTTACTCACCTAAACTGAAATTCCTTTAAAAATTCAAATCCCTTTAAAAGGGAGAAAACCTAGTAACTGCCAATCTTCTGCATTTGCATTTATCAAATCAAATTATCTTTTTCAAGATAACATCATAATAGAATATTGTCAGAGGATTTACGTCTCCTGCAAGGAAAATAAATGGTTCCCCTATTAGGAAGCAATGATGAGACTCCAAATCCACTGACATTATGTCTGGAAGTGAAACTACTGGGAATTGAAGGGTCTTCATCATGTTGGAGTATTTTTTTTTTCTGGAACGGCTACAGGGAATTTAGGTGTGTAACCTACAGTGTGCAGTGCTGAATCCCAAAGCACAAGTAAATGACTTGCACAAAACATTACACATATGGAGTGGAATAAACATTGCTATAAAAATATCATCCAAATCACAACCCAGGCAGTCAAGCAGTCTACTGATAATAAAGGAAACAATGAAATGTGCTGTACTGTCATCCAAGCCCTTGAATTCAACTCTTGTGAATACTTTGTTTCTCCCCTGCAAAAGTCAGATTTAGCCCTATTACACAATGCTTTCATTTTAACTAAGACCTTTTATAAAGTATTTCCTTTCCATACATTCTAAGGTTGAAACAGCCACATGAGAAATTTATATGCTTCTCAGGTTTAAAAAATTAGGTTCATCTTTCAGCTCTTGTGCTTATCTAAGTGACATTTGGCAGAGTTCCTTTCTACCTTGAGATTCAGATTCCTCATCTGTAAAATGCAGATAATTGGATAAACAGTGTCTTATCTCTCTATTTCCTGTAGTTTTACTTGGAAAAAAATAAAATTATATGTGTGAAAATTTATTGGAAGTTAAAAAGCAATATTTAAATGTTAATTGGTAGGAGAAAACCATCTCATTAAAAAGAATGGTAAGGTTGTAATGCCTAGCAGAAAACCGAATATCAAGTCAATGTTTTCTCAATATTTTTTTTTTTAGATGACATCCAAGGAGCTTAAGAGGTGGTTAAGGCAGGTGGGACTGGGAAAAGCTAAGTATGTGGTTGGTGCTAAATAGCAGGTGTACAGTATTGAGAGAGGGTTTAATGATTTCTATGTACCTGGATCATTGATCTTTTTTATTTTAAAATTAACTTTTTTTATTTATTTATACAAGCACTGGGTACAGTCAGAAGTGTGGGAGGGTGAAAGAATTCAGCAGAGCCAGAGCGGAGGGCAGAACAGGCAGACTGACGAAATACACTGCTTAGGGGAGCATGGGAGTGGCAGGAGAGGTCTGCGTGCCATGTGGGACCCTTGCCGGTGGCCGGGGATCGAACCAGTGCTGCAGAGGCCACTGGCAGCTTTGCAGCCCAGCGCTCAACCACTGCACCACCAGGGGAGGCCCTGGATCATTGATCTTTTTATGAACAGGTTTCAGTGGAAAACTAGTCCTGCGTTCAGAGATAGCAAGTCAAGCAGGGAGATTCTGGGGAGTGTAGGGTGGTTAAAGCCAGCTATAAGGTAAAGTGGAGATTTTTGAGGGAGAGGAATTGCCCCAGTTCCCATTTTTTGTTCTCCTAAGATGAAAATTGGAAAAAAAAATCAAAACAAAAAACAAAGATTACATAGTTGCCTCAAGGTTGGGGAGAGTCAGAGATTCTACACACTCTTCCCAGGATAACAGAATGTTGCATGAATGGAGGCTTTAATTTCTTATAAATCTGAAGAAGATGTGTCCCACACTGGAACTGTAGTGGGCATTTATGAAGAGGCCCTAGAACACGAAGCATGGATATGGCTGTCACTTGACAAAAGGCAGAGAAAGTCTTGCACATCACACTCCCCTATCTCCCCATTATGAAACTATCTCTGTGAAAACAGTTCAGAACCTAAGAGTTAGCAGTGATCAGACTAAGGAAGACTCACGATATTGCAGCCAGAATACAGGCTGAGGCATGTGGGGTTCATTCAGCAAGATGACTATGACACACACGCCACAGTCTAAGGCAAGTTGTTGAGAAGTGCACTGGCAGACAAGGCAAGAATAAGAATGTATTGGAAAGTCAGCGTTTCCTGTAACTGAGGCAATAACAACATGGATAAATAACTGTTATATTTTTAATTAAGCACAGTTAATGATAATAAATATCTAAACTTCTGTGTTCTTCCTTCACGTTTTCTGCCCTGATCAAAACAAATAAACAAAACCAACGACGACAGATTTATAAAAGTTGTGTCTTGTTCAGTATGTTCAAAGCATAAGTCATTATTTCCTTTTTCTGTATAAGAGGACCATCTGCTTTACTTATTAACATCCTTTGCCATATTTTAATCCAAGCTCCCAAGAAGATGCCCGTCCATCTCACTCCTTAATTGTGATAAAATTGCTTGTAATTTCCCACCAGCAACCCTTTGTCCAATTTCCTTGGTGTTGTGTATACTGTGGCAATGTTCTTATTTGCTCCTAAACTTCATTTAGTTCCACTGCTCATATCCATTCTACCACTGATTCAGTTTGCTCATTTGCAAATTGAAGAAACATACTTTTATTAATCCATACATCTAAAAAATGTTTGTGAACACACAGATAAATATCCCTCCCCTCAAGGAGTTTTCATCTTAGTGGAAGATACAATTAGCAATACAAATAAAATATAAAAATAGGTCAGATAAAGCAATTATGGCCCAAGATAAAGAACTCATACAACTCAATAACAAAAACCGAATTACCCAATCAAAAAAAAAAAGTCATAAGATGCAAATAGATACTTCCCCACAGATGGCATACAGATGGACAACACATATATGAAGAAATGCTCATCATCATTTCTCATCAGGGATATTTGCAAATCAAAGCCACAATAACATACCACTTCATACCTGTGAGAATGATCCATATTATGAGAACCAGAAACAAGGTTCTGGCAAGGATGTGGAGGATAAAGGAAATTTATAAGAGTGCTGGAAGGAATATAAACTGGTCCAGCCTCAGTGGAAAACCATATGGAGTTTCCTCAAAAAATTAAAAATGTAAATACTAGCAATTCAACGTCTAGGTATCTATCCAAAGAATTGAAAACACTGGTTTGAAAAAGGTATGTGTATCTATGTTCACTGCAGCACTATTCACATAGCTAAGCTATGGAGACAACCTAAGTGCCCACTAATGCATGATTGGATAAAGATGTGCTAGATATGCACAATGGAATGTGACTTCACTAAAAAAAAAAAAAATGATGAAATCTCACCTTTATGACAACATGATAGAACTCAAATAAATTATGCTAAGCAAAAT
This sequence comes from Talpa europaea, assembly GCF_964194135.1. Taxonomy (NCBI): domain Eukaryota; kingdom Metazoa; phylum Chordata; class Mammalia; order Eulipotyphla; family Talpidae; genus Talpa; species Talpa europaea. The sequence goes on from NC_140075.1 coordinate 106,382,036, forward strand.
AAGTTAGGAGGAGAAAGACAAATATTGGATGTTTTCACTCATGTGGAAAATAAAGAAACAAAAAGGATAAATAAAACCAAACCTTGGTTTTTGATAAGATTATGGGAAGAGGAAAGCAAAGGATGGAGGGGTTCCACTGAACTATGCCAAGGATTATTAGTACTGTGGTTGTGGCTGTGGTGTGGCAACATACATTTGAAGAAGTGTCAAACTGCATTCCTAAAACATATAGTATCGTAGCCAATGTTACCGCAAAAAAATTAGGTGAGATAGTGATATATTCTCCAAAGTTCAACTGTACCACGCAGTGATGAGAAGTACCAATGAGGCCACCAGGAAAGGTCTTCACTTATACACGCGAGAGAAGATCCAAAGGAGTGAGAAGTAGATTATATATTTAAAATCTTGGGGACAGCATTGCAGGCATGAAGAACAGGTGCACAGGCCCTGACAGAGAAATCCAATATGAGGGAGCAGGATGAGTAAAGCGGGAAATTGGAATGACAAAGATTAATAGGTCCCAGATCGTGTCAGATTCTATAGGACACAGGGAGGATTCTGGAGCCCCCCTCAAGTGAAACGTGACTGTTGGAAGACTTTGTTCCAGCTTAAGTGTTAAAAGAGTGTCTATGAGAAAGTGGAAGGAAGGAAGGGGCATGAGGAAAACCACCACCCAGGAGGTCAATGCACACTGATGGAACACTCACCACCTCAAAAAAAAAAATCCCTATCTTTTAGAGAATTATATGGGTTCAAAACTAAGGACGGCAGCTCAGGAGCATGTACCTAAGTGGATCTCAGATTGTGCTCCAAGTTGCAGGGAGCAGGGAGTGGTGTTATGGAGACCAAAACCACAAGGATGGGGTAGGAGGGCTTTCCAGTTACCTAAGTCTTTTGTCAAAATTATGATTGATTCTGGCACATAAAGAAGTTCTATATCTGTCTATACATGGTTGGTTACCAAGGTTCCAAGCAGAAAAGTCCATTGTCAGTCACAGGCAGAAAAGAACCACAGGCAGATTTGTTGGGGATGCTAGTGGGTTTTCTTAGCAAGCATACTTTGAACATTATTTTTCTTTCTCGTGGTACGGGTGCATACAAACACTGCATCTCCCTCATGACTCCTGGCTCTATTTTAAACAGACCCTTATCACAGTTTCATTTTGGAATCTTTCCTTCCATATTCTGGATAATCAGACAGAATAATAATTACAAACACCAACACAGACAGATCTCCAAAGCAGATTTTGCAAAAGAAATCCTATATAAGAGATTATACGCCATGTGATCCATTTATATGAAGGGCAAAAACAGGCAAAAATTATCTGTGATTGTCTGTGATTATTATGTGCTGATTATAGAAATAAGCATGTGGGAAAACCCCAATGTTTAGAAAACATAGTTCTCTTAGATAATGGTTATATGGTATGTATATTTCTCAAAATTTATTTAAGTTTACATTTAGTTCTTAAATAGCATAAAATTGTACCTCAATAAAATTTAGTGCAGATTAAGAGCTATAAAATTAAGAATTATCAACAACAAAGTGGCTTGGAGGCAGTGGTCGTTAGGGTAGGAGATTATTGTAATCCAGAGACTATGACCACCCAGCAACCAAATAAAGTGTCTCAAGCTTGATCTATATTCAGAGGACATCACTGAAGGTGGCAATCTCCTGGGACAAATGCCAGTGATTAAGAGCTGACCCTTAGATACAACACAACAGAAATCACAAGTGACTGATAAAAACAATTTAGTAGAGCGATGGCCTCCTAGCTTTAGCAGAAGGTCGAAAGAAAATTTACTGTAGATCAAAGGAATGACTTCAGCTAGTCACTATAGAATTGGTCAAAGGAAAGTCTTCTTTTTCCAGAAGGGAGGGTTAATAGCATTTGGTTCGGCAAATGGAAAGATCTAATAAAAAGATAAAAAGATAATGAAACAAAAATTAAAGAGACATTGTGCCATGTCCCTTACTAGGTAAGCAGGGACACAATTTAAAACAACTATCAAAGGGTAATAACATTCAAATCTGTGTGCACATGTATATTGTGTGTGTATGAATATGAAGTCAAATAAGTCAATGTGTTGTTTAACAGAGCATCAAAACTCATTTCCTTAAGTATCAATTATTTTATAGCAAGTAAATATTCAACTCATGACCATTCCTGTCGTGATATTTCAGATAGTCCCAACTTTCTCATTCTATACTACAATGCAGTCATTTCTACTTTAGAGTTACCACATTATATTTTGTTGTTTTTGTTCTTCTTTCTCTGATTGGGATAATGACTTAGTAATTATATCCATGATGCTAGACAGAGTTTGATCACATAAAGTTCCCAGTAAGTGTTTAGAAAATGATTAAGCCGTTGTCATTCCCCTGGGATGTTTGTATTTACAACCTTACATCTCGCCATGCTTTAAAACTCTAAATCCCACCAAGTCATGCCAGCCCTTGAGAAATAGCCCAGTTAATATGAGTACCCCTGTACTTCTCAAAGTATCATTTCCAGATCAGTAGCAGCAGTACAGTTTAGGAAAATGACAGACTGGAAACTCTTGGCTTTGTCTCAAGCCTAATTAATCATAAACTTTAGGCATGCAGACCAGTAAGCTGCAGCTTACCAAGTCCTCCAAGTGGCATGGATATTCCCTAAAGTTCAAGATACGCTACCATGATGCTTGTTCTTGATTTGTCATCCTTTGGGTTGGGAAGATACAATGAAACCCCTCATTATAATTTGATTATCAACCAATGTTTCATTAAACCCAGTTTTATACTTTTTTCATTGACATATTTTTTTCTATTACTAGAAACATCATTCCTTTCCCCTATGTTCTTTAGATGTGTTTCTCATCCAAAAACAAAGGTGCACTAAAATGTTAGAAGTCCTTTTTACTCTTAAGTGGTTGGAGGAGGGAGGTGAGGATTCTTTCAGCTTCCAAAGGCATAGAAAAATCTTTTCAAAATAGGGCCTCCCCGGTGGCACAGCGGTGGTTGAGCACTGGGTTGCGAGGCTGCCTGCAGCCTCTGCAGTGCCAGTTTGATCCCCGGCCACCGGCGAGGGTCCCACAAAAAAAAAAAAAAAAAAGAAAAGTCTTTTCAAAATTATCTTGAACCTCTTGACTTGGCAGAGATAAGAGGAGATGGTGATGGCTTTATAGGCAACTCTTAGATGTATTCACATCTGGAGAAGCCCTTTGTCTGGAGGAATTGAGAATATGACACATTAAGTTTAAAATTTGGTAGATGTGAAAAGATCAGAAATAAGAAAACGGAAGAAACTCTGACCTTTAAAATTTGGTTCAAATTATATAAATTTCGTAAAACTTTGTGCAGGTTATTTAACCTTTCTGGATGTGTTTTCATATCTGAAAAATAAAGAACTCTGATCACTTAGTGTTCACCAAGATATGATATGAATTATAGAAATTAATTGAAGTTTAAAAGTCCCCACCTAAGTCTTTCCAAAGAACTGAATGTGCCTTTTAGGGGTGATTCTCTTTTTCACCCAAATAACCATTTGATTTTATGTCTTTAAAATGCTCCAACTCTACAATTCCATGGTAGAACACATAGCTGAGAAAACCTAGTACTAAAACATGATAATGGTGCTGACATTTCTTAATAAATTCGATAGCAGCACATTTTTCAATGCCTACCATCTCTACTGTTACAAGCAAATATACAGAAGTGCACTTTGCAAAACCAACCCAATGTTTTAATAGACAAATAGAAAAGTTATTGATAATCAAAACTGAAAAGAACCATAAAATTATAAAACTTCACCAATAACAAAATTATAGGCAATATAATGTCTTTCATCAACACAGAATTTGGTTTTGTAAATTACAATAGGCAAACACTCTTATGGATGAGGTGGGAAATAAATTAGGATTGTATAGTTTTCTATTGCTGTATCAGAAATTAGCACATTGACAGCTTAAAAAATACATCCATTTGTTGCCTCATAGTTCTAGGAGACTAGAGGGTTTAACCAGATTCTGGGCTTAGGGTCTCACAAAACTAAAATCAAGGTATTGAGTAAACGGGCTTTTATCTGAAATATTTAGAAAAGAGACCACCTAGAAATTTGTTCAGCTTACTGGCAGAATTCAGTTCCTTTCTGTTGTTGAAGCAAGGACCCATTTCCTTGCTGGAAGTGCTCCCAAAGGAAACCACTGTGTATTGTTATGTGATTCCCTCCATCTTCAAAGCCAAGGACAATGCATCATAACCAACTTTATCTCTGACTTCACCTTCTGCCACAAGCTGTAGAAAATTCTGTTTTTAACAAGTGCACATGATTAGTTAAGATTCACCATTTCATCTTATAAGATGATCTCAGAATTGGTATGTCATCACTCAAAGTCCAAGGGAAGGGTCACTGGAGGCCGTGGCTAGAATTCTGCTATCATGTTGGCCATTTTAAGTGAATGACAAACCCTATTCTAAAAGTTGCACAGAGAGTTTAAGGAGATGATACTAAGACCAAAGAGTGAGGGGAAGAACAGGGAGAGAAAAAAGGGAGGGGTCAGAGGTAGATCTTAAAAAGAGTGTAAGGTGCAATTCTTATCGTCAATGCTTTCCCCGTCTACTTGCAACTGGCCAGGTTCTTATGTGTCTTCATGTCTACCCTATCAAGGCCCACAGAGAAAGATCTATTATAGTTACATATGTCAGATTATAAATGTAAGTCAAGGTGCTATTTCTACAGCTATTTGCAGCCTCATCACTAATGAGGATATTACAATGTTTCCCCATGTTTCAGTTCTAGAATTTGGGAACAAACTAGAAGAGTTTTTGAGGACAGGGTACTTTGAGGTGCCCCTGATATTCCACCAAGAGAACTGTAACTATGAACCGATTGCAAAAGCTTTCTTTTCAGACTTGGCAACCACCTAGACTTTCTGTTTCCATTGAAATATATTAAATTGGGACATTTCGGTGAGTATCCAAGTGTGGTCTTAATTGCTTCTAAGAGCACTCAACCAATCCGACACAAATGTCAGTTTGTACTTGGAGAGGGACAGAGCTAAAGCCACAGGACTAAAGTTTAGGGAAAATGGACTTTTTGCGACTCCCAGGCTCACTATTCTGGATGATGAGCTCATTCCAACATTAGTGAGTCCTAGAATTCATCACCTTCCAAGTACTAAAATAAAATCAGGGAAATGTCATCAAGTTGTTAACCATTATTATCTATTAAAGTAGCACTACCGAAGTCAGGAAAATCACCTAATAAAGCCAATCTTTCTTCTTTATATCACGTAGAACTGTCAGGACTCCAATAAATTATAATGGACCCAACTTAAAGCCAATGACCTGCATATTATGCACTGAAATTCTCTCTGATATCAGCAAGTTACTAACACCAGTCTTGTCAATTAGGAAGAGAGAATGTCAAGGTTAAATGTCTCAAATCTTCTGATGTCTACCTTTAATATATGAACCACTAGAGATGTCTGTTTATTTATTCTCAGCAAATTTACTTTCCAATTTCTAGAAAAATGATGGAATATAAGAGCTCCCACAAAGATGATGATATTGGCCTAAATGATCTATAAGCTTATTGGGGGAATGTAAAGAAAACTTTTAGAGAATATTCAAAGTGAACCTTTTTTAAACAGTGAACTCTCTGGCAAGTTTTCTCTCCATCTCAATTTCTTTATCTAAAAATATGAATAATGCTATCTCATTGAAAGAATTATACTGAAAACTAATTAGTGACAGCATACCTAAAGTATTTGGAAATTAGAAATCATAAATGAATCAAAGATATTACTAGTATTATTGTTTTACAGAATGCCCATTAATTTATTCATTATATATTCAGTGAGCAGTTATTTTCAATGGGCATTAAGGTAGACACTGAGGGCCTCCCCGATGGCTCAGCGGTTAAGCGCTGGGTTGCAAAGCTGCCTGCGGCCTCTGCGGCGCCACTGGTTCGATCCCCGGCTGCTCCCTGGCCACCGGAGGAGGGTCCCACATGGTGCGCAGACCTCTCCTGCTGCCCGCTGCTCCCCTCAGCAGTGTACTTCGGTCCCTCTGCCTCCTCTGCTCCCCGCTCTGGCTCTGGTGAATTCTCTCACCCTCCCGCACTTCTGACTGTACCCAGTGCTTGTATAAACAAAACAAACAAACAAATAAAATAAATAAGTAAAAAAAAAACATGCCTCTATTAAAAAAAAAACATTTTAAGGTAGACACTGAGATTTTAATAATATATGAGACAAATACAGTCTCTACTCTCAAGGAATTTGCTATGTGGTAGTAATTAAAGACAATTAAATAAGTAATTATTGTTCAATTATTTGATAGTAGAAACATGTGATTTATTGGATGCACAAAGCAAAGGTATATCATAGGCAATGATATGGCAGGTTTGGAAATTCAGGGATGAACACCAAAGTTACATTCTTAATGATAAGCAGACATTAGTGAGGCTAAGTGGTAATGAAAAATGCTCAGGGCAGACTGCAGAGGATATGCAGACCCTTGGTGAGAGAAAGCAGGTGCATGCCAAACCCTAAGAACAATTCAGAATGGATTGAACACAGGGTTGAAAGAAACTCAGTAGACAGTCTTTCCTGCCCCTATCTGAACACAGTACTATAAAGCCTTGGAGGACATGGTGAGGAAGATCAGAATTTCAATCTCCTTTCTGCTCATGCTATCTTGACAAAATGATAAGTCAAGGACATCAATCTTCTATAGACTCAGTGTGATGGTATCTATGTATTTAGAGCATGTGGAGGAACTGAGAAAAGCTAACAAAGAATAAAGGAGAGAAACAGCAGATTTTGCAATGTAGGAGAGAATTAAAACATGGGAGATGAATGGTAGAAACCGAATCACACCCATCATTTCAAACAGAAGATCCATTTCTTGACAGTCCCCACCTGCTTCTTCCTTCTAATGAACTCATTTATAACAAATATTCAGTTCAGGGACTCTTCCTCCATGGACTTTCCTCAATTCTTTTGAGATGAAGCAATTCCTTTTTCAGTGTGTTCTCATAGCAAACTGTATCTTAGTTGTGGTGCTTTTGTTTTATTATTTCCTATTGATCTCAGTTCCTTCCCTGTAATATAAACTGTGTGAAGGAGGGGCTAAAATTGTCATTTATCTAGATATCTCTGATATGATTACCAAACTAGTTTTGGGTAATATTTAAGTCATGACTATGTTCTTTGAACTTCCACTCTGTATACATTTAAATACTATATCACACAGATGAATATACTATAAACACAAATATGTTATCAAGTGGCAGAAGAAGGAATCATCTACAGCAATGACTAGGTGATCCTTCCAGGTGGTAGATAAGCTATTGCTTGAAATCTGAAACACATTTACCCCTAGAAAAATGGCACGGGGATTTTAGTTTATCAGGAAGCTCCTAAAACACTATTTTATTAAAATTATTTCATTTTAATTTCTGTGGTAAAAATACAGCACCAGTTGCAACAGAGAATGCCACAAACAATTCTCATATGTCCTGCCCTTCCCTATTCCAAAAACAAAGGTTCAAACTTTTCAAAACACAGTATTAACAGACCTCCCCCTTCATCAATGTTGACTAGTTATGGACTGAGCACATTTTCTAAATCAAAAGGCAAGACACATGGTGTTCCCCCTGACCTAATACCTGGACTGAATATCTAAAAGTCAATGTTTTCTGGTTATAATAAAACAGTTGTTGGGAGAGGGCTTGAGACAGAGACAGAAAGGAGTAACGGAAGAGGAATGATAGGACATACTCCCGATCAGATACAAAGCTAGGTGAGCTGGAAACTTCTATGAAGTGTTATTGAAGTTGAGCCCCGGTATGGAAATGATGGCTATATACCTCATGACAGAGAGATCAACCTCTTCAGGATTGGTACCCAATCTCCAAACCCTCTGGTTCTTTTGAACATCATTTCAGTGTGACTTCCTCCCTTGATAGTTGTCACAGAAGCTACTGAGATCACCTCTATGAGTAACCGAATTGACACCAGCTGTTGTTTACATAAGTGAACGTTCACATATCATGTACTATTAAGGAAGCAAACACCTACCATTTCTCTTCACATCTTCTGAAATTGTAAGCAGGTGATTAGGAAGGATTCTGTGGTGAGGTTTGCTGTGCTGTCTCTGGTGGTAGTCTAAAAGTCATCTCTAATGATTAAGAGTATTTGTTCTCTTTGAGATATACAATAGAGGAACAACCTCACAAATGGAAATTTGTCACTTTTACAAAGAGAAATTTATACCCTGCATTTAAGCAGAAAGGGAGAGACAAGAGAATTCTTCTGTAGCTGCTGTTTCTCAGTTGCCTTCAACTCAAAATAATCTTTATGCCAAAGTGAAATATTTTGGAGTTGATCCCTTCACCTGCTCTGGCCTTTGCAGAGCTCACTCTTTTCAATTCAATATTCAGTTTAAATGGCATCATCTGTTAACTCCAAAGAGACATCACTCGCTCCCTCTTTTCAGCAGCCCCTATTATTTTCTTCATAGTAATTTTCATTATTAGTGATTACTGGCTTATATAATGATTTAGTTCTTATTGTCTAGTTGCTTAATAAGAGTAGAGAAATTATGCATGTTATTCACATTCCCATCCTCCATGTCTGAAAAAATACTTGAAACATCACAAGGGTCAATAAATATAGTTGAATTAATAAGTGAATAAAGTGTCATAAAATACTGTTTTGTTTTTTTTTTTTCACTAATAAAGTGCTTAGGGCCAAACACTTCTCCTTCTGCTGTACAATGAAAGGTCATTTCTGTTTTTATCCCCTATTCCTCTTTCTTAGTTTTTTAAGTCAACCTTGTTGAGACTATCAAAGCTATAACAAGGGACCAAAGGAAGGCCAAAGGACAAAATCTGTGATGACTTTAGTTCCACCGGGGAAAAAATAAATATGGGCTGTCTTCGAAATTTGCTGAACAGATGTCAACTCCATTTGCTACTTCACAAATCATTGTAAAGGATAATTGGATTTCATTGTTCCTCAAACAAGGTGACACAAAGAAAGATGAAACTGCTTTCCAAAGAAGGGACTTTTTCATAGCCAAACAGCTGAGAATTGCTACTTCACAAGTCACTATCGAATTAAGGATCATAATAGCAAGGCTGAACACAAGAAGGGAAGTTGGGACGTCTTCATGGCTTGGCCAGCACAAAAAGAAATACTAGGGAAAGGGGAGAAGAAAAGAAACTATCTACACCTGCTGAGTATTTTTTATCATGAATAGAAAGAAAATAAAAGCAGTCGTCTATTTTCAAAAAATCATGTTCCTTAAAATGCACTTGAAAATCCACTGTCTGACAGGGTAGAGAGAAACACACATTTATAAGGGGATAGGTGGTAGAGATAGAAGGGAAGGACCTTTTCCAAATGCATGACACTGTAAGCGCAGAGGTATTTACTCCTCCCAGTGGCCCTCACTACCTCCTAGTTTCCTAGCAATCTGGCATATAGGCAAAGATCTTTTGCAAAGCTCAGGAACCTCACCCAGGTAGGCATCTAGGTGTCATCATGGAGATGACATTTCAATAGACACGCACTTAAACCCAACCACAAAACAACCTCAGCTACTTCAGTGATCACTTCTCCCATACAGTAGTCCACAAATCAAGGTTATTAGACTCGCGTTAAAAAAATTTATTGTTACTGTTGAGAAAATACATAGGAAAAATATGAACCATGCAAAAATTGAACAATTACATCAAACTGTATTACTATATTAATAATCTATAATTATTAGTCATTCAAATAAGAAATTTGTATGTATATATATCAAAGAAGAAAAATGTTATTACTTTTTTTTAAAGATTTACCTATTTATGCCTACAAGAACTGGGGTACAGGCCAGAGATGCAGGAGTTGAGAGGATTCACTAGAGACAGAGTGGGGACAGAACAAGCAGATGTATTAAAATATACTGCTGAGGGGAGCAGTGGGCGAGACATGAGAGGTCTGCTGTGCCATGTGGGTAGCTCCCTGACTGGGGATCGAACTCATGCTGCAGTGGCTGTGGTTAGCTTCATAGGCTGTGTCTCAACTCCGTGCCACCAGGAAGGTCTGGAAAATGTTATTACTTTTAACAATTTGATATCTGCAGGGGGTAGGTAGATTAATTCAGCATAAGCCCCAAATTTTCTGTTAATTTTGGGAAGCTATTTTCCCAGAAGCATTCATTATATGTTTTATTATGTTCAATAAGTCACAGTTCATAGAATAAATACACTGTATCTGTGTTCTCATCAAAGAGTGATGTCCAAAGACATTTTTGGTGGCATGATTGTGAGGGGAAGGGCTTCAGCCTGGAGTAGGTATTAGAGATGTTAGTAAATGGTCTGTAATATATAGGACAGTCCCCACAACAAAGGATTATCTGTTCCAAAACCTTAATGGTGCCATGCTGAGAATCCTATTGGACTTAAGGAGATAGGTCGGTGACAACAGGACAGATAGATAACATTTTGAAAGGCTCAAACAGAATGCCAATTAATATATTATAAGGATATTAACACTGTCAATTTGAAAGAAAAAAGACTCAGAAATGCACAACTTGGCATTATTTTACTTCAGAGAAGTTTTCCACACTCATATGCCAAAAGCAATTACCATATTCCTGATTACTAATTAGACTGGCACAGGTTTCAACTTATCTACAGATGGCAACTTAAATGATAGTTAATTTTTAAGCTGAATTCTACATTTTGTAGGTTTAAATTTAAATATTTAAAGCTCTGACATCATCTGTTAATGCATTTACTATAATAATGGGCCCATCTCTGCCACAATTAGGGTATGGAAGAACACATATGGACAAGCAAGGCTGGTCTCCCAAGATACATGTGAAAATCAATCACATTTCTGGAAAGTGTACCCTAGGGAGTCAAACTGAGTTGGGGGGGAAATATGTCAGAATATTTTACCATTCTCCTTATAGACATGCGTACAAAACACATAGAAATGTGTTTTCTTAAAGTGACAAGAACACTGGACTGGAAGCTAAATACTCTTCATTTTGGTGCTGACACAGGACTTGTAATTAGTTAGGTGATCATCATCAGCCCCATAATCATGAGCATCTTAGTTTATCCATCACAGTATGAATGCTTAGAATTGCTTTGCACCACTGTTTAACAAGGCTCCCTTCAAGAACTTTATCAAAGCTCAGGTCTTCTTCCCCTAAAATGCATACATTCAATGCATATGTTTTCAAGACAGTCCTTACTTCCCTTTATGGATTCACTGACCACTGTGAATCCTTAAGAATCAGGAATCTGCTGACCACTGGTTAACAGCTTTAGTATAGACCAGGTTCTGATGCCATTTCAATCCTTAAAGTTTTAGCTAGAATACATAAAGCAGCAGAAGAGCACATCTCTCTCATCCATGGACAGCCTGGGTCACATGTCAGCCTCAGCAAAGGACTTAGATATAAAGAGGTAATAAAAAGATGATCTGATTCAATCAGGACCATTTTGAATTTTAAGAATATAAATCAAACTGCATGTGACTGCCTACAAACTGCAAAGAAAGTCAACAATCTCGGTAGGTTTCAGCTTGTATGATTTCATTTCCTTCCTGGGAGAGAAAAAAAGGGTGAAAAAATCCTGGGATATATCAAATTGTTGAAGTTGCACATAGGCCCAAGTTCCAGGTGCCTTTACCTTTATGCTAAGGTTTACAGAATGTAAATCCCTTTCTTCATTCTAATTGGGTCAATTTAGGACATGTTATCCCTGGACTCAGAATGACTTGCTGGTTTAAGCTCATCCTTTATAGCAAACAGTGGGGAGCACTTTATAGCAAACAAGTGGGGAGCAGTCACAGCATGCAACAGTGTTAGCTACTCAACACAACGCCTTTACAGTGGTCATTACTGTTAAATTGAAAGCAACTTCTAAAAAAAATTCTATCATTTATGCTCTATAGATGCAGCTATACTTCAGAATAGTAACAATTAAAGGAACAGTGTGAGAGTGATTTCTAAAATCTTTCAATATTCAAAGATCACTATTTCCTCCCTGCATCTCATCAACCAAAGGGACTTTGGTTGAGCAGCCCAAGCCCTATTATTGCATGACAAAGGAATAAGTGTTTGATCTGTGGGCAAACAGCACTTCTATGAGGGACCAAAGAACAAAACTGTTATGACTTTGTAGGCCACATGTGGTCTCAGTCATACATTCATCTTTCTTTTTTTTTTTTTTATAACAACTCTAAGACATAGGTTGTACCAAAAAATAGCCCCATCCCCCAGCTGAATTTGGCTAATGGGCTAAGGTTTGTTTACTTGGTAGAAGGAATAGGATTAGGTTCAATTTAAAGACTGAAGGCAGTAGAATACCATACAATACTCATTCCATGTTCCAAGGTGATGAATCAGAAGTAGGGTGAACAACCATGTCAGTGTGCCCATCACCGAGGCTGCCTCAGGAGGTGGGGCTTTCAGTGGTAAATCTAGGAAAGTCTCTGGATGGTGCCCACCCCAATAAATTCTTTCAATGAGGGGAGGGAAAATCTTTTAAAAGGAAACACAAAGAAAGCAGTCATTTCATTCTTTGATCATCTAATTGAAGAGCAGGAATAGGAGGGGAGACAGATATGGTTGTTAGAAAACAGAAGAAGTTGATCCTTGTAATCAAATGAACCAGAATCAGATTCACCTACTGCAGTCCCTGGTTGAAGGCACTCATTTCCTAGGCTTAGAAAATCTGGGGACATAAGAGATAGCGAAATCATACACAAGGAAATAAGAGTAAAGAGAAACCCAACAGGTTATGTTAAACTGGGATACAACATGGACACTGATGCAGAAAAGCAGCTGAAATTTCCATTTAAGCTTGTCAACAAGAGAGGTGGTCCAATCATATCATCAATGTCCCAAGGTGCTGCTCATTCCATTTTGTTCCTCGGTCACTTTTGTTTATTTCCACCCCTCTTTAATGTAATTAGCAACATGTCAAAAAGAGCCCATTCCATGTTTCTCACACTGAAGCAATGAAGCAGATGGCATCAGAAGCTAATGCAACAGGGAAATACTGATTACACACAGTTTAGTGTGTGTGAGCCTTGAAAAAGGCTTAAAAGGTTTAAAAGCATGTTGGATTGTGAGTGAAGGCTGGGGGGGGGGGCAGGTGCCAGATGGAGACAGCGAGAGTTGTTAGTAGCCTACAATGTCTCATTCTAAAGAGGAGATCATTTCAAGGCTGAATTATGTTTCATTAATAGAATTTTAATACAATAATATAACAAGTCAACAGGTTTAAAAGATCAATATCAAAATCAAAACTAAGTGACAGAACAGAAATCTCACCTAGCATAAAAATAGCAAATGTCCTAACGTGTAAGGAGTCAAAATAGAATGGAGGATGAAAGAAGGAACTTGGGGTGGGGGGAAAGGGGTCTACCATGAATCAGAAAGGGTTTTCCTAAATTTCCAAGTGTGTGTTCTATTCCTCAAGGAACAGAAAACTTCTCACATGCTCTCATTTACTTACACAATTTGCTCAATAATTCTATGAAAAAGAAATGTTGACACCCATTTCACAGACAGCAAGATTCAATTCCCCAAAGTCACATCTCAGAAAAGTGCTGAAATTGGGAGTACAACCTTTTCCCCAAACATGAAAACAATCTACACTAGAAGGACAAATAATAGAAATAGAAGCACAAGTTATCACCTGGAATATACATTCATAGAGCTCGCATTAAACATTGAAATAATTCTAACAAACAAGATGAGGAAAGAAAGTCTACAATATATCATTTAAGACAGAATTCAATGAGTAAGATTCAACTGTGGCTCTGTCTAGGTAAAATTCTTTAAAGAAATAAGGTAGAGAAGTCCCCAATCAAATAGTACATTCTTTAAAAATCTCACCAAATTAGGACACAGGCGCCACATTGCCCAACACACTTGGTACCTGAAAACTCAAGAGAACAGGTCCAGGCTGAGGAAATGTCATCAGCAGGGTAGTGATGCACCCCATGGGCTTCTGCCCTACATTCAGCAGCTGTTCCACCAACTCCATTCTCCAGACTCCAATGGGGCTCTAAGTGTGTGAAACAGCAGGCAATGGCCTGGGAAATCAGCCAGAAGATGGCCCAGGAGGACCAGTTTGCTCTGGAATAACTCTCCGGGAAAAATCTTCTCCTGGGAACTCTTGAAACTGGTAGCTTAGTGCAAAGCAGAAAGTACCAGCACTTTCCCAAACTCATTTCTCTATCCAAACTGAACTCTGACACCAGGAAGTAATCACTGCCTAGTCACTGCTTGTTTGCACTACCTCAGGCTATATGCTATGTATTATCAGTGTTCAAGAGAAGCAGAGGAGAAATCCTGGATGCTTTAGAGTCCATTTGGCTTAGTATCTGGCTCTCTATGAAGGAACTCTGACTTCACCGCGCATAGAGTGTTATGGCAAATAATTCCACCATGGCTAATTTCAGTCAATTGAATGTCAAACTCCTCACATTATTCCTAAAAATACAGAAATTAGATGATAGTTTGCATCCCCTCTTGTGCACAACTGATTAAGATTTATGCCCAAGATGGTGAAATTCAGAGGGGAAAAAAAAAAACTCTTATTCTTGGTAGGGATGGGAGGACATCCAGTTGTAAAGCTCAAAATTAATTTTATAGTTCTTTACTCTTATATTCACTTCTCCTTTTCAATAAGCAAAAATTCATGCAGATCCTCAGCTACTTCCAGGGACATTGATTATGCTGATCTGCAAGCCCCACAAAGCATCACTTCTACAGCTCAGGTATGGGCCTCGCACACAGCAGAAACTCCATCCACAAGGGCCTAAGGATTATTTCTTTGCCTCCCTTTCTCCCTTTTGACCTTCCCTTAGGTTCCTGGGACAAACCTTGATTAAAGAGAGCTGTGGTTAAGAATTTGAAACCAGTTTGGAAAACATATTAAAGTGATCCATCCCAAATCCTATTTTCCCTGCCCCAAACTGACATGGGAATAGCTGACGTGATCTATCTTTTTTTTTTTTTAAAGATTTATTTATTTATTTATTCAAGCACTGGGTATAGTCAGAAGCGCAGAAGGGTGAGATAATTCACCAGAGCCAGAGCAGGGAGCAGAACAGGCAGAAGGACCGAAGTACACTGCTGAGGGGAGCAGTGGGCACGGCAGGAGAGGTCTGTGCGCCATGTGGGACCCTCGCTGGCGGTCAGGGATCGAACCAGTGCTGCAGAGACTTCAGGCAGTTTTGCAGCCCAGCACTCAACCGCTGGGCCACCGGGAAGGCCCTGATGTGAACTATTTCTAAGTGCCAGCACACAATAAGACAGGTGCTTCACTCCTATGTAAAGCAAGGTACTCTCAAGAGTATTGTGCTTCTTTAAGACTCAAGTAGTCCTGAGAGACCATCAAGGAAACAAAATTTGGGGGAATGAGGGATTCTAAAGTTTTTTGATTTCAAGGCAATTATTTATCCAAGTAAACTCAAAAAATCAAGTGATAGGGTTTTCTCTTCCATAAATATCTCATTTTCATCTTTCAGGCCTCAGCCCACCTGTTACCTCCTCAAAGAGGTTTACTTATATGCACACCCTTTAGCTCATCTTTCTGTTTATATACATGGAAAGTATCACTACATGAATTCCCCTTAGACACATATTTCTTTATGTTGTTTCACTCTGCTGGAATATAAGACCAAGGCAAGTGGTAACTTTCCCTGTCTTGTTCACTTTTCTATGTTCAGCAACTACCCAAATGTATGGAAAGATTAGGTTCTCATTAAACATCTGTTGAGTGAATAAATACAATGGTATATTAATAAGTAACCTTTTAATATCCTGGTTTTTACTGAATTGTCATTATCTATACTACTACTTCCTTCATAATCAAACCTAAAGTCAAGTGCACAGGAAGGAATTGAGTAAAACAAGAATGCCAATTTTTGAAACACCCCATTTATATCTAGAAAGAAGATATTTTTTCTCTGACTGACTTCCCTCATTCAGAGACTGTCATTACTATAATCAGGGAGAGTGATACTAATATATTCTTAGAAAGTTTATTTTAGGTAACTTACTCTTTTTCCCACAAGCTCCAAGAAAATTTCTCATGGTGAGGCCATTAATAAGTTAACATCTCTAAAGACATATATAAACTTAAACTGGACTTATAAACATTTTAGGATTTTCAACAAAGCAAAATAAGTGTAATAAATAAAAATGACCAACTACTGAACTTATTGTAATGAAATGAATTTAAGGTATCCTGAATATGAAAACCTTACATTTAATTTTAACTATAACCAAATAAGGTTTTACCTTATTTTTCCACCAAATTATTTTTCAAAATGGAATGAAAATGCTAAGATTATTATAAATATTGTTTATTTGTGGTACAGATATTTTCCAAAATGAATTCTGTGGTTTCCTTTTATAGAGATTTTTATAAAGATATAGAGTTTATACTTCAACTTATTTAGATATTAGCAGCTTTCTTATTTTATCATATTTATGGCACAGAAATAGAAAATAGTTCAGTTACTGTCATTCCTCTTCTATTCACAATCATTTTTAATTATTTTCATTTAAACTCAATTTTTTGTATAATTGAGTTTTTATTATTCAGTCTTCTTAAAAATAGATATTATAGGGAAATTCTTTGTAATTACATAAAATCAAGAGATTAGATGTACCCTGTAGGGACAAGAACATGATGTTACTTCATGTAGCTTTATAGGTAATTTCAAAAATGAATTTTTGTTGTTATTGTTTTTTACTCATTAAGGCAACTGTAAAGTCCTTGAGAAGAAAAACAATTTTTTGTAGTGTTTGCTTTTGGAAATGTAGGAATAGAAATCCAAGGGCCATTTCAAAAAGAATGAGTAGATGCTACTTCATTTTTATAGACACACAGCCTGGGCAGTTAATAGGCTTCAGGTGTGAATTGGTAAGTAGATCTTTGTTAATTAATTAGCTGCATGACCTAGTTATAGAAAAACATCAGAATTACATAAATCCTGAGCTAACTTGGTTTTTAATTCTATGTTTGAGAATCATGTTTGGAAAGAACTTTACAATGTTAGCCAAACTCCACTCTGCTTCCCGGTGGTCCAATACATTGGCACAGAGAGGTTCGCATTTGTAAATAACAGAGTAGCTCAGCAGAAGCTGAAACAGCATGGTGGAAGAAGCCAACACCCAGAGTGAGGAAGTCCAGGACCTTCACAAATAAAACAAATTTGCTGACTCTGTTTCACACACTCAAAAATGTGATGACAACATTTGCCTATCAGAGTTATTGTGAGAATTAAATAAGATACAAGGAAGCTTCTGATACAGTTAAACACCAATAAAGGAGAGTTCTCCCCTTTTCTTTGCACATGATCTCACTTAGGAATGCTATGTGAAATAAGCCAGAAGGAGAAAGACAATAGCAGGTTATTTCACTTACATGTGCAATCTAGAGAAACTGACAAAATTAAACCAAGCAACATCTAAAAATAACTTCAGAATTGAGTCTACTGGGGGGGTAGGATAGGGGAGCCAAGTGGGGAGGGGCCCAACTGCCCACAATGAAGGGATGGGGTGCTCTGGAGTGGGTGGGGTGTCTTGTGCCTACCTGAGGAATTTCTCTCAATCATATACCAATGTTACCTAAAATAAATAATCAAAAATAAAATTTATTTGTGCTGGGAAAAACAAAAAACAGCAGCTAAGGAATGGGAGTATGGGAGTATGCACCTAAGCTGATGTACATTTACCTCAACCCAGAGCCACCATGGGGATGTGCTTATGAAACAAGGCCAGTTTGATGGACCACCATGCTTGATTGAATGCTCTACTGCCACTATTGTGGAATCTTTACTAACTTTGAAGAAGGGATCACTCTATTTCAACTTTCCATGGACCCCACAAGTTATATAGCAGGTCCTGTTTGGATTCCAAGTGCTGGTATGTAAGTAGCTAAACTGGCTGTGCTGGTCATGGAGCAAACCACACCCTCTGCTGCCCCCCCACCCCCACCCCCTTTCACATCACTCTGGAGAAAGTCCTCCAAAACAGAGGAAGATCAAGTTGAATCTCTAGTCATTTCCTTTTTTTTATGACCCATTGCTTTCTTTTGAGTTGATTTTAAGATTAGGGATAAAATTAAATTTATTAACCGAAAATGTTCACTGTCTTAAACCTCTAAGCAGGTAATAAGACAATGAATGAAGTTAGATAATTCCAGAAACACTTCTCTGAGATCTTCAGAAGATTGTTGAATAAATTATTATATTTTTTAAATTTTTTTAATCTTAGGTTGAAGGATTGAGACTAGATAGAAACAAATTAATTTTAGTAGAACACTGGTTTTCCAGAAGATGAAATATAAATACCTAAATAAAACGAACAAATTCTTAAATATATTAATATTTATGGATTAATATCAATTATTTGGAATCTAGCTTTCTTAAATTTCATTTAAATTTCACCAGTAGCATACAAACTGCAATAAAACTGACCCCTAACAATTAAAATAAGTGTGGGAAAATCAAGGCACTAGAGTTTAATGACTTTTGTCCGACGACTTTCGTCACTTAAGGCTTTTTTATTTCTTTTGTAAATACAAAATAATTAGACCAGGAGAGACTGCTTACAAGAGATGCTAGCATTCAGGGGAGAATATTACCAAAGGCAAATGTGAAAGAAAAAATATCTATGTATATATATCTACATCTGTGTGAGTGTGTGTGTGTTTGCACGTGTGGCAGATTCTTAAATAACATTGTTTTGTTCAACACTGCATCATTCAACATTGTTCCATTATATTGAGAAAAATTCAATTCTGACCTGTTTTGAACAATACAAAGCTTGAACACCTACATTCATTATGGATTGTTTCACTTAAAGTTGCAGTTTCCAAGAATATAAGCACATTAACTGAGAACTTACTGTGTGAATATGAATATAAACATGCATAGTTATACACATACTAAAGTGTCATATTAATTCACAAAAACTTAGAAATATCATTTATTGCCATGAGAAATAGCCTTATAACTTGGTAGTTTCAATGTAACATCACCTCCTTCATAGCTGTCATTTACTAGTATCTGCAATGAATCTGCAATGATTGTAAATATTTCATATGTATTACTTCTAATCTGCACATCAATACTTATTGTAGGTGTTATTGTCTCCATTTTATAGAAAAGAAAACACTGGGATTCCAAAAAGTTGTTTATTCACAATCACAGTTCCTAGATGTAAAGATGCTCTAGTTATCTCTAAAGAAGGTAGACTTCTTATTACCACGCAAATTAAAAACCCAAACTGATTTTCACAATGATGATGCATACCACTAGAGTCTATGAGTATACAGCCGTTAGACTCCACTAAGAAAGGAGGTGAATAGCACACTTTAGAAAGATAATATTTCAAGAAAGTATAGCTTATCATTTTTTTTTGTCTTTCATGATATTTGGAAGTTTAAAGTTCAGCTATTTAAAAATCAAATTATAAAATTCTCTTCAAAAGAGTTTCAGAAAATTAAAAAGTAATCTATCATCTTGCCTGGCAGTCCTATGGCAGAAATGAATCAAGCAAATTAAAGGGGGAAGTAGATAATATTACACAACTCAAAGTCATCATCAAAAATAAGTTAATAGTTCCTTTAATTTGTTCTTAATGATAAATGTGAAATAGGGACAGAAATTTATGCATAAAGGGATTCATTTCAGCATGATTTACAATACCAAAATTTTGAAGCAAATTAAATTTAAAAACAATTGACTAAATAAATCACAACAGATAAAGATATAGAGTCATTTAGAAATGGCATTGGAAAATAGTCAACATATTTAAAAATATGTAGAAATAGAATATCCCAAAAAGTATACTCATGGTGATCACCATTAGTATTAATTGTGAGGTGTTTTCAGTTGACTCATCCTCTGAGAAAATTATAGGATTAATATCTGAGTTTTTTGTGGTTGGTGATAGCATTTCAAGTACCTCTGACACTTCACTGCCAAATAAAATCCCTCTGGAATTACTTTCTTAGTACAGCAACTGTCAAATTTGAAGTGATAACTGCATTATCAGCTTAAGTCTCTGAATAATTTCTCTCAGAAAATCTAGTAAGCACCTACAAATTTAAGAGGCTATCTTTAATACAGTTTTATTTGTCTATTTATTAAAAAAGAAAAATGTCTGTTATACATGTACTTTGCATGAAGCATTATTCTCTATTGGTATCTTGCAATAAACATATCATCAGGGAACTTACATTCTAGTGGAAGAAATGAAGCAATAAACAAAGCAGAAATACATACATGTGAAATAATTATAAAAGTGACTATACTTTTCTGTGGAAACATTAGATTTGTTGTAATTGATCATCATGTTACTTCTACATAGGAGATCCAGCTTAATAGAAGATTGAGGATAGTGTACAGTCTAGTCACTAAAGCCCATAATTATGTGGGTATCCATATCACATAGAAATGTATTCAGTAATGGAAAATATTACTTTATTTTTCAAAATCAGTTTCCATATAGTTCATAATAGTGTCAGGACTCAAAATTCACCTGTATTTAAATACAATCAAGCTCACGTATAAATTACAAATGTCTAAGGCTGACCTGCATAAAACATTGAAAATACCTATACTGTGTGATTCTAATTGCTGAATGGGGCTTCAATATGTATAAAAATTATTGGTCACTTTCATATTGCTAAGTAGTTTCTATTATTAAACTTCGCAGACACATATTTTTGTAGTTCAATTCTCAATGCCAACTACATGATCCAGTAGATCAACTATGGGAGTGCTCTCCAGCGACATCTGGATCTTTAACCAACCCTTAGTGTAACATCTGTCTTAAATATTGCACAAGATTCTCTTGCAGTCAAGCTTACTTGAAATCATATATGAACTAGAGAATGCATTTCCAACTTTACTAAGCTGACACATTACAAAATAATAATTTTTATGAGGGTTATACTTTATAAGTAGCATAAAATGTGTGATAATACTACTACAAAGGGCAACAGATGGGCAAGTGAAAATTATTTCATTGCACTGGGAGTAATAAAGCATTAACTTAAGGTAAAATGAAATATATTTAGGTTGCATATTTTAGTGCCAAATGTATCTGAGAAGCCATTTTTGAAAAGTTTTGTTGTAATTAAACTAGAAGACAGAAAAACATTGATAATTTTTTAAAGCAAAAAGGATAGAATATAAAAAAAGATGAAAAAATAGCATGATAGTAGACTTAAAACATGGCATATCCATCATTATATTAAATATAAATAGACCAGTCTATTTAAAAGAACATTATAAGATTAGGAAGAAAAAAATTAAATCTACCTCCACACTTTTTATTAAGAAGCACACTAGAAACACAAAGACACAGGTTGAAGTTAAAAATGAGAAACGCATTAATCAGAAAAAAGCAACAGTAGCCTTTTAAATATCAAACAAAAATTCCAAGGTCAGAAATTTATTTTTTTACACACTTTGGGACATGTTTACCTGGCTAGATATATACTTTTCATTTCCCATTGCAAAGCCAAAGCAGCAGTGCAGTGACAACACTCAATTCATAGCATCAGAAAGAGGTCAGAAAGTGAAGTATTCAACTACAAAACAAGTCCTGGGGCTGGACAGTACACCACAGCGACCATAATTAACAATAGTGGGTTGTATATTTGAAAGTTGCTAAGAGGGTAAATCTTAAAAGTTCTCATCACAAGAAAAAAAAAATTAACTTTGCATAGTCATGAATGTTAAATTTATTTGTTGTGGAGATAATATCACAATATATACAAATATTGAATAACTATATTGTATACCTGTAACTAATGCTTTATGGTAGTTATACCTCAACCAAAGGGGGGGAAAAAAAAAACAACTCTTGCTGTGAAGGTTCTTCTAGTTTGGGAGCCTTAGGCTCAAGCCAGAAATCACTACTCTGTGATTTAATCCTTAATCCTACAGTTGTCCAGCAGTGCACACTCTTTCCTACAAACCAGTTTTGTGCACCCCTTTCTCCAGTGCAGGCTTAAAAGTCCCTAACATGAGCATGTGTCTTTGAGTTAACAATAGCAGAGGGGCTTATTACAGCAGCTGTCCCTTCCTCTCATGGTTGGTACTGCCCCAGTATTGTCCTATACATAGTTTACAGTTTTCCTACCACTTTCCATGATGCCTGAACTCCTGATTTGTGCAATAGTAATCTTTTATCTTTTGGGAGTTGTTTGCTTTGCTTTATTGTAATTTAGTAGTGAACACGTGGATGAGGCATCATCTTTACCCTGCTTCCATCTTGCCAGCTCTGTCAGGAAGATATATTTAAAGATACATAGAGGATTTCTTTTGGCAAAAGAATTAAATAGGGCCTCCCTGGTGGGGCACAAGGGGTTAAGTCTCAGCACTATGAAGCTATCACCAGCCACCACAGTACTTAGGAATTCGATTCCCCCGCCAGGGATCTGACCCACACGGCACAGCAGACCTCTCCTGACTCTCCCGCTGCTCCCCTCAGCAGTGTATTTCAGTCAGTCTGCTGTTCTGTTCCCCCATCTCTCTCTGGTAACTCCTCTCACCCTTTTGCCCATCTGGCCTTTCCCCCAGTTCTTGTATGCATGAATAAATAAATCTTTAAAAAGGATGAAATATAAAACTGAAAAAAAATCATAAATTTGTACTGAGAATATTTTTTCAAAGCATAATAAAATGTTATAGAAATGCAGGTAGGAGTAGTCACATGTACAAGCAAAGTTAGATATTTTAACAAACCCTCAATTAACAAGTGATAGAATATGAAGACCCAAATCATTATAGAGATATGAACAAAACCAGTTCAATTTAGTTGCTCTTTAGAATACTACAGCAAATAACTGCAGAATAATTCTTTTCCAGTGCATATAAATAATTTATTAAAGCATACCATAAGCTAGTTTATATAGTAAAGCATATCAGTGTTAAAATATTTTTAACATAAATGGTCTTGGACTAAATGGGAATTAAACTGAACAGAGAATCAATAAAAGAAAGATAACCAGAAGATCCCCCAGTATTTGGAATTTAAATAATCAGTAAAAATAAAAGGCTAAATTGCTCCATTAAAAAAAAAAAACCAAAACAGAGATATCCAAATAGCTAAGAATCATAAAAAGGAGCTCAATGTGAGAGGCATTACTCATCAGAGAAGCACATATTAAAACCACCAAAGCTCACTAGGATGACTAAAATTACAAAACTGACAATACTAAGTGGTGTCAGTTATTGAACTCTGCTGCATTGCTGGCAGAATAAGGTAGTAAAATGTGGGGAAATGGCTGTATTTCCTAAAGCACTTCCAATCCTAGAAATATATCCAAGAAAATTTGTTTGCTTACATAAAACATATACCAGAATGTTCATAGCTTTATTCACAGAACCCAAAAAACAAAACAATAAAACTATTTACAATAGAATTGGTAAATTATAGCATATATAAATTTTATATTATGCAATACATTTTAAGAAGAAAAATTTCAACATACATGAGTATAAACCTAATAATAACCACATCTAATAGGCATTATGCTGAGCAAAATAACCAGACATGAAAGATGATATATAGTTTGTTTCAATATATATATGAACTTTAAGAGCATACTTAATAAACCAATAGCAATAGGAATTAAAATACTGGTTTACTATAAAGGAGTATAACAGAGTCCTCTTAGCACTGGAAATATCCTTAACTTGATCTTGAAACTAGTAGAACGTTTCTATGTACATACATATTTAAATATTCACTGAGTCAAATGCATAAAATTGCTGCACTTTATGCTTTCTTAATGTAAATTCACCTCATTAAATAAGGGAAAAGGGAATAAAGATTTGTTATCTGACCATTTGCAACTAGATTTTTATGCACTTTATACATTTCTAATGTCAATTCTTTTACAGATGGTTGGTTAGGTAACAGAACCTCTTCTGCTCCATCCTGTGTAGTTAAGTATCTGTGACCCTCCAAGCACAATAACATTAGCAAAAATGTAACATTTGCATTGATTAACTTGGTGGAAAATGTCAGTAGGAAATACAACAGACCTTTATTTTCTTAATAATACCATGTCTTTCATTCCATGAGACAGTCATATACTTGTATACAGAACCTTTATAGTAGAAAACCCACCTACTTATACACAGAAAACTGCCATTTTCAATCAGAATACTTTAGTATAATTTGAAATATATATATATATATATGTATTAGGAACTGCTTATCAAAATATGTTTAAAAAATTTATTATCACTTATTAAGGTAAAAATAGTATACAATACTGATTATGATTTAGGGGCATAGGTACACAACACTTCATATATACGACACTTTAGGACCCCCACCTGAAGCCATGGAGACAGACCATGTGGAAATTCACTGCCTTACCTGAAAAACCCCAATATTAACAACCTGAAATTACCATCTCTCACTCCTTCCCTCCAATGCAAGGGATGGAGAAAAGATTGTAACTAATGGATTTACTAGAAAAAAAGCAGCACAGATGTTTACAAATGAGATGTCCTCTAAAATTGGACACACATTTGTAATGAATTTGCAAACAGATGCATTAATAAGTTGAATGATATGATTTATCACATATGTGCTTGCCATCTTGGAGGGAGAAAGGGATGAATACTGCATTGGCAGATGCTACCCACCCACATCCTCTGGCTGCTAGCGGCAGTGCCCAGCTCCCAACAGCATCATTTGCCTTGTATTGCCTGAAGGCTTTCTCTCTCCTTTGGATCCAGCTTTCCACCTTCTTGAAAGGGAAATTAGGGACTCCAAGAACAACCCTCAAATGATAGCTCACAGGATTCCATGCTTGCCTGTCCCTTGAGTGTACTTTAAATTGACCCCAAATCTTCCCGCTGAGAGATTTGTGTACCTAATGGATCATTCTCCAGCCATTGGTGGCTTGCCCTACCCATTCTTGAATCAATTCTTTGTAACCTGACAAGTAACTCCCCGCCCCCATATCCCAGAGCAGAGAGAAGTGATTAAAGCTTAGAAATTGCAAATAATAATCATCCATGAATACAGATCTCCCTGACTATGGATTCCTTGCTTGGACATTTTATCCTTTAATGTAATTGTTTGCAGTTTAATCTTATGTAGCAACAGGGCATAGCACCCAGCAGTATTAATAATAAAATGATGGCGCTTACCCCACGCCATGGGGCTTTACAAGTGTCACTTCACTTAATTTTCACAGTCATTTTAGGAGAGGTAGGAGCTATTATGCAAATGGGGCAGGGACAATGTTGCCTATTTCTGTAGCCAGGGTAAAAACCCTGTTTCTTTTTTTTAATTAATTAATTATTTATTTTTTTAATTTTATTTTTATATTCCCCATACAATTGCAACCCCCTTATTTTGACCCCAATCCCTCCCCTCCCCACCCCCCACCCCTCATAGAGTGTCTCTGGTTCATAGCTGTTTGTTGATTATGATTTTCACTTTCTTATAGTTATTCATTTTCCTGGTCCCTTATTTAAGTTTTCTAGATTCCTGCTATGAGTGAGACCATCCAGTATTTTTCTTTTTCTTTCTGGCTTATTTCGCTGACTGGATCAAGATGTGGTACATATACACCATGGAATATTACTCAGCATTCAAGAAAGATAAACACATGCAATTTGCAGCAACATGGATGGTGCTGGAAGGGATCATGCTCAGTGAAATAAGCCAGAAAAACCCTCTACTTTCATGATGATAAATTCTGTAACAGCTTTGGCATATACAATATTTCATATTGAGGTGAATCAAGGTCCTGCAGGATGACAAGAAACCATTCCCTTAAATACCTAGAAAGTTTTGCCAGAGTTTCTCTATAGAGAAACCTGTCTTTCTCACAGGACAAACATCTAATTACAGGGCCTCTGGTCTTTTTCAAGAGCCACCCTTCCCAATCACGTGACTCTGTCTTCTCAAAGTCCCAGGGCCCTACTCCATTTCTTAGCTAGGACATATACCCCCATTTTCCCTCATTGAAGGCTGGAATCTTTTTTTCTGTGTAGATTCCCCATACATAGCTAATTAAATTTGATTTTCTCCTATTAATCTGACCTGTCTGATGTTAATTCGTATATTTGACCAGTTTGAGAAGATCACAGAGAGGTAAAGGAAAATTTTCCACTTACCCCAAAATGTCAAGATAAGATCTATTTCTTCTTGTGCCAAGCAATTACATATTGTTACAACAAATCTTATGATGTAAATAGTATTAACTCTTTTAAATATATAGAAACTAAGACTTAAGTAATTTAAGTAACAGGTTCATGGTCAAATAGTAAGTGGCAGCATGTAGATTAAAATCTAGGTCTACCTAACTCTAGCAGAATTCCCATGATATCTCATGGCTTCATCCCATTTCACAGGTCTGATTTTAGGGACATTTCATTTTAGAATAAGAGAGACTTCCTATTTTGCCAGTTGTTTCCATTTTGTTTTCTTCACTTGTAAGGATCATAATTATCACAACTCAACCTTTCTATAAACTTTCTTTACTCCAATTTACTATCAACCTTCCTCCCAAAATGAATGTCATCAGGTTTCCCAGGTTGGTAGGACAGTGGTGTTGAAAGGAGGGCAAATGTATTGCCACTACTTTCATTTGTTCATAGAATCTTCCTTTCTCTCCAAGAAATGCCATTTATTGGTACATTGATTTATTATTAAAAAATATATTAGCTCATTTTAAATGTATAATGGCACCTGTCTAAGCACTCTGTTTATGCAAAATTCTTGGAGGGTCCTCAGTGTCATGATTAGATCTTGACCTTTTTTTCCAGGACATCTCTTCTCACCTTTCTACTATTGCAACCTGGTCTCATATTCTCATTCATTTTCTCTCTCTCTCTCTCTCTCTCTCTCTCTCTGACCTGCCCTCCCTCCCTCTGCCCTTTATCCATTCCTCCCTTCCTCTTTTTACTTCTCATATACACACCAATACACAAACACCCTCACTCTTCACAAATAATTTGAAAATTATTCCTAAAAGATAAGATTTCATTAAATTAACTCACAGGAAAATATTAAAATCGGAAACTTTATCTCCATGGAGCAATTTGCATTTTGAGTCTCAGCTGCAGCTTGCAGAATGAAAAGTTTATCTCACTTAAAGGAATTTCATACATCAATGACCAGCTATTACAAGGAACAGGGTGTCTTTCTTCAAATCCTATACAGATACAGCCTGGTTGGCTAATAGGTGAAGAAGATTTGAGGGGCATTGCTAGGCATATCTTAACAGGTATTGGCCATAATATTATTACCTTTGTGATTTAAATGCTTTGTGTTTTAAATATGGAACACTTGGGACCCTCTCTGAAATTCAGAAGGGTATCTGTAACATTGCAATAAGCAGATATGGCACCATAACCATATCCCTTTCACTTTCTAAACACATTTATCAAAACCTGGCAAGACATCACCCCCAACTGAATAAACAAAACTAAGATCAGTCTCTTTTCCTCAGGGGTTTTCTGTCTCTGCCAGCAAGAAAATGTCAAGGCTGACACCATTTATTCACAGCGCTGATAACCCACCAACTTTGTTCAGCATCTCACAGGCTCTGGGGAAAGATTCCTTGACAGGGGACCTTGCTTTCAGTTCTATTTCTCACTTTTTTTTTTTTTTTTAAGTCAGGGAACAAACAGGCATCTTGAGACAGCCCTGGGCCTGGTTATCTCTCCATTCCTGACTGTGGAGGGTTCCTCATTTGTAGACTTGGCTGCCAGCTTTTTGAGGGTCCAGCCAAACTGCAAACAAGCCCCTGTTGATTTTTTTTTAATGCAGAAAAAATTGCTTCTATAATTGCCTTGGGGTGCAGGAAAAAACCCAAAAGGAGAAGAGGAAACTCTTTCATTTGCAAGGATTCTACTGGGAAGTTTAAACATAATCTCCTCACTGAGAATTTCATTAGGTTTACCTGACTCATTCCCACAGAAGCTGTAAGACACAGCCCTGATATCCTCTCTGTGGGAAGACTCCCTGACCTCTTATCTTTGTTAGAATGCTCTTTTCAAAGGCTCTCAATCCCTATCATTGTTGGTCCTATTTCCCTGAATTTTAATTTTCTTACTGTCTGCCCCAATGCAGGTGAAATGTAGAGGCAAGCCTATGTTCATAAGATATATCCCTATAGCCCTAGTATATAATTCGTTTCAGCAAAGGTAGATATTTAAGAGGGAAAAAAAAGACTTTTTCTTCAATAAAATCCCGGGAGGAGTCAGATGTGGTTGAGTTAGGTCAGATCATCCTTATTTTGCCCTTAGAACTTCAAAGTCATGTTGTGGATTATTTTCACAATCTTAAAGGAACTACAGAAAATGTTACTTGTTAATTGTGGCAAATTTATTTAACTCAGGCTGGATACTTTCTTATGCCATCACAAAGCTTTAGTGCATTGCAAATAATACATTACTTCTAAGTATAACTATGACTGAGATTCAGAGGAAGGACATAATAGAGAACATCCAGGCTGTTTTTAAGTTTTAGTTTCAAATCATGTCACTGTCATAATAAGGTTCAGACATATATAAATGTGGGTTGGGGGCAAGAAGAGAAAATCTCAAAAGTTCTGAAACTTGGGGCCTCCCTGGTGGCACAAGAGGTTAAGATGCAGCACTATGAAGCAATCTCCAGCCAGAGAGCTGACCCACAAGGTACAGCAGACCTCTCCTGTCTTGCCCACTGCTCCCGTCAGCAGTGTATTTCAGTACATCTGCCTGTTCTGCTCCCCACTCTGAGTCTGGTGAATGCTCCCACAGACCCCACACCTTTGTCCTACACCCCAGTTCTTCTACACAAAAAGAAAAAGAAAAAAGGCAACACAAAATCTCCAAAGACTAACAGAAAAGCATGCCAGTGATTATAAATATATAAATCTTTCAAAACATTTCCAGTTGGAAACATTGTTCCAGATACGTCTTTTAGAAAAAGGGAAATAGAAATATTATCAATTGTAAACATTGCACAGCATTGTATTTATAGTTCTCAAGCTATTACAGGCTTGTCCCACTGTCTGAAAGTACATTATTTCTATTTGGTATAATTTTTCAGATTATATTGGGAGCCGTGGACACTATTACAATGATTTTATGTGGCAAAAAACTTTGAACTTTTCCAGACCCCCCCAAAAAATTACAAAATCATTTCAACAGGAACATTCCACTTTTGGATAGTGGGAAAAACCTGCTTTATAAAATTATCAAATTTAATTTCACATAGAAATGAAAAAATTTAGAGATAAACTAAAGGAAATGTTGTTTTCCTTCTTGAGAAAAATAGGTATTAATTGGTGATAATTAATGTAAAAGATTATAAAAGAGAGAACTAACATATAGCATAAGTTTTGCTTGATAAAAATTTTTAACTCATTTTATGTTTTGTATTTTGTGATTCCCTGTATGAAAAATGAGACAAGATATTCTTCTTTCTACCTTCAATCTTCTACCTTCAATAATAATACCCAAATTCTATTAATTATATCAATATTATTATATATCCAATATTTATAATTATATAATGGTACTTAGAAAAAGCTCAAACTTAATATCTCTAATAATGTCTTCTAAAACTTCTTTGATGTCTTTTACAAAATTGTCAAAATAATATTTTACTTGGGAACTACGTAGCATAGACTTGCTATTCTACTTAAGAATTCTTATTTTGCCTCCCAGTCAAATTACCCAAATTTCAAATGGATCTACCATTTGAAAATTTTGTGATCTTTAACATATAGTTAGTCTCAATAAGCAGTGGTTTCCTCTTTTATAATATGGAGATAACACAGTACTTATATCACTGGATTATTGGAGAGTAAATTAAATAATTTAAGTATAACTAGCACTTAGGACAGTACTTGCTAACAATAGCTGACCAGTGATGAGTTATACCCTTGTTATTACTACCTATGTTACTTTTACTGATAGCATTATTTTTCTCCCCTACCTTTCAAACTAGTTTTGCAGAACACCTTTTCTCAAAGTATACTTCTGTGATACCAAATTCAGTGGATCTCAAGATCCCCCATGTTCTCCCAAGCCACCCTACTTGGCACCAATATTCTTTCTGATTGAATGTGCTTACCTACATATAAAAGGAGAACTGGTATGTCTGCCTGCCAGATTGTTAAATCTTTTTAAGATCACCTCACTAAATGCTGACAAGCACTTTCTGATTTCCCTTGGTAACCATAGGTACACTCCTAACACTTTCATTTTTTTTCCACACTCTGCATCATAATTTATCATATTATGTCAACCCTTACAGTCTCCATTTTAGTCTCATTTCTAACATTAAATTTCTTTAAAGAAGGACTATTTTATCTATATAGACTCACAGCATCACCATCATCATCATATTCACCATCACAGTCAAAAAAGATAGTGTTTATTGTGTTTTGTCACTTAAGATAATTTTGTTGTGCCATGAACCTTTGCATATATTGCATGATTAATAAAATCTTCCCAATGGTTCCCCATGTAAGAGCATGTAAAATGCAGTTACAGAAAGGTTTAGGAGACTTCCCAAGATCAGCAACTAAGAATAACTGAGTCATGGGAGCCTCCACGGTGGCGCAGGGGTTAAAGACAATTCTATGAAAATATCACCAGCCACTGTAGCATGAGTTTGAGCCCAGGCGAGTTCAATCCCCTGCTGGCCAAGGAGCAACCTACATGGTGCAACAGACTGCTCCTGCCTTGCCCACTGTTCCTTTCAGCAGTGTATTTCAGTAGATCTGCCAGTTCTGCTCCCCACTCTCTCAGGTGAATCCTCTCACCCTCTGCATCTCTGGCTTACACCCCAGTTCTTGCATGCATAAATAAGTTAATATTATAAAAAAAAAGAATAACTGAGCCATAATCTGTAACTCAAGTGCCCAACACCTTAATGCCATGCCTAATACAACAGACACTCAAATATTTTCTAAATAGTGAGTATGTGATCTCTGTGGTAGCTTTTAGCTCATACACCGTATGTTCAGAGAACATACACTGTATGTTCTCATGGAGTTATTTAGGAATTTATAAACCATACATTTAGGCAAGTGCTGTGAGAAATGACAAAGAATGACTACATACATTATGCATTCTACCTTCAAGATGCTTTCAATTTTATGGGGGTGGGGTGAGTGTAGCATAGATGAAAAAGTAAAAAAAAAAAACAAAACTAGATGCTATATATACATACACACACACACACACACACTAGAATGCACTGTATTTAAGTTCACAATTTTTGATAATTCAGTGAAAGTCAGAGAATCTGGAGAATAATGTTATTATAAAATACTTTTTGAAAACCACTAAAATATTATATTCTACATTAAAATTCTTTTCTAAATCTTTCGTTTAAGCGTGCAGAACACTATTCTGTTTCTTTGAGTCTAATAGGTTAGTAAATGACTTGAATAGTTATAAAGTTGTCATTATTTTGTAAAGCAAGATGCCAGATATCATGCGTATATTGAACTTTGAGTACATATAGGGAAAGTGAATATAGTGTCACTATCTTTAAAATATTGATATTATTCTAAATATAAAAATATCAGTGTATGCATGGCTTGAAATTTGAAAACTTACCTTCATGTGTTTTATTACATGCAATTTCAGTGTCACATGGAGAAATCATGATTGTGATGTGTTTCACTATGTAACTTATGCATTATTTTACCTAAAAATCAATATATTAACATAGAAAAGCAGGTAGAAGCCTAGAAAAATCTCTATTCCAAGAACCCCTATTCAAAGGAGTTTCTTACAAAATGCCTATGCCAGGATGTCAAAATCATTTTGATGTAAATTAATTAATAAATGTATATTAGATATACAATTTGTGCAAATAATGTAAAGGACCATCTAATAAAAAATGTGCAATTGGAAATAATTGGCTGGAAAATATTGAGGTAGGTAAAGATAAGGAAACCCCCATTACTTTGAGAATTTGCATTATATGCTTTGATTAGGACTGGGAATATGAATAGTGAATTATAACTCTCCCCCCCATACACACATATATCATACTTTTATTAAATCCAAATCAGAATTAATTAGAACCATTTTATCATACACTAAAAAATGAATCATTTAGAAGCTCACAATTCTACCTTAACAAACTAATTTATATACAATTTTATTATAGGTTTCTTAAAATTTCCAAACCACCATGTTATTCTCTATATTAAACTTGAAGTGACTTAATATATTATTATGGTTAAGGTTTCTCATAATAAGGGAGACCTGTGATTCTTAGGTAACTCATGAACTGTGCATTAATATATCCCAATTTTTTTTTTTTTTACCTACTTGATATATCATCTTCGTTTGTTCTGGAATAGATATGTAGCTAGAAAATTTTGCTGTATTAAACACTTCCTTTAAAATTAAATGCACATCTGAATACTCACTTTTCTGCATTGTTCTTTCATGGAAAAAGCAACAACAAAAATATGCATGGGTTTTCCAAACTAAAGAAAGAATTCTATTTTGAGACAATGATAGATTTAGCACTCATAACTCCTATGAGTTCTACGAGTAAGTCAGTGGTGAATGAAGGATTGAACCTGAAAACAGAAGAATGCCTATTTTTATTGCCATTCCTTTGTTCAATATTCCATAGCTGCATTTTCTATTAAAGATTGAATTTATTGGTGTTATTCACAGAGACTGGTGGGTAGGAAAAAAAACAAAGAAGGTAATAATAAGGCAGTGGAAATGACAACAAAAAATCATAATAAGATTTGAAAAAACAATATGAAAGTGAGAAAGTGAACATGGATAACCAGAGGGAAAATGATATCTGAGAGCCTGGAGACCTACGTTATGATTGGTTCTGTAACCAGCAACAAGCATGATCTTGACTTAGTCACAAAATCACTCTGGGACAGCTTTCTAAATTTAAAATAAATATGTTGGACTAGTGTTACAGACAGCCCAAAATGTGTGGGTCTGGAAACCCCATAGGAGGAAGAGTTTGCCCGAGAGTTTTGGATGAACCAGGCAAAGCATTATTTGAGGCTGTGCACGAGGGAACTAGAGCTGGAAAGGAGGGGTAGCTGGCTTCTCAAGGGGAGTCAGGAGGAGGTGGGGTGGGAGAAAACCGAAGTCCAGGCATGTGCCGATTCTGACACTCCAACTGTGCATTCAAGCTCTCAGTTTCTCCCTCCAGGAAAGTGTGAAACAATCATTAGGCAGGATCTAATCATTTTTGTCTAGCATGGTAACTTTGGTCAGTCTGGTGAGCCAAATCATTTGGACAAGATGTTGGGATACTACCCAACCGTCCATGAATTAATGTATCTGTTCAAAAGAGTAGTTGAGCAATTCAGCTGAGCTCATCCCTTGATTCAGTTCTCTTGTTGGGACAAGGTGTGAGGGAACCCTTACCTACCAGCTCTTTATTTCTTTGACCTAGGCTCTCTCAATAGAGTTGAACGTCACTTTCAGACTTCAAATTTGATTACTATCTTATTCCAAGACCATTGTGGGGGGAGGGGAGGGTATTCCCTGGTGGTGCAAGGGATTAAACACAGCACTGTGAAGCTATCCGCACCCTCTGCAGCACGAATTCAATCCCCAGCTGGCCAGGGAGCTACCCACATGGCACGGTAGACCTCCCCGTCCCACCTGCTGCTCCCCTCAGCAGTATATTTCCTTAGATCTGCCTGTTCTGCTCTCTACTCTGTCTCTGGTGAATCCTCTCAGCCCCCGCACCTCTGGCCTGTACCCCAGTTCTTGTATGCATAAATAACTCTTTATGGGCCTCCCTGGTGGCACAAGGGGTTAAGCACCGCACTATGAAGCAATCCATGGCCTCGGCAGCACGAGTTCGATCACTGGCCGGCCAGGGACCAAACTACCTGGCGCAGCAGACCTCTCCTGTCTTGCCCACTGTTCCCTTCAGCAGTGTCTTTCAGTCAGTCTGCCTGTTCTGTTCCCCACTCTGTCTCTGGTGGGTCCTCTCATCCCCCGCATCTCTGGCCTGTACCCCAGCTCTTGTATGTATAAATAAATCTTTAAAAAAAAAGAGGGAAAGTCAATGAAATTGAAAAAAAACTTTAAAAAAAAAAGAGCACTGGATGAAAGAGAAATAAGGATATGTGACAATCAAATCAAAAGTAGAAGGAACAAATGAAGTGACAATTTAACAAAATAAATAAAACATAAAAATTATTAAGGATGAGTGAGTGAATTGAGGAAGATTTTTACATAACTCTTTCCATGTTTCCTTTCTTACTTTAATTCTAATCAATACAACATTACTGCTACGTATGCATGTACATACATATGAACATACAATATGACTGTACTTATAGTTAAATGGTTGAGATGCTAGGAAAATAATATCAGAATAAAGTAATCATAGCTAGTGTCTATCAATTAAAGAATAATCAAGAAAAAATAAAAGTGTGAGTTTTCTACTTGCAACTGTTATCTTTGAAAATAAGCCATTTTGAAACACTCTAAGGGGAAATAAGGAATTTAAATCAATTTGATCCAAATAGATTTCATGGTGGTTAGGTGTCTTGAAATCAATGTGTCAGTTCTTCATTTATTTTGTAAACATAATGTAAAATTTTCTGGGAACACTGCCACTGGCTTGGTGGGCAAACAACAGGTCAGCTTTACAGGTTCCATCTTATATGCAAAAATCTTCTGCCTACATGTATAATTCAGTCTTTTCAGATATGAAAAAAACAAAATTTAATAGGTGCCCAGCCATTGTATCTCTTCGGGGTATTCTTCCAGAGTGGGGGAGATTGGATCCTGTATTGTCTTCCTTAGTATCAGGATATCTTTGGATAGAGACACTTTAGCACTAGAAGAGCCTCCTATCAAGAACAGTTATGCTCTTGGTGCTAATGACTCACTGTTTCCTGGATATATAAACTAAATTCAAACTTATGCTTATTTAGAATAGTTCTCACAGAGTAATATTGTTGGGCTGCTTCCTGGGTTTGGATCTCCCCATTGATTATTTAAAACTCTTTGGTTTGCCTAACTAGCCTTGCAACTTTTTCAGTTAAAAATTTGAAGCTACCCAAATATGTAGGGTTTCAGACCCAATTGTGTTTTCTAACATTATCATTCTGAAT
This sequence comes from Talpa europaea, assembly GCF_964194135.1. Taxonomy (NCBI): domain Eukaryota; kingdom Metazoa; phylum Chordata; class Mammalia; order Eulipotyphla; family Talpidae; genus Talpa; species Talpa europaea. Next base: position 106,417,180 of record NC_140075.1, read on the forward strand.
AAGTTACTCCAGTAAGTTTTTCCTCTGTTTAGAAAATAATTTCAAGATATGAAGTTACACCCATTAGTTTAGATGTAGCACGACAGTGTCTTTATCTTCATTCCCCAAGTGTCACTTAAATGATGGCTCTATCACTCATACAACTCAGTAAAGACAAAGGCTAATATCAAACAGTGATATCACAGGCTTTTTCCTAAGCATTTTGTCTATATTGAGTCATTTAAGTCTCAGAACTATGTAAAGTACATACCATTATCATGCTCATTTATAGACCAGGAATCAGAGATACAAGGATTTTATAACTTGCTTAATGTCACTGAACATATAAGCAGAACAGCAAGGGCTGAAATCCCCAGATATGACTCCAGATATCTTGTTCTTAAAACACTAATACTATGGTGATATAAATACAAAAGCAAGAAAAAAAAAACTCTAAAGAACATTTTTTAATGCTATCTATTAAGGATTATCTATAGAATAAACTATCTATAAAAGATTAAAAGGAAGAACAAGCAACCAGCCTGGCAGAAAATATTATGCAGATGAGTCAAAATGAATTTAAGGAGAAAATGGGAGGCCAGTGTTATTAAATTCCATAATGACCCCTTTTATTAAATAAGTCCAAATATTATAGGATTAAATTATCTCAAAGGATTTGACAAACACCAAGAGATAAAACAAAGAAGGCTGCAAAACTATTGTGATACTTTAATGCAGGTAGGAATCTGGGACACAGAAGAATTATTTAATGTATTTACACATTACCTCTGTGAACATATTGTAAAATTTTCTGAGAATCGCCCCCTCCATGAAAACCCATTGATCCCCAGTCTAGCAGACAAGAGAACAAAAACCATCCTCATAGAACTAAAGTAGGAACAGGTTTGACTCTGCAGGATATGCACGAATTTTACTACCTGAAGGTAAAGTCAAACTTTTCACATGCACTGATGACCAAGGAACCAGATGAAAAATATTTAACAATGAGTATTCACCTTTGCATCTCTGCAGCACATCACTTAAGAAGGGAAGAGATTAAATCCAGCATTTCCTTACTCTAGTTCTTGAGGTCAGGACAATTTAGAACTAGAAACCCCTCCTACCAAGAATAGTTACATTCTTAATGTCAATAACTTCACTCCTATCTGTATAAACTAAATTCAAACCTGCATTTGTTGGAACAGTTCTCACAGAGTAAAATCTATTGGACTGCTTCCCGATTCGAATTCCCACTTTGATTATCTAATAAATTCTTTGTCTAACTACTATTGAGACTTCATTTCCAGCTAACACCTCATTTAATGCTCATGACAACAGTACAGCACATCCTTATTACATCCCCTACTGCAATCTTATTACCATCCTTATTTTACAGATTAAAAATCAAAACAAAACAAAAACTGGAGCATAAAGAGATGGAGTAACTTGCCCAAGATCATGCATAATTAGTTGGTAAAATGCATGTTTTAAGACTCCAGATTCAATAATCCCCACATCCCACTACTATGTTGAGTTCTGTCTTGATTGCATACAGAGTAGACCTCCATTTACCTATAGAGAGGTTGATCTGATGACTTAGATACAACTGCTGACCTGGGGGAAATTGGAGAAGATAACACATCTACTGCTTGAGAACTGAAATGACACTTACAGTGTGGTCTGGAAGGACTATCAAAGCCCTTGCTCAAACTAGAGTCAGAACAGGCTGGCCATGTTCTGTGAAGAAGTCAAGCAGAAAAAAAAACATGTGCCTGTGAGGAGATGAAATCAGCAACCTCTCAATATCCATTGGTGACCAGAAGGCAGTTACAGGAAGACCAAAACAAGGGCCTAACAAGAGTCTCCTATGCAGAGTTAGGATAAAATTTAACTAACCTGATGTCTTGCCTCCCTTGCTTGTACAGACAATAGTCTCTGAGTCAAAACATCCAGAAAAATCTGACACTTCAAAACCCACAAATGCAAACCAGAAACCCTGGCAAAAATTAATATATTGATCACTACACTGTTTGACATGAAAATAATTATTCCCTTTTTTTCCTAAGGTATTATGTCCTCAAATGAGTATCTAGCAAAACAGTTTGTTCACATTAAAACTAAAAGACTGCACCCAGGTTTAAATCCTCATTTTGTTTATTTAAAAAACTCTCTGTCTAATTATCACTAGTACTGGGATCATTATTTTGGTCTCCACCATGAATCACTGGCTTATAGTTTTTGCAATTAGTCTACAACTGTCTACAGAACTGGTGTGCATTTAGGAGAGACCACTGGTTCTTTCCACCAGTGATTCTCTGGAGTTTTTCTTTAGCTGTATAACGTCTTCTCAAATAAAAAGATAAGTTGGTGGAACTCAGATATGCTAGGAAGAAATATATTTATACAATCAGAAACAAGAATTTTTTTATTGAAGTGATTATTAATCTGAATGAATCCAACCACCTTCACCTTAACATATGCACACAGGAAGGCGGGAGAGAAATGACAATAAATCTAATTTTTCCCAAGATAGAGACAGACTCTTTCCTTTCTCTAAAGTATATAAAAGGAATTTCCACTTCTCAAGTTATTTTGGAGAGAACCCCTTTGACTGACTCTTTCCTTTCTCTAAAGTATATAAAAGGAATTTCCACTTCTCAAGTTATTTTGGAGAGAACCCCTTTGACTGAATCTCGGTCTTATAGGACAAGGTTCTGTGGCTTCTGTTATGCTGTCAGAACTAAATACTTAAACTATTGTTCTCTGCAATGTTTCATTTTTTACAACAAAATTATGGGAGAGAAAGTGGAGCCTCAACAGCAACCAGAGAAATAGTCTTCTCTTTGAGCAGAGTTAAAGCAAGTCCCTAGCCTCCATTTAGAGGAACTTGAGTGCTTTATTCATAAAGTTGGTTTTCAAATTCCTCAAAGGCTGTCTTTTGATTTCAGATCTTCAGGGGAGTCTTGCAATTCCCAGTGTCAAGGGCACAACAGAATCTGTGATCTGGAAGTAACTCAGCTCATCAGCATTAATTATTGTTCTGCCAGGCTTGTAAACGAAGGTAATCAGAAGCCTTATGCAGAGGCCCCAGTGAGAATGCCTCCTTTTGCTCTGCCTGCTCATTTCAGGTCTTCTTCCACTCTCCCATTAACTGTTGGCTTTCCACACTTTTGATTTCTCTTATTTTCCACTTTCTCCTTGGGTGGGCACATCTGCCTTCCTGGCTTCAGCTAAAATTTCTATTATGATAGCTTCTAATTATACATTTTCAGAGTCAGCCTTTTTTTCAGAAGTTCCACACCTGTATTTCTGAATGACTAATGAATGCAACTCAAACCACCAATTCCAAACTGGCTCACTCTGTTTCTCCACCCTGAACCCCATATCCATTTCTCCCCAAGGCTCTCACTCCAAGCAGATTATCTTCACTCTACAGAGTAAATGCTTTATATTAAGATAAGCTCAGATTCGTCCCTGACTGATTCCCTCCTCCACTCCCACATTATCACACGAAAGCCAGTCATTGGATCACCTCACAAGTAATGCAGAAATGTCTCCAGAACCGATCCTATATGGGAACTATTGCCCATTGTCAGTTTCTCCTCATTTGTTCACTGGAAAGCTCCCAACACCCCATAGTCTGACTCAAGGCTCTGTCCAGACTTAACTCCCTCCCACACACAGTGCTATCTTTCCAAACATCAACTATCTTTTTTCTGGTTTTTGACCATAAATATATTTGCGTTTCTTGTCACAAGATACACTTTGCAAAGTAACATTTGATGAAGTAGATAAAAGCTAATTTTAATCATTATAATTTCAACAATCTGAAATGTACGCATTGCTGACTCACAGAGACCTGAAGTATTTAAGGCGCAAGGTAAGCACTGAATAAATGCTTCTTAATGGGTGAATGAGCTGTTCACTTGTCCCCCGCCCCCCCACCCCCGCTCTTGTGAAGCCACTTTATATGCTATATCTTTGTCTTTGCATGGTTTGCCCTATTTGGAAACTTTCTATTTGCTAGCAATTGTTACCATTTCTGCAAAGTATAGCAGATCTGATTAACTTACCGCTAAGAAACATTTATTGAGCACATGTCAAGAACCTGATAGAGAGGATAGACAAGTCATAGTCTATTGTGGAAAGTACATGAACGATTCTAAAGCAATTGCATACTTCCTTGCAGACTTTCCCTCTGATCACACGAATGCAGTTGCCTTCTTCTGACTTCCCAGAACATGATACATCAGAGCATTTTTGTATCACTGAGAAATTTTGTATTAATTTAACAAATTCTCTCTTCAAATTAGAATCTGATATGCTTCAGAACTACATTCTACTCAACTCTACCTTCCTTTTATCATTCTAAAATTAGCATACTTCCCAGCAAATAATAATCACCAATAAATGGTATTTATGGAATTATGCTGGGGGTATATAGCAGAACGAGTCTATGCTTTCTGATCAGACTGCTGAGTTAAAATTCAGATTATCTGACCCTTATACAAGTAGGAGATAGAGTAGATCCTTTTTTATTTTTTTAAAGACTTATTTATGATTACAAGAACTTGGGTATAGGCCAGAGGCATGGGAGATGAGAGGATTCACCATAGACAGAATGGGGAACAGAACTGGAAGATAGACCAAAGTACACTGCTGAGGGGAGCAGCGGGCGAGTTAGGAGAGGTCTGCTGCACCATGTGGGTATCTCCCTGGCTGGGGATCGAATTCTAGCTGCAGTGGCTGCAGATAGCTTCATAGGTTGCATCTTAACCCCTTGTACCACCAGGGAAGCCCCTAACCTGGCTTTATTACATGCACTTCACAAAATTCTAAGTAATTGGGTGGTAAAATAAGATGACCTATGAAGTAGGACAGCTTTTCTGCTGTTTGCCTGATTTAAGAATAAAAGAAAATATAATATTGGTAATGAAAGCTCAATAGGTTAGTTAATAGGTTACTTAGGTCAATAGGTTAGTTCAGTAAGTAATGTAAATCCTAAAGAATGAACGACTGTGGGCCTCCCCTGGTGGCGCAGCAGTTGAGTGCAGCACTGTGAAGCTGTTCGTGGCCTCTGCAACGCCTGTTGGATTCTGGCTGGCGGACGAGGGTCCCACATGGGGCAGCAGACCTCTCCTGTCGCGCCTGCTGCTCCCTTTCAGCAGAGTATTTTGTCAGTCTTCCTGTTTTGTTCCCTGCTCTGTCTCTGGTGAATCCTCTCACCCTCCTGCAAATCTGGCCTGTACCCTGGTTCTTATGTAGATAAATAAATAATTAAATCTTTAAAAAAAGAAAAGAATTAACGATTGTGTTGGCAGGTCAGGTCTTCCTAGATTGAGAACCACTCAGAGGGCAGCCACAGATAAAGATAGACAGAATAAGTAAACTCATGTTTCACTCAACCTGGAAAAGGAAATTTAATAGTTCTTACCTAAAAGGACAAGAAGGTGATATCAACATATACTGCATATTTATATTACTTAATATTTTATTAAATATAACTTTTCTCAGCTAATTATATGAATCTGATTTTACAATGTGAGTTTATTTTTAAAAAAAATTATTTGTTGTTTTAAGTATGGATTTTGAAAACACTGAGAGATGTCATGTATACAGGGAGTACAAAATCGAAGTACTGAGGCTCTGAAAAGGCAAAACCAGGAGGAAAACCCAACCTCCCTCTCAGTGGTTGGCCTCAATAGGACTCACTTCTATTTACACTTTTGCTTTTTGGTGGGTTCTTGGATTCCTTTTGCAGGTATATAACTGATGACTGGGGGAATATCCAAGAAGAGACCCTATATCAGGTTAAGACCGCAGGACTTGAAACTGAGATTAAGGCACCTCTGATCTTCATGATGTCATTTTTACAAACCACACATACCTCTCAGCTCAGAGACCATTGTTCTCTGGATAGTTACGTTGCCTTTGCTCCCAGACAAGATGAACTTTTTCTCACATGCAAAATCCGACAAGAACATTGACTAGCATCTTACTGGTCAGTATTCCCTAAAACATATATTTTAATAACAAAGAATGTTAAGAGGACAAAATAAACTTCAGTCGATTACTGGCAATTACCATGGTTTTATCAGATATATCTCCCTTTCCCTTTCATCCTTAAAAAAAAAAATCACTGGAGCCTCCCTGGTGGCAAAAAGGGTTAAGTGTCAGCACTTTGAAGCTTTCCACAGCCACTGTAACATAAGTTGGATCCGTGCCCAGGGAATTACCCACATGGCACAGCAGACCTCTCCTGTCTCACCCGCTGTTCCCCTCAAAAGTGTATTTCAGGGCTTCCCCAGTGGTGCAGCAGTTGAGTGCTGGACTGCAAAGCTGCCTGCAGCCTCTGCAGTGCTAGTTCAATCCCCGGGCACCAGCAAGGGTGCCACATGGCACACAGACCTCTCCTGCCACGCCCGCTGCTCCCCTCAGCAGTGTACTTCATCAGTCTGCCTGTTCTGCTCCCCGCTCTGGTGAATTCTGTCACCCTTCTGCACTTCTGACTGTACCCAGTGCTTGTATAAACAAATAAATCTTTAAAAAAAAAAAAGTGTATTTCAGTAGATCTTCCTGTTCTGGCCCCCACTCTGTCTCTGGTGAATCATCTCACCCCCCACACCTATGGCCTGCACCCCAGCTCTTATATGCATAAATCTTTTAAAAAATAAATTAAAAAGGGTTTCACATTGTGTACTATTGTTGAACTCTAGAACCACCTTGGATTTATAACAAAAAATAAATTGGTGTTCTTTTTTTAAAGAGAGGGTTAAAAATATGTGGAGACTTTTTTCTCTTGCCAATCGAATCATGCACTGGTGAGTCAATTTACAATTTTCCTTGGTTCATGATTTTGTAAATAAACATGGCACTGCTTTTGGCAGTGTGTCAATCTGACTTGTTTTCACAGCAGAAATGGAATGAAGTCATAGTGTAGCTTTTCTGGCCAGGTCATAACAATATAATTTACAACATATTAGCCTTTTCATATCATATTGATTTTTCATGCTGAAGAGTTTTGAAAGCCACAATAGAAGCTAATTCTGTGCTAAAGAACAACAATATCAAATTAAATGTTGAGGACATGTGCCAATTGCAATATTGAGTTGATATTACAAACTAAATATTTGCATCTTTTTGAAAATATTGGATTCACTCATGAGTAGAGTCATATGTGATAAAAGAATCTAAAAATTAAAGATGAAAACTGAAAGTAAATTACTGACTAGAGTCAAGAATAAGAGTTCTTAACCAATATTTGAACTTTAAATTTATCAGTATGAGGTTCACTTGAAATTGTTAAATTGATATAAAATGAGGTAAGAAAAAACATGCTAATTTACTTAGTAAATTACAAATCTTTTCTTAGAATAAAATTCTTTATAGAATGTCTTCAATGATGAGCCCTGTATAAGGATTCTAGTCCATTGTCCTTAATTTCATATTAGACTTTGGAATTAAACTTTCTTGGTATCAAATCCTGGTTCCTTCAATTCACATTCTCTCAAAGCAAATTATGTTTTGAAGTTAAAAAAAAAAAAAACTAAAAACCCTTTTAATCTCTTTGTTTCTCAAGCCAATTCAATTTTAGATTTTGAACTTGGATCAACAACTAAGCAATAAACCCTAGGGGAAAAATTGTCATAATTTATAAGAGAATATATATTTGGGTGAGCTAATTTTTATTTCATTTTTATTGTGATAACAATGGTTTACAATACAGTAAGATTCAGAGGTATTGGGCCTCCCCGGTGGCGCAGCGGTTGAGCGCTGGGTTATGAAGCTGCCCGCGGCCTCTGCGGCGCCGGTTCGATCCCTGGCTGCTCCCCGGCCACCGGAGGAGGGTCCCACATGGTGCGCAGACCTCTCCTGCCGCCCGCTGCTCCCCTCAGCAGTGTACTTCGGTCCTTCTGCCTGCTCTGCTCCCTGCTCTGGCTCTGGTGAATTCTCTCACCCTCCCACGCTTCTGACTGTACCCAGTGCATGTGTAAACAGAACAAACAAACAAAACAAATAAATAAATAAACATGCCTCTATAAAAAAAAAAGATTCAGAGGTATTGCCTCTCTTCAGATATGTGTTGCCACACCCAAAACCAAGGCACCCACAGTCCATACAGTGCCCTCCACACCTGCGCACCAACTGTTGCTCAAAGTCATGAAGATTTACTATTTTTTCTTCTCAGAATTTTATAGTGTTAGCCTTAGGTTTAGGTCCAATAAACTGAGCTAATTTTAATGTAAAGGACATACTCTTCAAATACTTTGTGTAAAAGTAATAAATTAGGCAGCAATGGAGCTGCCTTCATTCTTTCCTCATGGAATTCCAGATGTCTCATCATCTGTTGAAAAATCTCTCTTTCTGCATTGAATTGTAAGGTGAATATAAATGTATGGTAACTGCTAGGGTTTATTCCAGAACTCTCGAATTTACTCCATTTCCATTTAAATGCTAGAGCTGTTACAGATGCATCTCTGTGAAAGGGGAAGGAGCATCACAGCACAGTGAACAGGTGACATTCTCCCTGCCCCTGCTACACACAGCTGCCTTGCACTACAATTTCTCACATGCCATACTGAACTGGGGGGGGGACAGCTGGGAAGGAATGATGTGGATAATCTATAAATTGGGGTGGAAGGAGGAAAGAGGGGATACATGGAGAGAAAGCATGTAACAGAGAGGCACTTGGACAGGAGACAAGTGTGAGGCGCACACACAGAGACTGCTCCTGGGACCTGAGCAATTTTGGCAAGGACAGTGACAGCCATTACCTGACTTTGTGGTGTATTGCATGATATATTTTGAATTTCAGGACTTTCTGTTCCAGCTCTCTGAGACCTGCCTAACCACTTTCTTGCCAACTGGAAGGTAACTTCAACTTGGGGCAAGCTTTCAGGCCTCAGCTGTCCTTCTTTGGGTGATGCCTGCCTGGCAGAGTATTTGACCATGAGGGAATGGATACTTTTTAGGAAAATTTTACTGGGGATTTTGTTTAAATCTGTGACAATGCGGTTTTCATTCTGTTGATAGTTCTACATGTGAATTTGGGAATGTTTTCAGGACCATCTCATCTCCTATACTGACTGATACTGAGTGTGTATAGCTTTCCTGATTCCCGAGACTGACAGCAATGCAGAAGGACTCTTCTTGACTGTCTCTTATGCTGATTCTCTGTGCTACACCTCTAATTGCTCTGCCATTTTATCCCTCACTCATTTTATCACGGAACTCTAAATTACCCTCTTAATGGTTCTCCACAAATATTTCTATTGTTTTTCATCTTCCTTTAGCATGGAATTTTATGCTAAATAACTTCTTGAGAAGGGTTGAGGAACTCTAATTTTAAAACCTGCCTCCCTCTGATCCCCTTCCCTTCAAGGCAGGACATCCATGTGGATGCACAGGAACAGGAGTATGAGCAGTAAGCACGTCTTCAGGGTAGCATTCCTGGTTTACCAGTAGAGGAAGAAGGCAGGTAGCCTCTAATATTTTTTACTTTCTCCTTTTGGGCCAGTTGCAAAAGGTGATGGAGGCCTAGTATTCTTGCTTTGCCAGTCTTAAATGTGACTTTTTCCCTACCAGGTAGGTCCAGGCAGAGAAAGGTACCCTCAAACATCTCTACTCTGCCTGTTTGGCATATACCTCTACATTGTAAGACTGCAGGTGATGAGACGTATTTGTGGCTCAGCCCCTTCTAGGGTGAAGTAGCCCCTGGCAGGAAGCTGGGGGATGAATGTGACATTTACATAAACATCCCAGAGTAGTTTCAGTAAGACAGACTCAGGGGTGGGAGAATGGTCATTGCTGACACACTGCAGACTCTCACTGTTCTTATCAAGATTATGCAGTTTTTTTAATGAATATTTTTTCTATTTGCTATGTGCCTTGAGGACAATTCCAGAGCATTTAAATAATTTTTAGAAATAATTTTCTCCATTTGAATGACTGTTCACTTTGGAGAGGGCCCACTGCACTCCTCTATAACAGAAAACTAAATGAAGAAGGCACTTAATAGATCTGTTCTAATGCACACTATACAAGATTAATTTTAAAATAATTAATTTATGTGCATATTAGATGTACTATTTTCCTGACCGAAAGTATTGAGAACCAAAAGTAGGTCTATTCAATACTAAGTATAATTGGCATCAATTATAAGACTAAAATCATAAAATACTGATTGTTACAAAGGTGAATGAAATATCTACCCTGACTTCAAGAGGTCCATCATCTAAAAGAAGATCTAGGAGAAACCTTGAAGACTGATATATATTTTCACATAGATGTATGAATTATATAGATGAATGAACTTTAAAACCTTGAAGATCAATTCAAATTTAACCTAATCAGTTTTTATGGATAGTTTACCTGGTTCATTGATTAAGTAAACATTTGTTATGTATATTGGAGTCCAATCATACCCTTTTTCTTCCAAGTTTTCAATCACCTGAGACCAAAGCATAAAATTAGACAGGTGGAGAGAAAAATGGTAGTATTATTGCTGATAATGCTGGAACAGATTAATTATCTGGCCACAGTCAGATTTTTTTTTTTATCTTTTCCTCATTTAAACCTGGTCACTCAAATGTTGGCCAACTCATGAGAGAAGCATATCACAAGAAGGAGCAGAATGGAAAGAAATGTATGAGCTTAGCAAGAAAACTGGTCCAAAAGAGAAGACTAGAAGGTGCAGAGCCACATGTTTGTCCTTCTCCCAATCTCATCAGACAAGTCAGAGGACTGGATGCACTACTGCATGTTTAATTATGTGTGTACATGTGTGTGTCAGCTGTGCTGTTGACACATTACATACAGTGGAACAGGGAGAACGCAGCCTACTGACAGTCCAGAGACTGTCTTCTCAGACAACTGTACGTCTCACTGCAATTTAGTTATGGCCAGCCACATTCCTCTACTCGGACTTGAGTTCTTTTGTTATTAGCATGTAAGTTTAAAAATGTGGTTAAGAAAATAATGTTTATTTTAAAGTTCTTTTAAAATGACCCTATTTCTAGGGTATAGAAATAAAGTTACCTCATTAATAGTCTCCTCTGAATGTGACTTTCCATGACTGTCCTTTCTGTAGTTGTGTTGCACAGCATGTAATGTAGACTGGCAGACACATCTTTCCCCTGCTTTCTTAGGCATTTCCCATCTTATTTAAAAATAAAACCACCTGCTGCTATCATAATGGCCAGAACATGTCCTGGCTGAGCCACACAGCTGCTCATTAGATGTTTAGAGTCTAACCATCTGATTTATGGCACCATGAGTGAGGTTATGAGTCAATCAACCAACTCTCTTAGTATTTTATAGGTATCTAGTATTCTGTCTACATCTAAATTAGATCACAAGTTCTTTGGGGCAAGCACCTCATCTGTGCTGTTTTATGCTTTGCTAAGTTCCATGCACACTCACCATACTCTATAAATATTCTCACAGAATATTTATGACAAGTCTAACATGGCAAGCAATTTCACCAGGGTCAATGTACCCTGGTGGATTTAAAGCTACATAAATTACAGTAGCTACCTACTTTGTAATATTTTATCTAGAAAAATCTAAGTCCCAAAGCAACTTTCAGATTCCACTCCATTTTTCTACTTTGCTAGAAAAAAATGTCAGAAATGGGTTAGTGCCATTTCAAAGTCTACAGATATTAAAGCATACCATCATAAAAGTAAAACTGCTTGAATTAGAATCTAGATCTGGGGCAGTTAAGTCCCAGTTCAAATCTCATTTTCACCACTTGGTCTTTGATCTTGGACTTCTATAATCTTTAGATTCCTTTCTTGTAAATGGGTTGTATGATAAGAATGTCTACTTCCATAGAGATGTTTTGAAGAATAAATAAAAACCTAATGGTTGGTTTATGTTTAGTACTTGTTAGATGGTAGGAATTTTGGTAGTACAAAACCAAGTAGGAATAGTAGCAACATTAGTAACCAAAAGTTAAATCCCAGCTGGTCAAGGTAGAGAAACTCTCACAGAGCTGGGAGACATAAATGCAATTTGGCAATGCCAAAGCCGTGTTGGTCTCAAGAAAGTGAACTAAGTAACTTAGAATAGGTAACTAAGATAACTTAGAATACAATTACACAAAACTTAAACAGTTATCAACAACTAAACAATTATTAAACATTTTAAAGAAGGACTTGTTTGACAGAATCATTGCAATTTCTAAGTTGTCTGGACAAATAAAGACGTATAAGTGAGAAATTATTAATGTGCTGCTTGCATTGATTGGTAGAGGGTATCCTGATCTGTTGGCAGATTTATTTCAATTTGGCAGGTTTATCCTTACCCAGGAGAGGGACACAGCAAGCTGGACACTGCAAGCTGTCAAGCTGAGCAGTTTCTCAGGATCATCCAACTATCTCTTTTTGCTGCAGCACCATATACCCAAGTATAATATTGATGAAAATTTGGCAGGCAATGATAGTTTCCTTTTAGGAAGAGAGTTATCTGGTTCCCCTTTATAGTTCTGATTAACATTGCTGGCAATTTAGTTTATACGTCGGCCCTTTTGTGAATGTGTTGTGAGCCCTGGAACTGACTACTGAAGTGCCCTAATTCAACAAGGTTTCAAAAAATTGAGAAGTTTAGATCCAGACCATGCAATTCATAATAATACAAGATATGTGCAAATATGATTTCCTGTCTTGCCAGCCACCAACCTTATGAGAAGGCACCTCTCCTTCACGCTTTCACCCTCGCAAAATCTAAAAATGCGAAGACAGATAATTCAACTTGACCCTAGCCTCCTCCAATAGAAAAATGTGGATTATAAAATCAGTATGTTGGGCTGTAGTTAAGAACACTAACTCTAACCCATTTTTTTATACTTAAACATGTACCTCACTGATATATTCTTCTTACATTTGAAAAAAAATGAAGTAAATGAAAAAGTATGAGAAGTCATAGGAGAAAAGTAAATGATTAAAAATATATTCTGTGTTGGTGCTTGTGTAGTTCCTGTTATTCCAGATATTAATGGGGGAAAAGCAAGAGTGATAAATCTTGGGTTTAATGGGCTAAATAAAAGCTTAAGGTATAGGCTCTCATTTTAGCTTTTTTCTCTGAGAAATTATATGACCTATTTTATGTTTGGGCCCGGTACTTTTTCTGTACAAAATACTTGAAACAGAGGGTCTTTCTAACATATTAAGATTAAAAGAATTTGGTGCTTTCTGTCCAACAAGAGTACTCTCATTATGGGTAAATAACACCTTCTCAACATACCATACCAGTGGGTTAATACAAAGACATCCATTATTTTGCGTAATTTACATAATGGAGACTTCATAATTATAGGATCATGATTTCATTTATAAGCTACAAGAACCCCCTCAATTTCCTATTTAATAAAAACATTCTATAGGTTACCAAAAAATTCAGTTTCCTATAATACATAATATAATTTGTGATCATGACCTGTTTCAGAACCAAAGGTGGCATTTCTGGGAGACTCATAAAAATATTCTCACAATGTAACATTTCAGTGAATAGCGTCATGTTCAATTAACACTGAACAAAATGTTTTAATTTTTTAATAAGTTTTGCATGGATTTAAGTATAAACATTTGCTAACTCTGTTTTTCCTACTTTTTTGAAGAGTAAATATAGCAAGCACAGAATTCTTGAAAAGGATATATATTCATAATAAGGTTATTTATTTTCTTTTTTTAAAGATTTATTTATTCATGCATGCAAGAACTGGGGTACAGGCCAAGAACTGGGGTACAGGGTACTGCGGGAGGGTGAGAGGATTCACCAGACAGAGTGAGGAACAGAACAGGCAGACTGAGTGAAATACACTGTTGAGGGGAGCAGCAGGAGAGACAGGAGTGGTCTACTGTGCCACGTGTGTATCTCGCCGGCTGGCCAGGATCGAACTGGCACTGCAGAGATTGCGAAAAGCTACACAGCACTGTGCTCAACTGTCTGCACCACCAGGAGAGGCCCAATAAGGTTATTCCTTCTCAGGAGTTCCCACAAGACAGTTTTGTGGCCAAAAGATCTTTTGATTTTGAACAAGACTGATTCAAAGAATGGAGTAAGCTACAAGGGTGGGGAGGGGGCTTTTGGTTTTACTTCATGTTTCTTTCCCCCACAGAATGCTTAGAATCCATGGTATCAGAAGCCAAATTTAGTTCTTTTCTTTTCTCAATGGGTTGCAGCCCTGACCTACTGCTCCACAGTCATTGTCCAGTCTCCTTGGGTGAGTAATTCTAGACATTGGGGAAGTAACAGAAGAAAAACAAACCATTTAAAAACTTGGTCTGTTATACAAAAGCAATGTTACATTTTATGCGACTGTTTTCATTTCAGTGTAGTGCTCATGCTGAAATCATTGGACATATAATTATACATGTATCGGTCCAGTTAATATAAATTTTATTTAATCATATCATCAAAAATCTGCTCATATGGGTCGTGTACACACCATTTTTTATAGCTTGTTGCTCTTGTGGCAAGGCCATCTGCTCTCAGATTTTACAAACAGGAAGCAACAATAATTTCAGGTTAGAATTAGGAAAAATATTCTATAAAAGGAAAAGAAATACACAAAATTATAAAATTATTAGAACAAAAATTTCATCTTGAAAGTATATTCCATTTTTTAATCTGATTTTAAGAATTATTATCCCAGCTATACTGAGAAATAACACAATGGTTATGAATGTCAATAATGACATTGATGGGTGGTTTGGTGAGGGATGAGTAAAACATATGTACACATGGAGGAGTAAAAATGTAATCTCAAAGCTAAAATAAATTTCAAAAACTGAGAGCTTAAAACGTATCACATTAAAAAAAAAAAAGGAAAGATTGACTCTCAAAATAGTGGATTTTGATAACTATACTATTAAGTACATAATTAATTGAATTCATTTAATAGATAACTCACACTGTAGCCAGTCTAATCATGTCTAGCATGAATCTGAATGTGTCATTCCATGTATAAATGACTAATAGTATCAGAGATAGTTAGCATGGTATGAAAAACTAAAAAAAATGGGTTTTACATTAAAAATATGTCTGGCGTGTGATCCAACAATTCCACTCCTAGATATCAATCTGGAGAATACAAAAGCACTAATTTGAAGGGATAAATGTTGTGGTCACTGTGGCACTATCTGCAATAGCCAAGCTATGGAGATAATCTTAGTGCCCAAAGGCAGATGAGTAGATGAGAGAGATGTGTGTATACACACACTGGAATACTACTCAGCTACTAAAAAATGATGAAATATTGTCATTTGAGACAATTCAAATGAAACCTGGAGGGGGTTATGATAAAGTCAGTAGGAGAAGGACAAATGCCAGGTGATTTCACTTATGTGGATATAAAATTTACAGAAAAAACTGAACCAAAATAAACCCTAGAAATTTGACTGCAGATTGAGGCAAACAGAAGTTGGGGTTGGGGGATGGACAGAAAAGAGGTGAGAGAGCCCTGTAGGCTGTGGGGAAGATTATGGGAAGTTTGACGGGCATATGGTGTGGTCACATACAACTGAAGAGGTGTAAACCTATACTCCCAGTATATGGTGTTGAAAACCAATATTAGCTCAATAAAAATTGCAATTAAGACAAACAAAAATAAACTTGGGTATTTAACTGTGTGGTCTCATTTTCCATCACTGTCTGTCTATTCTCCAATCACATATGTGCTCCGTATATAACACCAGATTAAGTTATTCATAGTTTGACAAAAACAGTTTCATGCCTCAGTGACTTCTCTGATACAGTGGCTTCTGTCTGAAATAACATTCCATTTATGCTCTTTATTCTCTTCATGAAGGTTTTCCTAGACTCCATATAGAACTGCTCACTCCCCTCCTGATTTATCAATGTTTGCAATTATTGCTCTTACACCACATTTTGTTTTTCAGGATGTCTCATTCTCTTTCTAGACTCTGACCTACCTGTGGGCAGGTGTAACATTTCTCTTCACCTTTATATTTCCAGTACCTAACTATACATGATAACTTAACACATATTTATTAACCTAGTGCAAGGAGGAAGATATAGGAGCAAAAACCAATCTAAGTTCCATGGTGAAAGGAGAGATGAAATTGTATTGCTTTTGTGTGCACTTAGGAAGAATTCTGAAAGGAGGGACCATTTAAACTGAACCTTAAGTGATAGGTTAAGATTTCAAGGTGAGGGCTGATAGAAAAGTCATTCTAAACTTAAGAATAGAAAAGATGGAAAGTAGGATGTAAGAGAAGTTGAGACAAAGACTTACATAGAAAATTAGTCACAAACATCTCACCAATTGTGTAAGAATCTTGCAATTTACCCAAAAAATGAAGTTTTAAAAATGAACTTGAATTGCATACCAGAATATACAGACATAATTAAACTAGACAGATAGTGCCTTTTTATGCATAGTATAGTCTGTCTATATTATTCATTCATGGTCATCTTCAATGACCTCAGTAAACCCTATAACCTCAGAAAATCACTTGATAAATATCAATATCTAGGTATAAAAAAAACCCAACCTCCTCCTTATGAAATCTATCTAACCTTACAGCATGAGTAATATATAAAGAGAGACATTTAGAAATAATTACCTTAAGTTAGCAAAAGAGAGAGCTACTTTGTCACTGGCTTATCAAATAAAAAGTTATGGTTTGGCAAAATGGATAGAAAAAGCAAGAGGCACAAATATTTGCCATCATTTACTGTTGGAAATAAAAACTGTCAAGAGACAAAATGATGAAGCAAATAAAAGAATTTAGCATAACTTCAGAATCCAAACTTATTAAGCTTCTTATACCTCAATAACTACCAGTTGAAAATACAATAAAACAATATAAATACTATTTATAATACTTCTTATTTCTATCTATCTAGAGTTCCTGTTAAGCAACAAAATGATGATTGTGAAAAAATCGATACTGATAAATAAGATTTGAAAGATTTAAAAAGAAATGGCTATAACCCATGGTAGGAATCATTTAACATTGCAAAGACATAAATTCCCTCTAAATTACTTAATAAATTTGAATCCAATTACAATTAAAATTACATTTGTGGGCTAAAGGCAAAATAAAAATGTTAAATACAGAGATAATACATTTTTTCAAAAAAAAAGAACAATAGTAAAAGTCATTTCCTATCATATGTTAAGTTCTAACAAATCTTAGGATTTATTTTTTTTTTATTTTAAAGATTTATTTATTTCTACAAGAACCGGGGTATAGGACAGATGCACGGGAGGTTGAGAGGATCCACCAGAGACAGAGTGGGGAACAGAACAGGCAGACTGACTGAAATACACTGCTGCAGGGAGCAGTGGGTGAGACAGGAGAGGTCTGCAGTGCCATGTGGGCATCTCCATGGCCTGCGGGGATCGAACTGGCAATGCAGAGGCTGCGGACAGCTTCACAGTGCTGCACTCAACTGCCTGCGCCACCAGGGAGGCCCCAAATCTTACAATTTAAAACAGCATAGTTTTGCAACAATATTAGATTAATAGAACAAGAAGACATCATAGAGAATATAGAATATAGAAAAAGAAGCATTTCTACAGGGAATCATATGTATAAATTAGGAAAGAATGAACTGTGTAGTAAATAGTATTGGGAAAAATGTTCCATGTATAGAACAAAAAATTATAATCTTAGAAAATGATCATATTCAGAAATTGAGTCCAAAAAGATCAGATTTATATTTTGCAATTCCTTCCAAATTACTAAACAAATAAAAAGCAAAAATCATAAAACACTAGAAGAATATTGTCAGAGAATACATTTGTGACCCGAAGATTGGAAGATATGTTAAAACATTCATAAAATACAAGACATCAGGGAACAATTAATAGATTAAATTTCATGAAAATTTAAGACATCAATCCAATAATGAAAATTACAAAGTTATCAAGTAGCTATCAGGTTGAGAGAAGATATTTGCAACATTCAAAATCAACTAAGGTTCAAAGACTGGAATTTATAGAAAATGAGAAAGCAAACAAATGGATTAATTGAATAATATGAACCAAAATTCATAATTCATAATTCATCAGGAAGAATGAGGGGAAATGAGAATCTTGTAATTATGTATACCCACTTTTGAAAGAAATCTGGAGTTAGAGAAAAGTAACTCTGAGTGTCTATTAGTTGGGGTCATGTGAGTTGCAAGTGGAAAAAGATGTCCAAATATCAGTTATTTAACACAGTGTAACTTTCTCCCTATTTTGTTGTCAGTCTACACCCAGTCTTCCTGTCAACTGGTTCTCTTGCAAAATGTGTGTCAGGAACCAAGTGTCTACATTCTATCACTCTGTTCTATTTGTTACATGACCCCTAATGTCTTCCAGTAACTCATCACCATTCCTGCTGAGGAAGAGCAGAGGAGAAAGCACAAGAAAGGCTTTTAGGGCAGGTCTATAAGTGATTCTCATTACTTCCAGCCAGTGAGTCTGACGACCTGAGTCACATGACCATTCCTAACTGCAAGGGAATGTGGGAAATAGAGTCACACCATGGGGTTAGGAGAGAAAGGAACTAGTTTGAGGAACAACATCAGTCGCTGACATGGGCATATTCATGGCCTGTCACTTCCACTCTGAATCTATCCATTACCAGAAAACAATACAGCAAGATGTAACAGGGTACATATACAAAAATGCCCGGGGATGTTTCTTCCATGAGGACACAAATTGGATGTAAACTTGGTTGTTCCTCCCTGGTGGATGGATAAGTAAAATGAGCCTCCTACATATGAAAAAATACTGTGAAGCAATTGGTCATGATATAGATTTACACATATATGTAGATGCAAAAGGAACGTGTAGATGCAAAAAAAGTATTAGGTGAAGGAAATTGCACAAGATTTCTAGCACATCTTTTGTATCAATTTTGAAAACCACCTAAGTCAGTACTATATATTTATCACAAATATATGAATATATAAATAACTGGAAGGTGGAGACAAAAAACATTATCAAAACATAGGTGCAGGCTACCATTGAGAGGTGAGCTTGGAGATAAAATGAAAGAGGAAAAAAAGGCTAAAATAGAAAAGATTACACAGGCTGAGCTGAGAGTGTGCCATGAATTCTCAAGTGTCATCAGCTCAACTCAGTCCATCTGAGCACTCCCCAAATATAGTACAGCCAAACCCAAAGAAACCTGACCCAGGTACACAGGGGGCATTATGAAATGCAAATTGTCAACTTGGTGATTGTTTGAAGTATCCCCAAGTAATTAAAGGGTCAACAGTTAACATTCAAAGAAAGATATTCACTGAGTTTCTCCTTAGAACTCAGTCCTTGTCCTCACAGAAAAGGATTTACAGATTGAGGGTGAGGTAGCCAGAGTAGAGTGGGTGTTATAGAATCACACCAATTGTAATAAGGACTCAAATAAAGGTCAAGATTGTACAAAATTGCTTGTTGATTTTGATTTTTACTTTATTATAATTATAGAGACACACTACGGGGGTGGGGAAGAGAGGAGGGATTAGGGTCCAAATAAGGGGGGGATTGCATGGGGACTGTAACCAAGATGAAAATGCATACATTGTGCACAAATGAAAAATGACGTAAAAAATATAATAAAATTAAAAAAATTAAAAAGGGGGAAAAAAGATTGTACAGAATGAATGAACAGTAGCTACGAGTAGAACAGAATGAGTCAGAGGGAGATTGCCTTAGGATTGTAAAGGAGATGTTTGGGATTTGTCACATATGCAAAATATTTTGCATTTCATTCCCAACTGCAAACAGAAAGTCATTTTGTAATCCAATTTTTATAAGTTTATTTTAAATTTAAAAATACCTTTCCAAATTCCAAAAGACCGAGTTAAAAATGTTTGTTGTAAAATCTGCAAAAGAGTGAAAAGAAAAATAAATATTTATCAAAAGAATAAAAGGAACATTTGTATCATAAAATACAGCTTTTTTTTTTTTTTTCAAAGAATGAGGCAGAAAGGGCCTCCCCAGTGGTGCAGTGGGTTGAGCGCAGCGCTGTGAAGCTGTCCGCAGTCTCTGCGGCGCTGGTTTGATTCCCGGCAGGCCAGGGAGATTACCACATGGTGCAGCAGACCTCTCTCATCTCATCTGCTGCTCCCCTCAGCAGTGCTTTTGGTCCTTCTGCCTGTTTTGCTCCCCACTCTGTCTCTGGTGAATTCTCTCACCCTCCCATGCCTCTGACCCGTACCCCAGTGCTTGTATAAATAAATAAACCTTTGGGGGAAAAAAGAATGAGGCAGATAAAGCCAGATTGAAACAATGGGTTGATGAACACACAAATGCCAAATAACATGCAACCTTCCATATATGTGTGTATTTGTATATGTGTGCATGTGTAATCTGCACATAAAGACACAGATCATTATTAACAACAGTACCTTTGGGCAGAAAGAAGCAGGCTGAGATGAAAAATTAAGAAGGACTTTCACATTCTATAATATGTGCTTGCTTACAGCATGATGATAAAGCAATTTGAATGTTATCTGGTTAAGACTGAAAAGGAATAGAAACATTTTAAAAAAGAAAAAAGAAGAAATTCAAGTTCTCAGAATGTTTAGGTGGTTTGTGTAATAATAATGAGGAAAGAAGATTTTTGCTGGGCAGTGATGCTGGAGATGCTGGAGAGAACTGGACTGATTAGGCATGTACCTTCGAAATTGAATTTACCAACAGAACCATTGGATGGATTAGTTGCACCAAACACATGTGTCAAGAATGAAAGCTACAGTCAGAAA
This sequence comes from Talpa europaea, assembly GCF_964194135.1. NCBI lineage: Eukaryota > Metazoa > Chordata > Mammalia > Eulipotyphla > Talpidae > Talpa > Talpa europaea. Next base: position 106,437,886 of record NC_140075.1, read on the forward strand.
TGAGGTGAGAAAGCAAATTGGGGAGGGGGCACGTGGGCAGTGGCAGAGGACTCTCAGCGCCTTCATGGCAGGTGGGTGTGACAATATACATCTAAAAGGGTGATCCTATACCTCCAAATCCTACACAATGTTGTAAACCAAAGTTATCTCAAGTAGAAAAAAAGAAAATTATTTTCCAGGAATTAAAATTAAGGTGTCTGAAGATACAGCAACAGAAGATTATCAGGACAGAGAGGAAAATGTGGAAGAAAAAGTTCACGATCATGTAAATATCTGCTAAGTTGGAGATGTGTGCTCATTCATTCCAGGCGAAATATCAAGGAGCACCTACAATAATCTACATAGAGGCTTGCTTAGGGATTAAGAAAATAAAGACTGAATTTGAAAGTCTCTGACCCATATACTTACCAAGCACTCAGCATTGTGCTGCAGGTTTTTGACCCAGAAATTTTTATCACTATTATAAAGCCTTAATACCACTAGTATCAATGCAAATAACACTTCCTTTCCTGGATTTAAATGTGTGATTGTGTGAATATGTGACCACAGTTCAGTGTGTGTGAGAAGGCATTTTAACCATCTAGAAATCTCTTTTATTCTGGAAAAATATGTGGTTATAAAGAGACATAGTAATGTTTGTTCCAATATTTGCAAGAACAGGCAACCCAAAACTTCTGTTTAAAAAAAATGAAATAAAAATAATTGTAACATATTCCCAGTATTTATATGAGGGGAACACATTCTTTTTTAAGAGTAGGATTTTTTCCTTACTGTATAAACATCTAGGACAGTGCTTCCCAAAATGTGGTCCCAGGCCAACAGCACTGTTATCACCTGGGAATTCATCTTAAATGTAAAGTCTTGACTCTCATCCTAAGTATACTAAACCAGAAATCTGGGGATAAGGCCCCAAGTCTATGTTCTTACAGACCCTCTATGTGATTCTAAGGCATCCTCAAATTTGGGAATCAGTTTGTGCAACTTTATCTGTACCTTGCATGCACTGAGTACTAGGAGATCATTTAGGAAGAGTTTGGTGATAAAGTTACAGGGCTCTGGGTTTAGTGAGGAAATAAAAGCAAAGAAGCTATTTTAGTTAAGTTTAAGCAGAAGTTAACTTTCACTTTTGATTGGCATTGACACTGACCTTTTAGAAGTGTGAAGCTCCTGGCACAAATGCTTTTAATCTAGTACAGATTTTTGACCTCATCATTGACAGAAGGTTGGCATTTTTGATGCACAAAGATGAGACTATCTGACCTTTTTGCATTACAACAATTGTCATGATTGGCAGGTCTTGGCCTCTCTTTTGAAGAGATGTGGCACTTGGCACTGTTAAATCATATAAAGAACCTCCTCCTGTCCTCTATAGTTTGAACATGACAGATTGTCCCATCTGGTGATACTCTGAGATCCTTGTTGTTTCAATGAGTCTGCGGATTACTATCCACTTCCTCATGATGACGGACCCTGTATAGTTTGGCAGCTGCCATTCTGATGTCCTTAGTTTGCACTGACGCTGCTTTGACAGCTAAGACCTTTTTTGAGAAGTAGTGAGAGTAGATTTCAACTGAGCAAGGAGATAACTTTGAAATCCTTCCCCCAGACTGCATAGATCATATTATCCCAGGGCATCCTGCTGAGAAAATAAGACAGGCAATGCTCTGCTCCCCGCTCTGGCTCTGGTGAATTCTCTCACCCTCCCGCGCTTCTGACTGTACCCAGTGCTTGTATAAATAAAAAAAAATATATATAAAATAAATAAATCTTAAAATTCTCTACTCTCAAAAATGTTTAAAAAAAAAAAAAAAAGAAAGAAAATAAGACAGGCAGGAGGCAATGCCAGAGATAATGCCTTCGTCATTTGTGAAATCCAAAAGGCTATCTGACCTATAGCACCTTATTCCATCTTGAAAATAAAAAAAATATATCATCATTGTTTCCTTAGTCAAGCACACTGCAAGACATCAGAGGAAATAACACAAACAAGAATAAGAGATACACCCTTAGGGTGCAGACAGTCAATTTGGCAAAAAGATGTACATAAGTTCACATCTTAAAAATCAGCCTTGACTCCTCTCCATCTTATTGCTGTCTGTGGAAATGATCAAACTCTCATATTTTATAAAAACTTGGAATTTGATATATGATATAAATTAGCATCCTCTGCAAATTTTAATGTTTTCAACGAATTCAAATCTAAAAGTGTTGCAGGCTTATGTTAACTGGGGGAATCAGGACTTGCTGTGTTATTGGATGCAGGCCTCTGGCCACTAGTAAAGGTTTTGTTTTTTCCCATATCTCACAATCTCACAATGCCCTATTATAAAAGTCCTGCTCCTTTTACCACCAAAATAATCTAAACATTGATTTTGAAGTGAGCAATTATCAGTCCAGAGAGAAAAAATGTGAGTAAAATTCATCTCTTAGTTCAATTATAGAAGAATTGTAAGGACTCATAAACTTGAGGCCCCCTAAAGCCTACTGAACTACAAGCAACCGAAAATATTTCAGATGAATCTAGAGCTGGTAGCTATCATGAATACGTTTTAAGCCAAGTACATCACCTCCCAAATGCAGGGGAAGATATAAATCCTAAGTAAGGCAAATATCAAAATTATATAAATACTTCATCACAAAGGGAAATTGAATGCTTACCACTCTCAGCATTGAACTGTACTAACTGCTAAAAGGAAATTTGAACAGTAAGGAAGAAAGAAAATGTAGGATGCCACCTGGTTTGATTGTTCACAGACATAAATGCAGTGAGTCAAGAGTTATATCCGTGTGGTGGAGAAAAGCAAAGTAAAAGGAACAAGTTGCTCCATAATCAATTGTTCTTAAACTTGCTGTGCTGCCTATGAGAATCACTTGGGAGACTTTTAAAGATCTTGTTGCCAGGCCACAGCCAATATCAATGAAATCACTATTTCTAGTGCCAGATGCCAGGCACGACTAGCTCCACACATAGCCCGAGTTTGAGAAGACTACACATCAGTAAGTATATCTTTCACACTATCCAAAGATTGCAAAATGCAGCCTGCTGCTGAGCTATAAAGCCGTTGTTTAAAGCAATAGTGACATGGGAGAAAGTAACGGCAGATAGAACATTCAAAAGATGGCAGACCTCTCTATGTCAGGTCAACACTATTCCCTTCTTTCTTTTCATGTATTGTTCCTTAGATATTTGCCAACACTTAACTCATGTGTCAGGCAGTGGAGCGTGTCTGACACAAAGAGGTCATCAGTGATGGAGAATAATCATGGAGCAGTCTCAGTCTCTAAGGACAAACTGAAACCTCAATCTCCTCAGTAACCCATGCCAGAAGAGATAATTCCCTTTTCTCCAAATTTATATACTTCACATAGTTAATTTATCATGGGTAACTGTAAGTTAGTTATCTCCAAAGAAACAGAACAAATAGGAGAGGAAGTGAGGAGGGAGAGAAGAAAGCAACGGTGGGGGGGGGAAAGGAAGGAAGAGAGATTATAGGATTTGGCAATTGCTTCAGGCATTATAGTTATGGAGAATGATGGGGGAAGCCTGCTGCAGCAAAGTAAGTCAAAGAAGCAGGAAAGCAGGTGATGTAATTGATTCGAAGTTCTAAGGTCGAAACACCTAGAACTTCAATGTCTGAGGAAAGAAGAAGATGGAGGAACTGGCTCAAGAAAATATTGACCTTTCCTTTGCCTTTTTTTGTTCTCTCCAGGCCCCCAGTGGATAGGATATTGCCTAGGGATTAAGCATTAAACGAGAAGTTCAAAAAGTGTCTTTTCAATCAGTCCACTGAATCAAATGCTAATCTCTTCTACAAACACCCAAACAGACACATTCAAGAATAACGTATGGGCCTCCCCAGTGGCACAGCAGATTGAGTGCTGTTGTGAAGCTACCCGCAGCCTCTGCAGCACAAGTTCAATTCCCAGCTGGCCAGGGAGATACCCACATGGTGCGGCAGACCTCTCCTTCCTTGCCTGCTGCTCCCCTCAGCAGTGTATTTCAGTCAGTCTGGTGTTCTGTTCCTCACTCTGTCTCTGGTGAATCCTCTCACCCTCCCGTGCCTTTGACCTGTACCCCAGTTGTTCTATAAATAAATCTTTAAAATATAATAATAATGCTTAACCAGCTATAAGGTCATTCCCTATGTCAGTGAAGCAGTCATAAATTCAACCATCACAATATTCAACTCTATATATTATGTTCATAGATGAATAGCACACTTCTCTAGCACAAAAATCTTCAATATTGAGACCATCACTTTGTCATGTATTAAACGCATATTTTGTAGCCCCACTAATGTATCCACTCCTTTTGCATGTGCTAATAAAAGTGTTGAATACAACAAGGCTCCCTTCCCCCTAATAGTTGGTATTATCATACCTTGTAAATAAAAGATCTCTGACCACTTGAAAATAATGGTAATAGTGAAAATGAGGAAAAATTTGAAGAGAAAGTGAGACAGAAATGGAGGAGGCCAATGATATGGTCAGCTATTTGAATACTGAGAAACCAGTACTTGTATAGAAATAAAGCATTCCATAAAAGTGATTTTTTAGAGTTCCACCATCTTTCTATAACCGGATTATCAGGGTCAAGGAAATTTCACACATAAAAATGGGTAAATGATACTTTTAGAAAATAAATGATTATGAACCATATGTAGGGATGAGGTCCCCAATTTCACTTCCATTTAGGGGGAAATAAAGCAGACTTCTAAAATCAGACAGTGGTTTGTTCAAGCCCAGTTAACAACCAAGTTCTAAAAGAATGTGGGACTTTTACCTCAAATTAAGTTCCTGAACTAAATACATGGGCACTTTTTGATTATAAAATTAAACTACAGGCACGGCAGACCTCTCCTTTCTTGCCCGCTGCTCCCCTCATTAATGTCTTCAGTCAATCCACATGTGCTGTTCCCCACTCTGCCTCTGGTGAATCCTCTCACCCCTGCACCTCTGGCCTACATTCCAGTTCTTGTACGCATAACTAAATAAATCTTAAACAAATAAAATTAAAATACAGCATGCCTGATCCTAAATAATTTGAGCCAAATAGATTTTATTATTTTTTTTACAAATTTATTTATTTATTTATACAAGCACTGGGCACAGTCAGAAGCGCGGGAGGATGAGAGAATTCACCAGAGTCAGAGCAGGGAGCAGAACAGGCAGACTAACGAAATACACTGCTGAGGGGAGCAGCGGGCGGCAGGAGAGGTCATTGCGCCATGTGGGACCCTCCTCTGGTGGCCGGGGAGCAGCCGGGGATCGAACCAGCACTGCAGAGGCTGCGGGCAGCTTCGCAACCCAGCGCTCAACCGCTGCACCACCGGGGAGGCCCCAAATAGATTTTAGATGTGCTATTTATGACTCATGTATCCTATTCTATAAAACTTCTCCCAATCACTCATTAAATCTGTTTTATGTGAATTTTTCCCACTTTACACTTTCATTAACTGGAAAGAAGAGAATAAAGCGTACTTACAATACCACCAGACCCATACCAAGGCCCTCACTTGATGGATGTCTTCCTAATGAATTATATATATTGTAAACAAGTAGTACGTGCCAGTCCAAGGTTTTCATTAATTTTTCATTAATGAAATGCACCACTTAGCTTGTTTGACATTTAAGCGAGCTACATAAATTTAAACTAGAGGTCACCATAAAGAAAGCATTTGCTAGTGTCACTGAAGGCACAAGCCAGCAGCTGCTCCACCTCTTAACTCAAATCCTGCCCCAAACCATGTTCAAGTTTACCACCAACCGATTAACAGAATATGTAACAAGTGAGTGATACTGTAATTAGCTGCTAGCAGCTGATTTGAAGTTTAGTGCTTCATGCTATTATTAAAGAATGTTGTGTGTTTTTAACAACTTCTACCTTATTTTTGCTTCTCAACTGGCAATGAAGAAATCACTGCCTTGAAGGCATCTTATTACTCAAGATATCACTGCCAAAGATTTAAGTACCTCCCACATCCCAATATAGAGCTTCCTCCATGTCTTTCAGGCTTCCAAAAGAGTTCTGTGAATTAAGGTATTGCAACAGAGAAAATCTCAAACTAGAGTTAAAAATCTTGTAATAAAAGGAAACCCATATACCCTAGGAACTGAAAAATCCAAAGCCTTAATACCTGAGAATTCCCAGATACATGAAAAATAGCTAGTCTTTAAAATACATGGTTCTGCTGCAATGGCTGCAGATAGCTTAATAGGTTGCATCAGCAGACCTCTCCTGACTCACCCGCCACTCCCCTCAGCAGTGTACTTCGGTTGATCTGCCTGTTCTGTTTCCCGCTCTGTCTCTGGTGAATCCTCCCACCCCCCCAAACCTCTGGCCTGTACCCTAGTTCTTATATGCATAAATAAATAAAATCTTTAAAAATATATATGGTTTTGAAAAAAACTCTCAATTCCCTTCACTCTTGCTAAACTTAAAAGTGAGCTCACTCAAAGCACCCCAATTCTAGAACAGCACCCCAGATTCTTCCAGTTGATGCAGATATTAAGTGTTAATGTCTTTCTTATGATATCAGGACTGGCTGAATCAGGTTGGATTGAGTTTACAGTGGAAGTTATATCTATTCAGATTTCCTTAAGTTGGAGAAATTTCAAAAAACAAAAAGAACCAAAGGAATCAAGATAGGTTCTTTCTCCCCAGGATCTATATAATCCTTGTGAAATAAAAGTGAAACCTATAAAGGAAATCGCTGCGCTGGTTCTCCATGCTGGTCAGGAGGCGGGCACATTTCCTCTTATACATTGATTTTTGTGTGCTTGATACTATGCACAAAGAATACAAAGGAATATTAGAATTGCTTCTCTCTTCAAAGAGCTCCCTTTAGTGATGGACACAATCCTGTCATCGGCCCACATTATACAGCCAGTTAGTGCAGTAATAAAGGCAATAATCTTTCTAGACTGTTCCCTTAACACATAAGATTGCACTAAATCAACTATTTATTGCAACATAGATGACATTGGTTGCTACTTTTTTTTTTCCTACAAGAGGGTCTCAGTTTCATCTCATTTCATCAAAAACAAGAAATTCCAACCGTTGCTCCCCGATGTAGCAACACATTTCTGCATGAAAAATATAAGGTGCACTATCCTCTTTGCAATTCTAAGCATAGTTTATAAGCATTATGCAATTATAAGCATTATGGTTAAATCATAGTTTTCCTTTTGATTATAGCCTGACCATCAGTTTTCTTTCTTGAAGCATCTCTCTCTTCCAGTGGTCCTACTGGTATTCATTTTTATTTCTATCTCTTTCAATCACTTTTTTAACTTGAGTTCATTACCTCACCTTAGCCTACTCCTTTGCAATACAGCTTCAAAAGGATCACTCTTTCTTTGTTATTCCTCAAAAGAAGAACACAGCGTGTTTCTGTTTTTAAAGCACCTCTGTTAATCATTTAGTGAAGCAAAGTAAATGATATAACAACAAACATGCCTGAGAGCAATGTCAAGGAAAGAAGAAATCTGTACTGGTGCCCCTCCTTATAAAAACTGGGTAGGACAGGGAGGGGTAATGGTAGAAAAAAGACAAACTGAAAAGGAGGAGTAAAAAAGGAGTATAATTTGTTATTTTGCTTTTCCAAAAATATGGTTCAATAGGTTTGCATGCATTCCATTTCTGGTTCTGACCCATGTCTCTGATAAACAGACTTTTCATATTATAGGCAACATGTGCAAACCACTCTTGATGTAATAAAAAGACCAAAGGACACCCCCACAAGTGTGTGTGTGTGTGTGTGTGTGTGTGTGTAGACTTGCTGTTTCTATGCCTTGTGAAATTCCTGTCATTATAAAAACTAAGACCAATCAGAGACTATTGGTCAATAACACTACTTTGATGACTAGCTCACTTGTGCAAGGAAGAATCTTAGAATGCAAGCTCCAGAATTTTCCCTCATGTCACATGTCATTCTTGTAAAAAGACCTGTTAGATTCACTACAGTGAAAACAGTAAAATGAAAGGAATTTCCTTTGAAAGCCTATGATACTCGGAAACTAGATTTTTTTTTCTCACACACACTCTGAAAAAAACACCACCACCTTTCTGGTTTTTATTTATCCCCTATATAGCCATATGTTTTCCCATTTTGGATGACCTACCTGGATTATACACTCATTACCACCCCCCCAAAAACAGTTGTAATCCCTATTTAGCACCTCATCAAATAAGAAGCGATGGGAATTTTATGTCTCTTCTCCAGTCACCCAAATAATAAAAGCCTATTAATCACTTCCTAAATATGTATTGAATTCACTCTCTCTATCCTTACCATTATGGTCTTCCGCTAAGTCCTCATTATCTTTCCACTGCTTCATCTAATTGCCGCCTCAAGCTTTAGTTCTCAAGCTTTAGTTCTCAACCTACTCATGACCATCTTCTCTACTACCAATATAGCTTGCTTCAAAAAAAAATGACCAATTAAATTCCCCTGCTCAAATAACTAAGATAAATACAATGCTACTTAGCATTATCTTTCATGATATCTTTCACCTATTTATATTACTCTTTTACCTTATTACTAGCTACAACATAAACATATATTTAATGTTCCAGATATATTAAACAGCTGGGAACTGTCCAAAATTCTATATATCTATACCCCAAATAATATATCAATTCCCTTACCTGCTCCCAATACTCATTTACCTTTCAAGTTCTCATTCCCATTCAAATTGTAACAGATGACCTTCCTATAAGTACTTCCTAAGACTTCAGGGCATACTCAAGCACTTATTCCACTGTATTATTTCCTGTCTGCTATAAATTGTTAATATAAGATACAGAGGGAGTTTTCCCTCTAGATACTACCAACACTCACAAAGTCTTGATGGGAGAGCTGTGGAAGTGTATGTTGTGCATGCCAGAGTAAAAACAAACAAATAGCAAAGCACTGCAGGAGAGGTAAGAAACCCCATGATGACCTTTCTCCACCTCTTCTGTGCAGGGGAGGTGTATTAACATTGCACCTGTAGGGGAGGTGTATTAACATTGTCACTCTTTAGGCATTTGGCAGTTAGGGTAAGGAAACAGTGACAATGAAGTGGAAGAGCTGGAATAGGGATACAGGCTGGTCCAGAAAGTTGGAAAAGGAGCAAGAGCTCTGAGAAGCCTAAATCTCAAAGACATAAGGTCACAGTATGTCCTTAAGGTGGCTTTTCAATCCGAGTAATAGAAAATACTTCACCCCAAGCTCTATCAATAGGTTAAAAAATATCAAGTAAGAGTGAAACACTATTGGAAGAATTGTAAGAACATAGTGATATAGTCTGTCTGAGGTATAGCAGCAAGAAAAGAGCTAAATCAGAGGGTGAAATAATCATTGAGCAAAACCCTCTGATAAGCCAGCCTGCACCATAAACTTAAGGTGTCCCAAAGGACTTTGAAGACCAGTAAGAGTAATCATGGTACCAATCCACTTAAAGGCTAGTTCCGGATGAAATAACTCTAATCTTGAAACTAAAGGTCAAGTAGAATAAAAGAGATGCTCATTTCTAAGAATAGAAGCTATTTAGTCTTTTTAACAACTGTATTGTAGAATAATACAATTGCATAGATTCAAAGTATACATGATGATTTGACATACATGTACCCTGTGAAATGAATATCTGCTCTACTGATCTTCCTGATACATTGGGATTTCCACAGCAAAATGAATCAGATGAAAAAGGAAAAACAGTCAACTATTAACAGACAAAGAAATCAATAGAATTGGATTAAAATACAACATGAACATTGGGATTATATCACAGAGTACTGACAGTAACTATAGTAATTATAAAATAGACTAAGACTTCAAATGAAAAGTGTAAAATATGAAGGGACATGATTTCAATAGAAATACAGACACAGTGGAATCAGCTAAAATGTTAGGGTTAGGGCAGAACACAGTAATAGTTGAAGAATGAATGTGAAGCTTTCAACAGTAGCCTTGACCCAGCTAAGAAAAAGGCCAGAGGACTGGAAGATAATTCAGTAGAAACTTCTCAAACTGAAACACAGAAGGCACAGGTATTCAGAAGAAGGGCATTCAGAAGAAGCAGGACTTTAAAATTAGTCTCATAAAGCATATGTATAATTTGAATCCCAAAATTGGAATAGAGAAATTAGACAGAAGAAATATTTAGAGTTAATGACTGAGAATTTTTTGAAATTAAGGCTATGACAAGTATCACTCCAGAAACACCAAAGTAAAATAAATACCAAGAAAAAATAACAATGAACTAGTGATTCCATTTTCAATTGCTGAAAGGCAACAATGGGAGAAAAAGGACACATGTTTTACACCCAGAGCAGCTCAGGATCACAAAGGACCCTTCAATAGAAACCATACAAGCTAAAAGATAATACAGAAACATCTTCATATTACTGAAAGAAAAAATGAAAATAGTCAGATAGAAATCTAGTACTTTAACATATTTTAAATAAAAAAAATACTTCAGAAAAACAGAAACATTCAGAACCAGTAAACCTACATTATAAGAAATGTTAAAATGATTTAAAAAAATTCCGTAGGTAGAATATGGTGTCAGGTGGAAACTTGAAAACTTGTTTTCTCTCTTGATAATGTTTTCTCTCTTGGTAATGAAAACACAAAGCTATACATTTTGTCAAAAATAAGTATAATTATACAGCACAAAAAGTGAACTTTACTGCATGTGAGATTTCTTAAAATGCTTGAACCTATGACTGAAAAATCTTTGAATACCTTCACTGCTTTTAGAAACTACTACAAAAGATTTTTTTAATTAAAGAGCATATTTAAAGCATATTCTAGATTATCATTTGGCTGCATTGTTCACTTAGGTAGGCTAAGCAACATGGTTGCTTAAAAGAAATTCTTTTAGAAATTTAGAAGGAATTCAGGATCAGGATCTCTGTGTTCATTAAGTACAAGTTCAAAATAGGACTATGCCACTGTATCTGAGATTAAGCAATCTGTTGTTAGTGAATGGTTATCTTTCCACCAGAGTCATGAACTTGTTTTATGTTACTCAAAATTGTGAGTAAATTCTAGGAGAAAATATGACTTAATTTTCTTTTACATTATATTACAAGTGCCAATTGCTTTAGACAAATATCAGTGAATTATATATAGGAAAACCTTTATCCTGAAAGCAGCACCAGTACTATTTCTACTCTTTTCTGATGCTTTGTATTACCTTATGTATTACTTTTGTATTATGGCAATGAAACTAGGAATTTTTTTTTACAATATCAAAACTGCATATAATTTTTTTTTATTTATTTATACAAGCACTGGGTACAGTCAAAAGCGTGGGTGAGAGAATTCACCAGAGCCAGAGCAGGGAACAGAACAGGCAGACTGATGAAATAGACTGCTGAGGGGAGCAGCGGACGTGGCAAGAGAGGTCTGTTGCACCATGTGGGACCCTCGCCCATGGTCGGTGATAGAACCGGCACTGCAGAGGCTGCGGGCAGCTTCGCAACCCAGCGCTCAACCGCTGTGCCACCCAGGAGGCCCCAAAATTGCATATAATTTTAAAGCAATAAAATCAACTTCCCATATTAAAACATGTATTTTTAAAAATCTAAAAGTTCCATAGGGGCAGGAGGAAGAGAATTAGATATTCTATTAAAGTCAGTTGTGAGTTTCTCTATTAATATCACCACCATTATGGCAAAATAATCATTCTTTAATCCATATAAAAGCAAACATGAAGAGGTAGGGCTACAGTCTGTTTAGATTTAAATTTGACTCATTTATGAAATATGTGTTGATCAGAATAACAGAAACATTAAAATGGGGGAATGAACAAGCATCTCTTTTAGAACAGTAAGCCCTAGGAAATTGCAAATATGTGTATAAGTATTATAAATACTTACAGGCATGAAATTTGTAAGTCTACAAGTATCAGAATTAATTTTGTGATAATGTGAATGTTAAAACATCTAGAATAATAGTAATTTTAAAATCAAGCTAATTTTTTTTTTTTTTTTTTTTTTTTTTTTTTTTTTTTTATTCTTTTTTTTTTTTTTTTTTTTTTTTTTAAAGATTTATTTTTTTATTTATACAAGCACTGGGTACAGTCAGAAGCGTGGGAGGGCAAGAGAATTCACCAGAGCCAGAGCGGGGAGTAGAGCAGGCAGAAGGACCGAAGTACACTGCTGAGGGGAGCAGCGGGCGGCAGGAGAGGTCTGCGCGCCATGTGGGACCCTCCTTCGGTGGCCGGGGAGCAGCCGGGGATAGAACCGGCGCTGCAGAGGCTGCGGGCAGCTTCGCAACCCAGCGCTCAACCACTGCGCCACCGGGGAGGCCCAAAATCAAGCTAATTAATGCTTGAATTTCATACTATGTTATTGTTCAAATCCAAATAAATACTAATATCTAAGCTGAGGTTCCCACAACAAAATACCATAGATTGGCTGACTTAAACAAGAGAAACTTCTCACAGTTCTAGAGACTAAAAGTCCAATATCAAAGTGTTGGTCAATTCAGTTCCCCGGTTGAGGGCTCTTGTCTTACCTGCAGACAGCCCCCTTCTTGCTATGTCCTGAGAGGAACATGGAGAAAAAAATCTGGTCTCTTTTGTTATAAGGACAGCAATCCAGTCATGGGGGATCTACTCTCAACTTCATAACCTTTCGAAGCTCCAAATGCCATCACATTGGGTATTAGGCTTAAATATGTGAATGTCAGAGAGATAGAAATATTCAGTCCATAACATCATCTTATAATGGACCATTCATTTAAATGTATAGTAATACATATGGAAGACTGGTATAGCAGTGGATATGATATCATTGGTTATGATGGTAAGACACACTACTAACCAAAAGGGAGGAAAATTTACAATGGAATTGAAAGCAGAAGATTGGAATCAAAATACAATATATCAGCTTGTAGAAACAAACTCTCCAGTAGGATGTGAAAGGCAGCCAGCTAAGAGTACTGTAATGTAATGATGTCCTGGCACATAGATTTTAATAAAATTCAACTCACTTTTTAATTAGGTCACATCAGGTAAATATATGCAAATTTATGGGCTTTCAATGAACTTGGCAGTAAAAGTCTAATACATCATTTAGAAGCAACACAACTGTGCACCATCATTGTGTGTGTGTGTTCATCTCAATCCCATCAATATATAACATCCATATTACCACAGTGAGACTGCTTTAGATAATGATTTTGCCTTTTTTGAAGCAATTTAAATGAAAGTAGAAAAAGGTAGGACTGTAAAAGGAACTTTAGCTATAGAACAGCAACACATTAGCACTATCAGGAGTCAAACGGCCTTGTTTTGAGAGGCAGCTTGTCTAAATGAACATTATTTCCTAAGAGTGAAAGATACCTTGTGTGAATTTGTAGGCTATTTTTGATTTCTCCATCAATCAAATCTCCATTTGCATCTTCAATATCTTTTTGACATGCATATTTACATATGTGTATATGATACATATAAAGTCATAAATGTGATTGAATATACCCTTATTTACCTCAGAATCTACTCTCACACCTTCTCCTTTTCTCCCTTTTTTACAGAAATACAAAACAGAAGTCAAGTCTCCCTGGTTGATGGAAAAATAGAATGACTGTGTGACTGGACTTCAGGGCAGAGAGTGGTAGGTGAGGTACTCCTAGAAGGCAACAGATATTAGATAGAGCCTCAGGGGTTATGAAAGGGTTTGGATTTTAAGCATAACAAAAGTCACTGGGGTCTTTTACAAAGGAGAGATATAAAATAGTTTACATTTTGAATAATTCTAGTTGATTAGTGGTTTATGCACCAGAGGTGGAAATAAATGGAAATAGGGACCGAGTTAGAAGAAACCAAGTTGATCCAGAATGGGCTGAAGTTAATTTGGAAGTAATTCAACCATGGTGAAAGTGGTTGTACTTGAAGACAGAATTGACAGAACGTGTTAAAGAAACAAATGTCCTCCCTCCCATTTTGTCTTTATGTGCTAATGTGTTGCTGTTCTGTAAAGTTCCATTAACAGTCCTTCCTTCTTTTTCTACCTTCATTTAAATTACTTCAAAAAATATATATATACTGTATCTTCAGATACAGTATTCACTTTTAAATGACCCCTCTAAAATTTTTACCTACATAAGCCAAGTATAAACATTAGTATCCAGCTCAAATTCCCTCTCGGAGATTTCTTATCAGACACTCCATTCCACAATAGCCCTCTCTTCTTTGAATGCACACTTCTCCTGATCTTTCCCAGCAATATGTTGATAAATCCCCAAGTCAAAGATAAGCATGTACCAATGTAGAGACCCCAAGCTATGAAATACCAGCTTTCTGCAGTAAGAGAGAACAAATCCAAAGACACAATAAACTAGGTTAGCAAATAAAGGAAACCCTAAGGCTATGAGAGGGTTTTGAAGAAGGGTAGAGTGTAGATCACATTAAAATGTAACTTTTGGGTTTGAAACAAAGTAGCTTATGTATGCTCCAAGTAGTGAGACCTATTTGGTTGGAAACTACCAGATAGAGTGGGATTTTATGTCAAAAAGTCTGTATCTGAAATCTGAAGCAGAATTGAAAATCAAAGGTCCTTCTCTATATCAAAGTGATTCAAATAGCCTAGATCTTCCAGAGAAGAATGAGATGTTCATACTCACTGATATGATTTGAAATGCACAGTGAAATTTACTGTAATTTTAGATATTTAAGACTGCATCCTCTTACTAACAAGTGAAAGCAGTTTTAAGAGATTTCTACTGTATGTGATAGAACCCTGGTATTCAATGAGAAGTTATTATCTTTTTCTCATAAAAATAAATTTTAAACTAGTAATACATTTTAGTATGTGATAGTATAGAACTAAGAAATGATCAAAGAGTTAGAACTTACGTGCTGTATCACTGAGCTATAAACTTAAGACATTTACCGACATGTTCCTAAATAGTATGAACCACTAAACATCTGTTCATACATCTATTCCAGATGTTTCCCCAATAAGATCCTAAGATTGACAGTATTCACATCCCTCAGGCAAAATAAATACAGAACCATGGATCCCATGGAAGATTTACTTGAGCCAGCATCTTTAGACCTGTAATGTTGAATTTTTTAAAGTTTCTCAGAATTGCTGGTCTATTTGGTGACCATTGTTCTATTGTGTATATTTCTATCTTGCTCTGTTATGCATATTACACTAATTTCCTAGGGCTGTTTTAGCAAATGATCACAAACTTGGTAGCTGAAAACAACAAAAATGTATTGTCTCATAGTTATGTTCAAAATCAAGTTGTCAGGATAGCTTTCCCTTCAGAGGATTTAAGAGACTTACCTTTTTTTATTTATTTTTTTTATTGAAGTAACATTGGTTGACAACACTGTACATGATCTAGGAGTATAGGCTCAAACTTCTTCAGATACATGACACATACCACATCCACCAAAAAGTACCCATAGTCCTTCACATTAATCCACTGGGTCCTCTTCCACCTTCGCTCCACACCATCCACCTTGTCCTTCTGGTAGACGTCTTCTGCTTATTTTGCTTGGCAAAATCCCCTCCAGTTCCAGATAGTTACAAAAGGCAAAAGTTTGTTTTTATAAGCTGGGTTGTATTCCACTGTGTATATGTACCACAAATTCTTAATCCATTCATCACAACTTGGCTACTGTAAATAGTACTACAATAAACCTAGAACATATGTCCCTTCAAGTACTGTTTTTGTGTCTGTGAATAGATGCCTAGGAATGGAATTACTGGATCACGTGGTTGATCTATTTAAAATATTTTGAAAAGTTTCCATACTTTTTTTCCATAGGGGTTGGACAAGTCTTCATTATCATCAATAGTGTAGGGAGGGATCCTTTCTCTCCACAGCCTCCCTGACACTTCATATTTCTTGACTTTTGTTATTGCCCATTCTCCAGGTTGTGTGCTGTAGTATCTCATTGTTACTGACTCCTGTCCTTTAATGCTTCCAGCTTCTAGAGGTTGTCAGGTGAACTTGTGAACACACAAGTTCTGTATCTACACAATCTTGTCTGTGTGCTTGCTTTCCCACCTCCACCACCAATATAATGAAACGCAATTACATTGAGGACTCAAGCAGGTAATCTAAAGCAAACTCTCCCTTGCAAGAGCATTAATTTATTTCTGTCTCTTGCCATAAGATAATATTTTCTCTTTGCCTAACAGGTAATCACCACATAATCTTCTCACAAGGAGACACAGCAAATATTTTTGAAAAATAGTTCAACCAACCATTTCTAACCCCTGGCCATTTGTCTGATTAGGGGTACAGTAAAGACAACAAGATTGCCTCAAGTAGGCTTGCTCATATGGTTTTTGCCATTTAATGCATCCTTTCTGATAATCAAATCATCTGGGTCCCACAGGCACACATTCCAACTTAAGAGTAAAAGGAATGCTGAGTATCTTCTCTTGATTCATATGAAGAAGAAAAAAACCTATGAGAAGTTTTAGCATTAAAGTTTTACCCTATCAGAATGCTGCACACGTACCTTTGCATTTGGTAGATTCCTCATCCAATTTATTCACCACTTGAAAGGCCTCGACTGGAGGGCAAGTTTTTCATTGTTCTAGCCACCATTCTTTAATCATATCTTTAGCTCATATAATTTTATGGGAGATAATAAACAAACACGTGGGAAAAATATTAAAAAGAATCTCATAAAAATTAGGTCATTAACTAAGGAACACCACTGTGACAGGTTACAGTTCTACTGACAGAAGATGTGATTAAAAAATAATTCAAGTCTATAATACACTGCTAGAAATCTATTTCTCTCTGTGGCCGACTTACTACAGATCAATAAATATTCACCATACACCTGTGGATATATGTTGCAGAAACGCATTAAACTTCTAAACATTAGAAACTTCACAGCAGGATTGCTTAATGTAGTAGCTTTTTCTAAGTCTGTACAGTATAGCACCGCAGGTGATATTAAACCAGGTAAGAATTAAGTAGAATGAATTGCAAAATACACTATTAATCCCCACTGACCATGAATTCCTAGTTAAGAAAAGAAAGACAAATTAGACTAAATGTTCCTTAACTCAGGGGCAGTATTTCTAACTAAGTGGACCCCTTGGACAGACATGACATTAATCCTCCCTAAGGAAAGGCACCACGGGACTTTCCGTGATAGTGAGTAACAGTTTATTTTCTAGGTAATATTTCTTTAAGATGTCTTTTGGGAGGAGAACGGTAATGAAATTAATCATATCATGATTTTATAAGTCAAAATGACTTTTAAAATAGTCACTAGTTCCAAGTATTTCCCAATTATTAAATTAAAACAAATTTCTATCTACAGTGTCCTGATTACTCATAAACAAGAGGAAAGATGTGACTAAATAGCAGATTGTAAGAGAAGGACCTTTAAGAGCTGGATTTAAGCTCAAGATGCAATGACAGCATGTTAGCCAAAAACGTAATGAAATCTAAGATCAGGGGGCCTCCCTGGTGGGGCAGCGGTTGAGCGCTGGGTTGCAAAGCTGCCCGCAGCCTCTGCAGCACTGGTTCGATCCCCAGCTGCCAGGCAAGGGTCCCACATGGCACGCAGACCTCTCCTGTCGACCGCTGCTCCCCTCAGGAGTCGGTGTATTTTGTCTGTCTGCCTGCTCTGCTCCCCGCGCTGGCTCTGGTGAATTCTCTCACCCTCCTGCGCTTCGGACTGTATCCAGTGTTTATATAAATAAATAAACAAATCTTTAAAAAAAAAAAAAAAAGAAAAGAAATCTAAGATCATAAGAAAAGTATGAACTCCCTAAAAAGGAAACAGATACATTTGTTTTATCCTAGGATATTCATGGAAATTCTGGGGCATAATTCTTGATTTGAAGATAAAAATTAAAATAAAATACTGTATGTAATTCTGAAGGAAGAAAAGAGAATAGAAAATCTAAATCATCGCATATCTCTTCAGTCAAAAAACTACCAAGTACTTGTGTTAGAAGAAAGTTTGGAGGAATACCATATATTTACCTTAGGAAAAGAGCAGATATATAAATACAGAATCAATAAGGAGTTTCTTAAAATTATTTAAATCTGCATAGGAAAGACACATTTGACTTAGCCTATGTAGCCTCAAAGAACATGAGGACAGAAATTATAGTGAAATAAATTTAAGCATTTACTTTAAATCAGAGAACAATTAGATTAATCATATCTAACAATTAGATCAATTCAGATTATGAGGAAGTGAGACAGTCATAACTTCAGGCATGCACAAAAAAAAAAAAAAAGAAAAAGAAAAATCCTTCCCCACCTTGTAAAGGACGTAAGAAAAAAAAAATCCTGTTCGTTGGCTGAAATATTGAACCTTGAGAGTCTTTTTCACTGATTATATTCATTGAATTTATGATAAGGTCTGCACTAGCTTTACATCTCACAATACAGCAACAACAACAACAAAAGATCAGGATGTGGAGGCAGGCATGTGGCAACAGCAGGGTGAAATCACACAAAGCAAATGCATAGGTTTGAGTATGTGTTTTGCTCAAGCTCATCAGTAATTTGCACTTCACACATGCTACTGTAAGGGATGAAATGCTCTCCATGGAGAGGCAGCCCAGCGTCAGAACAGGATTACAGGGCCCTATGAGAATTCTGAGTTTATATGTATATAATGACACATCACTATTCTAATCCTTGTGTAATGCCCCAATTGTTAAGGCTGTCATTCACATATCCAGGGAAAGTAGACCAGAGAGAACAGACAGTATTTCTTCACTTGAAGCTTGCTTTGAAAATATAAATATAGAATACAATTTTAAGGGGACAAGTGACTTATGGAACTATAGTCACCAAACATGAGTATATTATATGTCCCTAACATCATTCATACATAGTCCTCCTGCCCCAGCTTCTAAAATGTGCCCTGTTGGTAACTGTGTTTCTGTGGAATCTGCTGTTTCTTCTAGCTCTTGCAGGCACAATGCCTGTGCTCTCTTTTTTATTATGTTCTCAATTTTGTGCTTTACTCCACTGAATATGATCACTCATTTTTATGATTATAACACCAGTCCTAAAAAAAGGGAAGACTTCTCCGGTTGTTGGTTTTGTTTTTTTTGTTTTTTTTTTTTTCCCCCTGTTTCTGCCTTTCTTCTGTCACCATTGCTGAGAAACATCCCTGACTTTCAAATATCAGAAATGATGTTTCCTTATGGTCCTCAGCCTTCTGCTTCCAAAAATAACATCCTATCATATTCATGTTACTTGTACACCATCCCATTTAAGCCTCAGAGTATCCTCACTTTATATTTTAAAAAGAAAGTTAAACAGCTGAGACCTAGGGAAGTTCAGCGTCCGGCCAAGAAAAGACAACTAAAGCTGTTAGTGAAAATCAAGTCCTCATCTGACTCTATAAACTGAGGATCAATATATCCAAAGAGGCAAGTAAACAAATCCATAACCATTTCCAAAGTTTCCATCATGAACATTTATATTTTTCTTCAGAAAATCTTAATGCAAGCTTTCCATTTCTTCTTGTTAGATTAAAAGAGAAAGAGAGAGAAAGAGAGAAACTTAAGAATTGCTTATTAACAGACCCTGATAATTTGGAAATCATAAAGCTATTCAAAGTTTTCCCACAGCAAGGTCAATTTGCTTTAGAAAAATATAGTGTCTTTGGGGACTTGATGTTCCTGAATCTGCCTTACAAGAAAGCACAGGGAACTAAGGTGGGGTCTGGGGAAGCAGATTCACTAGGCTCTGTCGCTGAAACTGTGGCCTGGAGAGCGAGTGTTAGCACAGCACAGTGAATGTGGCTACTCAGTTCTGGGCTTAAGACCATGTTGCACTTTCTTAATGAGGATCAGGGGCTGTTAGTGAGTGATCAAGGAGGTCCTGGGCACACCCAGGTAGTACTGCTGTTTCTAAATAAAGTGAATTTTGTTTGAATATTTTTTCTGCCTTTAACTATTTGAGCTCATGGAATATTCCACCGAATTCCTTCCTTCTCAAAATACATTTCATTCACACTCTCTTCTCTGAAATTATTAAACAACATTTAAAAATAATAAGACTTCAGATTTTACATTTGACCTCTAAAAGTCTATCAAATTCACTTTAAGAGAAAAATTTTTTCAAAGGCTTTATCCCTCATGAAAATGTAGGTATGTACTCATTAGCATAGTATCTTTTTTATGATAACCCCAGCTATATAAGAGCAGTAAACATATGTCCTTGACACATTCTCATTTATAGGTTAATGATTAGACTCCATACACTTGTAGTTATGCATATGTCTCTTTACATGACTTCAAACTGAAAAGCAGTCAGTGTTTCAGATAAGCTAAGATTATGACCTAGAGGTTTTGGTTAAAGGAACTTTACAAACCCAGGAGCACTGCAAAAAAAAAAAAATAATATATATATATATATATATATCCCAAAACATAATCTTTTCTTCTGGAAATACTGATGTCTTTCTAAAAGAATGTTTCTCAGACCAAGCTAAGCATGACCCTTTTCACTAAAGAAGAAACCATGTCACTTACCCCTTTGCAACTGCTTACTATGTATGTGAATTGTATAGATAACAAATAAAACATGAAGGTAAAGGGTAACCTTGTTCATCTGCAATTTTCTCCTAGCAAATAACTGATCTCTACATTAATTTTATACCTTTACTCCAGTACCTAAAATTACGATGGTGTTTTCAGAAATAAAGTGCCTACTAACTCATTCATACCCTCTGTCATTTCAATAACTGAATTATGAAGACAAGAAATGGCATGAAAGTTATAGGATTCAACCTCATTTGTTGTTCTTACATATTATTTCTAGTCCAGATACTTATGTTTACTTTCCTTGTCTTTTCAAGTCTGCTTTTATTTTCTCTTGTTTTTGAATATCCTCAGTTCAATGCTAAGAGCTAAGCTTAATGTCCTTCCAAATTTTATCTTTATCCAGTCATCTTTGAATCAGTTTATACTCACTTCTGAAACTTGACCTGCTGGTACAAACTTCTGCAAATAGCCAGATAATAAGTATTAGACTTTGGGTGCCAAATGATCTTAATTACTCAATTTCTGCAATTTTACTACAAAACAGATGTAGATCATGCATAAGAAATGAATGTTCCTGTATTTCAATAAGATTTCATTTACAAAAATAGGCAAAGGGCCACATTTGACCCATACACTATGGTTTGCCAATCCCTGCTCTAGTCAAACACAATGTGTCACATACAGAATCCACCTGCTAATCTTGGGGCTCTATCAATCACTGGGCACTCATGCATTAGCTCTCCCACATAATCATGTAATGAAATATTTGCTTGGAATTTGTCTCTTCCTACACTCTCTTCCAGCACTTTTTTGAATATCTGGAATTAGGACAAGCAATTATCACTAAATTATATTAGTAGTTCTAAGGAATAGACAAATTAGACAAATGTAAAATGTTCAAGTCCTTACTGGACAGATTTTCCATAAATACAAAGATGTATGGACAGTTTTTATCTGCAAAGTCATATCAACTTGACTGCGCCAGTGACCACTTACATCTTTTTCTAGGTAGACAGAAAAGATTTGAGATAATACTCTTTTGTGTTTAGTTTCCAATTTCCCTTCATCTCCTGCATACTAGAGACAGTGTAATGTTGTAATTCCTGTTAACCTAATAACTGTACCCCCTTTCTGCCAACACTAACCCCTACACTACTAAGTTACTTTGGCTTCCCTGTTGCTATTTACATGAAGCCATGGCTAAATCTTAGTTGATGTCTATTAGTCTCCTCTGCGCTGGAAACACATGGTTGGCCAAATCCATTCAGCTACTTAAGGGCAGGATAGGAGAGATGAAGGGAGATTTGTAGTTATTTTGCTGAGCCTGTGCCATTCCTTGTTTCCCTTAATGATGTGAAATGTAGTTGCCTTTCCTAATAAATATTCCAATGGACTTTGGAAATCTAGTATTTCATAGGTAGCCCATATCTGAGCTACCATTACAGGTTAAATTTTCATATCCATTTTTACATATGCAGCATTACTTTCTTAAACTATGAAAGCAGTAAGCATAATATACCACAGAGGTTCTGTTATTTGTAGTTATTTCCAAATGAAGGTCTACAAAAACTATTTTATATAAAAAAAGAGAAAATTTCCTAAGAAAATTACTGTTGACTAAAAGAAAATAGAATACACAGAATACAATGCAACTGTGCAATCAATAAGCTGTGTACATAATATATGAGAACCCAAACAACAGAAAGGAAAAAGAGCAGATGCTGGTTTTGGCAGGGTGAAGGGGTTAGACCAAGTGGGTGAAGCTTGCTAAAGGGTACAAACTTCCAGTTATGAGCTAGTTCTGGGGATATGATGCACAGAACAGCAACTACAGTTAACAATGCTACATTATACATTTAAGTTTCCAAGACAGTAGTTTTTAAAAGTTCTCACCACACACAGAGACTGTAATTATGTGAGGTGGTTAATATGTTACTAACCTTGTGTAATCAATTTTGTGAAGTGTGCATATATATTGCAATGTTATATACCTAAATCTTATAAATTTTATGTCAATTATATCTAAATATCTTCAAAAATAAATTTAAAAATTCATATTCAAATTCAATTGTCTAAGAAAAATAATGAGAGACAAGTAGGAATTAAAGAAAAAAACTGCAGAGTCCAGTTGGTAGATAATGCTAGTGCTCTGGAAACCGAAGAGTGGGATTATCTCAACCCTAGGCACCTGAAGCTAAAAGTAAATATACAAAAAAGAAATTAATGGAAACAAAACTTAGACAA
Source organism: Talpa europaea (assembly GCF_964194135.1). Taxonomy (NCBI): domain Eukaryota; kingdom Metazoa; phylum Chordata; class Mammalia; order Eulipotyphla; family Talpidae; genus Talpa; species Talpa europaea. The sequence goes on from NC_140075.1 coordinate 106,460,627, forward strand.
ACAAATTTGACTAAATAAAATGCTTCATTCATGGGGATGGTCTGTTAATTAGTCAAGTAATATATTTTCCTGTTCTCTTGGAAGAAGCTTGAAAGGTATTACTATTGTTATTAATAATTTAATTGAGACTAGTTGTTCCTGCCATGACGGCATATCATTACTAGTTGTTAGTTAAAAGAAACCTACCACTGGGACTGCCTATGAGAATTGCAATAAAGAACCACTGGAGCCATCAAGAGACCAAATATGTGCAGAATATAAATGGATGACAAAGATTTATAAGAAAATGGCTCCATTGAGGGATCTAGTCACACATAAACCACCAGAATTCAGCTTTTAAGTGGTTTCTAATTTTTACCAGAACTCTGGGATAGAATGAAGCTCATGTAAACTATTGAAAGCATCTATTTTGTATTACAATTTGGAGACCTGACACTGCACATGAGTCCATTTTGCACTGAATCATTATAGCTGAAGCATTAATTATTGAAAGAGTCATGCTAGGAATGATTAGAATCAGCTCAGTGTGCCAACTGGAGGCAGTGGATGGCACAACTATTAGTTAGACCTGGCTCACAAGGCTGCAATTGGAGCTCTGGAAGCACAAGAGTCACAAAAGTGATTCCATACCCATGTTTGTCCCCTTAACTGAATTTATTTTAGCTGTAATCAACAGCCTCCAGGATATGGGGTGTTCCCAAAATAATAATTCAATAAAATGGTTTGCCATGCTAATCCTCAGTGGTAATATTGTACATTTAAAATTAAAAAATAAAATAAGAGGAATAAGAATATTATTAATCTGTAAGATTGGCATAAGAAAATACCCCAGATCAGGTGTCTTAACAAGTTTATTTTCTCACAGTTCCTGGGACTATAAATCCAAGATGAAGATGTTGGCAGGTTTTGTGGCAAGAACACAACTGTAAGTCAAAATCATGTGTAAATAAAATTTTGTTTAGCCATTATCATTAATTTGACTGTCTATATTCCCACATCCCATGAACATCAATCCACAACTGCAGATGCTGACTGTGAAGACTGTGAAGTAGAAATTTTCAGTGTATAATGCTTTAAAAAAAAAAAACAGATTTAAAAACTATGGCTGCTGTTGCATGACAAAGTTATATGTTAGGTGGTCTAAAAGCCTTTAACAATTTATTACCTTGCATAACTGATAACTTGATGATCATTTATTTCAACTTTCCTATTTTTTAAAATAATTTTGATGGTATTTATTATTTTTAAAGGAATGGTTTTCATAGTAGACAAACTGGGAGGTGAGAAAATAAGAAAGCCAAAGCAAAAAGACAAACAACTAAAAGACCTCAGGAGAGAAAGTAAACATTGAGAGATGAACTGAAATCCAACAGCAGCAGGGAGAGAGTTTTAAAATGGAACATAATTATTTCAGTTGATTGTCAGCAGCAACATGATTTTTCAGATACAACTAAAAATACTCAGACTTCAACAAGTGAAGAAAGAAAAGATCAAAAGTCTAGCTAGTCCTGAAATAAAGAATACTATTTAATCTTAGAAATAAGATTAAATGTTCAAACAGAATTCAATAAATATTAATCATAAGTTTGTGCAAAATTCAGGGCTAAGTGGCCCTGTGGTAGGGGATGTCAAGTGCTATGCAGGTGATGAATAGTTTCTTGGAACTTCCCCTTGCAACTTCCCTCTAGATGGTAAGACACATATACATACACTCTTAGATTTATGACCTAAGTTTATTTTCTCATTTCATTTTCTTTTTGCTCTTATTTCTACTCTTTAATTTCTAGAAAAATATAGCACAGAAAGAGAAAAGCAAAAAACTTCTGAAATTTAAAAATCTAGAATCAATAAATATAAAAATACTGTCAAACAGAAAACAGTAAATATCAGGCTAGATGGAAAGAAAACAGTTTTATGATGTTGAAAAAGAAACCCCAAACTTAACTTTTAAATATTAAAAAAGGAATAACTGAAAGCCAAAAAATAAAGGGAGAAACAAGAACAACAATAACAAACAATTGGACAGGGAGAAATAAAACTCTTGGAAGTAATATTAAAATACCTAAAAGAGTTAAAAACATAATGAAAAAATTAGTAGGATTAACAAGATAATCACAACATTAACACAAAGCATCAATTGCATTCTCATGTATTAGTAACAGGAGAAATCATTATCATCAAGGTCAAACAAAAGAAAATAAGCTGCCTAGGAATAAACTTATAAATGATATGGATGGAGACAAATTTCTAAAGAAACAAAATATCTAATTGAAATAATATATCCCAAACACTGAAAAAATATAAAAGAGCATCTCAATAAAAGGGTAGTATACTACATTCATTACGCAGATTATACATTCACTATGCAGATATAATAATGGAAAGATGTCAAGTTTCTACAAGTTATCTACTGATTCAACATAATAAAAATCTTAACAAGACATTTTGGGGGTTACATAACAAATACTAAAATTTATATGGCAGTAAAAGACCTAAGAATAAGCATTATTGAATTAGAAGATAGAACTGTATTTAGACTTTAGAATTGTTGTACGAAATATTAAATCTATATTCTTATTTAGTAAGCTACATTAATTTCCATATTAAGAATGATGAAAACACTGTCCAATAAAATGTGATACAGAATATGTAAATACTTGTTATTTGTTAACTAACGCATATAATTAAATTGGTATTTCAGGCTACTGTGGAAACTTTGGCCTATTCAATAGAGTCCCTGTAAGATTAGTTCCACAAGAAAAAATTAAAAACCAGGCTCACATTTTAAACAAAAAATGATAGCTACATTTTGGGGCGTCCATGGTGGCGCAGGTGGTTGAGCGCAGCACTGTGACTGTAAATGTACATTTACTTTCATGTAAATGTACATATATACACATCTGTTACATGTGCATATATATGCATATGCACGCATTTATTCACACACTGCATATACAAAATTAATTTTATTTCTCTGGAGAATTCCAACTGATACAAGCTTCCAAATGAACTATTTAAAAGTAACACAAAATGTCCAAATTGAAAGATCAATGGAATGTTGAACTAGTAAAAATGTATTTTACCAACAAAATAATGAGTCAAAGAAATCAAATGAAATATCGCACATGGGATATATTTCCATTAAAATAAAGTTCAAGCACAAAGTCAAACTTCAGTGTTTTAGGAATGTATGCTGAGGAAGTTATATGATTTGTAAAAGAAGAAAACAATCATAAATGACAGGTAATGGTTAACTATGGAAGTATAAAGAGACAGCAAAGGGGCATACGAGAGTCTCGTGGAGTACGGAAACATATTTCTTGACTGGGGTGACTATCATCCCGGTTTTATTTTGGGATAATGAATTTAGGTATCCATTTTTATTTCTTGAGCATCTGATGTGTTATACTTCACAATAAATGTGTGCTGGGAAACAGGAATGAGACACAGATTCAGAGGCAGGGGATGAGATCACAAACACACTGCTGATAGTCTATTAGAGCCCAACACTTCTAGACATTAATATGGAGGCTTAATTTATTATTAGCAAGGTCTTGTTTTAACTTATGGTTCATTCCACAAAACTGTGATAAGTGAGAAGACCGGGATTGAAAGGCCTGCTCTTTTGGAGCTTGTGACTCTGCAAGGCAAATATTCTCAGGAAATCAGTTCTTGGTGTGAGAGCAGTATCAGCTTGCATGCAAGACTGAGCATTTGGAATGACTGGTCTGTGTTGTTTGCAGGCCATGTGGAAGCTAGCAGAATTGAATAAATGATCCAAGAACACAATATCTGGAACTGATCACAGCCCGAAAACATTTTCTAGCCTTCTACAGCCAATTGATCACCCAACACTGCTGCATCCATATGTTTTTGCTAATACTCTAGCCCGTAACTAATTATGGTGCTGCTCTGTAAGACATAGATAGTGCTCAAGTTTATGAGAAACTCTCCCTCATCCAAGGTGGTAGATTAGAAACACAGAGCTTGTGACTTTTGAGATAGGCCAAGAACATGGCAAAGTACATACTCTGTCAAGTTCCACGTATATTGGTAGCCAAATGTTTACTCCAATCAGTTCAACCCAATTTTCCATCTATTAGAAACATTCTATTTATAACACAATCAACTACCAATTCAATGGATAACTTTTTCTGGGGCCGAATAGCATCTTGTTTATCCTATAATTTAAGCCCTGCCCACTCCACCCTGCGGTCCTCCTTGACAATTAGTACTTGTGCTGCTCTTTGGAAATCAGGTCATTGAATCCCCATGAACAAAATCACAGTGTGTTTTAAAATAGATAACATGGAAAAAAAGTACTCTGGTAAATAAGAAATGCAGCCACAGCAGAGTCCTCTAAACACTAAGAACATCTATTGACACTGTTTTCTTTTGTTTGGCTTGTGAAGTCATAGCAACCCAAACTTTTAACTAATGTGCAAAACCCAGACCACCTGTATGGCTTTGCCTGCTGTCTCTAAGTGCTTTTATTGGATAAAATGTGATTGCTGCTGTAAGGTTCTTTATACCTGCTGTTTGGTGCCTTAAAAATATCACTTTCACGTGACTTTTGTTAAGAACTGAATTTTTCCTTTGCTTAATGATAGTAGAGTCCAAACTATTTCCTCCCTTATATTTTATTTTTGCCTAGAAGAACTGGGATGTAGGCCAGAAGTGTGAGGGGTGAGACCATTCACCAGACAGAATGGGGAAGAGAACAGGCAGACTGACTGAAATGCACTGCTAAGGGGATCAGTGGGAGAGATCCCCTGTGGAGATAGGAGAGGTCTGCTGTGCCATGGGGTAGCTCCCTGGCTGGAATCAAACTCAGGCTATAGTGTTGATGGCACTGAAACTTAATCCCTAGGCCACCAGGGAGTCCCAATTTCCCCCTTTTATAAGAGAAGTCCAAATAATATGAGGTCTCTTTCATTAAGAACTATAATATCTGGAAAAGGGATCAAGGGGTCCACTGATAGTTGCATTAATGATGATAAAATAGGTTTATGATAAAATACAATTTTCAATCCACATTAGTGTTTTACTTGGAATTCAGTAAATTGGGACACAACAAATTAAACATATATTTTAAAAGGCTATTCAATCACAGAATGAAAATTTATTGAGGGTTAATTTGAGTCTACCCTATATTTCTTCTGTCCCCTCTCCAACCATGATACAACACATACACAAACACTCATGTTCCAAGCAAGTAGTCACGCCCATTGTAACTTGATTCAAAATTTGCTAGGCAGGGACAAACTGTAAGCATTTCTTGCTCTGATAAGACCCTAAACTCAGTAAAGAGATTTTTCTAGATGCCCTAGGAAAGAAAGGGAAGGACTCTGTCATGTAGAAAAGAGCAAAGGGACACTTCCTGCAGTTTGCAACAGCGATGCAGGTAGCACTGGAGTCCTTGGCAGCGATCCAGGGATGGCGGCACTGCACATTGGGTAAAATGAAAATTCCAAGAACATTTATACCTAATATTTAAAAACTGACCAATCATTTTTAAAACATGTATTATTATTTTTTTAAGATTTATTTATATATTTATTTATTTATTTATTTATTTATTTATACAAGCACTGGGTACAGTCAGAAGTGCGGGAGGGTGAGAGAATTCACCAGAGCCAGAGCGGGGAGCAGAGCAGGCAGAAGGACCGAAGTACACTGCTGAGGGGAGCAGCGGGCGGCAGGAGAGGTCTGCGCGCCATGTGGGACCCTCCTCCGGTGGCCAGGGAGCAGCCGGGGATTGAACCGGCGCTGCAGAGGCTGCGGGCAGCTTCGCAACCCAGCGCTCAACCGCTGCACCACTGGGGAGGCCCAAACGTATTATTTTTTTAATTGAGGTCATAACATTGGTTTATAACACTGTGCATGATTTAGGGCTACAGGTTTCTTACCTGTACAAACATGTCATCACATGACTCACATGAACAAAGCACCTACAATCCTCTTCCACAGTCCATTGAGCCCTCTCCTTCCCCCTCTTTGCTTCTCTGGTAACAGTCAATTTTTAAATAAATCTCACTCTGGAGAAAAAAATGTTCTTACTCTAAAATAATTCTGGTCATCACCAGAATCCCTAACTCCTGATCATAAACCCAAAATGCCAAGCATGAAACAGAAGCCTAGTAAAATGAGGAAGAATCCAGATGTAGTTCTTAAATCGTGTGTTATCTTCTAGTGAGTAATTTATGTCAGGAAACAAAATGACCCTTAGTTGACCTGGCCTCCTCAACTTTCTAAGGAATACAATAAGACAGTGACCAACACCCCAACACAGCCAGTATTCATTGAAATTATCTTCCTTTGCTGCTAATGAAAACACCTATTCTTGATCTGCTGGCCACTTACCTATTTCTCCAATTCCGATAACTTTCTCATTATCCCTAATCATAACACTGCCCTGTAGGACTCCAAGTCATGAAGCCACGGAGGATATTTTTCTGGTGTGATAGTTATTCCCCAGTGAGGCTCTAAATTACAACACTTGAGTTCTTACAAAGGCCTTTGAAAATATAGAAAGCACTGTTTTGACTACTTTGCAAAAATGAGAAAAAAGTCCTGTAACACAATACGTGATTACCATCCCCAAATAGACAATATATTCTTTGAGGGAAAAAAGAATTACTTCATATTTTTATGTACACACACACACACACTTCAGAGAGGTCATGTGAAAATATTTCTACTCAGAGAAACTCTGATTTGGTAAGTTTGATGCAAAATCATTTAAATAATTTACTCTGTCACTAATAAACATAGCTCTTCCATATTCAGATATATATTTAGAGAAAAACCTGTTCAAACCTTCTGAAATTTATATACAGTATTTTTGAAAACACAACATTTAGAATCAAAGCATACATACTCCTCCTTTCAAAGGCATTATACAGAATTCAAGCTTTATCTTTAACCCCAAGCATGTAGACAGTAATGAAAATGTCACACAGGTTGCTAGAGTGTATTATTAAAAAGCTAAAATATAAATCAGAGGAGGTAGGAATATTGCTGTAGAATTTACTGGCTGTAAGCTGTGTCTCATATTACTCATCAAAATTGAAAAAGTCATACTTATTCTCATAGGAAATTAAGGAGACTTGAAATGACTTAATGCAAGTTATTTTAACTTACAAGGCAGTTGTGTAAAAGTGAACAGATTAAATTCCTACTTTCAGCGGAAGCCAGAACAGAAATGCAGGTAGCTAAAGGGCAATAATGGAATAATGAGATAGCTTGAGTATTTGAAAAGTAATTCTTTTAAAAAACTTTTCACTAGGTCTTTTTAGATTCAGAGATGTTAGGGTCTGTGCCACTAGTTCAGTAACAAACAGAACAGGCCTGGAGAGTCACCCATGTTGAGGTAAAGAGGATAATGGAAACCAACCAGCAACAGCAGGCAGTTTAGCCAGCTTATCTGTGACACTCAGCTCATAACTACTTAAAGTTCCTTGACCTGATCCCTATGGAAGGATCAGACAAAACCAAATTATTTTTTTTAATTTTTTAAAGATTTATTTATTTATGCATACAAGAACTGGGGTACAAGCCAGATGTGCACGATGGTGAGAGGATTCACCAGAGACAGAGTGGGGAGCAGAACAGGAAGACGGACCGAAAACACCACTAAGGAGAGCAGTAGGTGAGACAGGAGAGGTCTGCCATGCCATGTGGGTATCTTGCCAGCCAGCCAGGATTGAACCCACACTGCAGAGGCTGCGGACAGCTTCACAGTGCTGCACTCAACCGCCTGCACCACTAGGGGAGACCCAAAACCAAATTAATTTAAGCTGGGCTATGGGTTCTCAAACTATCACACCAAAATCAGGTAGAAATCTAGTATCAGTCTCTCAAAATCCTAGGTATGATTCAAAATCCTATGTATGACTCATAAATAATGTAATCTATTTACAAAGATATGTTCCGATCAATTTGTGACCTAAAAGTTATAAGGGATAATTTATAATAAAAATATATTTAACATACTAAGAGTTCTAGTGCAACCTCCCTAGAAGAAAAAATATAGTGAGACGGACATACAAAAAAATAACATGAATATGGAAGTCACAAAAGTAGATCAATCACAGATGGGTCTTTCGTAACAAAGACAGAGCAGTCATTAATGACATTTTCCAAAATGATAGAGAATTCCTAGAAAAGTCTTATCTATAGAAATGAAATCTTTCGGAGGGCCTCCCCTGATAGCGCAGGCAGTTGAGCGCTGTGCTGTGAAGCTGTCAGCAGCCTCTGCAGCGCAGGTTTGAGCTCGGCTGGCTGGCGAAATACCCACATGGTGAGGCAGACCTCTCCTGTCTCATCTGCTGCTCCCCTCAGCAGTGTATTTCAGTCAGTTTGCCCGTTCCATTCCCCACTCTGTCTCTGGTGAATCCTCTCACCCTCCCACACATCTGGCCTGTACCCTGGTTGTTGTATAAATAAATCAATCTTTAAAAAAAAAAATGAAATCTTTCTGCAAGTGTATGAGTTCATGACTGGAAACTTCAATGCATATTAAAGCCATGAAGAAAATCTTTCTCTGTTTGTAGAGTAGAATGGGATATAGAGCATCTCTGTCATCAACTAGAAAAGCCAGCAGCAGCCTCCAAACAAAAAAGGGCCTACACCCGACCCTAACCCCAAAATTCCTAGGAAGTAGTATATTCTCAGTTGAAAACTACAATTTTAACCTTGGGGGAAGAGGATTAGTGGATGCCTTGATTAGTGGATAACTTGAATACTAAAGGTAACAAGAAAAGTTAATTGAGAACCTACACTAGCTAGTGTGTACTGTGAACTTCATATAAAGTATTTTATTTCATTTTTCCAATAATTCTATAAAAGCAATGAGATTGTACCCATTGAGAAATGTAGAAACTAGGTTCCAGAGAGAGCAAATAGCATTTATCCAATACATGGCTTGTAAATAACTGCGTGTATTTGGGACACAGTCCCTTGGCCTGAGTCCAGTGTACCTCACTTTATGTTTACAAGACAGGTAATTTTAACAAGTGACCCTCATTTTAATGAGAATAAGATACACTTTCAAAGGATATATTGATATCTAAATGAGAAAATAAATTATATGAATATATCAAGATTTATGGTTAGTATGAGAAAATAAACATAGGAAGATTGAGTTCTACAAATTCCAAATTTGGGAATGAATTAGACACACATAAGCATAAAACTAATCAAAATTAGAAACAGGCAGGTAGGCCTAAAGAGAAATCAAAAGTTGGAAGAAGAATTTCTGAAGTTTTTCGGGGGCCTCCCTGGTGGCACAAGGGGTTAAGCACAGCACTATGCAGCAATCTGCAGTCTCTGCAGCATGAATTTGATCCCTGGCCAGCCAGGGAGCTACCCACATGGCGCAGCAGACCTCTCCTGACTCACCTGCTTCTCCCCTCAGAAGTGTATTTCAGTAGATCCGCCTGTTCTGCTCCCCACTTCTGTCTCTGGTGAATCCTCTCAATACCACCCCCTCGACCCTGCATCTCTGGCCTGTACCCAGCTCTTGTATGCATAAATAAATAAATCTATAAAAATAATAATTTCTGAAGTTTTGCCCTTTCTTTTCCTCACCCCAGTTCCAAGCTCTCCAAGTAAAATCTCCAGTCTGCTCAAATTTCCTTATGCACAAACTTTTGACGCATGTTTTGTACAATAGGAGGTAGCCAGGCTTGGATACTCTTATGCACCTTGTAAAATACACTGTAGTAAGTTATTTTTTAATAGAACTTAAAATTCCTTAAGTCTGAACTTTGAATAGCTGCAGAAAGAAAGATTGCAAATTATCTCTAAAATACCAGCCCTGGAAAAAAAAATATAACGATACCAAATTACTGAAATAGTATAAGGCAAAGCAACCAAAAAATCAGATTAAAGGCAAAAAATTATATATTTGTCCACAGAGCATCCTGTTATCAACAAAGCCATTATGCAAAGAATTTAAATAACTTTCTAGTAAAATTTTATAATATAGAACATAGTTATTGAATTTACCTTACAACATAGGCCCAGCAAGTCTCACTTTGAGATTTGTAAAAATCCCAATTTTGAAGAATCCTTTTAGAAAGCTGAAGAGCAGTTCAACCTAGCTAAAAGTGGCAGTCAGGTTTTCTTTTTCCTATAATAGGTGTGTGTGTGGGTGGGGTGAGACAATAGTGATTCAATCTTTTTCATTTTTCCTGTCTTCAAACTCTCACAAACTACTTTAGTTTAAGCCCTCATTTAAAGTATTAGCACTTTTTAATATGTCTTACTATTATCAGAAAATTATTTCCCAAATTTAATATGATCACTTACCATTACCAATTCTCTCCATCATCATGAAGGTGAAGCTCAAATTCTCTCAGCATAACCACTACTGATTGAAATGTTTTTTTCCATCCCTTGCAATATGTTTTTCTCCATGATTTCTTGGAAAAGTGATACTAATCCTTAAGGAGTTAAGGGGAGTTAGTTTCATCTCCCCTGAGAAAACTGACACCAGATCGCTCTCTGAAATCTATTGTCCCCTCCATATTTATCCTAATATATTATTTAACAGACTATATAGTATAATTGTTGACTAACTTATTCTTCACTTCCTACAATTATTAGACTGATTATTACAAGAACAATGTCTCCAACATAGCATATTACGAACACTCATGTATTTTTATAGGCTAGGTGGTAAATTAAAATCACCTTTGTTTTGATTCCAGAATAAATGTATATATACCACTCTAACAGTGACTCATTTTGAATTTTAAAAAATGTAGTTTATGTTTTTAAGATAATTGGGAATAAGTGTACAGGGAATTATTAATATGTGTAATAATTAAAATGCATATATGTATTCAATGTTAGATTTACTATGAATGTGTCCTGGCTCACCAATAAAACTTCTAAATAAAGGTTATTCCATTGGAGAATAAGTCAATGACATTGTGTTATAAAAAAAAAAGTTCCTATTAAGAAGCAAATCCTGTTTCAAAAACATGAATAAATCAGTAATTTAAAAATAATTCCTATCGGTTAAATTTAGTCAAAATCAAAGTATGTGTCTATCACCTTTCACTTGATTTTGAATTAAATTTCATTAACTTTAAGACCTTCCCTCTTATTATCTCTTTTTTGATATTGTCAAACAAATGTCAATTAGAAATATCAGGTTTGGTAACACCCTTCACCCTATATCAACGACCTGTGTTGGCTGACTCCTAACTGAAGAATAATTACCGACAGGTTTTTCAATGATTATATCTATGAACTGACAGTGTGGCCATTTTCTCTCAGAGTCCAACAACCTCAGCAAAACCAGACTGAAAGCTGTTACAAAGTCTGGGAATTAAGGATGCATATTATTGTCCCTAAGGGAAACACCAAATAATAATACAAGAAATATGGCTAGAAATAAAGTGGAACAAAAAACAAATTTAACTGGAAAGAAGGCAGAAAAATAGAGAAAAAAACAAAAGGGACTAATGGGGAGCAAACAGCAAAAGTCATACTTAAACCCAACCACAAAAATTATACTCAATGTAAATACTCCAACTAAAAGACAAAGATGGCAGTATCAATCAATAATCAAGATTCAGCTGTAAGTTGCATATAAGAGAAGCATTGAAAACTAAAAGACAAGTAAAGTCATAAGTAAAATACATAAAAAGAGACTGTGCTATCAGTAAAGCACACTGTGCTATCAGTAAAGAAAGTTTTATGGCTACTTTAATGTCTAAAAAAGTAGATTGCAAGGGCCTCCCTGGTGGCACAAGGGGTTAAGTCTCAGCATTATAAAGCTATAGACAGCCACTAAAGCACGAAGTTCGATCCCTGGCCAGGAAGGTGACCCACATGGCTCAGCAGACCTCTCTTGTCTCGCCTGCTGCTTTCCTCAACAGTGTATTGCAGCCAATCTGCCTGTTCTGCTCCCCACTGTCTTTGGTAAATCCTCTCACCCCCCCATCTCTGGCCTGCACCCCAGTTCTTATATGCATAAATAAATCATTAATAAAAAATTAAAAAGTAGACTGTAGAACAAGAAATAGTACCAAGTATTGAGAAGTAATTTCATAATGATAAATTAATCATAAAAACATAATAATGAATAAAGTTCATGAAACAAAAAATTGACTCTGAAAGGAGAAATATATAAATCTGCAATCAGAGTTGAGGCATTGTTGATAAGAAAATTCAAACAGTATTCTCAACTTGAGTTCATTCAACTTCAGACATAAAACAAATGCAAATTAAATATACTTTTCAATTTCACCTTGGAATGTTCACCAAGACAAACCACACAACAGCCCATAAACTAAGTCTCAATATATTTCGAGACAGAAATTGTACAGAATATTCATGTTTGCTACCAAACTTAAATGATGCTAGAAATTAGTAACAAGTTTATGAATTAAATTCCATAACTCTAAATATACTATGACTCATACAAAATAAAATGATAGATTTTAACTAATGATGGTAAAAACTCAGTATATTGAAATGTGTGTGGTATATGTCTGGAGGAAATTCATAGCTTTACGTGGTTATATCAGAAAAGATGAAAGGTATGGGAAAAAACTGTTGCCAGTTTAAAAAAAAATAGAAGAGTTCATTCCAAATTAAATTGGAAAAAAATAACCAGAGCAGAATTAGTCAGAAAATAATTATTCAAGAAAATTAACAAAACCAGAATTGGTCCTTCAAATGATTAATAAAATTAAGAGCGCAGGAATACTGATTTCTTCGGTTTGCCATCCAGACTACCACAAACTGGGGTGTTTAAAATTAAAGCAGTTTATCTTCTCATTGTTTGGGAAGCCAGAAGTCAAAATCCAAGTGTCAACAGGCTTGGTTTCTTCTGGATGCTAGAAAGAAAACCATACCATGCCTCTTCCTATCTGGTTGCTGCCGACAACCTTTGGTATCCTTTGCCTGGTGTCTGTCTCTAATCTCTGCCTCTATCATCTTGTGGTTTTTCCCCTTTGTGTTCCTGTTTTGTTTTCCATCTTGCAAGGTCACTATCATTGGATTTAGGGCCCATTGTAATACAGGATAATTTCATTTTGAGAACCTTGCCTTAATTATATCTGCAAAGAACCTTATTCCAAATAAGGTCACATTCTGAGGATTTAAATGAATAAGAATTTGTGGGGATGCTGTTCAACTTACTCTAAAAAGTTAATTAAGTATAAAAAACACACATTAAAAAGTAGAGATGAAAGAATTTATTGTTCCAGAAAATATAGATATTAAGGGGATAATTTGGGAATTTTATGAAATCACAAGAAAATTTAATATTAGTAAATTGAGTCCTAGAAAATGCAATCAAGTTAACTGAAGGGGGAAAAAAAGGCAATCTAAATAGCCATATATAGTATTTACATACTATAACATATATCAATGTATCTTTTAAACACTGAGCTTATAATCAAAAGCTCCCTTGAAGAACCAATACAGACCTACATGGTTTCTTTAGTAAATCCCACCAAACATTTAAAGAAGAAATGACACCAATCTTTCACACTCTACAGAGGTGTAGAGATGGCTTCCCATTTTGCTTTATAAGGCTGTCATACTGAAAACTAGGGAAGATATGATTAGAGGAGAAAAATCATAGGCCAATAAATGCATCACTCCTCAAACAAAATATAAGCAAACCCAATTCAGCTAAATGTAAAAAGAATTCTATTTTAAGATCATATAAACTCTATACAAGGAAAAAAGATAAAAAGTAAGAGTGAAATTTTTCATAAAAGTCAGTATCTATTCAAGACAAAAACTCATTAATAAACCAGGAATAAAAATGAAACTCTCAACCTGATAGAAGTATCTATGAAATCTTGCAACTAATAACATATTTAATGATAAAAACTAAATTATTCTCCATATGATTAGGAAGAAGGCAAGGGTGTATGTATATTCTCACCTTATCTTTTTAATATTTTACTAAAATCCTAGCAAATGCATCAAGGCAAGATAAATAATTAAAAGGCATATACAAAAGTTTATATATGGGGGAAAATGTCTGATTGCTCTATAGAGAGATTTACTACATAAAAAGTTCTAAGGAATCTATTCCCTCAAAAAACCCTACCAAGATTAATAAGCAAATTTATCAAGACCACAAGACACATGACTGAGATACAATAGTTATATTTTGTACACAGCAATTGCAGAAGAAATAAAAAAATAACATTTCAAACAGTATTAAAAAACAAAATATTAAACAAAAAATGCATAAGACATGTAGACTAAAATATATAATAGGTTTATCTCCTCAGGAAAAAGTACTCAATAACCCTAACCATCAGGGAAATGCAAATTAAAACTACAATGAGATACTACTTCATACCCACTAGAATGGATAAAATCTAAAGACCTACAGTATCATGGTTAGGCAAGGATATATATTTGGAGCATTAGGTATAAAATGTGATGATTGCTTTAGGACATTCAGACATAGTCTTATATTGCTAAACATTTGCCTACCATCTTACCCAGCAAGTATTTACTCAAGAAAATGGATAAGAGGATTAAGGGAATTCCACAAAAATTATTGTAACTAATTATCATAACAACTTAACTCATACTAGCCTATAACTGGAAGCATAAAACCCATCAACAAATGAATACATAAGCACAATTTGGTATGACCCATAGGATGTATAACTAAGTACACTAACTACAACAAAACAAATCATGCAACTAATAACATAATACATTCCAAGACATTTATCTTGAAGGGGAAAAAAGAAGTCAAATTCAAACATATGTAAATTATATTCTTTATAATTGTGTAAAACTACAGAATTTGCAAAAGTAATCTGTAGTGATAGAAGTCAGATCATTAGTTGAAGACAGTAGGTAGAACACTACATAGGTTCACATGAAAACCTTCCAGGGCAATGTACATGTCTGTCTTTATCGATGTATTATAACAGTACATGCATTTATTCAAGCACAGAAAATTGCACACTTAAAATGTACAATTTTGAAACAGTAAAATTCAAGCTTCTGTTGACTTGATAAAAATAAACATAAAATAACCAAATATTCTTGAGGTCAAATTTAAAGAGGCTGCTTAACCTCCCTCTCACTCATTCTTAGAAGCTTTGAGGAAAGATTCAAGCATACTTTCTAGCAGAGAGAAGTTATTATAAAACTGCGTGGGAAAAAAAAGGATTATGGGTGTACTTGATGAAATAAAATGTAGCAAAGGAAGAAATAAAGTGGCTGAAGAGATGAATTAAATAGGAAGAGCCTCTGGGAGATGTAGGGCACAAATCCCTAAAATACACCATAAGTGGCCCTGGACTAAACGGGGAGGGCTCTAGAATTGCTGAACAAAATAATTTGAATTTTAAGCCACAAAAGTGTCCAATCCTTGCACTTACTCACCAGGGGACCTCTGAATGTTTTCATCCCTTCCTTGTTTTCACTCAAGGAATGTTTATTAACATCTATACTCTCCATACATCCTAAAATGTTAACAAAACAATGTTTCACTGTTTAACATAGTTCACATTCAAATGAAGACAAATAGTTGAAACAACACAAAAGACAAAGATGTGCACATAATACTTATTATTGGAGCACCATGGACAGGTAACTTTCTTAACTTGGAGAGGACAAAGGTCTCTGAATTTGTCTCAGATAAACTAAAGGGAAAATGATGGCAAAACACGAGAACTCCCATGGTAATTTTTAGCATAAAGAAAAGCACATGATCCCAGGAATACAGAGGACCAGGTTTAGATATGTACACAGGTTACAGTGAAGACTGGACGGAGCTAGATTGAGGACTTTCTTTCACTAAGCAGCTTGGACAGAGCTCTTAGTTGTGGTGGTTTGACAGATCTATATAGGAAGAGTCATCATTCAGCCAGGTTTACCTGGCATGGGACTGATCTACGTCTGCCATCCACTGTTGAACACAATAGCAGTCCCTTCCACAGTTGAGATATGACAGGAGATAAACATCTTTAATTTTAACTGCAGTATTAATGGGAGTAAACTAATTTAGAACATTCTAGGTTGCAGTGTAAAGGACAATAGATATTGGAAGTCCATAAAGGAATAAAGGAATATGACACAATAGTCCACTTATGAGATGACAAGTTTCTAAAATCACATAATGGGGATTAAATTGGTGAAAAGGGAAGCACTGTAGTTGTTTAGGAGGTGAGGACAGAGTAAATGTATAAAATGATGGCATCAGTAAATAGTCATATTTATATATTTATATAAAAAGGGTTACAAAGGGGGAAGAAAGGTGGAAAATTTAGGTCAAAAACAGGCAAAATGTTGATGGTCAGGGAAAGTGATCAAAAGCTCTGATGAGAGCTGTGTCCCAACTAAAGCAAGGTAAACAAACATCATAGGTAAAAGGAGAACAGAAGCAGATGTTTAGAGAGACTGAATATGGCACTTTTGATATAACAAAAGACATGTAAAGTTAAGCAATGGTAGAGAACAGTTCTATAGGCCTCCTGGATTTCAACTATATTCAGTGGGAAATGGAGAATTAGCAGAAATTTTTAAGGCAGGCATTTAAATGTTCACCTTGATATTTCACATACTCCAAGGCTCCTTGGAACAAAGAGAATGTCAATGTTTTATTGGGGACCATATTCTAAATGCCCTTCAGAGGAAAAGCCCATCTCTTAGCATTACTATATAAATGCTTCAGATCTGAACAAAAGCTCTGGCCTTTTTATAATGTAATATATGTATGGTATTTTATATCATCATACACAAGGTCTAACTACTGAATCAACCTGCAAGGAATTCAGTTTCTAAGACCATAAACGTTCAAGAGCTGACAATGTCAAGAGCTTGAGGTCTTAGAAACAGAAGAATAATGGAAAAATTCTAAAAAATAAGTTCAAATATCTGTTTGCATTGGATTCTGACCAATTCTGGAACATGAAGAGGTATGGAAAGATCCTGCCACACAAAATCTTTTTTCCAGCCAGGACTGTTCATTGCCTCTTCACTCAGAAAGTGTAAATATGGCCATGAACAAATGTGGGGAATCAGACAAGTAGTGAAGTTTGGAAAGACCTCACTCAGCCAGTTTAGGACAGTCTTTCTTCCCACAGAGGAGCTTGAAAATCCAAATGACAATAATTTCTATTCTGAAAATACAGTTTTACACTACTGCATACATAAGAATCTCTATTATGAAAGTACATCTTCAACCCTTCATGTACTTTGCTAACCAAATCAGATAGGAAACTCTTATAAACAGAAAAGGGAATGCATTAGATTTTTTGGGAAGATGGGAGCTTTCTCCATTTGACATACTCATGATCTCTCTCCCCAATCCAGCAGCTTCCATAAACATACATGCACACAATGATCAGGTAGACAAAGAGGCATTTGGTTGAACTTTTATCTTCCTAGAACAAACAAGTGACAAGGATAGCACCAAAAAGTTTGTTCTCTGGCATTGAATTGTGTGACTATTCACTACCAAAAATAGGCTTCTTATAGTATTATTTCTGGCTAAAGGGAGTCTAGAAGGTATTAGACATTCTCCTATATAGTCAGAAAGCAAAAAGAACTTTTGTTTTCTTGTTAAAGTAAAATACACAGTTAACCTAGAAGCAAGAATCAATTGAATACTTAGAACCATTAGAGAATACAAAGTGGTATTTTTTATTTATTTTTTTAAAGATTTATTTATTTATTTATACAAGCACTGGGTACAGTCAGAAGCGTGGGAGGGTGAGAGAATTCACCAGAGCAGGGAGCAGAACAGGCAGACTGACAAAGTACACTGCTGAGGGGAGCAGCGGGTGGCAGGAGAGGTCTGTCCCGCCATGTGGGACCCTCGCCAGCTGGCAGGGGATTGAACTCGCACTGCAGAGGCTGTGGGCTGCTTTGCAGCCCAGCGCTCAACCGCTGTGCCATCAGGGAGGCCCAGTGTGCTATTTTTTAAATAAAAATAAATAAATAAAAGAATGTTAAGCCATTGAATTTACTGACCAAGGTCACACATCAGTCACTGATAATGCAAAGATGACCAAATGTATGTTCTTTTGGCCTTTCTATATTCAATCCAATTTCAAGACAGATTGAAACTGAGTCAAGTAACATTCAGCATTTCAAGGAATAAGACTTTCATTATGTCCCCAGAAAGGTAATTTCAGTCTAATAGATTTCATTAGCCTGTGAATTTTAGGTTGAAAGCATTTCTAAAAGCATTACAATGGAGTAAAATACAACATAGTTAGACATGTTCCCCAGTAACTTTTCTCCACTTAGCAGAATCTCACTGTCTCTAGTCACATTCCTTCAGACCACCCGATAGTGTTGTGCAGACTTGATGTTCACATCCTTTCCATGACTTGAGTTCTTTTAATAGAACCTACAAGAGAGTCAAAACTTTCTTACTATGTTAGCATAGAACCTCTGGGGAATGTCTTTTCACATAATTATGCAGAGATTTCATATTTATACAAATATTTTGTGCCTGCGGGGGGGGGGTAAATGGATCTCTCTCATGAATATTCAACAGCCCCATTTCCTTCAGTAAGACACAAGCATCTTTCTTTGTGGATATGAAATACCAGGGTGTCTATATATTTCCTCCCTTCATGCTTTGTTTGCATAAACCTGATGAGATTTAGGGACTGCCGAAGAAGACATTTTCCCAGCTACCACAATAATCTAACACCTCCATCCAAATAATTCAACAGCATTTTCCAGATTCAAATCTTCGGTATTACATGGACTTCACCATATATATTTCTAGATGTACGAAATAAATTTTAAGGTCTTGGGTTGTGAGTTTGGGGGGAAAGGAGCTAGTGCAGCAAGGTGTGTTTATTCTCTTTGTGGTGTGACTTCTTGCAAGACAATTTTCTGGGAAATACTGAATATTTTGAGTGAACTCTTGAAATTTATGGGAGAATAAGCTAGAAACTAGCATTATGGGAAGTGAGTTGACAAACTGAATTTAGATGAAACTTCAAAAAATTAAATTTCAAATAGACATTGAAAAGAATTCAAATTACACAATAAAAGCTAAACAGCTCAACCAGTCTGTCCTCAGTCTTCATATTTAACCTCCCCAATTAAATAGAAAAGCCTAATTAGCACTCTAAGCAAGAACTAACCCCATTTGTTTTAATCAAGTATATAATTACTTGAAATAAACAGTGAAAATACTCAGCCCTCAAAAAAACCTTCAGGAAGAACACATTCTTTAACACCAATGCATTCCAGAAGCACAGGAACAGCATGGGAACACTTCAGAAGGGTTGTAGACATCACCTTGAAACCAACCCTAGGAATCTGGTAGCAAGTGACTACAGCTTGAGTAAAACCCTTCATCTTGGGATGGATTTAGCAAACTAGACCTCTCATGCTGAAACAAAGTCAAAGTGGAAGACTAGAGTCGACACCAGTTAAACAAATACCAAAGAAATCATGTTTTCAAAAATAAAGCAATTTTTTTTTTCTTTCCCATCACTCCATGACATTAGTTGGGAGACGTCTTACCCTATTCATGCTACTATAATAAAATAGTAGACTGGATAGCATAAACATCTTATGTTCATTTCTCACAGTTTCAGAAGCTGAGAAGTTCAAGATCATAAAAGCTAAGCAGCAGATTAGAGGGCAGACTTCATATGTTGTCCTCATCCGGCAAAAGGGGACTAAGGATCTCTCAAGAGCCTCTATAATAAGGGCTATTATAATCCCATTCATAATGGCTCCACCCTCATGATTTAGCACCTGCTGAAGGCTCCACCAACTATTAAAATAACTGTTGGTGTTTAGGCTTTAAAATATATGAATGCTGGGCCTCCCTGGTGGCGCAGCAGTTGAGCGCTGGGTTGCGAAGCTGCCCGCAGCCTCTGCAGCGCTGGTTTGATCCCCGGCTGCTCCCCGGCCACCAGAGGAGGGTCCCACATGGCGCGCAGACCTCTCCTGCCGCCCGCTGCTCCCCTCAGCAGTGTACTTCAGTCGTTCTGCCTGCTCTGCTCCCCGCTCTGGCTCTGGTGAATTCTCTCTCCCTCCCGCACTTCTGACTGTACCCAGTGTTTGTATAAATAAATAAATAAATCTTAAAAAAATAAAAAATAAAGTTAGAACAAGGAAAGTATTATTAAAAAAAAAATAAAACATGAATGCTGGGTCTGACTATACCCAGTGTTTGTATAAATAAATAAATAAATCTTTAAAAAAATACAAAATACAGTTAGAACAAGGAAAGTATTATTAAAAAAAAATAAAACATATGAATGCCGGGGGCACATAAGCATTCAGAACACAGAAGGAAGAATGATTGTCAAAGGTGGAGGTAGGAAAGAACGTCTCAGGTCTGTCACCCTTTGGGGGCTTCAGAGCCACTGGGAATGTACAGAAGTGGATCACATGTGTCCATCCTTCAGTGAGGCCTGCACTTGAATGCAACAAAGTGTGAAGTAGTTACATGGATCACATTAGGAGAGCTTGGGTCTGACCCTTAATTTTCCAGTAGCTATGCGGCCTTAAGAAAGTTAAATGCAAATTTTGAATTTTAGTTTCCTTGCCAGTGAAATGGTAGTAAATATCAACCTTGGAGAAGTAGCAAAGCCTCTGTGAAGAGACCACCATTTGCCTTTTTTCCCTTAGTCATGGAAGAATTAGCTGATATGTTTATGACAGGAAGAAAGAACTTTCCCTGTCTCATTGTGACAAATTTCTAAATGATGCTATCTAAATAGTATGTTGTGTGCCACCCCCGACAAGGCTGCTTTATAACCACCAGTTCATACTGCTATTTTTTCACTCATTCCTACCTCCATTTTGCTACTTAGCCTATGGATGACATATTCTTGAATTCTAAATATGAAGGTCATCACTTAGGGAAAATGGAAAAATCTAGGTCTCTGAAAACGTTGAGAAATCGAAATAGACTAGCTGCTACAGACAGGATGTTTGTATTCCTCTAAAACTCTATGTTGAAATCTAGTCCCCAGTGTAATGAAGTTTAGAAGTGAGGCCTTTGGGAGGTGATTAGGTCGTGAGGTTAGAATTCCCATGAATGGAATCAATGACCTTATCAGAGAAGCTCCAGAGAATTCTCCTCCTGCTCCCACCATGCAGAGACACAAAGAAAAGATGGTCATATATGAACCAAGAAATGGGTTCACTGCTGCCTTCATCTTAGAATTCCCAGTGTCCAGAACCATAAGAAATCAATTTAATTGTTTATAAGCCACCCAGACTATGGTGTTGTTACAGCATCCAGAATGGATTAAGAAATCAGCCCTCAGTATGTACAGTTATTTTCCATTTATGTGAAAGAAAAAAAAAGTCTTGTTTGCATCACCGTAATTTGTGTTTTTCAGCAATTGCAAGCAACACTAATTTTAAAATATATAAAATACCTATAAGTATAGTGCTCATATAACAGAATGCTAAATAAGTAGAATTTGTTTATTGAGAGTGACGGTAGTAGATGGCAAGAGTTCAAATAATACAGACTGAAAAACTGGTGACTTGTTACTTTGCAGTCCTTGGAAAGCAGACGATGAATTAGTCAAGGCTATGACACTAGAATAAATGATAGGAAAAAAAGTATAGTTTTGATAGGGATTTACTGCAATCTACTTTGCAATCTCTTAATGAAAGCTATGAACTCTGGCTTGGGACAGCTAATGTGCAGAAATGGAATTGTATGTAGTTTCTGCATCTGGCCTAAAATCCAAATTAACTGAATCTGTTAATTAGGATCTTCATGTCATTGAAAAGGTCATCTTTGTTACTAAAATTTTAAATAGTGTAAACAAAGTAGGTGAAGCAAGTTGAACAGAAGATTTATGAGGCCCTCAGATTTTCAAGCATCTTCTTTTAAGCATACTTTTCCCAGAAAATAAAAGCCATCTCAAGTACAAAGGTGAGATTAAAGAAAATGTCCTTGACATATAGACCTGTTATTATAGGCGGTTTAATAATCATTGAGACAGCTCACTTTACATGCACATAGGATTCCAACTGCATTCTTTGTGATATTAGGAATGGACACATGATTTGCCTTAGCCAGTAGACTGAAATGAACACCATCAAAACCAATCAGTGATTTAGTATATGTTCATTCTCCATATCTAATAATTCTGGAAACATTAAAAAGCAACTATGCCAACTCAAGTGCCTGAGTGACCACTGTGAAGAGAGATTCCTGTCAACTCTGTCTTTCTAAGCTGCCAAGATTTTTAAGGTTGTCTGTTCCTAACGTTCACTGATCCATACAAGTATCTTCAAGGGAGATTACAGAAACTTGAGGGGGGCGGTGGGCAAAATCCAAATGCTGGTAAATCACAAACCAGAATGGAACTTATAAACTATAGACAGGCATGGTACACCAGTTAGCATTAAACATAAATTTGAAATCCACTATTTTTCTAAGGAAACCATAATCTTGCCCTTAAAAAATCTGTAAATGATTTATTTCTAATACCACCCCTCGACCCTCATACTTAGACTAGCAGGAAGCAGGGTTTGAAAACTGTGCAGTACCCAAGAAAGACAAAATCTCTTATGCCCACCTTCAATGTAGCCAAGTGAAATGTTACATAAGGACTCCCACTAAGACAGGGCCAGGGACCATAAAACTCCCTTCCATAAAACAGAATGAAGGTCTTCCAGACAGACTCATAAACTGACTTTCAGAATAAGGAGCAACTACTACATTCTGGCCCAGTGTCCAGGTGACTGCAAAGTGTGATCTCTCCTCTTTTGAGTCAAACTTCTATGGTTGCAATTCTGTCAATACTCCAAGTGGCATGTTGTGAGTAAACGGGACAAATGCAGCTTTTATCAGCTTCCAGAACCAGTGGAGCCATACTTAAATGGAAAGATTACATGACAATCCCCCTCTGGACTTTGAGAGATAGGTGGCATGCTTAAAGTGTGCAGTTATTTCATTTGGAGAGGTCATGAGCAGTGCAGTGAGAGGGAAGAAGGGTCTATGAGGATATTTACAGGGCTAATAGGATGAACTGTGTCAGAACTCTCACTTTTCCCACAAATCTTTTCTCTTCTATTGTAATAGAAATTTTTCACTAAGCTTATGTGCCCCTAGAATGAAAACTTAAAAGATTTTGTCATATATTCCAGCTTCCCATGCACTGTTTTAAAATTCCAAATGACTGGGTCTCCCTGGTGGCGCAAGGGGTTAAGACACAACCAAAGAAGCTGTCCACAGTCTTTGCAGCACCAGTACGATCCCTGGCCAGCCAGGGAGCAACCCACATGGGGCAGCAGACCTCTCCTGACTTGCCCGCTGCTCCCCTCAGCAGTGTATTTCAGTAGATCCACCTGTTCTGCTCCCCACTCTGTCTCTGGTGAATCCTCTCACCCCCAACACCTCTGGCCTGTACCCTAGCTTTTGTATGCATAAATAAATAAATCTTTAAAAAATAAAATAAAATTCCAGATGATGACACAGAAGCAGACTTTTTATATAGGTCAGTTTCTGGGAACGCTCATTGAAAGACAGCTGGTATATACCTTCCTTTTCCACCTTCTTCTTTGTCCCTTTCCATGTAAATGTGCTTGAATTGTGAAGACCAAATTCTAAGGCCAGCCGTGTTAACACAAGAAGACCAGCTTATATGAGCATTGTGGAACTGAGCAATAATATTGGTCCTGGATCAAGTACGTAGCTCCAGACTTGTTAATGTAAAGATAAATCAACTTATTTCTGTTTAAATTAATGTTCTTTAGGGCTTTTTGGTAGTCATAATTGAAAGTAACCCTTTTCTAACATTAAATGGCATTATGATTATAGTGTCACTGCTATAGAAGTTGTTCAATGCATACATTAAACATATAATATATAAAAAAAAGAATGTGTTGTATGTTTGTATGTCCCAGAGTTATTTGCTCTGCAATTAGAAAGTGTCTCATTAACACCATACTCAAGTTTCAATCAAATTCTGAATCCTTACCTGGTAGGCTTAGTACCTCCACCTCCCTACTGCCCCCTTAAACATACAAATACCTAAAAGTCTTCCAAGAGAGTTCAAGAGTTTCTAGGGTTGAGGAAATCTCCCCTGCACTCAGGACTGGTCTGTCATTCCTCTTTCCTTCAAATATCAACCATTAAGAAGCCTAATGATTGTGTCCACCACCAGACCACTCTCGTGGGACATAGTTCTACTGAATATAGCTGTCCTTTAGTTCTATACCTCTCATTCATCTAACCTCTCTCTCATAGGGGCTGACAGTGAGGTACATTGCAGCATATTGGATTGATGGGAGAGAAATACTCCTTTTGACTGACAGAGCAGGCAAGGAAGCCGTTATTCAAGACTATGGACTTGTGCTCACAGGCCCACACCCATGCCTCACCCCCAAGCTGCTCTTCTCACCTCACACTAAATGGAAGAATTTTGAGGATCTTTTGACCCTATATAACCCACCTTTTCCTATGCATCATGGTGGGGCTTTCATGTGTAACTGCAGTATAGAGTGGGTAGATTTGGGAGGGAGGGGCAAGTTGGGGAGGAAGTGAAGAAGGCGGACCACCCCTGCCTTACACCTCTATTGTTGCTTTTTGTTTTGTTTTACAATTGCTGCTCTCAATAAATCAGATTTTTTTGCAAAACAAAACAACCAAAAAAAAAAAAACCCTATTGAAATAGTGGATAAGATAGCACAAGTCTGTTGAAACAAAGGCTCAAAGGCTCAGTTTTTAAATTGCTTAGATGAGTTAGTAGAAAAGTAGTGGAGGACACAGCAGGGCTCTTGATCCAGGTTATCCAACCACTATGTTAGCTGTTGGCCTTTCTCTAAGTTAGGTTCCTGCCCTCCTAGAGAAACTGGGAGAGGGAGACACTCTTTGCTTGATGGTTACTTTTCCAAGAGATGGTTCCCAAATTAAGAAAGACATCCTGTGATTGTAGAATTGGCCCAAGACTGGGTGAAGATTTAAATCTCAAAGGTACAGAGAAAAAGTTTATAATTACATGTTTTCTAAAGTAAATCTCTTGGGCCACCCTGGTGGCGCAAGCTGTTAAGCACCGCACAATGAAACAATCCACAGCCTCTGCAGCACTAGTTCGTTCCCCAGCTGGCCAGAGAGCAACACACATGGCACAGCAGACCTCTCCTGTCCTGCCCGCTGCTCCCCTCAGCAGTGTATTTCAGACAATCTGCCTGCTCTGCCCCCCACTCTGTCTCTGGTGAATCTTCTCACCCCCCACATCTCTGACCTGTACCCCAACTCTTGTATGCATAAATAAGTGAATCTTTAAAAAAAAATAAAGTAAATATCTTAAGAAAAGGGATGTCAGAAGCCTGGAAACAAGAAGAAACCTGTCTAAGCAAGAGGAATAAGTCCCCCAACTCTGGGAGTGGTCAGAAGAGATCATATATCAACTTCCACTAAAACCTGGCCATGTATTTAGTCAATGATACTAAGTTAGTGGACATAAGGTGGTCACATACAGAAGGAGCATGTTGCATATCACACAGAAGTCACCCTTGGCTCTTCAGATCCCTGTCCAGGGAAGAGACAAGACAGTGGCACAGAAAAACAGTGACACTGCTCCTACATGTCAAGATCTTATCAAATCCAGGAACTTCATGGTCTATTACAGTCCTTTTTAAAAAGTGCCAGCTACATTATTATTCAAAAAGAATTTATACATGCAACCATTGTGTCACTAAGAAATATTTACAGTCATTAGAATCATTAGACTCTTAAGCCAAATACAGTATCCATATTAGCACACACCCTTACACCACAGAACACATGAACACAGGGCCCACCCACCGCAGGATGGCAATATGGACTCCAGGTCTCCATCATAAGAGCAATTCCTTTCCAAACATGCCCTCCCATCTTACCTCCTTTGTTCTTTTTGGCATCTCACCACAATACATTTTCCTTTTAACCCTAGCAGTATGAAGAAAGAACCACTCCAAGCCTATCTCATGCACATGAACACATGCTTAGAGATTGGAAGAGATACACAGGTTGTTCTTACTACTTATTCTGCCCCAGCCCTGAAATACAATCCAGCTGAATGATCAGCTAATGTGGGCTGTGGATTAGCTAAAATTTGTTTGGTTTAGTTTTGATTCTCTAGGACATGGGTTCAGGCCAGAACAGCTCCACAAACGTCTCCCATGATCTTTGGATAAAAAGCTGTGGAAGGCATATCTTTTCTTAGAAAATTTAGGAGCCCAAGGTGAAAGACCAAATATACAGGCAGATGTCAAGACTCAATGCAATGCCCAGTTGCAAACATCCATCAAATTAGTCACAGCCATGGCCAACACCACAGGGGAGGGCAAATGTACTCTTCTCACATAGGTCAAAAAGGTATGAATGTTCCTGATTAACAACTCAGTTCACAATAGAAATTTTCTTCAAGGAGATATGTCCTGTAGACTCTTGATACTGAGTTCAAACGTTTCTTCTTTCAACCTACCTGACATGGAGAAGTCATCTGATTTAAAGAAAAGAGGAGAAATTGTTGTGGGTATAGAGGTATGCACATTATAAAAGACTTAGCAAGAAATCTGTTCTCTCTAATGACCACGGAAGACTGGTGTGGGGGTCCGTGCTCAAGCCTGCTGTGTTTGAGGGCCAGCTGATAAAGGGAAATAACAGAGGATAATATAGGAAGGGTTCACCACCACCACTCCTGAACACAGGCCAATAATCTGGATTAGATTAACATCCTTTATTGCTGTCATTCAATCTTTTCTCACAAATGCTAATGAAGCATTAGCTTCCTGGAGGCTCTGAGGAAATTGTTGGCATAGGAGTAGGTAAACCCCCTTATTTACTGAAACTAGATCTTCAGATTTACAGACTCAATACTTGATGAACTGAAAGCAAAGTGCTTGGCTACTGGTTCTCTTCAGTCCATTGTTTTCAGCAAACCTCTCCTGTCATTTCATTTATTTGCTGTGAGAATTCCGGAAAATGTGTTTTCTTCTGTTCATTTACTGATGCTTTTTGAATTGATGCCCCAGCTGTTCTCCGTGCCTGCTCTTCTCTTTAGCTCAAATCAAACTGTTTATTTCTTTAAAGCCAAAAGCTTCCACAGAGAGCTAAGCAACTATTTCTATGTATCTAGAGAATTGTATGTTTCTGTGCTATAAAATTTGGGAGAGGGAGTTTAATAAGAAACTTAAAAGACTTGCAACTCAAAATGTCCTATTCAGTTCAAACTTCACTCTCCTGTTTCCTTTTGGACTATAAGCAATAATGCTAAACCCAACTTACTCTAATTGCAATGAAGTCTTTAATTACAAGAACTCTAACTACCCAAAACTCAGGTCTTCTGGAATTTAGGCTAAGCTAATGTATCAAGAAATATATGCAAGAGGCTAGATCAGAGACTTAGATCAATTTTTTTCAGAAAGTCCAAGTCCAGTCGGAGCCTTAAAGTTCAAAGCAGTTCATAATTATATCCGAATCAGCTTCTAATATCTGCTTTTAAAAGTATGAGCTTAAATGATTCTATACTAAGGATAGTTCATGTATAAATGCATTCCCAATTAACCCACCAGTGACATTTTTCCAATATCCTGAAGTTAGATTTATCTTCAATTTTTCTGTATATGCAATTTTTTATAACTTTCTCCCAGAGTCCATAAATGGGTGTATGCCCTTCATAATATTCAAGGATTTCCACTTCTTTACTGATTGATTGATGTGCTTTTACTATGCAGTCTACCTCCAATTCATTCAAGGTGTTGACAACTCTCCAATCAACAGAAAAAAATTCAACATCAAACAGAATACTCTTCTTTGAAAATGTTTAAATAACCTCAGTACCACATAACCCACAACCTTTTCTCAGCCATTTCCAGTCAAATCCTTCATGACACCAAGTAATGGCTGAAAGAGAATGCAAAGTGAGTAATCTCCTGTAGTATATTGATATCAAGCAAATTCAGAAACACACACTTGCGATAGTCCCTACTCTCTTGGCTTACTTAGACTATTAAAAATCTATGATAGGTACACTATTTAATACTAAAATAGTAAATATATACATACATATGCATCTCCCATATGCCATTTCCAAATGGGCATTTCACACCCAGTAACCACTCTCCATGGGCAGAGGTGACAGGTATTGGATAGTCTAACTTCTTCCTCTGCTCTCCTCAATAGATTCACCTAAGATCAGATGATCAAGTGTCCCTTACACCCATGGGCACCACCTTGGTTCCATGTGCCTTACCTATTGTTCCAGCCACTGCCAAAGGACCAGTTTCATGAAGACTTTAGTAGCTTTACCAGGTGATTTGCAGGTACCTCCCAACCACACAGTACCACTCATACTTTTTTCATCTATTCTGGGGAGTGAGAAACTTTGCCCAGATCCAGGTACACATGCATGAGCCCTCAGGAGTGCAGAAGAGTCACTCCAGAACCATGATGATCACGTGGATGGAATCATTGCATGAAAGCTTTTCCTTTTCCCTTCCCAGTTAGGCAGTGTTGAAATGCATTTTATGAGACTCAGGAGTTCTGCAAAATCTGACAGTTAACCATAGCAATGATCAACTCCAAAACACACCCTTCACTCTCTGGTCTTCCTCCTTCCAATATCTCTCTCCTGTTCTAAGTCGATGCTCTCAATGAGCTAACCATCTTCATGAACAACTTGGTCTCAGTCTCTTCCCTCTGAACAAGAGGTCAGTCTTTTTTAAGGAAGCCAAATGTTTAAAGCCAGACCAAATGATATATACTATACTGCACTTGTCTGTCTCAGATACAATAGATATATTTTAGGATGGTTTTCAAATATTGAAGATATGTAACAGCAACATTTTTCCACTCTATTCCAGGAGGTAGGTAATTCAATTATTTTTAGTATTTAAAATTTTATTTTGCAACAGATGTTCTTTAGCAATGTGCTGAATAATTTACTTTGTGTCATAGTTTTTTTTTTTTTTTTTCTAGAAAACATGTTTAATGCCATGCAGAATGTAGCTCCAACATCTTTTAATCCCTTTCTGACTACACCCTGGGGATTTGGAGCAAAGATGTGCTCATCTACAGAACTTCATTTCTGTCTTTCAGGCAACTGTGGGCTCTGTTCAGTGAGATCAAAGAGTAAGAGTACAGGTCTCCAGGAGTTCCTTTAAAGGAAAGGACTATAGGTTTCTCATACTTCTTTCCCTTTCTTCTTGATGCTTTGCTAGAAATTGGCTGTGGAGAGTGGATATCCAGCAGCAACTGGACCATGAGGAGACTTTGAGAAAGGAAAAGAAGAAGACATGCAGGAGCAGAAGTTGGAAGTGACCATGAAATGCCAGCTCTAAATTGTTCACTTTCAGACTTGTTACATAAGGAGAAAATCCAAGTGACCATTATTTGAGGTTTATCTGTCAAAAATAATCCTAACTGATAAAATCTCACATACAGAAATTACAGGCATGTGTTCATTAATGCATTGGTTCTTATGGAGGGTGACAATGTTCTCAAATATACTTGGAAATGTTGACACATTTTTGGTTGTCGCAACATGAGGATACTGCTACTGGCATCTTGTAGGTAAAATTCAAGATAATACTAACCATTCTTTAAAGCACAGTCTTAATGACAATTATCTGGCTTAAAATATCAATAATGCCAAGTTGAGAAATTGTGCATTACTTTAACCAATGTATCCCGTCTTCTCAATACAGATCTACTAGTCTATACAAAAGTTACCTTGGAATAAACCCATTTTGTTTGTTCATCTCCTTTGCTTTTAAAAGCCTGCTTAATGTTAGTTTCATTCCCTCCTTATTTCAGCAGGATTTAAGATTTGC
The DNA here is from genome assembly GCF_964194135.1 of Talpa europaea. NCBI lineage: Eukaryota > Metazoa > Chordata > Mammalia > Eulipotyphla > Talpidae > Talpa > Talpa europaea. The sequence goes on from NC_140075.1 coordinate 106,490,405, forward strand.
AATGTCATAGAAGGACATATTTCCCTGACAATTCTTTTAAAATTTTAGAGAGTTCTTAATCACAGACAACAGAACAAAGCAAGATTTAATTTTAGGACGACTGAAAGAAATGCCACATATAACCCAGTTCTGCTCACTTCATTGTTTTCTTTCTATAGCTGAAGACATTTGCCACCATAGGAGGTGATGGAACATAGTCAATTATTCTCCCTGTTCTTAAGACTTAAATATTTTCTATTCACTTTTCTTACAAAAAAAGGGAAGGTATTTATCATAGAACATTTAGAAATTATTATTGAGCAAAGGGAAGAAAATTGCAGCCATTCATTATCTCAAAAGGCCGAAATTGTTAACTCAGCAATGTCTATGCTTCCAGATTTTGCATCCACATGTACTAGTACACAAATGAGACTATATCATACCTCTTCTTTGAAACCGTTATAATTATTTATATATCTTTCAAAAGCCTGGACCATCCTCCTTCTCTTTTGTAAGGGAAAAGTGGGTTGTCACACTTCTAAATATAAATGAGTACACATATCCGCTATGAGGAAGACCAGCCTCCCTAAAACCTCGGAGTGGGATATGGGTGGGGGAATGGAGAAATTTTCTTAGAAACTTATATGTCTATAAGGCCTGTGCTCTTAAACAACAAACAACCCATCATTCTAATATTGTTTGCAGCATATTCTATTGCTTAGAAATTGCAATCTAGCCATTTATCTCCTCAAATACACACTCACAAGCATATGTACATGAAAACACAAACACATACACACAGACAGACACACACACACACCAAATTACCCTTAACTAGGGGGAAAAAAAATGGGTCTCCCTGGTGGTGCAGCAATTTGAGCTCCATGCTGTGAAGCTATTTGCAGCCTCTATGAGCGCGAGTTCAATTCCTGGCCGGCCAGGGAGAGGCCCACATGGCGCCGCAGACATCTCCTGCCTCGCCCGCTGCTCCCCTCAGCAGTGTCTTTGGTCACTCTGCCTGTTCTGCTCCCATTCTGTCGCTGGTGAATCCTCTCACCCTCCTGTGCCTCTGGCCTGTACCCCAGTTCTTATATAAATAAATCTTTAAAAAAAATTTCAAGGTTTATACTTAATACATTTCCCAGTGAAGCCTGTGAGAAGACATACCTAAAGTCATATAAAAAAGCTCCAAGTAGAGAAAGAACCCCCAATTTACTACTAATTTAAAGAGTCAATTGAAAGCTGTTAGAAGATAGCTTAGGAGAGGAGCTGCCTCACCTGGAGAAACAGGTTAGTGATATAATTGGCACTTACCACACTGAAATGCTCTTAAAGGAAAGAAAATCATAATTTTGTGAATTATGAAAATTCACAAAAAATCTGTAATTTTGTGAATTAACACCATGTTCCATGACATTTTGCATGAACTCACCAGGAGATGATCACAGCAGTTAGGTACTGCAGCGGGTCTGCTGGGCCACAGTGCCTAATTAGCAGCACTGTTCACCTTGTCTGGGTGATGCTAACGAGCTACACCTAGGTGTCCAGACAGTGAGCTCGGGAGGGGTGTCCTTCCAGGGGTTTGCTTGACTATGTTGTCTTATTGTGGAAAGGGGAGAATCCATCTTACTCAAGTTTGAGTCTGAACTATTAGCAATGACTTGAAGTCATTGAATCATTTTATTTTTTTCTTATTTTTAAAGAGGAACATTTATGTCCCCCTATGCCTATGACTGGTCTAGAGAACTTTAGTCATGTGGAACAAGCACTGGCTTGCGGATTTTGGTTTTACTTTCTGATGTAAATAAGGCCACAGACTTCTCTGGAATATGCAGAATCATGGTTAATACATAAAACAGTCAACATTGGTAGACTGAATGAAATACTTTAGTTCACACTAAATTAGAGGGACAAAACTGCCCAATAGAAAACTGCTTTGTCCCCAGTGTATCACTTTACTGTTACAGGATTCTGTTTATATGGATGCTAGTTCACAATTCCAAGTTGTAGAGAACTTGGATCAATGGAAACATACTGCATACACATATGAAAATGAATCGTGGAAGACTCCCCCCCATCAATGACTCTTGGGCATGGAAGGGTCCCTAGAATATTCTATTCTGATAATAAGAATGTTTTATAGGTCTCTTAATTTTTAAGCCACTTTGTAAAAATCTGACCAGGTAAATTTATCCTAACAAGATTTTGGTGAAAACCTTTTTTCCTCCAGGTGGTAGGCAGAGTAGCTGAGGTGGGTCATGTTCACATTACATATTTACATGACTGACCCCAATAAAACCCACCAACAATCAGGTGGTGGGTTACACGGAGAAGTGCATTCCTATGCAACTCCACTGGAAGGAGACAACTGGGAACCTTCCTGTGTGCCTTTTACCTTTGTTGATTTTTACCTGTGTTTTTGCTATAATAATAATAAAGAGTCATGAGAATAATAGCTTCTGAGTCCTGTAAGTCTTCTAGCAAATCATTTGAGCCTGAGGTTGGTTTGGGGACTCCTACCACACCTCCATTTGCATATTTTCAACATGCTATATCTGGATTTTTCTTTGAATTAGTTATATCTTGATTCCAACTGGTGAATTAAATAAAAATTTTAACATGTAATTAAAATATAAATCATTATTTTACCTTTAAAAATACCTTTTATAGAAGCAAAGTTACTTAACATAAATATTTGGAGCTTCTAGGGTAAAACAAACCAATATTCTTTTTCCTTCCAACTTTGCTGCTGGTTAATATCTTAAGTCTAAGTAAATTCCTCTAATTACCATGTGGAAATAAAGTATAATCAAAACATATGTTCCATAGCTAACATCTCCTGATTAGCAGACTCACAGGAGGCTGATTCAGTGAGACTCTAGTGACAGACCCTCATCACTTAGAGAAGCCCAGGGGACAAGGTTGTCCATTTAGAAGAGGGTCACAAGACCCCAAAAAGCTGCACTGATATTATTCCACTATCAAATTCACTGAATTCTTACACCTCATACATGCAATTTCCATAGGGGATATACAAACTTCCAAAGCAACCACCCATGTTTAACACCTTTATTTCACCAATGGAAAATTATTTCTAACACCCCTTATGCTAATAATAAACAATCTCTCCTGTGTAAATTTCCCTGTAAGAGTGCTAAGTTACCACCTCTAAAGGCGTTGATTTCTGGTTGGGGTGTTTTATAGGATATGCTATTTAACCTCCTCTCAAGTGTGGATTCCTGAATAGGGTACTGTAAACACCAACTAACCCTGGGGTGTAAATTAGAGTTAACTTGCATATACAAACATATCACATTGTTAAACCCAAAAAGCCTTAAAATAAATTTCACACAGACAATAAAATAGCAGTGCTAGGAGGAACATCACAAACTCAGAGCAATCTTAATCTTTGTATCTTCTTTCAGGCATGCTTGTTTTCCTCATCTATTTCTTAAATATTAAAGATCTTGAGCATCTACTATACATGAATAGTATACATTCATATATATATATATGGGAGCATGGGCATGGCACCTGCTTGTGGGCACCTGGAGTATGGTTGTGTGCACATAGGAAAGTGTATACACCTGAGCCTAAAGCCTGTGCTAAATGTGGAGGACGAGGAGCATGGGTACAGAGGCAAGACAACCAGAGGATGCAAGAGAGAACACAAGAGAGCCCAAAGAGCATAAAGATTCATGGGGTGGGGGGCTGGGAAGCTTGGTTGCCTGCCTCTCAGCCCCCTACTCCTGCCTAACCCATGCCTGCCTCCCTGCATATGCCAGCCTCCCTGCCTGGTGTGGCTGTGCACCTGGTTCCCTGAGAGCATTAAAGTCAGCAAAACCCACTGAGGGCTCCAGGACTCTCTTTATCCATCCAAATCAATAGGGAGCCTGCCTTTTGCTTGCTGGCACAGGACATCTTTACTTCATAACAAAATTAACATCAACAAGTATGACTGTATGACAATCACTACAGTAAGTACACATGTGCCCCATCTCATTTGCTCAAAAATTCCAAAAATTTGGTAGTTTAATACACAAATTTAGGAAGAGAAATTACTTAGTAGGTAAAAAGTAAATATTATAGTGAGATTTGAGCTAAACTTTTCACTTTCACTTTCTAATTCCTGCTGTCTAGTTGATAAGTCACTAATGCAAAAAGATAAAATGACTATTAGATGAGCGTGGGATGGCTAAGGAAGGTAAGATCATGTGCTCTGAATTGATTGAAACTAAATTCAAGAATATTAGGTTTTGGTTGAACATTAAGCAATATTAAAAGATTTGTGCAGGTGAAAAGAATGAAGAAAGTCTCAGAAATATTCAGAATTAGAAAACAGTGAATTGATTAGGTATGGCTAGAGCTAGGGATTTTAAGAGAAGAAATACATGTAAATTCATATGGAAATAATTATTTACTGACAAGTACCCATTATTCTAGGTACTAGAGATTGAGTGGTGAATAAGATGGACAAAAATACCAGCCCCCCTCAACATGCTGATAATTTAGTTGCCAACACAGTGAGGAAAGGATGGACAATTCAATAAATGTGCTGAAAACAAGTGGCTGATGACACAAAGTAAATAATAAATAAAATCCCTATGTCACATAAAATACATAAAATCCATTTAAGATAGCCAAACTTTAAAATTTAGATTAAATAACATTTCCATATTCTGTTGCAAAATAACTTCATAATGTTGTAGTCACAAGCCACGTAGTACATAACAAAATTAACATCAACAAGTATGACTGTATGACAATCAGTACAGTAAGTACACATGTGCCCCATCTCATTTGCTCAAAAATTCCAAAAATTTGGTAGTTTAATACACAAATTTAGGAAGATGCAGTCTGGGATTGATGACACATACGCTTCATCCACCTTTGAGGGTAATGCCCCAGTCCACAGAGGTAATCTCACTGCTGTCACCTAGACACTCTGGCCTCCATAGCCATCAAAGTAACAAGAAGACCCCTGAAACTTTCCTGGGTTCCCATACAACAGAGGACACTCTGCCACCATATATACTAAGGCCAAAACCCTTTGCACATTGTTGGGAACCAGTGGATTGCAAGCTCCACATACGGTCTCTGGTCCCCTCCCTTCCCCATAGATGGGTTCTTTGACCCTGACACTATTCAAAAGCAAACAGGGGCTCCTGTCCGCAGCAGGCGGGCACAGCCTGGGACCTGGAGACCCCAGCTTTCCCCTTGACAGCAGCCCATCTTCACACGGTAGGGAACGTCTAGTGCTCTCACAATGACTTCCATAATTCTAACAGATATGCACTGCACCCTGCATGTTCCTTTGCACAATCTACACCTGCTTTCACTAGATCCGTCCTCATTTGGATAAAGGATACTTTGAGAGGCTCGCTTGCTTTTATTCCCTTCTGAGAGTGCTGGCTCTCGATTCCACCCACACTGGCTACCAATGTGAAAAGGCATGAATTCGGCATCCTGCATCCAGTGCCAGAATCGCCAAAAGGGACCCAAGGGAGGACCAAGGGGCATTTTTTTCAGTAGCAGACCCCTCATTCGGCCGTGAAACACCCGTCGCCATCAGGACCATGAGCATTTACATTAAACATGGCGGTACCTGCAGAAAGTGCAGTGTATGTTCGCCACTTACTCACCATCTCTGGCACATCTCCCGCAGGGGCCATTGTCCAGTCCAACAGGGAGTGGTCATGCGCCCCGACTGCCAGCTGAGCCGCAGCCTGTGTCTCACGATGGTGCAGAGTCACTGAGGCGGGTTCCTACCGGTAAAGGCAGGATGGCCACAGGAGAGGTTCTCTATGATCCGAGCAGATGGGGTAAAGGAGTCCTGGAGCCCTCAGTGGCTTTTCAGGCTTTTATTGGGATTTACCAGGTACACAGCAGGCAAGGGGTACAGGGGCCGGGAGGCTGGCAGGCCTCCCAGCCCCCAGCAAGTCTTCACTCTATCTGGGCTCTCCATTCTTCTCTGCTGGTCTCTGCGTGTCTTTCGCTCTCTTCTTCTCTGCTCTCTGCTCATGATTCTCCTGGCATCCCTCCTGGCCGCCCTTATAAGCCCATTCTCTCAGCTCAGCCTACGCATGCCCACACCCCACTCCAGGTGCCTGCCATCAGGCATGCATTAAGGACTGCAGGGATCCATCATCAATCCTAATGGCGGGAGGGCAGAAAAGCCTGATACTTTTTTATTTACCCTACAATCCCTCTCCTGTGCTGTGCAAAGGAGTCTGTTCACCCCCAGCACCCACAAACTCAGCAGCCAAAATGCCAAGGGGTCTCCTGGTTTCTGATGGAAACGTTTACCCATGTCTACCAGGTCTGCTTGGCTTGGTGTAGGGGCAATACATGAACCCCATCATCTGTGTTGTCCCTGACCCCCCCCCCCAGGGCCACGGGCTGCTGTTGTGTCATTTTCTGGTGGAGTGTAGGGCCAGCCTCCTCCTCTCTGGAGTGGTGGATCTCTCTGGATCTCTTCCTCCAGAAACCTTGAACATTTCTGCAGGGGCTGTGTCTCATACAGCAGTTGCCAGACCTTTATTCCTCTCTGTGTAGACTCTCGCAGAGCTGTGAGAAACACTCACCCCCTAGCCCCTGGCGCCCCGTGGGCACTGTCTCTGTCCCAGGTCCCTTCCACTCAGCACAGGGCCTGTTCCAGCTGCCACGGGGATATGGCTACCCCTGGCCATTCATTGGAGGTACACACTGGGAGAAGCCAGTCACCCCTTAGTCCCTCTCCAGGTCTCAGAGGGCTCCTTACCCATCTGTGCCACTTGTTTTGCAATCATCCCAGGTCGGGTAGGTTCATTGTCAGTTCTCATAGACAGAAAAGATAATTTTGGAGGCTGCAGTAGATTTTCACAGGCCTTTAATGCTGAATCAGGGGACAGACCGGCTTTCTCAGTATTTCTCTGGCTGTTATCTGTCCGCCCGCCTCAGTGACACCAACCTTATAGCCCCTCATCCCTCAGCACAGGTGTCCTCATTTACATATGCGCATGGCCGTGTTCTCTGGACCCAGGTGTCCATAATTACAGGTGTACATGCGCACAAGGCCACAGGTGCAAGTCAGCTGCTAATGGCGGGAGGGCAGAAAAGGTCTGATAACTTCATTTAGCCTACACACAGGCATGTGTGTTCTTGTGTATCTGTGTATGATTTTAAAAGCATATCTTACTTTCTGGCACTAAAAGACCCTCCAGGCTCATTTTGTATCTGTCACTCCCAGTCCGAGAACCAGTCATGACTCATAGGACTCATGATTCTTTTTATTGAGAATGATATTAGAAATCAAGATCCAGATGCTAAAGATGACTGTTGATACAGAGCTGTACGGTATCACATACTTAGAATGCTGTTGTCGAATTCCAGGGATGCTACTAAGATGATTACTTTACGAAGCAAAGCACTACTAAATTATATTAAGCATGCTAAATTTATACTTAAAATTATAGTAAACATGTTCAGTTTATCGATGTAAATTCAAGTAAAAAGATAGTAAACAGGTTTAATTTACAAATGTATTTCATTCAAAAGCTTCAAGATAATCGTTAAGAATTACTAGGCTTTCATAAATATATTAATATTTTACACTAAACTTAAAGCCCAAGAAATTAATTTTATAAGATTATCAATTATTAATATCCCCAAATAATTTTTCAAAACAGTCTTGTTTTGAAACCTTAAAAGCACCCAAAATAATGCAGCAGAAACCTGAATGCACAACAAACACATGAAAAGATATGTATTTTCACCAGTGCATTAGTTTTCTGCAACTGTTTTATGAAAACTCAGTGGCTCTAAACAACACAGTGTATTACCTTTCAGTTCAGTAGGAGGCCTGACGGAACTAACTGGATAAGATGAAGGTTGCAGAGTAAACTTCAAAGCTCTAGAGGAGAATCTATTTCCTCACCCTTCCCAATTTTCAAGAGGCCACTTACTACTTTGTCTTATCCTCTCCCTCTATCTTCAAAGCTAGCAACTTCAGGCCAAAGCTTCTTCTCTCTGCCTTCTCTCTAGCTCTCTTCTTCAGCCACTTTTAAGAACACTTGTGATTAAATTCGATCCACGTGAACAATCCAGTCTACCCACATTGTTTCAATGTCAACTGGTAACAACAGCAATTTCACCTGCGACCTTCAATCTTTTGCTACTCAATGTAGCATATTCCCAGGTTCTGGTGATTAGGAAGTGGCCATTAGGAAGGGTGTCAATATTTTATTTACCGCAATTGGTAATGGTGGGATACATTAAAACAAGATTCACATACTTTCAAAAACTGCCAAAGAAGAGTATAGGTAAAAGTGGGACACCCATATAGCAACATATTATATAATAATTAACATGTAGAAAACAGAACTACATGTATAGATCAAATAGCCATTTACCATAAACATAATATAAATTAGTAAAACATCCAGATAATTACATGATTTATGTAACAGTTTAAATACACACATGCATCCGTAGATGTCTATTACACACAATTCTTTAAAAGGTAAGAATATTAAATTACAAATGGAAACTGAAAATTTCGGTATGCAAATGAATGTTTATTTGATTGAAAAAGAAAACACAAATAATTACCAAAGTCACTACTTTTTAACATTCCCCCCAAAGGCAAGTTATAAAAAATGCTTTCTGATTGCAACCTGGTGTTCCCTCATCACGTTCAATCTCCAAGGAATTCAGAGCCAAGTTTTGGAGGAGGGAGAAGCTGACATTCATTTGTCTTTAAGAAAAGTCCACTTCAGCACTTACAAGTGAAATAAAAGCATAAACCCATGGTGCTTATTGAAACTGTAACACTTTTGTTCCTTAAAATTAATGATTTATTTCCATTTAATAACTAGGTAAACAAAAATAAATTATTCAAACAACTGAACCACAGGTTTCCCACACTACAGACACAGCATCTTAAACTCAATTTTTTTTTTTTAAAGATGTATTTATTTATACAAGCACTGGATACAGTCAGAAGCGTAGGAGGGTGAGAGAATTCACCAGAGCCAGAGCGGGGAATAGAACAGGCAGACCGACAACAGGGGAGCAGCAGGCACGGCAGGAGAGAACTTCACCGGTGGCCTGGGATCGAACCGGCACTGCAGAGGCTGCAGGCAGCTTCGCAGCCCAGCGCTCAACCACTGTGTAGGGTAAGGGGGAAAAAATCAGGCTTTTCTGCCCTCCCGCCATCAGGATAGATGAGGGAACCCTGTGATCCTGAATGCATGCCTGATGGCAGGCACCTGAAGTGGGTACACCTGTGCTAAGACTGTGCTTTTTAAGGGCGGTGTTATGGGGACACCAGTAGACGTTGAAGCAGTACAAGCTGAAAGAGAAGCCGAGAAAGAAGTAGCAGAAGCTGAGAGAGAAGTGGAGAATGCCAGAGAGCCCAGATAGAGTGAAGACTTGCTGGGGGCCTGGGAGGCCTGCCAGCCTCCCAGCCAGCACCCTGCCTGCCATATGCCTGGTGAACCCCAATAAAAGACCTGCAAAAAACCCACTAAGGACTCTGACTCCTCCTTTACCCGGTCTGCATGGGATCAGAAAACCTGCACCATGTCCTTTCCTGACCTTTACACACTGCAATGCCAGGGAAGGCCCTTAAACTCAACAATTTATCCCCTTTTCACCATCTTTCCAACCAAGCCAGTTCTCCCTCTTGAAGGTCTTGTCTTCGCTAACACTACTTTCTCCTGAGCACCTGGATTCTTGCTCTAGTTTCCTAATATTCTCTCTATCCATCCTTGCTTCCAAAATTCTATTCTGGACAGAGCAACCCAGAAGTTCTTTTAGAATGTGGATCATACTGTAACGACAGAAAGGCTCAGGGCAGGATCTCTATGACCAGAGCAGACGGGGTAAGGAGGAATCCTGGAGCCCTCGGTGGCTTTTGCAGGCTTTTATTGGGTTTACCAGGTACATGGCAGGCAGGGGTGGCAGGGGCCAGAAGACTGACAGGCCTCCAAGCCCCCAGCAAGTCTTCACTCTTCCTGGGCTCTCCGGCGTTCTCTCATGGCATTTGCTTCTCTGCTCCTTTTGCTCTGCTTCTTCTCTTGTTCTTTTTTGCTCTCGTTCTTTTGCTGTTCCTTTTACTCTGCTCTTCCACTGGCGTCCCAGTGACGCTGCCCTTATAAGCCCAGTCTCTCAGCCCAGGTGCACCCACCTATGCATGCCCACACCCCCACTCCAGGTGCCCGCCAGCAAGCATGCATTCCGGACCAGAGATCCATCATCAATCCTAATGTGGGAGGGCAGAAAAGCCTGATAATTCACTTACCCTACACATACTACATCACTTCTCTTTGTAAAACTCTCCAGTGGCTTCATATTTCACTTAAAAAAAAAAAAAAGCTCCAAAGTTTTTCCAGCTGCTTTGTTGATGCTCCGAGTGTTCACTCTTACAGCACATGGTAGTCGGGGCGTTCCCCAGACAGCTGCATCCTCGTCCCTTCACTTACTTTGAGCTCATAAAACATCAATTATGAGAGGATCATCTCCAGCCCAAACCACTTTATTGAAAGCAATTCCATACTCCCCCTATCTTTCAGCTCAATTTCTCTTTTATTACTCATCACCACCTAACACATATCTAGTGGTTGATTCCCTACCTGTCTCTCCCCCAAGAATATAAGGTACAGAAGAGCAGGAATTGCCCATCCACTGAAGCAGCCTTGTACACATAAAGAACACTCTATAAATATTGGTTTATGGGAACTTACTGAGTGAATGAATGACTACTCCAATTTGGAGTAAGTTTTTTAATATTGCTAAAGTAGGAGGACTCAGGATAGAGAGCATTTCCCCAGATGTGAGAAAATGGAAAAAAGAGAACTGCAGAAAATGTGATGTCCCAGTAAGGGGGTCATGGCAATAAAGAGAAGGTCACTGTGTGAATGCAGCAAGAGACACAATTGCAAGACAAGTGTACGTGGAAACAAATGTGGTTGGTTTCTCTGGGTGTCAGGTTTGTATGAAGAAGCTAGTCTCATAATGCTTTTAAAGTAGGCTGGAAACAGGCTGTGCAACATCTAAAATGAAAAGTAAAGTATTGATCCAATTGCCAAACTTTGATGGTGAAGTTACCTTAAAAATCCATAGAATCAGAGCGAAACTTCAGAAGAATACAGTTTTGTGAAAGATGAAATAGTGAAGTCATGAGAATCTGAGTAGGTTGGAAGTTATTTAATGCAAGAAGTCATAAGGATTTGAGATATCTGTAGCTTCGATGACTCATCAGAAGTATTTACAATAAGTCACATTAACCCTGGCTGAGTGTTAAAATTCTTGGAAGCTTTTGAACCACTCCAAGCCTGGACCGCACCCTAAGTCTATTAAAGTTGAGCATTTAGTATATTACCCACATATTAGGTAAAAACCTCCCCAGTTGATTCTAATATGCAGTCAGAGCTGAGTATCATAACTGTCAGGCCTCATACTGGCCTGCTAGCCATCCCATGCTCGTCGCCACATGTAGGGCCCCAGCTTCAAGCTCACCAGGTTCTCGAGGGCAGCAGATGAGAAAGCAGGTTATGAAGCCCACAGGGAAGAGCAGGAACAAGTCTTATTGCAGCCACAGGAGAATCATAGGCAGCAGCAGCCTTAGCTGTCTGGCTGGCCTGGTGGAAACAGCCTGGCCTCATGACTTGGGGGGCAGCAGTCCCATGCTGGTCCCCATGGTGGCAAGCCCCTGGGCCCCCTCAGGCTCTCAGCCCATTGGGCTCCTTTTGGGCCCCCAGCCCTGGCAGCAGAAGCAGCAGTGGCCTCTTCAGCAGCTGGGTGCCTGCCGCAGCAGTAGCCCCATGCCCTGTGAGTGGCCCGTGAGAGGCAGCCCCCTAAGAAGCCCTATTAGCTTTTATATCTTTTATAGACAGCTGACACAGGGCCAAATTTAGGCCTACTTCACAGAAGTATATTTTGTACATGCAAACTATACATCAAGGGGGACCTCCCTGGTGGTGCAAGGAGTTAAGCGTCAGCACTATGAAGCTATCCACAGCCACTGCAACACGAGTTTGATCCCTGGCCAGGGAGGTGACCCACGTGGCGCAGCAGACCTCTCCTGTCTTACCCGCTGCTCCCCTCGGCAGTGTATTTCAGTCAATCTGCCTGTTCTGTTCACCCCTCTATCTCTGGTGAATCCTCTCACCCCCACACTTCTGGCCTGTACCCAGTTCTTGTATGCAGAAATAAATAAATCTTAAAAAACAAGGTTACATATTTACTGCCTCCTACACATGCTGACTATATCTCAAGGCGATGTGTTATGAACCAGGCCAGCTGTGCTGAAGGTCACGGGGTAACACACACTCAGAAACTCCAAGAATTAAACTCTATAATTTTCCCATAGGCCCTACATTAATAAACAGAGGAATTTAATTTAACCAGAGAATCACTGATTCTCAGAGTGCTGGCCTCCTCGGCATTAGCTGGCAAATGTTAGAAACGCAAACAATTTTTAATTTGTCCAAATCCAAACCCACTCAGACCTACTAAACTGGCCAGGGGTGGGGCCTATTTCCTAATGTGCCCCCAGGTGCACACTGAGGTGTGATGACCACTGGCTTAGGGTTGCCAGGTTTAGCAGATAAAATTACAGTGTGTTCCCTGGTATATGTGCGTGCTAAAATGTCACCTGCTGTTTATCTGACGTATAAATATAATTGGGTACCATCCAATTTATCTGCAAATCCTAACTTAAAGGGATAGATTATTATGAAAGCTGATTCTTTAAATGCTGGGCAAGAAATGGCATCATCAAGTTATAAAAGACGGCGTTAACAGAAGAACGTAGCTTTGTTGGGATGATTGTGAATATTACTGCAAACGCCCTGGAATTAAATTGTCTGGGGAAGTCCAGGTGAAGGAGTTGACCCAGGTAACTGAGGTACCTCACCCTCTCCCCATCTTGGAGTGTACATGTCACTCTCCTCACACACTAAGTCCTTTAACAGCACAGCCCTGACATAGTAATGTGTTTCTGAGACCACCTCACCTTATGGGTGACTGAACCCTGTTAATGCCTCTATATAAATTTTTAAGATTCTCTCAAGCAAATGCAGAGATCTACCTGTCTGGTGGCCTCCCCCAAACCAGTCTCATGAATAAAATCCCTTGCTATTAAACCTGCCAGCTACCAATACAGACTGGTCAGCCTTTCTTCAGTTTCTTCTTAAGCTCTGTGAATGCCAGCCAGTTTTAGATTTAACCCTGGAAGGCCCTGAGTTTGTGAACCAAGAAGGCATCACACGGGCTATACTGGAAATAAACAGATACAGATATTTGTGTAAATACAGTAACAAAGAAAGTGATTATCATAGGAAAAGATTTTAAAACTCTGAACTTCGGGGGACATATTTATATTAATGAGAGAAAAGAGAGTAACAAGCCAGTGAGATGCAGAAAATGTGCTTCTTAATGTATTTCCTGCCAATTTCTGTGTGATCACTATGTTGTAGACTATTAATCAATAGTCTGATATATGTAAAAAGGTACAAGTAAGTTCTTTGAGGGCAAGGACCATAAACATTATACTTCAAAAAAGTAATCACCATAATCCTAGCACATTAATATACAGACCAGGGTTAGTCAATTAACTTTCAATTAATCTTCTTCAAGTGAATGACTGACTGGATTAATAGTCGGGAATGAAATGAGAGTTATTTTTGTCATTAAGATATAGTTTGGAATGGAAATGTGCCTATCTTTGCAGGATGAAATGTCTTAGTGTTGGACTCAACACAGCAGCAAGTAGTTTGCTTGGAAGGGAAGGTAATAATAGCATGCTTTCTATAGGGTATGGCACAAAAGAACCAAAATAGCTTAATAAACCATGACACAGGATATTAGAATGAAAAGTAGGTCTCTGAAAGGACATGAGAAAATTATAAAACAGTCAAGCTGGAAAAACAATGATATATAGAGTATTTATTTCCTGAATATACTTGGGCTTTAAAGGACAATAAATGTACTGTCAATGCATTTGGTGGAATGCTTTTGTCCTGGAAGATGCAGATGTTGTGCTTCTGACAATTTAGCTTCAACTGGCCTCTAGTAAGTTGTACTATCATTAAAAAAGGAACTGGTTATAAAAATAAGTCTTCATCTCAATGGAAGAATTTATTGCTCCAATAAAAGGAAAGGCCCCTAAGGTTCACCGACTCCACTTTACTGAAGAAAGTAAGGCTTAGGGATTTTTCTGTGTTATATGACTAGGTCATTGTAGCAAATGTGGGCGGAGGTGGCAAATAGCTGAAGATATTAAAGGAAGTTAAGCCTAAAGGGAAAAATAGGGGATGGACATTTGGGCAGTTGAAATAAAAATGAATCTCATTTGGGAAGGTGCAAGTGAAGTAATTTGAGTCTATTTCACTCTATAGAATCTCAGCTGGATGTTTCCACCACTCCAGTAAATCACTTACTGAAACTGCCTCTTTGGGCAATATGTTAGTTTCCTATTGTAGATGAAACAAATGACCGCAAATTCAGTGTTTTAAAACAACACAAATTTATCTCCCAGTGCCAAATGGGAGAACTCCAAAATGGGTTTTACTGTGCTTAAGTCAGAGTATTGGGAAAGGGTATATTCCTTCTGGAGGTTCTAGGGGAGAGCCATACCTGTGCCATTTCTAGTTAATAAGAGATAACTTCCCCACCTCAAGAACCTGAAATTAATCATGTCTTCAAAGTCCCTCTTGTCCTGTAAAGGAACACAAATCACAGGTTCCTTGGGTTAGAGTGTAGACATCTTTGAGGGCCTTTATTGTGTTTCCAGAGAGGAGTACTCTCTTTTGGGATTTTTATTTAAATATGTATTATGGCTCACTGTGTGCAGATTCACAGGGCGTGGAACATTGTGAGACTTTCCAGGTATCAGTGATCATGTTCAAGTGTGTCTGTGATTTTTTTCTGCTTTGTGTCTCATCAGCAGTGATAAGGGTGGTCATTAGTATTTAGGCAGTGATATTTTTACTTAAAGGGCACAAGAGAAGTCATTTCAGTTCTTGTATAGATTTCAAGGCTATTAAAAAGTCACTTATTATACCCATAGAATATATGGCACAAAGAGATGTACCAGAAGGGGTGTGTCATGGAAAGGGTAACATTTTATCTGATCTCATTTCTCACTATCATCACTCTATATAAGGAAAAGGGGGGGAAATCTCAGAGAAGCAGAAGTGCAGGAAGAGAGACAAGATAAAAATCATCCACATTATTGAAAGGAGATGGAACAAGGGTGAATTCATTGAAGCATCGTCAACACAGAGAGAAGGTCTGAGCACAATAATTAAGTTGGCAGGGAGCACTGTCTATGACAGCACGTGTCCAACAGGAAAGAGGACAACAGGACCGCAGACAGATGGTGAACTGGGATGGAGGAAGAAAGTAGAAGGCACTGGACTCCTGATGGGGAATTTATGACTGGACTGCTTACAACAGAAGAGCAAGTATAGTTCCAGGCCCTCAGCAGTTGCTAAATTAATACATGAGATAACCAGTGATGAAAGTCTTTTGATCAGTGAAAATGCACTCAGGTGAGAATTAGATGTGTTAATAAAAGGAACACTCATAATGCAAATGTGAGTGTGAGAGAGATGACACCCAGAACAGAGGGCAATGTCCATTCTGTTCATCTGGGACCTAGCAGAAGACACTCAGTACAAAAGAAACGAAATTACAGCCCGAAAAGCATGTCGTTAACAATTTCACAAAAGGAAATTAAAGCAGTCAAATCGACACTGGGAGCGGCACTCTGAGAGGGAAACCTCAGATCTTCACAAGGGAGCTCTGTTTTTGAAGTAGCTCAGTTAAAACACTCATTGTAGATGACTCTGCAGGATCAGAGTGGGCTGGAAAAGGTAGACCAAAGGCAGAATGAAAAAAACATGTTAGATAATAGAAACATTATCCAACATAAAACAAAAACAAAAAAAAAAAATGTGGGTCTTATTTAAAAGGCCCTTGAACAGCAGAGGAAAATGGAAAAACAGAGATGTTTCTGTTCTCTAAAAAAAATGAAGGGGCTGCAATGAGCTTTTGTCTGAGAAGCCATGATAGTGTAATAATATAAATGTGCCTGGTCTCCAGTGTCACTAGAACTAACCTAGGAGTAAATGCAGTCAACCCAGTGGGAATCCATACATGATATACAGCAGTAGGAATGGAAACTAGATTTTGAGTGGTGATCATAACGAAGTATATACAAATGTCAAATTATAATGCTATATACTTAAAACTTCCATAATGTTATAAACCACTGTTACTTCAATAACAATTGAAAAAATAGGTCCTTAGCAGATGAATCCAGACCTGAGTTCTAGGTTATCATTAGAACCAACAATCTATATATTTAGACTGTATTGCTTTTTGGGTTTTTCATTTTTTGTGTGATTGATTTATTGAATTGTTAAATGTTTAATTATGAAATATTTTTATGCAGCTTATTAAAACAAAAAATCTAGCAATACAAAAAGCTTCAAAACGTCCATTCTACATATTCCCAAACTCTTAATCCTCTCTTCCTCCACTAGGATCAAGACTGTTTCCTTTATAGATAATTGCCTGCATATTTACCAATATGAAATATACATATTAAAGATAATTTTAATGGACTTAAAATATTATTTCACTTTAATTTTCAACTGTATATATTAAATACCTTTTCATCTCTTTTTCTGTTCTTAAATCTTGATATTGTTTCCTATAATGTCATAATTCATTTCGTTAATCCTCTATTGAGATAAATTATTTTGATTTTTCTAGTAATTTTTCTATATAAAAAATGTTGCCACAATGTCCTTTTATATGTACATTTGTGCACAAACTTTTATTTTTCTTTGCAGGGCAAATTGTTAGAGAAGAGCTTTAAGAGAAGGCTTTTTAGAGAAGAGTTTTAAGCCAAAGGTTATGTGCATTTTCTTCCAAAAAAAAAAAAAAAGGTTTTTCAAATCACTTACCAAAGTAAGTATAGCCATTTACATTTTTGCCAAAAGAGAAAGAGAACCTGTCTTCTGAAGTCCTTTGGAGCACGTATGGCATCAAGATAGAAGTTTTTCAAATATGACGGGCAGAGAATGACAAATCATTGAAATTTTAATTTGGAATAACATAATTATTATTGAGATTTTGTATTGTTTCAGACAAAATTTTGAGAATTTTCATTTTTTTCCTGCTTTCTCTTTCACCAAAAATTTTTAACTAATTTGTCTATTATTTATAGTTTTCCAGATATATTGGGTACATCTTACTCATTGGGGTTGCTATAATAAATATCACAGTATATAAACAAAAGAAATTATTTCTCAGACTCTGGAGGCTGGACATTTGAGATCAGAGTGCCAGCATGGTCCAAATGGTCCTCTCCCAGGTCTCAGAGTTCTTGTATTCTTATGTGATAGAAAGGAGGAGCTAGGGCCTCTTTTATAAGAGCACTAATACAATTCATGAGGACTCTACCTTTGTGATTTCATTATGTCCCAGGTCCTACCACCATCTTACTGCCAATTATATCCTCCTACCATCATCTTCATCATTAGTTTTCGTGACATGAATTGTGGGGGTGGGGAAAGCCCAAATACTAAGACCACAGCAGGAAGAAATCTTAATATATTATGAATATGAAATCTTTGTCTGGTTATCTCAATTATTTTTTTCATTTTATCACATCTTAAAAGAATTTCCTCCTCTTTTCTTCCTGGTACTTGTTTTTTGTTTTAGCTTTTTAAATCAGTACTTTACACTGTATTTTTTTTATCAAACATACTCTCAGTATCCATCAATATGGGTTTTCTCATCTAATCTATATAAAGTAAGCTAACCTTTCCTGAAAAAAAAAATGTTAAAACATAGTAACAAAAACCAACAACTCTTTTATTATATGCTTAAATTCTGAGGGTTAAAAGTCCAGGCAGCACTTGCTTGGGCAATATCTTTGCCCCTTGTGGCATCAGATGAGTATTCATCTGGCATACGAGCTAGTCAAGAGGTTCCCAAAAGGTTTCACTCCATTTCTGACATCTTGGGGAATACCATGTAAGCTAACCTGAGATGGGACTACTGACTGATGTACCAACATGTGGTTTTCTCTCTATCACAACAGTCTCAAAGTTGTTCTTACATGGTGACAAGCTTCCCCAAATCAAATAATCCAAGAGAAAAAAGAGGAGCTGCTTGGTTGTTTATGACTTAACACTGAATATACTACAGACTCGGACTCACTTTTACCACTCAGATCTTGAATTTATTTTCTCACTTTCCTTGTTCTCCTTTTTTTCCTTTTAGCATTTACTTTTTTGGTATTATATAAATAACTCTAAAACAAGTCAGTCACACTGCTGAAAACGAGAGATAAAGAACAAATTTTAAAGCAGAGAAAAAGATACATTATTAAGGAAATATAAAGTGCCAAATATAAACTTGGAAGTGTAAAGTAATACAATAGTGACTAATTAGTGTTTGATAATTTCAGAATGCATATTATTAGTAAGGCTTCTGAACCTTGACTAAGCTGACACTTTGGGTGGGATAACTCTTTGCTATGGGGATCTATCCAATGCATTGTTGACTTCTAAGCATCATCCCTGGTTTCTACAAACTTGATACTAGTAGCCAGTCTCTCACCCCCAATTTTTAACAACCAAAAACATCACCAGCCATTGCCAAATATTGCCTGGGGAGAAAAGTCTTTCCAGATTGAGAACCACTGTCCTAAAGCAATAATTACTAAAATATTTAAGAGGTACAAACAATAGACAATATAGACTATTTTAAAATACTCCGAATTTGGGGCTCCCCAGTGGTGCAGCAGGTTGAGCGCAGCACTGTGAAGCTGTCTGCAGCCTCTGCAGTGCAGATTTGATCCCAGCCGGCTGGCAAGAATCCCACATGGTGCGGCAGACCTCTCCTGTCTCGCCCGAAGCTCCCCTCAGCAATGTATTTAGGTCAGTCTGCCTGTTCTGCTCCCCACTCTGTCTCTGGTGAATCCTCTCACCCCCCCACACACACCTCTGGCCTATACACCAGCTCTTGTATAAAAATAAATAAATCTTTAAAAAAAAAATTCCATATTCCAACAACTTCTGCAAAGAAATAAGTGGTCAAAAAATAGAAGGAAAAGTTGGATAACATAGTAAGATGCAAGATTTAAATTGAAACATCAATAATTACATTAAATATTAGTAAAATAACATACCTATTAAAAGTGAAGAATTGTACTAATAAAAAACAAGACTCAGTTGTGTCCTCTCTACATGAAATATACTTTAAATTAAAATAACAATACTTTGAAAATAAAAGAATGGAATAAAGACACTCCGTACAAGCAATAAGCATAGGAAAATCAGAGTGGTTCATTAATAACAAAGTAGATTTCGAGATAAACAACAAGACAAAGAACATTAAAATGACAAAAAGGATAATAAATTATAGAAACTAAATATGTATGCACCTAATTAGGCAAAAATATGACAGAGACCATATATGTAATAACACAAAATTTGTCAACTATGCTCTATAATGATCATTTCTACCTTCATCACTACCACATCTTGTCATGCTTCCTTGCACAGAGTAAGTAGTCATCAACATGTCATTAAATTTTAATGCATCATAATTAATCAAACATTCTCTGACAGATGTTTCCTTTTTTTTTTGCCAATAAATGGATTTATTCTTGAATGACTACAGCATTTCTGGGATATCTTTCCTCAAACCTTTGTTCTTGATATAAAGGATTATCACTCTATAGTTTAAGATATACATATGTTATTTTAGTCAGGGAACCTGTTTACTTTGGTGCATGTCCTATGAAGGAAAGAAACCAAGAGGACCAATTTTTTGGACAACTCAGCTATGCTTTATTTTTCCCCATACTCTCTTAGCTTAACAAAAAAAGGATTATATTTTCCTTTAAAATATTAAATAGGAAGGTGCTCAAAATGCTAGGAGTAGCCTTTCATTCCCTACATTTATAAAAATCTAAATGAATGAATAAAAACAGAGGAGATTTAGATGTAGGATTGCTTCTTCCATATTGTCCTAACAGCCCAATCATGGCAAGAACATATTAGGGCACTCAGCAGAGACTCAGAGAAAGAACACTGGTCTTGGCATTAGAAAATCCAGCTTCCACCCACCTCTTCCATTATTACTTTCAGAGCTTTGAGAAATTGCCTCTATGTCATCAACTTTACATTCCCAATTTTAAAAGCTGACAAGCTAATTTATCCTTAATGTCAGAATTAAATGAGTTCTTGGGTATTTTATGTTGTAAATTTTCATCTAAATATAAAGTCTCCTTATGACTTTTATTCTATTTTAATTAAAAAATCAAACAAACTTTAGAGAATCTATATCAGTTACAATTACTCTTATATACATGTAATAGAAAGCCCTTCCTATCAAGGGCTTTCCAAAATGGGTTTTCCTGTCCTCCTACCATCCGTCCATGAATAAAGAGTTGCTAGTGTTGTTTCAGCAGCTCTACGATGCCACCTGGGACTCTGATTAGTTCTCTAGACTGTTTCCTCCACACGCTGGTTTTCAGCTTCATGCTTTTGAGGGAGGGCTGAAGAATATCTCAATACAAAAGAGACAGAAAGGGGGCAGTAGCAGCCATCTCTAACCTTCCATTAGGAAAGCAAAAGCCTCCTAGTCACGCTCTGGCAGACACCAGATTAGGTCTCACTAGTCACCACAGTATCACACATCCATCTCTGGATGCTTCTGCTGAGAAAGCGGGGAAGATCAAGCACTGTCTAATGCCTGCACCTGGGCACACTTCCAGCTCACAATTGAAATTCTGCTAGCAAAGGTGAAGGGGATGTGGTTAGTAGAACAGGATCTGCCACAGGATCTCCAAGGTGACAAAAGATTTCTCTCTTTAGTTCCTTACCCACTTTTACAGTCAAAGGAGGAATGCTTTACACACTAACCTGAGGAGGAAAAATTTCAACTAGGAGAATTCTAAGCTTCTGCACAGTCTTTATCAGTTGTCTCTTAAGCATCAGGACTACCTGTACAACCTGGATAGTTTAGAGCATCCAAATTTTCAATCGCTGGCATTTCATGGGCCAGGTGGATTTACTATTTCACAGCATGGATACACTCAGTATTTTCAACATAGAGATTCTAGTGCAATATTTAGATGAAAAGAGAATAATCCATAATGTAATCATCGTGACAGCCAACCACAGTCATCCCATTCTATAACAGTTCAGAACAATCTTCCTCAAAGGAATACTAAGGTAAATGTTGTTATAATTAGAAACACAGAAATCTTTACACTGTGCCACAGGAAGCTTTGAGCCAGCCCTCTACCAAATCACTGTTCTCTAATTCCACATCTGCACAGGGCTCAGACACAACAGACTGCCTTTTAGCAAAAATTCCATCTTGTTATTGAAATCTATGCTATCAGCTCACCTCTCACAGACACAACAATATGAAAAACTACATAAGTGTTCCCATTTTATGCAGAAGGAAACATTTTTTAAAAGTGGATTCAGTTAAGTTTTAAGAAATTTTATCAATAAAAGCTCTAAAGCCAAGAATTCCCACCCACAGCTTTCTGTATCCTAATGCATTCCCATGGAGGAGAACGCAGGTAACATACAAAGTTCCATATGCCACACTTTTTATGATTTTCTTAAATAGCTCAAAAAGATTTCACTTTACAAAAGTGCCATTTTACCTAAAGTTAATTGCATAAAAACAGGTTAAAACCATTTAAGTAAAAAAAAAAACAAACTCAAAAGAGGGAAATTAAACGGCAATGTTTGTTACTATTAATACTTACTTACCATGACTGCTATTATCTGTAGAAATCATTAGATCACAAGCCAAAGATAAGAATTTGAGACTATTTGGACAACATTAGGGATTTTATGAAACCATAAGAAATATTCTCAAGGCTTGTTGCAAAAATTGTGTTTTGTGAGTTTAGGTGAATATTTTATCTAAGAAGACAAGGCAATAGCCAAATGTCTAAAAGACAATATGAAATCCCAAAGACTGAATAACTCCAAAAGAGCTACAACTTTATTCTACAAAACTGTTTTGTGCATAGGCTAAAAGCTCCTAACAATAATAACACATTTTCAAACTTGGCAAGAACAATAAAACCCATTTCTAAAAAAAGCAGAAGTAAGCAAAACTGGTTTCAGATGTGACTCAAAGGTGACATGCATAGCTAGAAAAGGTGAAAAAGCTTATTTGATACGAAAATCCAAGACAGAATAAATTGCAAGCAGCTTGTCCTGGAAGCTGTCCAGTTTAGCCAACTTGGCCTTGCCATATCTGTTAATGCCTCTGTTTGGAATTTTCCACTCTTGAATCCTCTCCCAGCTCACACCACTCTTTGACAGATGCTGAAGCTTAGGGCACAGTGGAGTGGATGAGATGCATTTGTGAGACACTTATATGCTGAGGGAGACTCTGAAGTGGAAGACTGTGAAGGTAGGAAGCAATCTGGATATGGAAGTAATTAAAAAATAATGCTACTTTCGCTGAAAGCCATAGAGAGAAATAAAATGCTTTAAGAGTTTCCACTTTTTAACTAAGATGAAGCTTGTGAACTGGAGAACAGTTAAAATATTTATATCTTTAAGTGCATGTGGACAGATTTTCACCTTATGCCACTGCCCCTAGAGAAAATTCTGGAAACTTACTAATACAGATGATTTCAATTTCCAAAGGCTACTCCTAGAAAAGTGAGGTGGAATGAGAAGGTCAAAGTTGTCCCTCCTTTTACCCAAACTACATAAAACAGAGACTTTGTGTGACCTTTGGCACAAAAGGTTTTCTTTGCTACTGCTGATCCCACCCATGTCATCACAAAACAATGTCTCATAATGAAGTCCACTTACTATTCTTTATCCCTAAAAAATATTACATGGTCCTATAATCCTCAAATTAAGCAGCAAATGCATACTGCTTCTTAAAATGAGCTTATTTCTTACTTTTATATTCATAGCCTTAGAAGAAAGATATGCATTATTTTCTTAATAAGAGCTATGAAGATCAGAATTCTGTCCAACTTACCTAGACAATTAACTCTGAGTCCATTGGTGAGACCAAAAAATCCTACCCTTGGAATGATAGATCCAGAAAATCAAATTTGATTCATTCTCAGACAAAGCCATCCCCAACCTAACCTTTCTGCACATTAAAATTGAATCTTCCTGTTGAATCTACCTGTAGAGAATTAAAACAACTTCAAGTTTTGCTCCTTTCCTGCTTCAAGTGACATACTGAGAAAAGACAAAGTGGAATGAACAATCATTCTATAAGTTGACTAAGAGTCATGTTGTAGATACTGCTGGGATGTCACCAATTAATGTCATATTTCAAAGATAGCAGGAAAGCATGACCCCACATTGACCTCATAAATTATTCCTTGCCCCTCCTATTAGCCAGACACCCTCTAATAAACTTTATACCTGATGATCTTCCAGCTACATTTACAAGCAACAATCTATAAAAAACCTTATCCTGACCAGCTTCATTTGTTCTTGAATGAATGTGCTCAAAAGTCCCTGGATGAAAGCAGATATCATATAGCTCTGGATGTGTTCTATCATTTAGATGCTTTTTTTTTTTTTTGCATTTAGATGCTTTTTTTTCTATTGCCATCTTCATGCCTATCTTAAATGACCTATAATGAGAACTCTCTTGTTTTCCAGTAATCTCTATCTGCTTTTTTTTTTTCCTGATGACGCATTCCTTACAAATCTCTAAATCTTTACATTTTTCCTTTTATAGGATCATTTCCAAATGGTAGCATAAATGATAAATCTTGTCCCGCAATAAAAACTGTTAAATATAACAAAAATTGCTTTGGTAGAAGTTGCTACTGGATGATTTTGTAAACAAGTAATCCCATCTCTCCCATTTGCCTGTGGCCAGCCTCGGGTGTCTATGTTTGGCTTCACACAGTGTAGGAAAACTATCACATATATTTTTTCTTGGTTATCTCAAACAGTTTTTCACTGCTTTTGCACTGTTTTAAAGCTTTGTAAATTGAAGCCAATTGATAGTGATATAAAATAATCCATGTCTTTAGAAATGCAAATAAATTCTTTCTGGGGTAAATTCAAATGATTTCCTTTGTACCCCATATGAAAAAAGACAGGTTTTGTAAATATATTTCATCGTGGATTTACTTCATATAAATTTGTATATTTTTGATTTTTCAACATTTATGTGATTCATTAATAATGACCTAAACTCATTAACTTTTATTCATTTTGTATCTGCTCAAGACTCAAGATTTTATCTTTTAAAAAAATATCGTTTAAAACTAGGATTCATAATTGAACCAACACTGGGGGATTTGAAGTCACAGACTAGTAAAAGATGAGCAGAGTATAGTTATCTAAAATTTATTACAAGTACTTTATGTATATGAAATGTATATGAAAATGTATATGAAAATGACTAACCCCCCCTTAAAATTTTATATAAAATTTACATGTCCTTGCATGTGCAATAATTCAAGATACTGTCAATTAAAGAAGTTAAAATGGAAAAGGTTGAAACAGTAAAGCAATAAAAATGATTCTGTGTTCCATTTTCTTTTATTTTTCTATTATGTGACCTGCAAGGATATTTTTTTAAAAGGATAAAAGATGACCAAAGAATATTCAGTTATTCATATGAATATTCAATGTTCATATCTGCTTAGGCAGATATGCTATGTATATATAAATTTATCCGCATCTATTGTAGTCAAGGAAGAGTATCCCATTCAATTCCACCTTGCTGAGCTGAAGTTGAAAGTGATAAAGATAGATTCCCCTTGGGATTCTGGAAGCTATAGCATATGGAAGACAGAATGACCAAGTTCAGGGTCACCAGCTCCAGACAGTGTGAGTTCAGATTCTGACCCTATGATTTACTAAGTGTGCATGTCTTGTCAAGTCATGTAACTCCACCGAGTTTTAAGAAGCTCAAGTATAAAACTATAATAGTAATGAAAATAATATTGCTTTAAGGTTTGCCTGAGGTTGAATTGGAAAAAAATATAAAACACAAAGAACAGGATCTGTCATATGGTAGTCATTCAATAAACTACATTATTTTTATTTTTCATTCTTTGATGTATTACCAAAGTCCCTTTAATTTTCACAATACGAATACTGTCAACTAGATTAAAAAATTAAAAAAAGAATGTCTAATCATATACCTACAAGATCATAAGGAAGATTTGTTTTACAAGCATAAAATAAAAAAAAAATGGCATCTAAGAAAAAAAAAAAACACTGTGTTACATAAACTGAATGCCAGCTGTACATGTTAATTTACCATTATGGAAAATTTCTGTAGCAACCACTCACCTAAACAGTAGCTGTTACTTGTGTTGTTTGGTTCAGGAAATTAGGCTAAATTTAACTTCCTTTTCCTAAAAAAAATAATGTGTACTCGCCATTGGGTTTAATATCTATTACTGAAACAGGAAAAATATATGACATATCAGATATTTATGTAGGCATATGTCATACATATGTATGTGTGTCATATATATGACAAATATGTGTTTTATATACACACACATACATATACGTATATATTTACCTATCACCATTGGAAGCAGAATGCCTGCCTCCTAGGATCATTAAAACAATTCAAGGAATGGCTTAGTTTCACAAATAGGACACATCTAATTAACTTTATGATTCAAACTCAGTAATGATTTATTGTATTATAGTCATCCCATTGGTAATAAGAATTCTAGGAGGCCAATTCCTTTCATACAGTGATGTAGTAGAGAAAAATGACACAAAGTTGAAGAAAGAAGCTGTCATCCACTTGGAGGGCAGTGTAGTATATAAATCCAAGCTGGCAAGACTCTGAAGAACACAAATTTAAGCACTTCAAATGCAGTAACTATACTATTGATGCAAAGAAGAGTCTCTTTTCCCACCTGCTTTTTCTTTCTATACACTTTCCAGGTGCTGTGGTATAATTTTTCTCACAACCAGGTAATTACACCCTGTGAATCGTGTGGTTAGTCAGCTAACCATCTGCTTTCCAGAAGTGATCACGTGATGTGTTTGCAATTTTCTTGATTCAAACCACAAAGAGGATGTAGAAATCTCAGATGTAGTATTTGAGGAATTCTTCATTTTGAAATAATGAACTACAAGGACAAAGAAGAGTCTGACTTGCCTTCCTCGATTGGCTTGTAAAGTTACAAGGGCATTGGAGGACAAAGTTGTAGAGGCAAGGAAAGTAGAGATAATGATTGTTTAATATGTAAATATAAATATGAATGAATATATGACTATTCTAATTTTTTTCTTGATTGCACTTCCCCCCAACACCCCAAACTATGAACAGGCTGTGAATGCATGCCTCCAGACACCCAGACAAAAGCAGCAATCTTAATTAGCCAAATTAAAACAGTAAGACACATCCGATTATCCCTTTTTAGTCTAAACCAGCTTCTAAAATGACAACTGATGTGAAAATAATTAAAACAAGACAGACTGGAAAAAGAGGAGAAATAATGTATTTAGATTTTGAAGAGAAGTAATTAGTTTTGGCAGGTTATTTATTTATGTAAATTGAAAAATTAGCTCTACTAGGCAGAGGCGATACATTCAAGTGTCTGCATTTCTGGCACAACATGGAAGAAGAAAAAGTTATAATGAAAAGCAACAAGATGAATTTCAAGCAAGGGAAGGCTCTTTAAAATGTTACTCTTTTTTGTTTAAGGGAGACAGATTCCCAAAGAAAATAGAATTCATAAAATCTGTCTCAATAGTTCAGTACTACTATGGAAGAAAAAAGAATCTTACTAATTTCCTAAGATTGCCTTTCTTCAATACAGATATAGAATTTTTTTTTATTTAAACAGCTGTCTTGGCTTTTGTTGTCCTATGCTACATTCCTAAGTTATTCTTCCTTCAGATTGACATTTTTATATAGCTCTACTTCTTCATTTCAATAGTTCTGTTTACAGTAGAAATGTAGAGGAGTCCACACTTTTGTCATACACCACCTACGCACTGCTCTGGGTACCCACACACACATGACCTCAACCATCACAGATAAATCAATGACTCCTGGACCAATGAATCAGGCATTGTCAGTCATACTTAAATATACAGCCACCTACACCTTACTTAAATATACAGTTCTTCCTGCATGCTTTAATTTATCCATCATTCTTGCAGAAACTATGTGGTGCTATGAGAAAAGGATGAACAGGATATAGTAGAGATTCAAAGAAGGGACTGGTAAATTCTACTGGGTTAGGAGTGTAAAGCTATATAAAGCTAAAGATAGAAGAAGTCTATCTTCCATCTCTCTAAGCTCCAGTAGCCACAACTACCTCAGTAAAAGAAAATTTATTTTGGATAAATGAAAGTAAAGTTACATTAGCCACATCAGTTGGAGGACAATACACACACTTACACAAACACAAACTCAGTCTAGTTAGGTAGAAACTCTTAATTAAAGTCAAAATACGCCTTCCCCGATTTTATAGTTAATTAGATCACGACCCATCATGTATCTAAACCATACACAGAAGATTTGATATATTTGATGTTATTGAGAATCCATGGCATTCTATTATTTATGTCTATAAACTGGCATATCCATTTATGGTTCTGAGTATAATTTAAGAAATCTATTGATTTCAAAATTGCATTAAGTAGTACCTTTAAAAATCTCACTTTGTCTGTGGTTTTCTTCTGAGTAATGATGGAGACTTGAAAATGAAATGAAATAGTAAAATAGAGCTTTGAACTTATGTTTATGGAGAAAAATACAATGTATCTACCCTAGTGGTTCCTCTTTCTCTTCACACAGGAAAATTATAGGGAATTTCATCAATGGGAATACAAGCACAGTTAAAAGTTGGTATCTGGTCCCCTAATTTCTATGTATGAGTTGAAAACCAGAAGTAGCTCAGACCTTGAGTCATAATTTGAGGAAAATAGTCAGGAAGGACCATCTGATTTATGTGTGAAAAATAAACCATTTTTCCTGATAAGTCACTGAGCTTTGGAGATTTATTTGCAATCACAGCATAGCTTACCCTACCCCAACAAACACAGTTCAGTAAGAATCTGTTTGATCATTTAGTATGTTCCCTTGTAAGTGAAATGAGAAAATAATATCAAAAACTATCGGTGCTTTTATCAGTAGTGCATGGCTAACATCAATGAAAATGTTGCATAAAATTAATATTTAAAAACCAGGGCTCTGAGGACAAATAGCCTGAGTTCAAATTCTGACTCTATCATAGCATTAGGTGGATGATCTTGAATTGTTTTACCTCCCTGTGCCTCAATATTCTTCCCTGTAAAGTGGAAATATTATTATAGTCTACATGTTATCATAAAAACTCAATGAAATACTTCTGGCAACGATTCTACCATAGTACCCTGCACATTGTAAGCCCTGATGATAAATATCTACAATTGCTTTGGTTAATTTAGATAGAACACTGAAATATTTCTGAAGGAACATGCTTTCCAAAATTAAGTTACTATTAGTACAATTGCCTAAAATGAATTGGTGTCCTTCCCAATAGTCTCGATAGAGGTTACCTGCTATGCACTGTCATGTGTCAAGAGAGAGATATTTCCTTTCCTGAGCCCTGAATCTTCCTGACAGCATCTGACCATACTGCTGCTGAGACCTTACCTGGGCAGCCATGCAATGCACTAGATAAATGGCAAGATCCTTCTAATGCCAATGAAGTTTTATAGACAATAGCAATGCCTATTTACAACCTCAGTAAACCAGTTTACAATTCTACTGATGCTTCTTAATTTGTGCATTTGTGTCAATGGAATGGCTCACAATGACAAGAAAGGGCAAAAGAAACACTCTAAATTGCCTCAAGGCTAATCTAATAAGAGCTTATGAATATAGCATTTTCTTAAATTCTATTCTGCATTATGTGCAATTATACTCATATGCAAAAGAGTTGTATACTGATTTCCAACACAAAGAATCTCAGAGTCAGTATACACAGATGATCACACCAATACTTTAAAATACAGATAGATATTTAAATATATGGATTAATGAATAACTACTATCAGGCATTTCATCATACCTTTGAGAAACACGTGGGTTAAGAAACCAAATGTAGGCATATCAGCACTTACCTTAGCAGAGGAAACCATTTTGTGAAATATTTCTAGGCAACTTAAACTTGTTCCCCTATTCTTTTCTATATATACTGGGATAATGCCCTTTTTCCTAAATTGTGAAAAATTAAGACCCCTTATAACAAGCCCATCATTCATTCTGAGCTCAGCAGAACCTGACCTTCTAAAATATTCCTACATTAACAACATTTGTGATGGTGGGATGATGATGATAAAATAATAATCAAAATGTATTTACTGCTTATTATGTGCAGATGATATATAAGCTTTCACACTTAATTGTTATATAATTTTGAGAACAACCCCTGAACAAAATATTGTTTTCATCGTCATTTTTATGGATAAGAACAATTTGGTTTAGAGAGATTAACAACTGTAATAAAGTCATACAACTAAAGGTCATACATGGTAAATTTAAGTGGAATTTTAACCCACATGTCTAGCATTGATGTTTGCCTATTTAACTATTACGTTATATTACCTTCCATTCTCCATATCTTCCATTAGTTCTCTGTTATATCATCTATCTTTTTTTTTTTTTGAGATTATAAATATGCTCATTTATTTATTTTTTTTTTATAAATTTTATTGTTATATTCCCCATACAATTGCAGCCCCCCATTCTGACCCCAATCCCTCCCCTCCCGCCCCCGCCCCCCTAAAAGTGTCTCTGGTTCATAGTTTTTTGTTGATTTTGATTTTCACTTTCTTATAGTTATTCATTTTCCTGGTCCATTATTTAAGTTTTCTAGATTCCTGCTATGAGTGAGACCATCCGGTATTTTTCTTTTTCTTTTTGGCTTATTTCGCTGAGCATGATCCCTTCCAGCGCCATCCATGTTGCAGCAAATTGCATGTGTTTATCTTTTTTGAATGCTGAGTAATATTCCATGGTATATATGTACCACATCTTCTTGATCCAGTCATCTATTTTTGGGCATTTGGGTTGTTTCCAAAGCTTAGCTATTGTAAACAGTGCTGCTATAAACATAGGGGTGCAGGTGTTCTTTGGAATTGATGTTTCTGTGTCCTTTGGGTAAATACCTAGGAGTGGAATTGCTGGGTCATATGGAAGCTCTATGTTTAGTAGGTCCAGAAATCTCCACACAGCTTTCCACAGTGGTTGGACCAGTTTGCACTCCCACCAACAGTGCAGAAGAGTTCCTTTTTCTCCACACCCTCGCCAACATTTGTTGTTGCTAGTTTTTTTAATATGTGCCATTCTCACTGGTGTAAGATGGTATCTCATGGTAGTTTTGATTTGCATTTCCCTGATGACAAGTGATGTTGAACATTTTTTCATAAAGAGTTATTGCTTAAATTAAGAAATAATTTGGATTTTTCACAACTATTTTCTATCAAGATAGATGATATACGGTATATCATCTATCTTGATAGAAAATAGTTGTGAAAAATCCAAATTATTTCTTAATTTAAGCAATAACTCTTTCACTGGGCTCTTTAAAAGAAATGATCACTCACTTTTCCAAACCTCAGTTTTCAAATCTGTCAAAAGGATAAATAATGCCTTCCTCACGTAAGATTTTATTTTTAAAGCAATAGTCATTAACAGAAAACCACAGATTGTTTAGCGGTGGAATAATTGGCAGCATTGAAAATGATTTCAAAGAAAATAATAAACATTCCTTCATTTGGTAAATATGCATCTAATAATATCTACTGCCAATCCCTATTTTAGACGCTGGTGTAATAAAAGTCAGAATTAAGAAATGGGAATGAAAATGGAGAACAAAAAATTTAAGTTTTATAAGTGAAGGTTTTCTTCATACATATGATTAAGTTCAAATTGTGGTTTTCAGAAGTTTGCATAGAATTACTAGATCTAAGGAATAAGATACTTCAGCAGCAAGGTTCTGGCTTCTGAACTTTTATGATAACAATGTTTTCAATCAATTCCAGTGGCATCTATTAGTGTTTCAGATTCACTGGGCTGCGGAATTCTATAAGATCCTTCCAAAAAAAATGGGTTGTGTGTCTTTTATTTGTAATTGATTTTATTGTACAAAAAGGGAGAGGGAAATCTGAAGGAAAGCTTATGAACTGCTTGGTAGTATCTCTATAAAATGCTTCTAGTTTGCAGAAATTCTCTGAAATTTCATCTGTAGAGACAGAATGTTAGTGTTTTTTAATCTTACTTTCTTTATCTGATGTTTTATATTTATATTTTTAAATCTAGTACCTTAATTTTAATTTCTAAGTTACTTACTTCCTTACCCTATTGTGATGCAATTTTTAATAATATTGATTGAAGATAGTGTCAGAAAGCCAACCATGCATACATGTGGATAGTTGATAACATTTATTTTATAATGACCTGATAAGAAACACTCTCTCACACACACACACACACACACTCACACACACACACACTTTATTAGAGTGTCCACAATCTCCACTGCCAGCTGCACCACCTTAATATATATGATTGTCATAATAATTGTAGACCCCCTTCCAACCAACTTGGATCATTACCTACAAACCTGGAATGAATTTAACTTCATTATCATTGACCTTATACATGATTGAGCACAATAATGCATAGGGAAGTATTTTGTAAACTGAAAGGCATCACATGATATATATTATTCTTATCTTTAATTAGTATGGCATTAAAACTTTATTGCTTGAGCAAAGTTTTACAATTTTGAAGCTTTAAAGTTCTGGAAAAATCAACCATGAAACCCTGGTATATGTAGGGCCTATCTTTTCAAGAATATCATAAACAGCCTTGGAGGACAGAGACTATCTCCCTCTAGGGTGAAGGGCAGACTTGTTTACTGTCCAGGGTAATAAAGATTGCCTCTCAGGCAAAAATTGGGTGGATTTGCTGTCAGTCCCTTATAAAAATGAGAATTCACTGAGTTCAAGGTTCCCCATCTGGATTAAGAACCCACTGTGTACAACACCTTTGACCCAGGACCACCTCCTTGTTTTTTTTCTGTGGAATTTAGAGGGGATGGGAAGCAAAATGGTGTAAATATGAAGTACACATTGCCCAGTGTGCTATAAGTAATAAGTCCTCTCTCCCTGGCCCAGGAATTGTGTGTCTTTGGCCAATATCCACGGAACTGTGATAGAAATTGTTAGATTGTAAGTAAGGCAAAATCTCAGACTTTTCACAATTCTTGACAGGGTATGGATGTATAATCCTTTTACAGGATGAGAATGAATAATTGGCAAAAATAACAAATAATGCAATCCACAATGACTTCCTAAAACTATTCTTTAAAAAAAAAAAAAAAAAAAACTCTGCCTCTCAGTTCCTTCCTTCTTTCTCCAGGATCACTTTGTATGGGTTCACACTCCCTCGCCCTCCCTCTCACCCAGCCTCCCTCCTTCCTCTTCCTTCTACTAAATATTCTATGCTGGTTAAAGTTTGTTCTAGCATTCTAATATCTGTCTGCATTAGTGGTGTTCACTGTTCCAGGAACAGCATGTCCCTGAAAATCTCTGCAGGATATAAAACTTTCAAGCATAACTAATATGACAGCGAAATGAATTTCATTTAAGTGAACAATACATTTCTTGGCCTTCATGGGTCAAGGTTAGAGTGGAGGATACTTCCTTTGTTTACAATCATTTGTCATTTACCCAAAACAATCTAGGTAGCCTCCTGTATGGGAATGCCTTTCTTTTTCATAGTATAATGTCTTTGGAAAACAAACTCACTAATCCAAAAAGAACCATTTATAGTCCAGATGAAGTGACTTAGTTTATTATATATAGAAGCCATAGTGATTACTCAATTAATAGCTTTTATAACATTTTAGTGAAATAAGAAATAGCATGAATATGAGCAGCAGTGCACTAGTCAGAAGGAATTGAGGAGCTCAGTGGAAACTGACCCGAAGGTCTGGATTATTGACTAAACCATCACTGACTATCTGATTGGAAACACTTCTCCCCTGACACATAAATTTACCACACCATTCTGCCTTCCTGATAAATGCCTTTGCCTTTCCATCTCTAGCCCCTGCAAAAAAGAAGCTGTTCCCTTATAAATCCATGTTTCTTATGTGTGGTATAGGGAAACCAAAGCTATGGAGAATAACACCCCAAGACCATTAGTCCATAAGACCTGTATAGAATCACAAGTCACTACCAGACCCTGCATTTCACTATTTTCTTTCATTCATTCATGCATGCATTTATTAATTCATTCTGTGTCTTTTTACTGTATCAGGCATTGTGCTAGCTTCAAAGAGTTCAAAAAGGAAAACTACCAAATCATGCTCTTGGAAATTTTTAAAGTGACAGAAAAAAAAATGTAGGAGAATAGAAAAAGCAGCAAAAGAACCATTTCTGGATTTGTCCAGGAAATTTTTGCCAAAATTTTGCAACTGATCTGTCTACTGAAGAACAATTGGACATTTTCCTAGATGAAGAGAAGTGGGAAGAACACTGTGGTCAGAGAAGAGCATGCTAAGATCCTTTTATCCCTGCACAAAACTTCTTTGAATTTTGAAAGCAACTGGGAATCAACAATAATTTTTAAAGTCATAAAATTATGTGATTTTATTTATTTACTTATTTATTAGAGCATTCTAGTGATAGCACAATGAGTGTTAGGAAGTACAGAAGAGTGGACATGTAGCTATTTTTATTTCAAATATTTTTAAATATGCTAAACTCCAATAAAAATACACTGAGAGTGTGAGATCTGTGAGTAAGGGGCACAGGAGAAAATTGGGGTTTGAAGAGGTAATGTATATTTATGAGTTATATGTAAAGGAACTGCCTTTTTTTCACCCACTAATGCATAAAACTTGTTTCTCATGAATAATGCTGTAATGAACTTGGGGGTGCAGATAACTCTTTGACATCCTGTTTTCATTTCCTTTGAATGTATACTCAGAAGTGGGATTGTTGCATCATATGGTAGGTCTATTTTTTTTAAGTTTTTGAGGATCCTCCATATTGTTTTCCATAGTGGCTGCACCAATTTATACTCTCACCAATAGTACACAAAATAGAAAAGATATGGAAACAACTTAAGTGTCTATCAACGGATGGATGAATAAGAAGATGTAGCATATACATATACATATATGTATAGATATATCTTTAGTTCTGTGTTTGTATGTGAATGGAGTATTATGCTAAGTGGAATAAGCCTAACAGTGAACAGCAAATACTACATGGAACATGTGGTACATGTTGAATCTAAAATACAAGCCAATCTCATAGAAAAGGAGAACAGAAGAGTGGTTTAGGGATTGCAATGGGGAAACAGGAAGACATTGGTAAAGGGTACAAGATGTCAGTGATATTATTGAATATGTTCTGAACATCTAATGTAAAATATGGTGACAATAATTGATAACACTGTTGTACACATGAAGTTTTCTAAGAGAGCAGAACTTAAATGTTATCACGCATGGGCATGGTCATGGATATGTTAATTAAATAAATGGAGGAATTCTGTCACAAATAAATGGAGGAATTCTGTCACAAACCATAGATATATCAAATCATTGTGACACTGTGATGGGCCCCTTAAATATCTTACACTTATGTATATAAATTTTTTATATGACCAAGAAACACACACAAAAAAAGGGAATGGATCCCTGTTGCCTCTGAGAGGGTATTACCCCAGTCTTCTGGAAATGCCCTCTCCTTTGGATGTTTCTATACAGCCCTCGGGGCTTTTCTCCATTTATGGACCAGCTGGCCACATGATGCAAAGGATGACTGCTTTTTATTTCCTTTCTCTTGTTTTTTCTCCCTCACAGTTAGGTTCCTTGGGTCATGACTATTATCTCTTCCAAGCAATGTTGACTGACACTTCCACTAGATATAGAATTCATTTAATTCTCACCAAAGATATGTCTGCAATTTGCTGCATCCCTTCTTCTCCCTCCGAGTCCCCAAGTGGCTCTAAAAGGTCTAAACTGGAAAGGGTGGGAATTAGAAAGAATGTCTCTCTCCAACCTTTGAGTTTCATTCTACTCAAGAGGTAGAATGAGTCCACACATAATAGGACTCACACATAGGGCCATGACAGTTGGGCTGACAGACAAATCCCCATAATAAATATCA
Source organism: Talpa europaea (assembly GCF_964194135.1). Classification (NCBI taxonomy): domain Eukaryota; kingdom Metazoa; phylum Chordata; class Mammalia; order Eulipotyphla; family Talpidae; genus Talpa; species Talpa europaea. Next base: position 106,525,576 of record NC_140075.1, read on the forward strand.
TGACACACTCAGTCTTGTCTTGCACTCTGAGGCCTCCTTATTGGCTCTAAAAGCATTTTTTTGTTTGTCCCTTCTCTTGCTATAATTTCTCTTTAAAAAGGTTTCTGGAACTCCTGAAATCACTCAAGTCTGAGGCCAGCACTGTTCAAACAGCATAATAATGTCCTTTCATGTACGGCCATGTCCCTGCATCTCCCCAGTTCAACACAGTAGTCATAGCAATTGTCACTTATTGATTTCTTGCTATGTGCCCACCACTGTCATAGTGACCTATTTGGCTTATTCCACTTAATTCTCCCCAAAAAGCTTATAAAATATTAGTATATCTAGTTTTATAGATAAGAAAACTAAGTTTTAGAAACAGATGAAAGTTTGCCAGCATCACCCAAAACCATGGTCCACATCCACTGGGCTCTGAAGCCAAGCTCTACTCTCCACATCATTTTGTAAGTGCCTTCAAGGCAAATGTACTGTCTTCATCATTCTCCACTACACCTGAAATTCCTAATAGCAGAAATGGCTCAGAACAGGTAGGGGGTATCAATTAAGATTTGTTGAATGAATGACTAATGATGGAAGATAAAACTCTCCCTGGAAATTGACTTTGGAATTAATAAAATGCAGCTTAGATATGTTTATGAGCCTCCAGCCAATCAATTATTTAGTACTTATACACTGTAATATATATATAGCCTTATTCTGGACTTTGTGAGTGAAACAGCGAAGAAACAGAAGCCCTAGACTCTTGGAGTTTACTTGCTTTAGGAAAAACAACAAAACCACCAATGTGACTAGACAGAGCTTCCCACCTCAACCAGAAGCGAGAGATCAGGGAGACCTGAAATGCAATCAGTAGAGGCTGGCCTCTCAGGACACACAGCAGTGCAGAGCTCTTCCTGAATGTGAATCTGGAGAGAGCTGAGCCCCCAAGAATAACCAGCACATGAACATAAACACTTCCTGGACAATGACTAAAAAGCACAACTTTAAACTCAAAGCTATTTTGACTCCAAAATGGCTTGCCCATGCCAAACTATCCATATTTGAAGTTCTGTTGAATGCTTCAAGAGCCCAAAATAAGAGATATTGCATTGCTCCCAGCCTTCTTAGTAGTGATTGATATGAAAATACACTCACCCAAAGCACTGATATCTTCATCGTGCCCCTTCAATTCCATCCTGCACATCAGCTTACTGGGAAATTCACCTTTCTCTGCACTCAGAGATTGGTCTAGTGGGCCATATCGACAGGTTCACTTGTCCCTGTGTTCTGCTGATGGGAAGCACTTGTAAGAGTTGGAGGGAGAATAAATTCTCTACATATGTCATCCTGGTACTTCCTTCTCATTCTCTGCTGCATCAATATCCCGTTGGATGACTCTCCATTACACAGAGGACTCTTTCTCCTCTCTTTTCCCTTTCCTCTCCCTTCTTGCTCTACCCACTCCCTATATCCATGGTAGTGAATGGGTTCCCCGTTACTCTCTCCTATCCTTTGATATCCCCCTGTATTGTGACCCCCATATTTGTAAACAGTCCCTTCTATTAAATTTCACCAAAAGACCCAATTTGAGGTATATACATCAATTTCCTTCTAGGTTTCTGCCCTCCTAACAAACCAATACTATAGAGATATACTTCACTGAAAGAAGGAAAAAGAAGTACTCTGCCCATAGGAAATGAAAGCATACTTGTAGAAGCTGGAGAAGCCACTCTTTACGGAGCTGTATAATTTGTTTAATTAAGGTTTAAAGCCATAGAAGCTCTTAGAATGCAGGTAAGACTTCATGAGTAGAGTTGGACCATGTATAAATTAGAAATGAAACTCTGAATCATTCCTTTTCTCTGGTTCTGCAACCTTGCGTTTTCTCCTTGGTTATTTTCTGAAATGGGAGTGGGGGTGTCTTAACTCTTTTCAGGTGTCACTGCAATCATACAGTGAAAAGATTAATGGATATTTATGCACGTTCTGATTCACAACCTCCTAAGACTATTTAATAGAAATCACATGCCATTCATTACACACTTGCATGCTCTTAAAAGCACACTGGAGAGTTATTCATAGGAATGTTGTGGCCAGAAGGTGAAGGCTTAAAACAGCCTGTTAAGGCACAAGTTGGAATGTGTAAGATAGGCAGTTTGGGGTAGCAACAAATATGAGAACTGGGGGATTGCCCTAGTAAATCACCAAGAAGTAGAGGAAATGCTATAAAAATGATGGCCAAGTCAAGGGTTATTCACTGTCCTCCAGGGAGAAGATTTTAAATGCCGCCTTGCAAATTCAGCAATTCTTAATATATTCCTTGATATGCTTATAATTATTTCTTCATTACACAATACACATATTTTATATTTAACCAGATGATTTCTCCATCCAAGGAAACAACTCTTTTACCTTTTTCCTCCCATGACTCAGTGGAATTCAGCCTTGTTAGCAAAAAAAAGCTTCAAAGTTCATTCTTACATGACTGTGCTTTTCATGCCTTAGAAAGAGTTTGAACACTCAAGATTTATCTTAACTGAAGTAACTTCTGTCTAGAGAATTTTTAATAAAATTGTATTTAGGTGACATGTATGTAAATGCTGTAAGAGCAATGATTTTCATGAATGACAGGCAGGGGTAGGGGAGACTGAAATTTTTTTTCTACCCATCGCAAAGTCAACTTAAGGATCACAGTCTGCACTGGTAAGTAATCAGGAACTAGATTAGATGTCTCTGAGGAATTTTCTAAAGCACTGTAATAGTTTTGTTAAAATAGCAATATCAACATTTAGGAAAAAAGAGCCAAAAAGGCCTCAAGTTGGTTGAAACGGGAAAATCACACTTTATTGAGCTTGATTTAAGATTGCATGTTTCTTTATGAGATTATAACTTCAGCCATGACAAGAATCACACTGACTAATATTTAACCTTGTCATATGTTAAATCCTAAGGCAAAAACCTTTTTTCAATTTTAACCTTTTTTTTTTTTTTTTTTACACTTTACCTCACGGTAATATTGTTCCTGTCTTACCACTATTTTGTAATGTCACTCAGGCTAAAGTGACTTGTCTAGGAACACAGGGTCAGTAAGTGGCAGAGACAAAAGTCAAGATTTCCACACCTAGATTGTGTCCCATTTTCACCTGGTGAACAATTTTTTTCTTTATGCAAAATTAATTATCTTATCAATCCACATTTTAGGGATGTCGAATCATCAATCCAGATATAAGTCCAACACAATAATAAACAAAGAAGAGCCTCATGAATTTTGAGGTTTACTAGTGTTGTTTGCAAGTGGAATCTAAGATTTGAAGGGCTTCCATTTCATTCTTTGTCACCTCTATTCATTTTATCACTCAACTCAAAAGATATTATTTTGACCTAAGTATAAATTTACTTCTTTGAAATAATATATGTTCTGCACTTTAGTATTAGGGAGGAAATAATAATAAAAAAAAAAAACAGTGAATATAAAGCCCAGTACTGTTCACTGTTTCAAAAGTTCAATTGGCCTCTTAGTTACTGTCCTCACCACAATTGAAAATACCTTCTAAGAAATAGATGGCTCATCCTGAAGTCATCCATTGCAGCAATAGCTTATCATAATGATTTTCCCGGATAAAAGGCATTCTCAAGACACATCTTTCCTTCTAATTCTGTCTAGCAAATGTGTAAGTTCATATTATCTGCCCACTCCCTACTAGAGTATGGTACAATCTCAGAATTCCAGGAGAACTTGGGAATCCCAATGGTTAAATAGGCTTTGAGCCAAGACAAAAATATAGCTGAGCCCTTAGGGGAAGGAGACAGCACAGGAAGAAAGGGCTACTTTGTAATGATCAGCTCATATCAAAATCTCTAGTGCTCTACTGGGAATTTAAGTCCATCAATACTTCTGCTTCCTTTCCAGGAGAGGTAAAAGAACTGGAAAGGTTGGGTCTTTCATAACTGAAGGAAAGTGGTATCAAAATTGAAAAAGATTGAAAAGCATATAGATTGAATATACTGGCATGATCCAGTCAAATGTTCCATCCTGCTTGAAGTTTTCAGTAACTCAAATTGAAAGAGTCTCTAGAGAATAGATTATGGGAGAAAGTCACACCAAGGATAAAGGATAAATAGAAAACCAGATGAATTTCTAATCAAAAGCCAAGACACTCAGATGAGGGGATAGGTTCACAAGTAAGTGGTGAAAAGTCAATGGTGTCATTGAAACAAGAACATATTAAGGTCAGTTGTTGTTGTTTAATCCCTGCCTAAAGGTATCTTCAGACAGCAGTAAGTGCTCTTTAACCTCTAGTACTAAGGGTTCTTATTAATCCTCATGACTTTGGAAAATGAAAATGCAACACAAATACAAGGGACACGGGATAAATGCCTCGAAATTTAAAGTGTTTTAGGGCATCTATTGTCAAATCACACCTTAAATATTCAAATAGGGCCTCCCTGGAGGCGCAGGTGGTTGAGAGCCGCACTGTGAAGCTGTCCACAGCCTCTGCACAGTGGGTTCGATACCTGGCCGGCAAGAATCTCACATGGTGTGGCAGACCTCTCCTGTCTCCCCGCTGCTCCTTTCAGCAGTGTATTTTGCCAGTCTGCCTATTCTGTTCCCTGCTCTGTCTCTGGTGAATCCTCTCAACCTCCCGCACATCTGGTCTGTACCCCAGTTCTGATATAAATAAACAAATCTTTTAAAAAATTATTAAAAAAATATTCAAATATAACAGCCACTCTAAAGAATATTCAAGGACAGCAAAGCTGGAAAAAGACATCCAGGCCTCCTTGTGTAAATATACACAGCACAGACATGAAATGGTGGTGGATATAGATACTATGCAAGAAACCTTGTGAACATAATCTTCCGCAGTATCCCTCACTCCTAAAGCATTTCTGAAATTCTCAGAAAATGATGATTCAAGAAGCTCCAGAGAAATGTTTTGATTCCCAGGAGGTGACAATGGGCCAGCAATATAAGCAGAATTCTTTCTCTATTTCAGTGTCTCTCCTCTCTAGCCGCGAGCCTTCTAAATCCAGTAAGCTTTAGGTATTTTTCCCCTGCTATGGTGTTAGCTTTTCAGGTGACTATAGTTTAGGAAGCACAATGTCTAAGTGTTAAAAAAAAAAAAAAAGAAACTGTACCATGCTCCAAAATGAAATCCTTATATTTCAATATATTCACAAAGCTCCATTTTGCAGTAGGTAATACTATCAAAGTCAACCTTAAAGTACTTTATAGGCTCTTCTTCTTATCCACTTACAATTACTCCTTTAAGAACATTTATTGTAAAAAAAAAAAAAAGAACATTTATTGTCTTTTTCTTGGCCCTAAAGGTAATTCATGTTTACTTTTTTTTTAATGGAAAATACTATAAAAATCTAATAAAGCAATATAATATGCCAATTATTGGTCATGACTATTGATATTTGCTATACTTCCTTGCGGGTGTTTTTCATTTTTGGTCCCTATCTTTAATCAATATATTGTGTTTCACTAGCTTACAGATCGCAACCTTTTTAATGTGATATCACCCAACCATCCAAGCTAGAGAATTGAGACCCATTCTAGATTCTACTCTTTTCCTTACACAACTCAATTTTAATATGTCAGTAAATACTATATAACCTATTCCCTTAAGTCTATTATATCTTAGTTTTCCTTCTATGCCAAAATGCTACAGCCTTAAATCAATCTATGCTCTCTTTCATCTTTGCTATGAAAGAAGACTTACTACCTGTTGCTGCAATTAGGTTCCCATTTCAATAAGCTCCCAAAATTATTACTTTTAGTGGCGGGAATTTTATGGGGACTACACCCAAGAGGAGTAAGCATACACTGTACAAAAATGAACAATGACTTAAAATATATATATATATTTAAACAATAAATTAAAAGAGAAAAGTATTGCTTTTAGTCCACTGAAATTTGTGTTATTCTCTTGCTTTAAAATATTTCAATGGTTTCCCATTTCCTTGGAGAATCTCAAACTCCTTAACATGGTGTACAAAGCAATCCAGCCCCTGCTCTCTGTTACCAGTCTTTATTCTGCCTGCTTCACTCCCGTTTTCTTCCCTTTACATTTCAATCATTTTGAGATACTCCCAGTTCTCCAAGCCACCACAGTAATCTATGTTTTGATTGATGTTTTCCTTTGCTCTGGTCTTCTCTCAGTGATACACTCATTTTCTTTCTGAAAACCACCCTTGTTATACCTGTCACTGTCTAGGTAGAATAATCACACCCTCCTTTATGGTCCACACTAGTTGATCCGCCTACCTCTACAGCCTGCCTTCACCTTTTAAGTGTTTTTCTCCCCTCCTAAAACTGTACTTGTCGATGGCAGAGACATTGTCTTATTCATCTTTGCACTCCTGTATCTCCAGTTCAAACCCAGGTACAAAAGAGAGGTTCAGAATTTTGTTAAAATGGGGTGTTATCATTTTTTGGTGAATGGTATGCAAATACAAGTTGAATATCATTTGAACAAACTAACATGCTATTTCTATGCCTGTGTCATCTTCACTCTGTATTTATCTATTTTTTTGACAATGTTGAACAACCACAAATGAAGGACAAATTCGGCCTATTTAAAATCCCCATGGAACAACAATTCATAAAATTCTATAAAGAGATGAAACTTAGCAAACATCACAAAGTCATTATGAGAAAATTGTCATGCACTCAATCTGCTCAGGACTGCGGGGTGCTTAACTGATAGTCACATTTGTTTTGGGATGTTTGCCTAGAATGTTCTTTTAATAAATGTACTAAATAAGATGCATAATTTAGCTCCTTTTCTATATCCTACTGGCCAAATGCCACCTCTGAGCCACTGCTCTACCTCTCTCTTTCCTTCACCTTTTGATCTCTCACCAATTCTCTCTTGAATTTGACTCAACACCAAGGTAGGTAGCCTAGCACAATCTCATTAAGAAGCCATCACAATGGTGCCTTATGGCTTCATTTTTGCCCCAAAGGGTTCAATTTCTCTGGAACAAGTAGAGAGCAACTTCTCTCCAGATTACTATGGCCAGTAAAATGAAAGAAGGAGAAGTCTGGTCTTAATTGGGGAGATGAGAGGCTTCTCTGCATCTTACCCCCTTAACCACCATGGGCTTTGTTCAGGTTCTACTCTCCTTTGGAAGTTATCACAGTCAGTGTTCAAACTTGCTTTTTTTTGGCTCCTATGCAGCCTCCAGTAAATCCATCAAGCTGCAAATTAGAAGATTCTGTGTCAAGGTAGACCACTGAAAATTTATTTGCTATTTAGTAACAAGCACAACCTCACTGACCTACTGAACTTACTTTTCCTATCTTAAAAAAAATGAATTATGTAAAATAATAACAACCATCCCATTTGGTTAGTGCATCACCCTCATTTACACATTTACAAATATAGTCATTTGACCTTACAAGGTCAATATGCCAGAATAATTCTTCTCACTCTTCCTTCTAGCTGAGTATGTATCTATTGCATGGATTAGTAACTATGCGAGTGTCCTATCTGTTCCTGCTGTATGACCCATTAAAATCCACTTTCCATAAAAAATGAGTGGCCTGGGATGTTATTCATAGATCAGGTATAGAGGTGAAGGATAACTTCTGGGAAATAATTATTTACAGTAATGCCAACCACTCAGTCTCTAGTCTGGTTAAGAGTCTCTTTAGCCTGGGCTAAAGAGTTTGGAAATCTGTGAAGGCCAGTTAGAATGCTGACATAGAGTAAAAAACAGCTTTTAATTTATTTAAAAATAATGTTAATTATTATCACTTCTGACATAAAGTATTTTATATGCTTTAGATAATTTAATCCTTACAACAGCCTTATTAAGATAAACTATATTATTTTCCTCATCCTGCAGTTAATGAGACTGAATCACTGATGCTGTAAGAAGTTGGTTATTTTACTTTGCCTCTTCAAGCCTTGGAGCTAGAACCCATGCCCAGGTTTGTCTTCCTAAAGTCCATTCTGTTAATCACAGCATCTTCTTTTACCCACACCTAAGCCATATTTGGCTTGAACAGTCAAGAACACAGGGATAAAAACAGATGCTTTCACAAGAAACTGACTTGTAATGAAAGGGATTAACTCATAGCCAACTGGACTGCTTTTTCCCTTATGGTTTTCCATGACTGTGAATCTTCATCTCTCTTCACTGGATTGTAACACAGCCTTGGCTTGCCATGCTTTCTTTCCCAGCTGTTAACCTTGTGCACTGTGTCACTGCATGCTCGCAGGCCCTCCCATGGAGAGGAGGCTGTGCAGAGCATGGCATCTGACAAAATGCAGGTCATTTCTCTGAATGAGCATTATTCATTCTGTCGGTTAAATTCAGAGGCAGCAGCCTGCATTTCTCCCAGTGGGCTGCTAAGAGGAACTGCAGAGCATAAGGGGACATTTTAAAAATCAAAATACTATGCTCAATTCTCCCATGTTGAGAAGGGCATGTCAATTCATCTCAAGGAGACCTCATGGGGCAGAGTTTTGTAAACATACCCCAGTGGTCCCTGTGTCCTAATTTTAAATATTTCTGTTCTATTTTATACTGGGTATTTGATTTTTTTTTTTTTTGCTCCTAAACCAAATCTATAGTTTGCATTCTGAAGAGAAGGGAAGAAAAGCTTGGCCATTTTATAGTTATTTTTTCTTAAATGATACCCAATCTCAAACTTAACAGTTCTTTAAGGTAAAGTCAGGGTAGAGGATGGTTCTCCAAAAGATGATTGTGTCTATTTATAAACTATTGCTTTGTTATCTACTAAGCCTATTTTTATTCCTTGTATTTTCATATGAATTTTAGGATCAATTTCTCAATTTGGGGGAAAAAAGACAATTGAACCTATAAAAATTTGTAGGACAATGTCCTTTTTAAAGTACTATCTTCTAATCTATGAACATGGGATATCTTTCTATTTGTTTCCTTATCAAATTTCATCCAATGATGCTTTGTACTGTAAATATTTTACAGGCTTCTGTTTAATTTATTTATGTGGTTTATTTTATTTGATATTGTTGTAAATAAAATTGTTTTTTTAATTTCACTTTTGGAATGTTTATGACTAGGGTATAGATAATATACCATATATTTTTGTATATATGGTGAAAACTTGTTAGACTTGTTTTTTAATTCTAGCAGTTTTCCATAGATTCTTTAGGATTTTTTATCATCATTTATCATCATTTATCAACATTTATCATCATTAAGAACATCATTTTAGTTCCAGTCTAGATGCCTTTTCTTTTTCTTGTCCAATTTTCATCTCAAATGGAGATAGTTTTAATTCTCCATTTCCACTCATTATGCCTTTTCTTTTTTTTTTTTTTTTTTAAAGTCTGTGCTTTCTTTTTTTTTTTTTTTTTTTTATAGAGGCATGTTTTTCTTTCTTTCTTTATTTGTTTGTTTGTTTTGTTTATACATGCACTGGGCACAGTCAGAAGCGCGGGAGGGTGAGAGAATTCACCAGAGCCAGAGCGGGGAGCAGAGCAGGCAGAAGGACCGAAGTACACTGCTGAGGGGAGCAGCGGGCGGCAGGAGAGGTCTGCGCGCCATGTGGGACCCTCCTCCGGTGGCCGGGGAGCAGCCTGGGATCGAACCGGCGCTGCAGAGGCCGCAGGCAGCTTCGCAACCCAGTGCTCAACTGCTGCGCCACCGGGGAGGCCCTCATTATGCCTTTTCTTTCACTTTTTTTTTTAAAAAAAGATTTAGTTATTTATTTATACAAGGAATGGGTACAGTCAGAAGCGTGGGAGGGTGAGAAAATTCACCAGATCCAGAGGGGAGAGCAGAGCAGGCAGAAGGACCGAAGTACACTGCTGAGGGGAGCAGCGGGCGGCAGGAGAGGTCTGCACACCATGTGGGACCCTCGCTGGCGGCCGGGGATGGAACCGGCGTTGCAGAGGCTGCAGGCAGCCTTGCAACCCAGTGCTCAACCGCTGCGCCACCGGGGAGGCCCTCTTTCACTTTTTTTTAAAGATTTATTTTTAATTTATTTATGCATAAAAGAACCGGGGTGTAGGCCAGAGGTACAGGAAGGTGGAGGTGAGAAGATTCACCAGACAGAGTGGGGAGCAGAACAGGCAGATCTACTGAAATACACTGCTGAGGGGAGCAGCGGGCAAGAAAGGAGAGGTCTGCGGTGCCAGGTGAGTCAGCTCCCTGGCCAGGAATCAAACTCATGCTGCAGTAGCTGGTGATAGCTTGATAGAGTTAAGATTTTAACCCCTGCTGTATCAGGGAGGCCCCTTTTATTTCTTTCTTGTCTAATGGTCTTTGCTAGGACATCTAGCGAATGTTGAATAAAAGTGGGAATCGTGAATAAAAATGGCATCCTTGCCATTTTCCTGATCCTGAGGGAAAAGCATTCAGTGTTTCACCATAAGTATAGTGCTGGCTGTTCACTTTTCCAGTTCCCTTCTGCTTGTAGATACCTGAGTGATTTCAGTCATGAAAGAGAATTTGATTTTGTCTAATTATTTTTCTACATCTATTGAGACTAGCAATCATGCCCTTTACTCTATCTATACTTTGTATTATAAAAATGTTCAAAACTTAAAATATTGTATTTCCTGGATAAAACCCACTAGATCATTGTGTATAATCCTTTTTATATGTCTGAATTCAGTCATGAGCATTTTGTTGAGGATTTCACATATACATGGCTGTAGTCACTTGAGGCATCTGCAACACTAAGTCATTGCCTCTGATTATTTTGTTTTGCTTTGGTTTTTGGAAAATGTCCCGGAAATTGTGCTTTCCTCACTGAGTGGGCCCTTTTTCAGGTCAAATAAAGGCAAGATCAGAAATCAGACAAACTGGTCAAATAGTAACAGTTCTCCAGGGTTGGAGGGTTTTGAAGAGCTCCAAACCCATTGCATTCTACCCCCTCCTTTGACCCACTGCTGATTTTCATAAATTACCACTTGTAGAGTAGCTTTTGAATTTTATCCTCCTTTTTGGGGAAAGACTGAACCAACACTGACTCAAGAAGCTATTAAAATGGCACATAATCTTATACTCTCTAAGTTCTAAATGAGAAATAACTGCAAAAAAAAAAAAATCTACCAGTTACAAGCTGTGTACATGCAAACTCCCTTGAAAGAGTCTTAGTCAGGGTCTCCCTGGTGGGAGTCTCAAGACTATCAGGCTATCTCCTGTCACTGCAACATGAGTTCTATCCCAGGCCAGGGAACTAACCCACATGGCACAGCGGACCTCTCCTGTCTCGCCCACTGCTCCCCTCAGCAGCATATTTCGGTAGATCTGCCTGTTCTGCTCCCCACTCTGTTTCTGGTGAATCCTCTCACCCCCCTGCACCTCTGGCCTACACCCCAATTCTTGTTTGCATAAATAAAAATAAATCTTTAAAAAAAGTCTTAGTCACCTTCGCCAATTAGATTTGTTAAACTCACATTTTTTGTAAGCTGATTTAAAATTCTTGCCCATAGTCTTCTAACAACATGCACTCTTATTGTTATGTGAATAATGCACTTTAAAATTTGAAACTGCTTTTACCAAATGTCTGGTGCTTAAAGGTGAGGGAATAACACTATATCCTAGGAGATAATATATATTATGCTCTTCTTCTGAAAGTGAATAACTATATTTTGTCTACATATAAATATAGTTCTTAGTATACCTATACTTTTCACATTTCATTGTAAAATGACCAATTATCACCTAAGGAGATTTGGGTGATGGTGGATTTTTTTTTGTTTTTGTTTTTTTTTTTTATGATTTATCTAGTTATACAAGAACTGGGGCACAGGTCAGAGGCACGGGAGGGTGAGAGAATTCACCAGAGACAGAGTGGGGAGAAGAACAAGCAGAAGGACCAAAGATACCGCTGAGGGGAGCAGTGGGCAAGGCAGGAGAGGTCTGCCAAGCCATGTGGGAATCTTCCCAGCTGGCTGGGAAATTAACCCGTGCTGCAAAGGCTGTGGACAGCTTCACAGCGCAGCCAGCGTTCAACCCACTGCGCCACCAGGGAGGCCCTGGGTAATGGTGTTTTAGTAGTATTTTAAAACACAGCTATGATATTAAAAGTAATTCATCTTTTCTTATAGTAAAGTTAAATTTAAAACTTAAAATATAGGGATGTGTACTCTTATTTGATACCTACAAAGAAATAAACCTTTTATAATTGTACAGTAATAGAATTAGTGAACCTAGAAATGACTATGAGTTATAAGTTCTGGTCAATAACTTATAGCTAGGACTGATATGTGCCATTTCAGTGTAATACCCTAACTGGAATGTGAAATGAGGGTTAGTATAATCTTCTTTATTCCTGCCCATTTAATGGAATAGAATGTAAATCCTGGATTTTTTACAGACAAATAGATCATCAGATAACTTTAGGGATATAAGCCACATTCCTGATACTTCCAACCAGCTGCCAAAATCAAGTCTTCTATAGACAGAAAAATAAATGCTTGTCTTATTAATACCACTGTTATTTGGGGATTTAGTCACTCCCAGATGAATCTAATCTTACTAGAAAGAGCAGCTTTCAAAACTTAAGACTTACTTTCCTAAGTTAGTGAAGCTATAAATACATCCTAGAAATTCAATTAAATTACTCACTCATGATCAGTACACTCAGAACTTTGTAAGAGAAAAATCTCAGCAACATGATAAAATAGATATTGTGAGGTAGAACTATTTCTGCAAACATGAAGGTACACACACCAGGTAACTTCTTATAAAATTGAAGTTGACCTCTTTGCACTTTCAATCAACTTTACAGGGTTGTGAATATTCATACTTTTTTTTGCTTGGCAATATTATTTGTCTCTGTTTCCTATTATTTTTTATTATAGAGGCCCGCAATCAGTCTGTAAAAGGTATTTCCTGATTTCCCTAAGCAAAATCTGCAACCACACATCTGTATCCCCATAGCATTTTATAAAAAACTTCTATCATCAGTTTTAGTACATTATAATTATACATGGACTTCATGCATCTATCTTGTTTACTGTGTTGTAAACATCTTAAAATAAGTGACAGTATTCTATTCATCTTGTGTTTCTAACTCTTTACAAAGAACTTATAGCAGACTTTATTAGTTTTCCATTGCTCTGTAAATAGTTGTCACAAATCTAGTGCCTTAAAACAACACCCACTTATTCTCTTATACTCTTCAAGGATCAGAAGAGAAGATAGGCCTGAAGAAGCTCTTCACTCTGGTCTTAAAAGCCAAAATCAGGGCCTCTGCTGGTGGCACAGCAGTTGAGCGCTGGGCTGCAAAGCTACCCCACAATGCTTGTATAAATAAATAAATAAATCTTAAAAAAAAAAAAAAAAGCCAAAATCAAGGTGATGGCTAGGTTGAGTTCCTTGCCTCAGAACCTGAGGATGATTCTGCTTCCAAGCTCATTCAGGCTGATGTCAGAATTCAGTTTCTGGTGTTTTGCAGGAACTGATACAAGACTGAGAGGCCATAACTTTCTTACTTCTGGAGACATTTTTGCATTTCCTGTGATGAGACCCATCATATTCATAGTCAATTATAGCATGAAGAGTCCTTTCTATGCTTTGAATCTCTCTGTCTTACCTTTCTAACATTAGCTGGGGGAAAAAATATCTCTTCCATTTAAAAGGGCTCGCATAACTTCATTATTTCATGGAGAATTCATTTGGAAATTACATTTGAAGACTTTGATGGGAGTCCACATATTCTTTAAGATAACGTCATTCATTTATCTTACTCAGAGCCTTTTAGGCTCTCATTTCTACCTTAACATTTCTAATACATTTGAGGATTAAAGGATGTTTTTCACTCACTTCAAACATATACAATTTCTCCTACCTTTTCTATGATAACAATGGTAGAGCCTAACCTATACAAGTGTCTATCTCTAAGTTAACCAAATATTATCTGATTTTATTTTCATATTCAAATATGTTTGCTCTCTTTGGTCGTTAGGGGCTAGTTATTTTAGAGACCAGCAAAACAAAACAAATAAAAAAAAATCTTACTTGAGTCACACCCAACTAACTCATAGCAATCCAAGGGGAAAATGAAGATTTGCTTCTCTACTTTTCAAATTTAGCCTGATCTGGCACAATAGAAAATAAGTTGGCTTGAGAAATATAAAGACGAGTTGTAGCTGAATGCAAACATTAACTTCAACCATTCAAGTGAATTATTTAGAAAAAACTGAAATCAAAACACTTACCAAATAATGTATTCTTATCAAGAAAAACAGAAAAAGCATGTATTTCTTAGGATCAGATGGCTAAGTTCAAAAGTGCATAGAGTATTAGTAAATCCTCACGCTTCAAGTTTAGCTCAGTTGGAAAAATATACAGAATGTTCCAAAATCAAATATAGACAAAAAATGAGAAACTGAACAAAGTTCTAATAAGCTGTGTGGGCTTATACTGATTTCAAAGAATAGATTCAGCACTTCTACTATATATTATGTTATGTACCCAAGTATTGGTAAAAATAATTCACAGCCATAAAACCTATTAAGTTTTTCACTTACGAGGGCATCCTAGGGACAGCTTTTTAGAAAGAAAACGGCAAATGCTTCATTTTATAAAAAATATTGTTGCAAGATTAGCAATAAATCCTGTATCAAATTCCACCCTGGGTAATCAATAGATGAAAATGAATTTTAGTTTTAACCCTACATACTAGCCTAACCAATATGCATAAATCATTATGTACATTTGATAGTTAATAAACATAAATCTATGGGGGACTTTAGCACATATTTCTTTCAAGTAGTTGAAAGATGCTGGGGAAATGGGCTTGCATTTTAAAAAGCAGCTTTACAGATCACATGGGGATCTATATAAGAGAAGCATTTTGTTTATTCCAAATTTCATATAATGAGGATTGAGAATTTTGAATTTTAAAAGTACAGCAAAATTAAAAACCTGGAAGTGACTAAATAAAAATTGAAAGTAGCCAAACTTTGTTACACAGTTATGTGATTATGGTCATAATAGTTATGGGCATAAGAATTTTTCTGAGACCATCTACTCTTCTAAACACACATCAGGTTAAATCTAGCACACTGAAGTGACAGTAAAGCTGATGAGAGGCAAGGCACACTAAAGGAAGCAATGGCTAAAAACGAGGAAAATGTCAGAAAAAATAAAAAATCACGCACAGAGATTTTTCCGTTATTCACTAATGGCTAAGACACCACCGTACTGACGCCACTGCAGATCACATCTGCAAATTCTGGATATAATGTCAAAGTATTTGCAAGTCACCAGAGATTGAAGAGGAGACATGCTCTAAAAAAAAGAGTTTATACCCATAGTAGGAGATTTGTAATAAATGTGTTTCTGTTTTTATTGCTTTTCACCTTGGTTCCTCTCACGGTCACCAAAATGTCTGGAGTAACTACCTGTGGAAAACTTCAGTCTTTTTGCTCGAGGTTAGACAGAAGACTGAACCTGGGAGAACCACGGCCGTTGGTGATGGAGAGGAAATTTCAGACAGGAAAGACACAGAGGAGGTAGCTGAATTACACATTGGTAGGGTACACGGAAAGCAGCTCCTAACACGTAGTATCTGAAGTGAACTAAAGATTGCCATCTGAAAGATTTGTAGTACAAAGCCCACTCAATCACCTGCTAAAACAAAAGCAAAAGCTGCACAAACTCCCAAAACTTGAAGAAAAGACAATATTTTCAACTCATTCATGTATTATTTTCAGAAAATAATACAAAGGCATTACAAGGTAAGAAAAGCATACATGCAATTGTTACATAAACATAAATGCAAAAATTCAAAGCAAAATATTAATCAACTAAAATTGTCAAATAAAATTATTACGACAAAGGATTCAGAAAAAGGATTCGACAAAATCCAAAGTACAGTTCTGAAAAATTATCTCACAGAAAAGTAGGAATTAAAAGTGATATTTTTACCAGATAAAAATATCTACACCTAATATCATATTCAACTGTGAGTGCTTTTTCCTTAAGATCAGGATTAAGTCAAGATTTCAGCTTTCGCTGTTGTTATTTAATACAATATTGTAGATTTAATCTGGTTTAATGATACAAGAAAAGGAAATGGAAGGTTTTGAGATTTCAATGGAAGCAGTTAATCTGCATTTACTTGCAGATGATATAACTGTCCATATACAAAACCTTAAAAATATACAAAGGAGCTAATTAAAAATAATAAGTGAATTCAGCAAGGATACAATTTAGCAAGGACACAAGATAAAATTTCAATATACAAAATCATTTACCTATATACTAACAAAAACAAATAGAAAATTAAAAATTTTAAAACAGCACTATGATTTTTAATAACATAAAATACTATACATTCAGGGATACAAAATATGTTCAAGATTTGACTACTGAAAAGTATAAACTACTACTGAAAGAAATGAAGGAAACCTAAGAAATGGAAAAAATACATACTTTTCTTGGGCCAGAAAATTTAATATTAGTAAAATGTCAATATCCCTCAAAGCTTGCTATGGACTTTATTCAATCCCAACCATAAATTCCAATCGTATTTCTTTTTATAGAAATTGCAAAACTAATTGTAAAATCTTATGAAAGTTGCAAATGATCTAGAATACCAAAATAACTTTAAAAAAAAGTTTGGGGGCTAACACTAACTAAATTTCCTATGTATTATAAAGCTCTAGTGTTGAGCTAATGTGATATCAGCATTAATAATAAGGGGCTGGAATAGATACACACAAATATTATCAACTGATTTTTCATGAAAATTCATAGATAAATCATTGGAAAAGGATAGTCTAGTCAATAAATGCTACTAGAATAACAACAACATAAACAACCAAAAACCCTGAACTTTAATTCACACTTTTTATCACACATAAATTTGACTTACTTGGATCATAGACCTGAATATAAAATCTCAAACTATTAAATTTCTAGAAATAAACATAGTAGAAATATTTGTGATTGTGTTATGCAAGGTAACATGATCCATAAAATTAATTAATCAAATTTAAAACCTCTATATTTAAAAAGACACTGTTAAGACACTAAAAAGTAAAACCACAGGGGGAGTTAAATATTTAAGAAGATTGTAGGGTAACGTAAAAAGTATCAGGCTTTTCTGCCCTCCCACCATTAGGATAGATGATGGAACCCTGTGGTCCCAAATGCATGCCTGATGGCGAGCACCTGAAGTAGGGTGTGGGCATAGGTAGATGGTATTCATCTGGGCTAAGACTGGGCTTTTAAGGGCGGCGTCATGGGGACAGCAGCAGAAGCCGAGAGAAGCAGAAAGAAGAGAAGCAGAGAAGCAGAACTACGAGAGGACAGAGAGCCCAGATAGAGTAAAGACTTGCTGGGAGCTGGGATGCCTGCCAGCCTCCTGGACCCCCAGCACCTCTTCCCACTGTGTAGCTAGTAAATCCCAATAAAAGCCTGAATATGTACTGAGGACTCTAGACTCTCTCATCCTTTACCTGGCCTGCTGGATCAGAAAACCTATACGGTAGCCATTCCTGCCCCTTACAAAGATACAATTAATAAATAACCCATATGCACAATATATAAAGAGTTCTCAAAGATCAAACCAATAATGAAACAAGAGTCCACTTAAGAAATTAAAAATAGATGAGTCAAAAAGTAAGATATGCCAATGACAAACACCTGGACTGATGTACGTGGAATGACTCCTGGCCACTAGGAAACAGGGAAAGACAAATTAAAACCATGGTGTGACAGCATCACACATTTATTAAAATGGTTATAATTAAAACACTGGCCATGCAATAGAGTCAATGATTAAAATGCCCATCTTAAGAAAGTAGGAAAACTAGAGCAAATTAAATAGAAGGAAGGATATAATAAAGATAAGAGATCACTGAACTATAAAATTAAAATGAATAGAAAAATAAAGTCAAAATTCCTCCTTCAGTTCTATGAACATTTTTAGTGACAAAATTATGTGTATTTAAATTGCACATTGTGATGATTTGATATGTTTACATTGTGAAATGATTACTGCAATCAAGTTAACACACCTATGACCTCCCATAGCATATATGTGAGAATGCATAAAATTTACTCTCAGCAAATTTCAAGTATAAATTGATGTATTATTTACTACAGTTACCATCATGTACACTTGATCTGCAGAATTTTATTTTATAAATGAAATTGTGGCTCCCCTCAGCAGTGTACTTCGGTCCTTCTGCCTGCTCTGCTCCCCGCTCTGGCTCTGGTGAATTCTCTCACCCTCCCGTGCTTCTGACTGTACCCAGTGCTTGTATAAATAAATAAATAAATAAATAAATAAATAAATAAATAAATAAATAAATCTTTAAAAAAAAATGAAATTGTGAAGTCTTGACCTACATCTGTTTCTTACCACTGCAGGCAACCACTTTTACTCACTGTATTATGAGTTCAACCCTTTTTATTTCTTTTAAATATGCACAAATGAGATCAGTTATTTCACTTAGTATAATGACCTCCATGTTCATCCATATTGTCATAAATGGCAGGATTTCTTTCTTTTAATAACTGCTTTTTAAATTTAATCGTGTGAGTATGTGCCTCACTTTTTTTACCCCTTCAATCGCTGACTATCTCTTAGGTTGTTTCTATATCTTGGCAATCGTGACTAATGCTGCTATGATTAGAAAAGTGCAGATATACATTATATTTTATATTATAAATACACATTATGTGTTTATTTAGAAAGCAGTAAAAATGGAAAAAGAGGGGGAAATAAAAGTGATAGGAAAGAAAAAGAAAAAAAAAAGAAGGTATTTTCATGGGGTAGACTGTAATAGATACATACGATAAGCAAGCCAGAGAACAAAATAAGCAATCAAGTTGTGACTCAAACCATATCACAATCACACAGGCCTACCTGAAGATACAGACATAGTAGAACAGCACTCACTAATTTAAAATTCACCTAGAGCCCTAGGCTTCTTAAAACTAGAACACAGACTGTTGTGCACTTTTTCCTTCAATGATTCTCTTAACTTGAGACATATATATGTCTAGTGTGGTTAGCAGACTCCCCGGAGTGGCATTGGAAGGAATGGACAAGCCACCCCCTAATAAATTCATATGTTATTTTCAAAATCAATTAACTAGTAGTTGCATCTACTTAGTTCAATGTCAGATTAATGTTTGCCTCTCTCTGAAGGTACTAGGATGACTGCAGTACTTCACAGTACAGTTGGTCCTTCCAGGCTGCTGCTATAAATCATGGCATTTTGCTTTCTTCACAGAAGTCAACTTACAGAAGCATTTTTCTTTTTTCTCATAAACAGACAAGATTCCAAAGAAAAGAGAAACCAAGATGTGAAGTATCTCACAATCTCTCCTACTCATATTTTACTTTTTTTAGAAGTGGGGTACAGGGCAGAGTCGTGGGGGGTGAGAAGATTCACCAGAGAGAGTGGGAAGTAGAAGAGGCAGATGCACCGAAATACACTGCTGAGTGGAGCAGCGGGTGAGACAGAAGTCCGCCACGCCATGTGGGTTGCTTCCTGGCGGCCAGGGATCGAACTCTGACCGCAAAGGCTGTGGACAGCTTTACAGCACTGCACTCAACTTCCTGCACCACCAGGGAGGTCCCTACTCATATTTTAAAGGAACCTGAATGATCCATTTTCCCTTCAGTCTGAATAACTGAATTGTTTCTCCAGATGATGTCACCATAAAATACAGGATGCCCATTTTCTTATAAAATAGTTGCCGATCTTCTAATATTAACTATCCATTTCATTTTTTCAATCTTACAACAAAATCTAATGTGCCACTTGGCAGAGCAGGTGATCACCCCACCCTTCCCTTCTCCAGGGCTTCTCATCTGTAACGTTATACAGGAGAGTCAAAATTTACAAAAAGTGCCTTTAAACAATGAATGCTGTTCAAATAATAGTTCTTCCTATAGGTTTCATTGGTTATTAAGTTATAAAGCCACTTATGATTTTGGACAACTATCTATTCTCAAGATATCAAGATGCTTATCTTTAAAAATAAATGAGAAGATAATTTTATTAGCCCACACAGTTCAGTAGGCTTATGAGAAGGTTAGACACTGGTATTACCATAATATGAGATATTTATTAGGTTGAGATGCTTAGTAGGAAAGGGGGGGTATATATACTGAATCAAGGTTTTGTAAAAACACAAAGACTATTTGAAGAAGATAAATATTAGGGGAAACTTGCTCTTGGGTGTAGATTTATTTCCATGCTGCTCTTTTTTAAATCCATTTTATAGATTTTGTAATTTTTCAAGAGTTAAGACTTTGCAGCTTAATTTATGTGATTATCAAGAGAAACTAATTCAAAAAGTAGACAACTTTTTGGAAGTGACTTTATCAGGCAGAAGGCGGCAAAATGTAAAAGGAAAACTAATCTCATCACAAATATCCCTCAGTCAGCAAAAACTTTTACTTAAAATGGCTAAACTTCCTGAAACACTTAAGCATTTAAAATTACTGATTTATTTAACATAATGGGAGGAACTCAAACAACATGACCCACTGCATACATTTCAACTTTCAGCCAGAATATCACTTTCTTCTCAATCTTACATAGCCATGAATGTAGAAACTGTGCCATTTTAATTGAGAGAATGTGTTTGAAACACATGACTGTGTTCTAGACAAAGCCCATTGTCATTTCTAAGCTCAGATATAGCACTTACACATTTCCAGGTGAAGACAGCGGAAGACTCTTTATTGAGGTCTTCAAATGGTAAGCGTGAATATGCACACTAAAATAAACTTTGTTATGCAATTAGAGAAAGACCAGCAAGGACACTAGTCTACCTTCTTTCTTCCTCTACCAGTCCAGTTTCTGAGAATCTCAAGGTTGAGACTGAAGAACTTCAGATGATTAGGTAACAACTATAACAGCAGGCAAAAGAAAGAAGATTCAGTTTAACGTAAAACTGAAGTCTACAGTGGGAAAAGAAAACTCCTCCCCTACCTGCAGGCTGTGATTAAAGTGGAAAATAAAAGAATCAGAAATGGATTCAGAAGGAAACTCCTACAGTGTGAACAATATGGAAAACATAATCACCTATATTGAAAACTGTATTCATGGGTATAGGTATTTTTATATCTACGCATGTAGAAAAAATATAGAGGATCATAACTCTGTATCATTAGAATTGCTAATAAAAATATATAATAAAAAGTGTTAATATATATAAATAATCCTATATTATCAAAAAATTAAGGGGGTGTAAAACAATGCTATTTCATTAAATACACGTATATACAAAAATTCAAAAAGATTTTTTTAAAAATCAATAGCTATACCAAAGCATTTTAGTATTTGTTTTCTAAATTTTTTTTTTAAATTATTCTATAAATCAATCTTTTATTGGCCCATTTCTTAGGAGCAGAAAACTTGGTAAACAGAAAATTCATTTGCATTTGGGTATTGATAATCACTAGCTGGGTGGATTTGAGCTTTGCTCATTTGTGAAATGATTGAATTTAACCAGGTAACCACCATCTTCACTTACACTACCAAAACACATTGTGGTTTTACATAAGCAAAATTAAATATTTTACAGATATCTTTAAAGTTATTTCTGGTTTCTAAACCATTATTAAGACACTGTGTTAACTAACTCTATAGAGGGATCTTGTGAAACCACAGACCTCAGATAAGTGCTGATGAAGCTCAAGGTGACAGCAGAGTTCATCTCTGACACTGTTGGCCTTCAAACCCCAAACTCTAGTTGGGAACAAGAAGCTTGTCATATCATTGCTATGTCCATTAAGACATGTTAGAAGTCAGGAATTATGTGTTGCATAAATGATGAGTCCCTTCAATTTAAGTCATTTATACTCACAGATCTATTTCATGAAATAGAGAATTAGTTGGCATCATTAAAGAAACTACCAAAAAAACCCGTGTTATGGATTTTTGTTTTATGTTGAGCAGTCTTTGAATTTGAAGAACTCTTCTCTCTTGTGTCTAGTTAGGCTAAAACCTCTATCATCCTTTCTTTAAAGAATACCAAGAATATCGATGCATTTTATAATTGCAATAGGGGACAGCAGTGCATGTGGCAGCACTGATGGATGCATTTCTCATATGAACTTGAAGCCTGAGATGTATGTACCTGAACCACAGATTAATCAGCATGCAAACATGGGCTGTTGTATCTTACTGATTAATTATGCTGAATGATGGATGCAGCTTTAATCACTTTACCTGATAGATGTAGGGTGCTTATAAATGTCAGTCACCATATCATTTCTCAATAAACTGCTTCTAACCAACTTACTGCAGGAACTCCAGAAAGTTGATGTTCAGGGGGCAAAAAAAAGCACTTATATTTCCATGTATCACTTTACATTCTATTAAATTATCTTAGTGTGTGTTCTCTGACCAAAGTGTATATATATCTATCTCAGGCTTATATAAATATAGTAATTATCCATGAATTCTATTATCTGGAAATCTTTTTTGTCTCATCAAGTAGAAAGTATATTTAACATGTTTACTAGGATTCATAATCTAGCTTATAATGTTAAGAAAACTATACTTTTCTTAAGCTAGAAAATCATCAACTTATGGTCAAAATTACCTAATAGCCGCAGGATAGAAGAAAATATTTGTGCACCACACATCTGACAAGGGGCCAATATTCAAGAACTACCAAGAACTCATACAGCTCAACAAAAAGAAAACAAATAATCCAATTTTAAAATGGGCAGAACAGCTAAAAAGTATTTCTCCAAAGAAATCATACAGATGGCCAATAGGCACATTAAAAAGTGATCATCATTACTTATAATTGGAAGAAACACAAATCATAATCACATTGAGTTACTGCCTCACACCTGTAATAATGGCCTATATTAAAAATACCATGAACAAGTATTAGGAGGAGGAGACAAAGGAACCCTCCTAGTTCATTGTTGGTGAGAATGAAGTCCAGCCTTTTGGAAACCTTCTCAAAATATTAAAAAATAGATCTACCATAAGATCCAGCAATTTCATTCTTTGGTATCTATGCAAAGAGTACCAAGGCATAATTTGAAGGAATAGATGTACTCCATTGTTCACTGCAGCACTATCACAATAGCCAAACTATAAAAACAACCTAAGTGCCCCAAGACAATAACTGCATTAGGAAGATGCGGTATGTACACATAATGGAATATTACTTAGCTATAAAAAATGGTAGGCTCTTGCCATTTGTGACAACATGAATGAAACTGGAGGGGATTATGCTAAGTGAAGGAAATCAGAAGGTGAAGAACAAATACTAAATGGTATCACCAATATGTGGAATACAGAAAAGCAAAACAAAGGGTCAGATAAAACCAAATAATGAAAACTAGGAATCTAAGTGTAGAACTGAGGTTACCAGAGGACGATGGGAAGGGGGTGGGGAAGGTGTAAGGGGGCCCCCTGGACTATAGTGGAGGGCTACAGGAGCTTTGGTGATGGGTGTGGTGTGGTAACATATACCTGAAGGGGGTGATCCTAACCCTCTAAATTATATATGAAATTGTAAACTACTATTGCCTCAATTAAATATATATATATATATATATATATATAGAGATCATTTCCCAATTAGTCCAGAGATGTTTATGAGACTTTAAATAGATGAAAATTTACCACAAAAATATAAAAATGGAATTTTCAAATTTGATATATGAAATTGTAAACTAAATATGATGATTCAATAAGTATATCCAATAATACACTTCTTTTGACTCCATTTTTGTGAAGTATTTTTTAACAGCTATGATAGATATCAAAACCAAATGTTGAAATTAACTGAACCTAGAACCAGATAATCCACATGTTCTACCACTAAAAATTTTACTGAGTTTCAATAATGAAGCATATACAACCTCACTGTTCTCACTAAATAATATTAAAATTTTTAGTGTTTAATTTGATTATGTATTTTAATAATTACTAACTTAAGTTACTAATGGTAAAATAATCAGACTAGTATTAAATAAAATTTATTTGAAATTTTTTCAAAATGTGCTTAAAGAGAAAGAAACAATTACAAATCAGCTGCTTTTCAGAGGGAAAAGCTGGGTTAATTCATGTGTGAAAAATAGAACTTGGTTATTTCTCTTTTTGAAAAACAAAACAAAGAATGTATTACATAATTCATATTTTCCTTCTAGACAATTCAGTTGACAGTTCCTAAAGAGAAAATAAATATCTGGTCCAATGAGATGTAACAAATTGGTAGCAATCCCCTTCTATGACACTGAAGTTAATCCTGCTCTCCTTTTTCCTTTCACTGCAGCTGGAATTCATCATGCATTTTTCACAGTATGATAATTTATTAGAGTTAAGTGGGCACATTGCTCTCTTCTTCTTTAGAGGTAGTGATGGCCTGGACTCCAGAGTCATCACCTCTTATTAACAAGGTCCTTCATAGTGCTTAATGAATAATAGCAGATAATAGATTTCACAGAAGAAAAGGTCAGTTTATTCATTCCTGATCTGCATAGCTTCTTTCAATGATAGGGAAACTGCCTGACACCTCCATCTCACCAGGTCCTTACTAAGGCACACACAGAGGGTGCCCTCTGATTAGTGGGCAGTGTCCAGTATTACCTGTGAATGCCAGGCTGTCTCTCTTGCTCCTGTCATTTTGTACAGGAATACAAAGTCCTCTGCCACACTGTTCCTCATGAGAATTGCAGTCTCCTGGGGGGCATTAGGCTGGGCCTGGAGAATTTCCTAACCAAGGAGATTGTTGGATAGAATAAAATAGCTCTATCCTAAATGGCCCTGATTTAAGTCATGAGTAGAAGGAACCCATGGGCCTTCCTCCTGGGAGGACTTAACCCTGGCAGACTTTGAGTGTTGCAGCCATAGCCCACACCAGTGTCTCTTGCCAATGCTGATGCCATAAGGCAAAAATGAAGCAGGTGATGGCAACAGCACATATAGCATGGTCCGTTGGACATGAATAGAATACCAGATACTAGCAGTATGGACTAAAGGGAGGAGGCACTATCACTAATGAGGACAACCTTTTGGTCCTAAACTTTTCTGGCTTCAGCCACAGGGGAATCAGAACAAGGCTCTCTCAAGCACAGGCCTAGGAAAGGAATCCTTCTTGTCCCAGTGTCAGGGCAAGATACCTAACGATGGTGCTGGTACTAGAAGGGATGATCACACACCAAAAACAGGTACAACATCCCTAGGTTCCGAAGCAGCATGAGTTATGTCCAAGGATAGAATACCTGACAATCAGTTGTTAATGGGCTGTGACAGTGGCCAAGGGGAACTTTACATTTGGGGATTTTTAAATCTCTTTTTTCTCTTTCTTTTTTCCTAACTTCTATGGGTGTGCATAGTTGTGATAATGGAACTAACTGGGTTTTTCCAATTCTTAGGAAAGTTACGTGATCCTTGTGTGTTTTATTTTCTTTTTTTTTTTAAGATTTATTTATTTATGTATAAAGAACTGGGGTACAGGCCAGAGGTGTGGGGTGGGGGTGAGAGGATTCACCAGAGACAAGAGTGGGGAACAGAACAGACAGATTGACTGAAATACACTGCTGAGGGGAGCAGGGGGCAAGTCAGGAGAGGTCTGCTGTGCCACGTGGGTAGCAACCTGGCCAGGGATAGAACTCATGTAGCCATGGCTGGGGTAGCTTCATAGGTTGCATCTTACCCGCTTGCACTACAAGGAAGGCCCCCTTGTGTGTTTTCAATAGAAAAATTACACACAGCTTTTATTTGAGTACTCAATATCTTAATATAAAAAATAATGATTTTATTCTGGCTTTTTAATAGAGCCCACCTAAGATCCTCTGACCAAAAATCCCTATACAAATAAACAATAAGAGATTATATGCACATGAAACAAAGAATTAAACTTCTAAAACCCTAACTTAGTCCTTCTATTTTCCAACCATGGGAGCACGCCAAACCAAGCAGAGCTACATTTGGGAAAGAATTATGAATGACAGCCAACCACATATAAAAAAAGGTTTTCATTACTCAGATTATTATGCTACAAAAATCAAAATGATTGTTCTTTGTAATGAACATAATCACAGCAATTTAAAATGTACAGTGGCTTTCTCCTAGGGATCTACCCAAAGGACACAAAAACATTGATTCAAAAGAACACCTGTACCTCTATGTTTATTGCAACACTATTTACAATAGGTAAAACCTGGAAGCAAACCAAATGCCCCAAAGTAGATAACTGGATCAAGAAGATGGGGTACATATACACAATGGACTATTACTCAGCTATCAAAAAGGATAAACTCATGCCATTTGCACAATGTGGATGGAGCTAGAAGGAATTAAACTCAGTGAAATAAGCCAGAAGGAAAAAGAAAAATATCAGATGGTTTCACTTATAGCAGGAATATAGGGGAACCAAATAATACATCAGTGTAAAAATAATAATAACAGTACAAAGCACAACAAAGCAAAAACAGACAATTATAAATCAGACACATACTTCAGGGGAGGAGAAGGGAGAGGAATCAGAGGAGCACAGGGGACTGAGGTAATGGTGCACAGGTGCATTGGTGAAGGAAACTCTATGGGGACTACACCTGAGGGGATGGGGGGAAGCAAATATTGTTCAAAAATGAACAATGATGTAAAAAATTAAAAAAATAATTTAAAAATATGCAGACCTATAAAAAATGTGTAGTGGCTTTAAGTTATTAAAATTACCTGGGTGGGAGATATATTTAAAGGAGACTAAAAATTCAAGTGGTTCAGTGAGGTCATAGGAGTAGAGGCTGGGGTGGAACTTAAGTCTCACTTCTAACTAAGTGGATGTCTTCAATGTGGGCTACTATAACAAAGCAATATAGAGTGGGGTTTAAGACAACAAAGATTTATTTCTCACAGTTCCTGAAGCAGTATAAGATCCAAGATCAAGAGGTAGAGGATCAAGAGGTGGGAAGACTCAGTGTCTGGTAAAAGACACAGATTGGCAGATGACTCTCCCTGATTGGCAGATGACTGTTCTCTTATTATATCCACAATAATGAAAGTGAGATAATCTCTCTGCTGTCTCTTCTTAAAAAGTCACTAATCTCATCCACATGACCAATCACGTCCCCGAGTCATCACATCAGAGATGTATATTTTAGAACATACATTGAGTCCATAATTGTGGGCTCTCCTCTGTAATGAAGTACTGGTTACAGGGCTATGAATCCAAAAGAGTGGTACCAGATTTTCTTGGAAGATTTAAGATAAAGGTAAGAAAAGGTGGTGAAAAAGGAGGCGGGGAGGAGAGGAACAGAAGCCTCCATGGGCCTTAGGTACATACAGAGGAGACACTATTGGGTCAGACTCGAAGAGGGAAATTGTCATCTCTTCCAGAACCCAGTGCCCAAGCTGGAGCTGTTAGGTTATCATTTTCTTAAAGAGACAGACTTATTAAAAAAGAAAAGAGGCAGAAATGAATAGCAAAGAGACACCATCCAGGAATTTGAAATATTAAACACTAAGTTTGATTTTATTTTGAATCATCATCCACCCACTTGTAAATTTTCATGAAGTACAGAACTCACAAGGCACAGGAAGATAAGTCAAAGTCTTTTTCTCCATAGAAATCACTTTCTGAGTTTTTTCTTTAGGGAAAAGAGCTGGGTTAAATGAGACCAAATGCTTTGCATGTTTGATTTGAAGTGAATCTGACAATGACACACCAAGGAGGTATCAGCCATTGGTAACCAGAGCTGGTGCTGCTAAGCAGCAAGCCAGAGGCATAAAAATTTATAACAATCAGTTCAAATACGATTAATTTAGAACTGCCTGTCACTTGTGACTCTAGAGCCAGTCGTGTAAGGAAGACTAGTTGTGATGGCAAAATGGCCTTGAACTTGGTTTTAGTTATAACTAGCTATGTGGACTTGCTTCCTAAATTTAGCACTCAGGAGAATGAAGGATTGAAGGAAAGCTGATATAGAAGTTTAGCAGATTCTCCACCCTCTTACATAACAAGGTCCCGAGGGCATGTGTTCCAAGGACTATGTTTGCAATATTAATTCACTTAGAATCAGAGTTTCTACTTTCAGGAGAGGTTATTTTTCTCATATTGAATAGTGACTTGGCATTCTCTCAACAGCAACTTGGGTATAATCCTTGAAAATGAGAAAGTTAGATCATTTCTAGGCATGATGTTGACAGTGGATTCCTGGATACTCTACAAGATAAAAATAATATATTTTTAATAAAATGCAAAAAAAAAAAGGAAAGAAAGTATCTTCCACAATCACAAAATACCAGAAATGGAAAAAAATTCTTCAGATCATCTATTTTAACTCCTTATTTTCAAGATGAAGAGAAAGTCCTAGAAAAATCAGAGGAAAGAACTAAGATGACAAAGCTAATAAAGAAAAGTGGTAGCGGTTTAAAAAGTGTGGCATATCAGATTGTCTGGTGTAACTGCTGGCTCCACTAATTACTGGTTATTTAACTTGAGTTAGTTAAAATGTCTGCCCTTAACTCTCTGTCTACAAATGGGGGTCATAGATTCTATGATATTGAGATTACTCTGAAGAGCAAAAAAAATATGTTCTTGTTATACAGGTGCAAGACATGAAAATAATAAATGTTAATTACTTATAATAATAACATAATGACGATAATACAAGTGGTGAAAATGTCACTAATTTTATATACAATAAGAACCAGGAACAAGAAGTGCTGGTGAGGGTATGGAGAAAAAGGAACCCTCTTTCCACTCTTCCACTGTAGGTGGGAAGGTAGACCAGTTCAGTTCCTATGAAAAGCAGTGTGAAATTTCCTCAAAAGAACTGAAAATGGATTTGCCATATGACCCAGCAATTCCACTCTTACGTATCTACCCAAAGAACAAAAAAACACTAATCCAAAAGGAAAACTGCACTCCTATGTTTATTGCAGCACTATTTACAATAGCCAATATAAGGACATAACCTAATTGTCCCAGATGAGTAGATTAAGAAGATGTGGTTTACCCACTGACTGGGAGAACATTTTTGCAACCAACACTAATGATAAAGGACTGATCACAAAAATCTGCAAAGAGCTGATGAGACTCAACAACAACAATGTTCAACATGACTTGTAATCAGGGAAATGCAAATCAAAACTACCATGAGATACCATCTTATACCAGTGAGAATGGCACATATTAAAAAAACTAGCAACAACAAATGTTGGCGAGGTTGTGGAGAAAAAGGAACTCTCCTGCACTGTTGGTGGGAGTGCAAACTGGTCCAACCACTATGGAGAGCTGTGTGGAGATTTCTGGACCTACTAAACATAGAGCTTCCATATGATCCAGCAATTCCACTCCTAGGTATTTACCCAAAGGACACAGAAACATCAATTCCAAAGAACACCTGCACCCCTATGTTTATAGCAGCACTATTTACAATAGCTAAGCTTTGGAAACAGCCCAAATGCCCAAATATAGATGACTGGATTAAGAAGATGTGGTACATATACACAATGGAATATAACTCAGCATTCAAAAAAGATAAACACATGCAATTTGCAGCAACATGGATGGCGCTGGAAGGGATCATGCTCAGCGAAATAAGCCAAAAAGAAAAAAATACCGGATGGTCTCACTCATAGCAGGAATCTAGAAAACTTAAATAAGGGACCAGGAAAATGAATTAACTATAAGAAAGTAAAAATCAAAATCAACAAAAAACTATGAACCAGAGACACTTTTTGGGGGGTGGGGGGCGGGAGGGGAGGGATTGGGGTCAGAATGGGGGGGTTGCAATTGCATGGGGAATATAAAAATAAAATTTATTATAAAAAAAAGAGGAAAAAAAAAGAAAAAAAAAAAGGAAGATGTGGTTTACATAGACAATGAAATGCTACTCGATGACCAAAAAGGATTAAATTCAGCTATTTGTGGCAACATGGAAGGAGCTAGAAGGGATTACTGTAAGTTAAATAAGCCAGAAGAAAGAAAAATACTGGGTGGCTTTACTTATATATGAAATATAGAGAAACCAAACGAAGGGTGAGACAAAGACAAGCCTTAAAACAAACTCTTGAAAGTTGACCATAGATTTGAGGCATCTGGGAGAGGAGGGGAAAAGCACAATGGACTGTGGTGGAGAACTATGGATGCTTTGGTGGTGGGAGAGCGACAGCCACCAGACCTGAGGAGAGAAACTGCATGCTGTCAAAAAATTAACAAGGAAGTAAGAAAATAGTACTTCATTAAAAACAAAAAAATACTGATAAACACGTATGTTTATATGTATATGCCCAACAAAAGTTACAAATTGGTTCAAAACAGTATGTGGTAAGTAAAATACACAGTAATAGATAAAAACACATTGAACAACAACAACAACAAAAAAAAAAGAATTAGATCAGGGATCTATATATGTGCATTCTAATGCTTACCAGCAATTTCAGAGCTAAATTTAACTACAGTCAACTATAATCAAATGAGAGACTTTCCTACTAAAAGAGCTAATTGCATTGTTGGCAGGTTAAGGATTACAAGATTGTTGGATGAATTGAAAAGATTTCCTTGAATTAAAGAACAATTAAAGAGCTTAGGAACACGGAATAATTAAACCTGAATGAACACGAAGCTTTGGACAGATGTCCACCTGAAAGAGGGATCTAGTGAATTGTTACAAAACTCTATCCTTAGTCTTACCGTATATAATATATTCATAAACATCCTCACTATAGATATAGAAAAGAGGCACACCAATTAGGACAATGAAGTTAAACTGGTAAGGGCTAATGTTAGCAGGTAGCAGTTACACAATAAATCTAGAAAGAAAAAAATTAAATAGTCATTTAAATCTCACAAAATCAACTGGTTAGGGGAGCAGTGGGCACGACAGGAGAGGTCTGCTGCACCATGTGGGACCCTCACCGGCTGGCCGGGTTCGAATAGGCGCTGCAGAGGCTGCAGACAGCTTCACAGTGTGGCGCTCAACCCCCTGCGCCACTAGGGGAGGCCCAAAATTAAATGATTTTAAAAAAATGCAAAACAAATAAAATGAGCAAGAAAAGAATAGATGAGATGGCAAAGGGAAATCCAGAATACTCCTAAAATCAGGAATACTCTTAATCTCCAAAGAAAGAACAACAACAAAAAAAAAAACATAATCCTAATTCAAGAAATTCCTCCTGAAATAAAAATAAACATTAATCTATATACTGATGAGGCACATCTTTGTGAGAGAAACCGGCACAGAATAGTAGAGACCATGATGCGCGGACTTGGTAGAACAGAATCCTTTTCAGGGTCAGAAAAACAGATTAAAACTGGAGTGATGGGAAAATCTATGGGAACATTCAAATCTGTAAGATTGCAGACCAATTTATAAAATTAAGTTAAAGAAAATATAAACTGAGAAAATTGTATCAAGTCAAATGATTCATTTTTTTTTTTCAAGTGAAATGATTCCTTAGCTATAAGAACTACAGACAAATAGTGCTGAATAAATGAGAACTGACTACAAATTGTTCCCATGAATCTTTCTGGGGAATTACTAGAGTATAAAGTTCAGTATCCAGGAATGACTGGGGAAAAAATACAGCAAGAGGACAGGCCGAAGCACTGAATGTTTAATAGTTGGAGTCAAAGGATATCATTTAAAGCTGATAAACCAAATAATCAAAGTTTAAGACCATTTAATTCTACAATTATAATAATCAAAAAAGACTTTTCAAATTGACTAAAATTGAAGGGTAGAAGAGAGAGGGAAACAGAAGTAGAAGTATGCTAATCGCATCATCTCTCATAGAACACTTACTCATTTTTAAAAAAGAATGAAGCTTGCTATCCAACTTCAGAAATGCAACCCTTCCTAAATATCAGAACTACACACATAAACACATGGAAAAATGAAGAAAATGGAACACATAGTAAAAACCCACAAAGCTATAAATACAAAAAAATCATGAACTATTTTCGCAGAACTAATAAAAATATGTATTTTCTTAAATAAGAGATTGGATTACAGAACAAAGTTCAATGCTTTGCAATATACACATTCATTTTTCTAATAATAAAAAAGGAATTTATTAATGATTGGGACTTATTTCTTATTACTCCTTTCTCATTTACTCCCTCTAAGCCTGGTCTCCTGGCTATTTTGGAACAGGCCAGATCTCCTACTATTGCCTGAGGGCCTCTCTACTAGCTGTTTCCTTTGCTTCTCCATAACCAGTCATGTGTCTGTATCCTTAGGTTCTATTCCCAAAGTGAGACTTTTTCAGTTTGAAATGAAATGAGAAAAAGAACAATATGAGTGTCTATGTTCATATATATACATATATGCAATAAATGTGTGTGCATAGCTTGTATATGCACATAAAATTTTTAAAAGGTTAAACAAGAACTTAATAATTGTTATGGATATGGAGGAAATAAACTAAGTACATGAGGGGCAATTATAGGGAAAGGATATTTTGCTTTATTTTGCACTTTAGATATTTGAGCCATGTGCCTGTATTATCTTTTTCAAAAATAGTTTACCATAATGATGTATTGTGATGAGAAACAAAAGGACACATAACTTCAAAAGAAAACTGTTAAGTCAAGTTTTGCTGTTAAATGTGCATGACTTTTAGACTAGAAAAAGGGGTTAACTAGGGTGGAAGTGATGGATCTCCAGATGGGACACAGGGATGAAGACAAGGTTAAAGTCAAGAATTAGCACTACAAGGACAGAGAGATACAAGACTCC
The DNA here is from genome assembly GCF_964194135.1 of Talpa europaea. Classification (NCBI taxonomy): domain Eukaryota; kingdom Metazoa; phylum Chordata; class Mammalia; order Eulipotyphla; family Talpidae; genus Talpa; species Talpa europaea. Next base: position 106,558,211 of record NC_140075.1, read on the forward strand.
TGGTATAACTAAAATATGAGGGGACAGGGTATTGGGAGAATAGAGGCCAGAGAAGTAGGTCAGGCTAAGGATAGCATCATGTTAGCAATACCACATCTCATTCTGGAATCAATAAGAAGCCAATGTAGAACTCTAAGTGAAACCTTCAAAAATAGAACTTAGCTGCATTTTCATAGGATTAATAACACCTGTGGTAACTTATAATGTAAAACCACAAAAATGAGCTCAAAAAAGAAAAATATCGGGCCTCCCCGGTAGCACAAGAGGTTAAGCACCGCACTACAAAGCAATCCGAAGCCTCTGCAGAAAGAGTTTGATTCCCCGCCAGCCAGGGAGCAACCCACATGGTGCAGCAGACCTCTCCTGCCTAGCCCGCTGCTCCCCTCAGCAGTGTATTTCAGCCAGTCTGCCTGTTCTGTTCCCCACTCTGTCTCTGGTGAATCCACTCACTCCCTGCATCTCTGGCTTACACCCCAGCTCTTGAATGCATAAATAAATAAATCTTTAAAAATATGTATATTGGATAGTTTCACTTATAGCAGGAATATAGGGGAATCCAATAAGACAATGGAGTAAAAAAATAATTACAGTACAAAACACAACAAAGCAAAAACAGACAATTATAACCCAGAGACATGCTGCAGGGGAGGAGGAGGGAGAGGAATCAGAGGGAGGGAGGGAGGAGCACAGGGGACTGAGGTGATGGGCACAGGTGCATTGGAAAAGGAAACTCTATGGGGACTACACCCGAGGGGGTGGAGGGAAGCAAATATTGTTTAAAAATGAACAATGATGTAAAAATAATTTAAAAATTAATATAAAAAACATTTCTGTAATTAGTTTGGGAAGAATGTGAAGAAATTTAAATGTCTACACTTCTGGTCATTGTGTAAATAGGTCCAATCACCCTGAAGAGCAATTTATCAAAATCGATTTGAGTTGAAGTTCTATTTCATACAACCCCAAAATTCTACATCCATGATTATACTCCAGGGAAACACTCATGTAAACTACAAGGAAACAAGGAGGGAATTATAAGATGTTTTTAATAATAAATTGTGGGAAAACATACATCTCAATAAACAAGAGCAGACAGGTACAGTATGATATAAACCCATTGTGGTATAGTCACAAAACTATTACTCAAAATTAAGATTAAAATTTTTAATGATATACCCAAAATTCTATAATTAAGTTAATCCCAGTAAGTAGAGTCTAAATATTATGTATTCTTACTACTGCTGTAACAAATTGCCTTACAAAAAATGTATTATTAGACAGTTCTGGACACCAAAATTATAAAAAGCATCTCTCTGAGTCTCTCTGGGCTAAAATTAAGCTGTTTGTAGGACTGCCTTCCTTCTGGAGACTGTTGTCTTGCTTTTTCGGTTCTTAAACTATCTACATACCTTGGTGTGAGCTCCTGTCTTCCTTCTTCACAATCAAAACTGTGTAGTGGAGTCTTTCTCACTATGTATCACTCTAGCGAGGCTCTTCTGCCTTCTCTCCCATCTTCTAGACACCCTGATAATTACATTGGGCCCATCTGATGAGTTATCCAAGATAATCTCCCTATTTTACGATTAGCTAATCACTAACTACATCCACAATCTTAACCCCCTCTCTCCATGTAACATAACAGTATCCAGGGATTAAGGTGTGGACATGTTGGGGGGACCGTATTTGTGCCACTACACATAAGGCACCTAGCAATGGAAGCTTCACTGTGTTCAGATTCACATCAGGAGATAAGATTCATGAGCCTTTCATCTATTGAGATGTTACACATAGTAATATGGAAATGAGTGACCAGAGAGTCAGCAGCACTCTGTCCATCACTATCTGTTATCTATTTGGAATTAAGGATTCACTACTTCCGAATTCAAGGTTCATAACACTTTCCTAGGTCCAGTGAAGATCAAAATAACCTTTTCAGGAACCCACAATTAAATTGGGGACGTGGTCAGCCAAAGTCACAATAATATCCATACACATCAGGAAATCACATCGATCAGTGCAGATGAGACTGACTAAAATAGCACAAAACACCTCCTTTCCTGAGTTTTCATGTAATTGAAGTCCAATTGCTAAAATCAAGTGGATGAAGAAATCAATGCTTGCTGTTGATTTTCCAGGCTCCTGATACTCTGAGATGATTTGGAGAGTTGCTGTTCTATCAAACTGATCAAACTGATCGTGAATAAATGACTGGACACTCATTTCCATTTAGAATGTCTGTTTAAATACTGACTTGACCTCTGAGTGTACTAGAGGTTGAGTAATGTATGTAAAACTGTCTTTAAAATTGCATATGAAGCACAAGTTAAAACGAAGCTACTATATCTTCTTGGCTGATTTTCTTCCCAAGAATACTGAGAAGAATAAAGTAATGGCAGTGGATCATCAATAAGCTGAGATAGAACAAGGAAATTTTAATGTTCATTATAAAAATATCTGAGTCTCTCAATTCAGCTGGGCATATTAGTCTGCAACCACCTCCAACCCCAACTACACCAAAAGCACATTATGATATTTTTTTTAAAAATATGGTAGAAAATAACCCTCTTAAAACACAAGACCACTGAATGTCATGTTGTTTTTGCACCGGAAATTAAGAGTGTAGAGAGTGTAATATAAATGTCTTCAGAGCTTCACAAAAACACACAGTAGAAATCCTTTTAAATTTATTTGGTGTTTACCTCCCACCCCGAGGGGTTGAAAATCTCAAGCACAGGAAGCAGTTACTGATTTACTGGTTGATCCACAGCCTTTTGTTTTACTGACAGCTCGTTTGACCCATTTCATTTCTCTAAATTGCTTTTTAATTTCCTGAGGACAGCAACATTGTAGTGTGAGTAGAGTACCGTGTGTTTCAAAACACCAAACGCTTTCATTTTATTTCATAATTCATCTCAGTTAGGATCCAGTTTTCCTTCAGAGGGATAAGAATTTAGGCTTAGAGACTGCAGGATTAGCCTGTCCTGTGACCTTGGAGAATTCACTAACCCATTTTGGACCTGGACTTTCAGCATCTATTTAAAATACACACTATTTATTATATTTTATACAATGAAAAGGTTATTTGCTAATTATAGGGATTTTTTTTTTCATTTTGACCAAAATAACATGTTTGTCACCAAACAGCAAACACTTAAAAGGGTTCAATTTATAATGCGTTCATCTTATAATGAAGCTTGTCGTTTAACCTGGTTACTGTAGCCATATAATATTAGTAGAAAATTTACATGTCCTAAAGACTCTGGGATAAATTCTAACAAGAAACTTTATAAAATGCTAAAGATGAAAGTATTGATTTTTTCCAGCTCCAAACTTTTTTCAAGCTGTCACACTTCATAAATTTTTCTCCCCTTCCTAGTTATCTTTTCAAACCTTGTCCATCCTTGAAGGCCTAAATGGGGTTCCATCTAATAAATAAGGCTCTGCATAAATATTCTGAAGATTTTACTTCCTGACGTATTATAGGGTTAGATCATAGCATAAAGGAAATACAGAACAGTAAAGTATAGATACTGTTTTCAAAGGCTATAAAATAATTAACATAAGACACTAGCACATATACCATAAGTAAATATGTGAGACCTAAATATTAATGAATCATTTTAAGGTTACCTATTATTAGTTAGAAAAAGAATGAAAAGCAGTCCATACATTTTTAAATATTTTAGGTTTTTACCTGTGAACTATTTTGCTTTTTCAAATAAAATGATTTATCAAATAATATGCAAAATTAGAGATGCTATAGATTATAACTTGTGACAATAAGAAAACTATTTCTCCACAGGTGGCTTTCAAAAAACACTGCACTCTAAACAAAATGATTTTAAAATCACAGAGCCACAGAGGCTTGACATTTAATGAATAAAAAAAAAAAATTGAATGGTAAGAAAAGTCTTTTCAAGAAGCAGTGAGACTGAATCCAGATTTCATGAAAAATTTGCATGAATGTTGGGTAGATAAAGGAAAATGTGAAAGTTTCACAAGTTATGAGAAAGTACATAGGGAAAGCATTGAGGGATGCAATTGCAAGATCTAGAAATAATTACAATGAGAGTAGGACTTTGTGAAATGCACTGTCTTTCTTGACCCATTTTGCTGTACAAGATTTGGCATTTGGTCATTCCTGGTTACTTATGTCTTGAGTGGCTGAGTATAGATGAAGGGATGTGGAAGTATAGAATTAAAACTTCTAACGTAGAAATTCAAAGATAAGAATTTTTCAAGTGTTTAATTACAAAATATTAATTTAATTATGAAACAAAAAATAATAGTATAGAAAGTTAAGTTTTGAGGAGAAAAATATTTTTTTAAATCACCTTAATGTATAAGCAATACATTAGATCATGGAGTTTCAGTGTATGGATACATGTTTTTCTTTCCTTTTTAAGTAGTGTTTTAATTTTCACATGGTGATATTATAGATAGAAAACCCTAAAGACTGTACTATACAGCTGTTAGAACTAATAAACACATTCAATAAAGTTGCAGGATACAAGTCACTATGAAAAAATCAGTTGTGTTTCTAAATACCAACAACTATCAGAAAGAGAAATAGAAACAAAGAAAACACATTCACAACAGCATCAAAAACAATAAAATATCCAGGAAGAAAATTCAAACAAGGCAAGTGATCAATACACTGAAAATCCCAACATTGATGAAAGAAACCTAATATGACAGATAGCAAGATATTCTGCGGTAATGGGTTAGAAGCATCAACATTGTCAAAATGCCCACTCAATGCAACCCCATCAAAATCCCAGTGATGCAAACCACAGAAATAGAATCAACAGCATCAAAATCATGGGAGTATTGCCTATAGGTTATGAAAAGAAAAAAAAAAATGTCTGAATGAGTTTTGGTAGACCGAAAATGATCTAAGACTGCAATTGTTCCCTTGGTGTAATGTGGAAGACACTGAGCACCTAATTTCTAATCAGATAATAAAGTAAGATTGTTACAGGGCAACCCCAATATAAATTGGGTTGCCTGACTATGGATCCTCATCCGGGAGCTTAAAAGGAAGGCACACACTGCAGGCACACACAAAAGGTTAACAAAGGCTTATTTGCAAGGGAAGGGAAATGAGGAAATATACAACTCAGGGAGAAAAGAGGGAGATAAATTCTTAAATGTGTCCTACCCATTCCACCAACCTGGAATCCCAAATGACCCACTGAGACCAAACCTGCCTGGCCAAGAGCACGAGCCAAGTGCCCGAGACCCCACTAACATGGCTGGTTTTATTTACAAACAGAGAAAATGGCTGCTTAACTCAGTCCTTAGGTCCTCGCATCTTCCCTTTGGGGATCATGGGATTTGTAGTTCCCAGTGCCTTGATGGAGTGGGGGTGGCATCCACAAAGCCTGTATGGAGTTTGCTCAGGACATTCTTTCCCCCTAACAAGGTCATGGGACAAAATCAAACAAGTAGGTAAGCCTAAAGTTAAATGTCAAACGAAGAAAGGGAAGAAAAGAGGAGGAGAGAGGGAGAGAGGGAGGGAGGGAGGGAGGGTAGGTGGGGTAGGCAAGTGAAAGAGGAAAGATATAAAGAGCTGTAAAGAGTCTAAAATAACAAGTGGGCCTGACACATTTTTCAAGGGTAGTGGCAGAAGACATCAGAGCTCTGGGTCAAACAAAGATTTTATTACTCAACTCAATAGCAATAGCCAGAGGAACATCATTTGTAAAGGCTCCCCAGTCTCAAGTACACCTATTTTCACAGTGAATTGTGTTCAAAGAGATACTCGGATTTTAAGGAACTTGGATCTTTTATAATGGGCAGTAAGCATTCAGAAATGATCTTTTTTTTTTTTGAGATTTTTAAAAACTAAGCATTTGTTGCATTTTTATTTATTTTTAATTTTATACATTTTTACATCATTTTTCATTTTTACGGGGGGAGGGAGGAGGGAGTAGGATCAGAAATGATCTTTTTTGTATCACTGTAAACGAATTTCCATTGACTCTGTAGGAGACTCTGATGCTATTCATTAAACTAACATTCTTGGGAATAAAGTCTGGCACAAGGACAGTTTGCTCAAAAGATGTATAGAAAAATGAAACATCTATGGAGAATTATTTCCCAACAAAAGCTGTGACCCTCTCCTCCTGATAATTTAGGATTAGGATTCCAATGAATGAATTTTAGGGGGAGACAAACACACTGTCCATGATATTCACCTTAGTTTGATGAATGATTGAAAACAAGGCTGTTAAAAAAAGTAGCATTTCATTAATTCAGGTGAGAAGTAACAGACATTATTATGTGACCTATTAATTTTAGTTCCCTAACCACAATGTTGTTCTTGAATAGAGATTATTTATTATACTAGCTACTCTCCTCATCCCTCCCACAGGTAGGCACACAACAAATACCCTTGCTGATACAATGTCTCACTAATTTGTGACTGGAAGTTGCTAAGAACAATGCATAGTACTTTTTTTTTTTTTTTTTTGGTTTAGTGTATTAGGTAAAGGGAAAGAGAGTAATAAGAGTTTTTTTTTTTTACTTTTTTTTAATAATAAATTTTATTTTTATATTCCCCATACAATTGTAACCCCCCCATTCTGACCCCAATCCCTCCCCTCCCGCCCCCACCCCCCAAAAAGTGTCTCTGGTTCATAGTTTTTTGTTGATTTTGATTTTCACTTTCTTATAGTTATTCATTTTCCTGGTCCCTTGTTTAAATTTTCTGGATTCCTGCTATGAGTGAGACCATCCAATATATTTCTTTTTCTTTCTGGCTTATTTCGCTGAGCATGATCCCTTCCAGCACCATCCATGTTGCTGCAAATTGCATGTGTTTATCTTTTTTGAATGCTGAGTAATATTCCATGGTGTATATGTACCACATCTTCTTGATCCAGTCATCTATTTTGGGGCATTTGGGCTGTTTCCAAAGCTTAGCTATTGTAAATAGTGCTGCTATAAACATAGGGGTGCAGGTGTTCTTTGGAATTGATGTTTCTGTGTCCTTTGGGTAAATACCTAGGAGTGGAATTGCTGGATCATATGGAAGCTCTACAATGCATAGTACTTTTAATGAACTGGCTGCAGAAGCAAAGCATTGAAAGGCCTGAATTTTGACATTCTTCCTTACAGATTACATTTGCCAAAAAGAAAATTCTCTTTTTAAATTCTCTTTTTAACTTTCTTTTGGGGAATTCTCTTCACATGCAAGTTACATTATATTTACCAAAACAACACTTAAACTATTTGAGTATATGCCTCCAAAAAGTCAACCTTTTATAAAAGGGTCAGGTCTCAAGCATGTGGCAATACTCTCCTCTTTTTCAAGAATGTGAAAGCTATACTTCCTTTTCAAAACTTGTATTTTTTAAATCAAGGAAAGTTGAACTGTAGCTGCTTGTACAAGCCCATTGTTAGAAATCAAATGTCTAATATTGATGCTTCTCATTCTCAATGTTGCAATCACGTCATCTTTTAATCAATTAGAAATGTAATATTTGTCACAGAAAACTGTCTAAAGCAAGCTTGATTCCAGGTCCCAATCAAAGGGTGAAATAAAGCACTCAATGCTCATTGTATGAACAATCTATTTTAAGGTCAGTGCCACAGACAAAACTGCAGTGTGATCTGTTGTGTGATTTACTAGAGTCAGCACTTTTATTTGGAAGCAAATGACAGTATCTCTCATTTAAGTGTAAAAGTTAACTTTTGCCAATGATGCTAGAAATATTATCTTAGTCAATTTAGTTAATTAAGTTTATGCTGCATCTTTGTGATCTCCTTCGATTCCTTTAAGGATTTTGGAACCTCAGAAAAGGAAAAAAAATAATTTTTGCTGGAGGAATTTGCACAGCAAAATGGAGGTGAAAAGTTGACCAAGTCCTGTATATTTCACAAGTACATATGACTTTCTGTGCTATGCTGCCTTGGGTGTATGGAACAGATGCTGGAGCAAGTGGTTTGTTTTTGTTTTTGTTTCTATTTTCTCTGGAACTCTCTCCCTTTTAAAATTAGTTGTTCACATTTAGCTCTTATCCAGCTTTTTCTCATTGAATTATTTAACAATGTATTCGTGTTAAGGGTTCATCTTCTCCTAACATGACAAACCATTTATGATTTACCCTGAGCTGTGTTTTTACTTCGCATTGTGACTTCCCATGGGGAGCATAGGAGAATAAAGATGGAGTTATTATAATCCATGTCCTTATTGAAAACTCCTTGCCAATTTGTCTTTCTCTGCCAATAAAGGCAGTGCAAAATAAATACTAAAAGGTTTTTAAATATCACTCTGGGAGAGTTCCAAATTAACACTTTCACAGCCCAGTAGAAGAGGATAAGGGTTGCCCAAGTCATAAGGATATTGTGCAAATATATAAATGAGGGTGTGCCTGTGTGCATGTATAATTTCCATGTCTGTGCAAGTAAGAAGTATAAAATCTTGTGCAATTGAATTTTTTTCATAATGAGGCCTTACACAACTTTGTAGTACAGCTTTTTCTACACATGCATTTTGTTGGGTTAATTCTTGACTTCTGCTTCATTCTGAAAATAGTGCTGTTCTCTCCTTTTTTCTCTGGTTAGAGAGGTCCAAGGAGTAAGAAGGAGCATTCACTTCAGGGCTTGTTCCCAGTGCATAAAATGCTTGCTATTGTCAATACAATTGGTGCCACAGTCACTGTCATATTCACGGATACCATAGTGCACAATTTATGAGGTTTACATAAAGGTTATATGGAATAAATCACTAGCTTTTATCTTTGCCTGGTATTCTCTTTGCATTATTTATGAGCAAAGAACAATGCATCATGCTGGACTCCACGCTAGACTGCTATAATTCACCTGGTAAAACATTTTTTTCCTGAAGATTCTGATGTTAGAGTAAAGAGGCAACTCCCTCTTCTTGAGAAGAGCCCTGCAGTATGTTTCAGAAAATATATCAGAAAGACGCTGACAGGACCTATTATTAATGATCAATCTTAAGATGCAGCACAACCCACAGAGGAATAAACATTCCCAAGACTGCACTTTGCAAAAGATACCACTTGTCTTGTCCATCTTCTGGACCCTATATTGTTGCAATCCAGTCATTTATTCTACAATTTTTTATTGAGTGCTTACCATGTTTGAGGTATTATTCTAAGTGTTTGGAATTCTTCAATAAATATTGAAATAAAAATTATGGTCCTGGCCTGATTTCTTCCAAGAAAATAGCCTGAGTTAAGGTCTTAGTTACATGAAGTTTAATGTGAGAAAGAAGCCCATGTAAATGGTGTACAGACCTGAAGAGTGACACACAGGAGGGCAGAAAATTCATTTAAAATTGTGTCATTAAACCAGTTACTTCAGTGAAAAACTGGAAGTCAATACCACTGGAGATCTTTTGAGGGGCCATATATGGGTAACTCAGAATTGTCCATCTGAGACACAGAGCAGTAATTCTCATAATTAATTGTTGAGGATCGTGCCTTGGAAAATAACCCACCTCTGCATGCACCAGAATAGCCAAGTAGATTCCCACAGGTTTCCCATCTGAGATTATAAGAGAAAATCCATAGCCAAAGCCAAAGATTTGTAGTTAAGGCAAACTGCTGTCATACCATACCCACAGGCCACCGTGTGACACAGCAATGGCTGTAGCGAAAACAAGAGCCAAAAAGATATGAGATGGTCCGTACAATTGCTGCCATTGAGAAGCTTAGATTCTAGTTAGCTACATCTTCTCCAACCCAGATGCTTTACCTAGGCTTTCAAAATCTAACAACAGGATTGAAGGAGAACGGCTGTACAAACACCATAGAACTAAATCAATATACAGAGTTGAATTCTATTAATTTAATAATCAGCATGTAAAAAAAAACAATTATAAGAAGGTTTATCAAATTTATTACCAAGTCCTAGCATGGGGAAGGATTAAAAAGATTTTAGAATAGGTAATGTCTGAGAGACTCACCTGTAATGGGATCTTGTCTGAACAGCTATTTTATTTTCTAGGTTCTGCAGAATAAAAACATGGACTTATTTTGAATAAGTTTCAGTTGAGATGCTAAGATCATAGATACTAATACCTAAGTTCAAAATACAAGAACTTCAAGCAAGAGTTGTAAAAAGCAAGCTTTTCAACTCTTACCTAAGTAGCCATGCCCATTCTATAAAGAGTCTAAAGAAGCAAGAGAAAATAAATTTAAAGAAAATGTTTTCGGGAAGAAAATTATTAGTGTCCTATGAGTTCTGTATCCATTTTATCGGAGGAAAGCAAGGGGGCTTTACCTTCTCAAAGCTAAGGAAAGTAGCCTCAGTCATATGTCTTAGAGAGCACCCTCTGCTTTCTATGGATGAGTTTACATGAGATTATAACACACTTGACAAACCAAAAAGGAGAGAGAATACAGCTGCCAAGCCTCTCTCATAATGAGGTTTAAAGCAGTGAAGAAAAATAAATTAAGGCTTTGCGTACAACCCCTGTTCCAAGAATTTTCAGGTATAGTAAGAGAACTGGTAAAGGACTGCTTTCATTCTGCCCAGGAGGGTTGCCTGGAGTGGGAAGGAATCCTCTGACTAAAGAATGTCTTGAGTTTGATGAGAGAGAATAAATCATCAGCCAGAAGAGAGGCATTGACCCACAACAAAGGAAATACCTTCAAAACCCCATCAGTGGGATGTAAAAGAAGGATTCCTGAAAACTCCATAAAAATCACCTCACAGAAAAAAATAAAATATCTACCAAATTTGTAGAATCTTTAATTAAGGAAGTATTTCTGCCTAAGAGAATTCTGTCAGGTGCCACCATGACCATTCTAAAATGGGACCAAGAAGGGTTATCTTCCACACTTGGACCTTGCAAATACCAGCAGGATGAAATATAGAACTTACAGTGAGGGAAGAAAAGAAAATGAAAGAGAAAAATGCAACAGTAAAGATAAACTGGAACCACAGTCAAGAATTGACAGTCCTTGGAATAGATGTCAAATGATTAGAAAACATCTCCTGTGTTTGTGACAAATGAGTGTGTGTGAACTTTTGGGAATGAACTGTTGGTAATGAAGACCCCCTTCCTGCACATTTTCAGTATATTATGGGACATGACGCTAAGATGATACAAAATAGAAGACAAAGATGAAAATAAAATGTATAATGAGGCACAAAGCAGAGGAGATTTAGAAGCTGGCTGGCTTGATCATGCTTAGGTCTGGCCACCTAAGGGAGAACCTTAGCTTATCCACTCAGGGTGTATGTTTAAGGCACAACAGTCAACTCACATTTGTTTACAAGTATAACCCAACTGAGGGAATGCAAATTCTTCAACACTGTATTTCAGCTGGATCTTGCTAAGAATCTCCAAATTCTTAGTGAATGAAATGTAGTAAGGTTGAACTTTGCTTCCTAAATATGGAAATTGTGGGTGGGAGCAGCAATTTCAAGTGATTTCACTTGTTTCAAATGAAATCTTTGATCCACTCATTTTGCTGTCTTATCATAACTCTTCACTATCAAGAGATCATGTGACCTAAGTAGATGACACACTGTGGCTGTCAATAAATTAATTCAAAGCAACTAGCAGAAACTTGAGAACTTCAGCAATAAGTGATTTTATTTTTCTTTATGACATCAAATGACTTAATTGAATGATTTTCTCTGAAATTAAATATAGCTACAAATATTTAACATTAAATACAGTCTATACTATTAGTCAATGATAACTTGTTGTGCAAATTTAATCAAATGACCAGAGAAGCTGAATCTCAGGACAGAGAATTATCTCCTATGTTATCTTTAAGAAATTTACTCAGTCTTCTTAGATCTCTCAGGGGCTCAAAGTGCCAGGTTGGGCATGCCAAGAGATTTCACTAAAACCAACATTCTCGGAAAGGAAATTGTTGGTAAAGCTTAGCGAGGAGATACTTTCCATTTGCTCTGAGAAGATTTTGTTCTGATGTTCAGATGATGACGGATGATTATCAGGCCCTCAAGCGAGCAGAATATCATCAATTTTGATATCTGTCTTCTTTTTCTAGAATGTGTTTAGCAAAGAAAAAGTGATGGAAAGTGTGCTATTGCTTGTACATAGACAAGGAAAGTAACTGGATTTTTATTTTAGTAATTAGAAATAAAACCTGAAATCACAAATCTTGATTATTTTTTAATTTTAATTCAAACCTACTATTATTCAATAACTAGATTTTCTTTAAATTTATAGACTCCCATTGCTGTTTAACCCTCTACCTAGAGGTGATGTGTAACAGTTAATTGATCACTGCAATTTCAATTTACTTTAATATACCAAATCTCCATTGTAAAATATCCACAGTAAATGATCAGCATAGACTAAACTGAGGTCACTGCAAGTATTACCAACACCCAAATTTAATTTTACATATAAGAAAGAGAAAGGGAGCATTAGTGTATGTCTTTCTCAAATTTAATATCTAATTATGTAGATCTTTATGGTCTTTTATCACTTTTCTTTCTCCTTAGGAGAGTTTTCCCCTAAATGATTAACTCATTTTACAGACTTTTAGAATTAAAAGTTACATAACCAACATCATGAGCCTTTGTTCATAGCATCTGGGCTTCGGTTCCTTATGTGATATGAGGTCTGAAAAAAAACATGATTTTCCAAATGTTAGACAATGTGCTTTCATTTCTTCTGGCACCCCTTTAGAAGTATAAGACTTCTACTTTTCCAGAAGTCTCCCTGGGAGAAAAATCATTTGCAGTACCTTCTAAGGTTCTAAACAGGTGAGGAAAGCATCTTAACGATGATCAGCCCTTGGGACATGAACAGCATGCCCCACTGGCTTACCCATTTTCCTTTTACTTGAACAAGTAATGCCCTGGAAAACCATAAATAATAATTATCACAGCAAGAATCATCTACACAGCATTATTGTGTATCAGGTACCATGTCAAACATACCACATAATTTACCTCACTTTGTCTTCAGAACGAAGGAAAATAATATATTATTACTCTCTTATGATTGACAAAAATCAAAGAAATGCAGACAACAAGCAAAATTAGTTAAACCAAGATTTGAACCCAGGAACGACTGCCCCAAATCTCACATAACAAAAACCATTATAAAATATTATTTATAGTGGGCCTCCCTGGTGGTGCAAGGAGTTAAGATGCAACCTATGAAGCTATCCGCAGCCACTGAAGCATGAGTTCAATCCCCGGCCAGGGAGCTACCCATATGGTACAGCAAACCTCTCCTGCCTCACCTGCTGCACCCCTCAACAGAGTATTTCAGTTCAATCTGCCTGTTCTGCTCCCCACTCTGTCTCTGGTGAATCTCTTACCACCCACACCTCTGGCCTGTACCCCAGTTCTTGTATGCATAAATAAATAAATCTTTAATATATAGATATTATTTATAGTGATTGTCCATATTTGAAATTTGACTTTCTAACTTTCCAGTCTTTGCTAAGGAGTACAGAAGTCAGCATTATGAAAAACCTTTAGTGTATCATTTTCCCCACCATTCCTTTCCCCACCTTACTAGTTTGAATTATTTCAAGGTCATTGGCTTGTCATTTGAGGGTACTCTGTTAGATAAACTCTAGAGCAGTACAAATTTTCTGCTTTTATCATAACCACCAAGAGACTAGAAATCTAAGGATTTTTATTTTTATGTAAATTCTACAACAAGCAAGAAGAACCACACCATTTGTGTAGTTACTTAAAATGACTTAAGACATAGGTGAAGAGTAATGACATTTGAATTATTTGCTGGAGCTAATTTGATATGTATCTAAGGATCTCTTTTATAAGTAGGAGTTGTATATATGAAGAAGGAAAAATGACATTGGTATGCTGCTTCTCCTGACTCCATCCGTAGGAGTTCACAATAGTTCTGATTGATCCCTGGAAAAAAGGCAGAGTCAAATCAGAGAATCTTCTCTGCCTGGACCTGGTCTCCCTTCACTAGTCCCTTCAGAGGCAAAATTGTCAATAATTCCAGTGTCATTAGCTCCAGGATGAATTCACCATAACTGTGGGTTTTCTGTATGCTGACCATACAGGTCTGTGAATACACTTTATACTAAATTCTTAAAAAATTAATCAGTTGTAGGAAACCATCTAGATACTAGGACTATAACTGACATTGTTACCTGTGGATCTGTGGGGTTCTTTATGTATCTGACAGAACTTAACCCAGGACAACACTATGCTGAATTTTTAATACGTGAAGCAAAAAGATTTGTAGCTAATGTCTTCTCTTAAAAAAGAGTTAAATTTCCAGTTAAAGTTGTATTGAGGCATCTGTCTCATGGAAATGACACTGTTTCAGTGATATGAGGGATATACAGAAGTATGCTTCATTGTCACTGTCTGCCTTTCCAATAAGAATTCTCTCATCATAATTCTAACATCACAATATCCCTTCCAAATAGGTTTTGTTATGGGCTCTTCTCAAAGACTGTTCATATTTTCTCTTCCATATAAATGAAGTCAAACGTAGTTTAAAAGAAGGGGAAAATCACTAAGCAGTCCTATATCATGGCCAACATACATTCTCTAAAAGGGATATACCAAATGATTTCACATTCCATTGTTGTCTCTTGCCACCATTGTTGATATGTAAAATAATCTATAATAATCTATTGAAACACTAGACTAAATAGCCACACTACCATGTTTCACTAATTCCTAGCTTGTTTTTTATTCTTAGATATTGTCCCTTTATTGTCGATATTATGGTTTTTCTAACATTTTTCTAACACCCTTTTAATAACAATCATGTGGTTGGGAGTAAGAGGATGGCTCTGACTTCACCCTCAGTTCCAGGGGGATGTCCCATCAGGGTAATTCCATTCATTTTGCCAAAAGTCATTGCTTCAGGCAAGATAACTACAGGGCTGAAATGATTCTGACCAAAGAAACTGAGTGGTTCAGACACAGAAAAATCAGAAGCAGGCTCTCTAAATGTAATGAGTGTGAAAGAGGAAGTAATATTATTGACACCATTTTTCTAGACTATGAAATATCAGCCTGAGGGTGACACCAAACTGTCACAAAACTAAGAGGGTTATAGAATTGACATCCTGATTGTACCATGCCTTCATCAGTCTTTTACATTGCATGATTCAATAAATTATTTTATCTGAGTTGAGTTGAATTTTTGGTGTTTACTTTTGAAGTCACTTTCTGGCAATTCACTGAGACTTCATTCTCTGTCCAACTTGTCATTACATTAGTCTGATAGCATTTTTTCCCTGCATTTCATTCTAAATTTGGCTCTCTGTTTGAGGCAAATTATAGAAAAAATCTAGTCAAGCATGAAAATTAGGGCTTATTTTGATGCCAAACACCTAGGATTATGGGAAAAATTCTAAGAGCTACTCTATAGTATGCCCCATGGAATAATATGTGAGTCTTGTGATAACTAATTTTCTCACTACTAGGAAATCATTTCTGCACGCATCATACACATGGTCAAGAAGGCTGAACTGCTGGACACCTAATTTCTAGATAAATGGGAAGTATTTGTACCTATTGATCCTTACATGTATGTGTGTGGCCTGTGGAGAACCTTTTTTCCTGCTCCATTTAGGGAACTGTAATAAATACAGTGGAATATATCTTAAATAGTAAACAGTATTCTTTCTTGGCACTTATTTGTTATTCATTGGAATGATCAAGAAGTCTGGTGCTAAAATGTTTGGAATAGCAAAAATATTTAAATTCACAGCATAACGTTGAATTTTGATGTAGCAATACCTCCTGACATCATGCATTGTGTCATACCATTGTTTTAATAAATTAACAATACCAGAAAAAAAGAACAGAAATAGCATGGAAATTTGGCCATTATAATTCCTGTCCTCATCAAAGCCTGATATCCCAAATACAGCAGCAAGAAGAGCTTGAATGTCACCAATTCTATGATGGCCCCAGAATGGAGCATCCTGTGAGATGGCAGGATGTCCATGTATCAGCTTTGCTCAACCAAAACTACCACCTACACAGGCATAGTCCAATGTTTCTAAACAATATCCAACTAGATTCCTTTTGCTACATTTCCCATAACATAGCCATACAACAATGTGGTAGGATTCTTAATTTTATAATCATAAATTGTTACCTTGGTAGTATCCTTTTAGGTGTATACACCTTTATGGGTAGCTAATTGAAAGTTTAAAGATGCCTCATTTTGTTTCTTGTGCCACTAGTAGATTCTTCTAATATATAACCATTATCCAGTCATTCTTTCCTTCTGGGAAAACTGGAGGATGACACTTCCCTGTTACAATTGTGACTGTTCATATGAATATTTTTTTATACTTAACATGTGTTAGTAAAAGTGGTGCTTGT
Source organism: Talpa europaea (assembly GCF_964194135.1). Lineage (NCBI taxonomy): Eukaryota > Metazoa > Chordata > Mammalia > Eulipotyphla > Talpidae > Talpa > Talpa europaea. The sequence goes on from NC_140075.1 coordinate 106,574,516, forward strand.
CACTTTTGGTTGAATCTGTGAAAAATCTATGCAATTCTTCAGTTTCTATTTCCTCACTGACTTGAGCCCAGGGGCTGTATTTCCAGGTGATGCTGTAACCACAAGACAGTGGAGCTCAGTCCCCATAGACCTCTGTGTAAAGCGTCCTCATATTATGTAGTGTGAATGCGAAATATCTGTCCTGTTAACACACTAGGATTTGGAGTTTGTTTTTTTCAGCATAATCATTAATATAATCATATATTTGAGAAATGAGAACTAATTATTAAATTTATATTTTAATTTGTTTTTAATTAAATCAACCCTAATTTACTGTCATTTTGAGCTCTTCTCTTAAATGGTAAAGTAATTAAACCAACATATCTGTTTTTTTCCCTTTTCCATCAGTATAGGTACAACTATTCGTCCTGAGTGAAAGGATTCTTTGAAAGCTCTACCAGAAGTTCTTATACCAAGATCAAGTAACATTTCAGAAGCCTTGGGAGCTGTCTGTTGTCTTCTGTGTGTTTCTATATTTATTCATTCTGATGCAGTAGCTGATCCTTTGTCTTTTGTCATAGTTTAAGGTCTCCAGAAGCACAAATAGCTAAGATTTCTTGGTTAAGTGAAACCTAAAATCTCTACAGAGCAAGGACATAAAATCTTAGTATATATAAGACAGCTGACAAAGTTGAAAGAAGGGTGCATTCTTAGTCTAATCCTCTATTATAACATAGCCCATTAAACTAATCAGATATTTTTTCACATCCCAAAATAGATGTGCTCTCTTAACAACAGCCTCTTAACTTTTTCAACTACATGTTTCAACCTTAATTAAATTGATTAAAGAAAAAAAAAAGACTCTAAAAAAATCTTTAAATCAATCCTAATTTAACAATAAATCATATTAGATGGCAACCTTAGTATCACTAGATTGATATTTATATAGTTCACACCATAGTAGCTTACCATGTTAATGCCTAAGCATTAAGAGGTTGTTATTCATCCATAACTTGGAAGTTTTTACACCTATATGAGTCCCTAGTAAACCATTTCAACTATTTCAAATAAGCATTCAATTACCACTAGTAATTGTTGATTAACACTACCTAATGAATTTAGTCTTTATAACAACTACCAAAAAAAATTTGAAAATGATAATTCTGCTACAAAACCCTTAAGGCAGTGATACTGGAAGCTCCTGAATCTCCACTCTTTCAATAAATAATCCAAGGAATAAATATAACTGTTTCTGAAAAAGTTTTCTCTTTTGGCTTCCCATCTTTAATCTATAAGTAGGGCATGATTTATAAGCAAAACAGCCAAACAAAAACACATGCACAAAAACAAAAACAAAACACTTTCTGTTTCCTAGTCATCTGGCTCTGGTACATGCTCCCTTGCCTGAGTTCATATTGGGTTTTCAGAAAGACACTCGCAATGACCTCAATGCTGCTGTATCTGCCAGACTCTTCTGGATTAAAGATTTTCTTCAATCCATGAAGGTTGGTAGAAAATCAGACATTTTATCAAATTAGCTCCTACACTAAAAACATTTCCTACAAGAACCTCTACAATATGCTTTCAGCCCAGTAACCTGATATTTTTCACCAAGCTTTTCCTTTCTCTAGATTTTATAGACTACATAAACAATTTCACAGTCACAAAAGCAGTACTAAGCAAAGAAAGTGCTTTATTTTGTTTTCATACAATTAGGGAGAGAAAGGGGCTCTCGCACACATCCCCCAGATGAGCACAGCTGCATTTCTGCATTCCCACAGTCCAGCTGTGATTATCTTTTTGTTTAAAGGACTAGATAGAGTCTGGCAGGTCTCAGAGGTCTGGGAAGAGTCTTTAATCTACAGTTCCTACTGCACTAGAGAAGAGGAAGGGTGAGTTAAAATTAGTAGGGTGATTGGGAGAAGTAATTAGAGAAGTAGGGGTATACATGCATATTAAAAGGGACCCTTCCCCTACCAGAATGAAAAAAAAAAATCCTACTGCTTTATAACTAGGTAAGCTCTCCTGATTTTTTGAGGTACCAACCGTCTCATGCATTGTTCTCTCTAACCTTTAGCTGCCTAACAAAATTTGTTGCTAGCTTTAATCCCGTGCTTCATGAAATCCTTTTCTCGAGAGACACTAAGGGATTTCCCCCACCTCACATCATGGTCCCCATAGGCCTCAGTGAATGAACATGTCAAGAACTGCAATATGGTTATGCATACGTGTCTATTCCTAAATCATGTTAGAAAATCAGTGGAAATAAGACAGGAAAGCAGGGTGATATAAAAAGACACTTGATGTACATCACTTCACCCAGCATCTAAAGTAACATAAACCTATTTTTCTGAATCATATATAGTGCTATAAACCAACGTTGCCTCAGAAAAATTGAATCTAGGAGGCTCACCCCAGATTCCCCACTAATTAGCATTAACTATGACAGAAATCTTAGGTAAGTTAGTTACACCCTCTGAACTCCAGATTCATCATCTCTAAAATAAGAGTGTTAAGATTATGTGATCTGTTGCTGCCTCTATAATATTTTAAGTCTGTGATGGACCCATTAACTTTAGCACTATAATATATCTCCTTTTTTTTTTTCATCAGTTAACCTTAAATATCCTTACGTCACTGTCCATTTTTCTTTTACCTATAATCTTACACAGGCTAAAACAGAAACCCTACAGAGGAAGATCAAGGATCTTTCATCTCCAGGTATACAAACAGTCCAAGGATAAGAAGCAAAGAAAGGCAATGTCAGACCAGACAGTCTTGAGAAAATGGATGATTGGTGTGGGGCTGAGGAGGCAGCAGAATCTGGAGTAACCTCTTGCAGAGTTTCTGAACCAAAAGTAGAGACTTTGAAGTGAAGGAAGTTGTAGGAAAGAGGAAGTAGAAGGTTTACCATATGACAGAGAAATGTGATGATAAAATGGATTTATTTCATGTATGATGGAGAGAATGTAACTGGAATAAGACTTTCTGTAAAGCCATGACTTGAATATACTAAATCATTTTTATTTTCAAGGAGAATAGAGGAACTCATCTCCTGATACTACGGATGTGAAGGAGTCAGCAGGGAGAGGTGGTTAACAGCACTGGTTTAGAATTCAGACTCATCTAGATTTGAATCTTGACTCTGACACTTAGCACTTGAGTAACTTTCTGGCAGGTATCGTAGACCTCATTTTCCTTCTTGGTAATCAAAATGGTCATTTTTTGTTGATGTGGGGTTGTGATAAGGAGTAAATGAAATAAAGTTTCTATAGTCCTTACCCTGGGGTCTGGAACAAGTGCTCAATCATTATTATCTGTTAGACATAAGGAAAAAATGAAGATATTTCTACTGTTTGAGGACCTGCTGTCCCTGGTCCTGGCCACATCAAAGTGAGGTTGGATAGAAATGTACTGAAACCAGCCCAGGGGAGCCAGCATCAACGATACTGGTAAGAGCTATAAAGCTGTAGCACTCAGAGAGCAAGGGTGCAGAAGGGGTATTGCATTCACACTAGGAATTAAAAGCTGTTTCAGAGGCTGTGCAAAATTCTAAAGTGGGAAGTTTAACCCCCCCCCCCATAAAACCCTATCTTTTGTGTTTGGTCATTACTCTGCTCGTCAAGCAGTAAAAACTCTTTGATTAAATCCAGTTGTCAATGCCATAGACAAAGTCATCAATAGCTCTTCTTAGTTTTTAATAGGTTAAGCATTGAGAACATTTGGTCTTATCTCAATTTGTTCCTCCTTTATAGCTTTTACAGGATTAAGAAAGAAATGGTATGTGGTGGGGGCTAGAATGAACAGCTTTTAAAAAGGTCTTTTCAGGCAACCAGAAACTGAAATACAAATTTAATTGATAATTTTAATTATCCCCCCAAAACTATAAAATGTACATTGAAAAATGTTTCATTAAATGGTATTCTAATGAAGACAGTGATTTACAGGTTAATGACCAGGTGGATGGATACCTGGAATTTTCAAAACTCTCGTGGTGCATTTTAAATGTTTTGAAGCTATATATATTTAAATTTCCAACATCAGGAAGTGTAATTTCAACTCCAATCATAATATGGTGAGGGAGAAGATATAGTAAATATGTAAGTAATTACATATCTAATTAAAGCATCTTTTCTCTATTAAAGGCAAATTTTTGACAGAGAACATATTACATTCAAAAATGTTCCTTAAGGTATATATAGGAGGGAAATTATGTATTTTCAAGATTTGTATAAGAATCCCCAGAATGACTTGGTTTATACATCATTTACTTTTTTTCCCTATTGTCTGACATCTCAAAATATACATTTTCTGACTCTTAATTGGGTAACTCCCAAATTGAATTGGGAACAATGTATCATTTTCATAAGAGACACAGCTGAACACCATCTGAAATCTTGAGGAGAAATGTTGTTTCTTATTTTCATATTTCTCAATTCTGGTTTTACTGGGGAAAATGTCACAAAGAGAGCAGAAATGAAAATCTCATTTTCTTAAATATATACCTCTGTTATTTGACTCTAGCTTATACTACCTGTAAGAAAAGTACATCCATACTAAAAATAGATATTCATTTTTAACATGTTGATGGAGAATTCTATTTTTGTAAAACTAATTTTATAGGTTTGTTTTCAAGCATTAAGCTGTTAACAAATATGCTTAAATGGCAAAAAGAAAATCTATTTATTTTGCTTTCAGAAGTGCTTGTTTCTTAAGTGGAACAAACAAAAAGCTCAGCCAAATTGATTTTATTTTGATTAATTAACATGTGTAGATGTATTGTCTCAAATTTTCAGCTTTAGGAAAAGTTGGATCAATATATTAGCAATGTTAGAAGAAACCAATAACTTTGGCATTTGGGAAAACAAGGAAAGATGAAAAAGTAAAGCTATAACCTCCAAATATCCAAAAATAATAAAATTTTTCATCAATAACTTTGTCACCCAGGAAACAGTAAAAAATGACCATAAGAACAAATGGCACAAAACTATGCTAAAAAAAGCTATAATAGCAACAGCATGGGGCCTCCCTGGTGGCGCAGGTGGTTGAGTGTCACACTGTGAAGCTGTCCACAGCCTCTGCAGCCAGTTCGATCCAGGCCTGCTGGCAAGGGTCCCACATGGTGCAGCAGACCTCTCCTGTCTTGCTGGCTGCTCCCCTCAGGGGTTTATTTCATCAGTCTGCCTGTTCTGTTCTCTGCGCTCTCTCTCTGGTGAATCCTCTCACCCTCCTACATATCTGGCCTGTACCCCGGTTCTTGTATAAATAAATAAATATATTTTTAAAAATATAGCAATAGCATCGAGAAAGACAGATCTAAAAGAACTAATTAGAACTATGAAAAGTGACAGGAATTTTTTTTCAATTATAACATTATTATCAGATAAATAAGACATTCATCTTTACTTCATTTTTCTTATACTCTACCTCACCTTACCTTATCTATTCAAGCTGATACAAAACTAAATGCTGCTAAAGAATAAATAACCCATTTTGGAAGGCCTATTTTTCAATTATTTATTTTTTAATGAAGTAACTTTTTCTTACATCTTTGTTAATATTTGACAGCACAGGATTTCTCCCCTAAGGAGTGGTCACTACAGATCTCCCATCATGAAAGCAGTCAAGAATCCATCACCACAGTCCCTTGAGCTCTCTCCCTTCCTGGCCCCATTTTCATGACTCCCATTCTGCCGCTCTCTCTCTTCCCCATCCTGGCATCCTCAGATCTATGGTGAGCTTTCAAGGTTTGTATTAGCCTAACCCATTGTTTGGTTTCTGTATATTCCACATATAATTGAAACCATCAAGTACTTATCTTTATCTTTCTGACTCATTTCTCTCAGCCCAATCCCTTCCAGCTTCATCCATGTTGCCTCAAATGGCATGAATTTATCTTTGTTGACTGCTCAGTAGAATTCCATTGTGTATATATATCATATATTCTTGATCCATTCATCTGTTTGGGGGCACATGTGTATTTTCTCCATGGCTGTTTTCAGATTTGATAGTAATTCTCTAATGTATTTTGGTGCTCCTTAATTTGGTGAGTAAATATTGATGAATACTATATCTTCCTTGTGTATTGGTCCCTTGATCATTAGTGTCCACTCCTGTCTCCTGTCACCTACCTATTTTAGCTGGAAATTTATTTTATATATATTTTTTATTTTATATATTTTTTACATCATTTTTAATTTTTGCACAATGTATGCTTTTTCATCTTGGTTATAGTCCCCATACAATTCCCCCCACCTTATTTTGACCCTAAGCCTTCCTCTCCACCCTCCCCATAGTATGTCTTTGGTTTATAATTACTTGTTCATTTTGATTTTTACTTTATTATAATTAGTCTTTTACCTGGTCCCTTATCTAGGTTTTCTAAATTCCTGCTATGAGTGAGACCATCCGGTATTTTTCTTTTTCTTTCTGGCTTATTTCGCTGAGCATGATCCCTTCCAGCTCCATCCATGTTGCTGCAAATTGCATGAGTTTATCTTTTTTGATTGCTGAGTAATATTCCATTGTGTATATGTATCCCATCTTTTTGATCCAGTCATCTATTTTTGGGCTGCCGGTCCTGCCTGCAGACCGATGGGGTTTAGGAACATGGCGGAGGGGCTGGGGATGAAAAGACGCGTGCACTCTCTTGGCTGGAAGCAGGAACTCTCTTTATTTTAGGGGAGGGGCTATATCTCGGAAAGCCTGCGCATGCACTTTACCTGGATTTGCAACATCCAGTTACTGTTGCATCAGCCTCCGCTTTGGGCCGAAGTGACCACCACCCCAGGTCCCCCTGCTGGTGTAAGCCTGGTATTGACATCTCCCCCTTTTTTACTTTATTGATGGGGGGGGGACACACACTGGGCCTGTCTTAGGTTGTGGCAGTCGTACTCACGTGCTTACCCGTCATAGCCACCCACTACCAGGATCCTAGGTAAGGTAGTGGAGCTGTCTTAGGTTGCTACAGGTACACCACCATCTTACCCGTCATTGGCCTACAGGTGGTCAAGGGCAATGTTTATCCACACCCTGGGATTTTCAGTGGGCTGTAATGGAGAATAGCGCACTTTTTGGAGAGCTACTTGCAGATTTTTCGTCTATTCCACTGGCACCACGTCTATTCCACTGGCACCACAGGATGTAGAAAATGATTTCCAGGCAGAAGAGGATTGTACCTAGGAGTGATATTGCTTCCCCCAAGGATTTTGTACTGAAGCACGGATGTTGTTAATGGTTAGAATTTGATTAGCCAATTGTGCAGTAAAATTGAGAAAGTTTGGTTCCACGGGCTGCGCAGGTAGGCATTAAGGGTGTGAACTTGAAAGGAATAGTTGAAAAGGATGGCAGTTGTAACACACATGAAGGCATAGGTAGGAATACAAGGAACATGAGCAGTTAAAGTCAATAAGTCAATTTCTTCCTGTATTAAGGAAACTTGTGGATTCAACTGGAGTAGTCCGACTGCGAGATGGTTGTTAATGGAATTTTGTAAGAGAAAGGTGCTGGAGACTCTGGAGTAGTCTGACTGCGAGATGGTTGTTGATATCTGCATTGAGTACGAAGTTGGATAGATCTAGGCCACTGACCACCGCGGCCGCAGCTGCCAGCGTCGAGAAGACAGAGATCAAGGTGCCAACAACCAATGCCGGACCTGCTTGTCTATTTCAGATGATTACCTGAGAAGTAGACTCAGACACATTGACAGGCATAATAACGACCTTAGGGAAACGCATGACAACAAAGGAATTGCTGAGGGTTCTGGACCAACAAGAGGAAAGGTGACAGCTACAATTGAGGGAGGATTGATTGTTGAATGATAGATTGAAAGATACTATAGAAGGAAGTCCAGTGGTGGAATTGGTAGACAAGAATGACAGGAGAATACCCCCCTTTCTGGAAACTTGCAGAAGGAAAGGGGGATTATTAACTATTGTCCAATGAATCATGTTGCAAAGGAGGGGGGGTGCTGGGCTGATGGCTGCAGAGCTGCCGCCATGATGGTGCCTGTAACGGTAGCCCCGTCAATATCCTTACACAAGCGTATGTACCCAGAAATATCCTGTTTATCCTTCCATGGGCGAATGGCCTCCTGGCACCATTTGTTAGCATTTTCAAACGCCAATTGTTTGACTAGTATAGAGGTAGGCTCGCCCTCACCCATAATTCTAGAGGCTGCTGTTAGAAGGCGAGCTACAAAGTCAGCAAATGGCTCTGAGGGGCCCTGAAGGATTTTTGTAAGGGATTGGTGAGGCTGTCCCCTGGATCCCAGTGCCTTCCAAGCTGATTTTGCAGCCAAGGCTACTTGTGTAAAAACAGCAGGATTATATAAACATTGTTGCTGATTGGTACTATAATTGGGACCCTCCCCGGTTAACATTTCTTTAGTTTGTTGGGGAAAACCTCTTTGAATATTGGTTTGAGCATACTGGTCACAGAGTTCTGTAAACTGACCCTTCCACAAAAGATAATCCCCTGGGCTCAAAACCGCGCGGAAAGTGTCCTTCCAGTCATTGGGGGTCATAATAAAGGTTTCAAAGATGTCTAACATTTGGTGAACAAAAGGGCTCTGAAGTCCATAGTCTCTGATAGATTCTTTCAAGAGCTTGAGGTCTTGGAAAGGCAGTGCCGAATGTTGCTGGACCTGCTGTCCCTGATCATTTTGAACAACTGAGACCGGGCAGGCCAGAAGGGATTCCCGAGAATTTTCAGAGTTGGAGGGTACAAATCTCGAAAGAACAGAAGTTAGGGACTGTATAAGCCCAGGAAGGTCTGGGTTAGAGCCATGGGAGTTAAGTGGAGGGGCAGAGGGGAGAGTGGTGGGGGAGGGATGCCGCAGATTTTTGGTTGATGGATTTTTGGTTGATGGGGGTGGTCTATCATAGGGATGTGGATAGTTTGTATTGTCCTCCACATTCCCCTCCTCTGAAGAGGAATCTCCCCCCGGATTTGAGGATTGAGAAGGGAGGGTTTCTGTGGCTGAGCTTGCTGCAGCCGAGTATGTGGCAGGCTTTTTGCTTTCAGACTGAGCTGCAGAGTGCAATACCTCAGCCACTAGTTCATAAGCAGCTGCTCCCTCATCACTAAGGGCATCATGGGCTAGCTGCCACACAGAAAAAATACAGGGGGGGATAGTTTGGGGTCCATAAAGGTCCCTGTAAAGAAGGAAGTCTGCTTTGACCTTTTCCCAGTTTCTTACTGAGACGGTGTCCTGCTGAAAGAACCATTTGCTGGTATTTGCGAGGACTGAGACTAGATCATTAAGGGTTTGGACCTTAATGGGAGTTCCATAATGTTTAAGCAGAAGTTGTAGGGCTCTAACAAGTTGGCCCTTGGACATGGTATTGCCCATGATGCCGATCACTTACCTAATCCTTACCTTACTGATTGATCGGTCCCTCAGAGGATCCCTCGTACTCGTGTCCCACATTCGGGCGCCACTTGCCGGTCCTGCCTGCAGGCCGACGGGGTTCAGGAACACAGCGGAGGGGCTGGGGATGAAAAGACGCGTGCACTCTCTTGGCTGGAAGCAGGAACTCTCTTTATTTTAGGGGAGGGGCTATATCTCGGAAAGCCTGCGCATGCACTTTACCTGGATTTGCAACATCCGGTTACTGTTGCATCAGCCTCCGCTTTGGGCGGAAGTGACCACCACCCCAGGTCCCCCTGCTGGTGTAAGCCTGGTACTGACATTGGGCATTTGGTTTGTTTCCATAGTTTAGCTTTTGTAAATAGTGCTGCTATAAACATAGGGGTGCAGGTGCCCTTTTGAATTAATGTTTCTGTGTCCTTTGGGTAAATACCTAGGAGTGGAATTGCTGGATCATATGGAAGCTCCATCTTTAGCAGGATGAGGAATTTCCACACAGCTTTCCATAGTGGTTGGACCAGTTTGCACTCCCACCAGCAGTTCAGGAGAGTTCCTTTTTTTCCACATCCTCACCAACACTTGCTGTTGCTAGTTTTTTTTTTAATATGTGCCATTCTCACTGATGTAAGTAGGTATCACATTGCAGTTTTGATTTGCATTTCCCTGGTTACAAGTGATGCTGAACATATGCTGTCCCTGACTTCTGCAGGATTGTTTTCCAATCCTTTACTTTCAGTCTGTCTATCCTTGAAACTTAGGGGTGCTTCATGAAGGCAGAAGGTTGAACCATGGTTCCTAATCCAACCAGATGCCTATGTCTTTTCACTTGTGAGTTCAGCCCACTGACATTTAGAGTGAATATGGATATCTGAAAGTCTGTTATTGCCATTTTGTTCATAGTTGTATGGTACTACTTAATTCCTTATTCAGTCTTGTGATATCATTCCTCTCTTTGATTTAATTACTAAAATTCCCCTTAACATTTCTTGGAGGGAGGTTTAGTAGCTACAAACTCCCCAAGGTTTTGTTTGTCTGAGAAGGACCTTATTTCTCCATCATACAGGAAGGAGAGCTTGGCAGGATAAAGTATTCTTGGTTGGCATTTTGTTCTCTTGGAGTAGGTATAATTTTTAACATACTTTTGAAAATAGTTTTTTTTTCATTTTACATAAAAAGGTGTATTACTTTACAACTTTTGGAAGATAAAAATACTAATAAGAACTTATTTTCATATTTCCAACACTTTTGTCCCCCTTCCTTTGCCATTTGATGGTCAATAGTCCTACAAATGCACTATATGAAGAATGATGTAAGTAATGTCTGACTAGAAAAATAGATGGCAAAATGATAAGATCTGACCATTCAACATGACTTTCAGCCAGTGTTTACATTATACTGAAATTTAAGTATGATATTGGCCATCTTGTATATTAATATTTCTTTTTAGCACTGAAAACGCCATAAGGGGCAGATGATACTTAGAAAAATCTCTTTAAACTTTGCAAGTCCCTGTGTTCTCTTAGTAGCTACTCTAGGCAATAGTATGAAATATCTTCTTTTTTTATCTTTAATGACTTCTGTTAATTTATATATCCAAATTATATTTCCTTAGTTGAAGTTTTTTTCTTAAATATCTTAGTCTTTTGTATACGTAATTTGTTCCTGAGGACCCTCAACTTTAATTTGCTTTGTATCTAACTAAATAATTTGTATTTTGTAATGCTAAACACAATATGTTTCCGATACTCAGCATTTTAAGAAACAAAGTCTTAAGCTTGCTTAAGCAAATGAAGACGTGTTGAAATTTAGCACAACTTCATTCTCAGGAATAAGACATTATACTTAAAAGAAATTGACTAAGCTCTGCTAGCTAAATTAAATAAAACAGGATGTTTCAAATGACAGAAAATTTCACTAGAATTTTTGTCACTAATGTCTTTGGTTAATAGCCAAGGTTGGCAATCATTTTAAAGATAATCCACTGTTTTTTGGTCTCATTCAAAAATTCAAGAATTTTTAGATGGAAACTTGTCATTAGATATCTCCAAAGTGGCAATTTCATACTTATATATCATATCTGAAAAAATATTATTTATTTATTTTTTTAACCATGTGGCCATAGTCAGTACTTCATATTAGGATTAAAAGCGTTAATATGTATAAAGGCCCTGCTATATGCCTGCCACTAAACAGTTATTTTAAAAGTGGTATAAAATTAAATCTTAAAACTCAGAACTCTACTTTCAGCAATGGTATCATGAAGGGGGCAGGTGATTCACTTAAGCAGAAAGGGTTATAAAGTGACTGAAATTATTCAAAATAATCACTTTATAAATGAATGGCTAAAAGTGAACAATGGGGAGAAAGAAAAATACAAATGGGCAAGCAAGTCCTTAAGGGAACAATACACAAAAAGAAAACAAATCTCCAGAATCCAGTCATGCAGATATGGAAGAACTTTTCTTCCTAACAGATAATGATTTCAAAATCACCATAATTAAGAAATCAAAGAATTGGAACAATACAAAGAAAACTCAGAAAAACAGATTAGAGGTATATAAAAAAACTCAGAATAAGGAAAGGTATGCTATGAGAAACACAATCAGCAAACAGGAGATTTTTTTTGTTTGTAGTTCAGAACAGAGTTGACCAGACCCTAATTTGTACTTATTATATATCTTGTGTTTACATAAAAATTATGTAGAGACATTAAAAAAATAGCCACTTTAAGAACTGAAAATGACCAAAGGCAGGCAATAACTTAAGAAGTGTTTATTCATAAAAAATCACTGTGTCATAGATTTAGAAAGGTGAGTATGTGGTCTTTCCACACTGGAATTTTTCCCATCTTCAGTTGAGAGGATAAAACCACAATTTCACTTGCCAGAAGACTGATATCATGTCAAGGGCCAAAGGGCAGAGGTTAGAAATCAAAGAGAAGAAGATTGTAAGCAAGACACTTTTACAAAGACTGAAATAAGCTCTATACAGGGTCTCCCTGGTGGTGTAAGTGTTAAGTCTCAATGCTATCACTGTGACAGCCTGAGCTTGATCCCCAGCTAGGGAGGACCCACATATGGTACAGCAGACCTCTCCTGTCTCTCTGGCTGCTCCCATCAGCAGTGTATTTCAGTAGATCCGCCTGTCCCGCTCCCCACTCTGTCTCTGGTGAATCCTCTCACCCCACACCTCAGGCCTACACCCCAGTTGTCCTATGTATAAATAAATAAATCTTTAAAAAAAGGAAAGAAAAAAGCTCTAAGCATATCCCTGGTGACTTTAAAGTACGCATGCAAGCACTCGGGAAGCCCAGTGAAAATTAAATTCGTGAAGAAATTTGGACAGTGACTACAACTTGAATTCATTACTCAATCCACAGCTAGGGAGCATAAGAAAGAAGCCTTATTGGGTTGTGGTGTCTAAGTATAATCTCTGTCTAAATCTTTGGCAGACTGCTAAACTACATAGACATAAAGCAGACTTCTAGGGAACAAGAATAAAAAAGAATGAACAGAAGGAGTAGATACACACCACAGAGATGACAGATTTCACATTTAGGGATCAGGAAAGTTAACTGCCTACTAAAACAAACAAACAAATTAAAACAGCATATCTAAGAGGAATGATACAGAATTAAGAGTCACAAAAAGGCATTACTTAGTGTCTGTCTTAAAACCAAAAATTATTGCATATAGAAATAAACTGAAAAGTGTTACTTATAACCAGAAAAAGACAGATTTCAAAATTAAAATTAGAGGAAAATATGTCCAAGGAATTAAAGGAAAATATCTTAATAACAAGTGAAGAAATAGGGATATCAACGGAAGTTAAAAGAATAAAAAAGAACCAAGTAGGAATTTTAGAGATATAAATATAATAACTAAAGGTTAAAAAACTCACTAGATGAGTTGAACAGCAGCTTGAAAAATATAATTTGTCAACCTCAAGATATACCAAAAGAAATTATATAATTTGAAGTACAAGGGACCAGGAAAATGAATAACTATAAGAAAGTGAAAATCAAAATCAACAAAAACTATGAACCAGAGACACTTTTAGGGGGGCGGGGGCGGGGGCGGGAGGGGAGGGATTGGGGTCAGAATGGGGGGGCTGCAATTGTATGGGGAATATAACAATAAAATTTATAATAAATAAATAAATAAATAAATAAATAAAAAAGATCTCAAAAAAAAAAAAAACAGAAAAAGGAATTGATTAAAAAAAAAAAATAGAGCCTCTGGGAGTCACAGGAGAATATACATATTTTTAAAAATGCATGTGCACTTGGAACCTAAAAAGGAGATGAGAAGATGAGACAAAACATTTGAATGCATGACCCCAATTTCCCAAATACTGAAAGTTTCACAAACCCAAAAGTAGGATAAACAGAGAAAATCACACCTAGATATATTGTGATCAAATTGATGAAAGCCAGAGATGGAGAGAAAATAAACCCAGAGCTAAGAATTAAGAGAATAATAATGATCAGTATAGAAATTCATTAAGTTATAAAATTGGCAAATAATAGAGAAAATCACCTAAAACAAAAGCTAAGTCACTCAAAAGATCATAAACCAAGAAATTTTAACAGAGTAGATATTTATCCAGCTAAATATTTACCTAGAAGAAAAAATTAGAGAAATGCAGATTACCAATATTAGGAATGAAAAGGGGGGACATCAATAAAGAACTAAAGATATTAAAAATAAAATACAGGTACAAGCACTTCATGTCAAAAAGTATTTCACTTGATATGAAAATAACAAACTCTTTGAAAGGCAAACATTACCAATATTAATTCAAGAGAAATAGGAAATTTAGTGCTGAAGATAAATTAAATTGCTTATTAAAATCTTTCTCCAAAATTTATAGGTGCTTATAATTAATGGTGAATTCTATCATTTAAGGAAAAAGCTGTATCAAAACTGACCAAACTATAAAAATACAGAAGAAACATCTCTTAGTTTATGCTAGGAAGTCAATATTTCACTGTTCACCAAACCAGACAAAAACATCATATGAATTACAGACTGATGTCTTCATGAATATAGATGTAAAAATCTTTAACAAATCACCAACAAATTAAATACAACAATATATAAAAAGTATAATGCAGAATGATCAAGAAGGTTTATCCCAAGAATGCAAGGTTGCTTCAAATTTAAAAATCAATCAACTCATATAAGAAAAAAATACTTACCTATGAATTACTTCTTCCCTGACACATGCTTTAATTCATTTAATTTTTGATCATCTATGTAATTGTGCTTATTTTATAGAGGAGGAATCAGAGATTTTCAGGGGCTTAATAATTAACCAAATGTCAAATATGCCAGCCCCTAAATCATTCTTTTCACCATTGAATTTTATCTCCCACCCTGATGACCTCCAATTATATGAAAAATCTACATGGATAGATGAGAGGTCTTGGGAATGTCTTGAATAAAGTGCTTGTGCTCCCTCCTGTAATACCTTTGCCAGGATCCTTCATATTCTAGATAATAAACACTTAATCCAAAGCAGTTATGTTCCATGCTGCTGAAACCCATAATAACTGCTGCACTTCCCTTGCATAGCACCAGATGCCCAGTTCCCCATGTTCCATTTGGCTGAGAAGTCCCACACCCCATCTGAGGGCAAAGTCAAAATGCAAATCAAAAGCCTTGATTTCTGCTCCAGGGGATACTTTCTTTTCATCCACAAATAAAAGCAGCGTGGCAGCTCCAGTGAGTTCGTACATGTAATTAAAACCCCTAACACAAGACAATAAAATGTCCTCCTTTCTATAAATGTCCATACACAACACTCTTGAATTGTCACTATAAGATCGCTGGAAGCATTTATATAAAATGTCATAAAGAAAAGAAATAATAATCCACGGCATGGGGACATCTGGGATGAAAGTAAACCCCATGGGAAACTCAGCTTAAGTTCATTCTTTAGAAATGCTTTTTATAGCCCTTTTTTAATACTAATATTGAAATGTATAAAACTCTTTGTGAACACTTAAACAATCTGTTAACACAGAGTTTTTAATTCAAGCATCCATACCTTAAATAATATCACTCCAATCTCCAACACCCATTTCAGGTCCCATATCAATATCTTTTTCTAAGATTCTACATGAATTTTCCATCCATAAATATCATTATATAATAATATCTAGAAATAAAGAATAATATTACTATCAAGTCTGTTTACAAAATCATATATCTGTTTAACAATACCATAATGCATACGTACATATACACATATGTGCACACGCGCACACACACACACACACACACAGGATCTACATATGATCACCAAAAGAAATTTCACAATTTTCTTCATTGGCACCTTGGCACCTTCTGTTGTTAAATTTTCCTGTTCCTGGGTATTTACACAGGCATTCTATGATTACTTTGTCCCATATTAGTGAACAGTTTATGGTTATGCTGAGAAAGGATGTCCATGATCTAAAGGAAGATTTTGTATAGGCAAGGATGTCTGAAGTAGGAGGACCAATGTCTACATTTTGATGGGAAATACAGCTGGCTGCCTAAGAATCACCTGGATTATTTGTTCAAATTTGAGTTCTCTGACTTGACCCAAGGGTGGATTCCAAGAGAAAACTACATATTTACATGAACTGCTGAAGAGTTGGGTTCATGGAGTTTTGTCATCTTCAGCACCAGACAATATTGTGGAGAAAGGATCAGCCTTTAATGGAGCTTAGACTTTCCTTGGATGTTTTCAGAAGGACAATAATCGTTGGTAGTGACTCACCAAGAAATACAGTCCTAAGCATGGTAACTGCCCAGACATAGGAACTACTAGAAATAAATCTCAGAAGACAGTTTAGTAAAACTTTGTCAATGGATTACCAAGGAACCACAACTATTGGGAACTCTGTCTTGGTCTCCATAGAAGAGCTCCTGGAGAGAAACTCTCCCTCCCCTGCTTATACACATTCCGCTGCATAGATATTGGAATACTCTGCAGACATTTCTACCCTAAGAAAACCTCACCAACAGCTTCCACATTTATAATTCTTTTCTTTTTAATTTTTTTAAATTAATTTATTTAGTTATATAAGCACTGGGTACAGTCAGAAGCATGGGAGGGTGAGAGGATTCACCAGAGCCAGAACGGGGAGCAGAACAGGCAGAAGGACCAAAGTACACTGCTGAGGGGAACAGCAGGCGTGGCAGGAGAGGTCTGCACACCATGTGGGACCCTTCCCGGCAGCCGGGGATCGAACCGGCACTGCAGAGGCTGTGGGCAGTTTCGCAGCCCAGCGCTCAACCGCTGCGCCACCAGGGGAGGTCCACATTTATAATTCTTTTAAAAATTCCTCAAGAGGGATTCCCCGGTGGTGCAGCAGTTGAGTGCTGGGTTGGGAAGCTGCCCGCAGCCTCTGCAGTGCTGGTTTGTTCCCTGGCCTCCAGGCGAGGGTCCCACATGGCACGCAGACCTCTCCTGATGCCCGCCCGCTGCTCCCCTTAGCAGTGTACTTCATCAGTCTGCCTGTTCTGCTCCCCGCTCTGGCTCTGGTGAATTCTCTCACCATCCTGTGCTTCTGACTATACCCAGTGCTTGTATAAATAAATAAATAAATCTTAAAAAAAAAAAAAAAAAAAAAAACTCCTCAAGAATTACCTATCATACGCCCTCTTTAGGGCCTCCCTGGTGGCGCAGCGGTGGAGCGCTGGGTTGCGAGGCTGCCCGCAGCCTCTGCAGCGCTGGTTCGATTCCCGGCTGCTCCCCGGCCACTGGAGGAGGGTCCCACATGCCTCTCCTGCCGCCCGCTGCTCCCCTCAGCAGTGTGCTTCGGTCCTTCTGCCTACTCTGCTCCCCACTCTGGCTCTGGTGAATTCTCACCCTCCCGTTCTTCTGACTGTACCCAGTGCTTATATAAAGAGATAAATAAATCTTAAAAAAAAAAAAAGCCCTCTTTAAACATGGACAGTGTTTGATTCCTGTGGCAAGATGTGTTAAACTGAAGGTCACAAAAATCCGAATTCAACTAGCTTAAACAATACAGGCATGAAAGGTGTCAAGAAAATGAAAACAGGGTCTCCCTGGTGGTGCAAGGGGTTAAGCACAGCACAGCACAATGAAGCTATCAGTAACCTCTGTAGCAAGAGTTCGATCCCCAGTCAGCCAGGGAGCAACCCACACGGCACAGCAGACCTCTCCTGATTAGCTTGCTGCTCCTCTCAGCAGTGTGTTTCAGTAGATCTGCCTGTTCTGCTCCCTACTCTGTCTCTGGTGAGTTCCTCCTGCCCCCACACCTCTGGCCTGTACCCCAGTTCTTGTATGCATAAATGGATAAATCTTTAAAAAAAGAAAAAAAGAAAACAACAGGGAGTAAAAGAAAGGGGGGAGGTTATTGATCGGGTTTCCTTAAATCTGGATTTTCTATGGGGGGAAAGAGAAGAAACTGCTGAGAAAATAAAATGATTGTGTTTTGTCATTACAGCAAGTTCACATGACAGAGAATGGGATGTTTGCACTGATTTACAACAGCCTCGGTCATTTCTTCCTTCAGTCACCATAGACTGTGATACTACCACAAATCTCAGCAATGATTCCTCCATGTGTACTTTTCTAGTTTTCTATTGAGTGACTTGCAATAATAAGCAAGTTCTCTTTTGTACCACATGGCCTAATGCTAGCATGAATGAAGAGAAGACAGTGTTGGGGCCAGGTTGATCCATCTTAAGTGCGCAATGGTTTTCCTTTTAGCTAATGGTCTGATTAAGCCCAGCAGTTACCAGTCATACCACTTCATTTCAGAAAGCCTCCATCTGGTTGAAGCCATGCTGTCATATTTCATGTAAGTCATTCCTTTCTATTTTGCAAATATTCCAATAAAGGTGTCAGATTCAGTTAGGGAGATTAAGTATAAGCATAGATCATCAATGCAAATATAAAATCAAATCAATGCTAGGTCTTCAATACATTAAGCTGCTGCCGAGTCTAATTACAGCTCCCTCAAACATCCTTTCAGTGGAGTATACTGTGTTGTTGGAAGGGTATAGCATAGATCTTCCTGCAGACATGGCAATTCCCAAGGACAAGGAGCTGAATTTTTGTCAGTGCTAGCTGGAATGATAGCACCTGCTTCCCTAGACATCCATTTAGTTATATGAAATCTTCCTTAATAAATAGAACAACTTAGTCATTCAAAACTATTAAAACTATGCATTTTAATATGAACTAAGCAGATTCTCTAGTTTGATTCTACTCTTCTTCAATATGGCAAAACCAAGAACAAAATTTTAATTGAATTATTTCTGAAAAATTTCATGAAGCCACATTCTCACCTTTGATCACTAGGAGTCTGACACTTCTTGTAGTCAATTTAACTAATTCCAGTCTTAGCATGAGTTATGTTTAAAGTTTTTTATTTTTTCTTTTCCCAATTTACAGATAAGCATAGCTAAGTTCTCTGACTGGCAATGTGTTGGCTCTAGAAACTTCTGGTTCACAAGAGCAATTGTTAAATATTTAGGAATTTTTAAGACAATTTTAAAGCCACGGATAGCCATGAAGTTGGCAAGGTGAGAGTATTTATACCATGGATGCTGATAAATACTACACATCAATACTCTCTTTTGTTCCAGAGCTGAGTTACTTGTATGCCGCGGACCAGCCCAGCAGTGGCGGGAGATTGAGACAATCTCAGGGTTGAATGTGAATGAGCAAAAGGTGATCGAAGGAATTAGGGCGAGGGACAAGAAAGAATGACACACAGACACACTCAAGGGAGAGTGAAAATCTGAGTGCAATTTATTGAAAGCAATCTTCTCTTTTTATACATTTTTACAGTAATTACTTCATTGTGTTTTGCACAGTGTCTGGTTAATCATTTACCAAGGCATAAGTGCATATTGTGTCATATATCATTACATCTTGCTTATTATCTATCAAGAAATCAAGTGCAAATCAAGAACATTTCTTACTCTAATCTCCATACTGGAGGTTCACTCTAGCACATTTGCATTATGATTACATTGTTATTATTATTTTAGTATTATATTCTTCATATACTATTATTTATTCTTATACCTTTGTTTGGCTATATTATTTACTAAGTAATAGAATCAGTTTCCATGGCTGCATTCCTTTACTATGATCCTTGTTACTGGCAATGAGTAACAACATATTTTGGTGGTGCCTTAACAACGCCCAGGCCTAATTGTTCCAGTTATTCGTCATGGCTGAAAAGGTGGGAACCAAATTCCCCTCGGGGACTGCGTCTGTCTTAGGTTGTCAGAATTCACTTCCTGATCTTACCCGTCATTGACTGTCCAGTCCAGCGCACAGGGGCAGGGGGCTTATTATGCCACACTAGCACAGCCACCCAATTAATGCGAGATTGTGGCAATTGTCACATTGCTCTCAGGAGCCGCCACAGTTCCCCCCTTCTTTTTAAATTGAAGCTGCAAAATGCATATCACGACGAAGAATCTTCAGATTTTTGTTAAGTAGCTTTAAAAACACAGGCATTAAAAGGCAACCAACCAAAACAATGAGTGTAATCACTCCAAATGAAATTAAAAAATGCAGCCAATTTGAGGGAGCCAGAGAACGCAGAGAATCAGAAAATGTAGAAGCAAAATCAGACAATGCTGGTTCAGACAAATGCGCCTGGCTCATCGCAGAGATTTCTGCCTGAAGAGATGACATATCATGACTAGAGTCACTTTCACGCCAAACACCAAGCAGATTTTTAACAAAATTCCAATCAAGAGAAGAATTATAAGGTTTAGGTGTAACACAAATAAATTTAAATTGTGCATGACAACGAGTGGAGAGAAGTTTTTTGATTTGCTGTACTTCCTCTCCCAGTGCCAATACAGTTTTTCTAAGAGCATTAAGCTTTTGTTCCATTTTTCTATCTATGGAATGTTGCAAAGCAAGTGCCAAAGTTACATTTTGTGTAAGATCATTAACAAAATGTGCTGTATGTGTTTCCTGTACCAAGGCAACAGATGATGCTGCAAGAGAAGTAACAATTGCAATCAGGGCAGTAATATGTAAAATAAGCGTAGCAACAAAATGTTTAGAATGAATTAAAGCATTGACTTCCTGAATAATTTGTAAAGCAATATTGTCAAACCATGGGGTATTTTGTAAATCCACAGGTAATATAACATAAGAAGGTCTATTTAACATAACCATAGTAGAAAAATTATGAACAATATTAGGAGTTAGGCAATTAGACAACACACATTTAGAACAGGTGACAGAATAGGAATTCCCATGGCAGGAAATGTTCATTGTGTTGGCAGATCCAAAAAGCAATGTATAGGGGTATTCAATGCAGGCACGAAGATTGAAATTTCATACGGCGTAGATATTTTGTCTGGTGCTAAAAAGTTTGATAGTATTCACAGCAGCAAAAAGACGAAAAAGTTCAAGTAAGCACGAGTTCCATTGGAAGTGGTGAAGAAGTAGGTGATCTGTGACTTTTCAGGTTTCAGTCAGTGCAGAGGAGGAACCAAGGTGTTGGTTTAATTTAGCAGGGACCAGATGGGTGAATTAGCATCATTAAACAAGTATTAGATAAATTAATAAAAAGGAACAAAAAAATTAGAGTACCATATAGATACTTTGTACATTTTTTACATAGAGGTGACTCAATATTTTTTTTTTTTTTTAATAAACACATTTAAACAAAGTAAATTATTAATATTTAACATAATTTTAAGGCATATATGCCTTGAATTATATTATAAAATTTGAACTAGTTTTTGTTTTCCAAAAATTAAAAAAATTTTTGATAGTGATTGTAAGATTTGTTTTTATGAGAATTTATATAGGCGCCATTTATAATTAGTCCTCTAGAGGTCAAAAACAAAACAAAATAAAACAACACAAAACAAAACACAAAGACAGACAAACAGATACAGAGATCTCTTGATATATATATTTAAAATTTTGGCCATATGTATATAATTTAAGAGATAGTTATTTTATTAATTTTTGTGACGTCACTGAGGTTTTTTAATGAGTTAAAAGCTAAAAACTGTGCAGAAAATAAGTATTTAATTTTAATTATTATTAAAGACCTTGGGCTCGAGACCACAACAATCAGGCAGTTTTATTAACTTTTTTAGATAAGAGAATATTTTTTGAGTTTATATTTTTAAGAAGTGATTATTTGGCTTTAGGTTGTCAATGTTTTATTATACTGAGAGCAAGTATATATTAAAACAAAAAAGAATACTGTTATTTTGATAACAGAAGAAGAGGGAAATTTTTACAGTTTGTTTGTTTTTAGGCTTTTATTAAAATTTGAGGTTTGAATTTAGCTCAAATATGTTTGTATTATTATTTAATTTTTTTTTTTTTTTTGGTTAATTAATTTTAACAAGAAATTTAACCTTTTACAGGTCCAATAAGTAAATCTAAAAACTTTTATTCAACCAATAAGCATTTTGTATAGCTTGTTAGCAAATTTAAAATAACTCAGTATTTTTTTTTTTACTTAGACAATTTAGACTTTAAAATTTAAAAAAAAAAAAAAAAACATAGGGAAATAAAACCTTTTTCCTAGAATGAACCAAAACAGTTTAGTCCCCCACAGCAGGAAGGCAGTAGAGACTTGCCAGTGATCCCAACACTGGAGAAAAAGTCCAGGCAGCTGCTTGTTGAGATCAGGGGCAGCCCCCACCCATTCGTTGCAGTGGGTTTAGAATATCATTATAAAAACCTTTAGTTATATTATATAGTTATATTTAACCATTTTTTATTACCTTAGCAATAGTAAATGAACTTTAAATATTATTATTTAGAAATATTTTATTTATTTATTTTAAAAGAATAAATGGCCTAACCACATACTTAGAATCAGAAAACAAAGTTAAAGGCTGAGCAAAATGCTCAAGTGTCATAATGACTAATTATTTCAGCCTGCTGAGCAGAGACATTTTTAGAGACTTTTTGCAAAGGTTTATCTCTAAGACTATAAACTGCAAAGACTCCAGATGAAGAGCCATCAGTGAAAATGACCTTTGTATTGGGTACAGGTTTAGAATTAATAATTTTTGGAAAAATAAGTTTAGTTTTTTCTGCAAATTTCAATAATGGATGTTGACGCAAATGAAATTTAACTTGTCCTGAAAAATTTTGTATGGCAACTCCCCAATCATTATTATTTTGCAATAAAAATTTAAATTGTGTTTTGTTATATGGAATTATTATATTATTTGGATCTCTGCCAAATAATTCTCGAGACCTCAGGATACCTTTTATGATTAACCAGGCACACATTAATGGATATGCAGTGACCACACGTGTTTGTACATGTGACAAGTGCAGCCATTCCAGGATGCCGTCTTGCCATAAGCAAGCTGTTGGAGTATAAACAGTCTGAATAATTAATAAGTCCCAAGTTTTTGAATAATTCACTTGAATAACTTTTGCTTCAGATAATTTTTGTTTAACCAATTTAATACTCTGCAATGCTTCCTGAGTTAATTTACGAGGAGATTTAGGGTTTGAATCTCCCTGTAAAATTGCAAAAAGTGGATGTAAATTTCTAGTAGTAATTTTTAAGTAAGGTCTTATCCAATTAATATTTCCCAATAATTTTTGGAAATCATTCAAAGTCTGTAGTTTATCAACACGAATCTGTAAATTTTGTGACATAATGCAATTATTATATATGACTTTTCCTAAATAATTTAAAGGTCTATCTTTTTGAATTTTATCAGGGGCCACTACTAGGCCATATGTAGTCAATTGTCCTATGAGATGTTTCAATATTAGATCCGCAATTTCTTTCATAGGATGACTTAGGAGAATATCATCCATATAATGAACAATGTAGGCCTCTGGAAATTTTAACCTTGTCTTTTGTAAAGCTTGATCTACAAACTTTTGACATAAAGTAGGAGAATTTTTCATACCTTGTGGCAAAACCTTCCATTGATAACGTTGCCACGGTTTCTGAAAATTACTAGATGGAATACTAAAGGCAAATTTTTTACAATCATCTGGATGTAATTTAATTGTAAAAAAGCAGTCTTGAAGGTCAATAATAATAACATAGCTGTTTTTTGGAACTGCTACAGGAGAGGGCAACCCTGGTTGTAGGGCCCCCATGTCTTGCATTGTGGCATTTACCGCTCTCAGATCCTGCAATAATCGCCATTTGCCAGATTTTTTCTTTATACAGAAAACAGGAGTATTCCAAGGACTCGTAGACAGTTCCAAATGACCTTTAGCTAATTGCTCTTTAACTATAGTTTGAATAGCCTGGATCTTTTCTGAAGTAAGGGGCCATTGATCGATCCAGACAGGATTTTCATTTTTCCAATTAATTTTATCAGCATATTGTTGAGTTTCAATGGCCCCTATAAAAAAGCCTGTTCATCTATTACATCAGGGGTAACTAAAGACACTTGTAAAGATTCCATAATATCACGTCCCCATAGGGAAAACGGCAAGGCAGGAATCACATAAGGCTGAAACTTTCCTTTCTGTGACCCCAGTTGCCAAGACAACATTTGTGAGCTTTGAGCAACATTATTGGCCATGCCCAATCCAATCAGTGTAGAGGAAGAATTTAACACAGGCCAAGCCGCAGGCCAATCTTTACCTGCAATGCATGACCGGTCAGCTCCTGTGTCTAACAATCCCATAATTGGGTGTCCATTAATAATTAACTTTTTCAATGGTCTTTCTTTTGTAATATTTTGAGTCCAAGCAATCACATCTGTGGACCCAAAACCTTGTTCTCCTCTTTCTTCCTTCAAAATTGGGTTTGGTAACTTAATATAAGAAAGCACAAGAATTTGCGCAATACGCTGATTTTTATGAATTTGTATTGTTTCCTTTAAAGGTCTGATCATAACTTTAATTTTTCCAGTAAAATCAGAGTCTACAATGCCCGGAAGTACTTCAAAATTCTTTTTATAATTTGAACTACGGCCAATTATCAGCCCCACTGTTCCTTGGGGTAGTGGTCCCTTTAAGCAGGTTTCAATAGGTGTAACTCCATCGATGGCTGAAACAATAACATCAGCAACCGATGCAAGATCAAGTCCGGCACTTCCTGGAGTGCCTCTAGGTAATTCATGTATGGTTACAGTAGAGTCAGGCGCTTCAGTCGGTGTGATGTTGTTAGGCGCCGAGTCAGACCCTCTTTCGTTTACGGGGCTGAGGGCTTGCCCCTCTGAGAGGAGAGTTTTGTTTTTGATTCTTTTTTATTTGTTTTAATTTATGTCCATCCTTATGTCACTTACTGTTCCTGGAGGAGGGGTGTGCAGCCTCTTTGGTTTAGAGCATTTACATTGTTTTTTCTTGTTAAAATAATTTGGAGCCATAAGAGTATTTTGTGGCACGGGGTTTTGTTTTGGTTCTGTTGTCCTACAAAGATCAGCAAATGCTTCTTGAAAGTCACTATTATCCTCATCACCCATAACTTCTGCATATTCAGGATCTCCAGGGTGACAATCTACAAGTTCTCCTTCTGCAATAGGTGCAGTAGGGAACACAGCACCCGAATATGTTTTAGATTTATTGGCAAAAGGAACAGCTTCCTGATCACTACTTTTTTCTGAGATTTCTCCTTTCCATAGATCTGCTTCTGTAGTATCAACTAATAAATTTCTAATTTGTACCCATAGAGGAAAAGCCTGAACGGGCACCTGTGTAGGGCCGTTTTGAATATAAAATTTTTGAATTTCTTTTCCTACACGTATTCAATTTGTCAAAGACAAACTGCCCTCTTCAGGAAACCAGGGGCAGATTCTTAAAATAAACTCATAAAATTCACTGAGGGATCTGTTACTTATTGTCATCCCTCGGCTTTTCAACATGTGACTTAAAACTGAAAGGAAAAGTCCTCTATTTCTAGAGTAAGAGTGTCCCATAGTTATGGATTACTCGCCTTCTTTAACTGGTCAGCCTTTACCAGCGGGCCCGCGGCGCCCCGACGAGACTCCCTATCCTTCGATAATAAAGGAAAATATAAAAGTGAAGAGATAGCTTACCTAGAGCTCATTCCTCGCGAACACGTCTTCTTCTTAAGGAAAAACCTAGAGAGTGGATCGCTTAGAAAGCGAAACTAAAAACACTCAGCGATGCTCGCCTGACCGTACTCCTCGCGGAGTATTAGAAAGCCTTGGTATAGGGGTGACCGTATAAGCCCCGGTCTCGGACTCCCAAGGGAGACCCCACTAAACCGTGACGGCTTTCGCGGAACTGCAGGTACGAGCCCACACAGGCTCCGCGGCTCAAAAGAGCCTTGGAGCGCAAACACAAGCACTCACACTAACATACACGCAGGCACACAAAGCAGAGAAGGCCAAATCGTCCAGCTTCACAGAGCTCCCACAGTTTGGGACTCGGGCCCCACGTTTGGGCGCCAGCTGCCGCGGACCAGCCCAGCAGTGGCGGGAGATTGAGACAATCTCAGGGTTGAATGTGAATGAGCAAAAGGTGATCGAAGGAATTAGGGCGAGGGACAAGAAAGAATGACACACAGACACACTCAAGGGAGAGTGAAAATCTGAGTGCAATTTATTGAAAGCAATCTTCTCTTTTTATACATTTTTACAGTAATTACTTCATTGTGTTTTGCACAGTGTCTGGTTAATCATTTACCAAGGCATAAGTGCATATTGTGTCATATATCATTACATCTTGCTTATTATCTATCAAGAAATCAAGTGCAAATCAAGAACATTTCTTACTCTAATCTCCATACTGGAGGTTCACTCTAGCACATTTGCATTATGATTACATTGTTATTATTATTTTAGTATTATATTCTTCATATACTATTATTTATTCTTATACCTTTGTTTGGCTATATTATTTACTAAGTAATAGAATCAGTTTCCATGGCTGCATTCCTTTACTATGATCCTTGTTACTGGCAATGAGTAACAACATATTTTGGTGGTGCCTTAACAACGCCCAGGCCTAATTGTTCCAGTTATTCGTCATGGCTGAAAAGGTGGGAACCAAATTCCCCTCGGGGACTGCGTCTGTCTTAGGTTGTCAGAATTCACTTCCTGATCTTACCCGTCATTGACTGTCCAGTCCAGCGCACAGGGGCAGGGGGCTTATTATGCCACACTAGCACAGCCACCCAATTAATGCGAGATTGTGGCAATTGTCACATTGCTCTCAGGAGCCGCCACACTTGTACATTAAGAGCACATTAGAAAGTTGTAATGTCAGCCATAAGCACATTATCTCCTTATCTTTAGGAAACAGCCCCATTCATTGTTTCTACAGAGAAAAGTTTCTATAGGCTATTCTTTAAAACCTAGAGGGCAATTTTGTTTTAAGTGGTGGTATATTCTCCTCTTCAAAGCTTTAGATGTGCGTACTACCACAGTAGCCACCAAAGTCAAGTACAATCAATACAGTAAAAAATCTATGTGATGGTTTAGCATGCAAAAGTATTCAGAGCATATGACTGCAAATAACTAGATGGACCAAATTTTTTTGTTTCACCATAAGTAGGTATTATATTGGTAGAAGAAAATTAGATTTAAACCGAACCAAGCAAAACCAGAATAAGGTAGTGACATTATATATCCATGACATTATTTAGATTAAAAAATGTTTTATTTTAAGCAGCAACATTATAACCTGGTACTTAACTGCCTTGAATGCAAAACCTATTTTAAAACACGATATCACATGAATAACAATGCTGTTATTTCTGAGATTTCAGTTCTGCTTGGTGTCAGTTGTATACCGACTATCAACCTTCTGGACTTCAGTTCACTTTCTGAGTCTCTTTTCCTTGCAACTGAAACACTTTATGCATAAAACAAAAATTTACCCAGTAAGGGTTATAATAGATTATAGACCTTTTCTTCTACAACTTCAGAGGGTAGACACTGAGCCTGCAGCTATCCCAACTCTAGCACTGTTATATTATATCCTGCTTGATGAGCCAGCTCTTGAATTTGGAAGCACCAGACCAATATTTTTCAATGATAAAAATCATTCCCTATTTTGAAATATCTCATTACAAATGGCCTCAATGATGACTTGTTCATGCCTGTATTTTAAGAATTTTTTTTGGTCAGACATCTTTAATACCCATGCATGTATTTTGTAAGGATCAAGAAATTATTTGTAAATTATTCCATATATGCTGAATGCAAGTGTATTTAAGGGTAAAGTTTCCAGAATTTTCAAAAGATTCTCAGAAAAAAATTTGAATAACTGCCATAGATTTATATTTTTTTTAGACTTTGGATTCATTAAGGTAAAACTAATTGGTTTAATAAATCATGTCAAGCAATTATTTATGCAACAATATGAGACAAGTGAATAGGTAGACAGAGAGGTATTCTTCAATGCCACCATCCAAAGATGCAGGTTGATGGAAGCTTTGCCATCCTCAACATATCTTCCAAAGTTTCCCTATAAGTTATCTCTATTCCTACCAGCCATAATGAGAATAAGTGAGAACGAGGATACATGGGAGGTTATAAATCATGTCTGTTAATGGTACATGTTATTTAATGTCATGTACCATTGTCTAGAACTCAACTGCACATGTTTTTTGATAATCACCTAACACGTAATCTACCTTAAGTAACTATTTGTGCTTTCCCTTAACTTTTACATGCATGTGTTCACGTACTTTAATATCACTTTTATGGAATCAATTCAATGTATTCTCTACAACAAAAGACTTCTTTTTTTTAAGACTTATTTATCTATACAAGAGCTGGGGTACAGTCCAAAGGCACGGGAGCATGAGAGGATTTACCAGAGACAGAGAGGGAGAAGAACAGGCAGACGGACTGAAAGCACTGCTGAGGGGAACAGCGGGCGAGACAGAAGAGGTCTGCCACGGCATGTGGGTATCTCCCCGGCGGTATCTCCCCGGCAAGCTGGGAATCGAACCTGCACTGCAGAAGCTACGGGCAGCTTCACAGTGTTACGCTCAACCCACTGCGCCACCGGGGAGGCCCAAGACTTTGACTTTAGATGTTTCCTTATTCAGACTTTGCCAAATTACATTGACATGCCTCAATTCCTCACTAGACACTTCTCAATCTCACCTTCTCTTAAAAGACACACACATAAGCACTTCATTTTGGACAATTACCATTATTTAAGTCAAAATTAGATTAATATTCTTTTAATCCTACATCATAATATATACAGCTCCACTAAATCTGAGGTTTAACTGCTGATAATTAAGCTATCAATAATTGAATAAACATTAAGTCCAATTCAATGGATTGTGGACCACACACCTCATCCCTCATCTCTGATATTTCACATAGAAAACAGTGAAGATGGTAGCATAACCCATCTCCAACCATATTTATCTACTCAACAAATCGTTCATATCCATAGTGACCCAGTAGATGCCATTTAACTCCTGTCTTATTAGCCAAAAACATGGATTTAAGAGAAGAATGGCAAATTATTAGGCAGGGCCAATTCACAATACCATAGGAAAGGGCATTGTTATGAATTAATATCCGGGAAATAATTATTCTACAGACTAGAGTTTAGAAAAGGGTGTTATGCAAACTTGTAAAATCCAAGTATCTGAATTTTATGTGTTTGCATACAAATTATTGAGATAGGCATTACATATTAGCTGGACATACTGTAGTGAAAAGCAGATCAGTAGTACTGTATTTGGTATGACACCCTGGCAGCACTTTTAAACTTAGTTCATGTTGGTGTGAGAAAAAGAGCAGTAGTAACATTGCATTTCTTTTAAGATATCTCAGACCTTTCACAAATTCAAATTGGCTTCCTTTCAGCACAAATACATACAAAAGATAATTTGAAACATTTCTCTATAAATTGGCTGAAGTCTGATTAGAAAAATATTATGAGATTCATCAATAAAATTCATTACTGATGTCCAATTAGATAGCTAATCTCACTATCAGAATTAGAATATTAAATTTTAAAATAATATAATCTGAGGGGCCTCCCTGGTGGTGCAAGGGGTTAAGATGCAACCTATTAAGCTGTCCGCAGCCTCTGCAGCACGAGTTCAATGCCCCAGCTGGCGAGGGAGCAACCCACATGGCGCAGCAGACCTCTCCTGACTCACCCACTGCTCCCCTCAGCAGTGTATTTCAGTCAATCTGCCTATTCTATTCCCACTCTGTCTCTGGTGAATCCTCTCACCCCCTGCATCTCTGGCCTGTACCCCAGCTCTTGCATGCATAAATAAATAAATTTTCTTTAAAAAATAAAATAAAATAATATAATCTGATTCCACCTCAAAGTGAGATGAAGAAAATGGTCCAAGATCAAGGAGTAAATTACCAGAGGAGGCAGGATTGTAACCCACAGCTCTTTATACCTTGTCACTTGAGCCCTTATTTGAAGCACCATAGATTTGTATGATTTCAGACTCTGTGCAATTGCAGTGGAGTACAGATTGGAGTTTACTGTAAAGTGTGCACTGCTTTTTGGG
Source organism: Talpa europaea (assembly GCF_964194135.1). Lineage (NCBI taxonomy): Eukaryota > Metazoa > Chordata > Mammalia > Eulipotyphla > Talpidae > Talpa > Talpa europaea. The sequence goes on from NC_140075.1 coordinate 106,604,290, forward strand.
TAATCAGATAATGCCAGCCATTCAAAGAATTGGCAAAAAAGAACTAATGTTTGACTTAGACTTCAACATTACCCATAAGGGCAGTTGTTTTAGTCCAAACAACTTTTTTAATTTGTATAATTTGTATCGTATTTTTTTAAAACTCCAAAAAGATAAAAAGGAATCCTATCTTAATTTTCATTTTCTTTTCCTTTTGGGGAAGCAAGGGAAGTAAAAGAACAGACTATAACTCATTTCTCTGCACTCAAATGCCCCCCTTTGAACTCAACAGGCGCTAAGTAGCATTATTTACTGAAAATTTCCTTGAGGCTAAAAGCTTGCATTCTTGCCAAGTCTAGTCTTTTACAGCTGCAAAAATTAGCACAAACAACATCCATATTCATTAGCTGCCCAGAGTATGAGCACATATGATAAGACTGTAAGGCAGGCTCACCACAGAAGTCAGAAAATTGAAAGAAAGAGAAAAAAAATAATGAGTGCAGGGCTCAAAAGGTTCTCTTTAATGTGCATCAAGCAGTTTTGCGTAATGCAAGTAACTGCAGGAATTTGCCATTTAACAGTGAGGGGTCATGCACGAACTGGGTTTCTCCTGGTCCCCTGTTGGGCTGGCAGCCTGTGCTCAGTACCAGTCACCTGCCAACATGTGAAGGATGCTAACAGATTCCCCTATAATGAGCTCACTGGACAGCAGCATTAGTTAAAGGAAAAGGTCAAAGATTCATGTTTGTTTAGTTTCCTCCAACATGTCCATGTCTTTCTCGGATGTGCAAGGAGGTAGCTCTAGCTTGCGTGCTGGTGTTTCATGCTAAATTAGCCAACTTGTCAAATGCATCAAGGTAAAAAAGGTCACAGCAGTCAAAGAAATACAAAATGGAAAAACATACAGAAAACTCTATCAGTTACATAATTAGCACAAGTCTACATTTTTCAGTCTTCAATGAAGTGAGGATAGGCCTTCAGAATATTATGCTCTGAGAAAATGAACATTATATTAAAAATAAAATATTCCCCAAAGACATAACTCTCCTGTTCAGCCTACAAGCACAACATGCCCTTAAGCACATCATTATTCTTTGCCAGTAAATAAATGTGAGATGAGCACATGGACATTTCCAAAGTGGTAACATTCTGTTGCACTAAAAGATAATCCATTCAAAATGCAAAAAGGAAAAGGAACAATGGTAAAAATTTGAATGAATGTAACATGTCACATTAAATTCTGTTAAGTCTCCTACCACTGTTATTCCAATGTTAAATTATTAACATCCTGCCTCAAGTAACGTTTCTCAACAGCATTGCTCCCCGTCACTGCATTAAACAAAAAAGTCACTTTTTAAAAAATGTCAATGCAGCATTCCTCTCTGCTGACATGCGTCCAGTTTGCATCATGGCTTCTCCTATAGCAGTCAACATCTCAGCTGTCACAGAGCATACTCAAATAGCTCAAGAAACAGCTATCTTTACAAAGATGTAGGTGGTTAACGAAACCACAATGGATGTCAAGGGCAGAGATTAGTAACAATGAGCTATCACTTAGCACCCACAGGCACGAAATAGCAAAAGGAGCAAAGAGCACAACTGTAGCACTGAGGGCTCAGGCCAACTAGCAGTTGGATCAATGCCAACTAGGAGTCAAAAGTCAAGATGATTTAGAACCTTGTACGTCAACCCCCAAGGTGGGTGGCAGGGCAGAAAAGGGGAGCAGATGAATTTGGGGAGAAGAGGAGCAAGCTGAACCAACTGTACAACATGCCTTCTTGTGGGTTCCTTGAGGTCAGAGACTTTTTTTCTAATTTTTGAATGCTCCGAATACAGCAATATCTAGTGCACAGTATTTGTTCAACATTTAATGGAAAAATAACCCACTGAGCTTGAAAGGCTAAAAATTGTGGTTTTCAGTGCCAGCTTTCTTCTTCCACTGAACCATTGCCTTCTACCCTAACTTGTTTAACTTCTAGGTACATCCATCAGAAAAATGGGCACCACTGAAGTGATCTCAAGCGTTAGGCTCATATCATCTTACAAATTAGTCCCGAGCTGACACAATTTCTCTACCACGTGGTTTCTCTCTTTTTAGTGTTAAAGTTACGTGAAGATTGGGCTACCTTCAGCATTCTATAGTGACATGTGTGACACAGTGAACTGAGTAACAGCTGAAGGAGGAAGTTAGGACATGGCTATAGGCAGTCAGTGAGGAACAGGGCTCCCCCAAGCCCTAAATGCCACTCATCAGCCTGAGTGAGAAATACTCAATTGGAATCAGGAGCAGCCCCCCCCCAAGCCAAGGTGCCCTAGGTCCATTTATCAGTCTGACTGGAGAACATTCCCAGACCAGAAGGGTACACCCCTCTCCCCAACTCAGTAAAGACTAGAATGTTCAGAACACAAACACAATAGCACAATGCTAAAGCAGCAGAGTTAGTTTCGGAAAGGTAGGCCAGGTAACATGGGCAAACTTAGTGGACTTAGGTGGCCTAAGAGGACCCAGTATGTGGGCCCAGCCAATCAGAAAGAGACTCAACATGGTGACATACAACAACAAAACTGCCAATTCTTGGGACCTCCCTGGTGGTGCAAGGGGTTAAGATGCAGCAATACGAAGCTATCCACAGCCACTGCAGCATGAGTTTGATCCCCAGCCAGCCTGGGAGGTGACCCACTTGGCGTAGCAGCTTCTCCTGACTCACCCGCCGCTCCCCTCAACAGTGTATTTCAGTCGATCTGCCTGTTCTGCTCCTCACTTGTCTCTGATGAATCCTCTCACCCCCCACACCTCTGGCCTGTACCCCATTGTTTGTAAGCATAAATAAATAAATCTTAAAAAAAAACTCCCACTTCTTGCCCACTGTACCCATATAAGCAGCTACTTTTCACCCCCTCAGTGACAACCCACTTGGGACTCCTCTCTGCTTGGAGAGCTTTCCTGTCCTTTCTCCTCTCAATCAATAAATCTCATGTTTTTCTGTAACTCTGATTTCTACATTGAATTCTTTCCTTGTGGAAGACAAGAACAGAGGAAGAAGCTGCCTGGGGTCATTGGACTCCAGGCTGGCTCTCAAAACTCCACAGTGATGAGTCATGGTGACTCATCATTGCTCACTGGAAACTATTCTCTAGATAACATGTGATATTGCTTATATAATGTAGTATTAGTCATCAATCCTAAAACAGATTTTTTACTGTATAGCTACTCTAAAACTTTGAGATGTTTAAGAAGTCAGTTTCCCATCTCTACTCTCTGTCCTCAATGGTGTCATGATTCTTGTAATTGAATCAACTGTCCTTTGAAGGATGAGCTATAAATGGGTTCAATTTTTCAAATTGTGAGCCACTGGAAGGTAGTGAAATCAATTAAGCTCACCATGACCAGCATTCTTTAATGAGACAAGGTAAAACAGAGTAGGCTAGAAATGAATAGAACAAAACAAATAAAATAGAGTGGAGTTCAGATAGCAATGCCACTGTGGTCTATGAGCAATGTGTGCCTGTTGTGCAAGTACATGTATGCTTATGATGTGTATAGCTGTGGTATAAGAATGCACTTCTTAGTATATGTCAGGGTATAAAGCTGTTTGAAAGCCACTGCATTAAATGGACATTTTTGTTTAAAGCATCCATATCACAAAAGTATCATTTGTGACTGACTCTCTTCTGAAACAGATGTCCAGTAATATGTCCTGTTTAAGTCTTTATTTTTTCTCTTTAAATACGCACAGTTAGATTATACATTATTAATTTCATTAATAACTTTGAAAATGAGCTCTTCCATACAATTAACCTAAAGCTTCCTGCAGCAATGTATTTTCTTTTGTGTGTGCTTATCAGTACACAGGATTGTTCATGCAATTTCCCTTAAGGTATGTTTCAGGCAGATTTTTAGCCTGTACTCTCTTTAAGTATAAAGACAAGTTTGTTTCTGACATTTTGCACAGAAACAGTTCTGTGTTCTGCTTTCTTCTCTTTCGAGTACATTTCTGAAAACCAAGATTAAAAAGAATAGAGAAAACTTCCCATAGATTAGGGTGGAGAAGATTCTGTCATAAAGAGGAGTTTGAGCTTCCTGCCCAAGGTCCATCCTCCCTTCTCTGAAGTACTGGGATCCCAAGATCATTGGTTGTGGCTACTGATATTGTAGAGATTTGTATTTTAAAAAAATGCCTATGCTAAGTAAATACAAATGCACAAGAAATTAGATTTGTGTTTGTAGGAAGGTGAACAAGTTATTCAGTTTCACAAGATATGCTAATACATCACATTAAATTAATATAAATTGTTTAATATCATATCTAGCTCAGAATATGTACTAACAATAAATATTATCAATCATGGATCCAGTACATTGGATTTAAACTAATTTCTTGACTTATACCTGGGGTTTGGCTCGCCTAAGTCATTATCTGAAGATTAAATCATAAGCACAGATTTGATAAGTATCTTGTAAAAAACATTTATCTAATCATAACTGTCATTTTCTTTAAAGAGGAGATTCAACCCAGGTATCAGGAGTGTGGGGATTCTGAGAATCTGCTTCTCTGATCTCTAGCTGCAGGAAATGTAACTGACTTAGAGGCCCAGGTCCAGTAAGAGTTGCAACTTTCCCATATCCAGTAAGAGTTTCTTGGAATAGCCCACACATGCTGCAGGCAACTCCCAGCCAAGGACTGAGCATGCAGGGATACTAAGGCATACCTATACCTGGGAGGTGAGGGGTTCTTCTGATGGATAACTTTGGCTAAGGACTCCCAATGATCTTCATAAACCTTCTTAAAAGGGTACAATACAAAACGGTCTCACCCAACCTTCCCTTCCAAAGCAGATTTGAGCTGTGGTCTACTAGCCCCCCAGCCCCCTCCAGCCCCTTCCCAAGAGTGCTCAGAGAACATACCCCTTAGCCTCTGTTCCTGGAGGGTTCAGGTTAGTGTATAAAATCCTGTGCATGTGAACATGTATCCCATTTTTCGTAATAAGAATATCTAACATTTTTTCAGCTTTTTGAATGCTTGTGACCAGAAAATATTAAAAACTGCTGCCTCATCAATTCTGTTCCAATTGTAGATAATATGTCTACTGCCCTGAAGAAAATAATATAGGTCTTAAGAGGGACTCCCCAGTGGCGCAGCGGTTGAGCGCTGGATTGCAAAGCTGCCCGCAGCCTCTTCAGCGCTGGTTCGATCCCCGGCCACCGGGCGAGGGTCCCACATGGTGCGCAGACCTCTCCTGCCGCCCACTGCTCCCCTCAGCAGTGTATTTTGTCCACCTGCCTGTTCTGCTCCCTGCTCTGGCTCTGGTGAATTCTCTCACCCTCCCACATTTCTGACTGTACCCAGTGCTTGTATAAACAAACAAGCAAACAAACAAACAAATAAATAAATAATAAATAAATAAAATACAGGCCTTAAGAAAGACCAGTATAGGATATACCCTATTTCAAAGTGCTCTTCTGACATCATTTGGATATTCTGGGATCCTATTCTTATTAGTGACACAAAAATATATTAAATGATATTATTTATACTATTATATCTGTGCCTGGTTTAATTCCTATAACCAAAATATCCTAGATCCTTTTATGTTCTGAGAATCTATAGCCTTGTATATCTTCATTTTTCTTCTCCAACTTAATTGCATTACATAAGTTACCCACAATTTTGGTGTTTACACTGATAACATTATAAATCTAAAAAGTGAGAATTTGGAAAATATTTTCATTCATTAAGAAAAACTAAGACTTTTTAATGAAAATTCTTTTACTTTTTTTAAGATCCTTGCATGTGATTCTTTGGGTTACAATGGAAAAATCATTAAAGTTTTAAGGCAATTAAAATAAATTATTTTTACAAATTAAAGAATACTTAAAGGCATCCTTGATTTTAAGTGTACATTTTGCATTTTAAATGCTACTAGAGGCCCAAAGGATTAGAACTAACAAAACAAGGACTTGAATTCAATTATACTAAGTCTTTTATTTTATAGCTAATGCTAACAATCACCAATGAGAACACAGGGCTGACTTTGACTATTCATTCCTCTTTTCTCATTTCTTACTCTTGCAATGATGCTTGATGATTTGTATTTTAATGTATGTACTTAAGCATAAGGCTTTTGATCATCCCCTTTGAATTAAACCAGTAGCTTATTCATCTCTTCCCACCCACTCCACTTATGCACAGTTTGGGCTCCTGTGATTGCCTGTAAACCAAATCAATATTTGGCTCCTTAACATTCTATGATCAAAGTCCTGAGGCTCCATGTTAATCTCTTTTATCTATAAACAGACCCTGGTCATCTTGTCTTTCTAATTGCTGAGAGATCTTTACTACAACTTGGCATTATCCCTCCTTCCATCAGGCCTGGTCTGAGGCCCCCCCATCTCCCAGATTTAATCATATGCTGGCGATTAACCTGACACGGTTGTTCCTGTCTTCTAAATAAGGCTGTCTTGTAAGCAAGGGAGGACACCTTTCAGTGGCATACAACTACGTTTCTAGCCTCGAAATGAAAGCCTCAATTCCAAGTATGTAATAAAAAAGCAATTTCAATCCCTTAGGTGAAATAAACATCTGCATGCAGTATTATGAAGGAGGTCTTCCTCCAAAATCAGTCTCTACCAAGCCTACTTCTAAAACACACAAATTGTAGAAAAGAGACTAGAAATAACTTTTCAGTTAGTCTTACCTTGATAGCTATGTTAAGCCTATTTATTTCTCCCCTGTGGCCTCCACAATGAGATATTGGGGGCAGGGGGAACAATTTTATAGAACCTTGATTATTAGTTTATCCTTTCAAAATTAAATAGAATAGACAATTATTATCAATGAATATATGAAAAGATTAATGGGGACAGACATGCTATGCTTATTATAGGTGAACTCAAATGCAGTACCAAAAGCAAATCTAGCTCTTATCTTTACTCAAGGAAAAGAACTCCCAGAAGCACCAAACACCAAATGACTATACTCCAGAAAGACTGATGACTTAGGTTTTTCTTCATACTAGTAAGGAACATAAATGTTTAATTTACTTCCTTTGGTAATGGGTATACCTAAAGGTTTAAATGGACTATAAGATACTTAAACAATGTTTCACACATTGTAGTTACTCATAAAATATTAAATTCTCCTTCCTCATTTTCCCCCTTCCTTCTGCCCACCCTTTGATTAAAGGGTAAAAAGTCTTGAAGTTTCTAAACCACATGACAGCAGGGACCTTGTCTAATTCAGTTCTCATATGTGACTCCAATGCATAGGTTAATGAATGTATGAATTTAGGAAAAGATTTGGACCAGGCTCTCTTTATTGTCTGTTTTTGTTCTTGCGCAAGGCCTAGATAAAATTAGATCAAGATGAATTAGACACTGTTCCTGTGTACTTTAGAGCTTATTATGTATATTTTAGTAAATATATGTACAGCTCATACAGGCCATTACAATTATTGTAACAGAAGAGAAATGTAGTTTCAAAAAACACCCTGAGTTTTTGTTACTGAAGTAAGAAGATATTGAATCCAGAAATTCCTCGAAATATAAAATGAGTTTACTGAACTTAAAGGCCATATTATGAAATATCAATTGGTTTGTTAATCTTGTTGACCAGCTGTGAAACAAATGAGAATAACCATTCTGATTCCAGTGTTTTCTTATGTGAGAGTAGGAGTATCATTTAGTCTCAATCCCAGAAACATAAAGGTAAAAAACTAAATGAGTCAAATCACAGAAGAGAGCAAAAGAGGGATAAAAATGGATTTATACATGAAGAACATATAACTGAATAAATGATATAAAATGATAAGAATTAAAATTTCACACCACATTTCAGCTTTGAAAATAAACATGAAGATTGCACTGTGTAGTAGTTTCCTACAGTTGTCAATTATTAGTTTCTCAATAGTTATTGAGTAAATCGATAAAGTATGATGAGACAATTCATGTGAAATTATAACTTTCCCAAGTGAGCTATAGTATGATAACACAAAGTCATAAGCATGGATTTTGAAAAAATATGGGTATGGTTTGAAGCTTCTGACCTCCTTTTATTACATGAGTAACCTTGAAAGATTTCGTTAAAGTTTCTGAAACTAAGTTTCTCATCTATAAAATAAAGATAGTAGAGTAATCCATAGGATTGTTACAAAGAGTCAATGAAATTACATATGTGACCTTTATGTCTTATTAATTAATTTAATATTAAGTTTTTGCATGGTTTAATTTTAAATTTTAGCTGCCTCATAACTTCCTATTAGAAAATAAACAAAAAAATATGCAAAACTTTTAAAGAACAAGAAATTGAAGTACCCTCCAAAACAATCTGAAAATAATCGAAACTGAAATAATGAGGAAATTTTTCCCTATGGTCATGAAGCATTTGAGGCAGAATTTGAATGTAACTTGCTTCCCTGCAATTTAATGCAATTCACTTCAAATTATGTAGAAACTAACTGAAGAGTCTTAATTAAATTATCCCAAACAGAGGGACTTGGGTTGACTGCCCTGTCATCCCGACTGGTCTTCAGGGGCCCTTCGAACCAAATCAACAAAGTCAAAACTACTCCCATCCTTTTTTTCTCAGGACCCATGGAGATAGCCAGCACCGACAGGCAGCATTAGGTTGACCATGGCCTTTGGGAAGCCACACAGCTTGACATTCAGAGTCCCCAGCTGCTTCTCAAGGTCAAACAAACCTTGCTGGAATGAGATAATCATTCCTGGGGACACGCTGCCAGCCCGGAAATTTTCTTGAGGACCTAGTGAGCATCTCCCTTTGGGACATTTTCATTGGAAGGACTGCATGGTTGTCTGTCAGGAAAATACACCTGAAAATGTGCTTCATTTGCCTTATTACTGAAAGAGAAAAGTGCCCCAGTGCTGCAGTTAACTTACTGCAGGAGAAACATGCTTTAGACACCTTCCCGTACGTAGCACTGAAAACTACAATGTGTTTTTCTGAGCAAATTTTAAGAAGATGTGGAGTGAAGATTTTAATTAAGAACCGCACATTTTAGGCCCTCCCCTGGTGGCGCAGCGGTTGAGTGCTGGGCTGCGAAGCTGCCTGCAGCCTCTGTAGTGCCAGTTCGATCCCCGGCCACCAGCAAAAGTCCCACATGGCGCATAGACCTCTCCTGCCGTGCCCATTGCTCCCCTCAGCAGTGGTACTTCATCAGTCTGCCTGTTATGTTCCCTGCTCTGGCTCTGGTGAATTCTCTCGCCCTCCCGCGCTTCTGACTGTACCCAGTACTTGTATAAATAAATAAACAAATCTTAAAAAAAAAAAAGAAAAAGAATTGCACATTTAAAAAATACAAGGTTTTCTCTCCCCTTTTGAGAAAGTGTCCCTTGGTAAATACTACACTTTCGTGGAAGCCTTTGCCACTGAGTTTCTATAAACACTATTACTTTTATATGTGTATTTCTATCATTTAAATAATATTCATACATTGCTTTTCACTGCACTTTATTTCACTTATACTGCTTTGATACAATTTCAAATCCACTGAGTACAGATGGAGTGATTCTCAGAATTCCACAACAAATATTAAGTAGCTACTATGTGCAGGAAATACATATAATACTCCAGAGAACAGCATGATCTAGCAATAGAAACTGTCTACTTTAAAGGCCAGTGACCTTGAATTTAAACTCAGCTACAGTTGCAGCCACATGACCTGTGTCCATTTTACTTCAACTCCCTGAGCCTCTGTTTTTTTCATATATATTCAGCGCCTTATGGACAGAATCACTTTGAGAGTTCAGTAAAATAATATGCAGAACCCAGACATTTCCTAATATATAATATGTTCTCAAAATTTGTGAGCCCCTCCCTAGGCCCTAGCTGTCAGGTGTTGGAGAGCTACATGATGAATGTGTCATACTCCCAGGGGCAGAGATAACTATTATATTTATAACTCAAATCGGTGCTAACATATTAATCATTCTGCATTACACAGGTTCCTCAGTTATCCCAAGCAGCTCTAAATGAGACCTGATATTTCCTGAGCTGGATTATACCTCATTTGGGATATTTCCTAAAGAAATGTAAGCAATCTTGGCACTAGCAAATATAAATACAATCACAGATTTGTCTTCAGCTTGTCTTATGCATTTTCTTAGATATAAAGCTTTACATCACTTTATAGTTTATAAATGAGCACAGTTAATTCACATACCCTTGGGTGATTTTGATTTGCTTGCATTTTAAAAAGAACACTCTATCAAATGATGGAGTTTATCCTTTTAATAATTAGGAAGAGTTCTATTAAATTCCACCAAGGCCATTCTGTCAACTTAAAGGTTGTGATCTCTATTCAGAAGAAAGGTTTTAATTACCTCCTTAAGCCCTCTCAATTCTACTATGATTGATAACTGATTGTAATTTGCCTCCTGCTCACAGCCACAACACTATGAGCTCTCTCCCCAGTTTTAACTGCCTTCTCAAAATGGAAATTTGTTAACGCCTTACTCTTTTTTTTTAATTTTATTTTTATATTCCCCATACAATTGCAACCCCCTTATTTTGACCCCAACCCCTCCTTTCCCCGCCCCTCCCCCCCATAGTGTGTCTCTGGTTCATAGTTATTTGCTGATTTTGATTTTTTCTTTCTTATAGTTATTCTTTTTCCTGGTCCCTTATTTAGGTTTTCTAGATTCGTTAACACCTTACTCTTAACTTTTTTCTCAGAGCCCTTCTAGTCAAAGAAGCGTCCATTCTGAATTTGCAAGAGGATTATACTATTTTGCACAATGATTCACATATTTCTTTAATTACATACATAGTAGTCAATAAACATTGTTGACTGAAAATTTCGCTATTTTAGTTCGAGGATTCTAATGAACTAGTGACACTTGTAAATATAGCACTTATATCCCTAGGATCCAGCCTGAACAGGAACTAAGTGGAGAGGTGAGAGAATATAAGTCAGAAAGTATCTAGACTACTACTGTGGACCCATATCTAGAAAAGACCACATAGAAGTCACACACATACATATCTTTGACCCACACGGGTTCATCTGGCTCCATTTTCATTCTTTATTTGATGCTTTTCCAAAGTTGAGAAAACCTGAGTCAGCTCCATTATGAGTCTTCTTCAACCCTATAATTTCCCTTATCTCTGGGCCATAATTCTCTAGGAAAATTAACCTAGCCTTTTCCCGAGATCACCACATGGTATTTATCAATGGAAGTTATTGATGGCAAGGAAGTTATTGATGGCAAGTGCTGGCAAGAATGTGGAGAGAAAGGAAGCCTCTTACACTGTTGGTGGGAATGTAGACATGTTCAGCACTAAAGTAAACAGTATGGAATTTTCTCAAAAGATTAAAAATTGATCTACCATATGACCCAGCAATTCCACCTCTAGGTATCTGCACTAATTTGAAGGAATAGATGCATTCCTGTGTTCACTACAGCACTATTTACATTAACCACAATGTGGACATAACCTAAGTGCCCAAAGGCAGAGGAGTGGTTCAGGAAGATGTGGTATATATACACAAGGGAATCCAACTCGACTATAAACAAAGATAAACTCTTCATTTGCAACAACATTGCGGAAACTGGGGGGAATTGTGTTAACCAAAATAAATAAGGAAAGAAATATTAAGTGATGTGACTCACATGCAGACTAAAGAGAAACAAAACAAAGGGTCACATAAAACCAAACCTATAACAATCCCTAGAAATCTGACTGTAGATCTGAGGCTACCAGATGGTTGAGGGGAAAGAAGAAAGAGGGGAACACAGTGAACTATGGTGGAGGATTAAGGGTGCTTTGGTGGTGCCCGTGTGTTAGTAACAATATCTGAAGAGGGAGATCTTATACATGTAAATCATAAACAATATTGTAAGCCAATGTTACCTCAAAAACTAATAATGCCTGGGGTTTAAATTGTAGAGAAAGATTCAGAAGATTCATTGAGAAATAAGCTCAACTTGGTCTTGAGTATTCTGACAGCTATCGTTATTCTGATGTCTTCTAGAAGCCTGGTCAGAAGGGACTATGGACTACAGTGAAGGACTACACTTGTGATTGCAGTGAGTGTGGTATGGGTAACAAATATTCTAAAGGGGACATCCTATCCTTTATCTCTAAATTATATACAATGTTATAAACCAACATTACTACAATAAAAATGGATAGTGAACAATAAGAGCAAAATGGATCTGTGAAAAAACAAAGGTCATAAATGCTTTCCTAACAAATTTCATTAAAGAAAAACTATTCCAGGCCTGCTTGGGGGTGCAAGGGGTTCAGTCTCAGCACTATGAAGCTATCACCAGCCATTGGGCCATGAGTTTGATCCCCGGTCAGGGAGCTGACCCACATGGCACAGCAAACCTCTCCTGGCTTGCCCACTGCTCCACTCAGCATTGTATTTCAGTAGATCTGCCTGTTCTGTTCCCCACTCTGTCTCTGGTGAATCCTCTCACACCTCCGCCCTGCATCTCTGGCCTACACTTCTGCTCTTGTATGCATAAATAAATTAATCTTTAAAAGAAAAAAAGAAAAACTATTCCTCTGTATTTCAAGAAAATCACTGATTCCTCAAGATTAAAGAAAAAGAAAGAAGCCAAAGCAAAATAGCATAATTCTAATATGAACCGTCAAATTGCAGTCAAAAGGCGTAAATGAACAGTATTGTTGAAAGGGAAGAGAAGAAATGAAAACTTGCTGTGGAAAACTCCTGTATGGGCTCTTGAAAATTCAAAAAGGCTCTTGAAGCAAAAAAAAAAAAAAAACCAACACAAAAACTGCCAAGTCTTTTTAATTGATGAATAATTTATGGATGATCAGCAGGAACATCCATCCAGGCAGCTGATTAAATGCAAAGTATTTTGATAAGCAGAAAGTTACCACTGCAGGCCTCAAAGGGAAAGAACAATGTCCTCGCCGATCGATGACAGTCCGTATAGTGATGGAAGCTGCCCAGTCTGTTTCCAGCATCTGTTTCCCCATCCCCCTAAATCACTGGTAGGAACAGTTACCTCCTCTGTGAATTTCTTTCTCCTGTGAGAATGATAGAGGTTAAATGTGGCTACGAAAGGCAATTAAAAGAGATCTATCACAAATATGCTATCCCAGTATGCCATCCTGTTTTCCTTCTCTAGTGTGAACTGCTACCGAAGGATGGTAATTGAAATTTGTCAGTGTTGACAGCCAATGACTAATATGGAGATTTTCATTACATATCCCTCCTGGAATGGAGAAGAGATGAGTGCATATTAAACTCCAGATGGAGGCAGCCACAGGAAAGGGAGATGCAGACGCTACTCAAGCCAGCAGTGCAAGGACTATTTGGGAGGAAGCTAAAACCCTCTGAAATTAATTTGCATGGAAACAGACATAGCATTCCCTCTCCTCACCCCCTATCTGTGAAACCTTGTCATTTCAATATTTACTATTATCCTCAGAGCCCATATGTTAATATAGTTGGAAGCCCCACCCACCAACTTCAGGCAGAGTCGGTTTGAAAAGGATTATTCAGAGTTCCACTCTGTCTTCAAGTTTAAAAGTGTTGTGATTGTAAAATATAGGAACAAAGGTGTCATGTCTATTATTTCCAATGTGGTTTCAATGTTTATCAGAATCACTAAAAGAAATCTATAAATTATATTCTCTGAGCCAAGAGGTAACAAGAATTCTACAGTATACATAGAAAGTAAAAAGGGCTCCAAAGTCACAATGCATCATCCCAGCTAACAACTGTTGCACAAAAAACTATCCCAAAATCAGTAGGTGAAAGCAACAACCTGCTTATTATATCACATATATCAGTGGGTGAGGAATATTGGCAGGGCTTAGCTAGGTGATTCTTCAGTTCCACATGGCACAGATGGAGTTATTTCAGTATCCAGTTGGCAGATGTCTTGGTCTGGACAGTCTAATTGGCTTCCTTCATATTTCTAGCTGTGTTATCTATATTTTCTCATTTTTGGCATTTTTTATGTGCTGGCATCTGAGCCTTTGCTCAGAGCCTTTGCTCAGCCTTTGGAAGAGAATGCCCATCCTCAGCTACTCAGGTGCTAGAACTAACAAACTACTTTCCTGCAAAAGTACCTTTAATGTGCAAAACAAACAATCCACAGACTATCTCTCCCTTCCATCCCCTTACTGGGTTCTCACAGAGCATCTACACTCTGGCCAATATCCCTCTGTATCAATTACCCCAGAGCCAAACAATGAGGGTCAATCCCTATATCCTCACTGAAGGTATTAAACCTAATCAATTTCCCTGCCTCCCCCACGCCTTCCTGCAAAAACCAAAATGAAACCCTCATCTGTGCTTTCCCCTCATGTTCTTCCCTAGGTAGCTAGTGTCGCATGACCAGAATGCTGCCCCCATCCTCTGGGGAAATTTGAGAACAAACTATCATTTCCATAGCAGTCTTCTCCCCATCTATTGGCCTCACTATCCAGAATAATAACAAACCTACATTGTAACTGAAAACACAACAACAGAAAAAAGCCTAGTGCCTTGGCAGGGATGGCTAGAAGGTTAGACTTCTGGAACTGCCATGGAGGGCTCTCAAAGTAGTCACACTTCTTATATGGCAGTTCTTATTCCAAGAGACCTGTGCAGAAGCTGCAAAATTTCAGGTGACCTAACTTTGGAAGTCTCTGAATTGGTTAGTAACTCACTAGATGAGCCCACATTCAATGGAGATGAATTCCACTTTACCTCTCAACAGAGAGAGAAGTGAAGAATCTGCAGCCAGCTTTAATCGACCCCTTACTTAACTCAGGCCTATACACTTCCCTAACGGAAGATCAGTGCTGGTGAATTATTCTAGAGGAAGTCAGTTCCTAATTTTGTGATCTGGAGATTAGACAATCTGTTTCTGCAGTGTTACCTAGGATTTATGATGGTTTCAGGTTCCATTGTATCTGATTAGTATTGTCACTGGTGCAGAAAGCAAGAAAAAAATGGGGTAGGAGAGCACCACTTGAGAAGATAGGCTCTGTCACATGTCAGAGATAAAAGTGACACAAACAAGTGTATCTTATGATGTCATGGCAGGAAACATGCCTTTATGATTATTATAAAAAGCTAGGAGATAGAAACACAGGGGTGCAAACGCCCCTAACAAGGTTTTAGTGCTAGGACTGTATCCCATTTGTTTTCTAAACCACATGCTTTCTAAACATGTTTTTGCGTTTGGATATAATGAGTGTAATTTGCTCTTACTGACCGAAATTACTTTAAATGTGAAAATGATGAAGCTTAAAAGTGAGTAACTAGCTGATCAATCATCAGCATGCAAATAGCCTCAATTTACCTAAGAGTGCGTTCCCTGGGATCCAGCTGGCTAAGAGCTAAACCCATGCCAAGAGTGCATTTAGTGTTCTGGGTTTACTGAATCTCTGAAGGAGATGTTGTCACCACCTAAAAAGAGGGGAGAAAAATGCAAAAGAAGGTAATTTATTGTCCTTAGCCTCAAATGTAACAAAGGGCATCTAGCTGTGTGATGAAATATTTTTAAAACACTCTGTCTATTTATTTTCTATCAACATGTGGTAAAATATGAACACATCTTGAATCTAATTACATAAAGACTATATTGCACGGGCGACATCCTTACATTTCACTTAAAATGAGCGATCATACTGCTGGACTACATTCAGGACGTCATTGCTTTCCCATCACCAGACAATTGTGTTATTTTACATAATCAGTATTCAGGGGATGGTATTTTGCTAATAGGCAAAATCTTACAATGACAATTTAAATAGTTTAAAACATGCACGAGATAATTTGTAGTCACAGCTCTGCCAATTGCTAAGCAAGTGCAGCAAGAATGTGGACTCTCTGAGCATCCAAAGCCATGTTGGGGGACAGCCTGTCCTCTTCCATCAATGAAACTTTGTTCACATCAAGTTAGAAGCCGAAGTCAGTTAATATCATCATTCCAGACTCCTCCTAGGAGAGTAAGTGTCTTCACTGGAGAACTCCTTTGCTCACCATGCTGGGGTGGGACGGAAACAGAATAGGCAGATGGGTTTTAATGGTTAAGAGTTCAGATTGGGGGGCCTCCCTGGTGGCACAGGGGTTAAGCACCACACTATGAAGCAATCCGCAGCCTCTGAAGCATGAGTTCGATCCCCGGCCAGCCACAGAGCAACCTACATGGCGAAGCAGACCTCTCCTGTCTCGCCCGCTGCTCCCCTCAGTAGTGTATTTAAGTCGGTCTACCTGTTCTGTTCCCCATTCTGTCTCTGGTGTATCTTCTTACCCGCCCCCCGTATCTCTGACCTGTACCCCAGCTCTTGTATGTGTAAATAAATAAATCTTAAAAAAAAAAAAAAGTACCCTGGGGCTTGAATAAAAAAAAAAAAAGACGTTGATTTGAGTCCTGGCTTGGCTGTTAATTAGCTCTATGAGCTTGGGTATGCACATTGGCCTCTCTTAAATTGATTTTTCAGCTGTAAAACAAAAGCTGGGCCTCCCTGGTGGTGCAAGGATTAAGTCTCAGGGCTCTCAAGCTATTGCCAGCCACTGAGACATAAGTTCAATCCCCGGACAAGGAGTTGACCCACATGGCGCAGCAGAACCTTCCGGTATCTCACCCACTGTTCCCCTCAGCAGTGTATTTCAGTAGATTTGCCTGTTCTGCTCCCCATTCTGTCTCTGGTGAATCCTCTCACCCCCAGCACCTCTGGCCTACACCCCAGTTCTTGTATACATAAATAAATATAAATCTATGAAAAAAAATAAAATTAAAAATTAAAAAAAAAAAACAAAAAGCCAGACTTACCTCCTGGAGCTGTAAGGATTAATTGAAATATTATATGTAAAATAGCTCAAAGTCTGACAAGTACTCAATGAAAGTTCACATCTATTGTTTAAAATAGTGAATTAACATAATCTGGAAATGATGAACCCCTTATGAATGGTCCATTGGAAATCAATATATTTCCCAAAAATGTGACAAAATTTGAATTTTTCTGGAAAGAGTTTTCATGGATTTTAAGAAAGTCACAAATGAAATCATAACAAAAAGGAGCCATAATCACTACTTTGTTTTTCCCAGTGGAAACATGGTATATTTATGAAACTTCAACAAATTTTCTTAAGGTTTTGCTAATTAACAGCCACCATGCTAAGTTCTCAGGATACCAGAAAGAGCTGAAGTGCCTTGCCTTGGACAGAGAGGCAAGAGTGAAGGGAGGCAGACCAGACATCAGTGACTAATCCAGACATGAAATGTGATAAAAATGAAAATGCAGAGTAGGATACATGAACTTGGGTACCAGTCTATCTAGATCAAAGTTTACATCATCACATTCAAGCCAAGCATTTGAGTAATCTTGGCTCCCAGGTTGGAGTAAACAACAAGATTCACCTGGATGACTAGAACAGGAGGCAAGTGCAGCCATATAAGGGAACATTCACAGGTTGTAGGACTTTGGAAGTAGATATCTTTGTGGGAAAGAGAAGTGGATCATTAAGACTACTACATATATTTATTTATTTTATACTGAATTCATGCTCAGATATTCCTATTTTGGATGAGAAAAAAAATTAAGATATACCTTAGCATGATTTTTGGAAAGTCAATATAGGCAGTAGCTAAGAAAGGTCATGAAGTCTTGATTCAGATTGCTTAGGTTGGGTGGAGAGCTGAAGCATTCACTTTATTACCTTAAGTTTGGTTCTATTACTTTGAAACACTCCCTCCCTCCCAGGGAATTGTGCTGCTATATTTGAGAAAAAAGAGATATACTTGCATATATCAATAGCCATCATTAAAATTAAATTTCTGATTCATTCTAAGAACTAAATGATTAAGGGTTCCTAGACTAGCTAAGTCAATCTTTCTTGAAAGAGTCTACATTCCAATTACTAACATGTACTATTTTCTCCACAGTTTAGAAAATAATTTCCATGGTCTGTTCCCCTTTTTGATTCCAGCCTTTTCAGACCTTTATATTCTGTAGCTGATCTATTATGTTCACAGTTTTGCCCCAAGAATAGTGCAGTCAATTTTCCACACTGCCTTGCATGCAAACTATGTTGAATGAGGATGCTATCTAATTATTTACTTATTTGTTTATATATTTATTTATTTATCTAGTGTTATAAAACTTTTATGAACTAAATCAATTATTCAGAGCCTTCAATAAAAGTTTGCTTTTCTAGCTTCTATATTACAGAGAAAGACAAATTTTCCCCAAACTTACTTAATGCTCATCAGGTACTTGGTAGAATAAGTTTGAAATAATTTACTAAACAGAGCGTGTGTTTGTGTGAGCATGCCTTTGAATTGGCACAAATTTATCCTCTCTCTTCCAATGCCCAGTTTCCAGTTGACATTTACATTTGACAAGTAACAATCTATCATTTAGCCTTGACAGGCATTGCTAGTCAATCACAGACGCATTCTCTTTAGCTGAGATTTGTTTCAGAGGCTTTCTGAATGGGACATTTCAGCAATCACCTGTATGTCAGAGCTGGCAGCTGAGAGAAAATCTTTATCATCCCTGCATAGACTCACCTTTCTTGACATTATTCTGCATTTGAAATGTGGTCATACATTTAATCAGGTAAATGGTGTGGGCAATGGATTCCCACCCCACAGTAATTTCACAAGGAACCCATCCATGTTTTCAAGCTAACTTTATTGGAAATAAAACTCCATGTGCTATTTCATTCAGCAAGTTGACTTCTAAGGTTTAGAACAGCCAGAAATCAGAGGATGGAATAAATCATGTTCTACTTTCCTTTGTTACACACTTTTTTCTCTTCTACTTCCTGCCATTTTCTCTTTCTTCCTAAACAAAATAATAGTCATTGTTTTAATATACTATGTAGCATTAAAAATTCTCTAACACTTTCAGATTTTCTAAGTTTAACAAAACGTGAAAATGTGTTTTTGAAATGCTATATCATCATGAATTAATGATATTATTAATCTCATCACCTCAAGAAATCCAACAGATCTTCAGGTGAAAGGCAAAACTGTCCTACGAGAAGGCAGGTAACTGACACCTCCAAGGAATATAGAAAATTAAAAACTTCACAGACAAAATTGACAACCTGTTTTAGAACTTAAATGTTAATTCCCTTGCAAGTGAGTCACAAGAGAGTAACTGAAGATTGAAAATGACAAAGACTGAAATATCATATGTAAAACACCAGCCAAAATCGAGTTTGGAGCTATGCCTTCCCAAACAGTAAAATTACACCTTAGACCGGTCATCTCCCATACTATGACTTACACTTTGTAGTAAAATGGGTCTGTACTCAAATTCTGTCTCTTTCCTCTTTCTGTCTTCCTCATTTGTAAGAGAAATATGACAGGGCAGTGCCTGGTACCTCATATGAGTTCACTAAATGTTGACTTCCTTCCTCCTTAAAGATGACTTGCCATGAGCTGGGAAGGTAAGTGAGACTCCTTGGAAGTCAAGTACTAAAATTGTTGTAGTGGACCAAGAGATGTAGTGACTCACAGATGACTGGGAGGTACTAATTTATAAAATATCAAACTGATTTCTATGCACTCTGATCAGAGTAAATGCAAACTGCTGGGCTGATTGTGGTTCAAACGTAGAGGTAAATTTAGAAACTTCTTATCACTAGCTAGTCATTCAGTGGTTGACTGATATGTTTATAAGGAACATTAAACCTTGAATAAGGGACTTCCCCTCTCTGGATATCTTTTGTGGGGAACACTGGTATGATCCCCTTACATCATTTAGTCCTCTTAAGAAAATGCTATGAAGGAGAGAGTAAAAATATTGAGTAAGTGGAGGGGTCTGGAAATACCGCCAACCCCACCCTTCAAGTAGAGTAACTTGAATTTATATCATATGTGATGAGCTTCTCTGTGAGATAGTTTTAAAGAGATTTATAAATGAAGAAATATACCTTTTTCTAGATGCAATATATAGTTATTATTATTATTATTATTATTATTATTGCTATAACATTGGTTTACATTACTGTTTGGGTATCAGAAGTATAGGATTTCCCCAGATGTTGTTTAAATCACTGCTTTAAGTGAGTGTACTTTATTGCCTAGACTACCTCTAAAGTCCATTCTAGGTCATTCTCTAACCACAGTAACATTCTTCTGTGTCTAAATGTGCCAAGTTCTTCCCTATCTCAGGGACTTTGCACATGCTATTTCTTTTGCTTGCAAATATCTTTCTTCTACCTTTAAACTGGCTACTCAATACTTACACTATATTTTTTGGGTCTCTGCTTACTTATCACATCCTTAAAGAGGACTTCCTTATATCACCAGCTCCATTTAAATAAATCTTTCCAAGGAGCTAATGGATAAAACAAAGAACACGTGGTTAAACTTGGGTTTTAGATAAACACCAAATAGTTTCTAATGCTTCATACTTATACTGAAAGATTATTTAGTGGATATATGAAATTCATGTTTATCTGGTATTTCATATTTTGTTTGCTAAATTTAGCAAACCTATTTTTTCTTATTTTCCTCTTCCTTAGCAACCTAATTTTCCTTTACAGCAATTGCATGGCAATGGTGATTATTTGTTCAGCATATCTCTGTTCTACTGTACTGTAATGCTCCAATGGGAAGAATCTAGTCTGTTTACTTCCACATACCTAGCAGTAAGTACAAGAGGTGGTACAAAAACAGTAAGTACCTAGCAAGAGGTGGTACAAAAGCAGTCTGGAACAATATGGGCTTGAGTCTCAATATTCATAAATTGTTAGTTGTTATTTTTTATCTCTAAAAATCATTGGGACTATACAATTCCCACATACTATCTTGAAGTAAAACATCTTTGATTACATGCTTTACATGTAAAGCATATAAAGTAAAGTAACTGCTCATTACAACTTTCAGTGTAATGGTTTCTGACGTTCTGAAATAGTTAAACAAGGCTGTGCATCCAACCATCATATACTAAACACTTTAATTTTATGACCTCTAATCCATGGATAGTGCTTCAATCTAAATATCTGATCCATTTTGTAGAAGAGAAAATTAAAGTTCAAGAGTCTGGTGTTCTAGATCATACACAAATAAGTGAGTCTGGATTGTTTCAATCAACCTCTACTTGACCTTGCAAAATTCAAACATTTCTCAGAATCCATCAAGGTAGGATTCTAGATGTGAGTTAGCTTCTACTAATCACACATACTCATACAAGATCTGAGCAATAGAAGTGAGGAAGAAGCTAAATTCCTATGGCTCATGGCTTTTATTACTGGCAAGCAAGCCCAGGAAAATATGGGATTTTACTACAGTAGCAGTCCAGTGACCTTGCCAAAGCTCTTAGATGTTGGAAAGCAGTTGTAATAGCAGTGTTCAAAGAGGCTGAAGATTCCAGCGCAGCTCCCAGGGCTGCCTCAAAAGGTACTACTTCCCTAGGGGAGCAGTTCTGTATAACAATTAGAGCTACTCCAAGGGTAGAGCCTAGAACCTCTTTGCCCAACCCCACTAAAACATATAATGTATTACAAGATTAAGTGCCCAATCCTCTGCCTTATACTCCCTTCTACTTTAAATACCTGCAATGTATTGTTTTCGTCACTGAATCCTAGTGGACACAGCAACCAGCAGACATAAAGTTAGATTTCAGCCCTAGCTGGCTCTCTAAGTCATGCTTCCTCCACACCACCCACCATTCCATGTTGTATATAAATTTTATATTTTAAAGAAAATCAATTTAAATTTGTTCTTTGTTTTCTTAAGATTTGATGTGGGAAAAAAATATTTTACAAGAGCAGGTGCTAGTAAGAAGGCCTGCCATAAAAAATAGAACTCCTATTTTGATATTGGGCTGCTGAGTGCCCCTTAGACTCCCCCTCGTCCTTTTCCCTTCTGCCTACATCTCATGACACTGATAGTTAAGCCCCAGGTCCTTCTTCCTTTGGCTCTGGGGGAAACTGTAACCACAAGCAGGGGCCTTCACCCTGGCCCTACCACTCTAATTACCATAAAACCAGGCCAGTCCTGTTCCCGTTCCTAGTTGTCCCAAGTCATTTTTAGAACAACTTGGTGGGGGTGGGCTACCCTGAACATTCCAGAAAGTCCCATTAGGTGAGTAGTAAATCTTTTCATATCCTTTTGGTGTACATGTGGCGTCATGACCTTAACATTCACTCCAAATTGCAGATGGAGTGTCACCTTGCTTTAACAGAGTGCATGGAGGGTCACCCTGCTTTAACAGCATGACTCCAACAATGACTATAGGTGCTGTCTTAGTTCAAAAGTAACCTGGCCTGGGTGGTTTAAACCAGTGAAATTTAGTCCTCACAGTTCTAGAGGTTGTGAAGTCCAAGATCAAGATGAGGGCCAATTCAGTTACTAGTGAGAGTCACTTTCCCGGCTTGCAAATGGATACCTACTTGCTGTGACCTCATGTGAAAGGGGAGGCAGGGAGAATGAGAGACAGAGAGATCATCTCTGTCATGTCTCTTCTTATTAGAGCCCTAATCCCACTCATGAAGGCACCATGCTCATGACCTAACTACCTGCCAAAGACCCCACCTCCAAATACCATCATATTGGGGACTAGGTATTTAACACACAAACTTGGGGAGACACAACTATGTATTCAATAGCACTGTTATGACATTTTAATTACCAAATGAAAAGAGGGAACAAAAAGAGCAAGAATATGACTTGTTGGGAAGTAAAGCTGACTCAGAGATAAAACTTGAGGACAAAACAGCTTTATTTGAAGACCACTTGCCTAGAAACATATATATCTGTGCATTAAAAACTTTTATGTGAAATCCAATTGTGATTAATTCCAAGAGTTTCAATAGAAATGCAATTATTTTCTACATCCTAGCATTTTTACCAATAACCATTGTGTTAAAGTGCAGTTTTAATACCCAACCAATGGAGGGTGGTTAAATATTTTAACTAGCAAGTGAGTGACTAAGAATTAATATTTCAGAATTAAAGTTTATTGATTATTGGATTTCTGATATATAGTCATTATAAATCAATGAATAGTGTGATTTCTATAGAACATCTTTTAGTTAAGAAGTTGATAAATCTAACAGTCTAAGCAGGACCATAAATACCACTTAGAGATACCACAGTGTTTCAAAGTGGCTTTGAAAGAAGACAGCACCTCTCTACTGGAGAGCTATTTATAGCTCAGAAAAAAAAGAGAAATTATATCACAAAATTTTAGACCTACGTAGAACATCTGACACCTTGGTCCTTAATCCCTTAACTATAAAAGAGGAAATGATTCATAGAAATTTGGAGTCCAGAAGCCCGTGATGGAAAGCGTTGGTGGTGTAAAACACCAGATCTTACAACAATGAGCCCAGGGATCCTAATTCTTATATACTTCCCTAAGAATTCTAACAGGAAGCAAACAGTCCTGATGCTAGAAAACATATTTTTAGAATCTTTTAATAGAATGGCTCTTAGACAAATCCATTTCTCCAGTAAAAAGAATTTGCTCATATATATTCATCACCTGGTAAACAGGATTTCAGTAGGAAAAGACAGCCCCTCTGGGTAGATGTAGCAGGATGCAAATGAGCCGTATTAACGCAACCAGGGACCCCTCAAAGGAGTGTCCTGGTGCAAAGTACAAAGTGTTTCTCTTACCCGGTGGCCCAGATTATGAAATGACATCATGTTTCTTGTCAAGCACACAGCAGAGAAAGTGTGGCTGTAGATTACACAGCTATACACCTTTTTTAAATGTTTCAGGCAATTGTGAAAAGTATAGTAAGTAGAAGTACTTCTGTGAGAGCATAGTGCATGGAGAGCTGAGACAACCCAGAAAATAGAAACTTTTTCTACAGGAAGTAATGTCTAAACCAGGAATTAAATGTTGAATAAGAACTGAAAGGGGGGCCTCCCCTGGTGGTGCAGCAGTTGAGCGCTGGGTTGTGAAGCTGAGCGCAGCCTCTGTAGCGCTGGTTCGATCCCCTGGCACTGGGTGAGGGTCCCACATGGTGCGCAGACCTCTCCTGCCACCCGTTGCTCCTTTCAGCAGTGTACTTTGGTCCTTCTGCCTATTCTGCTACCCGCTCTGGCTGTGGTGAATTCTCTCACCCTTCTACACTTCTGACTATAGCCAGTGCTTGTATAAATAAATAAATAAATCTTTAAAAAAAAAAAAAAAGAACTGATAAGGATAATGAATATATATAGAAAGAGAGCATTCTAGCAAAAGGTAAGGATAATGAATATGTATATATAGAGAGAGCATTCTAGCAAAAGAAAACCTAGGTGCAGACTCAAATCAGTAGAGAACATGACTCCTTTGAAAAACTAGAGTCAGTAGCCTAGACAATAAGAAACAAGTGGTGAGAGAATGATGAGATTGTTAACATAGGCAAGACAGGCAGAGACTAGATCTATTAGCACTATGAACACCCAGCTTAGCATTTTAGTCTTTAGTTTAAGAGTGTCACAGGGATTTTAAGTATGAAAACAACATAGTATAAGCTAAATCCTATATTTTAGAAACTTTTAGAATCTAAAAGATTAGAGCTACTAGATTTTATAATCAGTTCCTTACTATGAAGAATTGATGAGGGAGGGGTATAGAAACAGAATAAATATGGAGAATTAGAGAAGTATGTTTGTTGTCCAAATATGAGCTTATAATCGCTTGGACAAGTGCAATAGTCCAGAAGGAAAGAAATGGACAGCAGTTTGTGATATAAAATCAACATAAATTAGAGAGTGAGTGGATGGCAAGAGAACATAAAATCGATCAATGCAAAGCTAGGGTGGTGATTTCTAGGTTTTTTTTTTTTAGTATTAATATCTTTTTATTTTATTTTATATATATTTTTTACATCAATTTTCATTTTGCACAATGCATGCATTTTCATCTTGGTTGTATTCCCCATACAATCTTCACCCCCCTTATTTTGACCCTAATCCCTCCTCTCTTCCTCATCCCCCCCTCCATAGTGTGTCTCTGGTTTATAATTGCTTGTTGAGTTCTAGTTTTCTTAAGAGATAGAGATTCTATTTGTGGAACAGGGACCAATGGCCGAGAAGGCTATTTTTGTAGGAATTGTTAATGAACTCAACTTTAGACTTACTAGGTACAAAATGGCTCTCAGGCTACCTAGAAAAGAGGTCAAACAATGAGGTCTTTGGTTCTGTGCTTGAAAAAGAGGTTAATTAAGGAGAGAGGAATATGAGAGCTGTCCAGTCCAAATGTAGCTGGTAAATAAAATTTAAACACAGGAATGACTTTTTTGAATAATATGCTATCAGAAGTGAGATAGACTTTAGGCTTGAGAAGTGCCAACAATTATAGGCCAGAGTACAATGATATGAGAGATAAAGAACAATCTCATGGGAAAAGAGATCTTTCAAGTTAATAGAATTAGAGATAGAGGAAATGGAACTGGTAGGAAATAGTCAAAAGACACAAACTTCCAATTATAAGATAAATTAGTAGGGATGCATTGGACAACATGATGGCTATAGTTAACATGGCTATAGTTAATACTGTTATATTACATATAGGAAGTTGTTAAGAGAGTAAGTCCTTAGAGTTCTTATCAAAAGATTCTTTTTTCCTTTTTGCTTTTCTTATTGTAGCCATACAAGAAATAGATATTAGTTGAATGTACTGTGGCAATCACTTTATAATGTGTAAATCAAACAATCATTATACAATGATTATATGTCAATTATTTTTCAATAAGACTAGATAAAGAACATAGATTATTGAATCTAAAAAGAAAAAATATATCTGTTATTAGTGAAAATATATGGAGCTTTTTATTATAGTCATGAATTTTTTTGATCTGTCAGATTTTTAAATTAATGCTATTTAGATAGGGGTTAAGAGTGGAGAATGTTAAAAAAAAATTATTATTCACTTTTAATGAGATTTGCATAAATTACCTTGTAAGACCAAGAAGTAAATCAAACCTTATTTATCCTGATGAGCTTTCTGTATTTCATGCTTGAAGTAAGGCCCAAACCTTACCTATTTTTGGTTCCTGACATGCATTTTAATTATGCATTAATTGCCTTTGAAAAGGAGAGCTAGGCTGTCCAGGACTTGTTCTACATCATGAAGACCTAAGGGAGAAATAAATCCAAGGGAAATACTGAGTTAAGTCCCCCTGTGTGGAGAGAGCCACTGGGCAAAGGCGAGGGATTGGGGGTGGTGGGGTGACAGGTGGGTAGAATCTGTGCATAGAAACTTGCTAGAGCAAGCCCCTTTGCTCCACAGGGAAACAAGCCCAGGTCTAAGAGTCAGAGATGACCAGGCTCTCCCCCACCTTTGTGAGCTCTAGACACAAGGGGAGCTGTCACAGTGCCTCCCAATCTCTCTGCCTCATGTCTCTGTTTCTGTCCCTTTTCTCTCTTCTCCCTCTCCCCCTCCTCCTGTGTGTGTGGTGTGTGGTGTGGTGCGTGTGCTCACTCTTTCCTCAGATTTTCCCAACTCCATCCCACTCTTCATCTCTTCAACATCATTTTTAGTATAAAGTTGAATTTCTGTTTTTGAATGAAGCTTTTGTTGCATGAGCTGTGAGAGGCGACACATAATACAGTGATTTAAAGCTTGCTCTCCTGAGCCAGAGAGCCTGGACTTGAATCCTATTACTGCCATTCACTAGGTATGCACCTTGGCAATTTACTTAACCTCTCTGGGCCTCAATATCCTCATCTGAAAAATGATACATTCCTTAAGGAGTGCATAAAGATTAAATGACTAAATACAAATAAAGCAGTTTAAACAGTCCCTAGTGTATAGTAATCTCTAGAGGCATAATTACTGTTGTTATTATTCTCAAGCTTCCTAAGTCTGAATGGCTTAGGAGAAGCATCATAAGAATCAGGCAGGATGTCTGATCTATGGGATGTGAATGGGGCAAAGACAGTGATTCCCAGGAATACAATGACCAGGAATCTACCCCTACACTGTGTGGAATGCAGGTAAATGATCCCCATTAAAATGTGAATCCTGGGCCTCCCTGGTGGTGCAGGCAGTTGAGAGCCACAATGTGAAGCTGTCTGCAGCCTCTGAAGCACGGGTTCGATCCCGGCCAGCCGGCAAGAATTTCACAGGGTGAAGCAGAACTCTCCCCTCAGCAGTGTATTTCTTCAGTGTTCCTGTTCTGTTCCCCGCTCTGTCTCTGGTGAATCCTCTCACCCTCCCACGCATCTGGCCTGTACCCCAATTCTTATATAGGTAAATAAATCTTTAAAAAAATGTGAACCCCAATGTGCAAAGGGTCATGAGGCAAATAGGATGTCAGAAGTGTATATCCTGTTGCAGGTTTTAAAGGAACTTGTTAGAGAGTTCAGATTTCACAGGCCATGTAGTTTGCTGAATAATATCCACCCCAAAACATCCACATTCTACTCCTTAAACCTATAAATGTGTTACCTCACACATGGTGAAAGGAATTTTGCAGATTGATTAAGCTAAAGATCTTGAAATGAGGAGATGACCCTGCATTATCTGGGTGATCCAAATGCAATCACAGGAGCCCTTCTTAGTTAAGAGGGATGTACAGAGATGTGAAGATGCTATGCTTCTGACTTTGGAGATGGAGGGAGGAGGTCACAAGACAAACAATGTGGGTAATGTCTAGCAAGTGTAACACATAAAGAAATAGACTCAGCCCTAGAGTCTGCAGATCAGAAAGCAGCCTTTTCTGCCCTATACGACTTGTGTTAGACTTCTGAGCTACAGAAATATAACATAAATCTGGGTTATATTAAGTCATTAATTTGTTATAGCATCAATAGGAAATGAATACAGCCACCCAGTATTTCTGTGAGCTGGTATATTTTGTTCTATTATGTGGGGGTCATCAATATTTGCCCAGTCTTCATTTCTATCAACTTTACACATTTGCTTTTTAGTCCCCTCTTCTAAACAATCCAAGAAAAGATTTGGTCTCACTCCCAGATTTGGTTGAAATGTGATTATATAAATGTTTTATGTGAGATATTTGAATTCCTAAGTTGTTTTTCTCAAATTGTAGAAGGAAACCGCTGCTTCTGGCTAGCAGAAGAGGAAATATTCTGAAATTAAGGAGTTCTCTTAATTTCACAGACATTCAAGACTAAGAGAGAGAGGCGACACATTTAATTATGCATTAATTGCCTTTGAAAAGGAGAGCTAAGCTGTCCAGGACTTGTTCTACATCATGAAGACCTAAGGGAGAAATAAATCCAAGGGAAACACTGAGTTAAGTCCCCCTGTGTGGAGAGAACCACTGGGCAAAGGCAAGGGATTGGGTGGTGTGGGTGACAGGTGGGTAGAATCTATGCATAGAAACTTGCTAGAGCAAGCCCCTTTGTTCCACAGGGAAATAAGCCCTCATCCTATATTCAGTATCTGTGATAACTGGCTCAGATGGTATTGAGAACATCTCAACTGTCAACTTTCTTCCCATGCTTGTGTCAACAGCCAAGAGTTTGATGAACTCAATGAATAGAAATAGCACATTTCTCAGCCCAACATGCAAGACGCTTGGTAGCAAGGATATACCTCTATTGCCTGCCCCCCCCTTTGTTTCATTGGTAGCTCTATCTTTGTCCCAGTTCCCTGATCACCAGGCTATACAGCAGGTCAGTGATCAGTTTCCCTACTTCCTGTTATTTCTGTTTTCCTGACCTGCTTTTCATCAAGTCCTGGAGCTCCAGGTTCTTTCAAGGAAGAAGCAAGGACACATAACTGTATGGGGTTGGGAAATGACATATGACTCTGGCAAATGCAACTATGAAGATAAAACCCAAGTTGTCTATCTTATAACATAGTGGATATTAGCTGCTATGTGATCATTTTATTCAATCCAATCCAATAATCATTGATTGAGACCTCACTTTGGGCAAAGAATGATGATAATTAAGTCCTACATGGCATTAGGAAAAATACTGACATTTGTGTTGATGATAGATACTAAAGAACTGACAAAATTAGAAGGGAAAACCTAAAAAAAAAATTGTACTGGTGATATAAGAGTAATACTAATTACAGTAATTTATGGGAACTGCTTATCACTAATGCTTAATTATTATGCAGCCCAATCATGATTATGCATGCCAGCATGTGTGTATGAGGGACTTTGGTGTGTGCTGTATTAGATTAAATTGAAACAACGAAATATAAACATGCATACTCAGTCTTTGTAATGTATTTATCATCTGCCCACAATTTTTAAAAATTAGAGAAAAAAATGTTAGCCCATGAATAAGATAGCTTGGTTCTTTTATGCCAGGGAGACTATAAATTGATTAGTGCACTTGATTTTCTAAATGAGTTCCCTATTTTTCCCATCAAGAATTGTAGTGTGTTTTTTTTTTCCCTCTCAGGTTTTCTTATAAACAATTTTAATTTCACTTTTTCAGCATTCTACGTGAGAATAAATGCAACTATAAGAGGCTCATTATCTTGATAGTCTGCAGAGGGAACAACATAGACAAAATGAATCTGGCCAATCCATCCAGCTGTTTGCAGATTACTTACCAGACAAGAGGGCCAGGTCCCATTTACCTCAGAGTTCATTTATAGCAACAGAGTAAGATGGTAAGACTACCATTGTGGTTGAACAACAGGCAAGGGAACACGACCAACACTGAGAATTCAATGGGGACTGCTGGTAAAAAAACAGTTGAGAAATAAAGAATAGCCTCCAATACTACAATAATCTACAATACTACAATCAGGCACTGTGGCACAAACAGGGAGTACGGAAATTCATAAGAGTTAGACCCCCCAGCAAACTCATGATCTAGTAGATGGAGGTTCCTGTGGGGTCTACAGAAATGTAGTAACAAAGCTGCCAGCACACCTTTGGGGTACCTGACCTTAACTGTACAAATGAGAATTTCAGCATGAATCATTATCTTCTCAAGGCTATAAAAGAAACTGCAACTGATACATTAAAACCAGATAAAATATATACCTGCCCCACATTTCCACCCCATCTCCTTTATGCTAAAACCATGCTGAACTTCTGGGGCCGAAGGGGCTTCGGTCTAGGCTGCCACGAGCTCTGTTTTCTCTTCCATGAACTCAGTTGCAGTAGCAGCACCACAGAAAGTCCCTGGGAAATGAGGTTCAGGGACACAAAATAATATATATTCATCTGATTCTGTGGAGGACACAGTCTCTCTGGTAAACTATAATTCTTTCTGAACATTCTCCACCATCTGCCTTCCCAAATTCATTGTTGAGTCAGCAATACTACCTGCCAATCTCATGGTTTACTCAGTGGGTTAATGAAAATGAACCCCTTAGAATTCACCCCTGCTCCACTGTTCTTTCTCACTGGAATCTCATTCTTAGAAACTCCAGTCTGTCCCCTCTTACAGTACCCAAGTCTTTCCTTCCTGCAGGCCCTGCCATTGTGACTTTCAGGACCTAAGCTTTAGCTTTTCCTTAAAATACTGCTCCAATTTCCCTTCTAAGTGAAACCTGGTTTTCGTATTTGAAGAGGGGGTGAACTCCATCTTGCAACCCAACAAAACTAAAGTTATTTCTCCCACTCTTCTAGACACCTAGGGTAAGCAGACTGGATCACTCTTTTGAATTTTCATCACTGCTTTTGCTGGGAGTCATGTCACTAGGATGATTACAATGTTTCTAAATCATATAGTGCATATACATGATCTGATATCATTATTGTAAGACTCTATGGGATATGTGGTATTACATTTGCAAGAAACGTTGGCTGATCACTGCTGTTCAGCATTAATTTTCCATCATATCTGAATGCCTTTTCTCACTTAATATTCATACCATCCATTAATATGAGCTCACTGGGTTTGATTCTGCAGGTTGCACCTTGTGCAAAAGGTGTCCAAAATGCAAGAGATGAAATCTAGCTAAAACACCTTTATCCCAATTAGATCCCTAATCAAGAGCAGCATCAAGAAACATACTACTCAGCTATTTAAAAAAAAAAAAAAATCTTGGGCCTCCCTGGTGGCGCAAGAGGTTAAGTCTCAGCTCTATGAGGTTATTGGCAGCCACTGCAGCAGGAGTTTGATCCCTGGCCAGAGAGCCGACCCATGTGGCACAGCAGACCTCTCCTGTCTCAACTGCTGCTCCCCTCATCTGTGTATTTCAGTCAATCTGCCTGTTCTGCTCCCCACTCTGTCTCTAGTGAATCTTCTCACCACCCCCACACCTCTGGTCTAAACTCTAGCTCTTGAATGCATAAATAAATCTTTAAAAAAAGAAATCTTGCAATTTTCAAAAATATGGAGGAACTGGAGATTTTGCTAAGTGATATAAGTCAAAAAAAAAAAAAAGAGAGAGATACCAGATGACTTCACTCATATGTAGAATATAAAGAAACTAAGCAAAGGAACAGACACAACCAAACTAAATCTGGTATACCAAGGCTGCTGTGTAGAGGGTCTAGGGGGGAATAGTAGGGCTTGGAGAGCAAATGGGGAAGGGGTCCCAATGGATTATGGTAGATTATTGCATTTTGGTGGTGGTGGTAGTATGGTAATTTACATCTGATGGGTACATAATAAAACATAAACCCCTAAATCATATATATTAAAACAGTGCTACCTCAGTAAAAGAAAAATAATTTAAAAAAAGATTTTCTAATCAAAGGGACTATGCATCTAGTTGTTGCCCTAGTTTTAAAGCACCCTCTTCAATATCTCTTTATCATCTTCTGGCCTCCTTTAAATTAACTGACCTCTGCAAAAGCTTCCAGGGTACCACTTCCTCTGTGAAAATTGGTAGTAACTTTAAACATATGTCAACAATCTTTACAACACCATCCTCACAGATCCTTATCTCCCTGAACTTCAACTTCCCTCAAGTTCATTTCTTTTTTTTTTTTTTTTTTGTGGGACTCTCGCCGGTGGCCGGGGATCGAACTGATGCTGCAGAGGCTGCGGGCAGCCTCACAACCCAGTACTCAAACGCTGCGCCACCAGGGGAGGCCCTCAAGTTCATTTCACTTTGTGCCACACCTTGAAGATGGTCATTAGTTGAAATTTCTATACCTCGAACATCAAAATGTCTGAACTTTCCCCACTTTGACCATGACTTTCATCTTTCTACTTTCTCGACTCACTAAGTTGCACATACTCTACTTTTCCCCGTGACCTCCGATCCTCACTCTCTCTTTTTCTCTACAAAACATGTGTTTTTATCCCCAAATTCATTGTCATGATACTCGAATGTCTAGATCATTCTATTGTTTCATTATATGAAAACCTTGAATAAACTACTTTGCTCACCTTCTTCACTGAGGCCCCAGATAGTCAAATCCTAAAGGGGAGAGTTTCCTAGTCAGTTTTATTAAGTCTGCTTCGTCCCTCTTTAGTTAGGCCTTTGGTTCTGCTGCTCAGAAAAACATTATTCACTATGTTTTATACTAATAGAACACTTGAAATTTGTTTCTCTTTTTTCACAACCAAAAATGGGGATAGTAATATCTACATATGTAATAAATAATAATATAAATTCCCTAAACAAGTGTTTTTCACCTGTGAAGGTCTTAGTAAGTGTTGTTTCCTTTCTTCAGCAGCAGTAATGAACCCCCAAAAAACCTAAAACTCAGACCCACTGGTAGATGTCCCTGAGAAATTGGCCTTTGACTCACCAAATGTTATTTGAACACTCAGGAAGTTTCTGTGATCATCACCAATAGGTGGACAGGGAAGCATATAAAGTGAGACTTGAAAGGAATTTGGGGGATCTCCAAGAGTGTAAAAAAGATTGCCAAAAATGAAAAAAAAAAGGTTTTAAATATTCTTCATTTTTTGCATTAATTAGGAGTATCTATCTCCTTTGTCATTAAATGAGACCTTACAAACTTTATGTTTACTGGAACTGTCCATCAATCCGATTACTGTATTACTTTGGGAGAAAAATAAGTGTGCATATACTATCTGCTTCTGCTATAATCTCTCCCTCAAAAAGTCATTCCTACTGCATTCACTCTCAAATTTTAAATGGGAATCACATTTTTATCAAGTCTAAAACTTTGACTTCTTTTGATCCAAACATCTTTCAGAATCTCAGTGCCTCACATTTTCATTCTGCTTTTTTCTGTTGGATCTTTTCTATACACCTACAGATTTTCACCACTGTGTAATGTTTCAAGCTTTATATGTATGATGCAATCCCTAAATGGTAATCTTCCGTGTGCAAACAAGGGCAACCTCCTTGAGTGAAGTCACAATTTATTTCCAAATTCACGATAATTTCTCCATCCCCAAAAATAATACATCAGTCCCTCTAAAACATTTATATGGCTTTTTAATCATACATAAGCACAAACTAGGATACACAGTGAAACTTACATCATAAACTAGGCTCTTTTTTATAAAAATCTATGATTATTAACTCTGATAGTTGCAAATAACAGTCATTCAATGAAATTGTTGCATCAATGAACTTCTAATCATACTTCACTAAAAATAGAAAGAGTAAGGTAGTTTTGGAAAGACAACTGCTTGCTGTTCCAAAGGTTTTCTATACCCCACTATGGAATTTGGGTCCTGAAAAAAGACAAATCACACTTATTTCCACTTGAGGGAAAAACTCTAACCCTCCTTTATATTCTATTCCAAATCCAATACATCACTCTGACCCCAGATATGCAGATTAACCCCTTCTACCCCACTGACCATTATCCAACTGTAGGCAAGTGTTCTACAATTCAATTTAAACCTTGCACAATCTACCTGGAGTTAACGTAAGATTCCATACATTAAAGTCTCAATCCCACATAACTGCCCCTACTTCATATGCAAATTAAAAATCTGTACCTTCTGTAATTCTGCATGACAAGCTATAGAACAGATGACTCCCTCTAGTTCAGTAATGTGACGGAACATCTCACAGAGCTCAGGAAAACATGCTTACCAGTTCATTGTACAATAAAGGATATTATGAAGGATACTAATGAACAGCCAGATAAGGAGGTACACAGGACAAAGTGAGGGGTCCCATGCACAGAAGCT
This sequence comes from Talpa europaea, assembly GCF_964194135.1. Lineage (NCBI taxonomy): Eukaryota > Metazoa > Chordata > Mammalia > Eulipotyphla > Talpidae > Talpa > Talpa europaea. The sequence goes on from NC_140075.1 coordinate 106,638,176, forward strand.
CCTACCCCATGGAGTTGTGGAGTGCCTTCCTCCTGGTGCATGAATGTGCTCAACTTGGAAGCTTTTGAACCCATAGTTTAGGAATTTTCATGGATGCTTCAGCACACAAGCATGATTAATTATTAACTCTGTCTCCAATCCCTCTCCCTCTATGGGGGTTAGAAAGTGGGGCTAAAAAGTTCCAAGTTTCTAATCATGACTTGGTCCAGACTCTGTCCAGGTGTTATCTAGGAATGGCCAAATCAATAGGAAATAACACTTTCCAACCACCCTGAAACTCCAAGGTGTTTAGGAGCTCTGTGCCAAAAGATCCTTTGTGGCCCATCACTCATAAAATAAGAGTTTTAGAAAACAAGGGGACACACCAAATAAATATTTGTTTTTGTGTCAGTCTACCCTGTCTCTGGTTACAGACTCCTTAGAGCAAAACAATGAACAGCTCAAATAGCATGTTACTAGCTTCCCATGCAGCCATTAAGATCCAGTCCATTAGTCACCACAGCATATGAAAATGTCCCCCAGGGTGAGGCCATTCAGGTTTGTAGTCTTCCTTTTGATCTTGTTGGTTATAAAAGCAACAGTAGTCTCAGCAAAACATGGAATTCATTCATTCAGAAATCTGGTACAATTGATCTAAGAGATACTATCTCTTGTGCTGAACTTCTTTCTAGGTGTTACTATCATGTTTGATTTCTCTCAATATAAAATCACTTTATTCATTATTTTATCCTCAGCTACTATTCCTCCTTTTCTTCAATTTTATTAAACTCTATCTTGAAGGGATATCAGTTATAACCACTGTGTGAGTCTAGACTGTAGGCAGCAATCCAGAAAGTACCTAAATATGAATAGGTTAAGAGGTAAGATATCAAAGAAAATACCAGAACAGGGAATATATGAAACATTATTAAATTAGTGCCAGATAATTGAGAATGGGTGAGATGTATATTTTCAAAATTGTGATATATACCTTTGAATAATTTGATCCAAGACTTTCAAAATCAGAACTCCTCTGTACTGATGCAATTAACTATAACAACCATCACTGCCTCAAAATATTTCATAAAGTACAGTAAAATTACAAACCTATGTTATCAGAGATAAGTTATCATAGTATTAGATGTGTATAGCACCCAGCCACAAAAAATGAAAATATAAATTAAACTCAATCCTATTTTCACTGACTATTTTAATCTATCAACTCTCTATGCTTAAAAACTAAAAAACATGTTTTTCTTAAAATTCCCTCACCTTTAATCTATACCTAGAGGAAATTTTGAAATTACATTTGCTGAGACTAGAGGCAATGAAGCTTATCCTGGTCAGCATGATAGTAGAAGGAACGAAGAAATGATGATTTGGGATTTTTTGGAGGAAGGGTAAGCAGAAGATAGTGATGATTTTGAGATGGAGTCTGCAGACAGAAAGAGATAAAAAAAAATTTAACACCTGGATTTTTGCCTCTTAGTTTGGATCCCACCAGAATTCTCTATACAGAAATGTGGAAGAACTCAGGAAAGAGGAGCTGCTTTAAGCAGTTAAACAAAGAGTTCCCTTTAGTTTCGTTGGAAGACACCCAAGTGAAGATGTCAAGGTGCCGATTGGCTTGAAATATATAAAAATAAGATTATATTTCTTTCCTGATGGCACAGATGATGGCTTTTACTGAGAGTTTTATTTTCTCTTATGAACAACAGCTTTAAATAAAGGAACGTGGAAATTTTAGTCCAATTTAAAAAAGAAAAATGCTAGAAATTTCTATTCGTAGTTAGTCTCCATTTCCAGTTATCTGCATGATCCCACTCCTTATTATAACATTCTAGTTTCCTCTATCATAAAATGAAAGTCCACAACAAGATAATCTCCAGGTTCCTTCTATTTTCAAAATTAAATGTAAAAGGAATCCACAATGCTCCCAGTACCAGGCATCCTTAACTATGCCTCATAAATAATAATAATAATAATGTTTCACAGAGTGTATGGCTCGAAGAAAGGTTTGTTTGCAAAATGCAATTTAAACAGATCACGCTTTATGGCTTGCCATTTACCGTAGTAGTAAATAGCAAATAGGCAGTTGTGCCTACGTGTATTTGCTGATCTGTCAGACAGTGGAAATAAGGCCAGAGCATTATCCCTTTATAAACCAGGGCACGCGTTCATTCTCTAGGAGAGGCATTAAGTTTTCATTGAAAATGATAAACCACTGCAGCTGGTGTGAGCCACAGAGGGGGCTGTTCTATGACCATTTAACATATGCATATATGTTTTTTCAGACTAAGTGCCAAGATTTTCTTATCCATGTCCTGCCATGTGTTGGAATCAGCATTTCCATCTATTTCAAAGATATCAAAGACTGTAATTTTCTCATCATATTTTATCTACCCATGTTGCTCTCCCTTTTGGCTTCATTTGCCTGCTCTAATTATGTGACTTCCTTCCTCTAATTTTTTTACTGCAATATCTCCAACATAATTTTGTTCTATAGCTTCTAACACTCATTCCTTGCCCCCGGTGGCTATTTCTTCACAGCTGAAATCTGCTAATACTCTGATGATAATGTCCTTCACCCTTGAATATGGAAAAAGAATAGTGATAATCACTGATTCTCAGTATGAAATCCCTAAACATTTCATGCCTTCCTTCCTTTAAATGTCTTAATTTTTTTTAATGAAGAGCAACCTGGGTCTCATAGTATTAGCTCTCTTATACATGCATGAAATAATCAAAATTGTATGTAATTTATGTAGAAATAGACTTATGAGTTGGAATTGCACCTGCTGTATCTTCACTTATTTTCATCCTATAAGGAATTTAGAAAGGATAGCGTTTACAGTAACTCAATTACTCTATTGTACATTGTCTGCATATTGGAAACACTGCTCTGAACTTCATTATAGAAACCAAATTTCATCTAGCCTTTCAGACAGCTTAGAAAGGAAATGAATTGACGGGGCAAGTATGACTTGGTACGGAGTTTTTCCAATTTGAGAGCAGTTAACCTGGTGACTACATTGCTTGCTAATATTTAATCTCTACCTTTCAAGAAACATTTACAATTCAAAAACTACAACTAATTAATTGCATTTCATAAACCCCCAGAACAGTATACAGCTTAATGCAAAGCTCAAGCACATTTGCATATACTCAATCAAATTGGAACATAAGCTGTTTAGATGCATGGGGAATGAATAGAGAATTCTGATTGGTAGATGACTCTGTGTCTGAGTAAAATTAATGAGGCACTTTCTCTTCATATATGAATTATTTGTAGATTAGTGCAGGTGCAAACGCCTGGACACATATACACATACCTTGGAGGCTACTTTATAACCTAGTCTTGATGTTGCACAATTTACTGTCTTGCCTTCAGAATGGGGATAGGATCTTAAAGGGGAAAAGGAATGTGTCATTTAACAAGAACTAAACCAAGAAAGGAATTCCATAAGCACAGTACATAATCCTATAAACTCAAGATTGGATGGCAAATAATTAAATATAATCAATTGTAATTTTTCCCCCTGACTGGCTACATTTGCCATGTATCAATATATCCATAAGTATTATTAACATGCAATTTTTGGCAAAAACTTAAATTCCAAGCACATTTTTTGTAAGCAACACATAAACAAAAATAGACACAAAACTTCCTTTGTTACTTCCATTAAGAGTCCACTTACTCCAATTCACTAAAGGACCTCTGTTACTCCAGTCCTAAGAGTCACTCTTTCATTTCTCTTATAAGCATAAGCACAATGCTACACTTTCACTGTGACTTTTCCAAATAGTAGTAAGTGAGGCATTAATTGTCTTCTTAAATAGCCCCAATATTGACCCTTAAATAGAAAAAGTCCTATATTTTAATATATGCTTCATTTTTGAAAAGGTGCTTGATAGTTGGATGTCTGAAAGCAAAAGCAACAAGTTTACAGATTTTAAATGGTTTCCATTCTCAGAAAACTAAAACTTTTATAAAAGTCTTATTGAAAATATACAGACTTACCAATGTTGTTACTATTGTTTTTCTTAGGATATTCACATCTAAATTAATTGAAATGTTAAAAACATGGATTTTCATTTGCCATAGAGCATACAAATTATATTTACACATTTTAGAAAGTTAACTTTTAGCTTAATTGGGGTAATATTAAGTGCAAAGAAGAAATTGGCTCTAATACTTAGATGTAACTAAAAAAAAATGCAATAGAATTGATCATAGATTACAGCTGCAGTTGTGAGGATGCTTTCTGCTCTTATTGATGATTGTTTTCTTTTGATTTGTGCAGTCAATGGACAAAAGTGCAATTATGAATGGACTATTTATGGCAAACTTCTCTAAGCATGGACTTCCTCTTTGCATTTAGAAACTAAAATGATGTTTTGATATAAATTTGTGTGACTTTGATCAGGTCACTTGAGGTCTGAAAATCTCAGTTTCTGCATGATTAAACTGGGTATAATAGGGCCTCCCTAGTGGTGCAAGGGGTTAAGTCTCAGCACTATGAAGCTATCAGCTGCCACTGCAGCACAAGTTCAATCCCCAGCCAGGGAGGAAACCCACATATGGCAGAGCAGACCTCTCCTTTCTCACCACTGCTCCCCTCAGCAGTGTATTTCAATATATCTGCCTGTTCTGCTCCCCACTCTGTCTCTGGTAAATCCTCTCACCCCCACACCTCTGTCCTGCACCCCAGCTTTTATCTGCATAAATAAATTTAAAAGAAACTGGGACTAATAAAACATCTATCCTTGGGAGATTATTTCTGATGGGTCTTTCACATTTTCATGTATCTCATGAATCAAGGTCCTAAAAACATTTTGTGCCAGATGACCTTTTCAAGGATATTTCATTGCAAATAATGTTGGAAGACAAAGCAGAGGCAGGAAGACAAAGCAGAGGCAGCATCACCTTTTCTACCCAGGACAGTGTCTCCCTCCAGGGAAAATATTTGGTGGGTTTCCTTATAAACCTTTTACAAAATTGGAGATTCTAAGGCTGAGATTCTCTCCCATAATGCAGCCCAGAAGTCACCTGATACTCATAGCATTGCCTTATAGGAATTTGAACTTAGAGAACTGGTACAGATATTACTACTCTGGCTTCTGCTGTTTCTGGAATAAACATTTCTTTGACCCAAGGGTCTGCATCTTCTATCTGCACCCATGAAACTGGGTTGTGCTATGCTATTATTTGGTGAATAGAATAAAATCTCAGTCCCCTTCACAATCCCTGATACATATTTCATATGGTAGCTGTGAGGATCAAATTACAGAATGTATTTCTAAACCTTAGCTCTGTACTTGGGTAAAAAGCATTCAAAATTTTTATCATAATATTATTATTACTCAAACCAGAGTTTAATGACTTCTCATAAATTTATCATTAAGCCTCACCTTTTAAAAACTTAATTCAATTATAGATTGTTAGTATTTTATACCATTTAGCTTTTATTTTCTTCATAATTGAATTAAATTTAATGAACATTCGAGTGGATTGAAAGTTTCACTTTCATGCTTAATACTTCCATCTTTTTAGCACTTTTAATTTTCTACTCATTTCAAAAGACAAGATATTATGACACTAAATAGTCAAATAATTGCACAAACACTAATGTACAAAGGTTTTAATATTGCCAAAATCAAACAGTTTGCACATATCCAAATGTTTAGTGGCACATATTTGCCAGCTGATGTATGAAAGCAGATTCAGTAGAGGGAGGCAGTTGAGGGGTAGGATAATTTTAAGGCCATGTACCACCTGTGCACAGAATAAAAATAAAACAAAATTTTATACATCTATTCACTTGTTTCATAGCTGTGAATCTCTGTCTTTCATATGCTTTCTTTTAGGTATGTCTACCTGTGATCAAACTACCAAGCAGGTAAGTAAAACAGTCAATCAAGATAGTATTGGGTCCCAGATCAGGCTGCCCCAAAATGTGCCCAAGTAGCATGTTGATTATTTTGAATTAAAGAAATAATCAGTGATGAAGGGTACCCTAAGCCTCAGTTTCTCCCCAAAGCAGACATTTTCTCTGATCTTTGTCCTCTCTGTTTGCCTGAAAGCAGAGAATAAATCTATGTAAATGGTACACTTCCTACATAAAAATAAAACAATTATCATCAGAGACAGGAACAAAAAATTGTGTAAGCAAGCGATTTAATTCATTAAATTAGTTGTAGAAAGCAAAATTTTCAAGAATTTCTTGGCCCTGTCTGTTCTTCACATATTTATTGTGTCTTTCTCTAAAAGTGATATAAATAGGCTGTTTTGGACATTTACTAGGTTCTATATCTTATGGACCTCCAAGTGCATGAAATTAAATTTGTCCTTTCTCTTGTTAACATCTTCCTGTCAGTTCATATTCAGCCATCCAAAAGAACCAAATAAGGTAAGGAGGAGTTCCCCCCAAATTTCACCTACACTAGCATTAACAGAAAAGAAGCAAACAATATATGGCAAACACACACATACACACAAAAAGAAAATAAATCTGGAACATTTCCCTATAGTAATATCTGGCAATTCAAAAAATGCCAAAATATTACCTTGAAGGTATCTGTGTACTCCAATGCTCACTGCAGCACCACCTACAACAGCCATGCTATAGAAACAACCTAAATGCCCATAGGTGGATGTGACTAAATAAAGATGATGTGATATATGAGTGAGACCCTCCCGTAATTTTCTTTTTCTTTCTGGCTTATTTCACTGAGCATGATCCCTTCTAGCTCCATCCATGTTGCTGCAAATGGCATGAGTTTATCTTTTTTGATTGCTGAGTAATATTCCATTGGGTCTATGTACCACAACTTCTTGATCCAGTCATCTATTTTGGGGCATTTGGATTGTTTCCATAGCTTACCTATTGTAAACAGTACTGCAATAAACATATGGGTGCAGGTTTCCTTCATAGCAGGAATTTAGAAAACCTAAATAAGGGACCAGGAAAAAAAACTAATTATAATAAAATCAAAATAAAAATCAACAGGCAAATATAAACCAGAGACACACATGGGGGGGTGGGGGGAGGGGGATAAGGGAGTAGAATCAAAACAAGGGGGGTGGGAATTTTACAGGGATGATAACCAAGACAAAAATGCACACATTGTGCAAAAATGAAAAATGATGTAAAAATATATAAAATAAAAAAAGATGTGATACACACACACACAATGGAATATTAATCAGCTAGAAACTGAGAGGAAATATTTCCATTTGCAACAACATGGATGGAAGTGGAGGGTATTATGCTAAGCAAAATAATCCCAGGTGGAGAAAGATAAATACCAAATGATTTATCACTCATATGTGAACTAGAAAGAATGTATATACATCTTCTAGAGCAAAATCTACATCCAAAAATAGAGAAAATGTACCCATATTTGTGTAGTTCTTTAAAAATCATAACTCAAAAGTCAATAAGACTTCAAAAACACACAGGGAATGTCATGGGAAAATTCAGCCCATTAAGGTTAAAAATAATTGAGGGCTTCCCTGGTGGCCTAGGGTTAAAGTTTTAGTGCTATCACCTCTACAGCCTCAGTTTGATCCATGGCCAGGGAGTTAACCCACATATGAAGCAGCAGACCTTTCCTGTCTGGCCCGCTGTTCCCCTAGCAGTGTGTTTCAGTAAATCTGACTGTTCTGCTTCTTGCTCTGCCTCTGGTGAATTCTCTCACCCCCCTCTACCCCACACCTGTGGCCTATATCCCAATTCTGTGCAAAAAATAAATAAATCTTTAAAAATAATAGAGCTGTTCCATGTATATATATGAAGTAATGCTAGTGATGCTAACAACAGAACTAGTCTGTATATAACTCTGTTCATCTATAGAGTATTATATCAACATTATCTAATTAATAAGCATAGAAATTCTGATGTGTCCTGCAAGGATCTCAAGTGGAATTTCTATGGCTTGGAGCCTAATTAAGCCCAAAATGTACTTGCTTGCTCCTCTTCAAGAATTTAGCAACAATTATTAAAGCCATATAAAATTTTAAGAAGCATATCATCAGACCAATTTTAATTCTCATGAATTTCTCTATGTTTAAGATTTGCTCCCTAAAACTCTACAAACAACTGGTTCTTCTCCATAACTTCTCATGACTAATTTTTTTTTACCTTGGCAGTTCATAGTCTGAACTCATTTGATCTTTGTGAAAAGGAAGATAGAGAAATTAGATCTTACACAAAGATTTTAATCTATAGTAAATGAGCAATGTAAACAGATTTTTTAAAATTTTAGTTAAAAAATATTCCAATGGGATATTACACCTCTGAATTAATGCTCTGGCCTAAATATTACATAAACAACATTCTTGAGGGAAAAAGAGTTTACTTAGTTTGTTTCTTTTTTGCAAGAGTTTACTCATATTTCCCTAGATGTCATTGCTTGTTTTGAATTTTATTCAATATCTCTCTAAGCTCTTGTTTTCTCAGTATACAATCTGATACAATAAGTAGATTAGAGTCAGAAAATGCCTGTCCCAGAGAAAGAGGAAAACTGCCTAGCAGGATATTAACAAACACCAGTTCTAAGTGTAGCTATTCTACTCATTGGTCTAAGCTAATGATTTAGAAAAGAGGGAACAAATTTTAAGTGGAAATACAAATGGAAACATCAATATCTTTTCTTATCTTTATGATCACTAATGGAATTTTTGCCATTTTTTTACATTATTAGATGATATTTGTGATATATACTCATAATGATCAAAGGCATTGTAGGTGAAAAATAAGAACATTCCATGTCAGAGCACATCAAGTACAAGAATCTCCTATTTGACGCCAATAACAGGGATTTAGTTTTTTAAGGAAGCTCTGGAGATATGTTCCTCTGTGCCTTATTACAACTCGTATTTCTCTCTTTAAGGCTTGATTTCAAAACCTCAATGCAAATGTTCCATACTGGTGGAGCTGTCCTGGGTGCTGAAATAGGTACTAAAGAGATATCATACAATATATAAATGTAAAAAAGCATTTTTTTCCCTTTTTGGTCAGACATAAGTAGTCTTAATCCTGGTTCTGGAAAAAAAATCTGTGGTATCCTAGAAAAATCTATTTACAACCTAGAAGTTTTTATTTTCTCATGTATCAAATATGTAATGACTAGCTTACAGTAATTTTGAGGATTAAAAGAGACAGTGGGAGCAAAAATGCTAACACATCTTTTATCATAATAAGTATTTATTAAATGTTGTAGATATATTATTCTCTATTGTTTTGTGGTAAGACAAAGATCTTTTTTTTTCAGTAGAGGACAGCAACAATCTATTTTATAAACATACTACAACCAGCAAAAATTGCAATACAAATTGAATCAAGATAAATTTCTCAGACTATATATTAGAGAAATTCAAATGGATATAGTGATATAACTATGATCATGGGATGAAGAATCAGACTGAACTTTGAAAGGGAATAAATGGTCCGTCCAGTTATTTAAACAAATTGATGTGACTGCAGGTAACAAAGCTTGAGTAAAGACTTGAAAAATAAAACCAAGAATCACTAAGACATAAAATTCAAATTGTTTAAAGATAAATAAAACTTACAGGTAACTTAGATGCCATGTTATTAAATGACAACTTGATCCAACCACAAGTAGTCACTTAAGATTATATTTTTACCATGGGAGTAATAGGGCAAAATTGGCATTTTAGAAAATTTATACTAAATGTCAAGTGTAGAATGAATTAAGGGAGAGAGAGAATGAATATAGGAAAATGACGTGAATTAAAGAATATCTGAAAGAATGTGTAATCTGTAGTAATAAAAAGGAAGGATCAAATGCATAAGATATTTCAAAGGATGAGTAAAAAAATAATGGATTGAATATCTAGTATTACTATATTTCATATTTCCATTGAGATTTCTAACTATATTCTTGATTCTAATCCTTGTTGGTCTGTCTCTTTTGAGAAGGAAGAAAATAATAAAAACAATCCTTGTTTATAAATCAATTCTATAATCATATCCTTGGCTTTCAAAATATCAAGGTAATGTTTGTAAATCAAGTGAGAGAGAAAACATATATTAGAGTGTGGGCATAAGTGCTTTTCTATGAGAGTTGAATCAGTGATAAGATATAGTGGCTCTGTCATAAGCAATTACAAAAACAGAAGGTTTTAAGGTGAGAATAGTTCACAGTTCAACAACCATCTAGGGCAACAGAAACAACAGACACAATGACCTTCCAACAAATAAAACTAATATATTTAATACATTTCTTCCCAGAACTGGGCTTGAAATACATGATCCAATTCCTAATTTAGTTACCAGTGAACTCATTTAGATTCTTGGCTCCAGTTTGTAATTTTATTGTAACCAGCTATTTTGTTAGCAAGAAAACCATTTCTTCATCTACAATTTCACATGAAAACAAGTAAAACCATTGTGGCATTTCAGGGAAATAGTTTCAGTGTCCTGACAGTACTGCTCACATCAGGGTTGCAGGAAAGACTTTTTGTGGAACTCCATAGACTACCAGGACCACTGCTTGAAAACCATCGCCTCAATGGATTTGAAGTGATGTTGATGAACCAGTATTTATGATAGGGTTGGGGATAAAGTTCTAAACTGGAACTATTCTCTCTGTCAAATCAAAATGAAGACTGAAATAAAATATTGGACTCATTTGGTAAGGCTGCCCTTCTGACTTCACTAGGTTAATACCAAAAAAAAAAGGCATAAATTGAAGAAAAATCACTCACTCATCTTCTCACTTTAATTGATTTTGATACAATTAGTTCCAATCATTTTTAAAACTACATTTGGTTTCAGCTCATATATATATGCAGCATCCTGCAAACTCATGACTACTGACTGGTAAATATATCCCCAAAAACAAGATTAGAGATTGTTAAGAAAACCAAATTCAATGAGGAAAAATAAAACAAAGTAACATTTTATAAAAATGTAGTGCAAATGATGACTTCTCAATGCATAATATTACATAACATTCTGGGGTAAATAAGATTGTTGTTTCCATTTTATAAATAAACTGGAAACCAAAATTTAGAAGAAAATGAAATTTGTCCAAAATCACATGAATAGACAGTGACAGGGTCAAGAGTCACTCAGAACTTCATTTTCAGTTCTGAAGAAGAGAGAGAAAGGAGAAAGGAACATGTAAAAAAAAAAGGGACAACTAAAATATGATTTATAAAATAAAATGTTCAAAATGAGGATTGTATTACAATTTTACTCTGTGATCTGTGAATAATTAAGAGAATAAAAAGAAAAGGCAAAGAACTTGGAGAAAATAGTTGCCAAACACATATGTGATAAAGGACAGATATCCAAAATATACAGAGAACTCTTAAAACTCAGTAACAGGAAAGGAAGCAACCCAATTTAAAATTGCACAAAAGACTCAAAGAGCACTATGAAGAAATGAACTATCAAGCCATGGAAAATTTGAAGGGACATAAAAATGTATATTTCTGAGTGAAAGAAATCAATCTTTAAAGGCTGTAGACTCTATGAGTCAAACTACACAACATTTTTGGAAGGACAACACTAGAATCAGTGGTTGTCAGAAATTCTGGGAGTGATGAATGGGGGAACATAGTGGATTTTCATGGCTGTGTAATTATTCTGTATGCTACTATAATGGTGGACACATGACATATACATTTGTTATTACCACAGAATGTACAACAACAAGAGTAAACCCTAGTGTAATCTCTTTACTTCAGTTAATAAAAAGAAAGAGAAAGAATGGAGAGTAAGAAAGGAAAACTTTCAAGTTGGAAAGTCAAGAAGGCAATGACCACACATATCAATACTGACTGCATAAATTTCTCGTCAGTAATTAGTAGACTGTTGTCACATTTGTTCAATTAACTATCATGTAATTTTTTGTATTTTCCCTTTCCTGTTCATAAATCTTAATACCAAGTTTTCTGCAGACTAATTTTAATCCGCCTCTCAATAATCCATTTCTCAACAAATCAGATGATGAGCATATCACTCTCTGTTATAAAGGACCTAATGTCCTACCAATATATAATTAACTTATACATATTTCAGAAGTAATGACTTTTCCATTGGGTCCCCTATAAAGAGTAATGCATAAATACAAGAGACACACACACACAAACATCCATACAGAAACACATACTGGATAAGAACAAATCTGCATTTTACTATAAAACCCTGACTAAACCTGACAGTAAAGTCTCCAGAACAGGAAAAGTATGAAACTCCTCTACAACTTCAAAATACAGAAACAAAAAAGAAATAGGTAACAAGTCACTAATCAGAACAGGATTATAACAAACAAGTTGAAAAATAAATTGAAAATCTGAATAGGGAAATAATGCTTTCTGGGGAATTTTCAAGTAAGCAACTAGCCCTTGAACTTAATTCTCTATTTAATGGGTCTCCAAATAATTGAATAAACAATAAATGATGCAGAAGTACCAGAAATGGGGAGAATTAAGGGAGAGGCACGATTTTGCATAACTTATCTAGAAAATGGAGGAGAGGGAAGAGGGAGTTAAGAATGAAGGTGAAAGGATTAATATTCAGTGTTATTTTTATTGCAAACATCGACAGGAAGATAATGAATTCTGGGCCTGGCTCCTGAGATGCAAGTTGCCTCCATCCAGGCGAGGGAGGCATGAATAATTAATAATCCACTTCAAAGTTCACAACCCCCATCTCCTCCCCAAGGTAGTCATCAAGAGAGGCAACAGTCAGCTAATGGGAGGATTGCTTAGTACATCTCATGCAAATAGAAGCGCCTCTGCCTCAAGGTTTTATCTCCTTTGCCAGCTCAGGAAGCAGCTGGTAACCTGAACTCCAGGAGAGAGCATTTAGCCCCTCTCAACCACAAATCAGCCACCCCTTCTTAGCTTCTTTAAAGGGTCAACAAGCTACAGGGGGTCTGGTCATCAGTTGGTGATTGCATTTTATCACTCAGCTGGAAAGTTGTTGCTGGAGAACCAAGTTTGTTACCCAAAATGCAGAGCTCAATATACACAGAGTCCTAATATATCTACTCACCCCAATCCAAGCAAGACTTTCAGGGGAAAGCACTTAAAATGCCAGCTTTTATCCTAAATGAACAAATGTAGGGCTGAGTGTACTTATTGATAATACTGTATTTTGAAATACTCTACCAAACATACATTTTGAAATCTAGGTGTACATAGAAGTTGTTTCAGGGTAAAAAAAATACTATTTAAAATGGAGCCTTCCACATCCCACCCCTAGAAGTTCTTCTTAAACAGATCTCAGATGGGCTTTGCAAGAACTTCTGAGGAAGTTACTGAACTAAATTTTGCAGAACACTGATGAGCACACATTGTCATCTACACATTCAGCATTCATGGATTAAATATTCACAGTCTTGACCCTTTTTCATCAAATCTCAATAGTGAATATCATAAAGAATAGATCTGAGGTACCAAATTGAACCCCACACATAGTATAAACAAGGTTGGCTTGCAGGAGCACTCCCAAAATCTAGTGTGATTGCACCTTTCAATACAGCTTTGTGCTTATCTGCTCATTTTTCTTGCAATCACCCTTACCAAATGACTTCCCCACCTCTACCAAAAAAGAGAAAAAATTGCTTCCATGGAAAATGTTATCAAATGAATGAGAAAGCTTTAGGAAAAGTTGTAAAGGGAGATTCATAACATCTTGATGGAAGAAAAACACACAGCAACAGACTCACCTGCATGTACATTCATACACAGTCATACTCTGCCACCAAAAAATAAGGTAACAATGAGCAAGTCAATCTCCTGGAAGGTCTAAGTTTCTTATCTACAAAATAAAGTTATGAGAATAAATCCCATGTGATGTAAATACATATGCCAAGGTGAACTGAACTCACCCTAATGTCTGAGATAATGCTATTCATGTCACTTTTTTAACTTTATTATTTTTATTTTTATTTTATATATTTTTACATCATTTTTCATTTTTGTACAATGTATGCATTTTCATCTTGGTTATAGTTCCCATAAAATCTCCACCCCCCTTGTTTTGATCCTACTCCCTTCTCCCTCACTGTAGTGTGTCTCTGGCGTACAGTTGCCTGTTAATTTTGATTTTTACTTTGTTATAATTAGTCTCTTTCCTGATCCCTTACATAGGTTTTCAAATCCCTAATACAAAAGCACCAACTATTTTTTTATATCTGAGTTACCTTTTCTAGATGTTTGCTTTTTCTCTGTGTTTGTAAACCTCCCATCATACTTGAATAGGGTACTCTATTGCATGTGTTTGTCAGGTACACCTCTTATTAGTTAGGCTACAAGAAAGCCGACTGCAAGGCCAAAAGAAAGCAATTGAAATTCTGTGAAAACAACATAGCAGGTCCAAAATGGAGGCACTTGTGCTAAGCCCAAGACTTACTACCTAAACTGAAGTTTCAACCTCATTGCAGTTTCAATATCCTCTAATAATGAACTCTAAATTGATCGGTATGGAATTTTCTGATCAGCGCTAATAAAATAGCTTTTTCCATTGCCCAAAAGAAGATGAGATAATCTGCCACAAAATCTTTTTCATTTCCCCTAGGCAGGATACCTGGGCCTGAAATAGTTTCCTCTTCCCTTTTCTTGCCCTTTTCTGCCTATGAAAATCTTTCATTTTCTACAATTTTTCACAGCTCTTTTCTACCTCCTGGACAAGATGCTACCCAACTCATGAATCATTTAACAAAGCAAATAAATCTTTTAAATTAACTTGGTGGGATTTGTGTTACTTAACATCTCAAAATGAGTAACTTGGGAAGAGTTTAATAAACAAGCCATTTTAAAAGTGAGAACATTTGTAAGACAACCCAAAGGGCAATCAGGTACCCTGGAGCTAATAAATGCAGGGGAGCTGTTATCATCTTTGAGACTGAAAGGGCCATAGACTAAGGAACAAGACCTGCTGCCAAGAATTGAGATCTTTGGTGGAAAGAGACAACCAACACACAGGAATTCTGCAGAGAGGAAAATCAGGGAAGGAGATTTCCTACTTCAATGTCCTTCCACCTCCCACTCACCTGCTATTGCTTTCCATTGTCCAAACCAAATAAGAAGTCAGAGGGCAGAAGAGCTCTTTGATAAATCCACAAAGATTAGCATCCTGGGGCACATAACATGGAGAAAAACCACAAAGAGTGATCCTAGAGGGAAAATAATGGAAAAATCTCTAGCACCATCCCCATCATTTATGTCTCTGTAGAAACCAAGGACAACCCAACATGGATTCCCCCTGGTTTAAGTCTCCTAGTCACATCTGGATTCAATATCCTGTTTAAGGTTAAATCTAACATTCATTATGCTTTATGAATGTTATTTTATCTCTGTTTCATGTCATCTTGGACACGGAATTTGGCTCTTTGCCTTCAATTTCTACAAACAACCACTTGCAGGAGGCCTATGTGCACAGAACTGGCTTGACTAAATAAATGGTTGGGGAGTTAGTGAATTTTAAACCACAACAATGCAAAAAATGTTGACTGTGCATGCTCTCCGAAGACTCACAATCATTCCTACCATTTTGGGATCCAGTTTATTGTGTATTTTGGACCCTTTTCCTACCCAGCAGCAAATCCTATAATATCCACCTACAATATCTACCTTAAAAAGTATTTGAAGGAACCTTAGGAATCATGAAGTCCTCAAGTCTTCCTACTCACCAAACCCTAGACATCTCACTGGCTTCTGATTCAATCCTCTTATCACACTGCCCAATAATTGCATTAATATCATTTTACTTTCACACTAGGCTTGGGTGCTTTTTAAAGGTTCATTGATTTTCTTACCTGGATCTCCAGAATCTACTCTTATCCTATCAGGTTCCAGATCAGACTGCTCCAAGTTGTGCCAAAGCAGCATATTAATTAGTTTTAATTAAATGCCCAGTGAGAGAAGAATATCTAAACCTTCCTTCATCCTAAAAGTAGGAGTTTTCTCTGACCTTTTTTTCCTCCCTAAGGCAGAAAGTAAATCTCTATGTTAAAGGTACTCTCTTTATACAAAAATGGAGAGACACCTTTAACATCACAGAACAGGGTCAGTTGTATGAAGAAGCTCACTAAATTATCTAAACAAAACTTCCAAGAATTTCTTTGTCCTGTCTGTTCTTCATAGATTTATTGCTTTTATTTTTTTGTCTAAAACCTATGCAAACTCCCTGTTGTGAACATACACTAGGCTACAGACATCTTACAGCCCTCTGTGCACACAAAATTAAATTTGTCTTGCTAATCTCTGATGTCAATTCAGATTGGGGCAGCCAAAAGAAAGCAAAGAAGATGAGGGAGAGGATCTCCTGAAAGTTTGCCCTACATTTCTTTAACAAAATTTCTGTCTCTTGAATAAATTTGTTAAATTCCAGGAAATGACATTGCCTGTGTATGTGTGTGTGTGTTGACACCATGTACAAGTTTATAAAAAAATGAGTTTCTTAGAAGAGAAATAACTTGCCAGAGAAACACAGACTAAGAATCGAGGTAACCTGCCTCTTCATATTAGCATTCTCCATGGTGCTCTGCTTCTGCAGTTGCTTGCCTGTAAATATGTTGAGTAAATTATCTTACCCTAGTTCCAGTATAAAGCATTGCTATAGATTTCCTCAACAAGTTATATTGTAGAGGAACAAATTATGGAGAGACATTTTCTGCTGATGGAAAACTCCCATGCATCTACATCCTTGCATTTTCATCAACATGTGTAAATTCTCTGTATTGGCAATATTACTTAATAAGGGGACCCATGCATAGAATCAATATGAGGAATCAGTTCTAAACCAAAAGTGAGGAAAGGAATTAATATTTGGTGATGGAGATTTGAGTCTCAAAAAGACATGTTTATCTTTCATATTCAATCTAATACTCTGTACCCAATGTGTGTGCGTGTTTTTTTTCCTGGTAGGCCAACAAAGAACAAGTTCTGCAAATGACGTATTTTGTTTTCCTAATGAAAATCCTGAAGGAAAGTTTTTAAGTATTTTAAAACATCTCATTGCAAATCTGGTTACCTGTTCTAAAGATATTTAGTTGCTGTTCCATCAGAGAATGGTGCTTGTGATTTCATTATCACTAAGCATTCTTACATGACTCATTAATTAGTTTCATATCCAAAATGAAATGATTATTTTCACTCAACTATTCACACTGCTTGGAACCTGACAAAGTGAAAACAGTATCATCTTGTAGAAGTTTCTGTGCCTCCAGGTTGATGGTTCCCAGGTACTCCCCAGGTGCTATCAATCCTAGAAAGAGAAATTTCCCTTTGTGCTACAGCCACAAACCCACCCTCCTATTCATGTTCTGCAAACCCATCCCCTGCCTATACCTTCCAAGATCTGTTTTTTATGACTCTTATGGAAGAATTGAAAGTTATATTTTCATGATAAAGTCACTTCAGAAATGCATTCTTTGGAGAACCAACTGATTTATTTGTGTAAGTTATGCTTGACAATGCAAAGTCAATTTTAAATACTATCCTGGTCACATTCATTGATTGTTTTCTTCCTCTGATATCATCTTATATGTAAGGAAATGAAAAATATATTAGACTTGTTTCCAAACATATTAATCAGAATCTGCAAGCATGGAGGCAGGTACTCTGCATGTTTTGAAAGAATGTCAAATAACTGTGATGATACATTTGAGAACATTAAACCAAACCCAAGAAAGAATTCATGTAATAACTGAAATAAACTGTGAAGTTCATATATGGATGTGTTAATGCATTTTTGGAAGGATGATATCTTTCTTTTTATACATTTTCAAAGATATCTTTAAGAATGGAACAGACACATAGATAAAAATAACTCATTAAAAAATTGGACGGTATTTTAAGATCTTTAGTCTCTTGAATTGCGGTCAAAATAGAAGCACTTTTTATGAATTCTGTTCTCTTTTTATCAAGAGGAATTATAGTTGCAGTGTATTTCCATCTCACGAGCTCAAGAGCCATAACATGATGATTCCTAGTCCATGCCAAAAAAGTTGTTTTAAATTTTCCTGTTAGCTTATATGGAACTCTTAAAGGACCTCACAATAACCTTCTGCAGTAACAATTATTCATTTTTTAAAAAATAAAAAACTGTAATAAATGAAATAAAATTTCATTATTTACCAATTTTTGACAGTATTCTAAATTTCTAGAGTAAAGCTTCTTACCTCTAAACATGTATAAGTGTACCAAAGTTCTAGTCATTCACACTATCAAACTGACCCCCTCTATCCATGCCTCCCATTTATGTTTTCTAGATCAGCATCTGCTTTGGACCACACATTCCCTAACACAGCTACCTTTCTCTCAGCATTTACCCTGGATTAGTATGCACAGTTAAAAAGGAAGGTCCTATCTTAGGGCATCTGAGCAAGAAGACCAATGGCTCCAACCCATCCCAACCATCATTAAACCAGGGCTGTATTTATCCTGAGGGGGTGCCCTTTCCTAATTCACATAAGCAGGATGTATGTGCTACCAGTGGCCCTGCCTTTCCCACTCTTTTTTCCCCCCAACAAGGGGGAATAGCATATACAGATTCAAAGATAAGAAATCATGTAAAATCGATGCCCCTTCAAGCTGATATGTTGATCCTACTTGGGTCTTCTAATGAGTATAAATGTATTAAGTCTATTTCTTCTTTGACACATTAACCACAATAAAGGCAAGTCAGAGTGGAGATAATAACAAAAACAACTCTGTGTTCAATAATCAGTAAATTCTATGGTATGTCATGACTTTTGATATGTAAATTAGATTTCCATTTGATTCCATTGTTTATCTGTAAAATCAGAGTAGACAATTCACTTACATGACAATTGGCAGTTGGGAAAATGAAAGAGATTATATACATGTAAATATTTTGTAAAATCCTACAAATGATAAAAGTATAAAGTAGCATGATTATCAGTAGTAGTAGTATTAAAGTTTACTGTCAGCAAAGAGAAAAGTGCTTAGTACTATGAGAATGCATTAAGATAAGTCATGTCTCTGACTTTAAAGAGCTTACAACTCAGGCAATCAATGTAAATCATTTGCTATAGATTAGAGTGAAATAGTAAGTTCCAATTGAGTTGAGTGAACAATGGGAGCAAAAATATAATGACTGGACTGAAGGAGTCTAAGAAAGTTCCTGGAAGAGGTAGAAGTTAAGCAAAACTTAAAATATGGTTAGGATTTGGGGTAAAATGAATGCAGGGAATGTCTGAAAATGTTATTTTTAATTAATATTTTTAAGTGCCTCTTCTGAGTACAGTTCCAAATATTAAATAAAACTCTAATCCTCTCAGACAAAGTCATTAGAAGCAGAGCATAATAGAACATCTAATAATAGGCATATCAGAATTAATAAAAAAAGGTCGACACCTTGAGGAAACAAGAGTCACACTAAGAGTGTTAGTTGCCTTGTCATTTCCTTTTTGTTCATGATAAAGAGTTCATGTATGGAAGCTCTATGTTTAGTAGGTCCAGAAATCTCCACACAGCTTTCCACAGTGGTTGGACCAGTTTGCACTCCCACCAACAGTGCAGAAGAGTTCCTTTTTCTCCACACCCTCGCCAACATTTGTTGTTGCTAGTTTTTTTAATATGTGCCATTCTCACTGGTGTAAGATGGTATCTCATGGTAGTTTTGATTTGCATTTCCCTGATGACAAGTGATGTTGAACATTTTTTCATATGCCTGTTGGCCATTTGCATTTCCTCTTCAGAGAAGTTTCTTGTTAGCTCTTCTGCCCATTTTTTGACTGGATTATTTTCTTTGTTGTTGTTGAGTCTCATCAGCTCTTTGCAGATTTTTGTGATCAGTCCTTTATCATTAGTGTTGGGTGCAAAAATGTTCTCCCAGTTGGTGGGGTTTCTCTTTGTTTTTGTTATTGTCTCTAGGTATTTACCCAAAGGACACAGAAACATCAATTCCAAAGAACACCTGCACCCCTATGTTTATAGCAGCACTGTTTACAATAGCTAAGCTTTGGAAACAACCCAAATGCCCAAAAATAGATGACTGGATCAAGAAGATGTGGTACATATATACCATGGAATATTACTCAGCATTCAAAAAAGATAAACACATGCAATTTGCAGCAACATGGATGGCGCTGGAAGGGATCATGCTCAGCGAAATAAGCCAAAAAGAAAAAGAAAAATACCGGATGGTCTCACTCATAGCAGGAATCTAGAAAACTTAAATAAGGGACCAGGAAAATGAATATAAGAAAGTGAAAATCAAAATCAACAAAAAACTATGAACCAGAGACACTTTTAGGGGGGCGGGGGCGGGAGGGGAGGGATTGGGGTCAGAATGGGGGGGCTGCAATTGTATGGGGAATATAACAATAAAATTTATAAAAAAAAAAAAAGAATGCATCTGTAAAATAAAACAAGGGAAAAAAGATTAAAAAAAAAAGGAGACTCATGTACTGATACAAAGAAAATATCCAAGATGTATTGTAATATAAAAAGCAAGGAGCAAAACTGTATATGTAATAACTAAAACATGGAAACAACCATAGTGGTCATTGATGAATGAAATGGATAAGCCAAATATATTATGCATATACATATATATATATATAAAGGAATATTATTTGGCCTTAAAAAGGAAAGAAATTTTGGCATATGCCACAGCATGGAAGAATCTTAAGAACATTATGCTAAATGAAATAAGCCAGACATATATGAGTCCACTTATATGAGATTCCATTTTGCAAGGTGATAACAGATCTGGAAATGGATGGTGATAATTGTTACATATTATGAAGGTATTTAATGCCATTGAACTGTACATATAGTTAAGATGACAAATTTTATGGTTTTTTAAAAAGATTTATTTATTTTTATTTTATACAAGAACCAGGGTACAAACCAGATGTGCAGGAGGGTGAGAGGATTCACCAGAGACAGAGCGGGCATCAGAACAGGCAGACTGATGAAATACGCTGCCTAGGGGAGCAGCGGGCGAGACAGGAGAGGTCTGCTGCGCCATGTGGGACCCTCGCCAGCTGGCCAGCAGGGATAAAAAAAAAAAAAAAAAAAAAGAGTTCATGTAAAATTTTGACCAAAAAAGTAACTGAGCTGCAGAAAGTGGTATTTTCTAAATGCATATGTCCCTTTAGATAGATTTGTCTCCTAAATTTAAGTTCTCTTTAAGGGGTCTCAAAGCTTGGTTCCAGGGACATTCTCTGGGATACAAGCTCCTTTTCCCTTTAGTTTTTGATCTATTTCTAAGGTCTGGACACTTTCATGAAGTCCAACTTGAATGCTGGCTAATTAAATAACAAACTCCAACACTATCGTCAAAGCTGTTACAAGCAATTGGGGTCAAATATAAAATAGAACAACTTTCTACTCATGTAGGCAGAGAATCATGAAGGATTTTAAATCCTATTAACATAAAAGAGTCCATATCACTCCACAACATTTCTCTTTGCCTAATATTTTTAGGGACACAAAATAGAATTCAAGGCAGAAGTGTTTTGGGGGGCCTCCCTGGTGGCCTAGGGGTTAAGTCTCAGTGCTATCATTGCACTGGCCTGAGCTTGAAACCCAGCCAGGGAGCTATCCACATGGTGCAGCAGACCTCTCCTGTTTTGTCTGCTGCTCCCCTCAGCAGTGTATTCCAGTAGATCTGCCTGTTCTGCTCCCCACCCTGTCTCTGGTGAATCCTTGCACCCCCCCCCACCCCTGCACCTCTGGCCTGCGCCCCAGTTCTTGTATGCATAAATAAATAAATCTTGAAAAAAAAGAAGTGTTTTTGGTTAAATCAGTAATCACCTTTCAAGGAATGTAGGAAGAGGGCCCAAGGAAACCATACATCCTTTCCACCTCCACCTTTCCTGTTCTCTTCCTGGTGATCTCTTATAATTCGGTGACCTGATGTCACATGGAACCTACTGAAAGAGTAATTATCAACAATATTTGATGAGTAAATGAATTAATCAATAAAGCAGAGATAAAATGATTATAAGTGTATTAACCCTAAAAGACACAGAGTTACTGAAGTCAGCTTGTATTGGCAACAGCAGAAGCAGCACTGGACCCATCATTTATTAAGAGCTTTCTGTGGGCAAAATACAGTGCTTAGAATTTTGCTCTCAGCAAGATGATCATCATGACAATCCCTTGAGCTGGGTTCCATTATTATGTCTACTTTACAGATGAGGAAACTAAGGTTAAGGCTCAGTAACTTGCAAAAGGTCACACAATTCAGAAATAACCAGAGTAGAATTCGCAAAGAAGCCTATTGAATTCCAGAGCTGAGTATTCAACCTCTGTAGAGTTTCTATTGCAATTACCCCTTCAGGTTTCACAGCTAGAAGATTTCTGGAGTCAGATAAGAAGGGACAGAGAGAAGGACTTGAACTGAACTGAAGTTTTACGCATATTGTCTTTGCAACATGTTACTCTGATAGTTTCAATTTAATTTTGAATTATATATTTTTCAAGCCCCCTTAATAGTGGTTACCAGCAGTAATAATAATGATCACAGTTTTGAATACATTCACAGGTTCCACAGGGAAACTATACTTAATTCTGTTAAATGAGAAGGAAAAGTATCTGGACTTCCTGACCCCACCCTTTCCACAGTAACACATGATCTTACAAATAGCCTAGATTATCATTATTCTTTGTGCAGTGGTGGCATTTATTCTGACATAAATTATTTCTAGTCAGCAAAAGAAAGTTTAATCATTTGCCACGGTGCTATCATATGGGTCTCTGCTCTAGAAGCTTCCATCTAACATTCTCACCCATTGCCTACTTCTTTAACCCTCTTGATTTATATATAAATTAACAGGTATTTTTTTTTTCATGAAAGGAAATACTGATCTAGAGTTGGAACACTAGTTGGAATACTACCTAATCAATTGAACTTCTATTTCTCTAGCTCTTTAGCTGTTAATAAAAAAGTTTCAAAAGGAGGTGGTTTATAATATCTATCTAATTGTCCTTACTCTTGAGACTACTGCATCAAATACCATAGGAAAAGTATAAAAGTATTTGCTGCTGAGTGAAGTTAATACACTCACATGAAGGAAGATTTCAATGAATATGATGCAAAAAATATAAGGGATTGGGTACAGAATACCCCTATTTTCCCCTAGAATCATTGTCCCCTGCCCTCTGTACCCATCACTAAATAGTGATTTAACTCTCTCCCCAGTATTTATATATAAGTGCTTGCAGTTTTAGACAATGTCAAAATGAATTTTCTTTCCTAAGAAAGAAATTTGAAATAAATGCTTCTTTATTATAAATATTAGGGTACAACTGAATATTTCTATTACATTTAAATTTGTTACCTCATGTTATTAAACATGTATAGAGAAAGAAGGTAAAAGAATAAGATAGGTATAAGGAAAAAGGCTTTTTGAAGCTGATAAATTTAAAAAATGGAAAATATTATCTAATTGTCTCTAAAGGGTTTTTTCTCTCCCCTCATAAGTCACTGCCAATTTACCCCCCCCAACATTAGTGAGTTTATCTGTATCATCATCAATAAAAACATAGTTGTTATTCTCATTATTGTCAACAAATAATATAATTTTACACCAGGTTACCTAAATGAATTTATGTATCAATCCCATTTTAGACATAAAGAATTAAATGCACTTAAAACCAAATCTGTCTGACTAAAATTTGAGCTCATTTCTTTCTGCTAAATTATGTCCTAAGCATATTACTGTATATGACAGTGTGTGAGAATATTTTAGTATGAAATTATTAGCATTTGGCTAATAATTATAATTATGAAGTTTGCTACATTCTTGAGCATGAATTTTTTATTCTCCAGATATGTTGATGGGAATATATTTCAAAAATTATAATATAAGACAGGAGAAAACGGCGATTATATAAAAGTTTGACTTACAAATCTTTGAGTTAAGTGAAAATCATTGAATTTCATTTTTCTAAGATATATCAACAAATAAAATGAATGTTTTAAAAATGTGTTTGCCTATTGAGAATTTCATAAGTCTCTGAAATAATGAAATCTTGCCCCTGCTTGAAAGTATCTCTGCAGTTAGATGAGAAAGAAATAGAAAAAAATAGATTTCCTTCAGGAACAATATATGTTTTATCAAAAGAACAAAGAAGCAGAGCTTTAAATGCGAGGTTTTCTGCTTCCCTGAGATGTTTAAGATTGTCAGAGGATGACAGGTTCTGATATTCTCATTCTGAACTTAACCTTCTGACATAGCCTTATACCATACCGCACGCCAGACATTCGGGGAATATGGACACAAGAAATGACATTTATTGATTGTCCTCTACATGGAACAGAGCTAAGCTCTTTATATACATGACCTTGAATGATTTTCACAAGATTTTGTATCAGTCTATGGAAAAATATTAAAGAACATCTCTCTACCACAAATTGAAAAGAAGGAAAGTAAGACTATCATTACACCGACAAAGCGACACATGAAAGAAACCCAATGGGTTTTACACCTTAAAGACTCAATTCTGGTTAGACTAAAAGCATCCACACATCCCTCTCAGGGATGGGTGGGGGGCGTGGTGGGGAGATAGTGAGCTGACCATCTATGCAAGAGAGAAAATCACATGGGTTATTTGGCAGTGACCTTCCTGACATGGACTAGGAGAGATGGATTCCTTTTTTTTTTAATGATTTATTTATTTATGCATATAAGAACTGGGATACAGGACAACGGTGTGGGAGGTTGGGGAGGTGAGAGGAATCACCAGAGACAGAGTGGGGAACCGAACAGGCAGACTGACTGAAATACGCTGATGAGGAGAGCAGCAGGAGAGACAGGAGAGGTCTGCCGCACCATGTGGGTCAGCTTCCTGACCTGGGATCGAACTCATGCTGCAGTGGCTGCTGATAACTTCATAGTGCTGCAACTTAACCCCTTGTGCCACCAGGGAGGCTCTGTGAGAAGGATTCTTATAAAACATGTACTGCTCCTGGCCCACAGGCAAGGACTTCTCTACCAGAAAGGTGGCTAATAAGACTCCAGACAAAGGAATCTGAGTGTGCTGGTTTCAAAGGCATGTCTCAGGATGTCATATCCTATTGCTGTTCAGCAAGTAATTAATCTGACTCTCCTGTTCAGAGTCAGTGTTCCACAAACAACCTTCAGTTATGATTTGTCTTCACAGATTTGTCTGCTGGCGGGTGGAAGATGAGATACTTGTGAAACTGTTGAAAATTCCTGTCTGTGTGGCAGAATTTTATTCCTACTAAAAATATTTTTAAGCCTTAAAATTGTATTTTATTGTATTAAGATATAAAAAGTATATTATTAAAAATTAATTTTAATTATTTAATCTTTTTTTTTTAATGAAATACCTTTCTCTTAAATCCTGGTTGATTTTTTCACAGTGTAGGGTTTCTCCCCTCAGGTAGCTCCCTGAGGGATCTACCTCCCTTCACTGTAGATCTCCCACCACCAAAGCACCCATAATCAATCATTATAGTCCATTGTGTTCTTCCACCTCCCTATTTTCACCTCCTCCCTTCCCTTTTCCTCTCCATTCCCACCTAGAACCCCAGATCTCTCATCAGTTTTCAAGTTTTATTCAAAATGGAATACTACTAAGTGATCAAAACAGATAAACTCATGCCATTTGTGGCAACATGGCTGGAGCTGGAAGGGATTATGCTAAGCAAATTAAGTCAGAGGGAGAAAGGTAAGTACAGGATGGTGTCACTTATATATGGAATATAGATAACCCAAACAAAGGGTCAGATAAAAATTGTTTGTAATTGTAAACCAGTATCTGGATTATGGCTGGTTTCCCAAGCCTATCTGCCTATGGGAAGAAAATGAACTCATCAGTTTGATCTTCCAGTGAACAAAAGAGTTCAATTTCTCATAGGAAACGGATGAGCCATCATTGTGATTTTACCCATCAATCTCATACCTTGGCCCATGTGAGTGAGTCCCTGAAAGAGAAATGGTAACAGAACTGCATTCTGAGACTGCAACCTACAAATTAACCCTTTACTTTTAGTATTGTCACTAAGAGTTTCCTGTGACTCTTGAAACAAGTTACCACAGACCTGGAGGCTTCAAACAACACATATTTGTTCCTGTACAGTTCTGGAGGTCAAGGGCAAAATCAATTTCAATGGGTCAAATTCAAAATCATCAGAGTCAAGTTCCTTCCTGAGACTCTAGAGAAGAGTGTGCAGTCCTGCCTTTTTCAGCCTCCAGAGCTGCTTTCTTTGTATGTGCTGACTTGGCCCCTACCTCTTTCTCCAACAATAGTAGTCAGCATCCTGATTCAGGGGTTACACTGCCTAGCTTCCCTCTGCCATCCTCCTAGAAGGACACACACTTGTGATAGCACTTAGGTCCCACCCAAAGGATGTAAAACAATCTCCTCATCTCAAGATGTTAAATTCAATCACATCTGCCAAATCTCTTGCCTTTTAAAGTAACATTCACAGGGTCCACATATAAGGACTTAGACACCTTTGGGGACCATTATTCAACCACTATGCCATTATATCATCTTTTTTTTTTAAAGATTTATTTATTTATTTATTTATAAAAGCACTGGGTACAGTGAGAAGCACAGGAGGGTGAGAGAATTCACCAGTACCAGAGCAGGGAGCAGAACAGGCAGACTGACAAAATACATTGCTAAGGGGAGCAGCGGGCAGCAGGAGAGGTCTGCGCACCATGTGGGACGATTGAACCAGGGCTGCAGAGAATGCGGGCAGCTTCGCAGCCCAGCACTCAACTGCTGCGTCACCAGGGGAGGCCCTATCATTATATCAACTTTTGAAAATTTTTCAGAGTGAGTCCATACACCTTTCTGTATTTGTTGGGTGAGTATTAAACATCTTTTTGAAATTCTATAAGCATTACTATCAATCACGCTCTATCAGAAAATAGGATTCATCCCAAGTCGTAAAACGAATTTGGGTTGAACAGGATTAAGGGAAACACAAAGTATAAAGGCACGCAGAGATTAGTGAAAAACCTTTACCTGATTTTCCCAGGTGTTGGACACTAAGAGAAAACAATGTTCCAGTCAAAAAAGGAACCTAGAGGAGTATGTGCCTGGCAAGGACAGGGCAGAACAGGACAAAACAACTGCCATAGACCTACAACCAAAAATGGGGGGTGGGAGGAGCCAGGAAGAAATACCTGGCTTTCTCTCTCCTCTTGCTGGTGTCTCCAATTGGTCAATCCCACCTGAAGTCAGCCAGCAGGTGAGCTCAGGGGATGCAATCACATACATCAGATTCCCCAGCAAAAAATAAAAATAATAATGATAGAAATGGATGCAGACTTGACAAGTGGGAAGGGAGAACAGGTAGCACATATACAATTCCAAAATTATCTGCAAAAATAAATAGGAGTTTCAGAAAATTGGGGCCTTCAACCAAAGTAACCGAACATATGGTTGACGTAAAATATGAATCCATGTCTGAGATTTAACTCTTTTCTTTCCATCATTGCTTGCTACTTCATAGCATTTGATATATAAGTTTGCCTCCTTTTTTATATCTGCCTCTGAATTACTTAACAATGATTGAGTGGGTAAAGAATCTTTTCTGATTTTCATAACCATTCAATATACAAAATTTTAGCACCTTCCAATTTTTAATCTGAAACTGGTTCGAGTCTCCCACCCACTGGTTTCTCCCTCAGTATTACTTCCCTCACTTGGAGAAAAAATATCTTTGTTTGTGTTGAATTATTCATCCTCATGAAAACTAATTAAATTCTACATTTCCCACCCCCAATTCTTTACTTTTAAATATTTATTTTTATTTATTTATGTATACAAGAACTGGGGTATAGGCCAGAGGTGTGGGTGGTGAGAGGGTTCATCAGAGACAGAAAGGGGAGAGCAGAACAGGGATTCACTGAAATACACTGCTGAGGGGAGCAGCGGGCAAGACAGGAGAAGTCTGCTGTGCCATGTGGGTGAGCTCCATGGTTGGGGATCGAACTCAGGCTACAGTGGCTGTCAATAGCCTGACAGTGCTGAGACTTTAACCCCTGCACCACCAGGAAGGCCCTGCAACCCCAATTCTATGTTCAAAATAGTTTGTTTTTTCTGGGATAGATCCATTGTGTTCTTAGTGCCTGCCTGATTTCCAGATTTTACATTGCTCTGCAAAAAAGTATTTTAACCCGCAACTCCCTCTCCTTCTGCCAGGCAGAGCTAATGAACACAGCATGACCTCCTTCAGAGCATTGCCCTCTTCTTGTCTGAACTGAACCCACTACTTATCCACTCACCGAATCATTCTCCAGTATCCTTCTACAGGCAACCTTGACTCGTCACTCCCATCTCATATTCCCCCAACCATCACCATCCTAACAAGTCTGCACTGAGTGCCACTAAATCTGCTGCTTTGGGAATGAGAGCATGGCTCCAAATCCCATGCACCGTTAACAAAACACCTTTCCCTCTCCTTTCTCCTGACACTGCCTTGCAGCCGGAAGCGTTCCCAGAAGAGAAGGGGAGAGAAGCAATCAATAGCATCTCTAAACAGAAGATGCCATTGGCAAGGAGGTAGCACTCAACCACCGCCGTGAACCGCAGGCCGCTGATTAAGATGCCCGTTTGAGCCTGATTGATCTGCCTGTCCGCTCTGCATGCAAACCAGCTACTGACCCTCCCTCTCCTTGCTCCTTCATTCCTCTTGCAGAACCAAGAGCACTTAAACAGGAAAGTGGTGTGTGGATCTGCAGAGAGCTTAAAAGGAATTACTGACTGCTAAATGTTCTCTATGAATTCTGATTCTGCAATCAATTAGGAGAGATTTCTTAGAAATGGCAATTTGAAATTAAAAATCTCCATTAAATCACATCAACAGAGCTCCTCATAGTCCTCTCCATTAAAGAGAGCCTGCTCCCAATGGTCCCTTTGTGCAACTTGACCTAGTCCAGCTACTGATAATCCTGATGCTTTCCCAGCACAGGGGACCTGCAATATTTGCATTTTACACACAGACAAGCCAGAGCATGAGGTGGAACTGCAGGCCTGGTAAAATTGCTTAGGTTAGGGTCTCACCAGTAGGTACAGCATTCTGCTAATTCCATTTCTGAGCCTCCAGGTGTATATTAAATACATTCATAGATATATAAACCTAATAAACACAATACATAGAGATAAAAATGCCAAAGTAAGGTTTACAAAGGTGCAGCAAGTTGTAAAAGTTTATGTGAACAGGCTCTGTATTTTTACTTTATATATTATACATCTATATATGTAGCATATGTATGTATAACATATCATACTATATAGAAATGTTGTACTGATCTGTTCTATATAGCAGTGCGATATTATCCTCACTAAACATTAGAAGCTATATGCCACTGTGAGTGGGGAAGATAATAACTAGCATTTATATCTTACTCAGTAAGACCAAGCATTTTATGTCATTAAACTTCCCTCAACTCTGCAGTGTGAATATCATCAGCCACATTTGGTAGATAAAATTAAAACTTACAGAAATCAAGTATTGTGTCCAAGTTTGTGCCACGAGTGAATAGTTCAATCACAGGGATTAGAACGCTGTGATTTGTTCACTGTCAGGGAGACAAAGAAAGATAGCCATGATCCCTGTCATCCTAGAATTTACAATCACAGTGTGGAAACAAGACATCCACAGGTAAAAGGTTGGGTGAACCATATAGGAAATGTCCCTGGTGATAAAAATGACTAATTCCAAGAAGCATAACATAAACAAGAAGTGCTTGTAGTCCTGAAGAGAGAGTTTCCTTTCTTTCACACTCACAAGCTTGTTGTCTGATTTCTCTTCCCCATTTCTTCTTTTTGCTAGGAGTTTATATCCACCACAAACTTCTGAGTGATTACTCTTCCCCCATCATCTTGTCATTTACTCGAGTTTATGATCTACTTGGCCTCTGACAGTTCCTACAAATACAATACTTTCCACCTGCCACAGACCATATTTTCCTTCATTTTACTGAACTCTTTCCAACAGTCTTATATCTTCCTGGAACTGTTTCTGTTCACCAAGCAAAAGAACAAAAACCAGTTCAAATGAAACCAGGAATCATCTGAAGTAAACCCCCCAAGTTCTTTTCTTTCTATCCCCCATGGGAGGGGCATTTAATTCCAAGTGTTTCTCAGGGAGAGCACAGTTTAAGATGCACTAGCTACCTATCAATCAGTTATATACAAAGTAGGGTAGGAGAGAAATACAGTTAGGAAAAGCAAAATGGAAACACTGAAATTTGACAATGGTCTGTAGGGAATTTAGGAAGCCCTTCAATTCTTTAAATCATGATTTTTTTCAATATTATGTCAGTTATCTGCTTCCTTCTAGAAAAATGTGTAGCTTCTTCCTATAAAAGTTGGCCCTATGACAGTAAATAGGTTACTGAGAAAGATGGAAATCTCTCTAGTCCTACAACCTAATAAAAAAAGAAATCTTATATTAAAAAATGGATATACATATATTCCTTATTAAAAATTTGTTTATACCCTGTCATCTTTCAAAAGAGGGTCTCAGCATTTTATTTTACATGCATGCAAATCCAACAGTGTAAGGATGTATAGATATTTGAGTTTCCTGGAAGCCAAAGCAAAAGGAAAAAAAAAAGAGAACAATGGTTTGTACTGTCACTATTTGATAATAAAATAACTGATATTTGTATGAACAAGTACTCTTTTTGCTGCTTTCATATTATAAGGCACTTAACTATGTGAAGATTTTCTACAAACATTACCTAATTTGATTATAACAATAGCCAGCACTAAGATAGTACTTGTTGTATTAGGCACTGCTCTAAGGTCTTTACACATACTAACCAATGCAATTTCCACAGAAACTTTGGATATAGACACTATTACATTATCCCTATTTCATTGATGCGTAAGTCAAAATAAAAAGGGTTAAATGATTTGCCCAACACCATGTAACTATCAATAGTAAAGTGAGAGAACTGGGACTCACACCTGAACCTGATTCCAGGACTCAATTTCATCAAGAGACTATATGAGACCCCAATTTAATCCTCAATCGTGGGACACTAACAAGGAAGAAGATGAAGTGACTAAACCAGAGTCACTAGGACAAGAACTGTCAGACTCAGAGTTTAAATCTAGACTAGTCTATTCCAAAGCCTACATCTGTTCTACTCTATTTCACTGTGCTCCCTAAAAGGGTAGTAGCCCTTGGGTGTTTGTGCAGAGAGTATTCAATACGTTAGAGCAGGTGCTCTTGCACTGTCTCTTGAGAGACACTAAGGGTGTCATGTAAAAACATAACTAAAGGTACTTTTATAGAAAGTGTTAAAGTTAAGGAGCTCCAGGAATAGTACTTTCTGATGATCCATTTTGGTTCCAAGAATTTACTTCAACCTGAAGAAGCAGTTGGAAAGCATATCCTCTAAATGTCTTTATAGACAACATTTTTGATTAGATAGAAGCTAGAAATCAGCCAGGGAATAAAGATTGACCTGCCATGGCTATCTCCAAAGAGACAGAGATAATATTCACATTCTACTCTGAGCAGAGAGGGTTTTGATAGGATGTGTAACAAATTATGAGAATGTACAGTTGAGCTACAGGGAGACTGACAGGAAATTAGAATATTAGATGAATATGTATTTCAGGCAGAGATATTTGCTATTCACCAAAAACTCATGTACTAACCCCTTATTTCCATTTCTTAACAAATTAAGTGAGTCCACATGATAAATTTGCAACAATGGGCCATTATGGGAAGGGATGTGTATCACCTTCAGAATATAGAGGAGAGCAGAAGAAAGAGAAACCAATGTATCTTTTCCTTTGCTCGGGCTATGCTCAGATGATGTAATTATAAGATGTCAGAACTTCCCTCTAGCCTGCATCTTCAGGCAGTTATATGGAAAACAATTTCCTAACCAACTGTGTTGAATGTATAGCATGAGACAGAAATTAACCTTTGCTATTATGGTTAGATCACTGATATTCCAAGATAATTTTTTTTTTGTCACAAAGTCTGTTCTTTTCTGACTAATGTAGCACTTCAAATACTCCACAGGGAGAGACTGCATGTAAAAGACCCATCATCCTCCAATTCTGCATATATATTTAAATTTTATTGTGCAAAGATATTTAACTTTCTATTCATATTACTGCATTTCTACATATGATATTACATTCATAAAATAGAACACTGTTCTCAAAATGAATGTATTTTTAAACTCTGGGCTTTGATTGGCTGGTTTTTGCTTTTTTTATCCTTCATGATGTTTTATTCTGTGTTGAATGTCTGCCTCTATGATAAATTTGTCTTTAAAATCAAGAGGCTGGACTTTCTCCTCTACTTCTAAACTAGTCATGTGTTATTCTGTCATTTAAAAATATGTCAAAAATCTCGGCTCAAATCTACAACTTGTCATAATATTAACCAACTCTCCAGGCATGCCTCTGGAGTAGGTACAGTTAAAATATTAAATAATAGCCTGTGTAATTATACCCTTGGGAACTGTCCCATATCTCAACCGCCAGGTGGCAATTTCATCACATTATATGTCCCATTAGGTAGGCAATGGCTTAAATGGTGTGAAAAGATGATTTTTTTCCCTCTGTACATTTGCGCTTTAAAGAAAGACCGAGAGACACGAGGAACAGAGCTCAGAACCATGAGTGAAGAGAGATGAAGACACTCCGTAGGAAGAAGGGAGATTTTCTTTGTGTCTGTAGTTGCGTCCAATGTGCTGCAGGTGAGTTCTAAACTCTCTACCCCAAAGTAATAACTTAGCAGTCAGCTGAGATCATATAGAGAAGAGTAATTTTAGGGGTACCCACTGACATTATCTGTAACTCTTGTATAAGAAGTCAGATTATTTCTTGGGAAACTGCAGATCCTAGACTAAACCTTTCCCTGTAGATAAGATTTCTAGCCTTTGGTTCAACATTTTCACTGTTTTTCTATTCTTGGTGTATATCTACTCAGAACTCAGCAGTCCTCTAATTTTATTATTCCAGAATCACCTGAAGAGTTGGTACCACTCCCAGTTTCTAATTCAGTATATATAGAGACAGAAATTTCATATTACTAGTGAGACTTCAGATCATGGCGATAACTTCTAATTTAGGGAACACACTTTGAGGACCACTGATCTACTGAGCACCAAGCCCTGGAAAATGACCTCTTCTCTTTTCCTTTATTTTTTGAGATACAGCAGCAAGGATGACATGTTCACAGCCTGATACTACTCATTGCTGATTGTAAAAAATCTGACAATACTTCAATTTTTTGTGTTTCACTTTTTAATCTATCAATAAGGATAATGCCATCTATCTTTCAGGTTTTCTGTAAGATTAAATATAATTCATCAAAAGACATTGCTCAGTAATTTAAAAATAGAAAGCCCTTAATATATGACAGCTCACCAGAGTTGAGCATCCTGAGAGCGAATACAGACAGGTAAGCAGACAGCTAGATCCCAGCATAAGAAGGACTAGGGTTGGTTCTACAGCTTTGAGTTGAAGTAATTACTCATCAAGAAAGACATTTCCAACAATCCCTCTTCACCTGCCTACTATGGACAAGCAAAGGAAAGGAATTCCCAACTGCTAGTATTAGTAGTTGTATTATTCAGACATAAGTGATAAAAAATCCACTTACACAGGCTTAGATAAGAATCAAACAAACCAAAAACATGTTATTAGTTCCTGGAACTCAGAAGTGCAGAGGAAGAAATCACTTAAAGGCTTCCCTGGGTCCAACTATTCCCTTGATATGTCTTTCTCTCCCCCTACCTCCCTCCCATGCCCTTCTCTCTTTTTTCTTACTGCTTTTCCCTTTCTTTCCCTATTACTTCTTCAGGCCCACTTTCTTCTATGTTGGCTTGATTTTTTTTTTTTTTTAAGATTTATTTATTTATTTATACAAGCACTGGGTACAGTCAGAAGCACGGGAGGGTGAGAGAATTCAACAGAGCCAGAGCGGAGGGCAGAACAGGCAGAATGACGAAATACACTGCTGAGGGCAGCAGCGGGCAAGGCTGGAGAGGTCTGCGCGCCATGTGGGACCCTCACCTGCGGCCAGGGATTGAACCCGCGCTGCAGAGGCTGCGGGCGGCTTCACAGCCCAGCGCTCAACTGCTGCACCACCAGGCCCAATGTTGGCTTGATTTTTATACAACCTCCCCTTGGTCAGGTGCTAGGTAAGTTGCCTGGGTTTTCTCATCCTTCTAGGAAAAGTTTTAGATCCCAAGATGCATGCTAGCATCACACCATAATACCACCAGGTATGGAGAGAAAGGAAAGGGAGAAAAGGGACACTAATTTAACTCTTTAATAAAGGAAGTTGAATATGTGTAGGTGAATTATTTAGCAAGGCAGCATTCCATAAAGATTAGCTGCACAACATCATCATTTAAAGTAACACCATGACCACAGCAGACCTCTCCTGTCTCGCCCGCTGCTCCCCTCAGCAATGTATTTCAGTAGATCCAACTGTTCTGTCCCCCACTCTGTCTCTGGTGAATCCTCTCACCCTCCCACGCATCTGGCCTGTACCCCGGTTCTTGTATAAATAAATAAACAAATAAATCTTTTAATAAATAAAGTAATGCCATGACCACTGTGGTGATGGTGCATGGGTGAATTGGTGAAGGAAATTCTATGGGGACTACACTGGGGGAAGGGGGGAGGCAGCAAACATTGTTTAAAAATGGACAATGGTAAAAAATACATATAAAGAAAAAAACAATATATTTAAAAAATAATAAAAAATATAAAGTAATGCCATGGAAGGAGACTGCCTGAAGGCAGTTGCTGATTCCCTTATTAGCTTTATAGTATTAGAAAAGTTACTTAATCTCCTGTGCTTCAGTTTTCCCATTTGCAAAATGGGAAGAATAAAAGTGCCAAAGAGAAAGCAGCTGTTATGATAATTACAGAGTTAGCATATTTAGAGGTAGCATATTTGAACGTTAACATATTTAAAGTACACTTGATAGTTGCTACAGGTTTGTAAAACAAAGTAAAATGCACTCTTGAATCATCCCTCCTTTACATACAGAACATCACCATTGAAAAGATGTGAGTTCATCATTTTCAGGAGAAAATTCTAGTCAAATGAGTCACAAATACTGGGTTAAGCAGTTAAATAAATTCCTACTTAGGGAATTTCAGTGTTTTACTACGTTAGCGTGCTCTATGGATTTTCAAGAGGAAACTATATTGTACATTCAGTGCTTCCTCACTTTATTCACCCAGTAATAATAGCTTTAGTTCAATCATTTATTTTAAAGAGAAGGAAACTTAAAACATGAAGAAATTAAGTTAATAAAGGTAACATGAATTGTCAGAAGAGTCAAAAAATCTTATGACTTTGATCCTAGCTGTACCTTCTGTCATGTTTTTATGTTATGTACCTGTGTTGTACATGTGTGCATGCATGAATATATGTGTGCATATACACACATATTTGAAAAAGTGGTAGAGGAATTATTCATCAAATTCCATCCCAGGGACCTCCTCAGTGGTGCAGTAGGTTGAGCGCTGCGCTGTGAAGCCGTCTGCAGCCTCTGCAGCGCTGGTTCAATTCCCCATCAGCCGGGGAGATTCCCACGTGGTGCTGCAGACCTCTCCTGCCTCGCCTGCTGCTCCCCTCAGCAATGTCTTTGGTCTGTCTACCTGTTCTGTTCCCCGCTCTGTCTCTGGTGAATCCTCTCACCCTCCTGTGCCTCTGGCCTGTAGCCCACTTCTTGTATAAATAAATAAATCTATAAAAAAATTTATTAAAAAAATTCCATCCTAGGCCTAAGGAAGCAAGAGTTTTAAGGCTTAACTAACACTGACCATGTCCTAGATAGACACTCTACTCTGCTAGCACATGCACATACAGAATAAGGTGACTTGTTTTCTTTCTTTGCAGCTGTGGGAAAAAAGACATGGAAAGGGAATGTCATTTCCCCAAGTTTATTTACTGTTAAATGGCACAATCAGGATTTGAGCCCCAATTCTTTAATGATAAGAATGGAGAAGATGAAATTAAAGCTCAGGGGATCTGCTGAAATAAGATGTGGAAATTTATAGGTTTTCATCAATATTATCAGTATTTTCCTCTGATATTAACCCCTACTCCTGTTTCTACTCAACATAGGTATGTAAAAGCAGGATCAACATCGACTTTATTCAAGGCTTTATTCTACAGTGAACCCAGGAGTATATATGGTTTACTTGCTGGGTAGGGACACAATCAAGACACTTTGTGGCTGATGAAAGCTGGAAATACCAGCAACAGCCTCTCCAACAACCTGTAATTTAACAGAAAATAAACATATAAAAGGAGAGTAATCTCAGAGAGGCTCTTGAGGCCATCTGAAAAGGGAACTGGGACAATGAGGAGACAAAGGCCATTGCTCAGCACAACGTGAAATAATGATGATGATGATGATAGCTAACTTTTATGGAACACCTGTTATTTTCCAGGCACTGTTATAAGTGCTTTTTGTGAGTTAGCTCATTAAATTTCACAACCGTCACAAGAGGTACACTCTACTATTAGCCCCATTTGCATACCAGAAGTTGGGGCTCAGTAGATTAATTAACTTGTTTAATCTACACTTAGAAAAGGATATTTTATTTGATCTGTATTTTCAACCCCATTTCAGAAAAAGTCTCATCCCCTGCTGCCTTGACAATTGGATGGGCCACCAATTCTAAAAAACATTTCTAAAGGATCTACGAGGCTGGAAATAATTGAAGCCAGACCCTGCACTCTAGTCCTTTTTCTTAGCTGCATCACATTTAACGAGCTACAGAGAGTGATTATTTTAGTCCATCTTTTCTATGCTCTAAAATGTCCTATTAAAGAAACCACCATCCATCAGTTAGTCTAACGGCATTTAATTAGTAACTCAGTTCCGTGCATGTGAAAACCCTGGAAGTGCCCACTAACCTGGGGACAATTATATATTGGATTTGAAAGCTGGTTGGGAGCAACTGAGCTAATGATCCAAGAACTAACACAGGTGAGGGTGGTTCCTTCCCACCCTCCATTCTACTTCTAAACTCAGAAACTACATGAGGATCTGCTGATGGCTAGAAAAAAATTGAAAGTGCATAGTTCAACAAGGCATAGCCATAATAAGACTCAGGGTTGCTGTTAAAATTCCTGTGTTAAAAATGAGAGTCAGGCCTCCCTGGTGGTGCAAGGGGTTAAGCACCACACTATGAAGCTATCCGCAGCTTCTGCAGCACGAATTCCATCCCCGGCCAGCCAGAGAGCTACCCACATGGAGCAGCAGACCTCTTCTGTGTGGCCCGCTGCTCCCCTCAGCAGTGTACTTTGGTCAATCTGCCTGTTCTGTTCCCCACTCTGTCTCTGGTGAATCCTCTTACCCCCACATCTCTGGCCTGTACCCCAGCTCTTGCATGCACCCAGAATACACAAGAATATGGACCAAATCTGCTACAAGCATTGGGTAAATTATACTTATTCCCACCCTATTCTATTCTCCCTTATCCTCTGACCTGCTCTGTGTCCTGGGAGGCAGGTGCTGGCAGCCTCCTTCACTCCTGGGTTTAACTAGGTGGGAGGGTTCCATGGAAGAAAGCAGGAAAGAAGAGAGGTTGAGTATCATTCACACCACAGCTCTCCAGTAGCTTCAAAACTTCACTACTAGAGCCCACCAGCTACTCCTCCTCTCTCTTTCCAGTTCTAACTGGGTTCTAGAAATACTATCTCTTCCCCTCATCCCACCAGACATCAGGGTATTTAATGGTTTCCTTAAGCTGCTTCTCTGAGTCCCTTTTGATCACTTTCTGATTCCCATTATCGTACCCACACCTACAGGTTGTCATTAAGTTCTCTTCATTTGAACCATCTGGGAAGAACTGTTTCCTGCCAACATCTGAGCACAGCAATCCATTTATCAACCACATAATCTCAATCCTTTACTGTTCTTTAATCTCTGCTCAGACAACTTCAAAAAAGGAGATCATATTTACTTTGCAATGTTCTTAGAGATAACGCACGTTGTATGTTCTTTGAGATAATGTAAAATTAAGCCCTTGGCTCCTATCAGGCACTTGATATAGGGCAACAGATGTTCTAAAAATGCAAACTATAGCATTTCATTAAATGACTTATACTGTTTATTATATTTAAATTTTCATTACCCGATGATACTTATGATTATACATACTCTTTCGTTATCTTTCTGTTTATTTCCCAGAACTGTGAGCACAATCTACTCATATGTATTAGGTCAGCAGAGATGAAAAGGGAATATGTGAAATTAAACTCAACAAAAAATTTATGAGCATGTACCCTATGGCACGAATTCTATTTAGCACAAGGGACACTAACAATGTGAATGAAGTAGGTCTTTATCCTCAGAGTAATCTAAAGCTACTTAAAAAAAAATTTGCAGTGAAGTAAACTACAATTTTGGTTTAGTTTTTTCCTATTTGTATAACTTTTAAAATTACACACAATGACATGTGCTAATCTTAAGTGATATTTGCTGTCATCATATGTTACCCAAGTCTCTATCATGATTATCAGCCCAACAAGTAATCTCAGGTTCATTCCCAGGCAATCTCTTCCCTCATCCAAATCTCACTGGGTTCTAGAAATACTGCAAATACAGAATTTCCACAGTTCTGATTTTTTTCACAATACCCCTGCAAATAAAATACCATTATTCTCTAGTTTGTTAAAATTTCCTCCCTACCCTTGACTTTCAGCAGTTTGATTATTCTATGCTTTTGTTTTTGCTATTGTATTATTGCCTACAGGTCCCCAACGTCCTGTTAATTTGTTTTCTCCAATCTTATTTTCTCTGTTTTCAGATTAGTCTTCTATTTAACTATCTCTAAATTCACTGATGACATCCCATATCATCTCTAGTCTGCTGATAAGCCTATCTAGGGACTTTTAATTCTGGTAATAATTTTTCCAATTCTAGAATTACCCATTATTTCTATTTCTCTACTGAGATTGACTATTTCCAATTATTACTTTGTTTTCCTTGACTTCATTGGGTATAATTTTTACAGTAACTTTAAAATCTTTGTCCAGGGGCCTCCCCAGTGACGCAGCGGTTGAGTGCTGGGCTGCGAAGCTACCTGCAGCCTCTGCAGCACCAGTTCGATCCCCAGCCGCCGGTGAGGGTCCACAAGGTATGCAGATCTCTCCTGACACCTGCTGCTTCCCTCAGCAATGTACTTCTGTCAGTCTGCCTGCTCTGCTCTCCCCTCTGGCTCTGGTGGATTCTCTCACCCGCCTGCACTTCTGACTGTACCCAGTGCTTGTATAAATAAATAAATATAGCTTTAAAATAAATAAATAAATAAAAATAAATAAAATCTTTGTCCATTCCAAAACCTGCATTATCTCATGATTGATCTCAGTTAAATTCTTTTTCTTTTTAGACTGTTTTCTATATATCAAATAATTTTATTTATAGCCCAGATATTGTAAATGCTATGTCACAAAGACTCTGGATCCTGTCATGTTCCTCAAACGAGTATTGATGTTTTAGTTTTTATAGGCAATTAACTTGTATAATTGTTCCTACACACAAATGCTCTCTTGAGTAGCAACTCTATTTAAGTCTTTTATTACTAGGTGTGAAGATTTGAGTTATCTCTGCTTTTGCATGGATCAGAAGGTCAGCCGGAGATCTGAACAGTATTGAACATAGAATTTAAGGCTCCCCTTCTCTGGTCCTTTCCATCCCATAACACCCCCTCTCCTTTTCATGCCTAGTGTCCCACAAATTTAGACTCTGTTCTGCAAGCTAGAAAGGTTTCTGATTTTGAGTTTTGACTCCCCTGTATAGTGCTGACATCTATCTGTCATCAGACTAAAAACCAGAAAGACAGGAAATTCATCCAGTTCTGATTCCTTATTAAAAGTTTAAGAGTCTTCAAGACATAGTCATCTTGTGTCTTAAGTTGAGAAGAAATCTGAGCAATAAAATGCAAGCCTGAAATTTGCTTATATAATCGATATGTTTTGTTATAAGAGGTGAACAGGAATACATAGGAGGGTAATAAAAATAACATAAATTAGTGAGTCCAAAAGGGCCTTTGATAAGAAGCATTACATTAGCTGGAATTACAGATAGGTAGGAATTAGCTAAATCTAGGAAAACCTGGAATTAAAAA
The DNA here is from genome assembly GCF_964194135.1 of Talpa europaea. NCBI lineage: Eukaryota > Metazoa > Chordata > Mammalia > Eulipotyphla > Talpidae > Talpa > Talpa europaea. The sequence goes on from NC_140075.1 coordinate 106,678,248, forward strand.
AGAATATTTCAGATTATAAAAAAGATACTAAAAAGCCTTTGTGCAGGTCGTGGTGGTATGGGAGTTAGCCCTAAATCTTTATAACAGATTAGTAGCTTACTGGAATATAAAGTTAGAGGCTTGGAGTGAAATTCAGCTATCTTGGATTTAAGAGACATCTGTAAGTTTTTAAACCTCTTCTTACCTACAAAAAAAGTATAATGCAATGGTAATTTTATGAATACCTTAGTCTCAGATATGTGCTAATGAAAATATATAGTTTGATAAGCAAATTAGACTTTTGTGTGTTATTAAAAAATAACATTTCTTACAGTTTCTGCATAAACATTTTTCTTGAAAGTTGTAAAAATTCAAGGTCCTCAAATGAACTTATTTACATTTTTATACTTTTAAGGTAGATATAGACATCAAGGTTAATGTTACTAAAGCTGCCGATAGAAGTTACCCAGAGTTCAGGGAAGGAAAGTGCTGTCATTTTCTGACTAGACCCTCAAGAAAGAGTCTCAGCTCTGTTGTGATATCAACAGCAATGGTATAAAGTCAGTCATATGTGAATATTTATTATGTGATGATTTATTTTTAATTCGGTGCTTTCAGGTTTTCTTTGCACTTTATAATTATTAATAACAAATTCTTTGCATCTTAGGCCTGATTCTGGCTCCACTATAAAATGAGTTTATCAACATTCTCTTCTCCATCTCCTTCAAATGTTAATATCTAAGAAGCACACTGGTTAAAACTATTTTCACATGCCAAAACTATTTCTCTACAAGTTAACAGCCCTAGACAATGTGAACTCTCAAATAAGAAAAGCAAAGCTACATAGACTGTACTCAAATGAGAGTGAGCAGTGTTAGCTACTACTGTGTTGTCTTGCAGTAAACATAGAGAAAGAATGACCTTCAACAAAATAGATCTTTACTACTGTAAAAAAAAATTATGCTGACTAATATCTCCCTGAGTAATAGAAACCAACATCTTCCAGAACTGAAAAGGAATAAAGTGTTATACACACTCAACTGGAAGAAAATACCAATGCCTTCTGGCATACTTCATCATCTCTTTCTATTTGCTAATATAAATCTACTGTATGCATATTTGGGGTATAGGACCAGTCCAACACTAATGCTCGTTAATGACATTAAGAAACCTCTGCAGGCTATATGAAAAAGGTACACTAGGTTGTCTATATTTTTTGCAGGATGAATGGACAGACTAAGAATGAACCCCAGTAGAGGAAAGACCAAATATTTCAGGCAAGGGGAGAAGCAAAATTGAGGACAGAGTGTCATAAAGCACAGTCTCTATAGCCCGATCCTGCCAATCCTCTAAAGAGAAGGTTGTAAGCAATATAACCTGGAAGATTATATTGCAAAATGTTGGAGATAAGACAGCCAACATGTTGCAAGCACATTAGGACGCCAGGATGGAGTGCAGCCTTGGAGGAGAGAGACGCTACCACACAGTCTACCAGATGCTCCACAATTCTACCATGTTATTGGGCTGTACTTCAGAACCAGCACTGGGAGCCACCAACTGAGACAGGGAAGGGCCTCCCACAGACCAGAAGGAAATCAAAGGCTCAGACAAAAGAGCAAGCTGAAGATCGAAGACCATCAAGCCAATGCTAAGCAGGCTTCTTTATGAGCACACAAATAATATGCCCTGATACTTTCCAGAAATAAAGGGGAACTTTCACAAGGAGTTGAAAACCTCACCAAAATAGATGTTGATGACACTGAGCAAACCTCTATCAGACACTGGGCAAGTTACCTTTCTTCTATCCACTCATTCCCCACCCCAGTTCTATAAGGTGGATCTGATGAGCACTGCCATGCCACATGGACACACACTCAGACATGGCAACTATACCCCCACTACTACTTTCAGGCTTTTGTGAGCTGAACAGAGATTGAATAAACTTTTAATCAACAAGTATGGTGAAAGCTGTGACTTCAATATACTAGAAGACTTCGTGAGTCTGTTAACTTGGCATTTCCCTAATGTCCACCCATACATAAACTAGATGAACCCTACTGTCCAGAAGCTGTGCTTTCTGTGGCAACCATTCTATCTGGCAGGAGCCTTCACAGGTTTCCTTCATGTCCTGCCTACTTCCCTAAATCACACAGAGTGTTATAAGTCAATGTTACCTCAATTTAGAAAAGTGAAAACACACATACACACTCACATACTTAAAATCAAGACTATGGAGTAAATAATTGATATGCTTATTGGTGGTTCTTAAAAGAAAATTGTTATGTACAATTGTGCAAATGTTTTCTTTCTCTAAATTCCTAGCTTACTTGAATAGAGTGAAACAAAACAGTCATGGAATGAACGCACATCAGTGAAACAATTGTCCTGGGCCAATCTACACAGAAATCACTACAGGAAACCAGTATAGAAATACACATAGAACAAAAACACCAGTATCGGTCTGGTGTCAATCCACCTCTAATATGAAAATCACATACATTCTATAAATGTGATGAGAAAATTTAGTTACGAAACAGCATGTTCCACTGAACCCATCATCAAAATCAAGTTTTCTTGGTTCTCATAATATCCTTAGAGATGTTCTAAGTCTTTCTGATGTGTTTTATTTTGTTCCATTTCATTTTTATTTTTGCCTTTGCTTCATTGCTACCTTTTGTTGAGTGTTTGAAGTTATTTGTGAACTACATTTTTTAAAGTAAGAGTTTTCTTGGAGCATTAAGATTTGGGTTGGCATCTCACCACTACCACAGACACGTGAAAAACAAGGGATGCCAAATTAATCCCCAAGGTTGCAGACACATTTGATCTGTAGCCCTATCGTATAGCTAATTCTTCACAGTAATGAAGGTTCATTATCCCCATCAATTCAGTAGATTATATCTTTGCATACTAGTATATTAGCAAGATAGACATGAAGAAATCAAGTGCTAATCACAGCTACAAGTTTGGTGGATAAATTCCTTGACTGTTTCCTTTTTTTTTAAAGATGTATTTATTAATGCATACAAGAACTGGGGTATAGGCCAGAGGTGTGGAGGGTGAGAGGATTCACTAGAGACAGAGTGGGGAACAGAACAGGCAGACTGACTGAAATACACTGCTGAGGGGAGCAGCAGGTGAGTCAGGGGAGGCCTGCTGCACCATGTGGGTAACTCCTTGGCCAGGGATTGAATTCATTATGCAGTGACTGCAGAGAGCTTCATAGGTTGCGTTTTAACGCCCTGCAACACCAGGGATACCCCCTTGACTGTTTCCTAATGGAAGAGTTTCTTCCTGGGACATGGATACTCTACTGGAACAGAGCCTTTAGCAATGAGGTAGTGAGTACAATTTCACAAACCAAATATGTCTCTCAAAGTTATGATGAAATGCGCTAATTCTATTTATATCTCCTGATTACTAGATTTATATATTCTAGATACTAAGCACAGTAAATTTATTGGTCATGATTTTGACTCAGGTACTGAACTTTGGATGTTAGCATCCCCCAAACCACAAGGTATTACCCTTGACCTGGAATAACAGTCAAGCCTTTCACAAGTAATCCATCATCATTCTTTTACGTCAGTGCAGGGGAATGGAGTAAACAATAACTAATACCTCCTTCTTCTTTGCCATCAACTGGGTTTTTTGATTGAAGCAAATGTTGTCATTAGATCATATTCTCTATAACCTCAGAAATGACACGGAAGAACAGGGGGTAGTGAAGGCAAACACAAATCCAGAAGATGTACTCTCTGGTAAGGAAGAATTCTGCCATTGCCAACAAATATAGAAAAATATATTGACTGACCAGTGTCTCTAGAGACTCTGGTATGGGCACTGAGCTGTACATCTGATGCACAGGACTCCAAACCTCTACATCAGCAGGAAGCCCCAAAGCAGGACATGAACTAGCTGCAGCATCACTTGCAACATGAACTGATAATGCTCTGTCAGGTTGAGCCTACATATGTCTGTGCGAGTCCACAGATTGGTGGCTGCAACAGCAGCAGCCAGAATAAAACAAACATGAGGCCTAGGTGATCTCGGGTTGCCTGTTACATAGCAATGTTCTCTTTAAAAATGTATTTTATTGAGTTAATATTGGTTTACATTGTTGTTTGTATTATAGAAGTGTAGGATCCCCCTCTTCAGGCACTGTTGCCACAGTGCACCCATCGCTAAAGAACCCACAGTTCACCAGCATAGACCAGGGGCTGCCTCCTTTCTTTGTTCTTGTTCCTCCTCTTCTGCCTCCTCCTCCTCCACTGATTGCCTCCACTCCAGAGTCTGCTTCCAAGGGTTAGGTTTTCAGTTTGGCTTTCTCTGACCCTTTTTTTTTCTTTTTAAACAGTATTTAAATCTTTAAGATCACAGTTACCTATTACACAATTATAGAACTTGTGAACATAGTCATCTGAGAGTGACAGCAAATATACACACAGTACTGGCAATTTGGCAGACACCCTTCTTGGGACTTTATACAGAGAAAGTTATTTGTCTTCACCAACAACCTCGAAGGGAAGATGATCATGCAGATCAGAAATTGAGGCACAGAGTAGTTGAATGAACACTTACAGGAGAACACTTATAAGGACAACACTTATAAGAGAAAGAGGTAGGACTTGAACCAAGATGATCACACTGCATAAAAGGTAAGTAGTTCTGCAATATCCTTAAAAGAGAAAGGAGAACTATGTAGGCAAGTAGTAGAGGCCAGGCCTTTATCTGAGGTCTCATGGGGCTGAATCACTTGGAAATGACCATGGTACTTGGTCTATGTTATACGTAGCCCTTGAATCACTGTGTTAGGGGACCTGTCAAAGCACCAGAAATGCCTTCCAAAGAAGATGAAAGTCTCAAAAATTAGAGCTCACAATGCTTTGAAAAGGGGTTGTTAAACATTTGGGCAATGGTTTCCTTTGCCATATGTCAAAGGAGTAAGACTTCAACATATTACAAAGAAAAATAAGTTAATGTGCTTTTTAAAAAAAGGAACAAATTTGTGGTACAATAATTGTGTCTTCCATGCACTAAACAATAAGATCTTGTCTTGCTGGAGTAACTGCTACAATATAAAAAAAAAATCAACAATGTAAAATATATATGGTTTCTCTTGCTAACAAAATCAGAGATGCTCTAAAATTACTGTTTGTGGCATCTGAGAAGTACCTGGGAAAAATTACATCTTCATTTTCACTAGCTTGTATAAGATGTCATTTTCCATTCCAATTCAAACCCTCTGAAACTTCTGCTATATACTTTGAGATTCATGGAACCCCTGGAAAGGTAGAGGAAAATGCAAATAACCAGTAGCAGAACAAAGGGAAGAGATTTCACTTCTTAAAACCCACCCACATGTTTCTATTTTGTTTCACTCACCTCTGGGATCCCCCAGCTGGGTGACCAGTTCTACACTCTTGCAGAGTGTTAACAGTTCTAACACAGACTGACATGTGAGTGTGTAGGCATGCATCAGGGTAGAGACTAAAGATATAATAAAAATGGATTAAGTGTTAGGTGGGACTTTGACATTTAGTAATTCTTTTAACAAATCATGAAACTCAAAAGATTCTACATGTCCTATTTTATAAATAATGCTGGTCCTCAAGTACTCCCTAAATTAATTTAGCAGAAAAACTGATAAGGCATTTGTTCAAATGAATTTTTATTTCTTCTAGCCTTTAAATTCTCCATGCAACTTAGAGTGCAATAAGAGGAGTTTTAAAAAGGACATTAAAATATATTTCTTCAAGAACAATAAAGGTAGCAGAAAGGGCAGGAATGTTCGCAACTGAGATACTGTTAAATTAGTGCATTCCTTCTGTATTTTTGAATTGCTAAAAGAGACACACTCATATTCACCCATAAATACAGAAACAAGATCCAAAGACAAAAATGAAATAATTTTGTATTAGTTGCCATTTGAGGAATATCAAGTCTTACTCTCTTAGTGGGAGCAATTGAAAGAGGAGCTGACATAGAATAGAGTGGGAGACAGAAATCTAAGTCGTGAATGCTAAGCAGCTCATCTAAACAACCAGTAAATCTATGAAGGTTGCACAATACACTGATTTTATATTTGGTGTTTGAAGCGTTGACACTGCTCGAAATTAATAATGATCATAATAACTAGAAAGTAATAGATTAATTATCATTGTAATGACTAGTGTAGAATTAAGTTATAAAATGACATTACTTTAATAAATCAAAGAGAAATGAGCAGTCTAAAAGGGTATTATGAAATTGTGTTTTCATTAAGTTGCCAGAGGATCCAGCCTTCCAAATAAGAGATTATCACAGGATGATTACCCAAGTTCATTCCTATATAGAGGAGGTCGTAGGAAGTTTCTGTGACATATAACCTTCTAAGAAAAGCAGTTAATTCCCCCAATAGACCTTATATTAAAGAGTACGGCCTGACAAAATAGTACGCCCTACCAACAAGATCCAAAGCAAAACAACTAAATAATTCATAGGGATTCAAAACTACCAAAAAGTTGCCAGAGTGATTTTTTTTATTGAAGTAGATTATCTGGTTAAGTGCTGGGGCTATAGTGTTCAGCAAAACAGATACCAGTGCATACCTCTGGGCGTTAAGGTAGAGGGCCAATAATCACTGTAAATTGTGAAGCATGTTATGACGGCAAAGAACAATTAGCTGAGGAAGCACAAAGAGAGACACTTAACTTAGTGTGCAGGAGATGTGAAGGATAGGAGAGAACTGGTAAAACAAAAAGCAGGGTGGATGTAGAAAGAGTTTTCCAGGCAGAGGCAATCTACTTGTGAGGATATGTGGGAAGGACATGATGTTCTGAAGAAAGGGAATGAGGTCAGGACTGGCTGGAGTGTAGAAGGAAGGCCAGAAAACTAAACAAGCTACAAATATACACAGAGGACACACTATAGGCTGCCTTGTAGGTCACAGCTATACACTGGAATGTGTCCCCCAAAAAGACACAGAAGCTCTAATTCTTTGTACCTATGAATGTGACCTTATTTTAAAGTAGGATTTTGCAACTGCAATCTATTTAAGATGAAATCGCACGGAATTATGTTTAACCTAATTTAATGGCTTTTCTTATAAGAAGAGGCCATGCCAAGTGAAGGCCCTGAGATGCACTCAGGGAAGACTCATGGGAAGACAGAGACACAGGAACTGCAGGTACGAGCCACACCCCAAGGACAGGCTAAGGCTACCAGAAGCTGGAGGACAGGATCCCCACTGAGATCAATTCAGATGAGGAAGAGCCTAGGTCACACCTGGCCTTCCGGCCTCCAGAACTGTGATGAACACATTTATTTTGCTTTGAGCCATCCAAGACTGTGTTCATTCATTCTAGCGACACTAGGAAACTAATGCCTTAGGAGTCCTGACGCTTCCTCAGATCAGAAGAATGCCACTGAAGATGTTTGATTAAGAGAGTTCATTAAGAGAGCAATATTATCAGATCTGCAGTTGAAAAGGATGATGCTGACTGTATTGGAAAATATACATTGGCAGATGCGCAAGCCCAGCTGACAAGAAATCGGAGGCGTAGCAGTGAAACTGGAAGTTATGCAGTGAGGAATGAAACCCAATTATCTCCAAATAGGGTTGTTCTAGTGAAAACGCTATGGCCTCCAATGCTGGACAGCAAGACCTCAGCCTAAATGAAGCACTCTCAATGGGAAGACAGAGGCCCTAGAACATGCCGCTATGCTAACCCAGACATTGGATCTGCATAGGCAGGTCCCTCAAGCTGCTGACCATGGAGGAAAACACATTTCTTCTAATGCAACTTTGCATAAAGAAAGTTGTGGGAACCATGAGATACCATCTTACACCAGTGAGAATGGCACATTTTAAAAAAACTAGCAACAACAAATGTTGGCGAGGGTGTGGAGAAAAAGGAGCTCTCCTGCATTGTTGGTGGGAGTGCAAACTGGTCCAACCACTATGGAAAGCTGTGTGGAGATTTCTGGACCTACTAAACACAGAGCTTCCATATGATCCAGCAATTCCACTCCTAGGTATTTACCCAAAGGACACAGAAACATCAATTCCAAAGAACACCTGCACCCCTATGCTTATATCAGCACTATTTACAATAGCTAAGCTTTGGAAACAGCCCAAATGCCCAAAAATAGATGACTGGATCAAGAAGATGTGGTACATATATACCATGGAATATTACTCAGCATTCAAAAAAGATAAACACATGCAATTTGCAGCAACATGGATGGCGCTGGAAGGGATCATGCTCAGCGAAATAAGCCAAAAAGAAAAGGAAAAATACCGGATGGTCTCACTCATAGCAGGAATCTAGAAAACTTAAATAAGGGACCAGGAAAATGAATAACTATAAGAAAGTGAAAATCAAAATCAACAAAAACTATGAACCAGAGACACTTTTTGGGGGGTGGGGGGTGGGAGGGGAGGGATTGGGGTCAGAATGGGGGGGTTGCAATTGTATGGGGAATATAAAAATAAAATTTATTATTAAAAAAAAAAAAAAAGAAAGTTGTAGGAGTAAATTCTAGCTTCCACCCTGGTGTGACAGTAGTGTAATATAAGAGTTTTCCAAATCCAAAAGGGAATTCAAAAGATGCTGAGTGGCTTCATATTATGAATACTCTCAATGCTCAATAAATGGAATCATCAAGTAACTAGTTCTTACACCAGGAAGCTAGGATTCATATTTAACTTCTCCTTTACCGCCATATCCAATTAATCTTCAGATTATATTGATTTTTACCAGTTTAATGCCTTTAAGCAGATTGTGGAGGGTCCTCCACACCCTCCGTCCCCTTATCCCAGTACCAATATAACTGGGTATTATTCCCAGTTGCTTCCTTCTAAGACGGTCGTCATATAATTCTGACAGTCTGTGAGGTATCGAAAATCCTTTAACTAATTTCCTTTGCTTAAACTATTTAGAGAGGATCCTGTCATGTGTAATCAACAGTTCTGACTTCTATACCAGGAGAACAAACTAGAAAAAGATCAAGTTGTGGGGCCTCCCCGGTGGTGCAGTAGTTGAGCACTGGCTTGCAAAGCTGGCCACAGCCTCTGCAGTGCCGGTTCGATGCCTGGCCGCCAGGCGAGGGTCCCACATGGTGCGCAGACCTCTCCTGCCACCCGCTGCTCCCCTCAGCAGTGTACTTTGTCAGTCTGCCTGTTCTGCTCTCTGCTCTGGCTCTGGTGAATTCTCTCACCTTCCCCCACTTCTGACTGTACCCAGTGCTTGTATAAATAAAAAACTAAATCTTTAAAAAAAAAAAAGATCAAGTTGTATCGAAAGGGAGGGCTAGATAAAAAGTTTTCACAGCAGGGAAGTCCACAAATGAAGAGAACTGTACATACCAGATGTGGAAGAGTGCATTTTAGTGCAATCACAACAGCAGCGTTGAGCTCATTTTCTTATCCAAATTGTTCTTTGGTGATAGGCTTATCACCCAACAATTGCTTGAAATGTGTAGCATTTTGTATGCTTCTTTATGTGTATCAAGAAAACAAGCTGAAATTTTGTAGTTTATAGGTATGAAGACAAAAATAATTACTTTAGGGCCTCCCCTGGTGGCGCAGTGGTTGAGCACTGGGCTGCGAAGCTGCCCACAGCCTCTGCAGCGCTGGTTCGATCCCCTGGCAGCCAGCGAGGGTCCCACTTGGTGTGCAGACCTCTCCTGCCGCGCCCGCTGCTCCCCTCAGCAGTGTACTTTGGTCCTTCTGCCTGTTTTGTTCCCCGCTCTGGCTCTGGTGAATTCTCTCACCCTCCCACACTTGTATAAATAAATAAATCTATCTTTAAAAAAATAATTAATTCATCAGATTTCTCATGGGAAGGGATCTGTCATTGTTTTATAAAGCCATTTTTCTAGGCAAAGCATTAGGATAGAAAGTGAAAACCTGAGGATGTTAGTTAATAGAAAGAAAGGACTGCCAGCCTAGTCTGCAGCCAGAATTAGCAGGAATTGACCGTGTACTTATTAGACAGCAGAAGAGAGAGCGAAGGTTAAGAAAAGGGCAGAAAGGATAAAAGAAAGGTGATAGAAGACAGAGAAGCAACTTTTGGGGAGACTGGAGTCTACATGGGTAGATAAAACTAGAGCTATTTTTAAAAGACTGATGTCTAACATGATGCCAACTTTTAACTAGCTTACTTGGTTGCGCTACAATTTTGTCAGTATCTCCAATTCTAATAGTCTATTTTACACACATAATCTTGAGTGAGATTTGATTTGAAAGCAACCGAATGTCCTGCCTGACTCAGCATGGTAGAGAACACGTACAGCACCTACACAATGATCAATATAAATAATTAGCTGTTAGAAAAGGGTCAGAGGAAAAGTCCTTCCTGATTTGGCCCCTGTCTACTTCTCCGAAGTCCCTCTCCTTGTCCTTCACAAGTTCCCAGCTATACTGGCCTGTTCTCTGCTTTCTGAATACCCTCAGCCATTCCCTACCTGAGAACTGCTGTATTTTCCCACCATCTACCAGAAACATCCTTTTTTCCATGCTCCTACTGGATATTAGTCCTCAGGTTAGTGTTTCAATGTTTAACACTACGAAAAAGCTTTTAAATTGATTTTCTATAATATTCTCATGCCGAACAATCTACACTTTGCTTCCAAGGACTTAGAGGGTCATTTATGAGGTTTAATGGACACAGTTCTAGGAGGTTCCTACTACAGGATAGCTGCTAAAGTTTTGTTAATTACAATTAACATCATCGACATCAAAACGGATCTGTTTCTGCTTGTTGATTTCATCTCTTAAGGAGAAACAACCCAGTAGCATGCAGATATACTCAAAATGTCGCCTCATTTAATGAACAGATCTCCTCTACCTCTAACAAAACTCTGTGTTCAAAAACAGGGTAAGAGTGGCACCGTGTTAAAAGGATTTGAGCATTAGAAGCCTGCTTTTATTCAAACACAGAATCAAATGTATCCAAGACTGGTCAAGTCTAATTCACCATAGTGTTTGTTCAAGTCTTTGATAACAGCAATTTGGAAACATAATTCCTGCATTTTAGAAATGGGGCCCAGAATTTCTGGGGAACTTAGAAGAATTTATATTTGAGTGCTACTTACCAAACTTAGCAAGTAAGCAAGAAAAGAGCATGCTCTCCTTGATGGGGACATTACCTAACAAAGTACAATGTTAACAATAAACTTTCAGGGTCTCCCTGGTGGCCTAAATGTTCAGTCTCAGCGCTATCACCATTATGGCCTGAGTTGGATCCCCAGGCAGGGAGCTAACCCATATGGCACAGCAGACTTCTCTCTTTCTCACTGCAAACCCTTAGCAGTGTATTTTAGTGAATCTGCCTGGTCTGTTCCCCATTTTGTCTCTGGTGAATCCTCTTATATGCCAGTTCTACACTAAAATAAAATTAAAGAAAAAAAATAAACTTTCAGACTTTTTGTATTCATTCCCGAAATATTAACATGGCCTTAAAGAGGGAGCTCCACTGCCAATTATTTTTTAACCACTGATAACTACTGAATATAAATAAAAAACATTCATATCATGGCATATTCATATTGTTTCACAAGATATAAGGAAAAAGAACCATCATTCTATTTTGCTATGGGCTGTTTTATAAATACTGGTTAACTATCAATATGCAACTGTTGTCCCCATTTATATAAGATTGTATGAGGCAATGTAAGGTTGTAAATCTCTCTCTACCCATCTATTAGTTCTTCAGATATACTTCTAAAATCATCTCTTCTCTAAGACACAAAAAAAGGAAGATGTCTTGACAGGTGGTAGGGCTCCGTCCCTTGGGGAAGCTCAAAAGAAAACAAAAGATTTTTCTGATGGCTCACTCTTTCAGTCAGTCTCATAGAAGAAACATTCTTCATCAGCCTGTCAATTGGGAAGATTCTGAACAGAAGGCACAGAAAAGGGGTGTGGAGGGAGGAAACATATTCCAGATCGCCCACTTAGCAGCTCAAGGAATCATCACACATGCTGCCTAGACACTAAGAAACAGATAATAGAACATGTACTTCTTTGAACATTGTAAGACATAGGCATGACTGTGGGATACTGTTGTAGGTAAGGACGCTTTTATATAGGAAATACTTATCAGCATTTATCCTATACACTCAAAACTCAGCTTCCTCACAACCCTGGGAAATGCCTTCATTTACATTAGAAGGGAAGAAAGAAACCCTTGGGTGGATCTCCTGGCCCCATTTCAGCCCAATACAGCCTCCTGCACTGACCCTCTGATATTCAGAGACACACAGCAATGACCTTCCTGAAGCAGAGACATGTTCTCTCTAAAGCATTCAGCAGTGAAACTATGACTGATCCAGGGGACAGAGCCAGAGACTCTGGGATGCGACTGCAGCTGCAGAAGCCACCCTTGTTTGCCACAAAGCACCATCATTACACAGTTGTGAGCTACAGGCCTGGCAAGATTAAGAGTTGGCTTATTTGGAAAAATCTCTGCATCAGGCAGTGCTATAAAAAAAAAAATTCATGTCTGCAAGGAAAATTTCAGGTCTGTGTAGCTTTTGAGCATGATAGAGACAGAAATTTCAATTTTCTTTGTTGGCATAGAACCCCTTGGTCAAAGAATACTAATTTCTCAAAATATTTTTAAATTATTAGTGTATCAATTATAAGAGTATGTGCATACATGAACACACACAACTATTTTAAAATGTACAATACAGTGGCACTAATAACATCTGTAATGTCATTAACACTTATGACTCGTGATGCAATCATCATCACTATTCCCAAAACTTTCCCATCACCCCCAAACAGATACTCAGTATCCAATAACTGCCCATTTTCCCAAAAAGTCTAATCTACTTTTTGTCCCTATGAATTTGCCTACTCTAGATATTTCATATAAGTGGAATCATACAGTATTTACCCTTGTTCACTTAGCACAGTGTTTTCAAGGCTCATCCATGTGGTAGCAAATCTTCTTTTCATGGTTGAATAGTATTCCTTTCTGTGTATTTCCCATATCTTGTTTATCAGTTAGTCTGTTGATAGACCAATGAGTTGATACTACCTTTTGGTTATTACAAATAATGATGCACTGTCAGCAGAAAAGTAGCAATTGAGTCCCTGTTTTCAGTTCTTCTGGGTGTATGCCTAGGAGTGGAATAGCTAAGTCAAAAGGTAATTCCAGGCTTAACATCTTGGGGAACTGTTAATCTGTTTTGCACAGTAGCTGCATTATGTCTCATTCTGTTTGCTCTTTGGTTGCTCCCCTACCCTCTAATGCCCTGGAAGCTGAAATTGCAAAACACAGAAAGCCAGAGTGACTCTGATGGAAGCTTCTTGAATTATACTCTGAGGACAAATGTGGAAAGCATTGGTTTCTTCAAATATCTTAAAAAGCCCTCCAAATGACTCTTTCAATATATAATGGAAAAGAGAACACAGAGGTTGAACAAATAATGAAGTTCCATTGTTTTACATCATAGCTAGTGTTTTGACAGTACAGTGTTTCCTCCCTCGAGTGTAGACACTATAGCACTCCTACCACCAAAGTACCCACAGTTCTCCACCATAGTCCATTGTGGTTTTTCTCCCTCCCCCACCTTCATCCCCCACCACCGGCTGCCTCAGTTCTATGGACAGCTTTCAAGGTTTGGCTTTAATGCTTGTCTTTGCTTGACCCTTTATTCATTTTTTCTATTTTCCACATATAAGCATCACCACCCAATATTTATCCTTCTCCTTCTGGTTTATATCATTTAGCATAATCCTGTCCAGCTCCATCCCTCACTTAATATACTTGTTCCAGTGATCCTCTCATTACATCACTCTTTCACTGGACTAAACCTTCAGTGCAGCTTTCTGCCAAAAGCATATAAAATTTGCCACTTCTTTTGTCCAAGGACCCTGGCCAGTTCCAACCTGCCCACTAGGTTAGTGTCTCCAGCACTTCTGTGCATCCTCCACCCTTCCTTTTCCCTGTCAATCCATGTTTCTGGTATCTCTAGATGCTTCCTTGCCAAAATGACATCAAGTAAAGGCAGCTATGAGATGTACAACAGAGTGACAGAGACCAGGAGTCAGACAATCCAATGTGCAGTTAAGGTTGTGCCCCACACTGGCTGTGTGACTGTGGACAAACCACTTAATCTCTCTGGGCCCCAGCCTGGGAATATGGAAAATGAAAGGGTTGAAATAAATGAACTCCAAAATCTCTCCTGTTCTAAAACTTCAAAGTGAAAAGCAAAAGCTTAAAACTGGTTTGACCACCATTTATTTTCACAGTGGGAGCCTTTATAAAGTTTGCCTTTTGCTTTAAATTTCTTACATTTGTCTGATTTTCTTTTCCTTCTGGATAACTCTATTCTCCTCCCAAAGGTTATTCTCTATTTCTATGATAATGTCCTAAAATGATGTGCTTTCTGAAATAACCTAAATTTCTTTCCAAAACAAGCTGTAATACTCCATTTTTAGGGGATTTTCTTACTTTGCTTTTTTCTCTCTGGAAATAAACATGATAAAAAAATTTGAATATCAGTTAAGGGTCAGTCTTCCCATTATAACCACTCTGCAGAAAGTCAAAGAGAAAATAACTCCAAAACTTAAATGAATAGACATGACTGGGTGTCTTCGTGGACTAACTGCCTGAGAAAGTTTTCCTGATTAGTGAACCCCACTGTGATTCTGCACTTCTTCATCCACTTACTACATTTCAAGCAGTATCAAACAATCTAGCATTTGTATTTCCCTCCAGTTCATTCATACATTTGTGTATATGTATGTATATATATATAAACATATATATATAATATGATGGTATATTTATGTTACACATGTACACACACACACACACTGCTTCTTCAAAACCATTGTAGAATAAGTCAGATAATAGATAAGTGAATTAAAATTATCTGGCCAATGAGATAATGATTTTAGTGTTCATAGCATAAAAAGTATATATTCCAAAATAATGTAGATCTAAATGTTCTCCTCTGTCAAGGTGTTAGGTGGGGAGAGGTGGGTGGAGGGAGGAGGTGGCATAATTCTAAGGTTTTCCAGTGCTAATGACTCAGCTCTGGTGCTCAAAGAGCAAAGCCCGCCCCCGCAGCTGCCTCTACAAGGCACTCTCTCCTGAAAATACATGTGCAGAAGAAGGTGGGTGTTCAGTTCAACAGCTCTGAGGTTCAGTACAGTCAATTCCTACAACCGAGTTTGTGAAGAGGGCCAGAGAAGAGGAAACAGGAGGCAAAGGTCTGATTCTTTCTGCTTCACAGCTCAGTGTTTTTGCTCTGTCTAATCAGCAAACTCTGACCAACAAATGCTCAATAAATGTATATTGAACACTTAATCAATACAAAGCAATATACTCTGCAAAGAAAATAACATGCACAGAGACATGGCTCTTGATTTCATGAACTAGTCTAAAGCACCTCACATGTTCAAGAAAAGACATTGTCACAGGGGTTCATGCCAAGGGCTAAACAAGGGATGCAGTGTGGATGACTGTTTAGCTCCCACACTCTCATCTCATCCACAGTCTCACTTACCCATCTCCCCAGAGATATCCACACCCTTAATGAACCCTCATAAGGACAAAAGAATGCAGATTTTGCAAAGACAGGACAAAGTGATAGAATATATGTTAGGATATAAATAAATAGGGAATCAACTAAAGGACAGAAGGGATCTTTGGAAATTTGTTTGGCTTGTAGATCACTCATGCCAGGACTGGGTGGAAGGAGGAACATCTCCCATCTCCTTCAACTCAAGCACTAGATGGCACTTGAAGGGCGATCTCCAATCCTACCCAGGGGAAAATTATGTAAAACCCAGTGACCCATGGAGTGATGCAGAGGGTCTCATGATGGGGTAGAAAATTTTAGAAACCAGTTCCAACCACTCTCCTCCAAAACCTTCCGAAGGTTCCCACTTTACCCAGAATAAAATTCCAACTCCTGCAAGGCCCTAACAGTCTGGGTCCTGCTCCCGATTCTGTCTGTGGCTGACACGCTCCTCCCTCTCCCAGCTCCAGGGACACCAATCTCCCAGCTGCTACGAAGCACCCGCTGCCTTCACATCATCGTCCATGCATGTGTTGCCCCCCCCCACCTGGAGCCTTCGCTTCAGTCACTCCTTCTCTTGCTGTCAACCGAGTTTCTGTTCCAATGCACCCTTAGACCAGAAGCTGTCCCTCTGAACACTCCTTCTGAAATGGTAACTGCCCATCACTCACCCCCACCCCTTTGCCTCTGTATTGGCTGCCTGATGCAGCTTTAATAAATGACCAGAAACTCGGTGCCTTAAAGCAATAGGTATTAATTCTCTCACTGTTGTTAAGGCCAGAAATCTGAATCAGTTTCACAGGACTGAAATCAAGGTGTGGCAAGGCCACGCTCCCTCCAGCTGCTCTAGGGAGAAGAACCGCTTCTTTTCCTTTCCCAGGTTCTGGTGGCTGCTGCCATTCCTTGACTCGGTTGCACCACCTCAATCTCTCTTTATCAAGATGTGACTTCTCCTGGTCTGACTGTGAAATGCCCCTCAACCTTTCTCCTCTAGGGACACTCATGACAGCATCTGTGCCCACACAGAAAAGCCAAGATAATCTCCCCATTTCAAGACTCTTAGCTTAATCACATCCGCAAAGATCATTTTTCCAAGTAAGATAAAATCAACCAATTCCACGAATTAGGAATAAAATCTTTGCGGCCACTTTTCCACCTAACACATTCTGTTTTATTTTTCTTTTTTTTTTTTTTTATAAATTTTATTGTTATATTCCCCATACAATTGCAGCCCCCCCATTCTGATCTCATCATCTTGCATTATGTTATTTATGCCGAGTGTCTAATTCTCTTGATATCCCTTCACATCCCCAACTTTCAAAAATAAATAATTGTTAAATGAATAAATGTAGAGACTCCCCTATGTCCAACCAGATGGACTAGGTATGGTCCAAGAAATGTCTTGAATGGCAAAGCAGACACTGTGACTGTACTAGATGGCAGTTTAAGGGCTGTCATTCTGAGCTTTTCAGAGACTCCAGATGTCTGGTGGGCTCATCATTGTACCTGAGAGATCTTTTGTCCAGGATCATGGAAGACCATGTGGTCTAAGCACAGTAGAGCAGAAGATACAAGGAAGTAGTCAACCCTGAGCATAGGACCCAAGCAAAGATCTTCCAGTCCCAGTGTATAGATCTCTCACATACATTGATCCTCAGATGAAATAATTCAGTGTTTAATTATCATCATTGTCTAGCACTTTGCCATGGGATTTAACCCCAGTCTCCCACTGTTACAACTGACTAACTAGCATGTCACTGACTGTACTGCTTTCCCTTTAGTGTATCACTTGCCACCTCCCACAGGCACTTCTTATTCCCAAGTAAACCACTAACACTCTGTTATGCCTCTCAGGTCCTGCTTTTGGGTGAATCCAAACATAAACAAGGGTAAAAGTATAGAATTATTTTGTCCCAACCTCTAAAGTTCTGGCCAGTGCCTAATGATTTAATAATGATAGCTTTCAGCAATGGACTATAGCTTCCTTCGAAGACTCTGAGTTAAATTAACAACCTATATAAACTATACAGGATGACCCTGGTTCTGAGTATACTGTGCTATTTATCTGACCAAGTCAAGTTCTCCCTAATCCTGCATTAAATTAGGTCTTCATCCAAGGCAACGCAAAGAATTGCAATATCTTTCAAATCAGGCTCACAAGAGTTAGATATTGCATTGTATTAGTACTTCAAGGTTACAAGAAATCACAAGGCCCAGGCAGGGAGGTAAAAACCAGAAACCAAAAATGTATACAAAGACAACCTGCAGCTCAAATTTAACATACGACTCCCATGTTTCTTACAGAAGCATGTTGCATGTATGCTTACAGAAGCATAATTTATGAAAAGAGGGAGCTTGTTTGGTCATGACACATTCTTATTTTATATTTGAATTGTTAGATAGCTTGCATGCCATTTTCCAGCAAGCCATTCTACATAAATCAATATTCTAGGTTTATTAGAGTAAATCATAGGCAGATTAGCTATAAAATTCTGAAAATACTCTATAGATGAGGATTATTCTACTAGTAAATACCATGTATGTTTATCAAGAGGTCTGTTATTAACCTGTTTATTAAAAGATTTGTCCAGATGAGCATTCTTTCTTCCTTGGATATCCCAGAGTAAAGGAAGAAACTGGATTATAGGCTCATTGCTAGATCTTTCCTTCCAAACAATTAAATTGCTGCTAAAATATAATATTTAATTGACAGAATGCAATGACCAATAAATGGTTAATAGACATAGTGATTTCACTTTAAAGAGACTACTCAGTCTTTAAAAGGATCTGCTCCTAATTATCCCTTCACACATGACATATCTTTTGGTAAATATTAGCTATTAGTACCATTATTGAAATATAATTTTGAAAGAAATTAATTGATTAGTAAGACCTAGGATTCCTTACCCAATCTTTTGAAAAATGTAAAAAAATAGGAGGAGACCCTGGAAACAACATCTTAATAAAAATGATGGTCAAGCCCTGGGAGATGTCATGGTAGATAATCCATTACATGGAGCTGGCTTGAGATTTAAACGACTCAAGAAGAGGTTATGAGCCCCACAGGATATTTCATCTGTTTTGTAAGTAAAAGTTCACAATTAATGGGAAGGGTAGCCTGTGTACCTAATTCCTCTTTCTTTGAGGGGAGGGAAACAGAAAAAAGGCTGAAGAAAGGAGGGCATTTTTTTTTTCTGTCTCACAGACCTTGAAATAATTTTCACTAAACTCTTCACATATTCCTCTAAGACAGTGCCCTGGCGTCCGTCATCCTCACTTCCATCACATTGCTTCAGGTAACATATTTTCAAATGTGTGCCCTGTGTTCACTGATATTTTATCTCAAGCTAAAATTACCCAGCCACAGAAGTCACTGTATCTTATTTTCTTATTCTTTCCATGGGTGATATATTCACCATACAAACAAACAAGTGCTAAAGCTTATTTATTCAATTGTTTTTCAAAGTGCTTCTTACACTTCTGTAATGTTTAAAAGGACGTTCTACTTCAACAAATAATGAAAGGTTGACCAAAAATAATTACTAAATCTGCGGTCATTTCTTTTGTCTCCATTTCTAATAATTTTGTCAAGTGGCATCTAAAGTATCTAAAAGTAGTTTTAACTGAGGTCATTTCAGGCTAAAGTGCTTACCCATCATATTAAATTTCTGTTTAAAAAAAGAAAGTGAGAGAACATGTATAATATGAGAAATTTTAAAAGCCTCCAAAATATAGCAATTAGCTCTTTATTGAGAAGAATTGTGTCAGGGAAAATTATGAACCCCAGGAAAAACCACAGTTCACATCTTTACTCATTTCCTGCTAATAATAAATTATTTTACATATTAGTTCCACATGACAAGTGATTTTATATGTTTCCTTATTCTTACCTACCTGAGCATTTCTATATATCATTTAAATACCTGTCTTCAGTATCATTTTAAGGTCTGTACAATAATCCATGCTATAGATACACTATCATTTACCCAACACCTCCCCTCTTGACAGATGTGTAGCTTATTTTCAATGCCATATTATTATGAAGAGTGCTTCAAAGAATATCATGGTGCATAAATCTTTGTCTGCATTACTGATTATTTCATTATAGTAGATTCCCAGAGAGGAATTACTAAGTAAAACAATATGCACAACTTTGAAGCTTTTGAGACATTAATACATTGCTTTTGGGTAAACTAATTTTCCATTCTTAACTGTGTGGCAAAAGATAGTCCATTGCCATAGCTTTACTGATATCAAGCAGTTAGAAAATTACTTTATGAATTTGATAGTGGATACTTTATTTTTTAATGACAAATGAAGCTAAACATTTGTGCACATTTTACTCTTCATTTATATCTTCTCTCATGATGTTTCATGTTCACTCCCATGTGTTTATTGATTATCTTTTACTTTCCCTGTCAGTCTATGTGAGTTTTATGTATGCTCATAATATTAACATTTTGTTAATAAAATGAACCATTAACCATTAAAATCACAGCTCAATATTTTTATATTTTCCCAGTCATTTTTTACACTTAAAAATTTTAATTTATGTTTCATAGTAAAATATATTTTATTTTACTTTACTAACTCTTTTCATTATATTTTCAGTGGTATTCAACATGCAAGATTAGAAAAATATACTTATATTTTCCCTCAGTTTTCTTAATAACCTAATTATTTACTTATTTTGCATATAACTCATTAAACTATCCATGGCAGACAAACTTTAAGGCAGCCCCATAGTCTCTGCCTGCAGATGAGAACACAGCCATGCCTAACCATTTGATGCTGTCTTCCAGGAAACCCCACTAAACAGCCATGCTTAGAATTCCAACATAAAGAAACTATGAAATCACAAACTTTTCTTGTTTTAAACCTCTACATTTGTGGCAATTTGTTACAAAGACACAGAAAACAACCTAGTTTTCAACACATGAACTGGGTTGTTCATGTGACAAATACCTGAAATTATGGGATTGTCTTTAAAACAGAGGAATGAATGGGCAAAAACTAGATGAATTTTGAGGACCAGAGTAGAGAAATCCTACCTGACCTTGAATAAACTGGTAGTAAAATCTGGACTTGGATTTGCTTCTTTCTTAAGACTGAATAATATTCCACCGTATAAAGAAACAACATTTTCTTTATCCATTTACCCAATCACAGATGCTGTTTTCAAACCTTTGCTGCAATGAACTCGGGAGTATAGGTATCTCTTGTAGGTATTGATTTCCTTTCTTTTAGATATGTACCCAGAAGTGGGACTGCTGACATTATGTTAAGTGAAATAAGCCAGATACAGAAAGACAAATACTGCATGAGCTCACTTATATGTGGAATTTAAAATAGCCAAACTCATAGAAAAAGAGATCTGGATGGTAGTTCCCAGGAACTGAGGAAGCAGGAAATTGGGAGACTTTGGTCAAGGGGTACAAGATTCAATTATGCAAAACGATTAAGTACTAGAAATCAACTACCACATGTGGCAATAATTAACAATAATGTATTGTTGAAATGTATTAGGAAGGTAAATCTTAATTGTCCATACCAATGACACACATAAATGGTAACTATGCACAGTGATGGATATGTTAAATAACTCAACTGTGGTTATTTCACATATATACATATTTCAAAACATCAAGCTATATACCTTAAATAAATACAATTTTTATATGTCAATTATACCACCATAATGCTTTGGGGGAGTCAATTTGGACTTGGAAGATAATACTGGTGAGGGGCTGAGAAGATCATAAACAATATGCTATTGGAAAATGCAGAAAGGTGTAGTCTTTTTGTGCAGTAATAAAGTTGAGCAGTATTATATGTGGAAGCTATGCAAAAAGCAGAACTTCCAAGTCATGGACTTAGATGTTTAAATAATGAGATTTCTACACAAAATGGGGGCTACAAAACCTAGTTGTCCTTGCTGAGGATAGTAAAAAGGGATGGGATGGGATGAGCTAGCGCGCTCTCTCTCTCTCTCTCTCTCTTTCTCTCTCTCTCTCTCTCTCTCTCACACACACACACACTCACACTCACACACACACACACACACACACACACTCACACACACCTCAAGGGAGAAATAGACAGAGAAATGATATAACAAAATATTGGAGAAATTTGTCTCTGGATGAGGAAATGTGGAGAATGTTTCCTTTGTTCTCATACGTATTTGTACTTCCTCTGACTTGGAAAAGTATTGTGTATGTAGAATTGGATAACAGAATGAATAGTAAAATGCTATGTGAATGGTAAAGTGCCATTCAGATGTGTTATTATTAATCACTGTTATAGTTTTTTCTATCCAGCTGCTTCTATGATTTCAACATAAATCATTTCAGTGGGAGGCAGATAATATGGACTTTGCAATAATCCAGGACTGGGGTGAGGGTCAAATTTTAGCTTCCCTCTTGATAGCTGTATGACCTTGGACAAACTAACCTTGGTATGTCTGAGATATTTTAGAGATAAAACGGGTACAATGGTACCCACCTCAAAAAAATTTCGTGAACATTTAATAAATTGATGAAAGTAAGGAAGCTTGCCTAGATGAAAACAATTATTCAATATACATTAGCTACACTTGTTATCACAATTCAGTACATTGAAGAAACACTTGTTATCACATTTCAGTACATTGAAGAAACACTGAGTTCCTACTCAGTGCCAACAAGAACCTATTTCCTTGAGGAGTTCATAGACTATGGGATAATTTTTTTAAAGATTTATTTATTCATGCATACAAGAGCTGGGACACAGGTCAGAGATGCGGGGTGTGAGAGGATTCACCAGAGAAAGAGTGGGGAACAGAACAGGCAGACTGACTGAAATACACTGCTGAGAGGAGCAGCAAGCAAGACAGGAGAGGTCTGCTGTGCCATGGGGGTTTCTCTCTGGCTGGCCGGGGATCAAACTTGTACTGCAGGGGGGCTGCAGATTGCTTCATAGTGCAGTGCTTAACCCCTTGCAACACTAGGGAGGCACTAGGGAATAAATTTTTTGAAGCAATTTGGAGTACCCCAATGCCTCATATAGCAAATACAGTGCGAAATCCATGGGATGAATAACTTTGATAATTGCAATGAGCATGTTTGTGTGTAATTCTAAGAGAACAGGAAAGAGGGACACACACCTATGACTAGGAGAGTGCAGAGTGTTCCAGGGAGAAATGACACCTGAGTGCAATCTTCAAGGATGAGTCGGTGGGAAACAGGGAGGGAGAGGGGGCATTACCAGGAGAGGAGGGCAGGGAGGAGGTACCAAACTAGAGGCCCAGAAATGTCCTGTCATGTTTGGGAAGTGGAAGTGGATTCACATGGCTAAAGAATGCAAAGAACGTATTATTATTTGAACATTAGCATACTGTGATTTACATCAAACACCTGTCACACTCTGAAATTCAACTAGAAGGTTCAAATGTGACCAAGTGAATAATGTACAGAGATAAACAAGGAAATACCACTTCACAATTAAATCCATAAATTAAGCAGTAAACTCTTAGGAAGGATCAGAAGTTTTAAAATACATTTCACATACAAAATTAAGGAAAATAATTTGACCTTTGGAACAAGCCAATTTTTTTCTGCTTTCATTGCCACTATGGATTATTTCTGTAGTGACATTGTCAAAAAATATTGAAAAATAATGAGACCACTCAAGCCCATCCTTTTGGCTCTTTGATGAGTACACAAAGTAAACAAACCTTTAGAATTGGTTATGTACTTTGTCTTTAAAAAGAAACAAAATCTAGGGCCTCCCTGGTGGCACTGGGGTTAAGTTTCAAGTGCTATCAAGCTATTTATTGCTAGCCACTGTGGCAGGAGTTTGAACCCATGCCAGAGAGCTAACCACTTGGTGCAGCAGACCTCTCCTGTCTCGCCTGCTGCTACCCTCAGCAGTGTCTTTCAGTAGATCTACCTGTTCTGCTCCCCACTCTGTCTCTGGTGAATCCTCTCACCCCGCACCTCTGGCCTAGACTCCAGTTTTTGTACGCATAAATAAAATAATGCTTTAAAGAAAAAAAAAAGGAAACAAAATCCTAAAGTTTGACCCATTGGGTGGGCATTTGAATGTTTGTTTGCTCTTTGTTTTTATAACAAGAGGGGAAGTATTGGAAATGAAGGATACATTTAAGTGAAAGAATTTTTGTAAGCAAATCCTACCTATTCTACCAGAGAAATTAGACCAGGAGACTGGAGGTAGGACACCATCTCAGTTGCATCAGTTAATCACATGTGATACGCAAGGTACATACAAGGAAATAAGGAGGCAGTTGACGTAAGACGTTTTCGGCTATGACTATCTTACATATGAACTAACCCCGCTGATTAGGAGTCAGCTGTGCTTAGCAGACAGTGGAAATGATCTAATCTGGACTCAGAAACTGTATTGAATATCTTGTTGTGCTTCAGCTGAGTAAGGTGAAGCTACAGAGAACACTCCTAAAAATATTTCATTTATCCCATGTCACAAGAGTTTCATTTTCTTTGACAACTCACTAGAATCTCACAGAACATTAGAGTTGCCCTACAGTTTAGCAGTTTACGTGCATTCATTGGCTCTCTAAGAAGCTGAAATAAAATATAATTGCAGGATGAAGGAAGGCAGGAAGGAATATGCTGATTGGCAGATGATATGTGGACAATGACAGGAGGAGGGCATCTCAGAAATCATCCTGCCCCAATTTTATAATCTTTCAATATGAACCTTGTCTGTACTTGCTTGACTCCTCATTCTTGGCTCTTGTCCTAGTGCCTCCTGCTACACTGGCCTTTGTATATGTTTCTTATTTCTGGAATGTTTTTCCTTCAAATATTCACTTGCAACCTTTTCCATTTTGTGCCTAAGTCCTTTTATGATCCATGTTCAATATCTATATCCTGTTGCCTGTCCTAATACTGGCTGTAAGTTGCACCTTCTATTTCTTCTTTCTGACACATGTCACAGTGTCATATTTATTATTGTATTTGAAAACATCTGTCTTCCTGTCTAAATGGTAACCTTCATGAGGATAGCAATCATGTTGATTTCATTTATCAGGTGTCCCCATGTATCTGGCACATACTAAGCCCCTTTAAAACTAAGGGATACTACTTTTACTACCATAAAGAGAATATACAAAATGTCCTGATGCTTTTTCTATCCTATATCATTGTACACTTCAAATTAAGCATGATCAAGACTAATTTAAAAGGCTGGGGGAGATCATTAGCATCCTATACTGAATGGCTTCACAATGCTGAGGTTCTCTCTACACACTAAAGAAACCAGCAGCAGACACGGTAGATGTAACATTACAGATGCGTGAGAACAATGACAGAAAATTTCAATCAGTATTTCTCGTAAAGTGTCTACATTAAAATACCATGTTAGAATCAATCTAAATGTTCATCATGGATGAACTGAGAAAACAAAATATGGTGTGTGTGTGTGTGTATAAATAAATACATATTTAGTCAAATACATAGAGACACAAAGTAGAATATTTCCTAGGGACTGAAAAGAGAGAGTAATGGAGAGATATTATCTAATAAGTACAGAGATATAGTTTGAGAAAGTGAAGGAATTCTAGAAAGGAATGGTGGTGAGCTGCAGCAATATGAATATACTTAATACCACCTCACTGTATGGTTTTAAATGATTTAAATGATAAATTTTATGCTATACCGTGTTAAAGGCATGTAGGTAACATTTTTTTAATTCCTCACTTTAACTAATTTTCTTTTAAAATTATGCTAGTAATGGGCCTCGCTGGTGGCCAGGGGTTAAAGTCTCAGTGCTATCAAGCTCTCACCAGCGACTGTGACATGAGTTTGATCCCCAGCCAGGGAGCTAACCCACATGGCGTGGCAGAACCCTTCTGTCTCGCCTGTTGTTCCCCTCAGTAGTGTATTTCAATAGATCCACCTGTTCTGCTCCCCACTCTGTCTCTGGTGAATCCTCTTACCCCCAGTACCTCTGGTCTACACCCCAGTTCTTGTATGCATAAATAAATAAAAATAAATCTTTTTTAAAAAAAATTAAGCTCATAAGTATGGGTCCCCATCATGACAGATGAATAAATTGCCTTTAATCCCTAGGGATTAGAGGGATAATGAGTAGAAGTTAATTTTTCATCACCCTCCACAGACTCTCCAGCACATTTTAAACGTAGTAAGTGATCAATGAACACTGTTGAATGAACAAATGGATAGATGCTGTCATTTTTCTGCTAAGGAAACAGAAGTATAAAACAGTAAATGTCACAAAGCTAGACACTCGCATGGATGTGACAAGATTTCAAACTCTATTGACCAAAATCACATCAGTGATTTTTTTCAATTAAATAAATATATATTAAAATTCTACTACATGTCAAGGAGGTTCTGAGTGTTCAAGATACAAAGAAGAAAAAAGTCCAGTTCCTACTATCAATGTGGTTTTTGTTTTAAGACAATCACATTAAATACCTACCCCTAGAATTATATCACATCTAAGCTTCCAGAAATAGGGATGGCAGGTAGAATGCTTAGGAAATGACAGAGTCTGGATACAGTCTCAGCAAAGCAGAGTCTAGACGGTGCAAGAAACAGAAACCCTGGGTGCAGCTGTGAGGTCACCAACTCATCATCTCGTCTTGGGTAATTTCTCTTCACTTCTCTGAACCTCAGTTCGCTCATCTGTAAATAAGCTCCTGAGTTAAATTTCTCCATTTAGCACCTACAAATGCTTCAGAAAATTTAACAGGCCTTGAAAGTCTGCCTCTGATTTGTAAAGTCTCAGACAAAGCATTTTGAGAAAAAGAACAAAAATAAATCATCCGCCATCTCGATTATCTGAATGCAAATAACCCCAAACAATAAACCCCATAGTCCAGTTACAACCAGCAGGATGTCCCGGGCTGAAGTCAATACCTGCTAATCACTTGGCTAAGCTGTCACCCAAAGTGACACATAAAGAAAACAGTCTTCTGGGGAAAAGGCCAAAATTCTTCTCCTCCTAGCCAAGGAAATCAAAAGAAGTAATTGCTCATGCAGCTCCCAAGCTCCTAGTAAGAAGCGATTACTTCAAGCTAGGTAAATAAGTCTACCTTCATCTATGCATATTCTCAATGACACTCTATGGCCTATGAAAAAGGTCCAGAAACATTTAGGGCTATCATTAGCTTTAAGGGTATTTCTTGCTTAATTCATCACTATTCTTCATTACTGAACTTAAAACTTATTCCCTTGACCCTCATCCCCATTTCTATCACATGCTCTTACTCTGTGCTTCCAGAATCCATTCATGAACTTTTATCACACTACTAAGTATTCATGGATTTCTTCAATGCCTCTGATCTTGGCTTTTACACACACATACACCAGGCTCCCACAGTTCAGTGCCTGCATGGCCTGGCAGTGATAGCTAGGCATATGGCCATCTGTAGTCTGGGACAACTGTACCCAAGTTCTTGCAGTTTGGGGATGTGCTTTAAATTTTCATGGTTTGGACCATCTCCCATATCCTACAGTTTCCTACAACATTCTCCTACATTTTCCTGTGTCATAGAAAGTTTAATGCCCTACAATTCAAGAATCTTGAGTTCTAGTCCCAACTCTGCTACCAAACTGTAGTGACTTGGCAAATGATTCCAGCTAATTGAGACTTAGCTCACAAACCTATAATATAAAGATATTAACTAGCATGTCTCTATAATTTCTCCAAAAAGTCAAGAATGCTATAAAACTCTAACACAGGCCAAGCCCATTCCCCTATGCACATAATTAAACAATTATTCTGGCCTTCTCCTCCCTTCTTCTGCCCCACAGAGTCATCTACTCAGAGAGAAACATCTGCATGTTTGGGGATTTTGTTGAAACCTTGAACTCCAAATATTTATCAACGTGCTTTCCTTTTTCTTGAAGGGTCTCCTTCCCCTATAGACTGAGCAGAACAGCTTGAGGAATTATAAATGAGCTCTCCATGCTCACAGTGTGCTTGGTGTCAGTTAAGACACACTCAGTTCTTAAAGTCGAAACCTGAGATCTATTGACTTCTGCTGTCATCCAATTCAAATATTGCCCTGATGACTTCAGAAGATTTCCCAATTCTTGCCAATAATATTTTCTTCTGCACTGTGTGGTCTCTGGTCTGCTCCTGTTTAAGTCAAGGGCACAGCTTGCATTCATTCTTTTGATTCTTTTGATACTCTAGTCATTTTTCTCTAAGAAAGCAGCATCCAACTGATATGTTGAAAGTGCAACTAATCTCCCAGAGCCACATAGCAGACCTCGGCTGAAATGAGCAACAGAGCAGCATTCCAGGAGGCTCAATTTTACCTTCTATGGTGAAGTCACCACCTCTGTAATACAAAAATCACCTATTCAATTTCAAGCCCTAATGATTGGGGAAAAAATATCTATCCAAGACAATCATTATTGAGGCTATCACACTATGACCCTACCACAGACAAAGAGTAAACATATTTCAGTTAACAGAGGCTGATATCTACCTGCCTCTTTTCCTGTGGGCATATGTGCATGCATGTGTGCATGTGTGTGTGAGTGTGCATGCACGCATGCACACACACACACTCCCCACACCACACTTCTGCACTCTCTGTCTGTATTTCCACAGAGAAAGAAAAATGACTTTGACTATTACTTAAAAACAAGTGTCTACAGAGACTGCTTACCAATTCTATATCTTTTAGGTAAGGATATAAAGTGAATGTTATTTTTTCAACATTTTGAATTTCTTCAAAATATGCTCACCTCAGCATGCCATGTGAGTCACACTTTGAAAGATTGAAGACAACCCCTAACAGCAAAACGGGTCGCTGATTCAGTTCAAAGTTGAAGGGAGACTGCCACTTTTTGGATAGCACAATATTTTGTAAGTGATTTGGAAGACAACATTGGGTCAAGAGCAAGCAGGTTCCTGCCGTTGGGTCTGTGGCAACAATAGCAGTTTACTTTGAGGTTAGATTGGCTAATTTGCTGAATAATCCCATTCCTGACCACTCACCTCAAGTGGAGCTTCATAAATTTTAATGTGCAGATGATTCACCTAGGACTCTGGTTCCAGTGAAGATCCTGACCCCATAGTGCAGGGTGAGCCTGAGCTTCTGTACTTCTAACAAGCTCCCAAGTGGCACTGATGCTGTTATTCCTCCAACCACGCTCAAGGAGCAAAGATCCTAAACAGACCAACCAACCCTCTAGTTCCAGTGATGGTTTTGTTACCTTTTTACAGTGACAAGAAATGGGAAGGATTTGGTAGATATGAAGGCTTTTTGTACTCTGAAAACAGATTCCAAATAACACCTCTCTATTATAATGATTCCTATCCTCATTTGGTTATAATTATCAGAACATTATTTGGGAGATAAATCTGGGTCCTTGTGGTTATTTAATCAAAATATTAAGCATTCATACATATTTAAATCACTTGTCTGAGAGCAGGGAAGGCCACCAAGGTCGACTTCATAGAATTCCAAAAGTCCGGGTGGGTCTTAGGGTGAAAAGGAGTCTTGTTGGAGGTGAAGCTAAAACTAGAGCTCAGTTCTCTTCACAGCTACAAGGAAGTGCTTGGTTTACCCTGCATATATATGCTTATCACTATTACTAAAAACTAGAGCGGATGCAATGTCAATTCAGTGATTTTAGCTATTTCATTTTTTTTTTTACTGCAACTATATCTTGGCAGCATTCTTTAAAAGATGGAGTAAAATGGTGAGCACAATGGACTATGGCAGAGGACTATGGGTGTCATGGTGGTAGGTGTGGTGTGGTAACAACACCTGAAGGGAGAGATCCTAATCCTCTAAATAATATATGGTGTTGTAAACCAATGCTACTTTAATAAAAATAAATCAAATCCTTATCTCCATTTTAAAAACTGGGGAAATCAAGACTAACCAAATAAGCAAAAAAAAAAAAAAAAAGTGTTTGAGAAAATGGAGCAAGGTGTACAGCCAAAGTCACAATGAGGTTTTTCTCAAATGGCCCTCTGATCTGTCATTGAGCCAGGCTTTTTCCTAGTTCAGTGTTTTGTGTAAACAAAATGTGACAGATAAAACAATATGCTGTTTTTGTTATTTTTCCCTTTGCTTTCTTTCTTTATGAGATTGCCTCGTGTGCAAGCATTGATCTTCTCATACAGTGTTATATTGTGGTTTTGTTTTGTTTTGTTTTGTTTTCTTCAAAACAATTAGTTGCAGCTCAGAAGATATAATTCTACCAGCACATCACAGAAAATTCTGTTTCCTGCCTGCTTTAATGAAGCCAGGCATCATGGGAAGCTGAAACACCAGGGAAAAGAACACGTTGTAAAGTATAATTGCTTTCAAGAAGAAAGACTGTCCCCTGTGAATCCATTTTGGATTACATCGTAGAGTTTTTTCTTTTTCTTTTTTTTTTTTTTAACTTTTGGCTCTTCTTTAAGGATTATTTTGGGCAATACCTTAGGCTTAGGCACAAGGTTTGTCCAACTTTCAAGAGTGTTAATGCAGCAGATGGATGAAGATCAAAGGCTGATTTTCAGTTTTTGCCCTTCATTTCAAGAATGCTTTCCAATTACCACCCTTACTGTTTTCATGTTGAATCACAACTAAAGTTATCTTTAAGCTGTCCCAACCTCACTATGACATCCACCCACCTACCCACCCACCTACCTCCAAGGCCTATTCAAATCTTCAACTTTTCGTATGGTGCTCTGTTCAGGTCCATCAGTGTTTGAATATGTGAATTCCTTGCCAGGAGGCGTTTACCTTCCCAACAGCATCCTTCTATTGAGGATGCTCTTCCAGCTCCTCCCTGCAGAACTGGCCTGTGCTATGTTCTTTGAGAAGCCCTCTACAAACCCTTCGTCTGAAGTCAGCAGTGACCCGTGTAGCCTGCGCTCTGCTCTCATTCTCTTCACCACACACATCCCTAAGTCATGGCTCTGTGATTTATTCAGGTTCCTGCCTGACACAATAAAAGGAAACTCCATGTGATCAGAAGCATTTTTAACTTTGATCATCACTGTACTTTGAACATGCTTAGCACACATTCGGTGCATAAATAGTTGTGGAATGATTGGTAAGTAAAATCAACCTATCTTAAGTACATACTTAAAACCTTAGAATCATAGAACATCAAAAGGACTAGAAGTTGATCTAATCTAACATCCTAATTTCCAGAAGTATAAAACTTCATTTTTGACAACACTCTTAGAAGCCACCGGGTAGCAGCTATCATTCATTCATTCTTTCAGAAAGTAATTGTTAGGTGCCACACACTACTGGGTTCTTGGGAACCAAATGATAGGAAAGACAGATATAACCTTTGTAATAATGACACTCAGGCTGAAATGTGGGGGGACAGGGAGAGAAGGAACCAAGATTAGGTTGGCTTCAGGGAAACATTATTCTCCCCACCAGCAAAGTGCTAGAAACTCGGAGGCAATAAAATTACACAGTTTTCAAAGACATAAGAAAAATACAAATTTCGAAAATGAAGAGAGTAGGTGGTGTTAAATAACAAAGCAGGTGTCTATCAGAGTCCCTTTGCTCTGTGACTTGTAGAAACACAAAGCCATCAAAATGGAACCTAAAATAAAAATGGACTCTCTGTGCCATCTCTTGGAGAAGCTTCCCACTCCCATAGTTGAGGAGATCGTTTCTCACTCAATCACGATTGGGACTCACTACAATCACGATTCCTCAGAACTCACAAGGGCCAGATGAAAAAAAAACTATCAGCAAGATAAACAACCTCGAAAAGGACTTTATTCTTCAGAAAATGATTATTAAGGAGTTCCTAGGGAGAAGAAGATAAACTGAACTGTGAGAAAGAAAGTTTTATCATTAAGAAGGTGCAACAAACCCTTCGTCAGCACTATTGAAGTGGCAAGTTTCTAGGGACCCACATATAAAAAGTATTATGCAATAGATAATTACACTCCAGTGGATGTAACTTAATCATAACATAATTAGTGGCAGGAAAATAAAAAATATTTCACACATGCATTAAAATCTGCCAACTTAAACAAATCTTGTTCATTGGCACATATCACAAGCAGAGGCTTAATCATAATACAGTCTTGGTTTTACTCCCCCTTGGAAACCACAAGCACAGTCTCTTAATTATTATCAATGGCCCAGGGGATAAAATGGGTAGGTTTGGCTGCAAACCTACTGAAAATTGTATGTTTATAATAAATTTAGAGTCTGATGTTTAATCTAGATTATTCTGGACAAATGTGCTTGACTTTTCTGAGGCTGTAAATGGAGAAAGAAAAGAACATTACCATGTTTCAGATACTCAGGTCTCAAGAGAATTTCTTTTCCTTATTGAAGTGTTGAAAATGTTTCATCCACCCTATCAATCCAAGAGCCGTTGGCTTTGGTTTATGGAGCCAACCATCCAAAATAAACAAAAAAGAACAGTTTCTCCTCTCCGGCTCTGTCTGTATAATACCAAATTGACTATCGGCTTCAAAAATAATCAGTCAATTATGTGAACAAGCCAAACTGCTTTTAGTCTTGCAGAAACAGGAAATAAAGATTGAGCAAATCTTTTAACTTTTCCACTAGTGTTAGGTCAAGTATACACTTTCCACAGGATTCCAATCAATTTTAGAAACCCTAAATCATAAGATCACAGTTCAACCCAGGATAGAATATTCAATACGTTATGCTCAGAGTAGTCTTAGTCTATATACCATAGTTTAAGATCATTGGCTTCTCTACTATTTATACTAGGGGAAGGCGAACTTTTTATGGAGAACCAGATAGTAAGTATTTCAGACTTTGAAGGTGACATATGTTCTCTGTCTCATAGTCTTTATGTGTTTACTGGTTTGGGTTTTAACAATAATCAACCAATGCAAAAGACATGTTTAACCCAAAAGCCATACAAAAGCACCGTGGGCCAGAGTTTGCCAACCCAACATAGAGCCAACACCAGTGCATAGTAGGTATGTGTAGTTCAGACAAAGCATGGGAGAAAGTATTTTTTTCTTTCATTTTAAAGACCCCTTGATTCCTTAAAAAAATTTTTTTACTTAACTGTTGCATCAGAGATAATTATTTTTAAATATGTTACACCAATGCCCTTTCATCCTTGCTCTATTAGCTGACATAGCACTAGCTGATATAAGAAATAAATCTTAAAATATCAAGCAGTTTGCACTCCCACCAACAGTGCAGAAGAGTTCCTTTTTCTCCACACTCTCGCCAACATTTGTTGTTGCTAGTTTTTTTAATATGTGCCATTCTCACTGGTGTAAGATGGTATCTCATGGTAGTTTTGATTTGCATTTCCCTGATGACAAGTGATGTTGGTGGGAGTGCAAACTGGTCCAACCACTGTGGAAAGCTGTGTGGAGATTTCTAGACCTACTAAACATAGAGCTTCCATATGATCCAGCAATTCCACTCCTAGGTATTTACCCAAAGGACACAGAAACATCAATTCCAAAGAACACCTGCACCCCTATGTTTATAGCAGCACTGTTTACAATACCTAAGCTTTGGAAACAACCCAAATGCCCAAAAATAGATGACTGGATCAAGAAGATGTGGTACATATATACCATGGAATATTACTCAGCATTCAAAAAAGATAAACACATGCAATTTGCAGCAACATGGATGGCGCTGGAAGGGATCATACTCAGCGAAATAAGCCAAAAAGAAAAAGAAAAATACCGGATGGTCTCACTCATAGCAGGAATCTAGAAAACTTAAATAAGGGACCAGGAAAATGAATATAAGAAAGTGAAAATCAAAATCAACAAAAAACTATGAACCAGAGACACTTTTAGGGGGGCGGGGGCGGGAGGGGAGGGATTGGGGTCAGAATGGGGGGGCTGCAATTGTATGGGGAATATAACAATAAAATTTATAAAAAAAAATTTCTATATTAAACATTTTCAAAAAAAAGAATAAAATCAATGTAGAAATCTGAAAAAAAAATAAAAGTATGATTTAAGCTACAAAAAAAAAAAAATATCAAGCAGTTACCCACTAGACAAGTTTACCTTTCACCCAACAGGAGAATGGCACAGATTGTCTACTCTACAGAGTCACGCAGGAACCCAAGCTGGCAGAGAATTAGCCAGTATTAACACAGGGCTCCCAAAGTCACCATTGATGTTAATATCCAGCCTGTAGGCAGGGGACAAGAGACAGCACAGAGAACACACACCCACGTATACACCATGTCAACACAGAATGGCCACTCAAAATTTCTATCCCATTTCATCAGTTATAACCAGTGTATGTGACTATTCACAGAGGCAAGAGAAAGAAATATGGATACAGGCTGAGCCTCCAGTTTCCAGTAAAAATTCTGCACTGCTTGTGCTAGATCTAGAATTTTCTTTCCCACCTAGGACTGCTAATTATTTCCAAGGCTCTCTGCCTTTAACAAATTATAGCCAAATCATCTGCAACTGTTTCCAGGGATAGGCAGACATGCCAAGAATAAGGAAGCCATTGCTTAATTTTTGTTTGGTAAAATTAGAATTTCTAAATCTATAATTAAACAATATTCCCCAAAGCAAGATTTTCCTGAAAACTGAGTTCCATAATAAAAAATGAAAGTGTCAAGATGTGACTATAGAGTGAATACAAACAGGAAAGAGATAGGATTTAACTGAAAGAAAGTTTCTTCCCATAATTAAAGGAAAAGACCTTCCTAGTCTGGGAGGTGGGGTGATTATCGGCTGGAAGAACTGAGAGAAGTTTAGAAGGAACAAGACAAGAGTTAAGGGCTGCTTCTGAACCTCATAGTTTTTGGCCTCAAGTAGGAAGGCATGCCTACCTGAGTGCAGCTGAAAGAAAAACGTGGCACAACAAGGCAGAGAAAAGGACTTTTGTTTCTCCACTGGCTACTGCTTGCAGCTTGCAGCAGCTTCAGTAGTTCCACATAACCCAGGAGGAAGGTAGTAAGGTCTACAATTCTACTGCATGTCAGAATATAGAAAATACAGAAATTCATGAGAGCTGATCATCTGTAGTAGCTATAGGAATATGTCACAGGCCAAATAGGAGTAGTTTAATTAACAACAGTGACCAGCAAGAAATCAGAAGCTACTGCACTAAACAGAGATGCCTCTCTACTCCATGATAAGCCAAAGCTTCCCCAGCACCCAGCAGCACAAAGAGAAAAAACACAGGAGAAAAACAAGGTACCAGAAATCTGAAATGCCAAGTTTCCCCTCAGGAATGAGAGAGCTTCAAATTGGACAGTGGCTAAAATAATAATGCTTAAATTTGACTGCAAATTCAACTAGATTGGACTGAATATACCAGAATGCCATAAAATAAGTTGTCTGCTCGAGGCAGCTTGAGGGAACTTGAGAATGAAATGGAGTTGAGTTATAGAAAACTAAAAAGTTATGGTTCTGTGCCCCTGAGTGGTAATGTGTAAATTTATACCTGATCCACTATGTTTATTTTCCTTAAATTGTCTTGTTCTGCCTCAAGCTGAAGGCAATATGTCAAAACGCTTTTACCTACTACAGTAAAAGGTACTTTAAGTGCAATCCCGGGATGCTGGATATGGACAAGATCCTCATAGTCATGTTCCATTTGTGCAGTTGTTATAAACACAAGCTCCGGCCCGGACAGATCTGGGTACCAGTCACGACTGTGCTATGTGCTGCCACCGGACCTTGAACGGCTGCTTAGATGTTGAGTCTCCACGTCCTCCTTCATAAAACACAGAAATAACATGTACTTCCCAAGCTTGCTGTCAGTATGTAACACACTTATCACAGGACTTTGCAGGTGCAAATACTCAAAAAATGATAGCTGAAGCCAGAACAGCCCCCACATCCTTCAGATAAGGAAATACTGAGTCAAGCATTTCAAAGGTTCCTCAAAAGAATGACATGCAACACTAAAAGC
Organism: Talpa europaea; assembly: GCF_964194135.1. Taxonomy (NCBI): domain Eukaryota; kingdom Metazoa; phylum Chordata; class Mammalia; order Eulipotyphla; family Talpidae; genus Talpa; species Talpa europaea. The sequence goes on from NC_140075.1 coordinate 106,713,622, forward strand.
AATAATTATATATCTTCAGGTTTAAATACAGCATCCATTTTCAGAAAATGGGTCAGAATCCTGCATGATAGTTGTTTGTTTTATATTCACCAGCAGGATCAGCTCCCAGGGCGGGAAGTCCAATTCATAACCAGCGACTGGCAAAGCGAGGCAGCTACAATATAGATAGCCAATGACTGTGTTCAAGTATAATGCCAATATACAACTCTAACACTATATTTGCTATAGAAGGATATTTTTCTGGTATAATCATCACTTTTTTGTGTTTTATGGACAAGTAAAAGCAATGAGTATTTCTTATAGCAAAAACCCAGTCACTAAAATAAGCTTCCATAATTTCTATTGATTTATTGATCTCTCATTCTTTTATGTAAAATGACTTTCTTTTTTTTTAAAAAAAAAAGTATTTGTTGAATTTGGAAGTTTTATTAGTGATTACAGTAAGTATGAACAAGCCCAGCATTCAAGGTTTAAAGTAGTCCTCAGTCACTGGCCAGAAATACATGTTCTCAGAGACAAAGTTCAAACAGTAAGTGGAGCAGTAGTGGTGGCCAGGGGTGCAGAGAGGTGACGATTACATGTCTATCATGGCATCTTCTCGGCAACAACACTGAGGCACACGCTTCACCATGCACGTTAATTTTACACTTACAGAGACTCTACGAAGGATGTCCTGGCCCCATCTCCACTTTAAACTGAGGCAGTGTTGAAAGGTAGGTAAGTTACATGGCTGATTAGAAGCCAGGATTTCAACCAGGATTTGACTCAGAGCCCATCTTGATTTCCTATTTGTTCAGATCCTGGGCAATTTTCTCTGTACTTCCCAAGCATAGGAAACAATGATGGTGGCCTTCCTCTTTCCTTGCTAGTATTCAATTACCAAAACCATTCTGATTGTTCCTCCTTCAAGGTAACATCTATTCTCCTTTTTTTTATACATGTTCAGTATTGAATGGACAGAGATGAACTGGAACCACCCAAAGTAGCAAAAACATGGTCAACCTTGACGTGATGACTGTGAAGTCCATCCTCCCGACAAGGTGTAGGGCCAGGCACACAGCTGGGAACAGTGATGGAGACTGAAAACAGGTAACACCCACCTTCAAGACCTCAAGCCCCGCCACACTTTCTCAATCCTATTAGCAGCCATGGCAGCAGCCTTAATAAGAGAAACTCACAGATGTCTCTCTGGTATCCAATCCTAACTCCAGGGTTAGGCAATGATTTGGCAAATTGATTTTGCTGAGTTTCTGTTTGCTCACCAACAAAATGGGACTTGAAATACCTGCCCACTTGCAAGCTAACAATGTGGAAATGGGGGGCTCCCTGGTAGTGCAAGGGGTTGAACACAGCACTGTGAAGCTGTCTGCAGTCTCTGCAGCATGAGTTCAATCCCCTAGCAGCCAGGGAGCTACCCACATGGTGCAGCAGACCTCTCCTAACTCGCCCGCTGCTCCCCTCAGCAGTGTATTTCAGTCAGTCTGCCTGTTTTGTTCCCCACTCTGTCTCTGGTGAATCTTCTCACCCCACTGCACCTATGTCCTGTACCCCAGTTCTTGTATGTATAAATAAATAAATCTTTTTTAAAAAGTGGAAATGATTGTGAAATGCTACAGCATAGAACAGAAGGATTGTTCCAAAATGCCAGGCAAAAATACCAATCCTGGTAAGGTGGGTTACCGAGTGGACATTCATGAGAGATATTATATCCTCTACTGCAGGATTTAATTCAAAAATAAATGACAAAATTAACATTAGAGACTGTTGGATGAAAGTCTCTATATTATACTTTGATCTAATTCTTGAAGTACTCTTAAAGCATCACTTCCTTTATTTCCTGATCCTGGTAAATACTCTCCATGGTGATCAAGGACAGGTAATGATGACACTACCCTTTTTATTCCATCAAAGCCCTTGTGTTTCATTTTCCCCTCTTCTTCTTGGTATTCTTCTTTTTTTTCATTAGTTCTCATTGTTGGATGATGAAGTAGTTGTTAAAATAAGTTCACACTTCTAGATGGTGAATCAACCTCTCATCCTCCGCAACATTTTAATCTCAGCAGCTCTCAAGTGCCTCTTTCCTTCTTAAAATGGATATCTATAACTCCTGGGTTGCAGCTGAATGGGAAGAAACTAATCAGAGTCATAAGCACTCAAAACTGAAAGGAACTTTAGCTATTGCCAGCCTCTCTCAACTCACCTTCAGTTACCAGTGAATTTATAACATGTACTAAGCTAAGGGTTTCATTACATTAAATCATTTAGTTTTATATACTCCTCTAGCAAACCTACAAAATACTTTCATCTTCATTTTAAAGAAAATGAAACAAAACTTGCATGTGCATTGGCTTGTCCAAGCTCCAAGCAGCAACAAGACTGTTGCTTAGTGAAGACCCCTCGCTTCCAGGTCAGGGAACCAATCTGTTTCTAATTCAAATCTAAACTCATCTGCAAGTTGTCCAGAAAAAATGAACCAACAACTGGCTGAAAATTAATACTAGCACAAAATGCTAAATGCCAAGGGAATATCCTCCAGAAAGAAAAATTCTAATTAAAAGAATAACAACCCCTTTGCTGTATATGGTTTACATAATGGTTGTGCTTCGTTTCTGACACTGAAGAGTGGTGAGAAATGTTTGTCTCTAGATATTCTTAAGAGAGAATTCACCCAAAGTTGGATTTGCTTGTTTCGTTGGTGCAAAAGATAAAGAGACTAATACATAATTTATGAACAAGACTGCTTCGCTGATCAGATCGAGTGATGAAAACTTCTCTGAAAACCCATGAGGAACACTCTTAACGGAAATTATTTGCACTTCTCGTGGGTCCTCGTCATGGTTTTTTTTTTTTTTTCTTCTTCTTTCTGCTATTAGTTCGATTTTGACTTGACAGTCACCACTGCACAGAAATGTAGCAGCAAACACAATGAAAAGCCTTTCTACATGATTATTTTCGAAAGGAATAAGACATGTGTGACCTGGAAAATCAGCCCCTCCAATGTGTTGGGTAAGGAGCGTGGGTGATTATATTTTTAAAAGTTGCTTTCAGCCTCACAGCCAGGGAGGAGCACACAAGCAAACTTCCAGAGGTCTAAGGTGGATGTTTGCTTCCATCTACTGGTCAGAGATGGAACAGCAATACATGCTTCTGGATTTCCTCAAATGAATAGAGAGAAGTGAAAGCTGGAGAATGGGGAACATTCATTTCAGGGGGAAGAAAGTTCCTATGGAGAGAAATCTCTATACCCAGTCATGGAGCCACACATAACCCACTAACGAATGTTTAGTAGCAACCCTTTCCTATACTGTAGGGGTTCAATCCAAAAGAAGAGCTGCCACTCCCTCCTCATTTCTTTAACCACAATATGTCTGAATAATTATTCTTTCTTTGGAAGCTTAAAACTCAGAAAGAACCATTTTAGTTTGGTTACTCATACGGGCTGTTGCCAGAACAAAATCCTAACAATTACCAGCTGCCTGGGAATTCAGACAAGTTACTTAACAACCTTAAACATTTTCCTAACACAAGAGAGAAATAAGGAGGCACCAGTGGACACTTACTGAGACGTAGCATAGGGAGCAAGTGCCACACATGCAGTTCCTTGCAAAACACATGGCATGAAAACTCTAAACAAAGGCCAGCTGCTACCCCTGCAACATCACCATTGCTACTTCCCTGCACACTACAACCATTAATGCAAATATGTAGCACTGGCATGGGGGAAATACCAAGAAAGCTCTCCCTGGGTCTTAAGTGTCTAACAAATTAGAAATGCACGTTTTGTGCCTCCGGGATCATGAAAAGAAGGGTGGATGGCAACACCAAAAGAGAAAGACAGCTGCAGCAGTCAGGAAATTGCTGCTTTGATTTAGTCTAGATGAACAGGAGCATGTACCCCATTCTAGTGCAGTTATCAGTAGCATGTACCCCATTCTAGTCCAGTTATCACAATCTGAAAAATGTGAAATGATTCTGTAAGGTGAATCAATGAATCAGGCTTTTTTTGCCACTAGCCTCTGTAGCTGTTACCTACTGCCTTGATAGCACTGATGCAGAAAGCAACTGGAAACGGGGCGTGGGGCACACATGCCTGATTGTGGACACTGGAGTGATGGTGCACACACATGTACAGGTGTGCACACCTGAGCCTAGTGGGATAAAAGTAGCGGCAGTGGTGGCAGTGAGAGGCAGACAAGCAGGGTGACTACAGAAGTGGTGAGGCCACAGACTGAGGCAAGAGGGAGAACACCAGAGAGAGCCCAGAGAAAGAGCACAGAGATTCATGGGGGGCCTGGGCTGGGAGGCTTGGTTGCCTGCCTGCCTCCTGGCATGCCCAACTTGGGCCCGGGCCTGCCCCCTTGCATGCCAGCCTCCCTGCCCCGTGTGCCTGTGCACCTGGTTCTCTGAAAGCATTAAAGTCTGAAAAACCCACTGAGGGCTCCAGGACTCTATCCATCTGCCCAAATCCAGAGTGAACCTGCCCTGGGCTTGCTGGCACGAGAATTCTCTAACACAGTGACGTTCAAAAGAACAAATATAAGTTGACATTTTAAATAAGTATCTGCAGATCATTACATTCAGTCACATGAATTTTTTAAAGAGATATACTTGTGATTTGAGAAGGTGCAAGGCCCAGGAAAAACAATGTCATTTTGGGAGAGGAAAATGGTAAATATAAATAGAAAAAGGTTCACTTCCTATGGAATCTCAGTAGTTGATATATGTAAGTAAAGGATATTTATTTTTAAGCACTTAGTTAGCCCTATAATCATCACTACTAAGAGGATTTAGAAAATAATTATGACATACTTATAAATCTTCTTTCAACATGTTCACTGTATATATATATATATATATATATATATATGTTTTCTGGAATCTGTTGAAAAGTGTAACAATTGTGTGAGAGGCTATGTTGGAAATTCATAAAATTTAGTCCGAAATACATAACAAGTCCCAACCTCTTAAGCACTTCATTTAAATCAAACACCACATCACTACTCAAAAAATACACATTTGGGGGCAGATAGCGTAACACAGAAAAGCATACAACATGACACATTACATTAAAGGGCGGATTCTGAATTAAGCTGCTGGAATTTGAATCCCAGCCCTGTCATGTGCCAGATGCATGAACTTGAACAAGCCACAGAATTTATCTGTTCCCAAATCTCCTCTGCTGTAAAGTGGGGGTAAAAACAGTTCCTCGTGTATGGAGTTGTTTTGAGGACTAAATGAATTTAATACATGCAAATCACTTAGAACAGTGCCTGATATGTAGTAAGCGCCATGTGTTAGTTATTATTATAGCAGAAAAGAACATTTGGAATGAAAAGTTGCACCAAAAAAAATATAAAAGCAGGTCCTGTAGATTCTTTTTGTTTGCTAGTGTTTTCCAAAGGTTCCTTTTAAAAACAAAATTTTTTAAAAAATAAATTCACACACAAGTCTCCAAATGTACAGGATAAAAGCAGAATTGATTTGGCTGCACCATAGGTAAATCAAGGGGATCTCTAGAAAACTAAAAACAATGAGGAAACCATTGATTTTGCCATTTCTGTTCCCAGCATAAACTTTTTGGGGAATGGATTGGACAGGCAGACAGCTCAGGGTGCCAGGAATAAATTCTTAGATGAAAAGTGATAAAAAAAAAAAAATGACACATATACTACAGTTGTGAACACCTGAGGAATCTGTGATGTTTGTTTTACCAGCTCTTGTACTTTGTCTAGTTATTTGCTGTTCATCTAACAGAGACCAACATACAACCACAGAAATGAGACATATGGAAGGTCATTGAGCACTGACACAAGGCATAATGAAGGAAATAATCTAGTTCAGCACAGGTGATATAATAAATGGGACATATTCTACAAGTCTGAGTACTCATTGGCCTTAAAAAATAAAGTTCCAGCTGGAAAGAAGTAGATTAGACCAATATTCAGCCAATAATATAAGACTTAGGATGCCAGACTGTGTCCCTACTCAATTGTTCTTTCTTATGCCAAGTATAGTCTTCTACTTTTCAAGGTTAAGAAAAGTGCCTTCTTCAAACTATGGCTTTGAACTTCAAGTGTATGGTATCTTAGACATGTCTATCCAAAGAGATGTATCTGCAGAATGAAAATACTTTGGCATTTTGCAAAGAATTATTTTAGTTTTAGCACTTACAAAGTAGCTTTTTTGAGAAAGCCAATAGTATGTTAAATAGGTTCTCATATATTTTATTCCTTTAGTTTGCAATGATCAAAATTATTTTTTATAATATCTGTGGAAGATCAACCCCAACCTTAGATGCTCATTTTCATAGATTTTTCAATACAAGAATGGCATAGATGCTTGAGAATATATTACAATCCATATATCTACTTTCATTGGGGATCAACAAGTATTCCCAATTCTACATGTTCTATTATACCATTTGACCAAAGTTTTCTGATATCTTTCCTTTTTAATATTATCCTAAAGGTTGAATTTTTAATGCTATTTTAGTTAAAATACATTGAGGGTTTTTTGGGGTTTTTTTTAAAGATTTATTTATTTATACAAGAACCGGGGCGCAGGCCAGAGGAATGGGAGGGTGAGAGGATTCACCAAAGACAGAGCAGGGAGCAGAACAGGCAGACTGACGAAATACACTGCTGAGGGGAGCAGCGGGCGAGACAGGAGAGGTCTGCTTGCCATGTGGGTTGCTCTGAGGCCAGCGGGGATCGAAACAGCACTGCAGAGGCTGCAAACAGCTTCACAGCACTGTGCTCAACTGCCTGCACCACCAGGGAGGCTCAATACTTTGAGTTTTGTAAGAAACTTTTGTATAAACTGTGAAAATGCATTCAATAATGCATATGCAAATCCTCAAAAATGTATTGTTTTTCCAGTGATGACACATCATCCAATAGTTTTTTATTTGCTATCTAAAAGAAGAGGAAACAGGGGACTCCCTGGAGCACAAGGGATTAAGTACAGTACTGTGAAGCTATCTGCAGCCTCTGCAGCATGAGTTCGATCTCTGCCCAGCCAGGGAGCTACCCACATGGCATAGCAGACCTCTCCTGTCTTGCCCACTCTCCCCTGAGCAGTGTATCTCAGTCCATTCACCTGTTCTTCTCCCCACTGGTGAATTCTCTCACCACCCCCCAATACCTCTGGACTGTCCCCAGTTCTTTTATGCATAAATAAATAAATCTTTATTTAAAAAAGGAGAAAACACATCTGAAATAATCTTAAAATGCTTCCTACAAGAGGATGAGGTAGGAAGATAAAAATTGGATGGTTGGGTGAATAAACCTAACCTCACCAAAAAACAGGCCAGTAAGATGAAATCTAAAATCCTTCCACCATATACAACATATGTGGAAATGAATGAACAAGGCTGGGGGGAAAATGTTGACTTTGATTCTTGCAATGACAATTCATCACTTATTTTGTGTAAAAAAGCATCTGAATGTTTGGAGAATTCCACAGCTGGCCAATTTGGGTGGACAGCGAAGACCACCTATGGAAAACAGAAATGCTAGCCGATTGTTTCTAGCATCCCTTCCTCCTTGAATGCAGATATTGATGGAGCTCATCCAATGAGACTCACCCAAGCTCAACTTTGACCCCACATCTAGTGATACACAGGAGAATTCCATGAAGAGCTTCTCTTTGCTCATGGCAGCACGGTTGCAGTGGATGTGAGGTTGAGTGTCTGGCTTAAAATTACCAATCACGCCAACCCTAAGATCTGCTATTTGGAGCAGGGGCTGTAGTTTGCTCAGTAGACATATTCTAAGTCATGTTTTGTTCAGAAAGCTCATGCTAGAGTCTATTCTACTTTCCCAATAATTCTGTGAGCTACATGATAAACTTAAACTCTATTTTGCTTAAGCTACTAAACTCAGCATCCCTGCCTACAACCAAGAGCTTTGATTTAATTTCTCAAGACCTTTGATCCAGAGGAGTTAGCATTCACTTATACACCAGTCAGGATTTTTCAAATTGATTTAGTCTGACTTAGTGTAGCTCCTTAAGTATAAAATTTAGTCTTCCTTTCCTAAATATCCATTGGCACTTAGCACAATGACACCTACTTATAATATGTACTAATTCAAACTGATGATTGAGTAATTGATCAAAGATTCAGAACAGGAAAATAAACTCTCTTTCGCTCTTGCTGTGTCACTCATCGGAATTTTTTCCAAGTTATTTTTAATACACTGGACTAAAACAGAAATTTCATTAAAATGAGGTTAAATAAACCGAGAATTGGGTGTGTTTTCAGTCCTCCTCAGGATTTTTAGGCCAAAAGTAGATATTCCAAAAGAAACTAACATAAGTAAGGCACAGTGCATTCATGGCAATCACTTGTTCACATAAGAATATCTCGATATCTCTGATTTTTACCACCAACATTATGTTCTCTGAGGCTCCAAATTTCAGGGGAAAAAATTCACATTATGTGACTTACAAAACACTGACACAGAGTAACCTAAAAAGATAATTATCAATGACTACATCATGTTGCAAACTAGAAGAGGAAAAATCCTAGATTACAATGCTTAATAAAATTAAACTTGGCAAAAGGATAATTTCAATGATGTGTTCAGATAAAATAGTCCTTCAAATGCTGAATCAAGAATTGGAGATGTATGTACAATAGCTGAGATATGGAAACAGCCTAAATGACTACAATCAGATGAGTGGATCAAGAAGATGTGGTATATACACACAATGGAATACTACTCAGTGATGCAAAAAGATAATCTCATGTCATTTGCAACAACATGGATGGAGCTGGAAGGGATTATCCTAAGCAAAATAAATCAGAAGGAAAAGGATAAGTATCAATGATTTCACTTATAGGTGGAATATACAGACATCAAGCAAAGGGTCAGGAAAAAGACAAAACATGCAAGCTGACCATAGATCTGAAGCAAACTGCAGGGAGGGCAGGAAAGAGGTCAAAACAGGGGAGGAAAGAGCACAAGGGACTATTGTGATGGATCCCATGGGCTACAGTGGTAGGAGAACTATGAGGACTGCACCTGAGAGGAGAAATCAAATACTGTCCAAAAATTAACAACACTGTAAGAAAATAAATATATTAAAAAAAAGAAAATAAATATATTTTTTAAATGGTTGGCAAATGTCCCTCCTCTGTGAGGCTCTGAGCCCTGGGGTAGGGGGGTCGGGTTGGGATTGAAGAGGTTGGGGAGGCTCTGCCATGAGAACCAACTGGTCTACAGCCAGGAGAGCCACAACCAGGAGAGCAAGCCCCACCTTCCGTAATCACCCAAACAATGATATATGTTGGATTGTTTTCCAAATTATCTTCTTTCAAGAACGGAAACAAGTAAAAATTGGGTATCTCAGCATACATAATACTTTATCTCCGCTTGTTGCTAATCCTTGCTGCTGACAAATTGGTATAAATATTTGAGATGCTAAAAAAGCTGAAGTCATGTGCTGAAACCAGTGAATACAATTTGGAAGATCCACAAGCACTGGGGTAGCCTTAACATGAGGAGAGACACAATAGAGCCATGAGCGCTTCCCAGTCTCTTACTGTGATTCCAAACTTCTGTGGAGGAGGCAGAGAGGAAAAATAAGAACGGGAATGAGGTAAGAATTTCAGAGGGACATTAATGTCTTTGCTCTCTCCCCAGAAAAAAACGTATCACTGATTTGAACACCTCTTTAAATCAGGCATCTCAAAGATAGATTTGATTTTGATTTAGTCTAGCCATACAAAGTAATGCATTCAATGTGAATAAATAAAATCCATACTGCCTTTTAAATAATGCTTTAAAGAATACCTTTAGATGTTTGTAGGTTACTAACAAGTCCCAGAATAGCAAGAACAAAGTAAGGCAGTTATATCAAGGCAAAACAGGAGTTCCGGTTCCTTTCAGCTGCCTTATTTTTTTGAATCCAGGATCTTGGAAAGGTCCCCCTGAGTGAGCTCTCTAACTTGCAGAAATACAGTAATACATTCTGAGAAGGCGCTCTTGGTAAGTAGCAGCTTTGTAGTCAAAAAGATGTGAGTTCCAGTCCTGCCTCTTCGATAATGTAACCACGTCACGCCTTAGTTATCTAACAAATGGGGAAAAAAATGATCATTCTTATCTTAAAGCCTTGCTTTAAGGAATATATAGTTAAAAACATTTTAAAAGTACAATACCTAGGATGAAGTAAACACTCAATAAATATTTACTTCTGATATGATTGCTTTTATCACTCCCAAACATATGTCAGACTGTCCAAGGGCTGGTGGTTATTTTGTGGTTAAGAGCTGAGCCATATAAGCCTTGACTCTAATTCAACTATATTTCCTAAATTAGCCACCTTATGTAATTAGCATCTCCTGATTTGTGTGTCTGAGGTTTTTTTTTTTTTTCCATAATTATCTTTTCCCTCTTAAACAACAGTGCCACCCACATTGTTTTTCAAATTATAGCTTTCATAGCCTTAGCTTATAAAACTGCTCAGATGGCCATCATTTTTTGCTTTAATTACAGTACATCAAAAAAAATGCTCCGTTCCTCCACCATGTATGAAGGTCCAAGCCAAATGAAAGAGGAAGGAACAGTGAAATGCCCCCGCCCCCCACCAGCTACTTCCTAAACTACCCTCAATCAGGGCTGTGTACTGACAAAATGGACTAACTTCAAAAGTCATGCTGATGGGCCTCCCCGGTGGCGCAGCGGTTGAGCGCTGGGTTGCGAAGCTGCCCGCGGACTCTGCGGCGCCGGTTCGATCCCCGGCTGCTCCCCGGCCACCGGAGGAGGATCCCACATGGCGCGCAGACCTCTCCTGCCGCCCGCTGCTCCCCTCAGCAGTGTACTTCGGTCCTTCTGCCTGCTCTGCTCCCCGCTGTGGCTCTGGTGAATTCTCTCACCCTCCCGCGCTTCTGGCTGTACCCAGTGCATGTATAAAAACAAAACAAACAAACAAATATAATAAATAAATAAATAAAAACATGCCTCTATAAAAAAAAAATAAATAAATAAATAAATAAAAAAAAAAAAAAAGTCATGCTGATCTTCGAATTAAACAAAGGCGAACCAGATATGCCTCCAATCCACTCGGTCTCCTACTAGCAAGCAGATCTGAGGCCTACCAGGTATTCTGCCACCAGATTATGTAACAATTTGGTTTGTAGGATCTGAAATGTGGAAAACTCAGAAATGACTACAGATCATTCTCGTATAACCACAGGGGTCCTGCCAGATTCATCCCAGCAGGGGGACCCGAAAGAAAGGAGGTGGCAGGACAAAGGGAAACATTCTCCATGCTAGAAATGTACCTTAGTCGCAGAGAGCACGCGTGGTGAGCACAAAATAGTACCACTTGTTTTGACTTTGTGTTTTACACTAACCTTTCCCATCTCTGCTTCAATCCAACTTTACAAAATAAAGCCTTAATGCTGAAATATACCAAGAAAATGTATTTCACTTCAAATGAAAATCAGCAAGATTGCTGGTTCTCTCATCAACTGTATAGATATCCCACTGAGTAATAAGTTTAATGGATGACAGGAATGTTTTAGCAGATAGATTATCTAAAAACATTACCATTGTCTAGTGCACATTAACATAACTTTCTAAAGCTGTAGAATTAATGAAGAGCTAGAAAGTTTGCTGACTGCATGTTTTCCTAAGATGACTTTAAAAGCAGATTCCACATATATTTAATTCTTTTCTCTTATATGGTAGTGAGGTCTTATACTTAGAAGTTTTTATTTTCCCTATAAAAAACAAATAACTGAAAGTTACCTTCTTGACCTCTTCCATAGAGAGTGACCATCCACTTTGATGAAATCAACCAGCATTCATGTGAATGTCTGCTATATACTGCTATATACTGTCTCCTAATACTCCTATATACTGAAGCTATAATGTGCCTCAAATTGGGAAGTTTTAAATGATTCAATTATAAGAACTGAAATGTTTTCATAAAACCTGTACTAAGCATGTGAGCATATTACGTGGGGCTGAGTCATCATGTGAGTGTCTCATTTAATGAACCCATGAGTCTTGAGAAGGGTCCTATCCTTTCCATTTTCTTAATTGAGAGTCTTGGAGGTATGTCCCAATGTTAAGTAGTATGTCCCAAAATAAATTTGGAAAACTGTAATCAGGTCTGATTCCAAAGTCCATTCACTTAACCACTGAGCTAAATGTGATGAAAGGGGAAAAACAAAAATAACTAAATATGTAGCTTTGGGCTTATTATCAGCCTAAGAGGGTGTAGCAACAGAAAGAATCCACAAATATTTCTAAGATACAAATACCAAGGAGGGAATGTGAAAGAAAAAGAATAAGGGAGATGTGAGGGAATGAAATCAGACAAGGATGAAGTTTCTCCGTATCAACTACGCCCGCCCCTTCCTGTGTGAAAAATAACCATGCTGAGAACAGAATAAAAGGCCTTTTTGTTTCCATGTGCAGAAGACAAAGCATCAAGCATCAGAAACTGAATGCTGGAACTGCCATTCTCTTCCTGTTTCCCTGCTTGAGGGTCCAATTAAAATAGAAAAAGGCTGGAGTTTATGCTTTTCCCTCACCAGTAGCTATATATTATTCACTTTGATTTCTCTAGGCATAAAGACAGTTGGGCTTGTGGGAGGGAAGAAGCAAAGAGACCAGTGACTGCCATCTGTTCAGATCATAAGGGCAACCTGTGAACACAGCACTTAATAGAGTCATTCCTTCCCAAGAATGCTGATCAGCTGGAGGGGCCGCTGGCCACCACATCCGGTGCAGAGTCAGCTTGGCCAGAGCCTGGTGGAATTCCTTTACTGTCTCGCTCTCTGAAAATACCAGTGTCAGCTGCCAGTATTGTCCATGAGACACCAAAAACCCTGGTCATCTTTGTTCATTTGTTTCTTATTGAAATAACATTGTTATATATTGTTGTATATATTGTTATATAATGTGTAATTTATACATTATTACATAATGTGTAATTTAATTATGAATTTTTATTACCCTTATATATAATCATTAATAACCCCTTTGATTAAAGGCAAATGCTTCCACCAAACAACTGGAAACATGAAGTGTCTAAGTGCTAAAGAAATATCCCAATAAGTCATTATTTGTTTCATTTGATTAAAGGTGACTTGCTAGTAAAATGTAAGGTGGTATTAGGGTTCAGAGCACTTTCATGCATTATATTATAATATCTTCTCAACAACACAGTGAGTGCTAGATTGACAGTGCATTGACACTTTTGCAGTGACAGTCACAATGGCAGTTTTCAGATAACACAATGGGATTTCTAAGAATTTCCTTAAAGGTCTTAAGACCTGGAAGTGATATGCTGGATTCAAATGTGGATCTTTTCATTCTTTTACTGTTCCTCTTTATCATAGCTTCCTCATTTTAGCTGTTATTTATTTATTTATTATTTTATTTATTTATTGTGCTTACATGGATGTCTTTAAACATAACTATGACGAATGAGTGGTGACAGAATATGTCATCCCAAAATCTGACACTTTAACTAAGGATCATTTTGAACTTAAGCAACTGAAGAAGCAGTTAGAAGAAAAGCTCTCTCTACTCTCACTCCCAGGAAGGATAGAATTAAATTACTGAAGACCCTTATCACAGAGAAGGCACCAGAGGAATCTGTAAAATGAACTTCACTAACAGCCCTTACCTTCCCTTGGTATCCTCTACAAGTTCACTTTCCACATTGTGTTTCCCTTGGAAGTCTAACATCCTGCTCCTTTGCCTGGTCAAGTCTGTTAAATTCATTGTTCTTTGTTAAGATGCTGTATAAACCCAAGTTCTAACCATGTCCTTGAGTTACTTATTTCTCCCAAGTCATACACACTGCACATATGCATAAGCCGTTATCCTCTGGTTAATCTGCCTTTTGTCAGTCTGATTTCCATGGTTGTAGTTATTAAACCTAAGACAGAGAGAGTAAAAGAAAGATTTTCCTCCCCTATGTTGACATAGTTTATATCAATAACTTAAAACAATCTCTGTGATATGGTTTCTGGTACCTGTTTATTAAGTAAATGAGAACAACTCTAGGTCTTAAAGGTTCTTTATCAGTCTGCTGCTTCACAGTTGGCTTTTGAATGCTTATCAATGCCAAAACATTGTACCACTAGTCACTTGTTTTCATGTCATTTTTTCATAGCATCAAGTCAAGAACTTCTTCATACCTGTCTGGAATAAATTAGTTCAAGTCCCGCATTCTCAAAATCTGAAGAAACCCTAATGAAAAAATAATATCCTGAAGTGAAAGAATATATTCAATTTCCTTGAAAGGCACTGCCTGATTTTCTTTAACCATGACCCAGTGTCTTTGAATATGTTGGTTTATGGGTCTATGATAATCTTATTGTATTAAAAACTGTCTAGGGCCTATATACTTTATTAAAACCAAGCCCCTCTTGTCTACCTTTTCTGTCCAGGTGAGAACTGACACTCTTGAAACTGGACTAGCCCATATGTCTGAGCCAGGACTCCCTTTCTTTAAAAATTACTCACATGTGTCCAAAACTGTTGGTGAGCTGGTGCTGAGTGTGTCTTGGATTTCTTCATGTAGTTAGTCCCTACACTCCCAGCAATTGACTTAGAGGTAATGTGGTGTGAAGCTTGCTTTTCCAATTGGAGTTCTCTTTTCAATTCCAACCTTAGTCAGTGGTGATTGAATGTCATCACCTATAGATTGATTTTTGATCCTAAAATGTCACAAAGCATTCATCTCAGAATTGTTCCATGGAGGTCAACATCAGCATTTCAAAAACCACTACTAGCAGCATGTCTCATCAATCAATATAGGCAATGTTTTCTTTAAAACTCTGAAATGAATCCAAGTTCTCCCAAACCTCAAGCCAAGTCCAGATTCATGGAAAATTTTAGTGATTTCCCTTCATAATTAGCTGTGTTGCATGCACACTTTGCAAAGATACAGATCTTCAAGCAAGTAAGGACTATGATGGCTTCATTTGGTGGCAAACAAAGAGCCAGGTAAAAACAAGGTTGATGTTTTTTTTCCACACTCAAATTTGTTCAAATCCAGATGATGTTGGGGTGTGATATTATAGGAAGAAAAAAAATACTCAAATAGCCAACAGCACCCAGTATTCTTAAAACTCAGTCAATTGCAAAAAGACAAAACTGAGAAGCTGTAATATGAACTAACCAGCATCTTACTGTTGAAAAAAGTTATAAATCAAACTGCAACTCTATAAATTGGAATAAGATCTAAATAATAACAGAACACCAGCTGAAAATGAAAGTTGACCCATTATATAGTCATCATGAAGAAAGGGCTAGTCTAGCACTGCTGTTTGTATTTATACTAACAACTTTAGAATATTTATGAAGGAAAATAGGAGGGAGGGAGGGAAAAATTTCAATGTGGTATCAAATTTATAACATTCTTAATAAAAAGGTTAGATTTTTTAATTCAGAAAAATTATTTATAAAAGGTATTCACAAATTAACATAGATACCGGTATCTTACGCACACATTCACTCAGCAATGTTTTCTTCAAGATCTTTTCTTTGAGACTGTCCCCAAAACTGAATTTTAGCTCTAACCTTCCTTGCATAAAACTACATGTATTGCATCACTCAAACTTCCCAGTTCTAAATATTTTAAAGATAAAATAAATTAAGCAACTAAATGGCAATCTAAATACAAGATCCTTCTAAATCTTTACTTTTTCTCCAGCCTTTTTAAAAGCTCTCAGCAACACTTAATTTTACCTCAATTTTTGAACAATTTACCTTTATCGTGTCTTTAAACAAGTTTGCTCTTTAATATCTGATGCACTGTCTAACATAAAGCACACTGATTAGAATAAAAGGCATAACTGACACACAAGTATGGAAGCAAAGACAAATGACTCTTGTTAAGGACACATCTCAACTGGTGGGAATAACTGGTGGGTTCAGCTTTCAGGACTATTAAGAATTTTCAGGACTGGGGTATCAAACATATGCTCATTATCTATTAATTGTTGCCATAATAATGCTTCAATAACAAATTAAAACATTACCATAGTGTCTTCCAACAATAATTATTCATATTTTTTGTTCAAAAATTTCTTGTCCTTTGAGGTTAAGCTGAAATAGGCTTCAGGCTGCAGGTTAAGATAAGGCATTGGTCTATGTATCTCACTCTGGATCCCAGACTGACAGGGCAGTAACTTCTTAGGATTTTTTATTTTTAAGGTGACATAAGAAGGAAAATGGCCAAGCTAACACATGCAAACACATTTCAAGCATCTTTTCATATCAGATCCATTATCAACTCATTGATGAAAGTAAGTCATGCATCCAAATCCAAAGTCATAGTATGAAAAAGGATATCAGATCATGTCAAAAGTGCAACTTCATAATCCTACAATAGAAAGAACTGATACCTAATATCTACAATGTTTACTGGAGTAAAAAAAGCAGTCCTTAATCCAGGGAACCTAGTAACTGAGTCAAGGGAGATTCTATTATACGCAGATACAAATGAAGTAATAAATACAGTGAACTCTACCTTTACTTCTTGTTTCATTAATTCACTAATCCATACATTCACAACAAATATATTGTATTTCTTTCTTGTGCCACCTTGTCACGGGAAATGCAAATCAAAACTACAATGAGATACCATCTTACACCAGTGAGAATGGCACATATTAAAAAAACTAGCAACAACAAATGTTGGCGAGGTTGTGGAGAAAAAAAGGAACTCTCCTGCACTGCTGGTGGGAGTGCAAACTGGTCCAACCACTATGGAGAGCTGTGTGGAGATTTCTTGACCTACTAAACATAGAGCTTCCATATGATCCAGCAATTCCACTCCTAGGTATTTACCCAAATGACACAGAAACAGTAATTCCAAAGGGCACCTGCATGCCTATGTTTATAGCAGCACTATTTACAATAGCTAAGATATGGAAACAACCCAAATGCCCAAAAATAGATGACTGGATCAAGAAGATGTGGTACATATTCACAATGGAATATTACTCAGCAATCAAAAAGATAAACACATGCAGTTTGCAGCAACATGGATGGAGCTAGACGGGATCATGCTCAGCTAAATAAGTCAGAAAGAAAAAGAAAAATACCAGATGGTCTCACTCATAGCAGGAATTTAAAAAACCTAAATTAGAGACCAGGAAAAAGACTAATCAATACAAAGTAATAATCAAAATCAACAAGCAACTATAAACCAGAGACACACTAGTAAGAACTAGAGTCAAAATAAGGGGCTGGAGATGCAATTGTATGGGGAATATAACCAAAATGAAAATGCATACATTGTGCAAAGATGAAAAATGATATAAGAATTACATAAAATAAAATATTAAAAAAAAAGAATTACCTTGTCCTCAAGTACCTAATGGATTATCTATGTTGAGAGAGGAAAAACAGTTGACTAAAAAAAAGGAAGAAAGCTTTCGTTCTCTGACTTTGAATAGCTTCACTAAGGTAATAGATTTACTTTCCTAAGTATGAGCCTTCATGAACTAATAATAAAATCAGTGAACATACTTTTATTAGTGTTAGGAACAAATAATTATGCATTGCCTTTTACCCCCATCCCATCAGATTGTCACACTTGATATATAAAGCACAAGAGAGCAAAGGAATAAAAGACATCTCCTAGGACACTGCAGTGCTCTTCAGAAGACACCTGAATAAAATCAAATCAATAAACAGGTATACATTTAACAAAAATTCTGACAATAAGAAAAGGAGGTAATTGCTCTCCTGGAGATATTTGTATTTCTTTTACTACCAACAGACAAATGTTACATATATTTAGGGATATTAGATAGAGGAGAGGAAAGAATACTCATCATTGAAGATTTCTTCCCTTCAATGACCTTAAAGTTGGTTAAGAATCTAAGTACTCAGGAAAAAGACTATCTATAGAACATGAGCCTCATACACGATAGGCCAGCTACTTATTCTAAGTCTAAAGTGTATTTAAAAACAATTTTAAAAACATTCATTATTTTGTTCCTTGTCTGCCACATATACAGTACCTTTTATTTGCTACTCTAAAAACATTTCACAAACAAATCTCAATCCAGAGCTCTCCACATTTATTTAGAAAGTACTTTTCAATCATGGGCAAGTCACTAGACCTCTCCATTTTCAGAAATAATAGGAGACTTGGCATGTATGACTTTCAAGATGCCTCCTACATACATACTAGCAATAGAAAGATTAGATAGGGATTTGGGAATACTTATACAAATGAAGTTAAGGTTAATATATTGATATAAAAGATGACTCAGACAGCCTAGACATTACTAGGAATATGCTTTGCCCTAGGCAGTTTCACCAGGATGTCAGAATCTTTGGAACAGGATAACAGTTGTTCTCAAACCAAACAAAAATCTGTCATCAATGTGTTCCAAAGGAACTACCAAAAGCTCAAAGCTCTTGAAAATAGGGTGAAATGATTTAAATTAAGCCAGGGATAAGAGTGTCAGATACAGAGAAAAAGAGAAATTCCATGTGTACACATACACAGGTTCATATATTTTTGGTTCATTCTTAATTCTCCAAAACTTTCATGTTGTATGAGACTCAACATTACTCACTGTGCTAAGAAGGCAGATGACGTAACAATATACATAGAAAACCACAGAGACTCCACTAAAAATCTATTCAATAATTGAGATAATAAATCAGTATAGTAGAGTACCAGGTAACAAAACAATTTACAAAAATCAAATTATATGCAAACAATGAACTAGAAGAGAAAGAAATAAAGACAACAACCCCATTTATAATCACATCAAAAAAATTAAATACCTAGACACAAACTTAATGAAGGAGATGGAGGACCTGTACAATGAAAACTATGACATTGTTAAAGGAAACGGAAGACATAAAGATGTGGAAAAATATTCTGTCCTCAAGGACTGGAAGAATTAACATTGCTAAAATGGCCATATTTCCCAAAGCAATATATAAATTCAATGCAATCTTATTATCAAGGATTCAATTATATGTTTCAAAGAAATAGAAGCATTACTGAAATTCATGTGGAACCACAAAAGACCCCAATAGACTAATCAATTTTGGTAAAAAAAAAAAAGAATGTTGGTGTCACACGCCCATACTTCAAACTATAGTTCAAAGTTATGGTAATTAAAATAGTATAATATTTAAAATAGTACTCAACAAATGGTATGGGGAAAACTGAACAACTGTTCAGCATTCAATATAATGATGCTAGACCACCATCTCATACTCACACAAAAATTAAATCAAATGAATGAAAGAATTAGATGTCAGACCTGAAACAGTAAAATAAAAAGAAGAAAACAGGGGGAAAACACTCCATGCTATAGATTTCAGTGATGTCTTTGTTACTCATCACCAACAGCAAGAGAAACAAAAGATGAATAAATGAATAAGTGTGCACAGGAAAGAAACTATAATTAAAACAAAAAGACACCCCCCTGAATGGGGCAAAATAATTGCACTTCATATATCTGGTAAGGGGCTGACATCCAAATGCTATAAAGGACTCATACAACTCAACAAAAAGTAAAATAAATAGCTCAATAAAAAAATGGGCAGAAAAACTGAACAGATACTTCTCCAAAGAAGACATACAGGTGGTCAATAGACACATAAAAAAGTCATCACCATGGCTTATCATCAGGGAAATGCAAATCAAAGTCACAATGAGCTACCATCTCATACCTGTGAGAATGGCCCAAGGATAAGTGCCCAAGGACAGTTGAGTAGATTTTGAAGATGTGGCATATATACACAATAGCACTCAGTGATTTAAAAAAATAAATAAAAAGATGGAACTCTTGTCATTTGTGACAATATGAATAGAACTGGAGGGGATCACACTAAGCAAAGTAAGTCAGAAGGAAAAAGACAAATATAAATATCACATGGTATAAATGCCATTTAGTACCATATGGTATAAATATCATAGAGTATAAATATCACATGGTTATATGTGGAATAAAGAGAAACAAAACAAAGGGTTAGTAAAGACAAACCAATAACAAACCCTAGAAATCTGGCAGTAAAATTAAGGGTCCAGGAGGGCTTGAGGAATGGAGGAGAGAAACATGTGGAGGGGAGTTAATACACTATGATGGAGGTCTGTGGTGGGAGTGGCAGGTGACATACATTTGAAAAGGTATGATTTTGTACTCAGAATCACATATAGTACTGCAAGACAGTATTACCTCAAAATAATTTTTTTAAAAAACTCATTGATTTTGATTTCTTTTTCCTATAATTTGATGTATGTATGGGCAAAATACATATTTGGTAAGACCTTAATTTGG
The DNA here is from genome assembly GCF_964194135.1 of Talpa europaea. Classification (NCBI taxonomy): domain Eukaryota; kingdom Metazoa; phylum Chordata; class Mammalia; order Eulipotyphla; family Talpidae; genus Talpa; species Talpa europaea. Next base: position 106,733,912 of record NC_140075.1, read on the forward strand.
TGATTTTACTCGGATAATCTAACAAAAGTCTTATAAATGACTACCTTTGATCTAGCTTTGGGTATTTATTCCAAAGAAAAAGACTGATGTCCAAGAATACTCAGGATAGCATGTGAAAAACTTGGTCCAAAAGTAATGGCAATGACTTACTGGCAGAATTGCAACTACCATCAGGCCCCTGAGACCTGAGCAGGGGTGTCTCCGTATTCTGTTTCTACCATCTGCACCAGAAAAGTATTCAAAGAGGAGCAGACCATTGTTTTCATCTTCTCCAAACTTCTCACTTGATCAGTAGGAAACTGGTGACAAAGATGTGAAGTGAATCACCTACACGGAGTCATTTACAGTCATCACAGTTTTGCCTTAAATGGCACAAAAGTGATCCTTTATCGTCTTTATCAAGCCCAATCATAATACACTTCACCCCTTTTCTATCACCTTTTTAGTTCTCTGCAAAGTATCTAGTTTACGCTGGCAACATTTTTCTTATTAGGTCTGTTCCCAGAAGGAAAATGAATATAAACCATGTGTTCAAAAAGTTAACCTACTTTTTTGGTTGCCAATGTGTGTAAAGATACCATCACATCCCAATGGTCCACCTAGTCTGTATCCCAAAGGCCTTTGTAATGTCTAATAACTCTGAGCTCAATCTGTTGTTTATTAAAGTTTTTTCTCATAAAATAAAGTGGGAATTTTTTCTTATCTCTGTCTTCTATCTTGCTCCTGTGTAAAACTAAGCATGTCTTTGAGTAGATGACAAAACATCCACCACAGGAAAATCTATTCTATATCTCAATTCCTGAGCAATCATATTTTCTAGCACTTTCCCACAGAGGGTTAAATTAGATATTTTATATGGCACCCAAAGTCATTTGCAAAGCCTAGTAATCATTGCAGGTAATGGGAAAATAATGGAGGACGCTCTGGAGCCAAGCCACTAAAAGCCATCTTTTGAGGCCAAGATGTGTAAATGGGTTGGCTGGGTTCTGCTGCTTTTAATAATTTAGCTGATTGTTTAAATCTTTTTAACTACATCAGTATTTAAACTAAATTTGTGTGACTGAAGACCAGAGGACCTATAACAAATCTCACAGAAACTACTGCTAATTTATTAAGTAAGAAGTAATAGCTCCAGTGACCATAAAAAAATACTTGTGAGTCTGAGCATACAACAGAGATCACCAAAAGCCAGGGGGGAAATGCAGTTGGCTAGTGTCATTCTGGAAGGCATTAAAAAACCCTACTTTCCCCTAAACCAACTGATTCTACCTTCTTAAAGAGCTCCGTGACCTAGCCCATTGATCTGTCTGAAGGCCCTCACTAACACCACTCTTCTTGAATCTGCTCTGAAAGCAGGTTAAGCCCTCTGCCTCATGCAGTCTGTAGCATAACCTGAAATATCACTCCATAGGTGCCCAACACCAAAGAGTCTTCATGATTATCCTGTTTGGTTCCCCACTCATGGGGGAAAAAAAAACCTGTCCATATGGAGAGGTGTTTCATAACACTTCATTGCATATTACTTCTTCCCAGCATTAAAGTATGTAAGCATCCAAAAGGGATGCTTTCTTGGCCAGGACAGCTCATTTGAAATGCGCTCCATAATTAACAACTTTGAAAGCAAAGAGGTAAATTTTGTCACATGTATTATTAAAGCAGAGTGAGGTCCCCCAGGACCAAATTAGGCACCTGATTAAAAATGTCCATGTTAAAAGAAACAAGTGGATAGGGAATTGTGCTCTCAGCAATCCCAAGTTAACACACTGATTGAAGTGCCTGTTCAAACCACTGGGAAAGAGACAGAGCGGGGGACTGACGTGAATGAGGACTTCAATGTCCCCACTTATATGCAAGTCAGCCAGAGTCAGTTTCACTAGGTCATCTGAAAATGAGAAGATAAGGGAATGGGTGAGAGGCCTGGCAGGCAAGTAACCACAGCACAATGAGCATTCATTTTTCAACCAATCTATTTTACTTTCAAGTACTATGCTAGATGTTAGCTATTCATCTGCTAGTTTCTCTTCTGCCACTTTTCATCTTGCCCAAGGCTTCTGTTACCTCCATACCTCTGTTTCTACTTGCATAAATTGTGGGGGTGGGAAGAAACCATTGCTAAGAGAACTTACCTTTAGGAAAGGTAAGTAAAAAATCTAAACTTTTATTTTGTTGTAGAATGCAGTATACATTTACTTAACTACATTCAAGTTGATTTTGCAAAGACTCTTTAAACGTTAACTCCTTCTAGAACTATTTACAGTATTTTCTGAGAAGTGATACACAGCGATCAAAAGAAAGCCAAACTATAGCACAACAGGTAAGACTGTCCCTTAAGGAGAGGAAGAATCCTAAAACTCTGATACTGTGATGTGAGGTTCTGATCTCAAAATGCTAATTCTCAGAAAGATGTCACATATAATCTAAGCCAATCACATATAATCACAACATGATTTTATTGGGAGGAAATCACACTGCAACAATAGAAGCACACAATTGGCCATATAAAGAGGAAGAGATACTAAAACTACCTTCAGGGAACAACTGTGAGTAATTGCATTTGGGCAGGAAATTCCCCCTTTTGAAGTCAGCTCCTTGGGGAAAAGTCTGATGCTTCTCCAGGAAAGAGATTCCAGAAGATGCCAAATCTGGAGAAGTGCTCATAGACCTCACAGACATGGAGTCCAAAGCATCTCAGATTGGTTTACTTTGGCTCCAGCATTTATAATTGTCAGAGATGTGTTATCTGGGCCACCTGTTAATTTTAATTTGGGCTTGGTCTCTTGGCAGTTAGCCTTTTATGTATCCTTTCCCCTTGCATGTCCGTTTACTGATGTCTTCATGAGAAAGTTGCCTTTTAATTGATAACTTAAGTGACATTCATTGTTCCCATCTTTATTAAATCAGGATCATTACTATACACACAGACACACACACAGAGTTAGAAAGAAAAATAGGTAGACAGGTAGATAGGTAGATAGGGAGGGAGGGAGGGAGGGAGGTAGACAGACAGACATATCCAAGAGAGATGAGGACTACAAAACAACTTGATAACTTTCTGGTAATTGTGGCAGGCAAGAGAGAATTTAACAAGCTTGGAAGAGCAGCTCAGTGGCACTCTGCCTAGACTCAGCTCTGTGCTTCCCTCATCCAAACATGTTCCTTTGTTTAAACAGCCCCTACTCTCTGCAGTTATATTTCCTCTTTTTGATTTTTTCTCCTAAGTCAGTGTGTTTGGTTGGCAGAAAATTTCTTCCCCAAATTTCTTCCCCAAATAAGCATATACATGACCTAAAATTCAAAAAAAAAAAAAATTAAAGCTGAAAAAGAAAGCACACTAATGTGTAATCCCAGAGACTCTACCTAATGAGCATACTGGCTATGGCCAAGTTAAAACTGTTATGGGAATCATAACTTAGAATTTCCTACTCCATTTAAATTCTCCAGGGCCAAATTGCCATAAAGATGTCCTTAATATTGAAATTGCATCTTTCCAGAAGGTGAAAAACAATCTACCTTGATGTCCAAAATAAAGAAAATTGAAGAAAAGAATTATAGGGTGATCATGGGTATGTCACTTCACCTTTGAGAATATCATCAATGAAATGAAGGCCTTTTGATCTTAGTCCTTTACCCCCACTAATAATGTAAGAGTCTGTTGTACAGGTGCTACCCAGTAATTAATGGCTACATATATCAACAGGAGTGAAAAGGGACCACTAAGGAATGCAGTTAAAAGCATGTATCTCAGATCTCCTTCCAAATGTTAGCCAGTAGGTTTATTTCCTTGGCATACTGTCTTCATAGCTATCAACAACAAATATGACTTTTTCCACAGGATCTTAAAACTAAAAATATTTTTAAGTGATCCAAATTCTAAGAGGATGGCTTGAAGCTAAGAAGGTAAAAACGGCTGATGAATAAAAATTGAGGATAACCACTTACTGATGAATGAAGAATGTGGTCTCTGTGGTTCTTTTACATCACACGCTGAAATCAATTTTCCTAAATTCTTATTTCAAGATACGGCCCATTCCAGGTTTTATTTACCTTCATGAGACCAACTATCCTTTGCAGAATCCTGAATTAGGGAAATAAGCTACCATGAGATAATATTTTAATGACAGTATATACAGAAGTTTCTGGAAAGAGTCCAATCTATTTTGCTTCTGGTTATTGGCTACATTTTAATTAGTAAGGGGAGGGAGGAAGGGAAGGAAGAAGGGAAAAGGAGCAGAGAATATAGGCATCAGCAGGAGACTGTGGGAGTAAAGAACAGTGAAACACTCAGTGACCCAGCTTTATGCTTAATCTGGAATGAGTCAATAGATAAACCTCAATGCTTTATTTATGGAATGATTTGACTAGATTACTGATGATTATTAATGGTGTTTACCATTCCTTCCAACACAAACATGTTATGACTATAAGTATTAGAAAACAGTTATGACTTAAACACCCAAATGAAACTGTGGAATCATTTCAACTGCCAAATTATAACCATTTTAAGATTAAAAAAAAAAAAATGGTGGGTTGGAGTTGAGGAAGAAATGGCGGAGGGGAACTGCTTGCTTGTTTTTAACTGACTATTAACATTCTTTTTTCTCTCCAGCTTGTCAGTTCAAGGAGACACATTTTACCCATAGAAGCCCTACTAAATTCTGAATTCACAACATGCCAGAAGATCATCAAAGTTGCCTTATTCCTTTCTCTGGGGACCTAGAAGCAATTATTGAAATGTTTGCCACTTACAATGAACTGAAAGCAGCTCTGGAAGAGTTGAGGGAGTTAGTATAAAGCTCAGTCAATGATCCTAGATGGAGGGGTGATAGCAGTTATTGAAATGTAGATAGCAGAGAGAGAACGTTTACAAAGCACTTAGAGAGTCTAAGATGAAAAGAATTATATTAGTGCCAAGGAGTATTATTCCACAAAAATTCCCTTTGTGACTGATGAGAAGGAGCTCAAATCTTCAAATAAAACATTTAATTCACACCTGACAGCGATTTTCAGAGTATGGAACAAGCAATGTTAGTAATTCAGGGAAATTTAGTAGCCCAGGGAAAAACTGCAGCAGAATCGAGTGGCAATAAAATAAATGTCTGTGGTTCTTGAGAAAGAAAATCTCTGAAGAGAAAGGCCCACTGGCGAAGAGGGGGGAAAAAAAAGGCTTTTTGTGCCTAATTTTTCTTTCAATTAACAGGCTCAGGAGATTACAGTGTTCCTGTTACTTCTACATTCACCTAACACACAACAGTACCCCAGTACCCCAGTACATGCACACAGTTGATGTTTGGCATTTGTGGATTCAACTTTTGTGTTGTTGATCATTCATGGGCAACTTCTGTAGGTCTTTGCCATGTGGTTGTTATCTTGCTGAAACCTGGTAGTATAGACACAACTGGGTGCAGAGAGATCACAGACATGAGTCAGTTAATCACTGAACTCAGTCACCACTCCTCAGTGTGGCTGCACAATTCTATCCTGGTCTGTTTGCATTAGCTTCCATGAAGCAATATGCAAAATGCCCCCTTCCCGACATGGGGAAGAACTATCAATAAATGATGGATTCACAGCCTGGGCTTTCATGGATCTATATGTTGGTACTGAGACTGGACAACTGCACCACCTAAGCACCATGGCTCACTAATTAAACAACAGATGGCACAAGTAGGTGAAATATCAAAATACCTCTGGTTGCCAATAAGCTGGATTAAAGAATACAATTTGGCTTGTTGACATATTTAGGCTTCCCATTGGTTTCCTTCTAGAATAAAACACACCTAGTCACAATACCCTGTCATAGCAGAGCATCAGGCACCAATAGCATTTTTAAGAGACAGAAAACACATGTTTCCTAAAATCAGTATGCTCTGAGAAAATGGGTGTAGGATGAAAGTTTATAAATTTTACCTGATATCACCAATCAAATATGCCTCTTTCCCTGGAGGAGTAAGTAAAAAGCTAGAAAACAGGGATGGAAATATTGCTCGTGGCTACAGTATAGACACTTTGCAATCTGAATTCAAGGCTCTACACTTCCATTTTGTTTCTGGGAGAGCTCATTGAGCATCTGCTAATAATAACAGCAGGAGCAATAATAATATTCTGTGTTAGTCAGGATAAGCCATGCTACGCTAAATCCTAAAACCTCAGAAACAAAGGACATCAAAAATTTCACTTTTTAATCACCTGCTATGATCCCAAAAGACTAGTGACAGACTGAAAAATAAAATAAAAAATAAGTAAAATAAAAAGATAGGCATAGAAAATTCAGGCATTTGAAATCACTTTAAAATATGTGATTTAAGAAATCGCTGGCATTCCCTCTGTCTTTTGAGTGTCTGTGTGTCTTGCATCTTGTAACATAATAATGTCTTCTTACAGGGAAAAGGGAATGATTTGCTTACAATACATTATAAAAGATTTCCATTTCCCAAGTTGAAGATCCTTAAATAAAACATAAACCAACTATATGTGCGATATATAGCTAAACTGCTCTTCATCACCTCTGTAATATCCTGGACTTGAGGAGCAAGAGGAACCAGTCCACCCATGAAGCCCATACATCTTGCTATGCTGAGGGTAAAAAGAGTCGTATTTCTCTAACACAGGAGTCTGTGTCTTTTGTCAAAATTCATAAAACTGTGATATGCTACCTGGTTAGTTTACAAATCAGATAAAGTCTCAGCCACATCACAGTTCTTGACAGAAATCATTTAGAATTTCAGTAAAAAGATGAAAACTATTACAAAATGGAAATCATAGATCTGGAAATACACTAACTGAAAATGAGAACATAATAAAAAAAGGCTCAGCAGCAAATTAGATACAGCTAAAGGAAGGATTCATAAACTAGAAGATACATAAGAACAAAATAGATGGAAACCTGACAGATGAAAATAAAACTGAATGGTGTAGTAATTCTACTACATTCATAATTTAATATTCTCTCTAGCCTAAAAGAAACTATTATCATATCCATGTTTGTCTTTATACATTTACTACAAGTGTTCATTGTATACATGTATGTTTGTATGTATACTAAACAACATAGAACACTGTATTTGGAAAAACTTGTATAAGTGATATTAGGTGCTTGCTTTTTTAATAATATTTTAATATTATAAAAAATATTCTTTTTACTAAAATATTTTCACTAACTTTCTCTCTTATTTCATTTAACAAAGGCTTTATCTCTTGTATCAAAATGTCTTTTGTAGCAAAACATTATATTGCTTTATATTATGAATAATTCTCTTTCCAGGTAGTTCCGTGTTTATTTCCCAACTACATACTTAAGCAAATTTCTAGCCTAGAAAAAACCTGAAAGTAAACGAATGAATTTTAAAAAAGTAAAACACCCCATGAAAGAAATTTAGATTTGTTATCAGTCTATGGCAGGCTCTGGAGACAGATGTGACATTAACACTTTCAGAAATTTCACTTAAAAGTTATCAATTAGACAAAATAAAGTACAGATTTTGATGTAAGACCTGAAGTCATCAATACATAGAATAAAACATAGGCTAAATATTCCAAGACATTGGCTTCAGAGATTTCTTTGGGGACTTGACTCCAAAAAAAAAAAAAAAAAAGAGAACAAAAGCAAACAAACAAACAAACAGGACTACATGATGCTAAAAATCTTCTATTCAGTGAGAGAAACTATCATTAAAATGAAAACAAACACTATTGAACGGGATAAGACAGTTGCACACCATACATCCAACAAGAGGCATTTAACATATAAAATCTCATACAACTCAACAGAAAAGCCTAAGCAAATGGGAAGAGGGGGCCACACTTATCCAAAGAAGACATACAGTTGACCAAAAAGCATCTGCAAAAACATGTTCATCATCACTTACTATCAGGGAAATACAAATACCAGATGATCTCACTCATGAGAAATATGGAGAAACAAAACAAAGAAAGAGACAAAATTAAATCAAAACAAACCCTAGATATGACTGTAGATTGCAGCTATGGGAGGGGTTGGGAGCAGAGAAGTGACAGGGAAGTAAAGTGGGGAGCAGTTCAACAGACTACAGTGGAGTATTATGGGTGCTTTGGTGTTAAATATGCTGTGGTAACATACATCTGAAGAGATATGAACCTACACCCCTAATGTAAATCAACATTATCTTCATTAAAAAATTAAACATCAGGGGGAAAAATAACAATAAAAACACAACAAAACAAAACAAGAACAGACAATTATAAATCAGAGACATCCTGCAGAGGAGGAGGTGGGAGAGGGATCAGAGGGAGGGAGGGAGGGAGAAGCACAGGGACTGTGGTGATGGTGCACAGTGTATTAGGGAAGGAAATTCTATGGGGACTACACCTGGGCGGGGAAAGCAAACATTATTTAAAAATGAACAATGATGTAATATATATATATATAAATTTAAAAATTACATTAATGCTAAATTGTAAAAAAAATTAAAAATTAAACATTTTTAAATGTTATCAGTAAGAAATTTCACAAATTCCCTAAAGGAGATGAAAAAGACATCAGTGTGGCTGAAAACTACTAATAGAATACAAAATAGAAAGCAATCCTCATAGATCCATGCCACAGATGATGGTGTCCACTGCAGGTCATAAAACAATACTAAGAGGGCCTCCATGGTGGTGCAGCGGGTTGAGCACAGTGCTATGAAGCTGTCTGCAGCTCTGTGAAGCTGTCTGCAGCTCTGTGAAGCTGTCTGCAGCTCTGTGAAGCTGTCTGCAGCCTCTGCAGCGTGGGTTCATTTCCTGGCCAGCCAAGGAGATACCCACATGGCACAGCAGACATCTCCTGACTCGCCCGCTCTCCCCTCAGCAGTGCTTTCAGTCTGTCTGCATGTTCTGCTGCCCGCTCTGTCTCCAGTGAATCCTATGATCCTCCCACACCTCTGGCCTGTATCCCAACTCTTGTATAAATAAATAAATCTTTAAAAAAAAAAACTATGAAACAGTCAATGACCAAATTGAACCATTATCAGGTTGGATTTTCTCTAAAAAAGTTACATGAAGCATTAAAGAATGAGTGGGAAAGTATGTCAGTCCATTTCAATCCTGGAAATACAGAAATTTGTTCACTAGATGCCAGTTATTTTTTTGCAACACAAGGAAACTAAAGAAGTAATGTCCAAAGTATAAGGAATTTGAACAGTATCAACGACTGAAGTAAGAATAAAGGTGACTCAAGTATATGAAAAATCATTTTATTATAGGTATTGGGATGAGGAAAGATGCTCCAGCAAAAATATTGAAAAAGAAAGGTTTGGTGTATTTGTGAAACAAGTTTTCCTGTAATGAAAGTGGTAAAAGTTAAAACAACATTTGATAGGGTTCACTTGGCATAGATATGTGAAAAGAAGGGTTCTCAAGGAAAACTTGACCTGAGATAAGACAGTTCTTGGCAGTTTAAACAACCACTGATGGAGCTGATACCTTGAGGTGACTTGATGACCACACTTCCCCCAGCTGGGCTGCCAGTCCCTCTTGAAAAAGGTGGAAATTTGGGATGCTAGTTAGAAATACAAGCCTAACTCTCAAGGCAGGGATATGCATATCTTTTCCTTTTGTACCAGTCAGACTTGTAAGATTCCAAATTAAGTAGTCCTCTGTATGAGGTAGTTTTCTGCTTGCCCTTCTAAATGCACTCTCCACTCTCACAATCATCACCTGTGCCCCAGGAAGCTAACCATTACTGACTATACCAATGGGCTTTCTTATCCTTGGTTTGCTGTTGGGTTCAAGCAATGAGAATCAACAGCAGAAAATCAAAGGGAAAGAAGAAGTTCTAGGTGTTTCTTCTCTGGCTCAACATTGGCTACAGATAAGCAGTATTTCCCTACCAGAAGACATGGAGCTATAGTTGTCCTTATAGGTCTCAGTAATGGCTCCCTGCACTTGACACTTGATAGCTTGTTATTGCTACCATAGGACTATGCATACAATCCAATGTTAGTTCCCTTTAACAGTGCCTCCATCTATGCAAAAGACCCTTTACTAAGCTGACCTCAATTACCCGACATCTACTTACTGAGACCTTGGTAAATTCACCCTATTTTTAACACACCTCAGAGGCAATAAAAGATCTACTAAAGAAAACACAGTGGGGAAAAATAGGGGGGAAATTCTTAGGATACAATAAATAAGGCTCACTTTGATGAGAAGTAACAAATCTCTTCATTTTGCCTGAAAAACTCCTTTCAATGTTGATTCTTTGTAGCAATTGAAAATCTAGTAGTTGATCTGACTAGAAACGACTAGGCCAGGAAGTTATCCCAAGATGCCAGGTCGTGAGCCCAAAGAATTTGTAAACACAGTTACAGCCAATAAAACCCTATACACAGTTTGGGCTTTGTGGGAAATTGGTAAAAGTAATTTATTAGTTATGATTGGATTTATCACATCTAATCCTAACAGTCTCACCAAGGAGAAAAGTAAGTAAAATCTTCACTGCACACTAGAAATTCTGGCCAGACCTGAAGTTCTTGTAGGGAGAAATTTAAAAAATGAAAACAAGAAATAGCATGTTTTTGGAATACATACTTTGCCCAATGAATATAGCCCAAATTAGACCTTGTCTGATACACAGCTGATCAGTTAGCTGAGCTGGATTTATCAGGAAGCTAATAATGAAGCTTAAGTGTCAGGTTCCTCATAAATCCTTCCAGAACTTGGGTGGAACTCTGAGGATATTTACAAGGTCTGTAAGTGTGCATAAAATCTGCCAAAATAAGTTATTTTTAGTCACAAATTGTTAAGGCTATTCTCTGATATGGAGCCAGAAACTAGAATGTGCAATATTGTGAATAATTTTACACCTCAGACATGTAAACTTATAAGAAATTCACTTCTCAAAGATGCAGAGTCTAAACAAGTTCCCTAATATCAGGAATGGAGTCAATAATACACAAGATACAATTATAGACATCACACATGTCCGTTTTTTTGATGGGACTCATGCAAAATAAGAATTGAACAGAATTAGTATAGTTAAATGATGCAAATCTGTAGTCATTCTACAAACAGAGACATACATCTTAATTTTTATTATCAAAAATATGAAATGTGTCAATCAACTTTTCCAGAGGAAAGATTGAGTTATCTTTTATTCTCTCAAAAGAAAATAATATAAAATGCTATTATATGAGGAAGCTGTCAAAACAACATGCAGGAAAAAGAAAGACAAGTGGCAAGTTGCTAAAACATGTGAAAATTCCTATTCTGTATTCTTTATATTTGTGATATTTACCACCTTTTTAAAAATGTGTACATGATTGTGTTTTTTCCAGCTAAATATTCATTTTTATACATAATTATATTTTTCTTAAAGCCACCCCTGCCTAAACTCTAGTAGCTACAAGCCCATAACATCAGAATTTCCCTGCTAGTTGGCTTAGTGCAGTAATGTATACTCCAGGCTCAAGCGCTGTCTAACTTCTCCAACACAGAACAGGTACTATAATACTGAGCATGGATACAAGGAGAGGTGTCTATGCCAGAAAGAACACCATCAAGTGAAACATGACAATTTCCATCTGCACAGAAATGCAACTTAATTGCCTCAAGGTCATCTGTTGCATGCTGTCATCCAGTAAGGAATTATTGAAGCTGGACTTTTTTCCTAAAGTTTCTTTGTCTGTAACATCTTCTTTTTTTTTTTTTTAAGATTTATTTATTTATACAAGCACTGGGTACAGTCAGAAGCGCACGAGAGTGAGAGAATTCACCAGAGCCAGAGCGGAGAGCAGAACAGGCAGACTGACGAAATACACTGCTGAGGGGAGCAGAGGGCAAGGCAGGGGAGCCATCTGGGACCCTCACCAGCAGCCGGGGATCAAACCAACACTGCAGAGGCCGCAGCGCAGCTTTGCAACCCAGAGCTCAACCACTGTGCCAACGGGGAGGCCCTGTCTGTAACATCTTCTAACCAGTAGTCAAATATTTCCTGTGCCCTAAGTTTCCTCAGGCTGGGGGATGTCTACTCTCTACACACCCTCACCTCTTACTGAGACTTCCCACAGAGCCCACTTATCAAGGTTCTGCATCACTGCAAGTCTCTACTACACTGATTCGCTTGACCCCGCCACTCCCTATACCTGGAGTTCTCTTTCCTCCCCAATTAGCCAGGATACAGCTCCTATCATTTCATTCTCCTAGACAAGGTATTTTACAGAGCAGATTTTTATTAAATATTTTGGTAATGGAGGAAGATTACAGAGCAGTGCTGGACCCAACATTATTATGAATGGACACCAGCCATCACACTGAGACTAAAACTTCCAAAAATATTTAGGAAATATCACCTAAAGCCATATATCTCCAAAGCCCCAAGCACCCTCCCCGCTGGGGGCCTTCTCTTTAGAACCTTTCCCCCATTTTCTCTTTCAGTTTCCTAAATTCTTTCTAAAACCAATTGACAACTAATTGACAAATTCTTATATAGATTAATTTTGATTATTTTTGTTTAAATGGATCCCAAATAGAAAATGTCCTGGGCTTGAATATGGCTATACTTGATAAAGGAAATAACTCTAGATGGGCTTTCAAAAAAAATTCTTCTTAAAGAATTTATTTCAAAAAAAATTATTTCAAAAAAAAATTTCTCAACAAGTTTATTCTGACTTCTTCCATGGCCAACCAACTCAAACAATCTGCAGTTTTTTTAGAGTTAAAAAATATGTCAATTTATAGGCACTAGAACTTATAAGAATTAAATGGAAAGTGATTGTGTAAACTTTTTTAAAAATGAGTAAGAAGTTTATACTAATATGTAAAGTATACATACATAGGATAGCATTGTCATTTATTACACTATTTCTCATGGGAATGATGCTGTTTTTTGTGCTACCTCAAAAGTTATCCTTTTGAATTTACCTTTTTCCTGCCATTTAATCAAGACCTATTACAAAAACCAGGAGTAGCTTGGAGGTAACCCAAGAAATCCCAGAAAGTTAAGACAGTGCATACAGCTATTCAATCCACTTTGGGAAAACCCAACTAAATTACTTTCTGTTTTTTCGAATGAAAACCCAGTCCCACTTCACCTATATCAATTGGTTCCCAAGTCTCCAAATCCTATATGTGAAATGGGCCAAAAAATAGAATTACAGAGACCTTAGAAATCACTTATTGTTCTAGCCCCATTTTAAAGATAGTGGAAACTGAGCCCCAAAGAACCCTAATTAGTAGATGCAATTTTGTACCCAAATCCTCCTAACTTGGGCCATTCTCATCTTCAAAATATATTCTACTTACTTTTGGGATGCTGGAAAGATTGATCTTTATCTATTCAGCATACAAATGCTATGTTGCATGTAACAATGACATGCCAATACAAAATATCAGTTCTATGTTTACTGACAAAAACAAGCTTCTTGTTTTATGAGTTTTTGACTTAAATTCAATATAACTGGCTTGTCAATATTCCTCTTTTTCTTTTTCCCTTCAGAAATAAAGCCTTGGTATCAGTGAACACTCAATGCCATCAGTGTTTAAGTGCATGTGGCTTCATGGTGAAGCTAGGCAAGGGTTTTAACAAAAGGATCAGTCCCTTTTTACAGGAGGAATGAGTTTCTAAGGGGTCATTGTTCTACTAGACCTCCTCGGCTGCCACTGAGAGCTTGAGTGTCAGCCACCTATCTAGGTGCTTCTTATCCCTGCAGTTGATTAAGGGAATTTATTTTCAATCAGAAAAGAGTAGAAAATAGAACAGGAGTAATCAATTCATCATGCCAGACTACAATGAGATCTCAAAATCTGCATTTCTGAGCAACTGTATTAGTCAAGATCTCTTGTTTGCAGATGAAAAAATTCACATGGAGTTTAGGCAAAATAGGGCAGTTATTGAAAGGGTATGGGGTATCTAAGAACCAGAAGAAACGGGAGCCTCAACGACATCTGGAAGGGCCCTCACTTCCCTCATTTTGTGATTCTTTTTTTAAATTTTATTTTATATATTTTTACATCATTTTTCATTTTTGCACAATGTATGCACTTTCATCTTGATCTTTGACCATTTTGATTTTATTCTCGAGACTAACTTATCTCACAGTGGCTTGTGACTGCCAACAGCTCCCCTGCCTTACATTCCCAGGACCCAGAGCGTGTTTCAGTTTTGAAAGTTCCAGGGAAGAACATCATTGGCCCAACTTGAGTAGGCGTGCATTCCTGCAAGACCAGCTGAGGTCAGACAGACAAGACAGCAGCAGCAAAAACTTCCTGGCTGACACAGGAAATGCTGCTTCAAGCAGAAAGGAGAAGTGCTTGGCAGATTAAATATTAAAAATAATTTAATATCTTCTAAAAGGATTTTCAATTAGGAAGCCATGGGTACATCGCTTGGGACAGCAGGTTATGAGCAGTGCTTTTCTCTGTTTCCAAATTTAATAGTTCTGAGACCTTGTGTCAGCACCTTAATCCATTAAATGGGAATAAATATTTTAAATTCCTCAAGGCAGGAAACTACAGTGGGTTGTGGCTGCCATGAGTGTGTGCACTGCAGGCCTCCCTCATGGGGAGTGGATTTGACCTAAGTCCTCAGCTGCTGTGCTTCGAAATCCATTCCTACATTTATCTCAAGCTGCTTATAGACTATGATGGAGTATGGAGACAGGGATGGGGAGGATATTGCCCAAGGCAGACCCTTTCTTGGGAGGTATAATGCTTTATTGTCATCCAGCTTTGTCTTTTGGGTTTTTCTTTTTTTATATTTGAAGAAAAAAATAAAATTCACACCTTCATCACGTAAACCCTCTTCACCCTTTCTCCAGCATCCCACCTTCTTCACTTCTGGTAACTGAAGTTTAGTTAGGAATGTTCACTAGTTTATTTTTAACTTGTGTCAGTTCATCTGCTTTGTTGACTTATATTCCCCATATATGTGATATCATTTGGTATTTGTGTGTATATTTCTAGCTAACTTTACATAATCCCCTTAAGTCCTTCTATTTTGCTACAAATGGCAGAATTTTATCTTTCCTTACAGCTGAATTATATTCCATTGTGTATATATAGAAATGTATCACTTCCCTTTTATCCAAACATCTATCAGTGGGTCCTCGCTTCCATATCTTAGCTAATGCAAATAATGCCACAACACTGTAGAGCTTATAATTTTTTGAGTTGATGTTTTCATGTTCCCCAGGAGTAGGGTTGCTGGGTCATATGGCATTCTTATTTTTAGTTTCATAAAGAAAGATCCAGACTGCTTTCCAAAATGGCATTCCCACCAAGAGCAGATAAGAGCTCTCTTTCTCCACATCCTCTGCATTTGTTCTCAGGAGTCTTTTTTGCTGTATGCCATTCTCACAGGTGTGAGATGATAGCTCATTGTGGTTTTGATTTGCATTTCCTTTATTAAAAGTATGTCATCCAATTTTGGCTCAGTCTCCCCTAAGGCTTTGCACATGTTTCTCCCACTGCACAGCAGTCTATGATGCTTCAGCCCAAACTTCCCCCACCCGTTTACTTAGTTCATACTTACTTGTAGCCTGAAAGATCTCCCAGTTTCTTTAAATTCCATCTCTATTTCCTTTCAAACAGTTAATCCCTTTAGTTAAATCCCTGCACATTTAGTAGTGTTCTGATTCCTGCATCTGAGAGGACCTGAACTAATACAAGATGACATCAAGTTTCCTTCTGATTTTATGCTTTTCACCTAAGACAATAGTTCCCAGAAAGAACTGAATCAATTGGGAAATTGTTTATAAAAGTATTCATTCCAATTATCCCTCCTACACCTACTGAATCAAAATCTCCCAATCTTATACCTAGAATTCTATATTTTATGAAAAGGGTCTCACAATCTATATTGTAGGCATTAGAACTGTTCAATATTTCCTTGTATTGCCCCTTCCCTATATCATGAAGACATTCATGGGGTTGAGCAGTCAAAGGGGTAGGGGGAGGTTAAGCATGAGACTTGTGCTGGTCAATGTGTTTAAGAGAAAAGTGATAAATGTTATTTCTAAACAGAGTATTTAATAACCAGAGTGAGAGCCTTTAGATCAGAACTACTACAAATTTAGGCTGCAAACTAGTGTCAGTTCATAACAGTGTAAGTACAGAAATGTAAACAGTCACTTAGAAACTTTTATAGTAATTTAACATGGCTGCAACATCAAAACATATCTTCACCATATTTCAGAAAGCATTGATCCATGACAGATTATAAAACTACCTAAATAAATAAAAATTGGTCTTCCATAGCAGATAGAGAAGTATTGGTTTTTCTTTCCCTCTGCCACATGAATGACAATGTTTAAGATCTTGGACATTCTACTCACTTAGATAGAAAAGTGACTAATCAGTGAATGCCCACCCCACCTTCTGGCCTTAACAAACCCACAATGAAAATGTAACTTTAATGAGAAATAAACTTTTGTCTGGTTAAGCCACTAAGATTTAGAAGGTGTTTGTTATTAAAGCATAATTTAGCTCATTCCAAGTGAATGTAGCAAAAGTCCCCCTGTCATCCTTGGTATCTGATCAAGTTACTCATCCTTGGCCTTGAGATATAATTTCTTGTTCCACCTTTAGCAAGTTTCCTGTTAAGTCAACTGAGCAGAAATTCTCTTACCCTTGATGTCTCCTCTTAGTGATTTTTTTATCCATTAAAATTTACTGTCCATCAGTTATAAATTTTCAGTTGTCTTTGCTGTTTTGGGAGTTAAGTCCAATCTTGCAACAACACTTCCAGTGCAACAGTCTTGAATTAAGTCTGCTTTACCACTTTAACAAGTTACAGGATAATTTTTTCTTCAACATCAGTCTACTTTATACCTACACATATATTTAAATACAAGTTTCATTTATATGGATGGAACTTATTTACACTATTTTCAGTTTTCTACAACTTATATTATCTAATAACCTAGTCAAAAACAAATGCAGTGAGGGGTGACCTAGTCAAGATACCCACTAAAATTTTAAAAATCATTCAAAATTGTTCTTTATACCAGTCCTATTAGGTCTACTTGTCTATCTTCTAACCTGTAGGCTTCTAACCTGTGAACTTCTTCAGAATGACAAAAATCTGATTTCCTAAAAGAAAAGAGAGCTGGCAGTCTCCAGATTATTTTCTTTGAATATGTAAGTACCAGCATAGGCAGGCCTCCCTGGCCTCTGGGAGTCTGAATGCCTGGCAATCCTTGGAGATAACCCAACACTTGAACACCCTTGCTGAGACCTGACATTGCCTCTCTGTGTCCTGTTGTTTCCTGTTGAGTTGAGAAGATGTTATTTCACAGTTTTAAAATAGATTTAATTTCTGTAGGAAGAAAGTTTAAAAAAATGGGGCAGTAGAGAAAGAATAACTGAGTAACAAACATGGAAAGTCATCTGACTTTTCAATGGAAATAACTGCTTATTCACCATAATCCCGTTTGAACCCTGCTTTAATCTTCCTAATAATAGTGATAGTCACGAAAAAGATCAATCTAAAACCACAGTTGATCACAGTAGTTTCTGCCCAGCAAAGAAAAGAGGAATTTTTTTACTATGCATTTGGTTCTTCCTTTAAACCAATAAGTTAATAGATGACTTTGGGTGTTAAAGTAAAGATTATCAATCAATCATAGTTTCTGAAATGACTATAAAGAGTTAAGCTGTTTAACATAAAGAATGAATAAAAATTTAAGAACATAGAGAAAGGAAAGTTGTGAGGAAGGAAGGAGATGAATAGTCAAGAAACCAGGTTGGCTGGGTCTACAGAGAAATGTCAGCCACTAGGAAATCCCTAATGATTATAGTAAATTTAAACTGCTTGCATTGTTGAGATGTGTATGTTTCATCACACTCAGAGAGCTCGGGTTAGAGGTATCTCAAGAGCATGAAGTCACTGGAATATATCTCACAAATGGTGACATGGTGCCAAAATTAAACACCATGATACATTTCATTGAGACAACCCATGTATTGAACTCATATAGTGAAATCAGGAACTTCAAGTCAACCTCGATTTGAAGAAAACCTGAACTAGTCCCCAGATCCCCTGGAACAAATAAATGGAAATTTAAGCCAGTTTCATTTCAGTCTCAAAGGACAGGATAGCCCTACTTGACATTTGAACAATAACAATAATAACTAATAGTTGAGCATATAAACTTGAAATAAGCAAATAACTAACTGGATTTCTCCAGCAGGAAATCATGCACTGTTTAGAGTATACCATTCTGTGGCTTTTCATTACCTCCCAGATGTTTTTCAATTCTATAGAATTGTTTTTAAAGATGTATTTATTTCTGCAAAGAAGAACTGGGGTATAAGTCGGGGTGGTGGTGAAAGGATTCACCAGAGACAGAATAGGGAATAGAACAGGTAGATCTACTGAAATACACTGCTGAGGGGAGCATCAGCAAGATAGGAGAGGTCTGCTGAGCCATGTGGGTCACCTCCTTGGCTGGGGATCGAACTCGTGCTGCAGTGGCTGCAGATGGCTTCATAGTGCTGAATTTTAACCCCTTGTGCCACCAGGGAGGCCCCTCAATTCTGTAGAATTTTGTAGAAAATTACAATACAATGAAAATGACTCTTGACAATAAACATGTAAATGAATTGTCTAGCGAAGGGACAATTTCCCAAATTAACTTACTATATATTTTTTTTAATTTTTATTGAAGTAATGTTGGTTGGTAACATTATATAGGTTGCAGGTGTGCACCATTTTAAACCAGTATCTTTATATACTACATTATGTTCACCACTAAAAGTCTAATTCTAATCTTCACCATTCAATTGACCTCTTTTATCCAACTAACCAATTCCACCTTTCTCCTTCCCTCTGGTAATCAGTTATTTGGTAATATAGCATAAAAATGTGTGTTTTTTAAGTCTGTTTGTTTTTATTTTTCTTTACGTGCCACATATGAGTGAAACACATAGTGTTTGTCTTTCTCTGTCTAGACTGTCTCACCAAGCATAATTATCTTCCAAGTGTGTCCAAATCCTGCAAGTGGCAGGATTTCATTCATCTCTTTTCTACAGCTGAGTAATATTCTACTGCATACAAAGATACATACACACACACACATACACACACACATGAAACATCTTTTTTATGCAATCATCAGTTGATGGGCATTCAGGTTATTTCCAATTCTTGACTATTGTAAACAATGCTGCAATATACAAGGAGGTGCATCTATTTATTGGAATTAGTCTTTTTTAATTCTTCAGGTAGATACCTGCCTCAATGTACTCATTCATGCTCAAAATTTCTCTATGAAGGGATAAAAATTTCAGGCTGCAGTAAGCAAAAATGCATGAGAAGAAAAATAAGGAGTTAAGTTTGTCTGAAGTTTTAATGAGTGAGTAAAAAAAAGAGACTATGTCTAAAGGTTTTTGTTCCTAAAGATGAATAAAAGGAATGAGGGTTGGTTCAAAGGGAGGTAGGCATCAAACAAAACTGAGGTTGCCTAAGGACAGGCAGGCACCTAACTCAATGTACCCCTCTGGTTTACTGTCCCTTACACCTCTAATCTGTTTTGCCTGCTTTTATCAAAAATGGAAATAAATTTTTTAAAAGATTTATTTATTATATTTATTTATTTATTTATTTATTTATTTATTAATAGAGGCATGTTTTTATTTATTTATTGTTTATTTGTTTGTTTTTTGTTTATACATGCACTGGGTACAGTCAGAAGCGCGGGAGGGTGAGAGAATTCACCAGAGCCAGAGCGGGGAGCAGAGCAGGCAGAAGGACCGAAGTACACTGCTGAGGGGAGCAGCGGGCGGCAGGAGAGGTCTGCGCGCCATGTGGGACCCTCCTCCGGTGGCCGGGGAGCAGCCGGGGATCGAACCGGCACCGCAGAGGCCGTGAGCAGCTTCGCAACCCAGCGCTCAACCGCTGCGCCACCGGGGAGGCCCAAAAATGGAAATAAAATATTTTTAAAACAGTAACTTCATATCAGCCTGTGTCATTTTCTAAGTTCTGGTTGAAAATGGCGGACCCAATTGTTATATGGAAAGCTGTTCTATAAAGTAGCATTTATAAGTTTCCTCTTAGAATATTTTTTGAGCATTTTTATTATTTTATATATTTTTTACATCATTTTTCATTTTTGCACAATGTATGCATTTGCAAAATCTTGGTTATAGCCCCCATACAATTCCCACCCCCTTTAGGCCTCCCTGGTGGCGCAAGGGGTTAAGCACCACACAATGAAGCAATTTGCAGCCTCAGTAGCACAAGTTTGATACCTGGCTGGTCGGGGAGCTACTCACATGGAGCAGCAGACCTCTCCTGTCTCCTCCACTGCTCCCCTCAGCAGTGTATTTCAGTAAATCTGCCTGTTCTGCTCCCCATGCTGTCTCTGGTGAATCCTCTCTCCCTGCCACATCTCTGGCCTGTACCCCAGCTCTTTTATGCATAAATAAATCTTTAGAAAAAAAAATTCCCACGCCTTTTGTTTTGATCCAACTCCCTCCCTCCTCACCCCTGTAGTATGTCTCTGGTTTATAGTTGCTTGTTGATTTTGATTTTTACTTTAGTATAATTAGTCTTTTTCCTGGTCCCTTATTTAGGTTTTCTAAATTCCTGCTATGAGTGAGACCATCCGCTATTTTTCTTTTTCATTCTAGCTATTTCGCTGAGCATGATCCCTTCTAGCTCCATCCATGTTACTGCAAATTATATGAGTTTATCTTTTTTCATCTCTTCTTTCTTCCATGTCTTGATCCTTGTTCCAAAATGCCCCTGATTTGTGTGTGTGGATATGGATGTGTTTATTTATATGTGGGTATGGAATGGGCGCATGTGGTTCTCCTTGAAAGAAGCAAGTACACAGAATTATAAAATAAATGAGATCTGCCAAGCACTTCTGAATTAATCATAATTTTCCAAAATCCACAAGGAAGTGAAAGGACCAACATATCAATGCAAAGGCTAGTCAGAATTTAGAAGGGCAATGAAAACCATATAAATAGGATTCCATTTGAAATTCTGCAAACTGCCAGAAGTGTTTGGGCAATTAATTCACTGGTAATTCAGCACAACCTGGAATGACAGGGCTATAATTATTAGATTTTATTTTCACTCCTTCCAAAAAGAGGAGAAAAAGCTTTCCCAAAGAATACTGCTTTCCTACCTCAAACAACCTTTGAGAACACAGTTAAATCTCTTCAAAGAAATAAAATCATGTAAATTCACATGTAGAAGGAAAACTAAGAATTGGACCAAGTGGTCACCAGGAACACTCCATACCTGTCAAGTTCCCTGATATAGATATAGTCAGTTCTTGTCATTTACACAACTCATGTCTTATAAAGTCACCACAAACACTGAATTAGCAAATACTAAATTATTGTTCCCAGGGGAAATCTAGGATTAGGATCCTACAAGCATTTATGTCACCTAATAACCTTGTTTCATGTGTATTTCTGTGTAAAGACACATTATTTAATGTATATTGTCAATTCCCTAATCTTGAACTCAGCCAACAGTGCAGTATTTCACACTTCAACAAAGCTTACCTAGCATTCACATTTTCTCCACAAGGCACATCACAGTCTTCCTGAAATCAGAAAAACTAGACAGCACTTCAGCTTTATATTTGAGAGTCATTTTAAACAGAGAAATCACCAAGAAGCAAAAAAGTCCTTAAAAAAATGGCAAAAAATAAACCAGTTGTTTAAAGTGGGAGAGCTGAAATAAGAAAGTAGCATGTCACCTTGGTTGACCTCAGCTGGGATCACGTGTGCCACATTATTCAAAACTTTCGCTACCCTGCCCATGCATGTTGGTGCATTACTAGGAAAGTATCCCAAGTATTGATTTGGGGGTTACAAATAATTTCTAACTAGCACATGAGTTTGTAAATGTGGACTCTATGTATAATGAGGATTGACTATATTTATTTCCCCTTAGAAACAGCATAAGCATAATAACACCTTAGGGATAACACAAAAAGATTAGCATTGCCAAAATACATAATATAAATACGTCTTAATTCTAAAGACCGCAGGCACAAATATCAAATACCATGAATTCTTTATGGGGAATGTCAAATTAGACAGTTCAGATGAAAGATTTGTGAATGGGGAAAATGTTGACTGCTTCATTACCTGGCAGAGATTGTGTGCCACTGCGGCCATTGTTGATATCCAGGAAAGCTGGCATAATAATTGATTTCCCAGTTCTCTAAAACTAAGCACCTAAAATCCAATCTCAAGCAACCCTAAGGGCTTCTTGAAGTGTCCTTCCAAAAATCCTCAAAACTTCAGCACATTAACTTTGAGAATATTAAGTCTCTAGGAATAAAACCCTATTGTACCATGAGTCTCTTAAAATAAGACTTGAATCAAGAAAATACGTTGAGAAATCGCAAAAAGTATTAGCTACTTTGCACAATATAGAAAAAATGTGTTTCACTGGGAAACTACATATTGGCTACATACAAGGTTATCAGAGTCTCGTCTTTTATTGGTTTTTGAACATTTTGTAAGCCTACTGCATTGTAGGTAACTGAGAGATGTGAAAATTCTGTCCAGTCTGGTCAATTTAATTGATTCCTCTAATCTCCTAACCCCCAGGGAGAAAAGTAGATTTTGTTCCTACTGACAATTCATTTCAACATTCGTTTGCTTATGAGATAAATCGAACCAGTTAAAATATCTGCTTGGACTGTGGTTCTGTTTTGTTTTGTTTTTCTATTTTTCCCTCCACTGTCTTGGAAAACTGAGGTCCAGTACCTGGAAAACTGAGGTGGAAACTCACAAAAGACAGATTAGCAGGAGAAAAGGCACACGATTTTCATTAATAGTTAAGTGCACTGAAGCTCAAGAAAAGAAGTAAAATTCAAAGAAGCAGATAAACTAAGGGACAAATATACCCTTTTAACAAAAGAAAGATTTGGGCTTCAAGGGGGGATAAATCAAGGGGCAGTTACTAGGAAGCATCAAGATAACTAATGGAAGATAAAGACTCCCTCCAGTAAGGTCTGTTGCGCAAATTTGCTCAAATGTTGATTCTTACTCTCCAGTGATGGGTATAACAGTGATTTTTTCTTGGGGTAGAGGGGAGAAAGAACCTTCACTAAAGGACATGTATGCTCTACTTAAAGGGGTACAGAGAACTCTTTCTGTTTCTGTTGATTCTCAGTTGTCTTCAGCTCAAAATTATGCCTATGTCAAAGTGGCAAATTTTATTTTATTTTTTTTAAGTGTTTTATAAAAAGCATTTTATTTAATCCTTATGGTGATGCTGGGAGTGAGTTATTATTAGCTCCATTTTATAAATGAAGACACCAAAGTTTAGAGAGGCTAAGTAATGTGTACACATTTACATAGCTACTGAGTAGTTGATAAATTTAAACCTGGGTTTTTCTAATTCAACGCCCAGATTATTTCCACTACAGTAAGTTTCTTCTGTAAGGAGTAGATTTCTCGCTATTATTTTATTTTTTTTTATTTTTTTTTAAATAATAAATTTTATTTTTATATTCCCCCATACAATTGCAAATGCCCCATTCTGACCCCAATCTCTCCCCTCCCGCCCCCTACCCCCCAAAAAGTGTCTCTGGTTCATAGTTTTTTGTTGATTTTGATTTTCACTTTCTTATATTCATTTTCCTGGTCCCTTATTTAAGTTTTCTAGATTCCTGCTATGAGTGAGACCATCCGGTATTTTTCTTTTTCTTTTTGGCTTATTTCGCTGAGCATGATCCCTTCCAGCGCCATCCATGTTGCTGCAAATTGCATGTGTTTATCTTTTTTGAATGCTGAGTAATATTCCATGGTGTATATGTACCACATATTCTTGATCCAGTCATCTATTTTTGGGCATTTGGGCTGTTTCCAAAACTTAGCTATTGTAAATAATGCTGCTATAAACATAGGGGTGCAAGTGTTCTTTGGAATTGATGTTTCTGTGTCCTTTGGGTAAATACCTAGGAGTGGAATTGCTGGATCATATGGAAGCTCTATATTTAGTAGGTCCAGAAATCTCCACACAGCTCTCCATAGTGGTTGGACCAGTTTGCACTCCCACCAACAGTGCAGAAGAGTTCCTTTTTCTCCACACCCTCGCCAACATTTGTTGTTGCTAGTTTTTTTAATATGTGCCATTCTCACTGGTGTGAGATGGTATCTCATGGTAGTTTTGATTTGCATTTCCCTGATTACAAGTGATGTTGAACATTTTTTCATATTCCTGTTGGCCATTTGTATTTCCTCTTCAGAGAAGTTTCTTTTTAGCTCTTCTGCCCATTTTTTGACTGGATTATTTTCTTTGTTGTTGCTGAGTCTCATCAGCTCTTTGCAGATTTTTGTGATCGGTCCTTTATCATTAGTGTTGGGTACAAAAATGTTCTCCCAGTTGGTGGGGTTTCTCTTTGTTTTTGTTATTGTCTCTTTTGCTGTGCAGAAGCTCTTTAATTTGATGTAGTCCCAGCTGTTTATCTTTGCCTTCACTATCACAAAGTGGCAAATTTTAAAGTTACATATTCTGTTCCCCCTTTACCTTGTATGTAAGTAAAACAGGACAGCCACATGCAAATTATGAAACTGGATCATTGCATAACTCCATACATAAAAATTAATTCAAAACAGATTAAAGACTTGGATATAAAGCGTAAAACCATAAAATACATAAAAGAAAACATAGATGATACATTTCTAGACATCAACCACAGAGAGATATTTGGGGATGCAACTCTAATAGCAAGGGAAACAAAAATAAAAATGAATAGGACTATATAAAACTACAAAGCTTTTGTACAGCAAATTAAGCCACCACAAAAACAAAAAGACAACCTACAGACTAGGAGAAGATATTTGCATTAGCAACATCCAACAAGGGGTTAATTTCCAAAATATACAAAGAACTCATGTAACTCAACAACAAAAAAGCAAAAATCCCAATCAAAAAACAGGCAAAATACCTAAATAGATAGTTCTCCAAAGAAAACATTCAGGGGCCTCCCTGGTGGCACAAGGGATTAAGTCTCAGCACAATGAAGCTATCTCCAGCCACTGCAAGTTCAATCCCCGGCCAGGGAGCTAACCCACATGGCACAGCAGACCTCTCCTATCTCACCCACTGCTCCCCTCAGCAGCATATTTCAGTTAGTCTGCCTGTTCTGCTCCCCACTCTGTCTCTGGTGAGTCCTCTCACCCCCCACACTTCTTGTCTGCACCCCAGTTCTTGTATGCATAAATAAATCTTTAAAAATAAAAGACATTCAGATGACCTACAGGCATATGAAAAATACTCAATACCACTTACTATATGGGAAATACAACTCAAAACCATGAGATATCATCTCACTCCTGTGAAAATGACCTATAGCAAAAATACTGGAAACAATAAAAGTTGGTGTGGACCTGGAGGAAAGGGAACACTCACCCACTGTTGGTGAGAATGTAACTTGTTGCAGTCCCTGTGCAAACTGGTAGGGAGATTCCTCAAAAAAAAAAAAAGAAACTGGACCTACTAAGTGATCCAGCAATACTTAAAGAATATTAAAACACTAGTATTTATGTATTCCTATATTCATAACATCATTATTCATGATAGCCAAGTCACAGAACCATCCTAAATGCCCATCATCAGATGAATGAATAAAGAAATTGTAGAATATATACTCAATGGTATATTACTCAGCTAACAGAAAAAAATGAAATACTGTCTTTTGGGACAAAATGGATGACTCTCCAGGCAATTATGCTGGGTGAAATAAGTCAGAAAGTGAAAGATAGTTACTGGATGGCTTCACCTTTTTGAAATATAAATAATAAAGTAAACAAGATGGAAAAAACAAAAATAATTCTTAGTCAGTGAAATATATAATGACTACTAGAGGGGCAGGAGGAAGAGAGCAGAACTTGAAACAGTGTAATTCCCGTAAAGGGGAGGTTCCAGGTTCCATCCCCACTCAAGGAAGGGTGGAGCTGAAGAGCAAGGAGAAGTTACAAATTCTTGAAAGAGGAAATGAGGAGGGAGAAGACTTGGAGGAGGCACCAGGAGCACAGAGACATGTAAAGAAGCCACCCTTGCTTCATGGCCTTGGACCAGGGATGTGGGGACATGGAAGGAGACACTTGACAAAGACATGGTGGGAGAGGCTTATAATAGCAGCTTTTATCTTGACTTGTACTTTGATTTTGCTCCTTTCCTTCCAGTCTTGTTTTGTGCCTTCTGTCCCTTTGCTATGGTTCCCTGCTTTAGACTTGTGGCAAGCTTTTGGGCCTCATTGTTCTGGCTTTGGGCCTATCCTGTTTTGCTGGGCATTTACCCATCAGGGAATGGGTAACTTTGGGTGATTTACTGTAAACTATTATCCTTTTTCTCTTCTCTCTATTGGACTTTCTAAGAAAGTTCTTTTCTAATTGAAGATCTTACGCACTAGAGTATGCTTTGTCTTTACGCAACAGATGGCAGAACCTATTTAGAGCATTCAAGTTTGGGGGGTCTGGGTGCCCCTCCTTCTGCCCATTAACAAACAAAGGGGAGAGGCAGTGATTGGGTATTGACACTAGTGCTTTGGTGGATGGTGAGTGAACCCTGTGCACATATCAAGGCATAAAGTTGTATTCCCAAAATTATACAGTTGTATAAACAATTGGCACATAAAATTGGGTGGAAAAGTAAAATAAAATATTTATGCATGTTCATTTTAAAAGTCTATATAATTGACATCACGTTACCTTCTAAAGAGCTGTTCATTGTTCTCTGTGGAAGGAAAATGAGAAGCTGGAAGTCAGATTGTTGCCAAGGCCTACATATCAGAGTTCAGAAACTGCTTACAAAGTAAAATTTTGGAGGGGAGTGAGAGGAAAGGACACTCTCCAAATCACTGCTCTGCGCCCTGAGTGGGATTAATGAAGGGAGGTAGCTTAACCAGATTAGTAAAGGGCTATGAACAACTTCCTCAAAGATTTTGCAAATCTTGGGTGACTCTCAAGTGTGGTGTAGGAACCCAAGCAGCTTTCCAAGATGGCGCTTAGAAAATAATGCTGAGAAATTAGCTTGCTGAAGGACAAAAGAGACCCTGTAGACTATTTAAATTGACCACAGCCTCAGACATCATCTAAAGGTGGTTACTAGCCACCAAATACCCTACTTTCAAGAAATACTGCTGTATGGCTTCCTTTTGAAAGGATATGTGTGTGTATGTGTGCCTGGGTGTGTGCACCTCAATATGGGGGACAGGTGAAGGGAGAGAGGAGGAGAGAGGAGAGAGGAGGGGAGAGGGAAGCTTGGGGAGGGAGACCAGGACTCTGGAAAATCTGAGAGATGTTCTCAAGCTCATCATCATACGTACTACATCTTTCTACTTCCATACTTGGAGATATTTACTCACTACTTAGCATCTCAGCCCAACCTTCAGAGTACCAGCCATGCAGCTCTTCAGACCTAAAGAAAGAGATTCTTAAATATTCCAGTCTATTATGTCTGGGTTCAGACTCAACCATTTCTATAGTTCAGCCAACACAGATAGGATGTTTCATTTCCAACAGCTGAGCTTATTTCCAAGTCTCACTCCCTTGTAAATATCATATCACATATATGATATGCGATATGATGGGATATGCTATGCAATATATGGCGCACCTTTATTCATTAGGGTCAGCTACTATTCAGTTTCCACCTTTCTACTTGTATCCAGATCTCCTCTATGGGAAAACTCTTTCTTGTGAGTATTCTTGGTGGGGAGCATTGTCCACCTTCTACCTCATAACCCAAAGCATAACCAGTGACATGGGTACATGACTTAGTCTCAGTCAAACAGATATACTACATGCATTTCCTTTGGGAAATATTCAACTCTACAGTATAAGTATGTGTAGTTTATAAAACATAGAACTTTTTAAGGTGTTTTCAGTATAGGTAAGCAGATAGCAAGCAAATGGTTGGATGTGAACATAACTTCTATCATGTGCTAAGATAAGAAGGTATTATAGCAAGTCTATCACCATGCATCAAAACAGAGAGGAACACATATAAAATGATATACACAGGAGGCACTAGATATTTAGAATACAGTAATGGCATATTTATTAGCACTTAATTTATAAGACTTTCATTCCATACTCATTGGTGACACCCATTCTGGCTTCACAGGTCCTCTGCCCAAGAAAAACAAATAAAACCCAAGGTTGTTCTTCAAGTTAATTGGCAGGTTCCAGCTGCTGGCTAGTTGTCCCTACATATGTCCAATAGAGCAAAGGCGGGGCATTGTACAAGGCACAACTATCTGTAACCTCATTTGCTCAAACCTCAGTTTTGTTCCTTGTAATTGTACCTCTGTATAGAAGACTGATGTGGCACAGAAAGGCCAGACATAGAGCATTGCACAGCCTAAGCTTCAGACTGAGTGCCCCTTCCATTCCACATGCACCTAAATGGGTTAATGTACCCTTCCTCTCTCCTTTGCTTCTCACTGTGTATTTTAATTTGGTTTAATAAATCATGTCATTTGAGTAGCTTACTTTGGTCTGAGTCTTTCTGTTCCAGGACCCCTGGGATAGCCTCCCTGGGAGTCATTTGGAAGCTATCACTGGCTCAAGGTAACTCACCTCGGGGACCCTGAGTCAAGAGTGAGTGATGCGAGGGTGCACTGCAGGCTGTGCTTGTGTTGGAAACTTGTCTGTAGTGTCTGCCCTGTAGCCTCTTAGAGTTCTCCTGACTCCAATATATTTTTTCTTTCTCTTTTATTGTGAAAGATGACATCCATAAGGAAAGTATATAAAGTATGTGTAAAATTTGGCAAATAATTATAATAGAAACAACTATGCAACTTCACCAGCAGGTAGGGAAATTAAAACCAGATGTAGGAGTTAAATTTGACCAAGACTAACTCTCCTGTAAGTTGGCCTCAGAGAAAAAATTTGGTTTCCTGCAATGCTCCACAGAAAAGGGCTACGGGTCTGGTGTTAAAGCAATCAATCTTGGTCAACTGTAAGACTTGGATCACAGCCTTTGGACTGTCCCAGGAGAAGGGGAATGTTGATTTGGCAGTCCTATCACTTACCAGCTATGTCACAGAGCGACAACTACCTGGCTTAGACACCAGCCTTGGGCTGGAAGGCATGGTGCTACCTCCAACACAAAGTCCAAGCAGGTGGGGTAGGGCTGGAGCCAAGCTTCTGTCATTGCAGTTAAAAGGGCCCCACAGCCCAATGGGTGCAATCCGTTTCCAAAGCCTGTTAGAACATAAAATCTATATGCTACCCAGGGACCCGCATGTTGAGTCGCTGATACTGCCTGTGTGAGTGTCCCCTTATGAACCCCACTCCAGCAGGGATGGTATATGGCATGCCTCGGAACTTGTCCTCATTTGCATGATGCAAACACCCCCCTATCCCAAGCCCAACCCAAGAACCCGTCCCCAAACATAATCCTCTCCCACTTTCCTAGAGATAACTATTGTCCTGTCTTTTTTTTTGATAACTCTTTTTTTTTTTAATTTACTACCTAGAGATTCATTACTAAATAATTGTTTAGTTTGCTTGCCTCTTTGCCAATTTTGGAATTTAATCTAATCAATGAGATTTATTTAGTTTGTCATGTGTTGATAATAGTATATTCATTTTTGTTACTGTGGACTTATTTAAAAGGTCCACTCTATTACAAATGAACATCTAGAAGTTAAATTGCTGGATAATTAGGAGTGCCGGCACTCAATTTTGAGGAGATAATGGTAAAGAGTTTTTCATAAAGTTTGCACCAATTTATACTCCTGCAGTGGATGAAAATCCACTTGTTCCACATCCTCACCTATATTGGTACTGTCTGATTTTTTAAAAATTAATATTGAAATTCTTATTTTTAGTATCTGCCAATGTGTTGTGTGTGCAATGATACATCATGTGGTTTTGTTTTACATTTTCCTTATTTCTAGTGAGACAGAGTGCCTTATAATATACTTATTAGCCCTTTTAATTTCCTCTTTTGTGAAATGCCCATTCCAGATCTGTGTACAAATTACTATTGTTTCTTACTCATGTTTCATATTCATAAGAGCTCTTAATATATTTTGGATCTACAAGTTCAGTAGTTGAGTGTCACATATATTATTGCCTGCTACATAGTTTATCTTTTCACTCATTTTAAGGTGTCTTTGGATGGTGTCTTAATTCTAATGGAGTAGAAAAGTGATGTTTTCCTTTATGGATATTATTTTTTGTGTCTTGAAAGAAAATCCCTCACAACTTTCAATTCATGAAGATATTTCTCTATCCTATCTTTTAAAGAGTTTTATAGTTTTACCCTTCACATTTAGGTCTTTAAGACACTGGGAACTGACTAGTTGGTGAATGTTCCTATTTTTTTTCTAAGCCAGGTCCTCCAACTTCCAATCAATTTTGCAAATCCCCAATCACCTTATAATAAATCCTGTTTTTGCTTTAGATAGCCAGCATAAGTTTCTGCCGCTTTCAGTCAAGGGCTCTGGCTGATAAAATGGACTACTGCCTTGGCTCCCATTCCTGGAATCCTGCCTCTTAACCCCAGCCCAGTTCTGTGCCCTGTGACTAAATGCAGACTGCTTTTTGTCCGTGGTTTGGACTTTACCCAAAGATTGCCATACTCCATATCTTTCACCTTACCCAGCAGACTACTTCATATTTCAGAGACTGCATTTGGATGGGTTCCACTAGCTCCTGTCCCTTTGCCCAGTTCCACTGTAAGTAAAAAACCATGCTCCACTGATTCTCAAGATATGACATGAAACTGTAAGCCAGCCTTTAGACACCCAGCTGGAAGAGCGAGAGGCCCACAGAAAGAGGGTTAGAGTGATAACATTCATAAGCCATTGCCAATTGACGTCATTTGCTAAGCCTGACAAGTGAAAGCAGGCTTAACTCCCAGTTGGGGATTTCAGATCTTATTGCCATTCTTTGTCTCTCCTATCAGGAGACCATGCAGGAAGATTCACACTTTATTTCCTTCCAAGTGGTTTATTGATTTGTGGATTCAGTGAAATGTGCATCAATTGAACTAACTATTCCCTTTAAGTAAGGAAGGGAGTGGGGATTCACACTGTGCTGAAATTAACAAGCACAACAGAACTGCTTCTTAGAGTTCAACCACGACACAAAGGATCCACACAGTGTGAGGGTAATCTGGAGATTAAATAGCTCAACTTCATCCTGAGGATCAAACACTAGTGTGCTCTTATTTCTACCTTCTTTGACTTCCTCTTTCCTTCCCCAGACACACACTCTTCAAAGAGATTATGTACACTATTTAAAAGAAATAGATATTTTCTCCCATTCTTACACATTCTCTTTTATATCTCTAGGTTTTATTTTCCTCACTATTTCTTATATGTATAGCAAACTTTGGAGACTTCCTTCCTAGATTCAACTTCACATCTTCCCTGATCCAGTCGCAATGGAAATAGCAGCTAAGACAAGACAGGATGGCAAACACGCCATATTCTATTAGTGGTTTTTCCTTATCAAAAATATAAACACTGTCCCTATACAAAAAACATGATTCCACTGACGAGGTAGGTTGCTTTTTTTTCTTGATAATGAATAGATGTCTTCCCATTTCAACTGGTTTACTTTGGACTAATCTATAGTTACAATTGTAGGCAATTTTGCAACTTTTAAAGACTTCAAAGCCTTTTGAAAAAAATCACCTCATTTCATCACAAAACTGCTAATGAGGTAGGTAAGATCTATAGCATTACTTTTAGTTTCTTGAGAAAAAGAATGATCACAAATAGAACCAGGATCCAATCCTGGTTATTATGACCTCTTTCCAAGACAACTGCTCTTGCCAACACAAATGTCCTATATTAAAAGGTTCTCTATGTGATTATAACAATACCTATGTGACCTTAACAATACAAATTTTATGCAAAACTTACCAAAAACCAAACATGCAATACTGGCTGTATTCATATCTTTTGTAAACATCTGATGCATAGATGGCATACTATGAAGATATAAATTACATATTAATACTATTAATAAAAACATTACCACTATCTCAAATGCAATCTGATTTGAGGTTTTAGGAGCTTTTCTTCCTTAGCAATTCAGAGTCAAAAATCATCTCATTCATTACAGAGATTAAAAAGCCAAACACATTCCAATAAAATGTGTTTAAACAAGAAAGGTCAAATTCCAGACTTCCATCATTATTAGCATACAGATTGAGTAAACAGTCTTTTTGCAAACATATTTAGGTCTTTATAAATGTACTGAAGAGTTGGTTGGTTTCAGGGCACAGATCTGATAATACAATCTGTCCCTTTTATTTTTTGAATACTTAGTTAATTTCAAGGCTGGGTGAAGTTCTACTGCATTAGAAATAAAGGATTTCTTTAAATTGGATTACAAGAGATGAAAGAACAAAGCTCAAGAAAATTTTTCATACTTTTATTTTTGAAAATCTACTTTGATCATTCTGACTTCAAAAAAGAACAAAGGGAATTTCTTTTTTTCAAGTGGTTGTTTATTTGATTCATTCTTCCCTTTATTTAATTTTATTCACTTGTTAATTCAACCTCCATTATTCATACAGTAGCTACCATGTTCCTTTATTCAGACCACAGGCTATAACTGCTACCTCGGATGTGAGCACAGGGAGCTAAGGGGTCCCATCAAAAGAAAACCAATCACCACCTCAAAAATCAAGTCAAGCTTGCCAGAGGAGATGATATCTAATCTCCATAAAACAAAGAGAAGTATTTCTTTAGTAAAAACCGTTTCTTTAGCTGTCATGTGAGAGCCAAAGTCTTCCTAGTGAATTTAGTGGGGCATGAAACAAGCAAGAGAACTGGAAAACTATGGTCTCCATGATTTACATCATGGGATCCCAAAATCTTAGTTCCATAAACAAGTTCCCATATTTCAAACAATCTAATAGAAATTTAATTGATTTTTGTCATTCATGTTTCTTGTTTACTGGCCACCAAACCTTGAACTTTTATAGCTATCTGACCTATCATACTTCATAAGATAGTCCTTATGATAATTGTGTAATCCCAAACATTATTCATAGAAATTACATGAAAGGTCTTTATTTTGTTTCAAAATCTAATCTTCTGCATCATTTTAACTACATTTAAATGTTGGGCTTATTTCCTTTCTTTTTGTGGAGGAGCTTTGGGGTAGTTTTGAAAGATCTTTAGCTTTGCCTAATTTTAATCACCTTTTTCCTTTCTACACATGTAAGTTACTCCAAGAAAGAAGTTGTTCAAATTTTAAGAAAGAATTTTCTTTTATACAGTAACAACCTAAAAAAATCACTCAGTCTCCCCCTTAAGCCAGAATGCTTGATATAACAGATGTTCATATATGCCTTACAAATCCACCCTTTCATCTTTGCTGAAAGATCCCTGCTTTTGCCCAGATAATGGGTAGCAAAGTACTCAGAAAATAAAAAATTCTATTGTCTCTGGGATTGAAATCTGATTGATCTAAGCCCACCATGCCACTAATTGGCTCAGCTATATACAAGCGTTAATACTATCCATTTGCATCTGAGAGCAAGTCATTAGAGACTTCCAGAAAATATATTTCCCTATGACACTCATTTGATAAAAATTCTTTCTTCGTAACTGTGGATGTCTTTGGAAACTTGGAGTCCACTTGGACTCCTCTTGACAGGATATGATTACATCTTGTGATGAAGAGTAGACAAGCAGAAAAGACAAAGCCAGTACACTGGGTGTAGTATAGTAAATTAGAAAGAGCCTAGATCCTAGGTGACAAATTCCTAGGTTCTAGGAGATAATTTTGCATTGATCCATTGTATAATCTTGAAATTGCACTGTCTCTGAACTTTTTAATTAAATATAAAATGTCCTTTTGGTTTAATCATTTTCTATAGAGAAATTTCAGAGCCACCACTTTCCTCCTGTCCTCACAAAAGAGCTAACTGTACTAAGTTAACCAAAGAATTCAAATCCCACCTCCATTTTCCAACCTATTTGGATCTCCTTCCAACCTACTAGCAAAAAGAATATATGCAATTCAAGCTAATCCATCCAAACCATGATGGTCATGGCCATTTTAGAGAACACAGAGGATAAAGAAATACTTAATCAAATACGCTTTGATAACAAATAAATTATAACTTTAACTTGGGACACATAAAATAGTTAAAAAGATGAAATACATATGTAATTTTTTGAATTCCATATGGCAAAGATTTGAGAATCACTGTCATAATTAAGGTATTGATTTTGGGTGCAGAGGAAAAATCTGGAAGACCTGGTCAATCAAAATCTTTCAAAAAGACATAGCCAATTCCAATTCTGGGTAGTTACCCAAATATAAAAATTCCAAATTCAGGAAAACTTTAAAGTAAAAAACTAAATATTTATATGGCAAGGTATTAGAACCATATAAATAATAAAGAGTAGCTGAAAATCAAGTAGATTATGATGCAATTATATAATTAATACAGTAATTAAAATGGTATTTTAAGTATTTTACTTATTAGGAAATGCTGATTTACTATATAACAAAACAAATATGGAAAATTAACAAAGAATGCATTTTTAAGAATGATGTTTTAACAAGACCAGGTATAGAAAAAATAATGACAAGAAGAAAATATCACTAAAATGTAAAAACAGTGATTATATTTGATAATAGAAAAATGGGCAATTTTCACTTTCTTCATGTTTTTCATTAATCTCCAAATGTTATTTTACAAAAGTTATGAGCTAAATCCAAGGTTATTTCCACATTTGATTGATTGGTGGCTTCCTTTCAATTACATTTTGAAGCTAGACCAGGACTTGGCAAATGCTTCCAAGTAAATAAGACATTATTAGCATGCATTATACCAAACCAGATGAAAACTGAAAGTTTCAAACCAAACAATCCAAATAGTCTGAATTCCTAGATGTTTGTTGAAAATTAAATGCAATCACCAAACATTTAACTGCTTACTTTGGTTTCCATTTGGAGCCTTGGCTTTAAGTAGCTGGGTGATAAAACAACAATGGCAGCTAAGATTTCTGAGAAATGGATCAGGAAGCTCTTGCAGTGAAACACACAGACACAAGTTTACTGAACACCTGTCTGAACTATGTCTGAGTGAGGGCAACTAAGTGTGCCCACAGAAAGGTTTGCATTTTTAACATAAGCACATCTAGTGGGGTAATTTACTGAATGTGTCTACTAGTATAGTGAGAAGGGAAGAAATTCTACCATGGACATAAGATGAAAGGATACTTGGGCTCCATGAGGAATCTCTCATACATCTCTAATCCTGTCCTTAAGGACCGTAAAGAGTCACTTAACCAACAACAGGGACTGGGGTTTCTAGAATAGGCACAGTTCCTTAGCTGCTTTCTAATCTCACATTTGCCTGGAGAAGTACCAAGATATTAACATTTAAATCACCAAAAAGGGAATTTGGCATCTCTGAGTTGTTTCTATCCCATTGAGGCTATTTCTAGCTATGGCCTCAAACTTCCCAAGGGAATGGAAAACCTCACTCTATTAGTTATCAAAATCAGCTTACAAGGAAACAGCTGCAGCATCCTGGAATAAGAATTAGATGGGGAATCAGAAAGCCACACTTCTAATTCTAGCTCTGCTGGGAACAACTTTGACCTTAGGCAGTCTACAAAAGCTTTCAGGTCCACAGATTCTTCATCTTTGGGTACTTGATGGGTTGGGCTCTAAGGTCTCAAAGATCCTATATCCTCATCTTTAAATGTAATGGGAATTTCTGACATGGGGATATCCATTCAAATCCTCCCAAAATCACGTTTATTCCAGTGCTTTCTTTATGTTTTCTGCAAGTTCTCTGGAATTGTATATTCTTACAGTCACCTCCTGCTACAATTTCCTGCATCTGCTCTCCTTTCTATCACTTTGCTTATCTAAAGTACAGCCATATTCTCTCCACAAATTTTTAACCCAATGATACTTCCTTTTCCTTTTTTCCACCCCTTCTCCAAAACAAGCAATGTAAGATCTGGAGAAAATAAGGACTTCACAAAAGAAATTTCCAAAGCAAAGCAGTCTTGAGACTCAAGCTGTAGGCTGAAAAAATATCCAGGCTAACAAGAAAGGCTGGACAGAGAGAAGAAAATCAGGTCCAGCTGGTAGGATTTAAAAAATGAATATAAATGTAAAAGAAGCAAAACTTCCTTATAGAAGAATTCCAAACAATGTATGCAGAAACTGCAGGGGGAGAAAAACATTTTCCCCTCTATTCTCTTGTATTTGATTGGCACCAAGCAAAAATTAGACTGAAAAAAAAGACAGATTAATAAAAGGAATACTTTTCACTAACAGGTATGGAAAGTGTACATACTGGGGTATTCAGTGTTGAATAATTCAAAAGGGTGATTAGGATCTGTGCTTAAATAGTATCCTAGTAACGAATAATGACTTCGAAAAAAAAAAATGACAAGATTAAGGAAAAGAGTATCCCAAGGATGGCAAACTTTATTAAGATAAATATATGGGGGAAACTAAAGGTGAATTGATTCTGTAGTTCCATCTCTGCACCAGTTTCCTCTCTTCTTTATGGCCATAAAATTTCCCCAGGCAGGGAATTTACGGCAATCCTCAAGTCTCAGAAGTTTCTTCTTTCATTTAGTTATAAGGGAAGCTATAGGAAGTCTTCTTTTTGCATTTGTTGAATCTCAAATACCTTCAGCTCAAGAACATTTGTATGTTATGCTGGCATACGGGGGGAAGGGAGCATAAGTTTACCCTCTCCCTTGCAGGATGCAGAGCTTCCGTGAGTGGGGATATACCTAATGACTTACACCAAAAAAAAAAAAAAAAAAAAAAAGAGAAAACAGAATGGGAAAAAGTAGTAACTGAACAGAGGAATAAACCAAACTACTGCTTCATCAGGTGATGAAGGTCAACATCAACAGTGATGTCACTTTGGTAGATATGCCCTTGATATGACACATAAAAATGACACTTGACCTTTGTGAACCACCTCCCAGTGACCTATTATCCTAATCTGATATCAAAGAGAAAAAAATCAAATTCAGGAAGAGTCTACAAAATACCTAACTATTAGAGGAGGCCACTGAGAAAATGTGAACACCTGTGAACCTCAAGCTGTACTTGGTCAATTAGAGGTTCCTTATCCCCTTCTCTTATGATATGTGTTCTGCCTACTATTTCTTCATGAGCAGTTATTTCAAGAACAGATCCTTGAAAGAGTAATGTATTAAAGAGACTATCTCTATACTGTCTTTACAACTTTTCTATAAATATAACTTAATTATAGAATAAAAATGTATTTCAAAAATTAGGTACAAAGTCAAGGGACTAAATTTGAGGATACGCAAAGTAATTTCAGAGGGGAATAGGCACTAGGCCTGGGAGAGATTACAGAAAACAATTTCCATCTCCTTCGACAGACACAAAAATTAACTCAGGAATGAAGAAGCAGCTAGAAAGGTATGATCACTAGAAAGCAGAAAACATTATTTATAGGAATTTTCAAATTGACTGGCTCATTTTTTATTCATTGTGTCATGCAAGGAACAATGTAAATGTCCAGACAACTGTATTTCCCATTTAGAAAGCTGAAGACAAGCTGTGGCCTCATACCCAAGCATTTACTTCCTTCAGCCATGTCATAATAGCAACACTGCCCTTGAAAAGATTTTGAGAAAAACCAAAAGCCCTGATAAAATACATCTTGTTGAAACAAGGAGAAGTGACAGTGACTGACTGGCTCAAACAATGCAAGATTAAGATTGTGCTGGAGGATAAAGTGGCAGGAAAATCCAAGTGGGACTCTGCTAAAATTACCTGCTAAGAAAAGAGTCTGGGCAGAAATGTCACCTTTTCACTCAAGGCATTGGCATCAGGCTCTCTCCAAGTCACATTGACTGAGCTTCCTGACAAAAACCCACACAGCTCCCCCACACAACTCTCTGAAGCTGAGTTTCCTGTCCTTTTCACATGAACAGACTGACATCGGAACTCGATGGCAGATGTGGGTCAGCTGGATTTGAGGAACAATGTGAAAGGCCAGCTACTTTTTTCTCACTCCTGTATTTCCAGAGAGGCTGTCAGGTTCCAAGAATTTGGAAAGAAAAGGGCAAAATACATCTTTCCTTTACTACATACTTCTCCACCCATTACAGCTCAGCAGTCATGCCTGACTCCCATTTCTCCTTATCCCTAAGCTTATCCCAACAATAAATTTCACCAATTAAGGCACAGAAACAATGCCTGAAACCTACTCATATCTTTTCACCTCCATTGTAACCCCATAGTCCACCTCTTCTGGAGCTCTACAACAACCTCATTTTATCTTTAGTGTTCTCCAAATTCCCCATTTGTCTACATGTGGAGCTTTTTTATTTATTATACTTGGGACTCAATGCTATTCTAGAATCAAACAATTAGAACCTTTCACCATTTCTGGAAAACAGCAAACATATATTCAAGCAAACCCCAATCAAATTTTTAACTTGTGCTTCTTCTTATTTCCTCTGTGATCTCCTGTGTACTGACTGGATTCACACTGGATCTTCCCACAACATTTTTCATGTCTCAAATCTCTTAAGGTTTCTAACTCTTTGCTATAGTGCATGCAATTTCTCAGTTCCATCTTTCAGTTCACTAATCTTCCCTTTGTTTGTGTCTAATCTACTATTTCTACCATCCACTAATTCTAATGCCAACTATTAACTTCTTCATTTTTTAAGTTGTAGTTCACTCTTTTTAAAACATAATAGTCAATGTTATCCTCTCATTTAAAATTTAATTGAATAAAGTTTATAATCTGTATTTGGTCATAGAGTATCTTTAGCTCTTGTAATATGACTTTACAGTTTGTTTCTGTTGATCTTTGAATCATATTTTCTCATATCTTTAGGGTTGTAAAGTCATAAAATAGTGCAAAAAATTTGAGGTAGAATTTTTCACTGCATTCCACTAGTATGAGTTTGTCAATACATTTTCCAGGACATTGAGTGTCTAATTAGTTTTACATTGTCAGCCTCAAGTTTCAGATGATCCTAACTCTTAGGAAATCTGAAATAAACCTGTGCAATTGTGGGCAATAGTACACAACCATCATGAGGACTTTTTGATTTTCTTCTATAGCCACAGTCTAAGTCAATATAGATAAATGTCCCATCAGTCACACTCTTGGGGGTAAGTTTTCCCTAATTCACTAAATGGGATCATTATCCCTTGAGGTTCTGAGCTTTGTACATGACATTCAGACATGACCTACTATCATGTCTTGGTCTGAATAAAATCTAAACCATTGGTTGTTAACAGATAATAGATAACAGAACCCCAAGACCAACTTTTGCTCCCAAGCCTCCTTACCTCTAAGGATTCATATGTACTTTCAAACTTGGGAAGAATTCTATTATTTTTCTTCAAACTCTGCTATGCATTAAAGACTACAAGCTTTATTTTTTTAATCCAGTGTTTTCAAAATAATCTATGCAAGTAAGTCTTTCTATAAATCTTTTAATCTGCCATAGTTTCCAATACAGAATTTGCAATCATCTCCTAAGAGGCTTATTAACTTTTCATATCAACAAATTCTGAGTGTTAGTGAAAATATCTCTTTTTCTTTCTCAATATCTCACAATGTGCATTCTGAGTAGCCTACCAAGTCAATACTGTATGGATATTAGACCCCATTTCTACCTGGGGTTGTCCTGTAACATATAAAAAATAATCCAAAAGACTTAGACCAACTGGGAAAGGTAAGAGTGGGGAAATTATGTCACTTCTTCACAAGCACAGTCTGGTAAACAATCTAAATCTAAATAATAGATGTCAATAACAGACATCACTATTCTCAGGATGCCTCAGCTATTTTCACTTCCACAATGATTTCCCTCATCATTGCCTTCTTCACTTGAGGCTGCACTTCTGTCTTATTTAGGGGACTCCAATTCCTCTCAGTTGAACTCCTCTTTGTCCACTCTAACTCTAGTGAGGAGCCATTAACCCAATTCATTGGAAGTTCAGTTGATCCTCGAGAGACTAACCTTCAAAACCAAACACACTGTCTAAAAAGAATTCAATAAATATCAACAAGCAATAAGCAACCACAAAAGGAAGCTTTGTCTTCCTATTATGGAGTCACTGAAACCCCACATTTGACCTGAAGATTATTTTAAAACTGAAGAAATTTGAGATTTAACAGATGCAAAAAGAAGTCTCTGAACTTTCTTTATCTAACCAAAAGCAGCAACTTCTTGGAAATGAGGCTGCAATAAGTTATCTCTTCAGGATGAGTCTACTCCCAGGAGGAAAAAGGAGACTGGAGCTATCATGAATACCCTCTTAAGGGAGTTTACAGACTAAAGAAGATGGGAAGATGATTCTTATCTATATAAACAAATCTCACAAACTTGTAGTTCCTGTTTGTTATCTTAATCCGATCTTTTTTTTTTTTTAAGATTTATCTATCTATGCATATAAGAGCTGGGGCACAGGCCAGAGATGTGGGGGGTGAGAGGATTCAACAGAGACAGAGTGGGGAACAGAACAGGCAAACTAACTGAAATACACTGCTAAGGGGAGCAATAGGAGAGACAGGAGAGGTCTGCTGCACCATGTGGATAGCTCCCTGGCTGGCCGGGGATCGAACTCGTGCTGCGGAGGCCTCGGATTGCTTCATAGTGAGGTGCTTCACCTCTTGCACCACCAGGGAGGCTCCTATCTGTCTTTTTTGAAGGAAACCTATTTGTTCTTCACAGAGAAGCCTTCCCCAGATCCTACCTTGTCCTCACAAAATTTCCACTACTAAGTCTCTAACATTAACCATTTAATGAGCTACTTCTTTTGTAAACTCCGTATACATACCAATAAACTTTTTTATCCCATTTATCTATCTCTAATCAGATTAATTTGCATGTGCTAGCTACTAAACTTAAAAGGGGAGAGAAGAAGTATGTTCTTCCCAACACCAGCACACACACACACAGATAATTCCAAGTTCCATACTTGGAATTTATTGTTTTCTTTTAAACCAAACATTAATATTAAACTTATTTTAGAATTACTTATAGTTCTCACTTAGCTAATGTCATTTGAGAATTTAGATTTTCCCTCCCACCCCAAAAAAAAGATAAAGCAAAGAAAAACAAAACAATGCCTTCTAATATCCATTTCCCAAACACCAGGAGAGTAGCATTTCATTTAACATTTGGACAGTTCTTCCTGGATCATATGAGACTGTGATCTCCTTGTAAATAGAACCTTTTTCTTACATATTGGTCCAAGCCCAGATTTAGTAATGTTGCAGACAGACCCTTTTTCTTATACACTGGTCTAAGCCCACATTTAATAAAGAGGAGGTACGCATAAATGTTTGCTGAATTGAACTGATGGACAGGTTAGTTGTATATTTAATCTTGGCAGTAAAATGAGTGATGATACTCATTTTAGATACTTTATAAATGCATAATCATCACAAAAATAATATTCATTGTTTAAATAATATAGTCTATATAGAATTTAAGCCCATTAACCAGTAGGAACGGGAGGAAACAATTATAACATGAAAAGCAAAACCCATACACATTCAAAAGTTACAGAAAAATGAAGAATCCGTTCCCAGAATCAAGTTTTTGCCTCATCCTTAGCTTCTCCACTTTAACTCAGGCTATGGGGAAAGGACTGTTCTTACAACTTGTTCAAAATAATAGATTTATGCATAGGGAAAACTTA
Organism: Talpa europaea; assembly: GCF_964194135.1. Classification (NCBI taxonomy): domain Eukaryota; kingdom Metazoa; phylum Chordata; class Mammalia; order Eulipotyphla; family Talpidae; genus Talpa; species Talpa europaea. Next base: position 106,775,519 of record NC_140075.1, read on the forward strand.
AACCCTGCCCCTTCTCTATTTCAAAGCTTTATCGTGATAAAAGAGTTTTTTGTGTTTATTTACTTTTCTTGTCCACCTTGTAGCTATTATGGTGCCTATTTATGATGCTGCTTTTCCTATTAAATTTTACACTTGATGAATTTCATTCTTTAATTTATTAAGTATTTACATTGAAAAACTATAGAGTATTATCCAATGTGTTTATCTCAGTTTAATCTCTGCACCAGGTAGGTAAAGAATGGGGCTGAAAAGAGTCTCAACATTCATATGTTCTCACTTCATTCAGGACAGGAAGACAACGCAACGGGTGAAGGCCTGGTGAAGTCCATGTCCTAATTCTGGTTGGTTGGTTGGTTGGTTGGTTGGTTGGTTGGTTTACAAATCTACACCTATATCTATGATGCTTTAATTGAAGTTGACATTGAGAAATTAGGAGAGGCAACTTCTAATCCTGCCAAAATCTTCCTGTTCTTACTGGAATCACAAGCTAAACAGTTAAGAAAAAAAAAAAAAACCGTCAAGAAACACAGAGGGAAGAAAAAAATGAATTTTAATATCCGACTGCTTAACTGGAGGGCTGGAGGGAGATAAAGACATTGAACAAAGATTTTCTGAAAAGTTACTCTTCTCCCACTGGAGGCAGGAGTTGCTAATTGAGCTGCTCATTCCCAGCACGTCAATTCATTGTAGTAAGAGATGTGGCCTGTTTCCAGAGTAAGAAGAGAGATTAAGAGCTTCACGCAGTTTTCATTACTACATCTTAGATATAGCTGGTCATGCTAAGCAGCCTCCGAAAGGCACTCATTGTTCTTCTCCCACTCAGGTCCTGTAGCTGTAAGCATGGAAAAACTTCAGGGAACCTTTAAGACCTTTCAAAATCCTAAAGTATAACTATGCATAAAGTTCCCAAGGTCCACAGTTACTAGTGATCAAGCTATCATGCAGTTTTGAATAATTTAGCATTAACTGATGTTCTCGTTTCAATTGCAAAGGTAATTTCCCTGAAAGTTTACAGTCTGTACTCGTGGGGAAAAGTGGAAAAGAATGACAGACTAGCCCAGGGACTTAAATGCTGTTACTCTCAACAAGTCTGCTAGTCATTTAGTTGATGGTGCCTCTAGCCTTAAAGCACTAGTGTTTCCTTTTGACTTACTGTTGTTTCCATGCTTGTGAATTTACTTCCAGGTAACTGAAAGAATGAAAAGTCCTTATAAGGGCTGTTCATATAGGGTCAGATCAGCCTCTGAGCTAAATTCCCATTTAAAGACCCTACAGCCTATAATAATGCTTAGGGTTTTTGTCATGGAATAGAATACCCTTTGCCACCACTCCCTACCTAACATTCTCCATGTCGCTTCTCAGGAAATACTACCGGTGGCCTTGCCTATAACATGCTTCATTCGCTGTACCTGAATACACACACTCCCTTGGGCAACTCTGTATCTGGCATGAACTATACCCTCAGCATGAAATGCTCTGTTCCAATTTTTTCTGCCAAGTAAATTTATTATTCAAAATAAAGCTTAGATATCACATCCCAGGTGAAACCTTCCCACATTTCTTCGGGAAGCTATTTGCTGCCCCCTCTGTGCTTCCAGAGACTACTCATACTTCTTCGATTTTTGGTCATCTGTCTCCTACAACAGATCTCCGCTTCATTTTGGATTAGGTTTCTTCAAACCAAAGACAGTGCCAGGCACATAGCAAGCATGCAAATTACCATCAAATACATTTGGGTGACTCTCCCATTTGTGAAATTCTGTTAACAGCTCTCAACACTCATGACTAAAAGAGGTACTGTAACATTTATTGCTCTTTTAATGCTTGCAATTAATACACACTACCTGCCCTGTTTCAAAATGGCATTTTTAATGATTCAATTAACAACTTAAAAAAAAAGCTGTCTTCCTAATTTACTCCTTCCATTCTTACTATTTTAAACTTTGCCTCTCACTTTAAGTCAATCCTCTCTGGGCAAGGATATCAAACTCTGAACATAGATCCAATTATCTAAGAGCACAATGGTGTTCACACCGGGACCCTGAGTGTAACTGCACAAGGGACCCAGATACTAAGCAGTATCAGGAGACCGAGTAAACTCTTGTCTCTTCCAAGAAATTATAGGATGTAATTAAATTTCACTCACAAAGAAAAAGCTTCTTAACATTCACTCTCTGAATGCAAACAGAGAAAGGGAGATCTTTATTTTCAAGGATCTTGGAAATAGAGGAAAGTTATGTTTCTTCCTTTCATGCCTAAGCAAAAAAAAACTGCAGTCTGTTTATTCAATCATAGCCTCACCAAGCTGGTAGCCCTAAATTCTTTGTCTTTGCACTGTCCATCCTTGCTCTGTTCCTGTTGATCTTTTCTTGCATACAAAACCAGAAATACAGACAAGACCAGCTGAGACCAAGAGCAAGGTAGAAGGAAGACACCTACATCACTGTAGTAAAAAGCATACCCACCTTCACATTGGCAGACCTGACCAAGACTGACCTTGGAAGAAAAAAACAGGGCATGAAGCCAGTCCAAGAAACCCCTGCCTATTACTCTGAGATCCTACTGATGTAGACCCAAAGCTTCTTTCCCATATAAACCCCTGCTTCTCTCCAGTTCAGGTAACTGACCTTTAGGACAGTGGTCCACTATCTTCTATTAATTAACCTGATTTCCTCCCAGCAAATCGTGTCTCTCAAGGTTTGGCATAAGAGCAGGTGGACCAAGGATCTAGTAATGATATCACATTTTGCCTTTTTATTTCTGTCTCCTGTAAAACTAGTAAAAATATGTTGGTATAATCTACAGTTGCATGACACAAATGACTGGCCTTCAAGGGGTTCATAGAGATGAGGGAGACCAACATACAACATAACTAACACAAAAACAGGATGCTGACATATGTCTTCTTTGGAGGAATGCTTAATATTTGGTTCTCCTGCCCACCATTTGATTGGGTAATTGTCATTTTTTGTTGAGTTATATGAGTTATTTGTAGATCTTGGATATCAGCCCCTTGTTGGAGGTATGTCATGCGGTATTTTCTCCCATTCAGCAGGGTGTCTTTTTGTTTTAATGATAGTTCCTTTTGCTGTGCAGAAGCTTTTTAATTTTATGCAGTCCCAATTGTTTACATTCTCTTTTGCTTTCCTTGCTGCTAGAAACAAATCCACAAATACATCTCAAAGCCTATGTCATGGAACATTTTACTTATGTTTTCTTCTGTGTGTTTTATGGCTCCAGGTCTTACATCCAAGTCTTTCATGCATTTTGTGTTGCTTTTTTGTGTATGGCATGAGAAAGTTGCCTAGTTTCATTGTTTTGCATGTGGTTGGCCAATTTTCCCAACACCACTTTGTGAACAGGTTTTCCTTGCTCCACAGTATATTCTTAGCTCCTCTATCATACATTAACTGGATAGGTGTGGGCTTATTTCTGGGCTGTCTTTCATTTGATTAGTCACTTCGATGGCTTTCCAGCATGCTAGGAGGAATATCAAGGGATAAATAGGAGGAATATGAAGGGATCCAATAGGGAAGAGCGGTTAAAGTTAGGAAAATACAACAATAGCAACAGTATCCTGAAAACTCAAGTGGAGTTCTTATTTTTCCTTTTTTTTTTTTTTTTTACGATAGGATTTCAATTATAGCCAAGATTGAAATTCACCTAATTTGAAGATGGAGGGTAGGAAATAATTCAGTTTACTTATGTATATTTTTAATTGACTTCAAGATTTCAGGCCCTTGGAATGGCAACTTTAAAAATAAGAACCTGAAAAACCCTACTCCTCAACATATTTTTTCATTCTACTCCTAAATTCCTTCTTCTCTTCTATTCCCTGGATACTTGGAAGTCGTATGAGCCCATAGTGAATAATTGGGGCAATTTGCTGTATTGACTGGCAAAGATGCAAGTTCACACAAAACAACATCAGTCTCTCTAATCATTTGAAGAAAGCTCATTACAAACCAAATAATTCATGAACTAAGACCCATCTACAAGGAATACTTTGTACTAATTGTACTAAATTAAATGGATAAATGCTATAGGATTCAGAGACCAAATCCTTGTTACGTCAATATGGAAATTTTGCCAACGTTTTCAAATGTAGAATTTCACTAGCAGGTGCTGACCACTCCACTATTCCATGCTCCTTCCAATAAATTAAACATTAGTCTTCAAAAGTAGCTATTTGGTTAGGAGGTAAATAGCAATCTTCTACAAGGATTCCTAAAATATTCTTGTCTCTTGACTGGAAGAAAATGTTACTTCCTAGACTCAGGGATCTCCTTTGGGATTGAATAAAATTCTAGTAAAGCATGTCAAACAGATTCTGTCAATTATACTCTTAGAATAGTTGCTAACTTTTCTTACCACCACTAGAAAACATTAAGAGCAGATTATTCTGCAGGTCGTTAGGCAACAGAGGATTACCCTCTGTAATATTATGAACTTGGGCCATTTCTGACCCAAAAGAGCAATTGTATACTTCCTGGATTTTGCTGTCTAGTAGCAGAACATCAAATTGAATAAAATTCACAGCTGCTGAGTTGTGAGGTCCTGACACATTACAAAGACATGAAAATTATGGTGTATACAGCATGGTAGAAAGAATTCAGACTTTGGAACCAAGCAGAGCTAACTAAGATTGTTGATTTTCAGACTTTGGACAAAATTCTGTCCCTTGAACCACTACTTATTTGCCTATGAAAGAAGTTTAAGCAATAGGATTGACAATAACTATTTTGAGAGTTAAATTAGATAATGCATGCAAATAATCACATGCAGACATTCCCTAAGAAGGTTAATAATTATGACATTAGAGCCCAGATTATGGGAACAATCTCCACTGAAAAGAAGACAATCCATTGCATCCTCCTAAGTGTGTGAATGAAAACAATTCAACACACCTGATATGGAGAAAGGAAAAAAAAATTCCTACAATTAAGGGCCTGTAAATTCCATTGATCTAACTTTCATCTGGTTAGTGAAACTTTCTTGGTTGACTAAAGCTAACGTCATGAGACATCTAAGCTACATGTAAAAAAATTGTGTGTGTGTGTGTATATATATATATAATATATATAACATTTATATATATAAAACATTCCAATTTTAATAAAGCAAGCATTTATGAGCTTAATCCATTAGGGCAAGAAATCTGTCCCAATGCCTAATACAACATCAATATGCTCACTCAACAATTATCTATTAATCAAGAAAACTACATTCATCTCTTATTACTTCCTATTTTGAAAAAATATGGGTTGTGAAGACACAGAATAAGGTCTCTTTTAGTAAAATAGCCTGTAGTGTTGTTATATATGTATCCAAAAATGCTAAGTTTATAACAATATGAACTGATCAGTCACGATGTTACAAACCTAGCTTGCAGACTGACTTTACTTAAGAAAATTGAGGCTTACTTGACAGAAGAACCTAAGTTCTGGTGCATACTTTACCCAGACACATATTCTCAAAAGGAGAACTCTGAGTTAACCCAAGCTCAAAGTAAAATTCCAATTCTAGTCTGTCATTTTTTTTTTCTTACAGTTCAACTTAACTGGCACCATAGAGCTTTAAGAAAGGTAGCTGATGAGAATCCTTGAAGATATATAATTTAGAGATGACATTTGGAAGTAAATAAAGACCTTTGGGAGGCAAATTTAATGAAATGTAGTAGTTGTAAGACTATCACTCAGGTGAAATAACTTTTGAAAGACTTGGTTTTCTCTATCCGAAATAAAAAAATCTGTATTCAACCTCAATTTTTAAAAGGCAGTGGAAAACCCTTCAAATTTCCATGGTACAAGCAATGCAAAATGAAGTTCTTTCAAGATAAAATCATAGCAATGGCAAAGACATTCTGTGGCATGAAAGAAAATTCTGAAAAAGTATGGAAGTCAGACTCTAGTGCCGGCATGCTTTACTTGCCTGTTTGTCAAACTTGTTTCTCTTCTTGGTAAGAAGGTGGTGAAAGGGTGGGAAATAGCAAGACAGGAGAGATTAAATAAAATCATCATAATTGATTTTCTCCTCATTGGAGCTCCATTAAGACACAGTGAAAGAAGAAACAGACAGACTGAATTTTTAAGGCTGTGTCTCTTGCTCAAGTTCAGATCTGATATTTAGAACAAACCCAGTATCAATATATGTCATTTCAATTTATTCATCAAGTTTTAGGAAGGAAAAGTTCTCAGAGATATCTAGTCATCATCTAAAACTTAATATTTAACAGTTCACAAGCTGTGTTACTTGGGACCCTAGGGTCCCATAATGGTACTTTAACTCAGATCCAACCTGAGAAATACCATGTTTACCTGATTTATATAATGGAATCCCAGGAAAGATTTTATTTGGGACAAGGGTAATTAAAAGCTATACTTTCAAAAAAAATTTATTTACTATTCCTTTATATGAATATATATACGTTGAGAGGTAAGAAGCTCACTACCATGAAAGAGTATGTATAAATTTTATAGGGCTAAGTAGTTAGGAAACTCATTCTTATGGAGAGAAGGAATATGCCTTTTATAATGTCTACTCCTTTTATCTTCTCAGAGCATAGAAGCAAAGTCTAAGTCTATTCAAAACAACAATTTCTCATTATTGGAACTAATTAGAAGGATGTCACTGACTTCTGTTCCTCAGCTACAGTGTTCCAGTTCTTTGATGCTTAGTAGGATTTTATATCCTTGAACCATCCATTCTGCCCTGGTCACCCTTCAGAGTTGAGCCCCACTCTGTGTTCATTTCTGCCTCCTTTGTGTCCTTAAGACACTAGAGAAAGGAGAACAGTATCGTGGAGATATTTTCAGTTATTTTCTTTGTCCCTGGTCTAGTTTGCACATAGTCTGGCAATGGCATAAGACAAGGACATTTTTTGAAAATAAATTCTAGAGCAACAAGGAATTACTCTGCCTTGAGGAAGAAGATGGAGTTCCACAGAAGTATAGATACCAGTTTCCAGGGCTTTAATGAATGAAAGTGTCTTTATACCTTTCTTACCAGTTTGCATACTTGTCCCTTACCCTGCCAGGAAGTAAAGGGAGAGAACTTGCCATAATCCTAATCACTTGCCTTTGCCTCAGATTTCAGGAGCTAGGCGAGGCAAGAATGTGGGGTAGGGGAAAAAAGACAAGATTTTGTAGCCAGACAAGACTTAGATTAAATCGTCTCTTCAGTAATACCTTTGAGTAAATCACTCCACTGTTCTGAACCTCAGTTAACTCATCATGCTACAGAACTGTTATATTTAGAATAATGTGTATAACAGACCTACCACTGAGCCCAATACTTAGTAAGTTCTCAATAACTATTATTAAAATTATTATAATTAAAGGCCTCCTCCATGGCGCAGCGGGTTGAGTGCCGCACTGTGAAGTTGTCCACAGCCTCTTCAGTGAGGGTTTGATTCCTGGCCAGCCAGGGAGATTCCCACATGGCACAGCAGACTCTCCTGGGGTGCCCGCTGCTCCCCTCAGCAGTGCTTTCGGTCTGTCTCCTGTTCTGCTCCCCAGTCTGTCTCTGGTGAATCCTCTAACCTGTACCTCTGGCCTGCACCCCAGCTATTGTACAAATAAAAAGCAAATCTTGAAAAAAAATAAAATTATTATTATTAAGCATGCACAGTTCCCTTCTTTCAACGGCACTGTTTTCAGTGATAATTCACTACTATGTATCAGCATAAAAGACAGGGAAACTTCCATTCAATTATCAGACTTGAACCTTATACTTCCAAGATCAACCCATTTTAATTGTCCTTTATCCCAGGAAATTTTATCTACTGTTGTGACTATAAAAAGGAATTATAAACACAGCCTACTTTTCGATATTTTTATTACTCTCATGATATTTATATTACAGTATTAATAATTATGCCGTAAATGGCCACAAGAAAATTCAAAGTCAACAGGACCATTTCCTTCACCACTAAAGAGTCTCAAGCTTTTATAATATTTGAGATTTTACCATTTATTTTTTTTTAATATGTCCAATGGTTCTGGCTAGGTGAGACCTATGGCTCATACATGGTATGAGCAATTGCAAGTGCAATTAGATGACACTCTTCAAAGTATCTGATTATTTTCTAATTCTTCCATTATTTAGAAAGTTAATCAATATTTTGTTTTAAAAAGGTTTGGGGACTTGGACATTCAAGTGAGGCCTGCCTCCAGTTAGCAAAGAGAATCAATTCTGAGGCTTCCCTGTCTCAGTCCTGGGAATTCTCATTGCAACTGAGGTAGGCACAACACTTGACTCATACAATATCCTGGCCATAGAATACTTTGAGTCACAGAAAAGTATGCAGCCATGGATGGCAGGTTGTTTGTCTATGGCTTGTTACTGGTGCAGAAGGTGACAGAAATCAGCATCAATGTTAGTCAACAGAACAACAACCAACACTGGCTGAAGCAATGTCAAGAGAAGCCTTGCAGCAGAGAAACCAAAAGATGTCTAAGAAGTCTAATTCAAATGTGGTTGACCCCACCCTCCCTTACCTCCAAGGCCTCATAAGAAAAGCAGAGGAGACTGATTGATATTCTGCTTTTACCACAAGAGGCCACTGATGGAGCTACCTTGGACAAAACTGTTAATAAAGCCATGCCAAAGGTCCAAGAGAGACTTGAGTAAGACTCGGGCAGAGCATATCTTTTATGTGTTTTTTTTTTCCATACTGTCAGTAATTTTTCTGACAGTTCTTGCTGCTATCAGAGTGATTTCTTTTAGTACTAGTATTATCTGCTTACCTCCATTGAACTCTAAAAACAAGTAAATAAGCTTTATAACATTATTAGAATGAATCTGTTCACACTGCATGAAGGCTAGGGAATTCTTCCTTCAGTATAGTCAGAATCTTAACTCTCAGACCATATAGCTTCTGCTTGTAACTGCTCAGGACAAACTTACAGTTGAAAGAGAAGGCCAGGTTGAGGCAAACTCAAGGTAAGCCAATTTGTCTTTGCCTCTTAAATAGTCTACTGCTACAATTTCAACAGGTATCTGAGAGTCATGAAAGACATCTATTATATCACTTTAGAAAATTACAGTAGTAAATGTTTTATAAAAATACATGCCTGGGATTATGAAATACCTTTTACCTTAAAAATCAGAGAAAAATCAGCTGGAAGATGTACACACTTTAAGCATTTCAAGGCCTCTTTAAGAATCACAGATTCGATTTTTAGACCAATAAACCATCATTAGAGCCTCATGGTCTCTGCAGAGTCTGGCCTCTATAATTTGGCTGTTTATCATATTTGCTATATAGCTGCATAACTATGATAAGATTAAAAATTGGTGTAATTTCAAAATACAATTCAGTTGAATTATATGAGCATTCTAATATGCAACACTTAAACATTACATGATTACATTGAAACAGCTGGTGGTCTAAAGCACAGGAAAAGATTTTTAAACTGGCATTTAAGTTTTGTGCGCATCTGAGATGGGTAATTGTGTTAGAAAACACTTGTTCTAAACTATTGGTCCAGTGATAAACTCATCAAATAAATCATCACTAAAACCTTCAGTGAATATCTACTTTGTGAAAAGCTATTTTGCTAGGCAGTGGGTAAAGAAGAGGCATAGAGGTAATCTCTCAATTAAAGGGTTTATAAAACAAGTTGTAATTCAAATATAAACTACCACCAAGCATTACTAAGAATGCTTAATAATGATGCTTAGCCACTGGACTATATTGAAGACCTTTGAATTTTTTTACTTAAAAAAACAGAAAAGAATTTAGAGCCAAACATCCCCTTTAAAAACTGTGACACTGAGGCCAGCAGAGTGAATGAATACTTTGCTCAGAATGTGGATCATAGAAGAAGCAGAGAAAACATAAAGCAAATGACTGAATAGAATCACTTAGTAAAGGGGGAACATGTCTGATTATAGAATCCAGATGTCCCAACTCAGTCCATGGTCAAATGTTACAGATTTCCACTTTGGGTCTATAAAATTTAGTCACACTTATTTCTTTTTATTTCAACATTTTAATTTTGAGAATATACAAGAGCACATTCATGCTTTACCAGTTTCCCCCTGAATGGTAACATCTTACAAAACCATTATCACAATGTCACAACCAAAGTACTGGCATTGACAGTCAAGATACAGAATACTGGGCCTCCCCTGGTGGCACAGTGGTTGAGCGCTGGGCTGTGAAGCTGCCCACAGCCTCTGCAGAGCCGGTTCAATCCCTGGCCACCGGCGAGGGTCCCACATGGTGTGACAGACCTCTCCTGCCGTGTCCGCTGCTCCCCACAGCAGTGTATTTCATCACTCTGCCTGTTCTGTTCCCCGCTCTGAGTCTGGTGAATCCTCTCACCCTCCCACACTTCTGACTGTACCCAGTGCTTGTGTAAATAAATAAATAAATCTTAAAAAAAAAAAAAAAAAAAAAAGGCGGCCTCCCCGATGGCGCAGTGCTTGAGCACTGGGTTGCAAAGCTGCCCACAGCCTCTGCAGCGCTGGTTCGATCCCCGGCCACCGGGCAAGGGTCCCACATGGTGCGCAGACCTCTCCTGCCGCCCGCTGCTCCCCTCAGCAGTATACTTTGGTCCTTCTACCTGTTCTGCTCCTTACTCTGGCTCTGGTGAATTCTCTCACCCTCCCGCACTTCTGACTGTACCCAGTGCTTGTATAAATAAATAAATAAATAAATAAATAAATAAATAAATAAATCTATCTTAAAAAATAAAAATAAAAAGATACAGAATATTTTCATCTTCACGGGAACTATACCACTGCACTTGCCCCACTCAGTCCTTAACTCCTGGAAATAAATAACCTGTTTCATTTACATAACTTGGTCATTTCAAGAATATCATATAAATGGACTCAATCAAGCAGTATGTAACACGTTAGGATTGATACACACACACACACATACAAATATTCTAGAGATTGACATACACATATATAATATTGAAGTTGCTGCAGTTATCAACTGGTTATTCCTTTTCATTGTGGGCTAGGATGCCATGGTCTATCTATGCCATGCTGTAGTCTATTTAATCACTTACTCATTGTGGGAACATTTGAGCTGTTTCCAGTTTTGGGCTATTATGAACAATGCTGTTATAAATATTCATGCACAGGTTTTCATTTCTCTTATAAATGCTCAAGAGTACAATCTGGGTTATATGGCAGTTGCATGTTTAGCTTTTTTTTAAGAAACTACTAAGCCAGTTTCCAAAGTAGTTATACCATTTTATATTCCCAACAGCAATGTATGAGTAATCCTTTTTCTCTGCATCCTCACCAGGTTTCGGTGGTGTCACTATTCTGACAGATGTATAGTTATAGCTCATTATGGTGTTAAGTGGCATTTCCTTAATGACTAATGATGCTGAACATCTTTTGTGTGCTTATTTGCCACCTGTATATCATCTTTTCTGATGTGTCCTGTTCACCTATTGTCTATTTTCTAAATAGACTTTTTCTGTGTGTTTGTGTGTATGTGTATCTTTAAGCATTCTTTATGTATTCCTATATAGCTATATATTTTATGTATTGTGCATACTAGTTCCTGTGGGATATGAGATTTGCAGGTATTTTCTCCCAGTCTGTGACTTGCCTTTTCATCCTTTTAAAAAGGTCTTTTTCAGAGCAATAGTTTTCAATTTTGATCAAATTTTCCTTTTATAGATCACCTATTTGCTGTCAAGTCTAAGAACACTTTGCCTAACCCAATACCCCAAATACACTTTCTTAATTTTTCTAAAAGTTTTAAGATTGCACATTTCATACTGAAGTTTGTGAAAACTTTTGAATCAACGTTTCATAGTAATTTTGAGATTTATGTTGTTGTCTATGGAAACCCAAACTTGTTGAAAAGTCTGTTCTCTCTATTGCTTTGTCTTGGGAGGAAAGCATTAGCATTTTAACCATTAAGTACAATATCAGTATTTTATCAAGTTGAAGAAGCTCTCCCTCTTCCTATTTTTATGATAATCTGTATCATAAATGGATATTAAAATGTTTATGCATATACATTTTGGTTTGCCATATCTTCGGTGGAGTGACTCTTTTATTGTTATATAATATCCTTCTCTGGTAATTTTCTTTGCTTTCTTTTGATTATTTTGTGTGTGGTTATCACTTTGTATATTTTGGCTTTCAATTTGCCAATATCACATTTATTTTTTTAAAGATTTATTTATACATACAAGAACTGGGGTGTAGGCCAGAGGTGCAGGGAGTGAGAAAATCCACCAGAGATAGAGTAGAAAGCAGAACAGGCAGATCTACTGAAATACACTGCTGAGGGGTGCAGCAGGTGAGACAGGAGAGGTCTGCTGCACCATGTGGGTAGGTCCCTGGCTGGAGTGGGTGGGGGGATCAAACTCATGCCATAGTGGCTTTCAATAGCTTGACAGCACTGTGTCTTTAACCCCTGTGTCACCTGGGAGGACCCGCCAATATTACATTTAAAGCACATTTCCTTTATAGACAGTGTATGTATGTGATTGAGTTATCTTTTAACCCACTCTACCAATACATGCCTTTTGGTTTGTGTATTTAGACAATTTACATCAGTATATTAGAGCTTAAGTCTGCAATTCTAATTTTTGTTTCTGTTTTATCTATGGTTTTCATTACTCTTTTCTTCCCTGCTTTCCTGTGCATTACTTGAACACTTCTTATAATTCTATAATACATATTTCTCTACATACCTTGAGAACCACGTCAGTGTTATAATTTTTGCTTCACCCAATGAAGGTAATTTAAAAACTCTGGAGAAGTATATTATATTTGTCCATTTCTTTGCTTTCTGAGTTCCTTCTTTCACTGGTTTTCCAAGTTTCCTTCCTTTATCATTTCTTCTTTTATTTAGAGAACTTCCTTTTGCCATTACTTTAGGGTAAATCTTCTGGTGACAACTTAATTTTCTAGGGTATAAGAATGTTCTGATTTCCCCTTCATTCCATAAAATAATTTCCGTGAATTTAAGATCCTGGGTTCATAGTACTTTTCTGTTAGCACTTGAGAAATGCTGTGCCAGACACTTCTGGCATCCATAATTTCTGATGAGAAATCTATTATCATTCACATTGTTTTTACCTACAAATATCACTTTTTTATTCCTTCAAGATTTTTTTTTCACTATCTGTAGTTCTTAGAAGTTTGACTATGATGTGTCTCGGTATGGATCTTTTACTACCCTTTGGGACTTCACTTAGTTTCTGGAATCCATGATAATGTATGCATTTTTCCAAAATTGGGAAGTTTACAGCCATTGTATATTTGAGAACCTTTTCAAGCCCACCCTCTTACTTCTCTCCCCATGGGATTCCAGTGTCATGAGTGTTAATTTTCTTGTTATAATGCCCCAGATCCATAAGTTTCCTTTTTCCTCTCCAGTCTAACTTCTACTGCTGTACCTTTTAGTTTACTAATTCTTTATTCCTTCCATTCTACTGATGAGCTCATCATTGAGTTTTTAATTATGGTTACTGGATCTTTTAGTTCTACAATTTCCATTTGGTATCTCTTTAAACCTTTCATTTCTTTGCTGAGGCTTTCTATTATTTTTCATTTGTTTGATGTGGGTTTATAATTGCTCATTGCAGTATTTTTATGATGACTGCTTTAAATTCCTTGTCAGATAATTTTAACATCTCTGAACTTCAGTGTTTGAATCTATTTTCAGAATCTGTCAGTTGCAGCCACGATGAGGAAACCCCACTTGTCAAATCAAGACACCACACCCCCACACTTGTCCTTGTGTGCGACCTTTACTAGCAACTCATGGAAATGTCACTATTACTGTAACTTGGCATGAAAGACACAATCTCCTTTATTAGGGTGTGACCTCAGGATGTCCCAAAGCTTCTAATCATTAGGGTCTCTGCATACTGCTGAACACCTTTGCCCCTAGATGTGCTTTGTGTTGGCATTTGAATCCCAACACAATTCCATTTATTCCTAGACTGAATCTCAAGCACTTCTCTCCACAGAAACTGAAAACCAGCCAAGATACCAAGTGAGCGCCAGTGTCCATTATATTCCTCATACATACTGCCCTCTCCTACGAGGGAAGTTGCTCCCAAGCACAGATTTTCTTCTCTCTCTTAAATAGAAAAAAAGACCCGAAGTATATCCAAGTGTGCAAATATCTAATATTCTTTAAATTATCTCTACTCACTCATGTCCTAAGCCAGTCAAAATACTGCCAAACATACATTGCTAGCATATTCATTGCAATAGAGAATTCAATAAAGTATATGACAAAATTTGTAACATCAAAAATCTGATAATCTAATTTGGATGACAAAACTCATACTTTCAAAGAAAATGTAAACAAAACTGGTTGTACTTGTATTAATATTCCAGGGTTTGGGTTCTGGAAAAAAGAATCCCTCATTAATTTCTTTCTCTTAATTTTTAAAGAAAATACTAAAAATATGAGGTTCCAAACTCTAGAAACCTGAAGTAACTTGTCCAGTGTTATTTAACTAGTAAATGGTGATTTGGGATCTCATTAATCTGAGTACTGGACCACGTTAAGCAATTTTTCATGGAATCAGTATTTTAGCACATACAAATAAAAGTTATCTGCACATTAACCTGGATAACAGTGACATGAAGAATAGCTAGCATAGTGACTGCTACAACAATTTAACTGCAAAAACAAGCAGCTTCTAGAAACCTCCACAGATAAGAATTGAGATATTTACTTTATAGTGGTACATATTTTGTAAAAAGAAGAAAATATCTATTTTTCCTAACAAGGTAAAATTCTGTTTACTCTTACTTTAATGCCTAAAGCTCTTACTGCCTGGTAGTTCCTGACTCAATAATTAGTAAGTAGTAAACAAGTGAAATTTAAAGTTGCCTAATAAAATTTCCTTATAGCAAGCACTAAAAGTACCAAAAAGCTGTAACTAGTGAAAATGGTTTTCAAATAGTGCTGTATAAGAAAAAAAAGTCTTTGATGGTTTGAGAAACATGTATAAGAAGCATTGTAAAGGCAGGGACTGTTGTCAATTTTGTTTACTATTATATTTCCTTTGCTTAGAACAATGTAGAGAATATAGTAGGAACTCATTAGGCATTTGTTAGATGAATCCCAGGAAATTATTGACATTGTTAGCAACAGAACTCTCTTCAAAATTCTTATGTTGTCACTTGATGCTGTCTCAGGGTAACTTTACTGAATCAAAAACTAACTTCTGAGTCCCTGATTGAACACTTCTTGTTCAATCAACCAAAAGGGTAGAAAATTTATTAACAATTTTGACAGTTATGGTTTGCTCCCAGTTAACCAAAGCAAACTTCCTATATCTATGTGGGATAGAACATTAAAATGATGGGGAAAAAATTGAGGATCTAATGATACACAAATATAAGTTCTAATCCACTTGTGTCACTTGCTCACTGAACAACTCTGATTTTCAGGTTTTTTAATCTAAGGAACAAGAATATAATCTCTTAAGATACATGTGATGACTGGGGAGAAACAAGAGATTATACACAGTATAGTCTGACATACAGTATTCCTTTAATATTTGTAGAACATTTAATCAGTTCTGAAAAGTTTCACCTTTTCTATGATGCTTACCAACAGATTTATCAGGCATCTTGTGATGATCCCATTAAATTCTAACAGTTGATAACTAGACAGAGTTATTTTCATGGATAATTTACACCTGTGTAACTCTCACTCCACCCATGTCTGCTATATTCTGCACTCTGTGATAGTAAACAGGCAAACACTTTACTATTTATCTAATAGATGTAAAACTTCCCAAAGGTGTGATGTAACTGTTTGGTCCACAGAATGTAAGCACCTATGGTGTGGCTAACAATACAAGATGAAAACAAAACTCTGTATCGACCGCTTGCTCAAATAAAATCTTTCTGGAAAAGTCTCAGGGCTGGTTTATTCTGAGCTATAGATAAAAAAATAGACAAAGAAGATATGTTAGCAGAGTGCTCATCACTGAATCTGGAGGATTGTTTTCAGAGAAAAGTAACCAACATGTTGCCCTAAGTCTCCCTTCATAGAGAGGGACCTGGACAAAGACTCAGATAAGACAGTGTCAGTCTTCTCACACATGGGTCTAGTTCTTCGCCTGTCTTCAGCATCCTTTATATACTCTTATATCCTTGGTTGTGGGTCTGAATGAGAGCTGCTGTGATATGAATGGCTGGTGTTTCTTTGCTATGTACCAGGCATTACGCTAAGCACTTTCACTTAATAGCCCAATGAGATGAGGGTTTTCACTTGTGAGGAATTTTATTAATTCTTAATATTTATTAATGAGGAAAACTAGGCATGGTGAAGTTCCATCACTATTTAAGGTCCACTACTAGGAAGTGCAGAGGTGAGCTTTCTTGAACCCAGGTTGTCAGCCTATGAATTCCACACTTTAACTCAAATCTGTTCTGCCAATTAGGACACCATTTAGAGAATTATGAAGGCAGGCTTAGAATCTAACCAATCCAACTTCTGGGCTATAAACTACCACCAGCTGCTTTTTCAGTGATCTTTAAAATAAAGGTAAAGAGAAGAAGCCAAATGATTTTCCATCATGGGATTCAACACAATTTTCCTAACTTTCCTCTCTGCCTGCTTTCTAAGCATAAAAAATAAAAGTAGAAACTGCAAATCCCAGGATCCCCAAAGGGAAGTTGTGAGGACCTAAGGGTGGAGTTAAGCAGCCATTTTCTCTGTTTGTAAATAAAAACCAGGCATGTTAGTAGGGTCGGGCATACTTGGCTCATGTTCTTGGGCAGGCAGGTTTGGTCTCAGCGGGTCATTTGGGATTCCAGGTCGGTGGGATGGGTAGGACACATTTAAGAATTCATCTCCCTCTTTTCTCCTTGAGTTGTACATTTCCTCATTCCCCTTCCCTTGTAAATAAACCTTTTGTTAACCTTTTTAAAAAAATAATTTAAATTTATTTAAATACTTATTTAAAAAATAATTAACCTTTTAAAAAATAATTATTTTAATTAAAATAAACAAATAAAAGTAAAAAGAAATAGGGAGGAAAGGGTTGATCCAGGGAGATGGGGTTTCCCAAGGAAAGCATAAAGTACAGAGACTGAAGCTTACCTAAAAATGATGTGAACACTGTACTCCTTGATCCCCCAACCTCATCTCACCTATAATAATGAACAGTTTTTAAAAATTTATCTCTAGTGTCTTTTCTACTTTTGTGCATTTTGCTTTTCAGGCTTATTAAAAATAGTACTCATTAACACCAACAGGAATTTTTATCTACTATACATAAATTAGCATATCAATTTCAACAATCTTAACTCGATGGCAATAAAGTTATAAAGAAAAATCAGACCAGTTAGAATCATCCTATCCCTTCTCTTTCCCACAATCCCAAATTAACTCTTGCCTTCTCTCATCCTGTTCTTAGCTGCCAACTCCAAATGCAGGAATTTCAGACCTCAGAATAGGGTGGTATTTATCTGGAGGCTGACAGCTACATCTGAACAGCCCTGCTACCAGCCACCCACTCCAGCATCAGGGACACCCAAGCAAATGCCCTCTCCTAGTGCAATCTTGCTTCTGCTTTCTCTCTGCAGTTTGCCCTCTGAATGTTCTCAGGGTAGAGTTCTCTTGTCCAGATTTCTGGTCCTGCATTTTTCATGGCTTTTAAAATAATTTCCTGTTGTGTCTTCATTGAAAGTCTCAGTTCTCTTCCAGATGCAGTACAAGTTCAAGTAAGAGACTTTCAGTCCCATCTGGGTCTGCTTTGTTAATGGAGTCTTTCCACAGTAAATACTGAGAAGATGGATTGGCCAGGAAACCCAAACTATTTACACATAATTGTTAGAAATTAGTCAAAACACAGGGTAGTAAGAGTGATAAAAATCAGAGGCTACTTATAATCAGTAATGTTGGAGGGAGAATTATGACCTGTCTCTGAGCTGGGAGAGTTAGTCACAGACACAGTGGAAGAGTCTTGCCTTGTCAGGAAGACTGAACCTAACGTGTTCAATGTTTAACCTTACATGCTAAATTAAATTATTTGTCCTTGATAAAGCTGAAAAATGGGAGAAGGATGCAATGCTACTACTATATCTAGAAGCTTTAATTAAATGTTTTAAAGTATTCAGCATCCATTGTTGACTTCCTTAATATTCAAACTTTTAGAATCATTGCATTTCCATGAGTAAAAATGTCATTTGTTTCTTCATTTATTCATCAAAAATTCATTTAGCAACTCCTAGGGAAAGTCACAATGCTAAATGCTGGGGAAGCGATGTAACTGTGTGTGATATGGCTGGTAGTCTCAACAGATGTACAGTACATAAGAGAGACATCGAGCCTTCCACTTGGTGTGGACCCCAATGCTATGGGTAAATAATAAAAATAAACTAGTCTAGTGCTTCTCAGACATCAATAATCAGTAATGTGGGAGGGAGAATTCTGATGCAGCAGTCTGATGGTGCCTCGATTCCATATTTTTAACAAATAACCAGATGATGCAGTAGCTGTTACTTCGTGAGCCACACTTAATGAAACAGAGGTAGAATATGGACCCCACCCAAGATATATAGGTGCTTCAGTGCAGCTGGAGTCACTGCATTAATCCTTTCTATACCAATAGCCATTCCCCCAAAAGGGCAGCTGCATCATGTATTTACAACGTAATATCCCCTGAAGAAGTCCCATACCCACATCTGCAAACACCAGCTATTTTGCCTTTGCAAGCTATTTACCTCTCCAAGCCTGTTTATTCATCTAAAAGAGAAGGCCAATAATGCCTAACTAAGAGAGCTGTGGAGAGGACAGAAGTAATCGTGCTAGTCTTGGGCCTACTCCATAAAAGCTGGCACCCACATATGAGGAGCTCTATTTGCCATATTATGCATTAAGAAAATGGGTATTTCTTTTTAAATTTAATAATTAAACTTTATCTTTTCTAGTCATAAAAGCTGTATCATTAAGAAAGAAAGTAAAGCTCGGCAGAAATGTGTGTTTCATTTTTAAAGCACTGGTGAAGGACATGTTCCAGCATTAGCACTTGGTCAGAGGCTCCCATCAGTAATTAAGGACGCTGGCAATCAGCAGTGAGCATTTGCATTATGTAAGACAGACTGATTTCTGGAGGAAGTCAACTCCGATCTCTCCCCTGCTAATAAGAAATTGGGAGGCACAAAACTACCCCAGATGGTGCATGTTTGTAGTAATGAATGGAGGTATTTTAATGGTGTGAGTTAAGTTTTACTTTGTGTTTTTAATGAGGGACTCACTGGCCACGACATTTTAATTGTAAACCAGATTACCCCGTGTGGTCTTAAACTATTTTATGTTAAACATAAAGCTTTGTAAACTTGTACGGGTGATATTATTCATTGCCTGAAGCACAGGGGGATATAAAAATATTTTTTAATAAGTCATGAATACATAATGTAACCCCAAAAGTTTAATAATAGTAACCATTTCACCAAATGATTCCTTCTTCCACCTGCATGAAACCATGTTTAAATGAGAAGATTCAAAGTCAGTTTCAAAGATACCAATAGTTATTTTACTAAAATTCTAAGTGAAAATAACCAAGCAGAAAGTGGGAGATTATTTGATAGCCTTTTGACAGAATATGCTACACCTAAATCTCTTTTCCTTGATTACCTGCAAAGTAACATTACTTTGGAATATCCTATTTACTAAGACAGTCTCCATCTCTTCAAGAAACATTCTAACTTTAAAATTCTCATCTCTCATTTGGTAGAATGTGTTCTTGCAAATGAAGATTTGGATAAAGGAAGCCAGGTGGAACATTTTTGAGTCTTTGCAAAAGATGATGAAAATATTACACCTTAGGATACACCAAGAGTCTCTAGTATTCCTTTCAAGGAAGGAAAATAAGTTTCTAGATCAATTTCTGTATTTGAGTATGATTGCTTGACCTTGGGCAAGTCTATGAGTCCCTGGAAGTGTCTTTCCTTGTCTGCCAAAAGAAAAGTTTCCGAGGTCTGATGGACCACCTATAGAGTGTCACCTACAGAGCTTCTTAAAAATGCATGCTCCTGTGTCATACCTTTGCCTACCAAATCAAATTCCAAGGGAGTTGTTTTTTCTTGAGTTTCTCAGGGGATTCTAATGCTCAGAAATTATGAAAACCACTGGAATAGATTAGCTCCAATTTCAATATTTTTGCTTTTCAATACACATCCTTTGACAAATGCCAGCCCCAATGTACTCCACCACTTCCCTACGATAATGTATTTCAGTCTCCATTTAGAACTTGACTTCTGCCATCCATGGGCAAGTAGTAATCACAAACTTACATCATGCAATGTCCTCTTCATGTCTATCCTAATTGAAATAGGGCATGTGAGAATAAAAGGGGAAGTATGTAGAAAAGGAGACTAGCAAGAGACTAGAAAATGACTCATGACCAATTTATAATAAAAATAATTATACCTAAGCTAAAGCAGTAGTTAAACCAGTAGCAAAAAGGAAACTGGATTATAGTGTGTCTAATACCACCCTGTATTTGTAACAATATCAAAATGTGATTTAGAGACATGTGCGCGTATGCAATGTTTGTATAGACATATACAAGGTATGTATGTGTATTGATATTTATATAATATATATGCATGGGAATAAAGGAGAGACACTTTGGATGGAATGAAAAAGAAAAGAGGCAGGAAAACAGAAAAAGAATAGGTTGGATATAACAATTACGCATTATGTAAAATTATAAGTCTATATATGTATATATAAATATATTTTAAAGTAAAATAGAATAAATTTGAAAATTAAAAATTTAAATAAGCCAGAGGTTATGCAAATAATTCAACAGTCAAACATGTCTAAAATATAACACATAAAACTGGCCATCTGCACCATCCTTCTGAATACTATGGCTCTATTCTAATGAGATATTTTCTATTTTAAAATCAAGAAACCTCAGGAGTTCTCTATAAAGAAGGAACTTTGGCTCTGTTCAAGGCAGAGATTCAGTAAAATTTTTACTTGGATTGAACTAACCCTGCTAGGAATTGTTTGCAAAATTTTGAGCAACCCGGTCCTCACTTAGATCTTCATGCAATCATTAGTAAAATGAAGAGATAGAAATCAATTTTTAAGATTTTTTTCATCACTGCTCCTGATGTCTGCAAATTCTGCCTCTGTAGGAATCCAAGTTAATTTTTTTTTCCATTTATTAAGTTCCAGGCAAAAAATAAATTGACTTTTTTAAAAAAAAATTATAAATGTAATTTTTCCTTTAGTTATTCCAAGAAGGGTCAGTACTGGCAACTTAAATTATCCAGAGAGTGAAAAGACAAAGTCTTTGCTGCCAGGAGAGGTGGAAATTGGGGGGAGGGGAATCTTGTTGCTTTACCTCTAAAAATTAGACAAAGAAAAAGAGGGAGAAAGAATCAAGGGAAGGAGTAAAGAGAGGAGTGGAAGAGGGTAGAGAAGGTAAGAATGAAAGGCGGGAAACCGAAGCACCTGCAGTAAGAGGGGGCCTGTCAACTAAGCCAGAGCGCCAGTTGGATCTAGCCTGCAGGAAAGGAAACTGTCCCAGAGAAAGCTGCAGTCTTGCATTCTTACCCTAGGCAGTGTGTGGGGAATAATCCCATCTGTTAGGGAGATGATGGAATGTGAGGCAAAGAAAATGAGTTCATGAACTTGGGATGTTAAAAAAAAAAGAGAGAGAGAGCAAGCTCATTCAATAGTGCAGAACTGCCTAAAGCTTTCTTTCAGCCAAGTTTAATTTCCTTTGTCAAGTACAATTTGAAGATCTCAGAGGACATCAACAAGAGGGTGCAGTACATTTTGTATGGTACTGCCCGTACGCAGCTCAGCGGGGTGAACATATGAAGTAATTCACCTAAAGGCTCAGATTCCTGTCTGTAATACTGGAATATTCAGGTCTAATCAAACCTGCAGAAGACATCATCAGTCACTCTTCTGCTTAATATAAAGCAATACCCTTTCTGCACCAGAACGAAACACCACCACTTGAGCTTATAGACGTCAGCACTTCTGGGGACACATCAGTGACCTTGAAGATAGCTGCTACCTTGCTTCATCTTTATTTCCCACTTTCCCAAACAGAACTCATGCATCTCAGATGCTTAAGGTTCAGAGATGTGAAGTGACATGTTCAAGGACCCACAGCTGGAGATTTGCTGTGCCCAGGAGGGCTCTTTCAGTTGTAATGACCTATCCAAGCTGGCTTAAGCAAAAAGGGATTATTTGTTAAGTTTAAGAATAAGACTAGCTTCAGACTTGACTTGATGCAGAATCTCAAAAAATTTCACCAGGACCAAATTCTCTCCCAAGCACTTACTTCATCTTGTAAGCAGGCTCCATTCTCAGTAGATTCTCTCCTTAAGCTAGAATTCTGCCAATAGTTACAAGCCCTATCCTCTTGGATTAAAGTCTAGTGAGAAGGAGCATTTGGTCTGCATCATAATTACTAGCAAAAAAAAAAAAAATCCATTGTACCTCAATGTCTCTGTGAAAATGAAAAGCCCTGCTTGAACCCAAATGTCCTGCTGGCAGCTAGAACTAGAAAATGACTTGATAGTGTGTGTAGCCCTCAGGCCAGGTTGGTATTTCACAGGTAGACTGAGAACAGAGAAGGCACAAAGTCTCAAATAGCACAGGCTATGGAAGAAAGAAGGAAAATAGAGAGATAACAAGAATCTCAAGGACCTGCCATGCTGGCAGGGCCTGAAACATAAATCTAGCCTTCGGGATGCTGGTTCCTACATCAACCCAGTCTTTTTTATTCCATCAGCCACATGGGGGCTGGGGAGGTTAATGATGGGGGAGGTTAATGATATGATGGGGAGGTTAATGATATGATGATTTCTAAAAATTAAATGAAAATCAATGCTTGGTGATAATCCAAGAAGCAGAACTACACATGTATTTTAACACCCTGCAAAGGAATGTTGTAGGCAGACTAAATGGACTCTATCTTATGCGTGAAACTACATTGTATTGAACTTTCATACTTTAAAACTATTTACTGACCAGCAAGAACCAGTTTCCATTTAGACAATGCCTTCCATGAGAACTGTATAAAGATAACTTTATCTTCTCTCCTTTACAACCAAGGCCAACTTAACAAAAAAACCCACCAACTGCAATTAATGCTAGTTCTTGGTAAACAGCTTTTGAAATGCTATCCTCCTCTTTCCTTTTGTCCTTTAAAAACCCTTTACACAAGGGTCCCAGTGGGACACAGTTTGGGTTATTGCCTGAAATTGTGTAAATTTGCAAATCTAAGACCCCAAGTAAATATTATTGTTCCATTTTATCAATAGCTGTGTTTTCTCAGTCAAAAAGACAAAGTCAAACACATTGTCATGTCCAAGGCCTTAGATTTGGCTTTGTGTTCCTAACTATGACACCAAAACCAAGAGCAACAAAAGATAACTGGACTTTGTCAAAATTAAAAACTTTTGTGAATCCAAAAATCAACTCAAAATGTATTAAAGAACTAGACATAAGACCTGAAACCATAAAATACATAGGAGGAAATATAGGCGAAACACTACATGATATTCACATCAAAAACATCTTTACAGACACATCACCCAAAGCAGTGATAGTGAAGGCAAAGATAAACAGCTGGGACTACATCAAATTAAAGAGCTTCTGCACAGCAAAAGAGACAATAACAAAAACAAAGAGAAACCCCACCGACTGGGAGAATATTTTTGCACACAACACTCATGATAAAGGACTGATCACAAAAATCTGCAAAGAGCTGATGAGACTCAACAACAACAAAGAAAATAACCCAGTCAAAAAATGGGCAGAAGAGCTAAAAAGAAACTTCTCTGAAGAGGAAATGCAAATGGCCAACAGGCATATGAAAAAATGTTCAACATCACTTGTCATCAGGGAAATGCAAATCAAAACTACCATGAGATACCATCTCACACCAGTGAGAATGGCACATATTAAAAAAACTAGCAACAACAAATGTTGGCGAGGGTGTGGAGAAAAAGGAACTCTTCTGCACTGTTGGTGGGAGTGCAAACTGGTCCAACCACTATGGAGAGCTGTGTGGAGATTTCTGGACCTACTAAACATAGAGCTTCCATATGATCCAGCAATTCCACTCCTAGGTATTTACCCAAAGGACACAGAAACATCAATTCCAAAGAGCACCTGCACCCCTGTGTTTATAGCAGCACTATTTACAATAGCTAAGCTTTGGAAACAACCCAAATGCCCAAAAATAGATGACTGGATCAAGAAGATGTGGTACATATATATCATGGAATATTACTCAGCATTCAAAAAAGATAAACACATGCAATTTGCAGCAACATGGATGGCGCTGGAAGGGATCATGCTCAGCGAAATAAGCCAGAAAGAAAAAGAAAAATACTGGATGGTCTCACTCATAGCAGGAATCTAGAGAACTTAAATAAGGGACCAGGAAAATGAATAACTATAAGAAAGTGAAAATCAAAATCAACAAAAAACTATGAACCAGAGACACTCTATGGGGGGTAGGGGGCAGGAGGGGAGGGATTGGGGTCAAAATAAGGGGGTTGCAATTGTATGGGGAATATAAAAATAAAATTTATTATAAAAAAAAAACTTTTGTGCATCAAAGGACACTATCAACAGAGTGAAAAGGTAATCCTGATAGGAAAATCTATAATATCCAGAATATACAAAGAATTTCTACAACTTAATAACAAAATACAAACAACCCACTTTTAAAATGGGCAAAGGAATTGAATATACATTTCTCCAAAGAAGATATATCAATGGTCAAAGCACATGAAAAGACGTTCCTCATCATTCGTCACTAGGAAAACATCAAATATAAGCCGAGATAAACATTTCACACCTACCATTGGAGCTACACAGCAGGTCCTCAAATAATGTCATTTTGTTCAAAGTTTCTTTGGTAAAACATTGATTAGATAAAAAAAGGACCGATTCCTGGTGGGGACCACTGTCTGTGCTTTTCCAGGACCTCTGGTTTCTTCTCACCTTCCAAAGATTTTGGGTTCTTGGACTTGTCTAAATGGCCCCAGCATGAATGAGAGAAGGGTGGGGTGTGAGTGGCCTGTGATGAAAGGGCATCTTGTCCATTGTTAGGGTTCTGAGCTCTTGGGATAGGCATCTGAAACCCTGAATTGAAATAAGTAGGTTGGAAAATGAATGAATACGAATTATGATTTAATATTAGAAATGTTTTGGGTGTTTATTTAGGAGTTTGGTGAGGTTTTTGCGATCGGAAACATGCCATAGGAACTACACTCCTGTGTACATCAATTAACCTATGATCAATTGGTTTTGTTATTGGTTGTTTAGCTTAAAGTCACAATTTCCAAGAACCTATTGACAATGTGAAGTGAGCATTTATTACCATAAATAAAACAAACTGCCAAGGATGACATATTGAAATTTGTTATATAGCTGATGTGAAATGGTGCTACTGCTGTGGAAAATGGTTTGCTAGCTCTACAGAAAGTTAAACATAGAATTACCATATGACCCAGCAATTCCACTCCTAGGAATGTTCCCCAAGGAATTAAAAATAGGAAGTCAACCAAATGCTTGAATACACTGTTTTTGAAGTATTATTCACAACAGGGGAAAATAACCCAGATGTTCATCAACACACTGATAAACAAAATGCGGTATATAAATACAGTGGAGTATTATTTAATTTAAAAACAAATGATGTTCTGATACATGCTATGACATAGAAGAACCTTGCAAACATGTTTCATGAAGTAACCAGACACAAAAGAACAAATATTGCATGAGTCTGTGTATATAAAATATCTATAATAAGTAAATTTATGGAGATAGGAAGTAGGTGAGTGTTACCAGGGGTCAGAAGGAGGGGAATGAAAACAAAGTTTATCAAGTCTAGAAATTCTGTTTGGGGTAATGGAAAAGTTTAGAAGGTGATGATTGCACAACATTGTAAACATAATCAATGCCACTGAATTGGATACGTAAAAATTGTTAAATGGTAACTTTTATGCTATATATATGTATGTATATATAATACTACAATAAAATAAAAATAACTAAGTCAAGCACATTATTAATGTGCATGTTCACGTTATATTTTATGCCTCAGAACTATCATCAGCTAGAAAGAAGGTTTTTGTTTTTACTTGAGTATATTGCAAAACAAAATATTGAGTCAAGTTAGTAAGGAAGAGGCAAAGAGTGAATCTCTGGTGGAAAATCAGTAGCATTTTACATTTTTGTTCTTTTCTTTCCCCGTCATATCCTCTCATGCATTCACAGCTCCTTCAGAGTAGGGTAGCAATCACTGTTTCCCATTCATGAAGAAATGTAAGTGCCACATGTCTAGATATTGTCATTGACATATTTGGCAAAAATGCAGCTATCATTTGGGTATTGATATTGAAAACAGCTGAACCTATGATTAATCAACTTCAAGAGAAATTCTTGTCACTTTCTGATGTCAAGCCCCAAAATGTATTTGTTCAATAGAGAGAGTCTGTTTCACACAGTTGTACATCTACCCCACTCCCCTTTGCATTAAAGTGTTTTGGTTCTTTTACCCTAGAATTTTTTTCAGTCATTTATTGACTCTTTCCTTAACTCAACAATCATGGTGTACCTCCCTGCATGTGCAAGACACACCGGTCATGCAAGAGTCAAACACATAGGCTCATAAAGAATCTCCAATCAAGCAGGAAAAGTGACACAAACTGTCAAATAATTGTAGTGACATAAACAACCTCTCTGACTCTACATCCCCAGCCCTAAAGAGGGGGTAACCTGATTTTCCCTCTCCAACACTCCAGGCATCCCTACCACCTAATGGTACTCAAAGAGGCTGATGATTTCTATGAAAACGATCCTTGAATCAGACTTATATTTTCTCTGCCTAATGTTTCTCTTATTACATAAAACATAGCCTAAGCCATTCCCTGTCCTAATAAACCTGACCAGAGTCCGAATTCTGATGTTTCTGCTGTGGCCACTCTCCTTATACAATACATCAGATTTTTTTTCAAGTGTATACATCATATGAGTTGTTTCTTGAAGTCAAATATCCTGGGAACATTCTTCTCACTTGTAAATCTTAACATTTGAGCTCTTAAAATACACAGTTTAAAGCTTACTTTTTGTTTGTTAATACTTGTTTTCCAAGTAGCATTAATATGTAACTGCATCTAAACTGAGATTTAAATAGGTGGCTGATCTCCTTCCAGAGAATGCTATGTCTGAGAGACTCAGGTATCTGCTCCCACTCCCACATCAAGGCCTGGATCTGATCTCCAAAGAAGCCAGCTCCAGGCATGGGGAAGGGTTCTTTGCATTAATACCAGAAAAAAACAAAGTTACTCTGGAGAAGGGACCACACTCTAATTTTGAAAGGGACACAACTTGACTCCAACACAGAGAAACCCAAAAGCCAGCTAGCTACTATCCTAAGACCTGATGCCCCAGCACCCTAGATAGGCAGCCATGATAACCTAGAAGACAACAGAGAGTAGAAACTTTCCAAAGAGACCACAGGAATGCCCAGTCATCAGCCATTCCTCCCATTCTTCCTGGCCATCAGAAACCCCTGTGTTCAAGGACCAGGTGCTCAAAACCCAGTACCAGAATCTTCTATTGGGCTAAGCCAATCCTGGTAATTTCTCAGCCCCTTTAAAAAAGACTGGGGTAGATGTGGATGTTCCTAGTTCCTCCCTAAGGCAAGTTTGTAGAAGCTTCTGAGTAGGTTTTTTTTTTTTTCCTTTTCAAACAAGGGAAAAACACACAGAATATGTTCCCTGACTTCCTCTTTCTGTTTTTGCATATTTTCTATTGCAAAAGGGAAGAAAACAGACAGGAAAGCAAAAAAAGGGGCCAAAGTCTGGGGAGAGAGAAGGTGTACTAGAAATCTGTGTGGAGCTAGATTCCAAGAGTCTCGATGATCACAGTGGTCAGGCCACTTGCCCTCTCTGTTACATAATCAAGATGGTAAACTGTACCCATTAACTTCTTCCCCGGCAAGGTCAGTGCACAATGAGCATAGGGACTGGGTCTGAGTGAGGTCCTTTGTTCAGTCAGGTCTAAGGCACATACAAATAGAAAGTATTATCATCTCATTATCCTGCTTTCAGGAGGGGTCCTTGTTAGCAACTGGAAGCACTGTCTTGCCATGCCATAAAACAATAAACAGTTCAGGAATGAGCCATAAACTACTTCTAATTGCACTGGCCCCAACATCAGAACCACAGACTGCTCCAAATTAAGAAGGCAGCAAATTTAAAGCAGATATAAGGACATCATTTTCTATGCAACACTTAATTGCCTCTAGAAACTGCTACCATGGGGCACTGACCTCAGAGCCAAGATGCATCTAGAAGAGCAACTGCAGTCTCTGTGCATAGTACAAAAGGCACATAGGGTCCTTCCCAGAGCTTTCAATCCATTCTAATTGCCCACAGACTGATCAGAAAGGACATCCCATAGTGGCAAGATGTGTAACTCGCCTCTCACTAATCAAGTGCTGCTTTATGGACAAGCTATGCTACAGCAAGTCCCTTCATGGCCTCTCCATGATCTCGTCAATGACTTCACTGAGATGGTGGTGGCTCTTTATGTATATAGTTAAGAACAATATTGAGACCGATTGTAAACTCTAGCTGCCAACGCAGGATGGGGATCTTGGTGGAGGACTTAACAGCCTTCTGTTCAATAAATGCTCAGAGATCACTGTGTTCAATATCAGGGTCTATCCTGGCCCAGTGCGAAGAAAGTGCAGCACTCACATGAGAGGATATGACTACAGCCTGTCACCCCTGCCAATGACAAAGGAAGCACAGAGTTGATGTTAAACTCCACAGGTGCAGTCACCGGAAAAGGCCTTTGGAAATGACTTTGGCAAACATCACTGGATACTCTCTTGTGCTATAAGATGTTCAGTGTCTAATCTGCCTCACTTCCTTGGATTCTGGACACTGTTGCTTAGAAGATATAATTATATTCATTAGAATATACAAGACGTAAAACCAGCTGGAAAAATCTCTCCTTCAAATATTTCAAAAAAAAATCTAATTATATCACAGAAGCGAAAACATGGTAATTAAAATGACCATTATGTAGTAGGCTTCCTATAATTATTGTTATTCATTTTGGCAACTGGGAGTTTGAGGATTTGAATTTTATTTTCTAAGCCATAAGTGTGAAGAAAGCAATTTATTTACTTTACTGTTGATCACCGGAAATTAAAATACCCATTTCCTTAGACTTTATTAAAAGACTGTATCATTTCTCTTTATTCTCACCATTGATTGTAACGAATAGTTTTCCTGTCTGTTCTTCTCAGGCCTCATTAACAACACATTTCCTGGCCTGCACCAATCACAGAACATAATTTATCTCTTCTAGCTACTCATATTCTCATAATTTATCTCTTCTAGCTATTCACTTTGAGCAGGGAAAATTTAACTCTTCAGAATTACCTGAATCCATCTGGATAACCTGATAAATTCTCCAGCATCAACTGTCACAATATTTACCAATTTATTGCTAAGTCTGTCTAAACTGTGCTTTTATCTAACCAACACTTTATATGATAGTGTCATATCCATGATGTAAGGATGTAATATATGAAAATATTTGTTTTAAATAAAATGGTAGGAGAGGGACAAGGAATTTTTACAAAATGAAGACCACAGAAGGAGGACTATGAAAAAGTCAGAATAATAATAGGTGTTCAGGGCCTCCCTGGTGGCGCAAGGGGTTACAGCACCACACTATGAAGCAATCTGCAGCCTTGGCAACATGAGTTCGATCCCCGGCAGGCCAGGGAGAAACCCACATGGCGAGGCAGACATCTCTTTCTCGCCCGCTGCTCCCCTTAGCAGTGTTCTTCGATCAATCTGCCTCTTCTGTTCTCCACTCTTACTCTCTCTGGTGGATCCTCTCACCCCCTGCATCTCTGGCCTGTACCCCAGCTCTTGTACGTATAAATAAATCTTTAAAAAAAAAGAATAATAGGTGTTCAATGCAAATATTATACATCAGATATGATGCTAGGCAAGCTGCATGCATTAATCGTACCCTAAGAAAAAATCCAAAGAGATATTTTTGCCTGCATTTTACAGCAGATTGAGAGAGGTTAAGTAACATATCCATCTTCATTCATACATCTGTAATCTATACCAGATTTCTTGATTCATAGATGAAAATAATCACCACTTTTTTTTTTTTATTGTTAGTATGGTACATCACTCTCCATCTCTCTGCTTCTAACTTTTCTGAATTTTTATAATTAAAGTGGCTTGTTTTTTAAATAATAAATTTTATTTTTATATTCCCCATACAACTGCAACCCCCCCCATTCTGACCCCAATCCCTCCCCTCCCGCCCCCCACCCCCCATAGAGTGTCTCTGGTTCATAGTTTTTTGTTGATTTTGATTTTCACTTTCTTATAGTTATTCATTTTCCTGGTCCCTTATTTAAGTTCTCTAGATTCCTGCTATGAGTGAGACCATCCGGTATTTCTCTTTTTCTTTCTGGCTTATTTCGCTGAGCATGATCCCTTCCAGCGCCATCCATGTTGCTGCAAATTGCATGTGTTTATCTTTTTTGAATGCTGAGTAATATTCCATGATATATATGTACCACATCTTCTTGATCCAGTCATCTATTTTTGGGCATTTGGGCTGTTTCCAAAGCTTAGCTATTGTAAACAGTGCTGCTATAAACATAGGGGTGCAGGTGCTCTTTGGAATTGATGTTTCTGTGTCCTTTGGGTAAATACCTAGGAGTGGAATTGCTGGATCATATGGAAGCTCTATGTTTCGTAGGTCCAGAAATCTCCACACAGCTCTCCATAGTGGTTGGACCAGTTTGCACTCCCACCAACAGTGCAGAAGAGTTCCTTTTTCTCCACACCCTCGCCAACATTTGTTGTTGCTAGTTTTTTTAATATGTGCCATTCTCACTGGTGTGAGATGGTATCTCATGGTAGTTTTGATTTGCATTTCCCTGATTACAAGTGATGTTGAACATTTTTTCATATGCCTGTTGGCCATTTGCATTTCCTCTTCAGAGAAGTTTCTTTTCAGCTCTTCTGCCCATTTTTTGACTGGGTTGTTTTCCTTGTTGTTGTTGAGTCTCATCAGCTCTTTGCAGATTTTTGTGATCAGTCCTTTATCATGAGTGTTATGTGCAAAAATGTTCTCCCAGTCGGTGGGGTTTCTCTTTGTTTTTGTTATTGTCTCTTTTGCTGTGCAGAAGCTCTTTAATTTGATGTAGTTAAAGTGGGTTTCTTAAAGACAACATAGAGTTTAGTCTTCTCTCGGTATTGTCATCACTCTGAGAATCTTCATCTTATACTACATGCATCTAAACCATTCACATTTAGTGATTATTGATATAGCTAAATTAATATCTACCATCTTTATAACCATTTTCTGTTATATTCCTTTTCCCTTTTATCTGCTTTATCTAATTTTAATTTAATTTTACATTTAAAGTATGTGATAGGTCCCTCAAGGCTTCCTTGAAGACTTTTTGTCTTTGATGGTGTCAGCGTAACACATGGGTGTATAAGTTTTAGTATTTATTTTGTTTGGTGTTCTCCAAGCTTCCTAGACTTATGGATGATGTCTGTCATTAAATTTAGAAAATTCTCAGCTATTACCACTTCAAAAGTATTCAAAGAATAGTTTTGCTATGTTCTCTCTCCTTCTACTTTACCATTTGTGCACATGCTATAACTTTTGAAACTTTCTCACAAGTTCTTGGTGTTTTTTTAAATTCCTTTTTTTTCCTCTTTGCATTTCAGTTTTAAAACTGTCTTCTACTGACCTATCTTCAAATTCAATAATTCTTACACTCAGTGGTGCCAATTCTGTTGGTGAGCCCATAGCAGCATCTTCATTTCTGTAATTGTATTTTTTGATTCCTAGCATTTCCTTTTGATTCATTCTTATAGTTTCCATGTATCTGCATGAATTGCCCATCTGTTTTAGCATATTGTCTATTTTGTTCATTAGAGTCCTAAGCATATTAATTATCACCATTATTAATTTCCTGTTTGATCATTCCAGCATCTGTGGCATAGCTGTGTCTGGTTCTGAAGATTGCTCTCTCTTCGGACTCTGTGTTTCCTTTCTGACCTACCTGATAGTTTTTTGTCAAAAGTTGAACATGGAACATAAGTGAAAGAACTAAAGATTTAAAAAAATCAGTGTGAGATTCACACTAGGAGTGAGGCTGTGCTGCATGCTTGCTATAGCTACAAGCAGCAGAGGCTTGATAATGTTTCTGTCCCCCCTCTTACCTCTGGGGCTTCTGCATGAACTTTCAGTAGCAACCTACTGTTGTCGTGCTACAGCCTTTTGCTGTGGTATCCACACGGTAAGAGGGAGGGGATCATTTTCTAATGATTCAATTATGTCATCAGTTTTAGCAGGCCTGTACTTCAGGGAGTGGCCTTCAGAGATAAACACCTGTTCCTTATCCAAGTTATACCTTCTGTCCCTACTCCATTGTCCCCTTCACTGGCTGCCACATTTTTTGTCCCCTGTTGACTATATGTTTTGTTCCCCATTTAGATGACACAGCAGGATGATGGAGGGATAAGTGGTAAGGAATATCCCTTACACTTGCTGGAGTACATTTCAGAAATGTATTCTGACAAAGTCCTTTCCCCTGAAGAAAATTATGTTATGGAAAAGTCTCAGCACATATTTCACAATGGTTATTTTCTCCTCTCCCTGATAGTGTCATAATCATTTACAAGACAGCCCCTGGAGTGTCTCACTGCCAAGTTAGTCTACACTCAGTCTGTATCAGTTTTCCCAAATTACCATCTAAGTGTTCCTCCCAGTTTATGGCACAGCAGCTTCTGCTCCAGGTAAATATCTCAGTTGCTGTATCTCTCTGGATGCATCTGTCTCTACAGGTTTCAGGGAAGTTATCCAATGGGTTCAACTAGATGCTTTTTCAGTTTATCTAGCTTTGCCTTTTAAGGAAATTCCAAGTTTTTTACACTTAGGATTTGAAAGTGGAATGAAAGATCTTTGTGGATTAGACCATTACATGAGGAAACTAATAAAAAATCAATTAAAATTTGATGAATCATGCATAAAGTCTAAAAAATTGAGGTCCTTATAGAAATTTCATTTCTGGGCCTCCCCGGTGGTGCAGCGGTTGAGCACTGGGTTGTGAAGCTGCCTGCAGCCTCTGCAGTGCCAGTTCGATCCCCGGCCGCCGGCAAGGGTCCCACATGGTGCTCAGACCTCTCCTGCAGCCCGCTGCTCCCCTCAGCAGTGTACTTCATCAATCTGCCTGCTCTGCTCTTCCCTATGGCTCTGGTGAATTCTCTCACCCTCCTGCACTTCTGACTGTACCCAGTGCTTATATAAATAAATAAATAAATCTTTAAAAAAAATTTCATTATCCATTTTATGTATTTATATTCTATTTATAAGTAATGGAAAGTGATGTTTCCAGATTTTCTCTCCACTTGCACGCATGACTTTTTCAAAACACTAGTCCATTACACAATACACACTCCTCCTTTGGAGAAATAAATATTCAAAATAAAGTTTAAGACTAAAAGCTCAGAAAAATCCTACATTAAAAGTCACCTGCTCAATGTTATTTATACCAATGTTTCCAAGATTTCCTTCTGTTACTGTTAACATATGTGATATTCGACAGTGTGATGGCCACCAGACCAATGGAGTGTGTTACCTTACTGGCAAAGGGAAGTATGCAGGAAGGGTCTTGAGCAGGATTGGATAATTCTGGATTATCCAGGTTGACTCAATATAATCCCAATGATCCCTGATGGAGGCAGGAAAGTCGGAAGCAGAAAGTATTACAAACAGGGCAGAAAGGCTGGAAATGCTGAGCTGCTGACTTCGAAGATGGAGGAAGAGACCCCAAGCTATAGAATAAGGGAAACCTCTAGATGCTGAAAAGGCAAGAATTATATTCTCCCCTGAAGCCACTAAAAGAACCAGTTCTCCTGACACTTTGACTTCATTTAGCACAGTGAGACTGATTTTGGACTTCTGACTTCCAGATCTTTAAGACAATAACTTTGAGTTCCTTGAAGCTACTATGTTTGTGATAATGTGTTCCAGCAGGATTCAGAATCTAATCCCATTATGCTCATCCTCAAACAGCCTCTGAAAGTGTCATACTGTAGGCAAGGCATGGTGCTAGGCATTCTGAGGGATAGAGAGAAAACCAGACTAAATAACCCTACAAAGTAGTAGAGTAAGCAGAAGTGTAAATAACTGACACAAAACAAAATAGGAAAAACCAACCTACTTTATAAAGATACCATTTTTAAGGGGTCAAAAATAAGGAAAAAGTCAATTTTACCAGATATAGTTGAGAAATTTGATAAATATGTATCTCAAATTACCTGTGGACAGGCACAGTAACAGACAGAACAGTTACAGAGATGAACAAGAAATGTTTCACACTTCTCCTTCAGTGGAATTCCTTTGCATAAAAGTCAAGTCAACCAAAACAAGACCAGTGGCAGTCTCTGTAAAGTAACAAAAGTTTTATTAGTTTGGGCCTCCCCGGTGGCGCAGCGGTTGGACACTGGGTTGCGAAGCTGCCCGCAGCCTCTGCAGCACCGGTTCGATCCCTGGCTGCTCCCCGGCCACTGGAGGAGGGTCCCACATGGCACGCAGACCTCTCCTGCCGCCCGCTGCTCCCCTCAGCAGTGTACTTCGGTCCTTCTGCCTGTTCTGCTACCTGCTCTGGCTCTGGTGAATTCTCTCACCCTCCTGCACTTCTGACTGTACCCAGTGCTTGTATAAATAAATAAATAAATCTTTTTAAAAAAAGAAGATGAAGAAGAATCTCAAAGGAAAAAAAAGAAAATATTTCACTGGTACATGGCAGTTACAATGTCTGTAAACAGAACTTTGCTTGGAGGTTCTAAAATAAACACCAGGACTCTCAAACAAAATGGGAGACCAACTCTATAAATACTTCCTAACTAATATTGTTCATTTTATCCCTAAATTATAAGTTCTAATACAACTTTTTTAATCCAGATAAAAGAATAAAAGATATTATTTAAGTGATTATTTAAGTCATAAACCTTGAGAAATGGCTACCAGAGGCAGTTAATGACCTAGCTTCCCAGCTAATGGAGGTTAACATTCTAATAAACCATTTGTTAAATTCAGCAGCTGACTGACTGCCAGTGAATTATGGCTATTATAATTCTTTTATGAGTGAGGGGGGAAAGACACAGCTAGATGGAGACAGCCAAGTACAACCGAAAGGTGACAATTGCTACTTATCACTAAAAGGTTCCCCTGGCAATGAATGAAAAATGGAGAAGAGCCCCCATGATATAAGTATATAGTGAATAAGACAATGGGAAATGGTGGCATAAAAGTAAAAATTCCCCCAAGCTAAGCCTGCCCAAAGCATTCAAATGTACCCTTATTAGGAAAGGACATTGCCTACTCCGAAGAAAGTTTGGACTGATTCAAATACTGAGCAAGAAGACAACTTTTGTCTTCACAAGCCTATGTCTTTCCACATGTAATTAAAAAACTTCTCTAAAGTATGTATTTTAAGGATTGAAAATTGAAATTATATGTTCCTTACAATTAGTGAGATTTTTAAAAAATAAGAACATTTTTAAAGAAAGAGAGCAGGTATTATCTTTTTAAATCAGAAAGTCAAGAACATGTATACAGTTCCGGTTAGAAATATATACATTTTTTTTTAATATTTATTTTATAGAAGAACTGGGGTGTAGGCCAGAGGTTCAGGAGGTGAGAGGATTCAGCAGAGACAGAGTGGGGAGCAGAACGGGTGGATCTACTGAAATGCACTGCTGAGGGGAGCGTCGGGTGAGACAGGAGAGGTCTGCTGCGCCATGTGGGTAGCTCCCTGGCAGGGGATAGAACTCAGGCATTAGCGGTGACAGCACTGAGACTTAATGCCTAGGCCACCAACGAGGCCCATAGGAATATATTTAATGATTACAGGGGAAGGAGTAAAAATAAACGGTTCAAGTCAGACAGATTTTTATTTCTCACTTGTATAAAAACACTTAGAGCTGGGCAGTCCATGCTGGGAGATGAGTGCAGCTACATGAAGTCATCACAGGCGCAGATTCTTTCTGAAACACATTTTGGCAACACTAGGTTGTGGTTTCTCCCTCCTGGTGACAATTATAAGAGCTCCACCAACAAAATTGGTGTTCTAGACAACAACACAAAGGAAGAGAGGAGGAAAGTCCCAAGCCTCTGTGTAGTAGAGAATGAATCTTACCCAAAGAGAAGTGTGGCTGTGAGCTCAGCTACTGGGAGATAATCTCTAGGATCCTGAGTTCTCCACGCACCAGGATGACCTTTGTTTGCTGGGTATTTGGTCACAGGATAGTCATAAATTGGAACAAAGCATTGGAAGGAAGATTGAAACAAAGCATCAGTTCCAACCTTCAGAGGGACTGGAGACTATAGGTGTTAGCTCCATCTCCAGGAAAGGTGACAGACTCTAGACCAGCCAAATGTACAGCATGTGGCTGAGCCCAGGAAAAACCCTGGACACCATGATGTGGAGAGCTTCCTGGTTAGCAAGGCTCTGTGAGTGCTATCACATAGCACAGCTAGGAGTTTGCACCATCCAAGATTCCAGGGGAAATGATAACCAGAAATCTGCATTTGGACCCCAACTGGATTCTGTTTTATGAATCTCTTTCCTTGGTTTATTTTAATCTGTATCTTTGCCCTGTAATTAACCATCACTTAAAGTGTAACAGCTTTACTCAATGTGATCTCTGAGTTCCTCAAACCTGAGGGTGGTTTGGGAGCTCCCTGAATTTGCAGTGGGTGTCAAATGTCTTGTGAGGGGCCAGAATTTAGTCATATGGACACACCTATTGGTAAAGGAGACTTGGAAATGGATTTTGGTTGGATATATTTCTACCTGTACTAAGTCAAGTGTCCTGTAACTTATAAACAGAAGGATAATGGGCCCACACACTGCAATGCATGCCTTTTGTTTAAAAAAAAAAAAAAAAAAAAAACAGGCAGCAAAATGTAGTCAAAAAACAAAGTCTACATTCTTATATACTACACAATGAGCAAAACTGGGACTCTTGATGTCTTGATGAAAATCAAGAATTTGCTATTTAACTGAAAGTAACTTTTCCAAGTGAGCATACCTGGCCTTTATTTTATCCCAGTCATATTATTCCTGGTATGTTCAGAAAACTGAAGCAACATAGTGGCAGCTAACATGTCAATTGTGCTACATTTATTGTCTAATAAAAGTTAAACTAATCTATCATAGAGGTCTTACTTCTATTTCAGAGGTAGGAAACTGTAACTCAAGGATGCAAATGGCTAGCCCTCGGGGGCTTGATAGATTGGGGGTCCTGTCTTCTTTTAAAGCATGGGCTTTCCACAAAGATGCCAAGACACTCCTTTGCTGAAGGTCATATGGATTCAATTAGACTGAGTAATGGCTTCCCACTACCCTGTTGGTCTGAACTGATACCAACGGAAGCCCTCTTTGCTTCCCAAGGAAAGAAAGACTGGGCCCTCAATGAATTGTGTCAGGAAACTCACCAGGCTACATTTGCCCTCGCAGTCTCCTTTCACCTATTTTATTTCTGCCTTATAAATTTAAAGTATTTGGTTGTTCTCTTTCAAACTAAGTTTCTTATGGCCAATAATAGCCAATAATATATTTCCAAAGCCTGCTGTGACTTCTCTGGACACCAATCCTCTCACAGCATCACCTCTATTGATTCACTATGATTTGGTTTTAAATCTGCCCCTGGGCCTCTCAATCAGTCTGTAGCACAGATATCCCTACACTTGCGCTTTTGAAAAAATCTACACAGCAACCGATGTGCAGTGGGTATACATTTCATCCCACACACTTGTATTTAAAAAAATGTAACTATCTTCATATGAATAGAACCAAACAATTTATTTTATTATACTACTTTTCTTCAGAATGTTAGAAACAACCCACCCCATTTACTTTTTCCAGAGATGCTCTGATACTTAGTTGATTGATTCTATGGCATGGGAGAGGTGGCAGAAGAGTTCCCAGACCTTTGGATGGTCTACTGTCCACACAGTAGCCAGACATCCTTATCTGTCTCTGGCTTTTGCTCATTCCTCAGCGTGGACTACTGCTGGTCAGCTTCAA
This sequence comes from Talpa europaea, assembly GCF_964194135.1. Taxonomy (NCBI): domain Eukaryota; kingdom Metazoa; phylum Chordata; class Mammalia; order Eulipotyphla; family Talpidae; genus Talpa; species Talpa europaea. The sequence continues at coordinate 106,813,648 of NC_140075.1, forward strand.
CCTGCCCATGCACTCCAGTCAGCTGTTCTCTGCCAGCCATACCTGAGTCCTCCTAAGAACTCCTAGGGATGACTTCCCTGCTTCTGGCCCAAGGTAAGGCCCTAAGAAACTGTAATGATGCCCCAAGCCTGTCAACCAAGCTATTCAATGGAGTTGCTTCTCCCACAAGCTGAGCAATTGGAACCCCAAAGTTTTGCAACTTGCATGGACTCCACCTGCCAAAGAACTCAAGACTTACCAAACCTATATAAGCAGTCTATTTTTCCCCCATTTCTTCCCAGCCTCCCTTGGGGAAAAGTCCAGAAGAGACAGGTTTATGGACCAACCAACACTGAGGCTTTCTTCCATCTCCCCTGAGAAGTTCCAGTCTCAAGATCCAAGAGAGCCAGAGAAGAATGACCACATAATCCTATACCCTCAGGAGTTCCAAAATCTATACTTTCAAAATGTAAAAGCCATTATTGCTCTTCCCCTATAGTGACTTTTTCTGGGTTATAGTTATTACAGACTGGAGTGACATAGGGTCATAGGGTATGGCCCTCATACCAGTGGCATTAGCTTCACCTGGAAACTTTCTACACTGTAAATTTTCAGGCCAAATCCTAGACTTACTGAATCAGAAATTCTGAGCTGACATCAAGCAATCTTGACTCAAGGAGTGAACTCTCTAAATGATTCTGATGCATGCTCTAGTTTGACAAACATGGTACAAAGTTAGCATCTAAAGTCAGGGCCTCCCCAGTGGCACAGCGGGTTGAGCGCAGCACTGTAAAGCTATGCGCAGCCTCTGCATCGTGGGTTCGATTCCCGGCCTCACAGGGAGATACCCACATGGTAAAGCAGCCCTTTTCTTTTGTGCCCATTCCTCCCCTCAGCAGTGTTTTCGGTAGTCTGCCTATTCTGCTCCCTGCTCTGTCTCTGGTGAATTCACTTACCCTCTTGTGCCTCTGGCCTGTACCCCAATTCTTGTATAAATAAAAATGAATCTTTTTTAAGAAAATCTAAAGTCAAACTGCTTAGGTCTTACAAGCTGTGCAACCTGAGGTAAATGGCTTAAGAATTCTGTGCCTCCATCAGTTACTACTTCTGTAAAATGTAAAATACTTGTATTTACCTTATATTGAGGCTTTTCTAATGATAAAATGGGTAATAAATGTGAAACACTTCTGGTATATATTACTATAAAAATAGGTGCTACTTTCATATTTTATCTTTGACTGACATTCAAAATGCAAGAAAGGCTGGAGCAACAGAAAATCGCAGGAAATGAGGAATTAATTATTATTTCGAATATACCAGCCCACAAAATTTAAAGGAAATAAAATTGCCTTCCTTCAAGTCTTTCAAATTCATTTTATAAGTTACATTTTATAGTTGACTTTTACACTTTTTACTTCAAATTAAATATTACATTGACTACATAAAAGATTTTCTGAAATGAATCACTCAATACTTTTACCAAACGAATGGGAAATTATGTTGGAAACAATCTGATATTTTGTCAAACACCACTGTATCACCTTACAGTGATGACCAGAACATTTGTTTATGGGTTTTGCATATTCAGATATTATGTGAAAGAATCATGCCACCAGCTATGAAAATGTTAAGAGTTTTAAAATGTAAATCCTATTCTTCAATAGGATTTGACCTGACCACCTACAGACTGAGCTTCCCGTTGAATAAATTACCTGTTGAAATTGTTCTCTCATTCACGAGTTAAATTTAATCCTTCAAAGAATTCCATGTCCCATTTAGTAATTTGGGCAATTTACTAAACATTAGTCATTTACTCTAGTTTTCACAAAACACTTGCCTCTTTTTTTAAATTTAATCATGCATACAAGAACTGGGGTACAGGCCAGATGTTCTGGAGGGTGAGAGGATTCACCAGAGACAGAGTGGGGAACAGAACAGGCAGGCTGATGAAATACACTGCTGAGGGGAGCAGTGGGCGAGACAAGAGAGGTCTGCTGCGCCATGTGGGTATCTCCCCGGCCGGCCAGGATCGAACCTGTGCTGCAGAGGCTGTGGACAGCTTCACAGCGCTGTGCTCAACCACCTGTGTCACCAGGGATGCCCACACTTGCTTCTTTTGATTCATCCACACATCTCACCTCTACATATGAGGTCAGTCCCAGATCTGGAGACTAAAACTTTCCACCACTCTGTGAAGCTATCACCTGAGGTGAATGACCCATGTCTTTTTTAAAAGAGAGGATGATCCTGGTGTCAACCCTCTCTCCAGAGTTTTTCTACAAGGAAGAGGGGGGGTTCACTGATGAAGCTCAAGGACAAGTGACATCAGCTGGAAATCTCTGCCTTTCCTACTTTCTTATAGGAATACTCAAGAAAGTATTTAACAGACAAGACATGTAAGGATTAGCTGGCTTCTCCTTCTCCTTCATCTGCTTCCCTGTGGTTAGTTTTTCCCTTACAAAATTTACAGGGAAGAATATTCTAGAATCAACCATTCTATTGAAAATAGGAATATAAGGTAGAAAAAAATAGATACGTTTTCCAAATAACATGAAACATCAGGGTGTTGAAACTATCCCTTTCTTGGCTAATCATTTGAGCTTGAAAATGGTTATATCTGGCATCATGAAAACACAACAATGAAGGGGGGAAAAGAGGTTAAATAAAATCACAGTACTTTGAAATTGGACCAAGCCCCACTGATAACTCATCTCATCCAACTCTTCCATAGACAAGAAAACTCAAGACCATGTTAATATCTTACCTGCCTGTTTACTCCTCTCTTAAAACACTATGGATTTACAAACCCATGGACTTAAACTTACTGATCTTACAAAGCTAATCTTTTCATAAGTAAGAATGCATCTGCATGTTCTAGGGACTCTCCTGGTCACCAGGAGTTTGGAAACTATGATCCCATCTCTTACTCACAAAGGGCTCTCCATATAATACAGACAGACATCAAACTGGCCTTACATGCTATGCCACGTGAAATGTATCATACAGTATCATACAACAAGCTGGGGTTGCTTTTATTATGTCACAATGTTGAGGATCTCCCCTACATGATTCCATACCACCCTTATCTTAACCCTGTGAGGTAGGTCCATTCCATCATTACACACAGAAGGAATGGAAGCAGCAAGAGGCTAGTGAGTTACTCAAAGCTCAGTGGACAAATGGCAATTTACGACTCATCCTTGTCTGACTCCATCTCCACAACTGTCCTTGAGCAGTTGCTCATGCTGCTCTTATGGAAGAGGAATCTGACTCAGCATGAAGCAGGCACTATTGTTCTCCTGACCCAAGCTCCAGGGGGAATGCCTAACTACAGTTCCCTTTACCCTTTTAGAGATTTATGAGACCATTGTTTTTCTTCTTGTATTTTAACTGCTCATTTCTTTTTACTTCAACTTGTTTCTTTTTAAGTCATGAGCGGTAACCTGACCGCTTCCTTATTCTCTGGCTCTTCCTCTCTCCCCTCTATTATCTCTCAGTGGAACCAATTTCTCTCTTGGTGACCATTATTGTTTTCCTAAGGCCTTAGGCAAACAGAGAAGGCATCCCTACCCAGGCTAATTACCAGAATAGACACAAAAAGGGGAGAGGGGAAAGGGGGGGGGGGATGTGTTCAATGTAATTAGAAACAATAGCACAAAGCTTCCTGCATCACTTAATGCTGAAATGTATCCCTTCAAATTAATTAGTTTTGGGGGGACTGCTAATAAATCCTAATATTTCTCAAAGAGAAATGGTTTGTAATTTAATTTATATTAAGCTATTACTGAAGTTTATGCTAATTAAATCTGGGCTTCAATAGCAATTCATCCCAGGAACAATCTGAAAATGTAAATAATGTAATAAAGTTAAAAAAAAAAAAACTCTGCATGCCCCCCCACCCCACAAAGAGCAATAGGCAGCATGGGTTGGGGGGGGGGTGTCCTGAATTTGTGTGCTGAGAACAAAAGGAGAAACTGCCTTGTCCTCTCAGAACACTTGTTCTTTAATAAGCTGAGCTATATTCTGCATGCACTTCCTTCAGAGAATGGATCGTCCTCCGTTGCGAATGTTGAAGGCTAGCTTTGAGGTGTCTTCTCTAAACAAATGACTTGTCAAGGCTGCCCTGTGAAGAAGATGAACTAAATGGTGCGGAGGAACAAGGCAATCTCCAAGGACGCCGCCGAGCCTGGAGGCAGGTCCCAGCATGCTTATGCAGCTCTCCTCCATATGTCAAGTTGTCTTCTGGTCTTTAGGCAGGTGAAAACACTCAGGTATGATTTTCCCCTTATCCCCATTAGCAAACACCCAACCCAAAGGGAACAAGATGAGCCCAATTATCTACATCGTATCTCTGCAGGCTATTTTCCAAACCAGACTGTCTAGGTTGTACAGTTTATTTGTTAAAGTTTTGCAAAGTCTTCCAAGTAAAACTTCATGTAGCCAAGAAGAGGCTGAATTTAAAAAGACTCTTTTTGGAATAAGATATGTACCTGCCAAAGCAATTACCCTTTGCACACCAGCTTTGGAGCACTTAAGCATTCCAAAAGCTGAAACTCCCACCCTAGGGCTGCTTTGGTGATAGTGTTTTGCTCAGACACGTATTCCCAGAATGGAGGGAACTGCCATTAACCAAATCCTCTCTGGGCTGAAGTGTCTTCCTTGACAGCAACACCGTCCCCTAGCCCCTATGCACTCTGCTGGATCTTCTTGTCTAGAATTCCCTGTCCACTTGGCAGTGTTAGAAAGATGGACGGGAATGATACCTGTTGGAGGGTGTTCTCAGTGCCAAACCCCACTACAAGCATAAGGCTATTATCTTCGAAAGATAAGAGAAGTAAATTCCCAATCTTTCCTCATTTCGCCAATCAGTGCCTACACAAGCAGGTAAGTTGGAAGGTAAGGAAATAAACCTGAAAAACTGTCATTAAGCAAGTGTCTAGTTATTTACAGTGTTATGCTAAGCATCTCATTTAAGAGACCAAGTTTAACTCAAACCTTCTTTCAAAAGAGGTATGGTTGCCCTCACTTTACAGATGGAGAAACTCAAGTAGCAAGGGGCCATGCCACTAGACAAGGTCAGTTTAAATCCAAGGTTGTGAATTTGGATACCAGATGTTTGGCACTTACTTGAAAGAAAGCAGATTTTTCCATCTTTGAATTGGTGATATTCTTTGAAAGCCCTGTCTTCAGGACCTGGTCCAAAAGCATGGCTTCCACTTTCCAGCCCCCGCAGTGTCCCCCCACCCTCCAACCTGTCTATTAAATTCTGCAAGGCCTATATGCTTGAGAAACTCCCAGGTCACCAAGTGAGCTTTCCGTCCTTGCAATCTTCACATACTTCCAACTCACTACATCCATTCCTGGGGCACTTAACAAAATCCATTAAGCTGCTGCTCCTGAAATCATTCCTGGGGTTAAAGTTTTTGTCTCCAGGAAAAACAAACCTTCTTGAAAGGCTGAATCTCTTTTTTCTTTTACTTTTTCTTTGTTTTTTTTTTTTGTTTTGTTTTTTTTTTGGTATTCCCTAGAAGGACCATATGGTCATCTCTGTATATTTAATGATACGTATTTAGTGCTTATTATGGGTCAGGCCCTACACTAAGCACTTTTATGTATAAGCATTACATATGACTGACTTCACTGAATTTTTCCCAGAGAATACAATTTTTTATTTCCATTTAAAGAGGTTAAAGAAGCTCTCGTTTAAAGAAGCTGAGGTTCAGAGATAGAGTGGCTCGTCCAAGGTTGCTCAGCCAGCAGAGAGCATGGCACAGATTAAAACCAAGTAAATCTGACTCCAGAGCTGATTCTCACTTCCTGATTGGCACTATCTCTTCATGGCACAGCCAATTTATGCTGACCTTAATATACTATAAATCCAGGATCTACAGGAAAATCCTGAGCACACATGAAACTCTGAGTTTAAATTTGTTTCCAATTTTCACACTGTGCCTAAGGATTTGGAATGGAACATACTGCACTCCTTTGAACTCTTTTACTGTTCTTTCAGAGGGCTTCTGATATAACAAGATGGTAGGGAGCATGGAGTTTCTAAGCTCATACTTGGTGTCATTAGGTTTTATAGTCCCTACAAGTTCTACACTGTGAAAATTTGAATCTAATATCAATGTGCATTATGGTCTCCTCTAATTAAAGCTAAACCTCGCAATAACATTGCCAGAACTCTGTGGTGTATTTTCCTAATGAGAAAAACTTTTGCTAGCGTTGACCCATCACCAAAGGCTCTTTCATAGCACTATGGATTACAGCGAAACATTAGGCTGGTCTCACCCAAAGTTGAATTTCTGGAGCACTACTGCCAATATCACAGAGACTTGCATCCTAGTCAGAATGCAAGGTGTGTTATTAACAAGAGTATAATAATGTTACAAATATAGAACAATGGAAAAGATAAAGATTATGTGGATAGATATTGAGTGAGAACAACTAGCCAGAAATGCCAGCACCATGAACATGAGCGCCAGAAGTGGGAAATAGAAAACTCAACATCATGGTGACACGTGACATCTACACTGCTAGAGTAGTGCTTTGAGAGTTAAGTGACACCAGCCATATGTACCCTGTATGTGGAGTTAGCTCTACAATGCTTCATTTTCTTTCTCACAATTCTCATTTCTCCAAAATAATTATACAAACTATACTGCAAAGCCCAAAAGGGGAATTCACATTTTTATGAAGAAAACATGAAGAACCTTACATGAGAAAAGTATGTTCAATGTCTTTCCTTTTTGTTTCCCTACTTTCTCATCTATTTTAACTAAAACTTTTCATTTAGAGAACAAGTAACTTCATAGCCTAAGAAACGTAAACAAAAAATTTACCCTTTCCACAATCCTTTCTACTTTTCATTGAATTATTTCTTGCTGGACAAAAGTAAAAGTCCTTTAGAAAATTAAACAAAAATGAAACAATGATTTCTAAACTGAACATTTTTCACTCTTGAAACTATTCCCCCTCTACAGTATATTGCATATGAAATTTCACTTTCATTTACACACACACACACACACACACACACATTATTTTTTGCCAGTATGTCTCTAAGCAGCCCTAGGTCCAGAGATGTCTTTCCTATCTCATCAACCAGAATTTTTCAATATCAGGAAGAGTCACTTGCATGGCAGTCTTTGTCCTTAATTGAAACCGCAACCCACTGTTTCATGTATCTTCCCATACATGCAATTACACTTCATACCCTATGGCCACTGGCATCTTTGGGATAAATCAAAGAAAACATAATATTCTAAATGAAACATAAGTTTGTAGCATGATTTTAAAAAATTCACATATGGCAAGACTGCTTCTGCTACTAAAAGATAAACTATTCAGGGAACACAATTTTTCTTTTCAGATCATCACTGCATAAATATATAAATATCCATCTACAGTTACCCTTTGATGTAGTATTTCCTCCACACAGTTCCTGATAGAAGGCCTAACATATACAAACACAACAATATTAAGGGTGCTCCTGGAAATCACTTCACACACACATAGTGCTTGATCTTCTCCAGGAATATCCAGAAATACAATGTCATTTGGTTTCCATAACAATCCCATAAGGGTGGGAAAGCCAGTATTAGTTCCATTTTTGCTGCAGGAGGCCTTGTTGCTCCAGCCAGATAGGATACTGACAAGCAGCTAAAAAAAAAGGCCTCACACCGTGGGGCTGAAGATCTGGCATCCCTTTGCTTTTTGTTCTTGGTCATAAAAAAAAAAAATTTATCAAAAAAGTACATTAGGCTATAAATTATATGTATCAGCGAACTACAAGCAATTGACACAAAAAATTACCTGTTTAAAAATTAGTTACTACACAATTCGGCCCAATTAACAATAAAAGACATATTGTATATATCTGACAAGCAATCCAGCATAACAATTATAGTATATCCTTGTTTTAATTTTTAGAAGTTTCCTTTTTATTTAAAAGTTTCTTAGGAAAGTTTTTAAATAAAGTTAACTGTGTTAAGAAGTTTGTAGGTAGAAAAAGTTCTGATAACTAAGCAACAGCTGGTCTCTGGCTGAAGGTCATGTGAATAAAATAGTCCTTTAATGCTTAGGCTTTAGCTGATAGAAATACACTGGCGGTTATTCACTGTTTTAAATAATTGTCTAAATAAAAAAATAAGTAACTTTAATGTTAGGTCTGGTTTATTATCTATTAACCTTAAAAGCTGCCGTCTAGCTAAGACCTGTAGGGGCCAATAGTCTATGAAAAACATAATATACTAATTGTTTTTACTTTACACATAATAATGTATTTCCTTATTATTATTACTAATAATAAATTAAAAAAAAAAACCTGCTAAGTCTCTCAGCAGAAGATACTAGCACCTCACCAAGTGTCAGTGTCTCCTCATTCTACCTCATTTCCCTCCCCCTCAGCCCCTAAGTTTCAGTTCTTTCGTTTTCGCCGACGCCGTCTCATCCTTTCAGGAACCCTGACACGACGTTTTGCTGGAGGCTGGTCCCCGGCACATTTTAGAAAAGAAACAATCCAATGTGATGTCACTGCAGTGTCAGCTGAATAGAAAATCCTCGACCCCCAAAATGTTGATCAAATCATCATTGTACTGTGCCATAACAAACAGTATGGTTTGTTTTTATTTCATTATTTTAAAAATACCCACTTACAAATGCTCATGATAAATAAATCATAGTTTTTAATTTTTTACATAAAGTTAGAAACAAACTCCTCCATGATTCTGAAAGACTGAAATCCAATAATGTCCATAAAAATTTTAATGAAATATTTACACTCTAGTTACTTATGTGTGTATCTTAAAAAGCAGCAGTCAGCAAACTACAGCCTACAGTCAAATCTGGCTGACCATCTTGGTATCTGTGTTGTTGTTTTTTAACAAACGTGAGTTAAGAATAATTTTTACATTTTTAAATAGTTGAAAAACATGAAAAGAAGAACATACTTTATCACCAGTGAAAATTGTTTGAAATTCAAATTTCAGTGTCCATAAATAAAATGTATTGGAACACTGCCACGCTTGTTCATTTACATACTGTTTTTGCTACCAATCTGCATAGTTACAACAGAAAGCACATGACTTAAAAGTCAAAAAAATATCTAACCCATTACAGGAAAAGTTTGCCATGCCTGTTATATAGCTACCTTTTTTTCATGCCTATCAAATTATCTTTTCCTAGTCGGGAAATAAGATAATGTCCATACGTGGAATACGTCCATGAAATATTCCTAGTATTTTGATCCCTAGAAAGAGATGTAAATATTGAAAACTTTTCTGGAACCATGATTATCTTATTAAAAATCAGAGGAAATTCTATATGACAAAGGAATCACATACTGGCCAATATGGAAGGCTCTATACTCTAAAATGCCCCATTGCATGGAGATGAAATGACAAGATGGAGGTAAAGGAAATATTTTTAAAGATTTATTTATTTATGCATACAAGAACTGGGGTACAGGCCAGAGGTGTGGGGGTGAGAGGATTCACCAGAGACAGAGTGGGGAGCAGAACAGGCAGATGTACTGAAATACACTGCTGAGGGGAGCAGCAGGCAAGACAGGAGAGGTCTGCTGTGCCATGTGGGTAGTTCCCTGGCCGGGGATCAAACTCATGCTGCAGTGGCTGCAGATAGCTTCCTAACCTCTTGCACCACCAGGGAGACCCGAGGTAAAGGAAATTTTAACACCCGATACATGGGAGCTCCAAGCAAGAACCTTGAGACACCTTCCCAAAGTCAAGTAGAGAAGTTGCCCTAATTCCTAGGCTCTAAGAAATTTTTTTCAGGGACAGAAACCCCCACTTCTCTTCCCCAAATCTGTTACAACTACTAAATGACCAAGTAATTCCATGGACCAGAGGGCCCAATTACCTTTGGATATGGGCCCACTGCAATCACAGCATATAACAAAATTGAAATTTCAGGCTATTGCCTCAAACTTCTGGTCCAGTCTGTTCAAGGGGCCAACACACCTGTTACAGATAAAATGGCAAGCTGCCATGTTCTGCAGTAGTCAGGAGTTCAGTGTCATGTAAAAGACTTTTGTCCCTAGTGCTAAGATAATGAGCTTGTTCCTTCTAGATGATTTATGGGATGCAGATGAGAAACTGGCTGATTGAGGCTTTAGAAGATGAAAGTTTTCCGCTCTTGGCAGTCATATCAGTACCCTGGAGAACATGGTTTAACTGCTTCAGTTCCATTACTGCCACCAGAAAAAGTCAAATAACAAATCATGCCAGGTGAATATAAATAATACTGATTTTACTCACTCTACTGTCTGGAAAGCACTCTGAATGTCTTTGCTAAACAGAACTATGGTATTCCAATAAAGAGTTACTGAATACTCCTGGGCCTTGTTTGTCCAGAGCAACAGGCTGGTCCCTAAATTACAACCCCTGCTTCAGTCTCAGTCTGATGTACATTTATTTAGGTCTCTATATTTGCTTCCTGTTAGCCATCAGCCTAACTTTTTTTCCTCCTACCTGCTTAAGATAACTCATTCAACAATCAAAGTTTGCTACAATGTGAAAGCATTTCAGGTACCAACGTTATGCACTTGAGGTCAATGAGTACCATCTTGTATTCTAGTCATTGCTTTGAATAAGCATTAAATAAATCCAAAAGAGTAAACATCAGTCACAAGAGACTATTTAACTCAAATCTAAATTAAGTAAAATTAAAAGAAATTTAAAATTTACTTCTTTAGTCACACTAGCATGTTTCAAAGATCAAGAATCATACATGGTCAGAGGCTACACACTGACCAGTGCAAACACAGAGCATTTCCACCACCGCAAGAAGTTTCACTGGACATCTCCACCCTATGTCTACAACCACAAAAGTGAACTTATCCTTTAATCCCACTCTCACTCTCTATGTTTATAGTCCAAAGCAAAGTTTCAAGAGTATATGCTATGTGCTAAGAGTATATTCCTTGTGCTAAGAGTATATTCCTTTGTTCACCCAAATGATGCCTTTTAATTTTCCCAAAATAGTGTATGAGGTCTATTCTCTCTGAGGCCTCTGATTTAGACCATCTCCATAATCATCTCCTATTTTTTTTTTTTTTACTATTAAATACTTACTGAGCACCTACAGTGTTTCTGAAATTGTTCTAGAAGTTGTCATATCCATGATGCTGACTCTAGGAATCCTATTGACCTAGGTCTGTTTGCCTTTCTAAGGACTTCTTCTATAGTTTCTCCTATTAGAATGAATGTAGCCCACATTCTCTTTGACCTTACCTTTAACAACCATAACTGAGGCTGACGTGGGTCAGTAGACAAGGGACTTCCCTTGTCTCCAATATATTTGCCCTCTTCTGGAGAAGGTCAAGTGGGGTCTGACAGCCACAACTGCTAAACTCTATTAATAAAAGGAGAAGATCAATAACAAAGATAATTCTTACTGAGGCGTGAGAATAGCAGTGATTTTGGATAAAGGTTCTGCAGTCCCTAGGCCAAGGCTGGTGTCACAGTTTCATTACCTTTTTAGGCAAGTCAGTTAACCTCTCTAAGCCTATTTTTCATTGGAAGAGGAGGCACACAAAGAGTTACCTGTCTCAAAAGTGTTGTAAGGAGCCAAGAAGATAGTTCAGAACACCCTATTTCATAATTATTGCATTTAAAATGCCTCTTGCCCTCTTCCACTTTTTTCTTCATTTAATTGAATGCCCTCTAACATTTAAAACTATGAGAAACAATATATACTTGGGTGAATATCTGTGTGTGCATAAACTACGTATGTATAGTTTACTCTTTACTGTTTCTCTCTACTAGAATGCAAGCATCAAGAGGGCAAACATAGTTGTTTCATTTTTCAGTGGATCCCAAATACTTAGAAGGATGCCAAATATGGAGAAGGTGCCCAGTCAAGATTTTCTGAATGCCTGAATTTTGAGGTTGAAATTAACCCACAATATACTCTCAATAGCTAACTCCCGGGCCTCCACAGTGGCACAAAGGGTTAGGACAAAACCTATGAAGCAATCCACAGCCACTGTAGCATGAGTTTGATCCCGGCCAGGGAGCTACCCACATGGTGCAGCAGACCTCTCCTGACTCGCCTGCTGTTCCCCTCAGCAGTGTATTTCAGTCAATCTGCCTGTTCTGCTCCCCACTCTGTCTCTGGTGAATCCTCTCACCCTCCACACCTCTGGCCTGTATCCCACTTCTTGAATGCCTAAATAAATAAATCTTAGAAAAAAAAATAGCTAACTCCCACTGCTTACATTATTTTCTGGATTGCTTTCTCAGAAGTTCCATATTCCATTACGCCAAGCTCACTCCTTTCTTGTAGCCTTTATCTCACTTTGTTGCATATTATGGCTTTGTTATTTGTGTATTTTATTTTCTCTATGAGAATAAAAGTAGAGAAATTCAAGTATTAGGTTCAGTGACTTTATAAAGACCAGGTCAGTATATGCAGTAAAGCTACAGGCTTTTGAATAAGACCTGTTTGAAAATGCAGCTTTGCCACTCTCTGGGCAGTGACTTTCACTAAGCTTAATTTTCCTCATCAGTTTAATGAGTGTTTAATAGTTGTTCTACATTCACAGAATTGCTTGGAGAAATAAATGAGATACTGTTTGTAACATGATCAGCACAGTGCCTGACACACAATAAGGAGGAAGTAAATGTCAGTGGTGATTGACATTTGACTCCCTTGATGTCTTGCACAGTGTCCAGTAGAGTAAGAAGTCTCTGAACAAATGCATCTCCAATTTAATCTGCAACAACTGAAGGCTTCACATGGTTCTCCTAATAATAGTCTGTTGCTCTGCCCTGCCTCACCCTCTGTCCCAATCCTGCAGGTCAACTGAATGTCAATCTCTCTGGTGGACAGACCGCCTCACCCCTCACGTTGCCCTGCTCCTACTTCTGAGCCAAAGCTGTCATTCTTACAGCAGTCTGGCAGGGCTGGAAGCTACTGCTCAGGCTGGATCTCCTCAGCCTTGTCAGAGATCAGGTCAAGCAACAAAGGAAGAGATTAGATGCCAAGGACTTACTGCATTTTAATGCTTGGTTCCTGGCCCATATTTATGCTAAGGGACAACAATTGCAACAATATGACCTTGCATAACAAATGGATCTGTCAAACCAGTCTTGCAAAATGACTTGCACTAATTTAAGCTTAACTTTTGATCTTTCAACATACAGTTGTTATATACAAACTGGCTTACCAATAACATTTGTCAAAAATTGAAAAGAAAAGAGATGCATGTATTCATTCACTCATTCATTCATTTATCCCTCTATCTATTGAGCAATCATTTACTAAGTGCTGTGCTAAAGCTGTTGAATAAGACATATTTGAGCTTTGAAGGAGCTTATAGCATTGAGGTAGAAGTCAGAGAAAAATCAATGTTCTATGTAGAACAGACCAGACCAGACCCCAAAACTTCCCATTCATTCTAGAAAGCTGAGCTAGTACCTTAGTCTGTTCAGGCTGCTGTAACAAAATGCCATAGTCCAGGTGGCATATAAACAACAGAAATTTATTTCTCACAGTTCTGGAGGCTAGAAGTCCAAGATCAAAGTGCTGGCAGATTTGGTGTCTGGTGGGGAAAAAAAAAAACCTGTTTCCAAGTTTAGCAATGACTATCTTCACATTACGTCCTCTATGATAGGTGGGACAAGAGTTCTCTGGGGTCTATTTTTTGAGGACATTAAGTCCACTCATAAGGGCTCTGCCAAAGGTCCCACCTCCTAATACCATCATAGGGGTGCGGGGAGCAGAGGCATCAATATTTCAATATACGAATTTTAGCGGTACACAAACATTTAGTCTATAGCAACTGATAACTAAGGCAAGCATTTGGAAAATTGAAAAAAAATGTCATTTTACATGTTCCCCTCAATTATCTAGATAATAGTCTCATGTTCCCCCGAAGAATAAAGTTAAAGATTCTTCTCCATATGAAAGGACAAACACTGTCATTGCTCTCCTCCCTCAATGGGAGATGTTCAGTTAGCAACTTTTTAAATGGTTGCTCAGATCAAGTGCCTTGAAATCCTTCTTGAATCTTTTTTCCCCAAAACCTGATATGCAATCGTCTGGCAATTATTACAGGCTTTGCTCTTAAAAGATAAAACAAATCTAAGTACCTTCCATCACCCCCAATACTTCCATCCTCTTTCCAGTTTTACTATCTTCTGCTAGATCTAATGTAGTGGCCTCCTCCACTGGTTTTTCTGTGATGGTGTTTAGAGTATGTCAAATATGTCACTTTGGCATAGGATCGATTTGAGGTAAAAGCAATGAAACTCTGCCCTCCATATCTCTACCAGGAAGAGAGGATGACTCTTAACCACTAGAGACAACTGTAGGCTCTTATCAACCCAAAGGCAGCACCAGAATTATTTACATAACAAAGCTTGCTAAAACATCCCTTATCTTTCTTCAACTTTCTAACTATATTTATCTTCCCATAACTTCCCACTGCTAGGAACTCAAAGTGCCTTTCCTTTATTTCTTTACTTCTTTACAAATTTAATGTCCTTGTTACAATGCTACCTAAACCCAACATGTACTCATCCCTTTGAGTTATTCATCACTGATTACTCCCAGGTTTATGTATCATGCTGTTTTTCTCCTATAAAATCTGTCTTTAGTTGATCTATTTTACAGAACCCCTGCCAATGAACCTAAGATGGATAGAACAAAGACTTGTTTTCCTTCCCTATGGGATGGTCTCAACTTTGAAGCCAAAGAGGTTTTTGTTTTTTTTTAAACAAAAGTAGATAATGTCACTCTTATTCCCAAAGGACTTGTGTGATTTTTCCCATCACATGTAAAATGCACAAACCATACCATGGAGCACAAGGTCGTACATAGACTGGTCTGGACAACATCTCACCCACAAACGTCCTCCTGTGCTTGTTCCTGACTCAGGGCATTTTACACACTCTGATCCTCTGCCCACCTTGCACACCTCTTTTTCCAGGTCCTTCCATAGTCATTGTCTTCACATTACTTATATGCAGTTTAAATGTAGGGTTGCAAGATAAAACAATGACATCCACTTAAATTTGGATTTCATTTACTAACAGATAATGTTTTAGAATAAATACATTCCATGAATATACCTACTGAGCATCTTGTATTTTTATTTGTTAAATCTGACAATACCATTTAAATAACATTTACTCAAAGAAGTATCTAAACACCTTAACCTATGTCTTCCTTTTAAACCAATTTTATTATTATCATCATTGCTATTGCACTTATATTGATTACTTATTAGTTTCTGTTTATTATCTACTCAAGTAGAATGTAAGCTCCATCAGATAGTGACACTGTCTTAACCACACTTGAGCCCTAGAACCAGAACTTCTAATATCAGCTAGGAGTTGTACTAAATATTTGTTAAAGAAGTAAGTGAAGAAACAGCTCAGTTTCTTTTACACATGTGCTCCAATGGTTACCACCTTCGTCCCTCAAAATAATGTACAGTTCTCTGGGTTGGGATAGAGAGGGCACCAAGAATTTGATTATTGCAGAAGGTGGTGTTAAAACAAAATTCATCAGCATAAATTTAAAAATCAAATTGGCTTTATTAAATGATTCATGAATCAGTCAGTATCCCATGTGGCAGTAGAAAGGCACTTCCATTTTCTGCACAAAATGGAAGGTTTTTATGGGCAAAAAAAGGGTGGGTTATGGTCATTGGCAAAAGAAAGTTCATTTCAAGCAAAGCAGCATTTCCTCAGAAGCAGGCAGGGGAGCTTTACCATGCAGATTACCTCACTAGTGCTGACCCCATGAAATTCTAGATTGACTACATTAAAATTCCACTTTGGAGAGAAGTTGAAACAGCACTTAAGCTAGGTATTAAGTCTTGGTGGGGCCCAGCATGAAGGACTGCATTTTCAGCCTAAGGTTTCTTTTCACAACAGTAGTTTTAAAAAAGAAAAACCCCAATTGATATTTGCTTGACAATATATACCCATCACCTGTGCTTACCTAGATTAACCCCATGCCAAACAGTGTAGGGGCTCAGTCAAGGTCAGAGCCTCTTCTCTAGGATCACATAGTAAGTAGCATGCCCTTCTCTGTTTGAGAGGGATGAAGGGCAGTGAGCACTGGACTCCTAGAGAAATCTATTTGCATTGCATTGTCTGGTCACTTAGGAATGGTTATTTTTCCAGTTCTGCTTTCCCTGTTAATTTAAATGCATACGTTGAAATTAGGTCCTTCTCAACCTGGCTGATAATTACCATATTATTTGACAGTTGCTAGTCTTCAGTAATGTCTAAGATTTGTAAATAATTTAGGAATACTGGGTTTTCCCCTAATAGGATAACTAAATCACATGTGAGGCCTGGACTGGTAGGATCACTAGCTCCTTGCCAAAAAAAAATGCCAACAATAAATTGAAATGATGGGCACATTTAGAAGGAGAAGCAATACCCCACACATTCTACCTATGCTTATTCTTTGCAAATAGTCCTGATATTCATGTCACAATAGCTTAAACACTGACTTGATATTTGATTGACAAGAATAAAGAAGTGCAACAGTCCTATTAATATATCCTGTATTTTACAAAAAGCCTGTATTCCAAATAGGATGTGTCCTTGTCCCTCAAAACCACATGCCATGGTATTTGCATGGAAAATCGCTCATTGTATACTATACAATTATCAAAACTATAAAAGTACCTACTACATGTCAAGTATTGTGCTAGGGAACAGTAATAAAGTGGCCTTTAAAAAAGCTCAGTGGACACAAAAGTTATTGGTAGTGTTAAAAAACAAAATTCATTTGAATAAAATTAGATCTAATTGGCTTTATTACTACGTGAATTACACAGCATCCCCTCTAGCAAGTAAAAAGACTTTGCAAGGAGTTGCACAAAATGAAAGGATTTTATAGCCAGAAAGAAAGTGAGTCAAGCTGATTAGCAAAAGAAAAGATACCTATTTGGTAATTTAATGGCAGCATTGTCATGTAGGGGAAATGTTATTAATACTGACCTTCAGAAGGATTGCTTGTAAATCTGGGTATTATTCTTCTGAAATGTACAAAGTTTTGGCATTTACTAAAATTGTTCCAGGAAAAATTAGCAGGAAAGAGAGTTCAAACTGCTCCAAAACCTGAGCAAACAGAGCTAATGGACATGGGGCTGTTGCGGATAAATGAGCCTGTGAGCGCTAAAGCCCAGGAAACTGGGGGTGCTCTCTCTGGCAGACTGTGAAGTCCTCTTGTTTGTATTAGTGCATAGGCAAGGAACAGGCTTGACCAGGTCTCTTGGGACTGCTGTGGGCTTTCTGAGTACTCCCTGGTGTTTCCCATGACTCTGATCTGGAGATAATACAGGTCCCTGCTGGGTGAGGACTCCTTTTAGGTGGAGCTCTCCATGCTGCCTGCCATCATCACAGAGTGTCTGCAGCAAGGGCTGTGACCCACTGTCACTCTGAATTTTGGTCTTCCATCAAGACTTGGAAGCACAGTGACTCCAGCAGGCTTAGAACACACTGGCATTTCAAGATGACAGCTTTGTACCAACCTCAGACTCCCTTCCTGCAGTGTGCAGATAAAACGGTCCTGATGGAAATTTTTCTGCCTTTTTCCCAAACTTTGGAAAGACCTTAAAATCATTTTGAGACAAAAGGAAACAGCTTTTTGAGGCCTCACCTCAGCACCCGGACATTTGATTTTCATCACCATAAAAATGATGACAAAAACTGGAAGTGGGAAAATTGTTGGAGCTGCCCAGTGCAGAGAAGGGACCCAGAACCTGCCCCAACAAGCAGACACTGCCAGAGGAGGGGCCCCGCACAGTGCAAGGCTGAACTTGGCCCCTGAGCTCCCAAGCAAAGGGCTGCTGGGAAGGTGGGGAGCTGAGCAGCCCTGGGGTGGGGGTGGTGTCAAAGAGAGCAAGGCAAGTGAGCTCTCTTTTTCACTGGAGCTGCTGTGGAAGGCAGGTGTCCTGCCCGGTAGCAAAGCTACACACAAACAAACACACACACACACACACACACACATATTCTCTCTCTCTCTCTCTCTCTCTCTCTCTCTCTTTTTTCTCCACCTCCACCTGGATCAGTAAATGGTCCTTGTCCCCTCTCCCTGTACCCTGCTAGCTCTCCCCCTCCCTCTACCCTGTTAGTTAGAATAAATTAGATTTTACTTTATCTTATGCTGTACCAAAGGCCCTCTTGTTTGCATTTGTGGCAGGTGGTTGTACCCAGAGCTGGTGAGAGAGGGACTGACCTGGTCACAGTTTTTAGACCCTTTGCCTGGTAACATTTCAGCTTTCAGAACTCATTTTGCATTCTTCACTGTGAGGCCATCCCCCAAAAGCCCAAAGCTTGGGTGGTCTCCAACTCCATCTTGTCTGAGTTGCGATCAGCATGCACTAACCAAGAAATTTTTAAAAACACACAGATAAAAAGTCAGGCATGATTTCCTTGTGCAATTGGGAAATTTGCTGGGGCTGTGGTGTGCCTGGATTTGACTGAGAAATTTCACTGTCTTTAACCTCAATCTGCATAACAAAGCCTATGCTGGCTGCTTAGCATAATGGGAAGATGTTCAGAATACCACCCACACTTGGGATGTGCAACAAAATACAGGCAGGCACAGCTCTGAATCACAGGACTCAGGATAAAGGAGGATTCGCCCTCCTTTGCCTCCTCCCACTGCGTGGAGGGCAGCCAGCCAGGGACACAGGTGTGCAGCTCATTAAGAAGAGAATTAAGCCCAACGGGATAGGTTAGGGGCTATGAAGAATGCTCTGTGAAGTAGCAGCGCCCTCTTCCTATTCTGACCTTGGGAAGCAATCAGGAGGGCGGAGAAGGCTGCTTCCGTATTCACCTGTTCTCCACTCTGCTATCAACCCAGCAAGAAGACCCATGGAACTGTTTTGTGTCTAAATCTGCAGAACAAGGGACTGAAATGTATTTTTAATAATATATTGAAGAAAATATCTGCTGAGCAACTATCCTGAGCTGAGCGCTGGACAAGCTAATGGAAATAGCAAAAGCCTGCATTCCAAAGGAATTCCAAAATACATGGATTCATTAAAATAGTATTTCACTCTTAATACTGTTTCCAGACAGTAAAGGCACAGTAAGACTGAGATGCTTAAATTTCTCGCTTCCCCCCACACCAGTCTCAGAACCTCCACAAAAACAGGGGTGAGTTCGTGCCATAGACGCACAGGGACTGCCATCCCGTAACAGAAACTGGAAGCAAATCCTTGGTGCTCAGGTCTACTCCATAGTTTTGTTTTTAAGAAAAAGTGGGGCACAAAGTATTTTAGCCTAGAGTAGTGAACAAAATATGGGCTAGATGAGGGAGGGATGGAAGTTTCTAAGTATAGCAGAAAGAGTTTTCTTAACCCTGTTGTTTTCATTTATTCTAAAATTTTCAAAAAAGCAGGAGAAATTTCATATCTGATTTATTTTCCTAGAAGCTCTTAGG
Source organism: Talpa europaea (assembly GCF_964194135.1). NCBI lineage: Eukaryota > Metazoa > Chordata > Mammalia > Eulipotyphla > Talpidae > Talpa > Talpa europaea. The sequence goes on from NC_140075.1 coordinate 106,833,064, forward strand.
AAGTTTTATAGTATCTCTGAGCTCCTTGAAGTACAATGTCTAACAAGTATAAGTAAGGTTGAACAGAAATGAATTCAGATTTAGTAAGGACAGACTTTACTTGAAAAAGTTATCACAAGAGCTAGGGTTGGAGACTATTATTATAGGGAGATTTTACCAATAAAATCCCCAAATTACCCAATCCCTCATGGGTGAAAGCCCAGCAAAACAGGCTCGGCCCCAAGTGGGGCAGCTAAGGCCCAAAAGATTGTCAGAAGTCTAAGATACCTTCCGGCAGGGAATGACAAGAAAGTGGTCAGGGCCCAGGGAGGTAGGACAGAAGAGACTTAAAATTCAGAATGTACCACATAATCCACCAGAAATCAAAATAACGGCTGCCACTGTCTCTCCCCATGTCTCTCACCCACATGTCCTTCCAAGTGTCTCTACATGTTTTCAACACATGTGCCCTTCCCTGTCCTCATCTCACTTCTTTTTTTATATCCAACTTGCTCCTTTCCAGCTGCCCCCCTCCTCACCACCATTCAGGAAATGTGGCTCGTGGCCTGCAGGGAGTTGTAGTCCAAGGCAGCCATTTGTAAGGGGGGAGGGGGATTGGCATCTGTTCAATGTTCCTCTGCTTTTCATGGAGTTGTATCAGTAACAGATTATTTTCAGAGAGCATGAGGCTCATTCACTCTGAAAGGTTAAGGTAAAACTTAACCTTACCAGTAAGGGTAGGCAAAGCATTAACAGGGATTCTTGCTTAAAATTAGATCAGGGTCTCCCCAGTTGCACAAGTGGTTAAGATACAGCAGTATGAAGCTATCCGTAGCCACTGCAGCGTGAGTTCGATCCCTGGCCAGGGAGGTGACCCACATGGCACAGCAGACCTCTCCTGTCTCACCCGCTGCTCCCCTCAGCAGTGTGTTTCAGTAGATCCACCTGTTCTGCCTCCCATTCTCTCTGGTGAATCCTCTCATCACCCCCCACATCTCTAGCCTGTACCCCAGTTCTTGTATGCATACATAAATCTTTAAAAAAATAAAAATAAATAAAAGATAAAATCAGATCATACCAGACAGATCCAGTTTAAATGGTATCTCTTTTAATGTTTGGACATGGTATTTTGGCTCTTAAATAAATGGGCATTTCTTTTTTTATAGAAATCCTCAATATAAGAACCCTTCCAGGGTGCCATTAAAATACAACATTAACGTGACAAAGCCCTCAATTTAAATATATTATAGCATTTGAAGTGAGTGTCACAGTGAGGAGAACTCTCATTTATGACCAATTCAGTAAATAACTATTAAGTGCCTACAAAGGGCATCCTGCTTAATAGGCACTTTTATGCAGACAATTTCCACCAGCACTCTATTCCCCAAACCAAACCCTTCAACAAAATTTAACTTAAACAGCTAATTCAAGTAATCCCACAACAGAGGCTTATAATTTATATATGAAAGGAACTTTGTCAAGGAAAACTGTCCCTTCCCCCCGACCCCTGTTGCCATAGCTTCATCTGGTTGGTTCCACAAACTGTACCAAGAGATACTTCTTAGCTGCTGGATAAAAACATTCAGGTATCTTTAGAAAATTCCTGTTAGAAAATATTATAGGCGAAGAGGCACAGGGAACAACATAAGAAATTAAAGTGATAAAAAATTAATTACAACTTAATCCCTAAAATGCTTTACAACCTATACACAAAATGTACTGAGCCAACATAATAAGCAGTATACATTTAGATAATCCATTTTTAAATATTACTTCTAAACTGTAATCTCCCTCAATTATGGAACAAGAATAAAGCATCATTTAGCATGTAACAATGGAAGGGTGAACTGGCTGAGTTACATGTTAAAAAAGCAAGCCCCCCAAGTAAATGCTTTGGAAGAGCCCTCCTACCTCTCTACCTACCCCCTAATTATGTTTCTCCTTCTGCTCTCTCCACCCACCACCCAGAATTATTTCAAAGGCGCTAAAGCTCTTATTTACTGAGTTGCCAGAGTGTTAATCATGTCTAATGGATTTAACACAAAAGCAGCCAACCTTTAAATGTGTTACTTAAAGACTATTAACGCTTTTGCTTCCATTTGTCCACTTGGATTTGTCCTCCTATCCCTAAATTCACCCATGAGTCAAGAAAGCCCCCTTCTTTTTACTGAAATCAGCTCTTGTCTTTTCAGTGAACCTGTCATGGGAGCCATCTGGAGAAGAAACAGCAACAGAGCAGACTATCAGCCTCAGAAATTATTAATCTCTATATTCCCCATACCCATCACCACAGTAGGGGAAGCAAAATATTCCCTCTACCCTCTGAGGGTTTTTCAGCCCAGCCTGAGAATTAAACTGACATAAGACTGATTAACTGGAGTAAAGCACACGGAATTGTGTTAAGCTTTATGTGACATGGGGGCCCTCATATGGAAATGAAGACCCAAAGAAGTGGCAAAATCTAAATGCTTGAACAAAGAAGCAACTGTGGAAAAGTAGCGAAAGTATTCCAGGGAGGCTAACGGAAGACTAGAATTATTTTGACAAGGTCTGTTTATTCAGAATTTTCTTGGCATTGAGTCACATTGAAGAACATTTCTTTTCTCCTGGTGCCATCTTTCACATGAGGATGTTTATCTCCTGTTTTCAGGAAACAAAAGGGAAATCAGGGTACTCTTCCTGCATCTGCTACTTTCAAGTGCCGTTAGCACTTGCCTTTCAAAATCATCCCTAGGCCAAAGTAGCACGAGTGAGGGTGGCATATGCTGCCACCCTGCAGCTCCTAAGACAATGCCTGACACATAGTAGGTCCTCAGACAATATTTAAGAAGTGAATGGGGAGGGAGGTAGAGAGGGAGGAAGGAAGGAAGGGATTAGAAGGAGTTCACTTGTGCCTCATTAAGAGGGTGAAATACTCCCACCCTGCTGAAGGGATTTAACCAAAGAATAAAAAATATAAAGGGGGCACTTATTCACATTCCTCTTTTCCTCCTGCTCTTTGTATGTTGCCTGTTCAAGGAGGAGCCAAGGGTAAATATGTGATGGTTCATTCTAGGACACAAAGAAAAGTCAGGTCTGGAAGCTTCTGCTGCCAAGCTGACCTAAGAATTAATTGCTCTCTCTTCCATAAGTTCAGGGTCCATTAGCGCAGTGATGTGGAAAGGGCCTCGGGGCTCTTTCTCTGGATTCCAGTGCTGTCGTCCATCACGGCTGGCTGGGGAGGTTAAGCAACACCAGCATAAGGGAGCTGGGGGCCTGGGTTTGTTAGCTACCAACACTAGAAACCACCTACAGGTCAGGGCTTTATTTTCCATCCTGCAAACTTCTCAGAAGTGTGGGGTAATCTGTAATTACTTAGAATACAATGGGCAGTTAATTGTTCCTCTTCCAACCATGTACAAAAATGTATAAAAAAATAAAACAACCCAGCAAGGGAATTGAGCCTATAAATGAGCTGTGTAGAACAGGAGGCATAAAGTAACACTTGGAATTGACTTAGGTGGTATTTTTTTAGGATACTTGACCATTTGCTAATGTACTCACACCAAATACCCTGAGGAAATTGGTCTGGTCATTTTGCTAATCCTTCAAGTGTAGTCGAAGGAAAAAAAGAGGGTGACTGCAAGGTCCCAGATTTGTCACTGTGATTCCTGGAGTGAGTGAGCTATGCCTGCTAGAACAACCAAAGTGCAGCTTCGATAAGAGAAACAGCCCCAGAGGGCACTGGGGGTGGCAAGACATGGTCTTCAGTTAAGCCTGCAAAGGAAGTCTATCACTACCTGACCCCCTTGTTCAGAACACAAACGAGTTTGGGAATTAAGCATTTAGCTGCCAACCTTTACCCCACAGCTTAACAACAGTTCTCAAATCCTGGGGCTCCTCCTAATTTTCCAGGTATAAGAATTATTCAAAAGAAAATGTGGAATACAAACTCAGATGTGGGAACAAACATATACTGTTGCAAATACAAATCTGTCTAAACATATTATATGACTGTGTTTATAGAGGTGCAAATACACACAAATACATACACACACACACACACACACACACACTTTTTAAGTCATAACATGCCAATCTCCAAAACAAGGATACACAAATCAAAGATGTGAATGCAAGTCACATCTTTCTAATACACCCTTGTGTAAAAAGTCTTTCCAGTTCTAATTGTATCTGAGCCTCAGTAAAACATTAATTTCTCTTAATAACACTCTGTGGCTCCAACCTTTAAATAATTTAAGAAATGTGTTCTTGATGTAAGCATTAATTTCTTGTTAACATCTTGTACTTTTCTAATTGAATATTTTTTCTACCTCTCCAGACTGTCTGCAGTCCCTGAAACATCAAGAACTCACCTCCTTTTGGGTAATGGGGGAGTGTGATGTGAGGCAGACAGACCACAAAAGCAAAAAATCTATACCTATTCCTTTAAGCAAAAAATCTATACCTATTCCTTTAAGCAAAATTTCAGCCATCCATGCCTAGAATGCATCTTCCTGAATACCATGCTGAGTATTAAAATTTTTATTCTAGGAAGTCTGAAGAGGAACAAAAGGTAAAAATATCTACACATACCAAAGAAAAGACCAGATTTAAACATCTCTATGAAAAGATAGAGGTAATCATCCCATAATGAGAGAGGCCAGTTAAAAAATATTTTAATCTCAATTTACAATTACAAATTATTCCAATACTAATACAGTGAGAGAAGGTTTGTAGAAACACTTTATTAATAAAAAGTCTAGAGTTCTAGAATTTTGTGGTCCAAAGTGGTAGTACTGGCCACAAGTGGCTGCTTAAAGTTAGGCTAAAATTAATCAAAATTTAAAATTCAATACTTTAGTTATAATAGTTACATTTCCAATGTTCAATAGTCACATGTGACTAAAAGCTACTGGAAAGTTAGGGTACAGAACAGTTCCAACATCCCTGAAAGTTCTAGGTGATAATACTTTCTAGAACATGGTGATTTTAGAAACCAGCACAGATCATAAAGGGTTAAATAAGTCAATTCCCAATCCACAATAAATTAAATTGTGGTACTAAAAGAACTCTGAATTATCACAAACCAGTGTCTTTGAGGTATTCATTAGGAAGGAAGCAAAATCTATCTAATGAAAATAAAAATTAAAAAGGATTCCAGAAAGTAGAGACTATAAAATATATGTATCTCCCTTTCACACCTATACTTATGGTCAAAGGAAAAATTTATGTACACTTAAAGAAGAAAAATGTGATGATGCTTAGGAACCAGCATGAGCTCAAGATAAATAGATCCCCTTCTTTTGATAAGGAAATTCGGTAAGACAATGCAATAGTCACACCATCTGGACCTCAGCAAAGCTGTGACAAAGGTTTTAGGACACACTGTGAGCATAGTGAAGAAATGTTTGCCAACTAATAATGACAATGAGTTTTCACAAAGGTAGGACATTGGAACCTAATGATACTGTCATATCTATTAATATTGTAATGATCCTGATTGATCAGCACGTTATATGGCTTGACATTGTAATGACTGACTTATGAAAAGGTGGAGGCAATTTGAGATGGAGTGACTCCAGTTAGCAATTAAAAAGCAACTATTTATTTATGAAGACATGACAGCCGGATATGTGAAAGGCAAGAACTGATTAAAATCTTGGGTGTGTTGAGAGGTCCTACTAAATCAGAATTAACAGGTGGTCCTGACAATATGCTGGGGGCAGGGGTGCGGTTGGTGCTGGCTTCCAAAGTAGCCTTTCACTCCCTGCAGACTACAGATGGTTGCGAGGAACTCTCTGGGCACTGCTAGTTCTTGCATTACCAGTCTCCTCAACTTTGCCAAGAAGCTTACTACCACATCCTGTTTTTGCTGCCAATTGAATTGTATGATTATATTATTATAATGCAGACACTCGTCCCTCTAAGTTCATATTGTGCTTATATTCATTTCCTTGAGTTTGTGAAAATGGCACACTAGAGATTCCAAAGCGGATAAAATAGATACTAATTAAAGGATCATGATGTTTCTGGGGCAAAGTCTCAAATGGCAGACTTAAAGTCTAGTTCTTGGTTCTAGCCTATTCAATAACTTTATCTAAAGCTTACATTAAGATGCCAATGTCACACTTAATAAATGAAAGATAATAGAAATTTTCACTAGAGGATAGTATCAAGTCGTGAGAGATGGGAGAGGAGAGGGAAGTAATATGGTAACATATAAGAAGTTAGCAGGAATAAAAGTCAAATTTTTAATATTTTGGGATAGTTCATTAGTGTGTACCACTAATTAAAGTAAGGTTCAAAAGGCCAAACCCTGAAGGCTCTAGTTAACCTTGCATTCCCTGTCAGGCACAAATGTCAGCTTTGCTTTATTCATCTAATTGTAATGTGAGGTTGTCTTGAGAGAATTATACTGACATGATCAGGAGAAGTCATAGTCACCCCTAAATTCTCTGGAGTTCAGGCAAAGGGAGATCCAGAATTTCATAGTCCAGCCAGAAGGACAAGAAACAGTACCAGCAGTGAGAGGGTGCATGGCAAGCCCTCCTCAAAGGCTACAGGCCTTAAATTTAACTTCCAGAAGAGGAAAGAACAAAAGAAGCAACTCTTTATCATAAAGGAATACGTCCCCACTTAAAGGGAAATATATTGACATTGTGGTAGTTAAGACTATACATTGTTCCTCTATTCCCTTTACTTTTCTGGAAGTTATATTTAAAGGAAACACACAGAAGACCTACGGTGGATCCTGACAAAGGTATTTTGAAGAATAAAAGATTCAGAAAATACTCCAATTCAATTCGGCATAGGGCAAAGAGAGGGGGAAGCGGACAGGAATGCACACAAATTAATATGCGAATTGGCATGTCATAAATTCCAAATGCAAGAAGCAAATAAAGTGCTTTAGGATTGTAGTTTATGTAAGGAACAGAGATTTTTCTTTAGCCTCTAGAAAAGACTGATAGAGGACATGATAGTCTCAGCTATTTGGAGGGCAATTATAAGAAAGATGAATTAAATCTATTCTGTGTTACTCCAGAGGATAGAATGAGGGCCACTGGGTAAAAGTTATGGGAACCATATTTCAACTGAGTAGAAAGAAGTATTTCCTAATAATTAGTTCTGTCCTAAAGTGAAATGAGATCCCTCAACCGAGCAGTCATCATTCTCAGTGGGATGTTCAGGGGAAGCCATATGTTGGTGGCACATGGGAAGGATTCCTGCTACCAGAAGGAGCCCAACCCAAATGACCTCTAAGAATCCTTCTGCTCCTAAAAGTCTATGACGCTACACTTCCTCTCACCTGCACGATCCCACTAAGTGGGTAACCAGGGAGTGGCCAGTCTATTCAATATAATAGCATAAAGCAGACTTCCACCCTTCTCTGCCCCCTCACTGTCTCCAAGCAAAATAATGTAGCTGCCCTGTCAATGCCTGCATATATGTGGGAGCATATGATATATTATACTATTTCTGTGTCTTAGATTTATTTGGCTTTTATATAAACAATTTGATTCTCCTCACTTTTTCTCCTTCCTTGAATATAACACACAGCATCGGCTTAACCCTTTCCAAACATTAATTGACATGTTGCGAGCATACAAGATGAGCTTAGAGTACAAAATATAATGCAATCTAAGGTACACGTGGCAATTTGTTTAACTGTCTGATTCAAATAAACATCGGTAGAGTAATTACTTGGGTATATGTGTTCAATTATTTATAAAATATTTTTATTTTCTAAAAAACGGCATTTAATTAAAGATTTAACTGAGAGGCTCAGGTTTTTAATTGTGCTTTGAGATTCAATTCCATTAAAAGTAATCTTTACAATTACTAAGTTATAAGGCTAATTGCTAATCACTCTAGAAAACACAAAGATGAGTAAATTAAAGACTGCATGAAGAGTCGTAGTCTCATGGTATGCAAAAACTGAAGGATGACAGAGTCTGCATATTGCCATTGAGTTACATAATCCTTTGGAGAGAAAATTCCTATCTGGTCTGAGAAAATCAAAGAGGACTTCATGAAAGAAAAGGGCGAAAGGCTGCATCATAACAGGCCATTAATCATAAGACTAACCAGTTCTTCACTCAATGGATGTAGAGAAGTTAGTGAAGGTATGTGGGCGGAGCTCATAACAGGAATTTTATTTATACTTAGGGAAAATTAATCTAGCAGCAATGTATTCAGTGTGGGAGAGGGACAAGCTCATTGGCTCTGGTGAAGGGAAGCATCAGGCTGAGAAACTGCATGATGGATAAGAGTAAAAGGGAGAGGTTAAGGGTTAACCTGAAGACATAATGTGACGAATCAGCTTCAGAAAATTGATAGGAAAAGGTGGGGAATTTGGAGAGGATGAAGAGAATTTTCAGGCATCATGGGCCTGAGTCATTGTAGAGAAATTGGTGAGTGGAGTAAACAGATGGAAATAAGGAGGTATGATGATGGTAAGGGAAATTTCAGAAAACAAGATCCAAAGTGAGTGTGAAGCATGGGTAGTCTTGTACAGTGCTTCATCTTGGTAGTTTCTATGAGGATGGTGATCACTCGCAGTGAGTTATTGAATTGGTAGGAAGTTAAATTCCCAAGCATGAAAACAATATCAAGTTAATTGGGTGGGGAATCGGAATGCAGTAGTTCAGTGGGAAGGACAACAGAAATCCAATCATTAAGAGATCTGGAGAGAATCTAGGAGACTAGATATATTAATCATGACTGTTATTTTCTGTATTTTTGATGCTTGGGGAGACTGAGCTTCCCAGGATTAGCCAATTGCTATGAACAGTAAGGGATTTTCTTGGAAGAGCTCTTTTCATAGGCAAATAACCAACCTAAAGACCAAACCCCTATTTACTTCCTTTATGGGGCTTTTATACCCCAAACCTAATCCAGGTGCCTTAATCATCCCAGGATCAGGTACCAGGAAACGCTGCCCACACTTCAGATACCATTTCAAAACACTAGAGATAACTAAAATGAGGAGAGACAGAAAGTGAACAGCAAGAAAATCCAAAGGGCCATAATTTTGAACAAAGACATTAAACTAAAGGCAGAGGTCATAGTTTATCCCAGAAAGACTGGGAAAGCTTTTTTTTTTTTTTTTAAAGATTTGTTTATTTATTTATACAAGCACTGGGTACAGTCAGAAGCGTGGGAGGGTGAGAGAATTCACCAGAGCCAGAGCAGGGAACGGAACAGACAGACAGATGAAATACACTTCTGAGGGGAGCAGCGGGCAGCAGGAGAGGTCTGTCGGGCCATGTGGGACCCTCGCCGGTGGCCAGGGATTGAACCAGTGCTGCAGAGGCTGTGTGGGCAGCTTCGTAGCCCAGTGCTCAACGGCTGCACCACCAGGGGAGGCCCAAGACTGGGAAAGCTTTTATAAAATGCATGGTCACTGGAAAAGTACAAGGAAGACTGAACTGAACATAGCAACAAATGTACCAAACCTGGACTTAGTCCCCAGCGGTGCAAGGAACAACCAGAGATTATAAAACAAAGATGATACTATATATTTATCAGGTACTTATTTGCCATGTGGGGGCAACCTGAAGTTTAAAGTAAACCTCAGTAGAAGTTTCGATAATGTGTGTATAGATTAAACAAGATTTGATCCTAGAAAGGTACAGCAGTAACAGGGTAATGTCACAGAAAATTTATTTTTCTTTATTATGACCAGAGGGAGGGGTGTCAGAAGTATGTTTAGAAATGACAATGCAGTTGGGTGACAGGGGTGGCAGACACTGTTGCATTAGCAGGATAAAAGTATGGAAACAGATAACTATGGAGAAGTATTGGTACCTGTGTTTAATTACCAATAAAAGGGATTCTAGAAGAAAGAGGTGCATGGTGTTGCAGAGAGAACACCAAGCAAGCAGAGCTTCCACTCTAGAGGAATCTGTAAGACTATTCAGTGAAAAATGACTCACTCAGAATCTCTGTGGCCCACTCAGGTCTTCCCAAATGACAGACCAAGACCAAGGGGCTAACATCTTTAATCCAAGTAGAGCCCCAAGACTAGTTACTTGTGTGCCTAACATACATGGGTATGATGTGTGCCTACTGTGGACCAGAGTCGGGATTGGAGGAGTTAAACTTGAAGAAAACATCAAAGACATTACAAAGTCACCAGATATTTATCCAGTATTTATTTACCATGCGGGGGCGATTTGACGTTTAAATTAAAGTGCAGTAGAAGCTTCAACTATGATGCTATAGGGATGTATTTAGCTTAAAGCATTTTGTATTTGATCTCCAAATGGGAAAACAAAAGATTCATGAAGAGGAGCCATCTTCCCCTCTCGACCTCTATTCTACCTCCAAAATACAACATACTTTAAAAAATAAACACAAGAGATCAGAATATTTAGAAAAAGTGATAGAATAAACAAAAACAAGGACAAGGGAGGCAGATCAGAGGTACCAACTGGTTGGTGGCATGGAGCAGGGTGCAGCAAGAAATGGGGTGCTCAGGGAGGCCTCACTGAGATGTGCATGAGGGTGTGGAGCCAAGTGACTACAGGGAGAAGCACTTTGTAGATGCCAGGTACTCTGCAAAATGCTTTCTAGGCATGATCTCATTCTCACCCTATGAAACATTTACTACCATTAGCAACACCTGAGACACGAGGCAATGGAGCAGGGAGAGGCTGACTAGCTTTGCCAAGCCACACAGCTAGTAAGGACAGAGTCCCCACAGCCACAGGCAGACCCAGGCAGTCTGGCTGATAAAATCCATACTCCTTTAAGAGCACTTTCCCGCCCCTTAAGCTCAAATATGAAGTTTACTACCTTCAGCCCTGCTATATGGAAAGAAAAAAAAAAAAAAAAAACAGCAAGGAGAGTGCCAGCAAGTTGCTTACAGGAAAATGATTGCTGTGTCAGTTCACAACTTCGATCTCAAGGAAGGGAAGAATGCCCCAACCACCAGAAAGAGCCCTAGACTGTCAATTCAGTGCTGAGTGACTGCACCCTGCATATGGACTGCTCAGAGATGGGGATAAGGACTCTTTCTCCCCAGTGTGCTGCAAAGAGGAGGTGAGCTTATGAGGACTTCTTAGTTTCTCAGAATGGCACGTTTCCTTGATTCTAAGGTGCCTGCCATCCACCCATTCATTTTGCAGTGATGGATTGGCTCCTGTGTTCACTGTACAGGATCTAGGATCCAGTCCAGGGGAGAAGACTAGAAAATGTACGACTATGTAAAACCAGAAAATAAATTCTTAATTTGGAAACTTTAAACTCAAAGTCTATTCATCCTACAAAAGAGAAATTATGGGTTTATCATTTTCAAAACAGCCAAAGACAGAATGGAATATATGGCTGTAAGTTGACTGCCCTGAGCTACTGCCCTATAGTCACCCTACCCTTCAACAGAGATATTGTATTGCACAGAAAGAATTAGGATGGTGTCCTGACTCATCGGATTATCCATGGATTATCCAGAGAGCACAGTATAATCACAAGAGCCCTTTAAGTCAGAGCTTACTTCTGGCTGAGGGCAAAATGGGAAGCTAAAGAGACTCAAAGCAGGAGAAAGAGCTGATGTGCTGTTGCCAGTTTTGTGATGGAGAGGGCAATGTGACTGATGAGGAAGACAGAAGGCCTCAAAGAGTTGAGGGAGGCTCCCAGCCTATGACCAGAAAGGAAACAGAGCCCTCAGTCCTATGATCAAAGCAACTGAATTTGGCAAACCACCTGAAAGATCCTAGAAGGAGATTGATCTGCATAGGCTCTGAAAGGAAAGGCAGCCCTGCCTGTATCTTGGGTTCAGGCTTGTAAGACTCAGGACCCAGCCAAGCCACAACGCATGTGGACTACTGCTATCCAGAAGTGATACAGCGAGCGGAGGTCGTTTTAAGCTGTGAAAGTTATGATAATCATTACAGCAGCAATAGGAAACTGATAAACAAAAATGTGTAGGATTATGGCAAATCGGTCCTACGTTCTCATATAATCTTAATGAAACCAAGCCCAAAATCAGTCATTCACAAGTCACAAGTCCAAGTGTGACTTTGAACAAGTCACTTTACTTCTGTAAAATGATCTAGTCTATTAAACCCCCAGCTATGTAGTCCATCCCTAAATGCGGTGAGTTTCCACTGTGAGAATTAAATCAATTGTGATATAAGAAAATGACGGTACACTGTAAACTTTTTTTAATTAATGAAAGTCCATGGTTTATTAAGATTTTCTTCATTTTTATCTAATAAAGGTTTCCTGTTCCAGGATTCCAACCAGGATTTCACAATACTTTGAGCTTTTATGTCTTTCTGAGCTCCTCTTGTCTGTGACAATTTTTCAGACTTTCCTTATTTTTGAAAACATTAGCAGTACTGAAGAGGAACGGCCATGTGTTTTGTAGGCTGTCTCTGTACCAGAATTTATCTGACTTTTTTCTCACAACTAGCTTGGAGTAATAGAACTTGGGAAAGAAGGTCATCACAGCCTATCAGGGCACACGCTACCAAATAGTTTACAATTGTTCATGTTGACCTTGTCCCCCCTGAGGTCAAGTTTGCCAAGTTGATTAGAAGAAGATTATTCCCCACCCACCATCCTCCCTTTCCTGCTTGGAGGGAGCTCATACTTTAGGAACAGAGAGTTAAAGTCCATCTCCTTGACAGTGTTTTGTCTATAATTACTTAGAGTTCTTCTTCATGATTGATTTTATCATAAACTTTTACTATATTTAGTTCACTTTTAGGTCTCAGAGGTCTCAAAATACTGATTTTACAGTCACCATTTTTTCACTCTGAATTCAAGCCAAAATCTGATGAAACAGGATTATCATCCTAGGGAAGAGTTCATCATTGAGAATGGGGTAGAATGCCGTACAGTCATTTTCAGATAACAGAGGCTCCAGTAATTATGTTTCTCCCAACAAAATACATTTGATTCTATTCAAAGTTTAAACAGAAGGTCACATATCTGTTTCTCACCTCTCACTACACCTGTTTCCCATGCCCAAATGTCAGAAATATCAAATCACTACCCTCAGCTTTGGAAACCAGCCTTCTCAAGAGTGCTTCAGCACCCTACACTTTTAACATGAGCATCAGGACAAAGAACATTTATTTACAGCATTTAATTCCCTCTCTATATTAGTCCAGAGTACAGTGGCAATTCTTGGTACAACTGTAATAACCAAGAGGAAAGAGTAAATTAAAGTTAGAGCAAGATGGACAGAAGAAATGAAGTTCCCAATTACAGAGGAGGATAGAGAACAGATGAAACTTGCTTATTTCTAAATATCCAGCTGCAACTTCCAGTCACCAGCCAGAGGAAAGTGTGGAAATACTCCACCATAGGGGCTGCCTCTACAGTGTTTCCAGCTATGCCTGGAAGCAAGGAAACCAGAAATGTGGAGAGAGCCTTCCTGCCCACAAAACTATTTAGCCTCAATTGCAGAGAGATTTGATGGACTTCAGCATGTTGCTACACAAACGTCTGCACTTCAAAAGCTCAACCCCCAAATCTCCCATCAATGCTACCACTACCTACTGGGTTTCAGAGCAATATCAAGTTTTGACAACCTCACATATTTTCCCACCATAAAGAAAAGATGAAAGGGAACTATGGGCAAAGGACAGAAAAGGAAGGAGAGATGCCAAATAAATTTTTATTAGAAATGTAATGTAAACAATCTAGAGACGCGGTGTAGAACACCTACATCAAAAGCTTGATCTAAGGATGAAAATCCATCCATGGAAGGAAAAGAAAAGGAAACAAGAAGCCTCCAAACTCTATGAACTGGGAACTAGGTTTTTCCAAGGATGATACAGTCAACTATCATCTTAATTATTTCCAAGGAAGTAGCTTCAAAGGTTAACTATAGTTGTCATCATTATAAACCTGAGACAGCCTGCAGGGAAGGAGGAGGGAGAGAGATCAGAGGCAGGGAGGGAGGGAGAGAGGAGCACAGGGGACTGTGGTGATGGTGCACGGGTGAACGGGTGAAGGAAATTCTATGGGGACTACACCTGAGGGTGGGGGTGGGGGAGCAAACATTGTTTAAAAATGAATAGTGATGTAAAATATATATAAATAAATTTTTTAAATAAATTAATGTAAAAGCAAGATTGTGTGAGGCTTAACCTGGCCTGTGAACACATTAATAGCAGTATCAAGGCTTCCTTAACAGTTATATCCCTTAAGGCACTGGGATAATTTCAGGGAAGACCAGTGTGACACACTAGCTGCCACCAAACTTTGGGCACAGTGAGTGAGGGATGAAGCATATGAGACACAGGCAAGAGTTTACTTCATATCTCTCTCAGGTCTAAGAGATGTTTCTCATAAGGTCTACATACTGCAAGAAAGCTCTTTTCCCAGCATAGCATCTATTTATCTATGAACTCTAGTCCCTGCCCAAGAGGGTGATGTGATTATCCACATGGTAAGACATGTTGTGGGGGAAGTGGAGAGTATTACAAAGCAGAATGGGATCAATTTGTGGTTTGGCACTACAGACTTTGAACATTGTCTTGGAAAATTAGCTTCAAGCCCTCAAGAGCTCTATCTTGTGAAATTCGACCATAATAACAGCACAACAGCTTGAAATTACAATGTCTCAATTCACTATCTTGTATTAATGCACTTACCCTCTGTGCAACAATATTGTTGGGGAAAAATTGTTATCACTATCTTTGTTTTACAAATGAAGTGAGGCAAAAAAAATTAAGTAACATGATGGCGGTTACATAGTAAGTGAAAGACTGAGTTTTAACTTTTATAATCTGACATGAGAGTTCACATTTTTAGCCACCATTTCATCTTTTCCCAGGAGCAAGGCTTAACCAGTCATACAATGTAAGGATTCCTTCCCACCTTGATTCTATTCACTGAGGTGGAAAATAGAGAAAGCAATATAGGACAACATGAGTGGATATCTGAAAAGGCTGTGTCTTAATATACTTAAAGGGGAAATGCAGACTTTTACCTGGAAACAACATAAGGTGCTGAAGAAAGTTACTGGACATTATGACCATTCTAAATTATACCTGCAAATTTCATTTTTCATGCACATCCTATTTTTATGGCATCAAAATGGAAACTTAGACTCCATGTACAAATGACAAGCAGACAGAAAACACTCTTCCAGAGTAAGTATTGATGAGAGCAAGCCAATCACCTCTGTTAGGCAGAGAAAAGCTGTTAACAGTGAGTATACACCAGAATCAATAAAACAGAGAATTTTTATTCTGATTAAATATCTGATTAAAAGAAGCCTACCAAGGGTTGTTGAAATCCTTCACAGAATTCTGGAGTCTGGAGGTGGAAATTCTCGTCATCACTTGGATAGCAGAAAAGGTATGAGAAGCATGGGAATAACAAAGACATAGGCCGTCCTGTCTGCTCATTTCTCAGTGCTGCAAGTGAACGTTTTGCTTTGCTTCCAACTATACAAGATGAAAACTTCTCACCAACTGAAGTTGTTATCCTATGTGAAAGTTCTACCATTGCACTTCACTCTGACAAAAAGGATCCTTTCAGCCCTGACTCTAGACTTCTAACCTTGCCCTTCTCTTTCTCTGATATACCCCTACTCACATTGAGTCCAAGTTCACATATCTCCTCTTGGCAGATTCAACTACTCTTCCTTAAAGTGTCAGTAGAGCAATTAAGGATGAAATCTACTATAAACTCTTAGGGATGAATAGATGAGAAACACAACCTCAAAGTTTAGACCATAGGTTCAAAGATTAGGTGGTGAATGGAAAGTCCAACTGGGGGGTTAATAGAGTTGAGAGAGGTTTTCTGCCAAGGGGAACACTGAGTACTTTTGTAGTGAGAGAGAAACTAGTCTTCATTGTTGTCTGAGAAAAGGACGTCAAAGAAGCAATCAAAGGAGAGTTGGCTGCAATTCAAGGACTAAAGAAAGAAAGAAGGGTTACCCCAAGGAAGGAGAGATGGTATTGTCACAACCTTAGAATGAAGACCCACAAGAAATGAGAAAAATTTGGGAAACTTGGACTCTCTCTGACATCCCACAGTGACTTCTAAGAAAATGGCACTTTATCACCTTCATTATGGGACTAGAAATGCGGGGTTGAGAAAATATGCATTTCTATCTTGGGGGTATAAAGATAAATACCAGGCAAAATTAAGTCAGATTGTTGCAAGTGAATATATGAGGGCTTCAATGCTTGACTTGAAATGCCAAATACAGTCCGAGAAAATGAAAGCACAAATGTAAACTCTAAAAGCATAAATACACAGTAGATACTGTTAGAGTAGACACAATGAAGAAGCACAGAATAAAGCATTCTTTTTTAAAAAAGATTTATTTATTTATGCATACAAGAACAGGGGTACAAGCCAGAGGTGCGGGAGGTAAGAGGATTCACCAGAGACAGAGTGGGGAGCAGAACAGGCTGAAATACACTGCTGAGGGATCAGCAGGCAAGACAGGCGAGGTCTGCTGCACCATGTGGGTTGCTCGCTGGCCAGGGATGGAACTCGGGTGCTGCAGAGGTTACAAAATGCTTCATAGCGCTGTGCTTAACCCCTTGTCCCACCAGGCATTCTAACATTCATTTTCTGGATAGGTCAGAAAAATCTGTGGATTGAATCTATAGACCTGTGAACATTTTCAATTGCTATAATAAGGGAAGCAAATTTTTAAAGATTTTTTTTTCACTTGAACCCTAAGCACAAGCTATATCTTATGGAGTAAAAATGCACAATTTCACAGAAGGTAACTCTCACCTTAGCAGTATGTGATGTCCCGGTGGATACAAGGATTAAGTGACTGAACAGGCTGTAGTAATACAGGAGGGAACTTACAACAACCACTGAGGCATGAAATGTGAGAGGAATAACAAAGTGTGTTAGGGCTATAAAAGGCAGCATTAAATGTTTGCTGATGTGATTGTGAGAGCTCAAGGCTTAGTCGGATGAGACAGATTGTATGCTGGGTAGAACACAGCTCAACTATAAATAAGCCAAAGAGAACAAGGGGAGCGAGGCACAATATGCTGAATACCAAAAGCATCCAAGGTAAGGTCCACTTGGTAGCAACAGGAAAGAATCCAGATGGCAATCTGAGGATGTGTAAGGTTCTAAAGAGGCCACATGGAACTGTCAAAGGAGGACATGCTTGTCTGCCGAAAGAAAGTAGAACAATGGGGAATTAGCAGGAGTGACACTGTCTTTCTAAAGCAGATACTGTTACTCATCCCTGGTCATTGTTCCTGGTGGATGTGGTTCTAGAATGTAATTGTGGAATGTAACAACACTGGAGTGTGGCTTGGAGAGACCCGAGCACTCTCTGAGCAGTGCAGGTCAATCTGCAAAAGACAGGGAAAGAGAGGGCCTCCTTGGTGGTGCAAGGGGTTGGGATGCAACCTATGAAGCTATCCGCAGACACTGCAGCACTAGTTTAATCCCCAGCCAGGGAGCTACCCACATGGTGCAACAGACCTATCCTGACTCGCCCGCTGCTCTTCTCAGCAGTGTATTTCAGTCTGTCCTCCTGTTCTGCTCTCCACTCTGTCTCTGTGAATCCTCTCACCTCCTGCACCTCTGGCCTATACCCCAGTTCTTGTATGCATAAATAAATAAATCTTTATAAAAAAAAAAAAAAAAGAGGGTGGGCCTCCCCGGGTGGCACAGCCATTGAGCACTGGGCTGCGAAGCTGCCTGCAGCCTCTGCAGCGCCAGTTCGATCCCCGGCTGTGGCGAGGGTCCCACATGGCGCACAGACCTCTCCTGCCGCGCCCACTGCTCCCCTCAGCAGTGTATTTCGTCAGTCTGCCTGTTCTGTTCCCCACTCTGGCTCTGGTGAATTCTCTCGCCCTCCGCCGCTTCTGACTGTACCCAGTGCTTGTATAAATAAATAAATAAATCTTAAAAAAAAAAAAAAAGAGACGGGGCGAGAGAACAAGACTCCCTGGCCAGGCTGTTAAAGCCAATGAAGGAGAAAACTTCAAGTTCAGTTCCCTGTAGTCACTCAGTCTCTCGCCTTTGCTTCTTCATTGGAGGTGGAAAGGCTTGGTAACATGTTCTTACTGTACAGAAGCTCCAGAAGCTCTACCAAGGTGGTAGAAAAAGTACTGCTTAATCAGTCATTTCACTTCTTGTTGAAAGCAGGCAATACAGAAGAGTGAACAGCTCCGGGAATCCCACTTGAAAAGTGAGTATTATATGAAGATTTTAAGATTAAGCAAAAATAATGGCTTTATATCCTGTCTCTGGATGTGGAGACCACAGGAGTCAAAGAAAGTTAAATTTTACTGTGTAAAAAGGAAAATACTTCAAAAAAAAAAAAACAGCTCTGTTATAGAATTCTCGGTGGTAGTTCAGGCTTCAGATGAATACTTAATCTTTTGGGAAATCCATGCCATGGCAAATCTGAAACAGGGGCTGCTCACACCCACTGAGACATGACACAAAAGGGTGGAGAATCATATAATGCTTTTATATTGGGTACGGACTTCCACTGTAAGCAACCAAAAAAACAAACATGGCTAACTAGAGCAAGATGGAAATTTATTAGAAGAAAGCACAGGAATGCCAGGACTTGTTGGTAAGAGTCTTCTAGGCCATTGGCTTCAGAGGGTCTGAGTTCCCAGTTCTCACTCATTCCTGGACCTGTGCAACTTTTGACTCCACACAGAGTGCACATAAGGAGGCTGCACATGACCACAGTGAATACAGTCTTCCCTACAGGTGCTGAGTGCCCACCTTGGGTCATCATCAGTAAAGCAGGCCTGGAATCACTATGATTTCTGGTGCTAGCTCCCCTATACACTAGTACACACACAAGTGCGTGCACACACACCATGTGATCTCCAGGACTGTGTCCAGAATGAGTAGTGAGAAACTGTAAGTAACCACAGTGAATACAGCACACAAGCAAAAGGAATCTTAGTTGCTGGCGACCAATGTGGAGAGTCAGGAGTGGGATCTGCCTCCCCCAGCAAGCTCTCTCAGGCTTCCATTGAAGCTCCCAGTACAGAACTCCTGTGGAGAAGACTGAAAACAGAAAAATGGGCTAAGAAAAATAAAAATACAGTACACAGCAATATGACACCTCAAGGGAATGACACCAAGGGAAGGAACAATTCTCCAGACGCTAACCGTAAAGCCTCAGAAGACAAGACCTTCTGAGATCAGAATTGCCATGACAAAGAAATTCAAACAAATGCATGAAAATGCAGAAATGCAAGAAAAAATTAATGTTGTGACAAATACAATTCGTGAATAGAAATTAGAAAATAAATATTTAAACAAGAAAAAGGAGTTGCAGGATAAAAAAAGATCAATAAAGGAGATTTAAAAACTGTCAGAAAATTACCAAAGCAGACGAGACCAAATGGAGGGGACCTAATTAGTGACCTTGAAGACCATAACACACAAAGGACAAGGCAGAGGAAGAAATAGAAATACAAAGGGGGGCCTTCCTGGTGGCACAAGGGGTTAAGCACCACACTATGAAGCAATCCACAGCCTCTGCAGCATGAGTTTGATCCCCAGCCAGGGAGGTGAGCCACATGGAGCAGCAGACCTCTCCTGACTCACCCGCTGCTCCCCTCAGCAGTGTATTTCAGTCAGTCTGCCTGTTCTGTTCCCCACTCTGTCTCTGGTGAATCCTCTCACTTCACATATCTCTGGCCTATACCCCAGCTCTTGTATACATAAATAAATCTTTCAAAAAAAATAAAAGAAAAGAAATACAAAGGGGAAAAAAATAAAGAAACAATTCAAGACCTATCCCACTCCATTAAGAATGGCAACATAAGGATAATGGGTATCCCAGAAGGCAAAAAAAGAGAGAAGGTAATACAGAATTTGTTCAAAGAAATAATAAAGGAAAATTTCCTAAATCTGGGGAAGGAATTAAATACACGTCATGAAGCTAAAAGAATACCTCATTATCTAAATGTAAAGAGACCTACAGTAAGACACATAGTTGTTAAGCTACCAAGAGATCAAGACAAAGAAAGAATAAGGAAGTGGCTAGGGAAAAGAAAGAAGTAACAGATAGAGGAAATCCCATCAGGCTGACATCAGACTTCTTGGAGGAAACCCTATGGACAAGAAGAGAATGGAATAATGTTAATGATAAAAGAACTGCAATCCAACAATACTGTATCATGCAAGCCTCTCCTTCAAATATGAGAAATAAAATCCTCCAAAACAAAAAGCTGAGGGAGTTTACTGATACCAGGCATCTCCTACAAGAATTGTTGAAAAGGGGTTATTCTAAATCAAGAGAAGAAAACCTTAAAAAAAAAAAAAAACCCTGAAGAATAATATAAAACTAGAAAACTAAAGACAAATGGCAGTAACAAATTCTCATGTACCAATAACTACCTTAAGTATAAACAGACTGAATTCCAGAAATAAACCCACATATTTCTGGACAGTTAATCTATGACAAAGGAGCCAAGAGTATGCACTAGAGAAAGGAAAAGTCTCTTCACCAAATGGGGTTAAGAAAACTGAACTGACGCAAGCAAAAGAATGAAACTAAATCACCACACTCCTTACACAAAAATCAACTCAAAGTGGATAAAAATCATGGCTATAAGATCCAAATACATTTTATTTTATTTAAATGTAAGCTTCTAAGAGGAACCCCTCATTCACAGGAAAGAACATAACTTATGTGAGATACAACTTTAACTTACTAGGAAAACCTATGCCAATTAGAAGAAATGATGGTTTTCTAGAATCCAGTGTTTCTAGATAGATATTTCATTTCATTAGTGGAGAATCTAGAATGGGTGACCCCAGTTCTTATATGTATAAAATAAATAAATCTTTAAAAAAAAAATCCAAATACATAAAATACATTGAAAAAAAGGCAAAACACTCCATGATAAGACTTCACGATGTCTTTGTGGACTCATGAAGAGGACAGAAGTAAATATAAGCAAATGAGACTATATCAAACTAATAAGCTTCTGTACAGCCAAAGAAACTCGGTAAAATAACAACAAAAAAGACCAGCCTACTGAATAGAAGAAAAGTATATCTGACAAAGAGCTAATATCCAAGATACAACAAACTCAATAGAGTTTGGATAGATTTGCCATCTAGGATAGATTTGCTATCATCTTCAAAAATCCAAAATCAAAGTCAGAGTTAGTGATTTCCTACGTGTTTTTGATATAAGTTCCAGTGAACATACCATATTTCACTATTAATCACTAAGTATTACTTCTCAATAGAAAATGAAATAATCTGCTGACAATATTTATATCTCATATCAGGATTTTAAAAGTGAACCATCCTAGTTTAATCTCTTTAACTATTCAGTTGAATTGTGCGCACATAACCTGAAAATAAACTTTTGTGATGTCAAATAACAGAATTCATGGAATTATTTGGCTCTCTTGACCTTGTGAGGACAGTCTCAAAGAAACATGCAGCTTACCAACTTCCAGTCCAGTATTATGCATTTTTGGTATGGCTATCAAAATTTGAAGTCAGAGAAAAATCCCCATGAAGTATAAAATACAAGTACATAAATTGTTTAAGATTCTCCAATACCTTCCTTTTAAGACTCTGAGATTCAGAATGAATAGGAAAATGTCCAATTTTTGCCAGGCTAGTTTTGAATATATTCCAGATTATCTTCATTCTTTCAGAAAATATCAGTGAAGCATCACTTTGTGCCAGGCATTGCATAGAACCTGGAGAAAATAATTTAGAAGGAAGAGTAAGTAAATAAGAGAATCCTCCTTAATGAAACTGCTGTAAAGATAATTCAGGATACGGCATCCCCGGTGGCGCAGTGGGTTGAGCACAGCACTGTGAGGCTGTCCACAGCCTCTGCAGCATGGATTCAATTCCTGGCTGGCCAGGGAGAAACCCACATGGCGTGGCAGACCTCTCCTACCTCGCCTGCTGCTCCCCTAAGTAGTGTCTTCGGTCTGTCTGTTCTGCTCCCTGCTCTGTCTTTAGTGAATTCTCTCACCCTTCCGCACCTCTGACCTGTACCCCAGTTCTTGTATACATTAAAAAAAAAAATCTGACTAAAGCCCCTTGACTCTATTTTTTAAAAAAAAAGATAATTCAGGATATGAATCAGAGCATGAATTGGGTGTCTCATCAAAGAACTGTCCAAGAAAGAGATAGATATTCAACTTAATCAATTATCAAAAAGAACCAGTCTTGTGAAGACCTGGGAAAACAGTAATCCTCAGATGAGCAAATGCAAAGCCCCTGGAATGGCATACACCTGACAAAGATTTCAAAGAGAGAAGCTATTTTGCTGGAGTTTCTGGATGAGGGAGAAAGTGGTGAGCAGAAAGGGTAAGAAATTGGGACCTTTTTTAAAAAGCAAAGGATACTCCCACTATAGTGCTCTCACAATCCAGTGTTTTCTATTATCATGAAGCTGAATTTTTCCTGGCAACAAGTAACTACTTCTGGAAAAATAACTAAAAAAACAGGTTTAGCTCCTTTGCTGTAGTTTTCATTTATCAGTAACATGAGGCTGTTCAGTAAGTCAAATGATTCCATAAAACAGATTCCCTTGGGTGGCCCAATCCATTTAATCTACCAAAGGGCTACCATTTGTTTCCCCTGGGCTGATGCTGAGTTGTATGTCCAACTTGGACATTATGTAGACGTCTGGGAAGCAAAAGCCCCGCAAGAGAGTAATGATGGATGGCTTGCCTCTGAGGAGTACACTTCCTCAATGAATTCGCATCAGTGGCACAGGGCCTTCCAGCTTCTTCTCTGGAACAGGGGCCAATTCTACAGGCTCCTTAGAGACAAGAGTAATTTTTGTTCACATTTTTTTTTTCCTGCCTGAGAAAGAGAGAGACAGCTCTGTTTTAAATCAAGCCCCTAATCCAAGCCTGCCTTCATCCTATAATAGAAGCTAAATGAAACAAGTTCAAGTTGTTTTGACTTACACCCAGTGGAGTTAGAAACTCATTCAGGCATTCAGTGAGTAATTGAGGCAGCTGTGGATCCTGGGAGTGGCCACGTTAGGTGAGCTCTCCAGTCACCCTAGTACCCACAATGGTAACTCTTTGTTACAGCAAATAGGATCCACTAGTATGTCAGATTTTCTATCAGACTCCCATCCACGTTAGTTCCTCCACAACATCAATTCCATAAAATAGATGAGATTCTATTTTATAAATCTTTGTTTCATCTGTCTCTGCCAAGTGAGAGAGAGGGAGAGAGTAGAAAATCAGAGAGTATGTATCTCTGCCTTGAGTCACTTGATGTGAGAAAACAGACCTTTCCTGGTGCAGTCATCAATATTCTGAAAACCTTAATTTTCAATACATGTCTCGTAGTAAGTCAGGCACAATAAAAACAGCGATAATGCTGGGGAAGTAATTATAAAACATGATTCTCTGAGAAAGGATAATGATAATAAAACATAATGATTTGGCACTTTCTAAGTTGCCTGTTACCAGAGTACAAATGCATGAGGTATATTCTCTTTCTTATTCTTCACCATGACCCTGTGAAATGGGTAGCCTGGAAAGTGACAAAGAAGAATCTAGCTTTATGTAATGTGACCCACACAGGTAAATATTTTGGTCATAAGCTTTATATTTGAAAATCAATATATTAATTGTATTATAAGAGGGTAGGCGAATCGGGGACACAGATTTTTCTTTCATTTTCTCTCCTATAACAGAGGTCAGCAAACTACAGCCTGGAGGCCAAATTTGTTCTCTCATCTGAATTTGTAAACAATGTTTTACTGGAACACAATCTTGCCTGTTTGCTTATAAGGGTTGTTTTTTGTTTATTCTTTATTTAAATGTTATCATGAAGTACCATTGCTTTACATCATTGTTAGCATTTTGAAATTGCAGGAATTCCTCCCCCAATGCAGGCGTAGTTATTTTACCACACCCACCACCAAGGTACCCTACATCCTCCACCACAGTCACTGTGCTCTCTCCACTTATTCTCACTGTGTGCTTGTTTTAATGCAATAACAGCAAGGCTGAGTAGTTGCAACAAAGATCATCTGACCCACAAAGTCTAAAATATTTTATTATCTCACCCTTTACAATAAATATTTATTGACCTGGGCCTCCCTGGTGGCGCAAGGGGTTAAGATGCAGCATTATGATGCTATCCACAGCCACTGTAGCATGAATTTGATCCCCAGCCAGGGAGCTACCCACATGGTGCAGCAGACCTATCATTTCTTGCCTGCTGCTCCTCTCAGCCATGTATTTCAGTCGATCTGCCTGTTCTGTTCCCCACTCTGTCTCTGGTGAATCCTCTCACCCCCCCCCACACCTCTGACCTGTACCCCAGCTCTTATCTGCATAAATAAATCTTTTTTAAAAAGTGTCATATTTTGAAAAAAAATATATTTACTAACCTATGCCCTGTAACTCCAGTAATTTTCCTCACACTAAGATTTAGGTTATCTACAGTATGTCCTGGTGTATCCCTGTCATACACAAATTACTAGACAAGCTGGATATTTTGCAAGGTGTAGCAGATGCTATTGGCACCCTGGAAGATTCCCTTCACTGATGGTGTCTTCATTTCCATGTGCTTGGAGCTTGGCACCGTGCAGCTCACAGATGCATCCTCCTCACAAAGGATGTCTTCAAGAACCAGACTGGAGCCACCCACCTAGAAATGTTTGTGATGTTATCTCCTTCCAGCAACCCAGTCAATGACTGAAAGGCAGGAAATGCTTCAAGGTGGGACAAGCATGTGGTATCAGAGTCCACAGCTTCTTCCTGTGGGAATCCAACACCTCTCTCCAGGGGCTCTTCCCCTACCTGCCCTGCTCCCCTTGCTCCTTTCCAGGTTTCACCTGCAGCACTACCTCACCAAATCCTTTGCACAGAATGGTTTTTGTAGGTTCTGCTTTTAATTACGTGCATAAGACACATGATGGTTATATAGGAGTTTTTATTAAGTCCATACAATATTCAAAAAAAAAATGAAGAGCAAAATGCTTATGCATTATGTGAAGTTGGGAAGCTGGTGTAGAAGAAGAAAATCTCCTCCTCCACCCTTACTTCAATTATGGGGATGTGCAAATTAAACTGTCAAAAAGGCACATTAACTGAAGAAAAGGGTTTATCTGCCTGCACACGAAACCAACAAAAGTAGCTGGCTCCTTAAATCATTCAAGTTGAAACTTACATACCTGACTGATTAAAGGAAAGGGAGAAAAGGCTTTTATGAAAAGAACAAATCATTTTCTTTGGGAATGATAAACGAGTGTTTAGGAGAACAATCAGAGGATTAGAAGTGGGAGGTGTTTGTCCATGTAGATGGACTATAAGCAGATACTCTATGGTGAGTGGACTTTTCTGTCTCCTTTAGGGACCTAAAACTCCCCCAGGGAGGACTCAGAGGCAGGTTATATTCTTGTTGTTCTTTCTGCAGGGACCCCTCCCCTGACAAGGCAATCTCTGGTACCTCATTTCCCAGAAGTCACTGCTTAATTGGAAACTCAAAAAAAGCTTTCTCTGCAGCTGTTGATTCCCAATTGACTTCATCTCAAAATAATCCTGACGCCAAAGTGGCACATTGTGATCTTCTTCCAGATCAACTCTAGGGTTCTCAGTGGATCCCCACATTGGGAAGGAGCAAATGGAAGGAGAAAGGGGTGCTGTTTAGTGCTATCCTAATCTAAGTTGTGTGCTCCTCAGTGCAGACAGTAAACCTGAAGGAAACCATTTCTTTCCATTCCCACCAGGATCACTGACCGTCACCCCCAAGACAGCCCATTTTCTGGCTCCAACCTTAGTGACTGTAAATGACAGAATAACCTTGAGAACTTTCCATCGTGATGACTTCACGGACAGCCCCTGCAACTTTGTCAGCCTCCTCCCCAGTGAGCAGAGAACCCAAGAGCAGCAAGTGATAAATGAACAAAAAAAGAAATGGTCCATTTGAAAATGCATTTTGTATCTGGTTCCTCATCTAACATATTCCTTGCTGTATGACCCTTAGAAGTCTACCAGAAGGGAAAAATTAGAACAGCTTACTTCTTTAAAAATGTATAATTTGTCACATATTTTTTAGCTGAATTGTGTTCTCTGAGCTGTTGTTTTGCATGTATTTCTATAAGGTTTTAAAAATAACCTTCTCGGGGTCTCTCTCTCCTACAACAAAAACCCCCCACCATCACCAGAAATGCTGAACCCTCCCCCCATCACACACACTCCCCAGGAAAGACAGTCCTTTGGAATGTCTGTTAATAAACGCCCTGAGGCCTTCTCTTTAGCCGAACAATTAAGAAAAATTTCTAAGAGACTGAACCATGTGTGACCTAAATTGGCTTTAAAAATGCCTCTCAGAGCAGAGGGAGCAGCATTTGCAGCATAATCGCCTTCCACCTTGACATTAATTATGCACTGTGGTGTGCAGAGAGCAACTCTGAGCCAGGAATATAAGTGTTTATAAAGTAAACATGTCAGGCAAGGCAGAACATTGTAAAGTGAAGAAAATATTAAATGCAGTGCTGTAAGGATCCATTTCTCTACTCTTTCTTTCCTTCATAAATCTTCCACATTCAACTTACAAAGGGATGGCATTTCCCTCTTCCAAGAGAGATAAGGTGACTCAACAACACTTATAGTTTGAATTTCTTGAAAGAGAAAAAAGAGAAAAGGAGATGCTTTTTTCTACTGTGTGATTGAAAATAAAAGGGGCTTGCTGATATAAAGAGCTCACCGCCTTAGGGAGCCTTTAGAAAGCATTCTCTATAGGAACAATTCTGTTTCAACACAGCTATATGAACTGTAATTTCATTTCCCTCTTCATTATCAAGGACATTTGCATGACAGCAGGGCCAGAACTTTTCCTGGTTTACCTATTCCTAATTCTTACTTCTTCATTTAGCATCATTAGCCCGTGTTGGTGGCATTTTTATTGTTTTTTTTTTAAATAATAAATTTTATTTTTATATTCCCCATACAATTGCAACCCCCCATTTTGACCCCAATCCCTCCCCTCCCACCCCAAAATTCCAATGTCACAAAAGCTTCCAGCTTAGGCAAGAAGCTTAATGAAAATATCCCCTATTTCCAAGGAAAAACCCTCAGTAGTAGCCAAAATGTTCAGGCTCCAGTAGCTTGCAAAATAAATTTTTAGCTTCTTTTCAATTAAATAAATCCCAATTAAAATACACACGCACGCACACACACACACAGTGGAGCTTGCTAGTTGAGATGGCAGCCATCCCTTCTACACATCTTCCTGCTGGGTAGCTGCATAGGTAACTCGTAGGAACTCTTAAGGCATCTGCCAAGTTCAATTTAGAAACCAATGATTTAATATACTGCCTATTTATTTTTGTCTTCTGGATGAAATATTTATACTCCACTGACAATTAGCCTATTAAAACTATCTCCTTTTAAAATGATTCTACAGAAAACCATATTTCTGGAAACAGCTGCTTTAGTTCTTCACACATATTCACTGACAAAACATCTCTGCCAGGTATCTCACATGGGTAGAATCTCTGTGCACATTAGCAGATCATAATTTTGAAGACAAGAAAAAAAATTAAGGAATAATTTATTGCTGGTGAAGCTCATAAACCCTCAAAGAAGCCAAAAATCTCTATTAGTCAAAAATTGTCTTTGATAATGAAATTAACTAGTACTTGGGAGAGCTGTGAATAGAGTGACTGAAAGAGTATTTCTATGAGGTCAAGTGCAAAGAATCCAGGATAAAAGAAGATAATGTCCTCAGTGACAGACACATCAGTTCATGGAAGAAAGTGAAAGGAGGTGAGATAATGTTTAGCAAGGTAGGGAATAATTTTTATTTTAAAATATATTTTACTCCTGTTCCAGGAGTAAAATAAGTAGAGGTTACAGCAAACCAGGTTTTACCCTTAACATAAGAAAAACCATTTCAAAGTAGAGTCAATAGAACTAGGAGGTAATAAATGCTAATACCAGAAGCAGAAAAGTAGAAACTGAGAGACCTGATGAGGATTCTCAAACAGTGTACAAAGTTTGATATACAAGATGTCAAAAATACTACAAATCGCAATATATGTACAGCAGGCCCTTAAATAATGTTCCATTCGATGTCATTTTGTTATAACATTGATGAAGAAAATAACTGACTACTGGCAGCAGCCACTGTCTTTGTGGATTTTGCACATTCCCTTATGTCTGTGTGTATTTTCCCTCAGTTTGCTCCTACATCCCATAGATGTGCACATCCAGTTCGTGTGTCTCATTTATCCCAATCTGAGTATGAGTGGGTGTGATGCCCCACAATGGAAGGGCATTCTGCCCAGGGTCAGGTCCCATTTTATGTGCCCTGAGCTGCTAGGTTAGGCTGTGGACACCAAACTCTGAGCTGGATAATGAAGTTGGGAAATACCAGAATGAATACAAATGATTATTTAGTATTAGAAATCTCTGGGTCTGTCTTTAAAATTCTGGTGATTTTTTTAATACCAGAAATATTCCATAGGAACTTAGTTTTTGTTTCTATCAAATGAGCCACCTGTAAAAAATGGTTTCATTATACTTCCTTTGGTTTAAAGTCAATGTTTCCAAGAACATACTGATGATGTTGAATGAGGATTTAACTGCCTTCTAATAAGTTGCATTAATTATGTGAAAAGATAAACTGAGGCATATTAAATTTTAAAAGTTTATTTGAGCAAATATTGATTCCAGTTAGGCAGCATCAAATCAGAAGTTGGAAGTGCTGCATTGACTGATGCTACAGAAAAACTTTTACAGAAAAAAGAAGGACACAAAGTAAGGAAATTAGTGATGGGCTGTATCTAAGTTGGCTATTTGTGGCTGGTTGTCCTTAGGTTTCCATTGTTAGCCATGAGGAATTTACAAGCTTGGATTCTGGTTTGCTTTAGACTGGGCTACCTGAGTCTAAAGTCTTCCTTGCTTATTTAATTTAACAAGTATTCCCAGAAGTCAAAACACATTCTATCAAATGTCAGTATGAAAACATCTATGAACCACTAAAAGTGCTGGAAGCCTTTATCAATTTGATAAAAATCCACATAAATCATAACAAAGTAAAAAACTAGGCGCATCTTTGGAAGTTGACCTGAATAATTGTGAAATTACATTTTCCCTCAATATTTAGACCATTCAGAACTGGGCACAGCACATCTTGGAAAAAAAAAAACAGCAATTGTATATATAACTTTCTCTTAAACATACATCTAAAGTTTCTTTTCATATTTTGAGTGATGGGGACACACCACACACACATACACACACACACGTGCACACAACAAAAAATAGCACAGACCCTCAGAATAGACTGTTTTATTCTCACACATTTTAATTATATCTTAAAAGGTCTAAACAGCATATTGTTTAACAATTTGGGCTCCCTTTACTTAAAGAAAAAAAAAGGCCCTACTTATCTAAATGTACCTTTCTTCTACTCAAACTTCAGTTCCCACATCAAATATGTCTGCTTCAAGCGAATATGGTTCTGGTTCATGGGTGATATGTTGGCAGGAGAACTAGGGGACTATAACAATGTAGAAAGAATAAATAAAATAAATAATTATTTAAATGGAGAAAAAAAAATTACACTTCACAGACCTTTCCAATCCATCCAAAGAAGCACATTTTACCTTCCCATTATACTTACTACTTTTATATTCTTATTCTTATTTTATTATCAATACTTCTCTGCACCCAGGAATTGCCCTAATACTACCCTGTGACGTAGGACCCTACCCCTCTCATTTATTATTTATTAGATTTAATTATTTGTCTAAACAATTCACTTATTTTCTTACCCTCCAAGTCCATGCTAGATTAAAATTCCAGATTTGTTTACTTCGCCTTTGGAAACTCAAGACCAAAACTACAGATGTCTCAAACAAATACTGGGAGAGAGAAGGGACAAATCCAGAAGATTCAAGAGAAAGTTGTTCCTGAGGTTGATTACAGAAAGTCTCTTCTTAAGCTCTTCAAAATGTATAACCATTTATTTTTAAGTGTTTTTAAAAACACTCAGTTATCCCTCTTTCAATTTTAAAAATTTAATTGTAGGGCCTCCCTGGTGGGACAAGGGGTTTAGACACAGCACCACGAGGCTATCAGCAGTCATTGCAGCATGAGTTCGATCCCCGGCCAGGGAGATGACCCACATGGCACAGCAGACCTCTTCTGTCTTTTCCGCTGCTCCCCTCAGCAGTGTATTTCAATCAGTCCACCTGTTCTGTTCCCCACTCTGTCTCTGGTGAATCCTCTCACCTCCCACACCTCTGGCCTGTACCCTGGTTCTTGTCTGCATAAATAAATAAATCTTTTAAAAAATGTAAACCACAACTAAATTGGATAACAATTATGTATTGATTTTTTTTTGTACTGTGTGTTATATTGTTAAATGTTCAAGGGTAATATGCCCTCAAAGACTTGCACTCTATTCGGATATGTAATATATTTCAAACAACTCTAAAATTAGGCAATAAATGATATTCTAGAGAGGAAACCATGGTTTCAATAGAAGAGATAAGATACAACCAATAGGTTTCTAAGTCTTCGATGGATTTTTTTTACATCTCTGTGGCATCTATATAAATATGCTTGTGTGTGTATGTATAGTGATATCTGTATTCATGTGATTGGGACATACAAATGCAAGTTAGTATATAATAAGTGCTGTACAGATATTATAAATACTTAGATATTATATGTAGTTTTCAATGAATCCTTAGTCTTCAATGTTAAATTTATTTAAAGCAAATTTTCAAAAATGTAAATCCCAAGACATATACTTTTGTTTCTCTGCTGTTATCTACCATGTTTATTATCTTTACTGTTTTAGCCAGTATTTGACATTAATAAGGAAAAAAAACCTCAAACGGAGGAAGAATCTTTAGGAAGGCACCTGACTTGAATATCAGATGAAACTTCCCAAAGAACATGTACATGTAGACTAAAATCTGGATAGGGGTCATTCACAAGAAGCTGCAGAAGGGAAGGTATTCCAGGCAAAAAGATCAGCATTGCTGAAGTGAAGAAGCAAGGATGAACATGGTTTCATCCAGGAACTAACAGTAATTCATTGTAACTAAAATACAGTATCTGTTGGGTTGGGAATGAACACATAATGAAGCTAGAGAAGTAAGCAGGGGGTCAATCATGAAACTCATTTAAACCTAAGTTCAAAGTTGGGAGGACTTTAGCAACCATGAGTTGATTCTGAATATGGCATGAGCAGTAACGGAAACTCTTTCTTGCCATGAAAGTTTTTTTCATAATTAGTTTACAGAGTTTAATAAGTTTTTAAAAATACGAAGTAAATAATGGCAAAATTTTATGACTCAAACTGAATAATCTTTTAATAGCATCCTTTATGATTTATGGTATTTAAAATTGACATAATAAAAACTTAAGGGAGGCCCAGAATGCTACCTAAGTCAAATTAGTTCTGTAAATATGGATCTTCACTTCATGTTTTTATATCTCTAATATTGCTATTATGAAAAAAGTTACATGAAATCAAGACAATGGTCTTCACTTTGACTCTGAGAAAGACCTTTTAAGTTAAGAAGTACCTCTCAAGCACAGTGGAAATAATGGTAAGACTTCTTTTTTATAGCAAATTATGTTTGCTAAAGTATATTAATGGGGAAAAAAATCATAGGATGGTAAACTCAAGACCCCAATAATACACCCAGAAGTAGATTTCTGCTTACTGAACATCTTTCTTCCTCTTCATATTGTTGAGTCAGTTCTACCTGCTGACTAGAGTTCTGATGTTTGGTGGCCAACAGAAGGTATGTAAAGATGATCACTCTCTAGCCTTTCACTCCAATTACAACCTCAGGTTTCTAAATGAGTATGGTAATGGTTAGGCAGTTTTCTCCACCAAAGGCACAACAAGATAAGGCTCATCTCCAGGGTGAGGGAGTTTGTACTAAAAAGCATCACTTTAGGTTGCTCCCTCCCTTTAGTCTAACAAACCTCTGTCTATGTTCCAGAGTATGAAGATTAGATGTCCTTCTACAAAGCAGTATCATGGACTTTTCAACATTTAGCTGTAACATTATCCAAATGCTGACCAGTCCTCAACTCACCCATGTCATTCCAAGGTCATCTCTACTGGCCAGAAATGTTGCAAAATTAAAGGATTACACTGGGCAAACAGTTGAGAATGGGTCTATCAGGTCCTTCCCAGTACTTTTATTTCCTCCATAGTGCTTATTTGTAGACTAACATCTATCACGCAGCTTTATAGAATAGTGTTCCTTCCTCTAAACTTTCTAGCACAGGGGAAAATTTATTTTTCTGTTCACTCACCTCTAGAACCATAAGGAGCTTTCCTCATTACTTTCCCTTTAAGGAGTAACACAGGTGGTTGAGGTGACAAGTTGTTTCTCCTTCAGAAGTAGTATGTTAAATCTACATACATTGACTTTAGCTTTGTTTCCCTTTTTCCTTCCATATGTGTTAGTGCCCATTGTCCTCCACTCTTCATGATAAAAATAATCAAGATATCTTAAAATGTAATGGTTGAAATCCTAAGACATCCAGTAAATAGGCTTGCTCAAAATATAGGCTACAAGACATCTAGAAAATAAAGATCCTGATTGCCACATGACCCAAATATACTACTGCTACTGGGGAGAAGGAAAGATCTGGTTGGTGGTATTTGTCATGATTTTAATGAGATGAAGATAAGAGTAAGCGGTGTGGGAGAGAAGGGAATGCAGGATGATTACATAAAACTCTTACAGGGTTTCAAGAGCTTGAAGAATGAAAATAAAATCTATAGTATAATCTATAGAATAAATCTATAAAGAGCTATTCTAGAAAGTTATTCTCTAAGACATGAAGGGAGAAAGAAAAATGCAAACATCCTTCTGCATATATGCAACTGCATTCGCTACAGAATCTAGATTCATGATTTATAAGTGATTTTGGTTTATTTTTCCTAATTATAAATGTAATAATTAACCCATGTGAAAAATGAGGAAACTATTAAAAAATCATTTATTATTCTAATTCCCTGAGATAATTCCTATGGACATTGTGCTATGTTTCCTTCCAGATAGATATATATGCACATATCATGTCACTGAGAATATACTGAATACATAATCTGAATATCCTACACTTCTTTATTTTTCCTGGGCCATTAAAATATCTTTTATTCCATCATTATACTTATGGGCTATTGTGTATTCAAAGATTTTCTCTTCACAGAATATTTCCAATAATTCAGTTGTTTAAAAAAATCATTGGAAATCTCTAATCACCAAACACTGGAAGCAAAATGTCCTTCAGCGGGTGAATGGATAAAACTGTGGCACAGCCACACTGTTCAGTAATAAAAGGACTGAGCTGTCAACCCACTGCAAAAAATGTGGATGAATCTTAAACACATACTGCTAAGTGAAAGAAGCAAGTTTAAAAAGGCAACACACTGTGTGATTATAATAATATAACACCTTATAAATGCAAAACCATAAGAGATGCAAACAGATCAGATGTCAGTTGCTTTGGGAATGGGATAAAGTTTCAGCAGGTGAAGCACAGGGGATATTTCAGAGCAACTCTCTTATAATATGATAATATTAATGTGTATATATGACACAGAGCATTTGCCAAAAACACAGAACTTTACAACATAAAAAGCAAACCCTATGGTATGTGACAATAAACATAATTTTTAAAAATAATAATCTAAAACAAAGGGAATCCCTGATGGAAAGCAGACTATAGCAAAAACAATCTATGTTGCAAACATATGAATAATCTCATTGAAAGGAATAGGGAAATATACTGACACAGATAACTCTGGAAATGAGGGTATCCTCTAAGATTAAAGGCAAAAAGGAAATGGAAGCATAATACTCTTGTGTATAAAAGTATTTCCATGGGATAGGGATTGACAACTCTGAAATCACTGGCATATACATATATATCTCAGAATTGAAGAATCAAGTAAATGGATGGTGAATATTAAGACCTTGATTTCCTATTGTTGGTGTAGGAGGTTACAGATTAGCAAGGGCAGAAGCTAGAAATGTCCATATGGCAATGGATTAGATTTGGAGACATCAGTATGAACTCATGTTTACCTTAATATAAATACAGATGGTTACATTCAGAAATATTTATAGATATGTATATATACACAAGTTAGCAGACACATATAAATTTCTTTGCTCTGTCAACTCAGGGGACCTAGAAGAACCAACATCACAGAAGGAACAAGCCCAGATCTCATTTTCTAATATCATTCTCCAATAATAGGAATAAGGTCTCCCCAAAAGAATGGCCAACTCTAGGATTTAGGCAGGAGATTTAAAAGGCAAATCTGGAGCAACCAGTAGTGTCAAAATGGACGAAAGTATTCAAAAAAAACACAATGATGGACTAGGTCAAAGGACCCTGAAGCCACCCAAGCCTTCCAATGGCCAAAACTGGAACAATCTGTACTGAAAGAAATACAGTAGCATTGGATTATTGCTAAAAGTATTACGTAAATATCTGTGAACCCATCCTGTTATAAGTAATTTAATAAATTCATGGATGAAAAAGGCATATCTTCTATGGAGAAAAATTCCAAATAATTTACATAAATACTGTAGTCTTACAATAGTTACATAATTCCCGACTCCTTAAATGTGAGCTGCTCTTAGTGACT
Organism: Talpa europaea; assembly: GCF_964194135.1. Taxonomy (NCBI): domain Eukaryota; kingdom Metazoa; phylum Chordata; class Mammalia; order Eulipotyphla; family Talpidae; genus Talpa; species Talpa europaea. Next base: position 106,867,609 of record NC_140075.1, read on the forward strand.
TTCTTCCAAAAAACACAGTATGAAAAGAGGGGAAAGTGTGACTTTATAGCAGAAAACTCTGACAATACCACCTCTGCCAGGTGACCAAGGTGAAATCAAAGTGATGCCACATTGATATTATATTCTTTATATGGTGAGAATGGACTTTACCTCTGTGGTTTTCATCCCCAAGACTCACAACTCCAGTCTAATCAAGAGAAAAGCATCAGAAAATTCTAAGTTGTGGAAATCCTACAAAACATATGATCAGCACTCCTCAAAATTGCCAAGGTCATTAAAACCAAACTAAGTCTGAGAAACTCAGAACTTAAAAGAATCTAAAAAGCCATGTCAATTAACTGTAATAATATGCTATCCCAGTTGGAATACTAGAAAAGAAAAAGGTCTTTAGATAAAAAAATATGATCTGAATAACATATGTATTTTAATGAATAATAATGTACCGATAGTGGTTCATTCTTTATGACAAATAGAGGACAGAGTGTGTGAAATACTGGGAAACTATACTATTTATGTTTTTTTTTCTATAAACCTTGAACTATTCTAAAGTAAAGAGGCTATTTTTAAAACCATTAGAAATAATATTTTGGTCACAAAGTGTTGTCCATACATCTGAATAGTTTCTGAAAAATGGAATTACTGATTAGAAGCAAATGAGAAATAAAAGTGACTATATTGCCAATTTCATACCATTAACTTTGCACTAATTCATAAAGTCAATGACAAGTGTTTGAGAGAATCTGTCCCTCTATAGAAATCCTGAATAAAAGTGACTTAGGTCTTGAGTCTTTTTTACAGAAGCCAGCTAAGTAAAAGTGACTATTTTATTCAACTTAAAATGAAAGTAAATCAGTAGAGCACAGTGAGTAAGTGTTCAAAATGGAGTCACGCTGTGTCAATTTGTAGATGACCCCAACCCCACCTCTATCTACCCTGTTTGACTTCGAGCAAGGTACTTAGCTGCTCTAAGCCTCAATATTTCTCATGTGGAAAGTGGCAAAATCAAATAATCCACCATAAGTTTTTTACAGAAAATTTAAAAAGGTAAGCAAACAAATCAATCAGTATAATGGTTGGTACAAAGTACTTCAATGATAGGTATTACTGCTGTTTTTCAGTCATTCAATTATTTAACAAATATTTATTGAAAACTCATCATGTGATTCTAGAGAGACAATGGTGGACAAGACATAATCTCTACCTCAAAGGAACTTACACTCTAGCTGTAATCAGAGAAGCACATGGAAAGTTAACAATGTGTGGGTAAGTGTGAGAATAGGCTAAGAACAAGCTGCAGTGGAAGCACATGACATAAACAGGAAAGCAGTCTTGGGGAACAGGACAGTTAAGACAGAATCCAAAGGATTTGTAAGATTTAGCTCAGTGGTCTGCTGGAGCTGACAGAAATCAAGTCTTTCCAATTCCCTGTTCAATGACATCACATTGGCAGTTCGAACTCAGTGAAGGTGAGAGTATTTATAGGATGGAGACATCAAGTACTGTAAAAGGGGCTCTCCTTCCTCACCCCAGAAGTGTAGTGCTGCTTTAGCATTTGGCAGGAGAAATGCAGAAGGAGACAAGGAGCATAATGAACTAGAAGAACTGAAAGGAGTTTGGCCAATTCAGAGTGTGAAGTGTCACAAAGAGGTAGGTGGGAATCAGATCATGGATGTAGATCAAATTAAGGGGTTTAGAATTTACCTGGAAATGGAGCCACTGCAGGGTACATACAGTGCAGGGGGTGGAACATAGTTTGCCAGATTTCCTCTGACGTGAAAAGTTAGGGTAAAATTGGAAATATTGATAGATGTGGGATGCTTAAAGTTTGGAGACACAGACAACTTGGATTTGATCACTGTCTGGATGTAAGTGAAGTGTCATTAACATTTGACCATACTAAATGCCTTTTTTTTTTTTAATTTTCTACCTAGATTGTTCTTAAGTTAGTATTTTACAAATTGTCAAAACTAGTAGACTATGACTTAGCATCTTTGACAGTTTATTACAATTCTAGTAGTTGCTAGAAAGTTTTCTTCTTTCTGGCCAATATTTAATTAGAGAGCAGTACCACAGACTGATATAAATGAAGAACTCGTTGGACTAAACAAGGTAAGAAAAAGGGGTCTGGACCCAATTCCAGTGTGTGGAAGGATTTCCCCCCTCCTATTATCAAGTCCCCATGAGACAATTTAACCTGATCCCGGCACTATCTGCCTGGAAACCATGTCCAGTATCACAGTTGAAGGCCTTAGTCCCACAACACTGACTCTCCCCCCAGTTCAGAACCCAGTCAAGTCCAGGCCCACACCTGTGCTTCTGACTGTCTACATGTAAGAGGTTCCAGTGCCCCACATCTTGGTTCAATTAATTTGCTAGAGTGTCTCACAGAACTCAGGGAGATAGTTTATGTACATTTATTCATTTATTGTAAAAGGATATTATAAAGGGTACAGATAAAGAGCCAGCTGAGAGAGATATGCAGGGCAAGGTATGTGGGCAGAGGATGGAGCTTCCACGCCTTCTCTGGCTTCCTCCCTCCCAATACCAACATAAGTTCACCAACCCAGAATCTCTCTGAACTTGATACTTTGGGAATTTCCTGGAGGATTCGAATTGGCATGAGTGATCATTAATTTCATTTTCAGTCCTTCTCAAGAGAATGGGGAATAGGGCTAAGAATACCTAATTCCTAATCATGGATTATCTTTCCAATGACCAGCCCTCACCCAGGATTCACTGAAGAGCCCATCCAGAATTGCTTCATTAGAACAAAAGACACTCTGTCAATCAGGAAATTAAAAGGATTTCAAGAGCCCTGAGTCATGAACCAAGGTCAAAGAAAAATAATGGAATACAAGATACTCCTGGTGCTCTTTTTGCTCAGCTAAGAACAAGGGTTTTGGGACTCTGTGCCAGGAACTGGCAAGAGAGACCAATATATATATATTTTTTTTCTATTATCAATGAGAGGGAACAGTGGCTTTGTCTTGGGTGGTAGATGTGATTGTAATAAATTGAACTGGAAAATATTTAGGAGGTAGTTCAAGGTGATAGAATGAATGAAGAGAGTGAGGGCAAAGGAAAACTCAATGATACTTTAGTAAATACTTCAGGATTTGCCACTGAATTTGAATCTGATGTTCTAACATACATTAGGAATTGGTGTAAATGATCAAGATGATGATGGTTTAAGATAAAGACACTGATGGAGGGCTACACAGTTAGAACCATTATAGAGTTGGCTTAGGCTGAGAATCAACTACATTTTTCACTGAGTATAGATGGAGATGCGGAAGAAAGAAAGGCTGATTTGGCTCTGAGATATCTTGCATGGATGCCTGGAAAGATGAACTTCTATTTATGGTAGCAGAAGACTGGAAAGAAGCAGGGGAAAGTAACATACTAGTTGGTACAAGTTGAGTCAGCATTACCTGAAATTTTTAGGCCAGAAATTAAGCAGGGAGATCGAGGAGATGTCTAGAAAGAAATTTGTCTGCAGATCACAAAATAACTAGCTGAACCTCCTGACCCAACAAATATCAAGTCATCTAGAATCTGTGGTCTGTACCATTCCCAGGCAGTTAGCTTGCTTTTTGTGGTCAAAAGAGTTGGGTTACGGATGATTATTTAATTTGATGTAATTTCAATCCCATTTCCAATATTTGGCAGTCTTAGGTACACAGACATGAATGGAGAGCACATTTACTCACTTATGGAGTTTCTATAAAGCCTGATAGTGAGTGATAGTATTTTATCTAATCTCCAGTCAAGCTCTCAATCTTTAATTTGCATAAAAATTACCTTTAGTGGTTGTTATAAATACAGATACCCAGATCCCTTACCTTTAAGATTCTGATTCAGCAGTAAATTGCATGTTTAACAAGAACTCAAACTACGTAACAGAGACTCTCCCCAGGAAAAAAAAGGAAACTACAAGAATAAGAAACTATAAGAATTTCTACCATGTACAAGGACTTCTCTTTAAGTCATGAAATGGGTCACAAAGAAATGTAGTTTCTATTACTCATCTAGAAATGGTAGCATGAATATTTCAGTAGTAACAAAAAGAACTTTGCAAGAAAGACATTAGGAATCACTACAACTGATTTGAGTCCTCTTTGAATACCTGTGACTATATGTTTTGGGGAGCATGGAGGGATTTTACCACAACAGTTTTGTGATAATGAAGGACTTTTTTCTGTTGCTGTATCCTTCTTTTGCCTGTTTTATAGTAAACACTAGGAAAAATATAAAACAAACAGCTATTTACAGTTCAATGAACCTTTTCCTTGTACTTATTATAATGATGTTGTTGAGGACATTGATAAGTCCTCAATAGCAAGTGTCCTCTCTTTGAGGATTCTAGAGAAAGGTCCTATCTAGTGTTAGTATTAGCAATAGCTATGCTGTCTCTAGGAATACCGTCAATCTTAATCTTACATAAAATCTAAATTATCCCAGTTACCCAATCCCCTGTAGGGAATGTCTGCTATACTTCTCAGAATCAAATTATCTGGGATGAGATAGAGTTGATCATTCTTTATGGTATTAATACACTTTCATAACAAGATGAGGTATTCATAACAAGGTACAAATTAATAAGCATTTGGATGCTATCTTTAAAATTTCCAAAGGGTATCACATATATCTTCTTAAATCTTAACTGCTGTAAAATACTCATTATTTTAACAATGAAAGATTGAGAGTCAGAGCAACTAAGTGATTTTCCTGAGATCACACAACTTAGTAACTAGTAATCTAGAATTTTAACACATAAATTTTGACTCCAAATTGACTTCTCGTTCTGCTACCTGTACAAAAAAGGAAAATCCTTTATTATTATGCTCATCAATTTATTAAAGTATGCAGATATAGACATGTATAAAATTATAGTTAATCCTCCAACAATCCTGAGAAATAATTGCTTATATTTATCCAAATGTTTCACAGATCTGGGACACTCTAAAGTTTCAGGACTTATCCAAAGTCAGCACAAATCATGAAACAGAAATCAAACCCAAAACTCGTACCACCCAATTCTGAGTTTGCCCTTGAACTACTTCTGATGCTATGCTCTCAAGTAAACTGCTCATCCCTTTATTAGACCATGAGCTCTACCAGGAAGAAGCCAGCAATCGAAATGCCAAAATTCTCCTAATTCCGTAACTGTTAATTTATTGTATATATTAAAATAACAAAACAGTCAGAGGACATGAAGCCACATCCACCCCTTACAACAAAGAGATATAAATAAATGTGCACTGGGCTGTTTAGGGGAAGGTGGACAACACGGAGATTCCAAGAGCACCAGGAACAGAGGCAATGCACCTGTGAGAAAAGAGTCTGGAAGCAGAAACTTGGGTAGCCAGTCTTGCCACCCTCACAATCTTGTCCAAAGAGAGACTCGGAAATGAAGAAGACCCTTTGCCTCTCTTTTGGGAAATGAGAAAATGAAAAAAATAGTTAAATGCACGAGTCTCCAGTGGTATTACTTTGTCAAGTGCTTGAATTCCCTTCTAATATGTCACTTTCTTAAAATAACTATCTGAAAAAAGTCAATGAAAATTTTTCAGCACACCCCCCAAAAATATGTGTATATACTGGCTTTAATTTCACCTGTCAGCGCTTATTGGAGCTACAAGTTTTGTTTCTAAGCAGATTGTCCTGGTGGGCCATTATAGATGGTGCTGGGGTATGAATAGGGCTAAGTGGAAATGCAGGGCTAATCTGTCAGGTCCAACAAAGATAAATCCCCCAGCAGCACTACCATATTTCACAGTGCACGGTGTTGACTACAGATCTCCCGACATGATAAATTTTATGGCCAAATGTGGAGGCACTTTGCAGCCCTGGGTCTACTAAGAATGGTTGGTCCCTCTCTGATAGGGTCAATTGTGATAAATTGCCCATTGAACTCCCCATGAAATATGACATTTCAGGTTAACCAAGTTCTCTTTGATGTGCATGTCCCAGTTAGCCTCAAGACATTTACAGAAGAGCTTTTCTAGTGAGATGGTTGAAATGGCACAAGATACACCCTTCTCGTCTTTCTTACTACACTGTCAGCAATGAAGAGAAAAGTTGCCGAATCTCATTCCTGGTAACGCTGTGGAGAAATTTCCTTTTGGAGTAGCATGAGGTAGAGGACACAGACCATGAGAAAAAATATCATCACTTGCTCAATCTCCTGTATCTTTTGTTAATTCTCCTAGTAAAGGACCACAACTAGGTTTTATTTTTAGGTTATCTCTCCTCATACATAAAAATCTGAAGAGCCAATGCACTGAGGCTACAGTCCTTGAGTCATTTATTTAATCTCTCTAGGCTCCATTTTCCTCATCTGAAAAATGGGACCTCACAGGTCTGTGATGATTATTCAATTGGAGCCATATAAAATGCTTATAGTATTCCATGTTATTTTGGTATTCAAAAATGGTGACCAGTTAGTACATGGACTGTTATATAGTGAAATAGTTAAAATTTTGACTATCTCACCTTTTCCTATAGCTGGACCTACTTTCCTAAAATGACAGGTAGAGATTGTGTAGTGTTAATCAGTATATCACTATTGCCATTATTAGTTTGTTACTATCATATCCACACATAATAGCATCTTACACTCTTCCCTCTAGTTAATTAGTCCCACATCCATTTTCCTCCTGAGTAAACACAAACACACACTCCACACACTTCAATCACTACACAAATCAATTCCATCTGCTCAATATTCTGCATCATAGCCTTTCTTTTCCATTCCTATTACAATTGTATATGGGATGTGTTCAATGAAATCTCACTGATTATGATGTGACTGAATATGAGGATAATGGCCATAGATTAGTAAATTATGATTAATATTCCTAAAGAATATAAATAAGTCACACACACTTCATTCATCTACCATATATCAGACCCTGAAAATACTCTGTTAAACCAAAAACTATGTTATAACATATCAAAATTGTATCTGCACTCAAATTCAGGCAAAATTTCAATTATCCTACAGTCAGGTCATACGAGGTTCATTTTGTAAGAAAACAATCACTTATAGAAAGTAGTTATGATTTGCTTTCCATTTCTAGGACTTTAGTCTATAGATGCATCTTTCTAGCATGATTCCCTCATCTGACTGAGGGAATTTACTAAAGAGCCACAAAGGCATGCTCTGATATTCTATGTAACAAAGTTATAAAAAACTCCCTATGACTATGGCTTAAGGAAAGGTGAACAGCCTGGAAATATAATGCATTCTAAAATAATAACTAGAAGGATTTCACAAAATTGATTGTCTCTGGGTGGTCAGCTTGTGGATGAATTTTATTATTACCTGAAAGTAATGTTCCCTGTCTCTCCCTGTCTTTTCTGTTTGGTTGCACGACTATTATACGGGCTGCCAAAAGAAGTAAAATGTGACCAGCTTTCCTAGAACACTAAGACTGGAGATTTTCTGAGGGGCTATTCCTGGCTCCCCAATAATTGATGGGGTCAAATGAGCAACAACTAATGCATAATGGAAAAACCACAGACTTTAGAATTCAAAAACTGTATTTTAAGTTCCATTTTTTCCCTTCAGTTTTACATCCACCCAAGGACAATTCACATATCCTCTCTAAGGTTCAGGTTCAGCATCTATAAAATACAGACCTTCAAAACGGGCAGGCACAACCCTAAGCTGTCTATATTCATGCAAAATAGGTATTGTTACACCTTATTTTCCAGATGAGAAGACACAGACTCAGTAAGGTTAAAAGAGATTGCATGGATGAAAGTATGCTATAAATCCCATAGTACTATGTGCATTTTTGTGGCAGTTGGTGTTGCAACTAGATCATCCCATCCGAATATTTGGGCTGGTTGATTATAGCGATATAGACAAACTAAACTGATTATGAGCCCATGTTTTTATTCTCTTTGATGTGATACAAAGACAAAAAAATCAAGGAGAGTTGCACTTGCTTTTTCCACTAAAATCAAACAGGAAATGGAATAGTCTACATTTATCTTATTCACCAATGGGTGTGTCTACATGTAGGACAGTGGCTGGCAAACAGCATGAGTTCAGTAAGTAGAGAAAAATCCTTCCAAAAAGTGATGTGAGTCTGACTGTTTACTTGCAATAAAATGTATGATCACATTACTAAAGATTTATAAAAAGCCTACATGATTTTCCAGTGGGGAACTGCAGAGTGTGCAGTCCAAATCCATGGAGTCCCAAGACCATGAGTTGGTCCCACTGTTACTGGGCAAAGGATCTAAAAACGATCGCTGAGTCAGAACTTCTCTCTCTGGTTTTGAGTCCAGCCACCCTCTGCCACAAATGCAAACAAAAGGTGCAGCAAAAGGGAAAATCAGTTTCTATTAACCAACAGGTTAGAGAGAGCAAAAGAAGGTCTAGCTACTGACGAATGGCGGCAAGTGGAGCAGCAGCTACAGAAGCTGGTAGGTTGCAGCAGAGACCTATGGCTGCTGAGGTTAGGGGGTTCCCCCTACATGGGAGGACATTTGCTGGGTGGAGTCTACTTCCATAGCAGTTCCCTCGATAAAGAAACAAGCCATGCACATCATTGTGTTTTAAAGGCTCACAAAATGCTCGGCTCAGTCACCTTCTCAGCAGGCCCCTTGTTCTGGAGGTCAGGAGCACAGTGTAGACCACAGCACTGCATAGCCAGGGGTCCCTCCATCTTGGGCAGTTTGGGACATCTGGGGGTAGAGTATGGTCCCACATTTGCACCAGGCAGCTGCACCACCACTTGGTAGTTATCTGCTCTGCCTTAAATATCAATCCTGGCTCTTCTGGCTGGCAGAGGTCCCCAATACCAATAATAGATTTGTTCTTGGTTTTTTTTTTGGACACAATCCAGGTAGGAATGGAAGAAATATGAAGAGCCAGCCTCCATACTTCACAGGAAAATATTTCCCTTTTATTTCTTCTCCTGAATTCACCTTCCCCTTCCTATATAGTCCCCACTCTTCACCTTTACTAGAGCTGAAGACCTTTAATCAAGACCTAGGCAGAGAACCACTCTCAATTTCCAATTACTAATCACTGTGTCTTACTGTATTTTATTTTTGGTAAATTCAATGACTCTACAGCCAAAAAGATGACCTAGATAAATCAAGGTATAGTTGTGGTATATTTAATGGAATAAATGAAACTGGTATGTACTAGGGAAAAGGGTATTTCTAATAAAATTTGGGGTTTTTCCCCAAACCAGAGAAGTGAAAAAGAAATCAAAGGAGAGGCTTAGCGAAAAAAGAGAAAATGAAGATCTCCATAAGAGGGCTCACAAAATGCTTGGCTCAGCCACCTTCTCAGCCACCTTGACCCAACTGTGTCTTTAGAGACAAAACACATTTTAAGAAATAAACTGACCCACATAAAAAAATCCCCTAAACAAAAAAATTTAAGTCCTGACTTCGCTAAGAAATCAACTATTTTTCAATGAATACTACTTCTACAATTCTTACAACATGCATGAGACAGTCTATTTTGTGGTTCGTTAATTGGATCAGTTTATTCTTCATTATAAGCACAAGAATATACAATGTTTTATACTCCAAATTTGTGGGAATTTTCCCATACCTGCCCCATCAAATTGCAGTTGGCTACCATCTTAGCTTAATAAATTTATGAGCTGTGAGCGTCTATGACTACTAACATCTGTCTTGATTTTCCCTGGGCCCAAAGCAATGATGGTTGAGAAGAAATTCATGTATGTTTGGCTTTGGAATACTGTGGTAGCCTCATGAGACTACAGCAAAAAGAGAGAGAAGATTTCTGTTTCCTTCAGCTTTTATTTTAATAAGACTCCAGGCTGACATAATTCTCCAACCAAATGGGACCATTTTAAATACCAGGATATGGTGATTTTTTTCTTACTATTTGATTTTAATATTTAATTTTTTTATCCAGAAACCTTAAAGCACCATTCAGTAAATATTTAATAGACTGCTATACTATGGGAGGTACAAAGCTAAATCTTGAAGACAAAGAAAAACCATCCAGTTATACCATATGTAAATGCACGTGTATGTATATGTGTATACATATACTTTACATATAATGTAAATACATTATATATATGCACATATATAATCACAATACATGGCAGCACATAGAGTCAAAGAGGGTAAAGGCATTATGTAAAAAGGGTGACCATAAAAATAATGGAAGTATGGAAGAAGAATTAAAGACAGAGCTCAGAATTGGAACACACACTCACACACAATAGATGAGGACTTCAACTCATGGAGGAATGGGGGTTGGCAGATATTTCACAAACTAGTCCACTTGGGAAATATAAAGACACCTTTATAAATAGTACCGAGGTCCCAAATTTTAGAAATGCATCTGTAATACATGAATAAAATAAAAAAATAAAATAAAATAAAACTTACAAGTTTGTGGTCAGAATTAAATCAAATAATAATATATGTAAAGTGCCCAGTACAGAATTCTCTGCCTTTTTTTAAATTGTAGACTTTTTATTTAACCTTCACTTTTGAAAGATAATTTAGATGATTATTTCATGTTTGCAGATTTTGTTTTCTTTCAGAACTTTGAGTATGTAAATCCCACTGCTTTCTGGCTCCCTTGTTTCTGATGAGGTATGAGAAATTTATCATTTTCGATGATCTGTAAGTCATTCCTTTCTATGTTGTTGAGTCATTTTTCTCTTCTTCCGAGTTTCTGTTTTACACTTGGTTTTCAAAGTTTAAGTATGGTAAATGCAGGAGCAATTTTCTGTCTGTCCTTCTTGGGGTTCTTTGTGATGCTCATTCTGCCATTCTGAAAATGACTGGTTCAGTCCCTATATTTTAAGTAATGGTCAAGTCAATCCAAACCTCAATCTTGAAATGTAGCTTAGAATCATTTTTCACCTTTGGTGATTGTATTTTTCTTGACTATTTTCCTCCACCAACCACTTTACAAATTACTTCACCAATATCATATTTACTTCCTCTCAAAACTCAGACAGAATGGATACATGGCTCTTTGCAGTAAAGAAATAATTTGTAAATTCATTGATTGCATTTAATGAGAGCTAAGCATTTAAGCATTTATGGATCACTTATGCCTACTAACTTTCAAGTATCTTGCTAAGTACTTTGCAAATATCTACTTATGTAGCCTTCATCACTCACCTATGAGCTATATACTAACATTATTCCATTTTACAGGTGAGAGAAAGTGCAACTCAGTAGGATTGAGTAACTTGTCCTAAGCTGCCCAGTTAACTCTAGTGAGTGAGCATGGAATCAACCCGTCTGTCTGGCCTTTAAGTACTGTGTGTTAGTCTCTCAATCTAAACATACTTATTTAATTTTGGATTTCTTTTCCCAAAGTCAAAAATTTAACTTGAAGTCTCTAGCCTTCCTTATAACTTGAATACAATAAGGTTTTCTTTTCTGTTGGAAACTCTATTTGAACTCCCATACAAAGGGCAATATCACACAGTATGTCATGTACCATGACTTTGATAATAGGTTATGTCGATCCAAATATAGGTTATCTCTTTGCTACCACTCTAATCTTGACAAGTAATTTAAAATCTGTGTCTTAAGAAATGCATCTGTAATATTTTTCTCATCTGTAATAATTTTCTCAACTCAATACAATAAGGATAGTTACTTCATAGGGTTTTATGGAATAAGATGAGAATAACTACAAAATGCTGGGAACAGAGTCTAACACAAATTAACTTCACAATAAATGTTGGATGTTATCATCACCTTGTATCACATACATTCTACTTGTATGATTTTATCATAATTTTCTGTTGTCTGTCTCTCTTATTAAACTATGAACCTCAGAAAAGTGGGGACCATATCATTTTCATCTTTGTTGCTTTAATGCCTAGTAGTATCTGAAACAGTAAAAACACATGAAATGTTTAAGGGAAGGAAGGATAAATAAATCTTTTTCAATGAACAAGGTAACATCTTCTATCAGATGAGGAAAGGATTGTCAGGAAGTCTCTGCTTTCAAATTGTGGTAGTTTCACACATGCATGGCATAAACTGTAGATGACAAAGGTATCAAGAGATCTCCACAAACAAAGAGACAGAGCAACAGAGAGAGGTGCTGTGGCCCTAGCTCATTACACATCTTCAACACATCTAGTAACTCCACAGAAGTTGACAAAAAGCAATGACAACTAATGACCCAAAAGTTCTCTTGAATTCAGATTAGTCCATAGCAGTACTGCTGTGAGTTAAAACAAAAGTAAATTCGGTTAAAGTACTTACAGGTGTTGTTTCATTCCCTTTTCCCTTGTAAGTAATCACTTAGTCACACTGCCATCCTACCCTTCTCCCTTGCATCCTCATAGTGTCCATATACACATTATTAAAAACATTAAAAACATGCTATATTGGGCTCCTGATTTGAAAATTTAGTCTTGGGCCTCCCTGGTGGCGCGAGGGGTTAAGACACAACCTATGAAGCTGACCGCAGCCACTGCAGCACGAGTTCAATCCCTGGCCAGGGAGCAACCCACATGGTGTGGCAGACCTCTCCTGATTCGCCCACTGTTCCCCTCAGCAGTGTATTTCAGTCAATCTGCCTGTTCTGCTCCTCACTCTGTCTCTGGTGTATCCTATCACCACCGACGCCTCTGGCCTGTACCCCAGTTCTTCTATGCATAAATAAATAAATCTTTAAAAAAAAAAAAAAGAAAATTTAGTCTTAAAAGATAAAAATTAACCAGAAAGTAGAGCTCGCCATCTGGCAGGAGTCAGAGGTAAACCAAGAGGGGCACCTTTAAGTACATCCAAGAGCTATAGAGGAAGCAGTCCGGTGAGATGCAAGTTCTTCCCAGGGTGAGCTGCCACCAGAACAGCCAACCCTCAGCACACCACAGCCCTCCCTCCCCTGACTTGATAAAGCAGGCTGAGACACAAGGCCACGCCGGGTTAAATCATTTATCAGGGCTCTGAGAGTTCAGAGCCATTACTGGGTTGGTGAAGATTCCACATACAAATTCACTGTGGTTATTCTCATCGATCCAGTCCAGAGAGCCACAAAAGTCCTGAGACCCGGTGGACCACCAGGCCAGTCCACATGCACAGGAAGATGCAAGGATCGACATCCGCAGGCCTCAAGAGCCTTGGCCTTGGGAAGGCCATGAGCAACTCCATAGACAGCTCTCCCCATCCAGCCTGGAGAGGACAGGACGCTGCAGCTCCGCCGCTACCACTACTAATGATAGTGTAAAAATCCTACTAATAAACAACTTAGGACAGCCATATCTACTTAAGTGTTCTTTGTTTGCTAACATGAGTTGTTCATGGCTACATTGTCAATTATGATAGATAAATTACAACAGTAGTTGAAAACTTCAAGTGATGATATATCTTGTTTCTATTAAGATAAATGGTTTGTCTTTGCTTTATCTTATTAGGAAGTTATATATCGGTGTTTAAAATGCTGTTTGGTATAACAGCTGTAAAATAAATTCTTTAACAGAGAATCACAAGGGCCTCCCTTAAGCACAGCACTATGAAGCTATCCAAAGCCTCTGAAACATGAGTTTGATCCCTGGCCAGCCAGGGAGCAACTCACATGGCTCAGCAGACCTTTTCTTTATTGTCTGCTGATCCCCTCAGCAGTGTATTTCAGTAGATCTGCCTGTTCTGTTCCCCACTCTGTCTCTGGTAGATCTGCTCACCCCCACTGCACCTCTGGCCTGTACCCCAGTTCTTGTACGCATAAATAAATAAATCTCTTAAAAAAGAGAGAGAATTGCAAACAAAGAAGAAAAAAAAGAAATCAAACTGGAAATATATATTATATACATATAATACATATAGATATAGGTCTATCAGCATCCTTAGAATGTTAGTACACTAAACATGGAGTGACACCACGTAGGTTTGAAGTCCTGTTACCTTTGCCTTTTGCATAAGTAACTGCTCTGAGGATTTGCCGCCTCATTTATAGTGAGAAGTAATAGTACCTTCCTCACTAACTCCTTGTCAGTATTACAGGAGATAATTTGGCAAAGCACGTTTACAGCACTTGACAGGCATGAGCTGTTATTAATATGATTGCTATATTCTACTACGTGTCAAGCCCAGGGAATACTTACAGAAATGGAACAAAATGCTTTAATGGAAATACATAAGTGGTACAAGAGAATCACAGATGAGAGAACAAGCAGGGAGAAGGCAAGGCTGTCATTGCCATTTTACAGAGGTGGAAGCCAAGACTTAAAAAAGTGAGCAACTGGCAGTAGGTAAATGTCCTTAAAATTAATTTCGTAAAATTCACCTTCCTAAATGTGTAATGTGTTCTGTTTATCAAATTTACTGGGTTAGTAAAAATGGCTTTCATAGCTTGAATAGCGAAGAATACTGAAAATAGGAGAAGTTTAAGAGCTTTAAAAGGAAGGCTGATATTTGATTTTTTGCTAATGAAACTTAGCAAAATAGAAATGTCCATATTTATTATAGAAATTTGTTTTACTGATTTCCAAATTCATTTAATACTATATAATTTGTCAGATTTCAGCAATTTTAGGATATCTTAAAGTATATTTTTGAAATTCTTCCTTCTGATTGATGGTCAACGAGTATTAGAGATACAAATCACAGGATCTACCACAGCAAAGCACTCTGACAGTCCCACCTTCCTAATACATTCTGAACATTTTAACCCTCTTATGTCCATCATTTCAATGAACTTATAACACACTGACCTATCCAAATTGTCACTTACCAGCAAAGTTTCTGCATTTCCTATGTAGTGACATTGTGGGGAGGAGGTATTTTTATTTAAGATGTTCTTAGTTTTAAGTTTAAATTCTTAATTTAAATACTTAATGTAATTAAATCTTTAATCAAAATAACAGAAAATTGGATTTAATTTAATTCCATTTAAAGTTGAAATTCAATTTAATTTAAAATTAAGATTTAATTTAAAATTGTGATTTCACATGCTTTTGAATTTAAATTGTAAATGGCTACAGATACAAACTGAAAGCTCATATGTCATTTCAAATGCTGGCAACAGAATATTAAAAGTATTTGAAGTTAAAAAAATACAAAATGACAGACAGAAGCATCCAAATTCAAATCCGAAAGGATCTGAAGCAAACATAAATTACATGAAAGTCAAAAAGTTGGTTGGAAAGTAGTAGCATGTCTTATAGGAGGATTTATCATTTTTTTAATGATCAATTCCAATATAACTTACATTTTGTTAAACTTGTATTTTTTGTTAAAATTATCAGAAGTAAATTTGACAAAAATTGGCATTTGGTTAATAGCTCTTCAGAAGAATTGAACTGCTTCCTAAATAAATTTGCCAAATATCTTGTTAAGCAAGAAGGGACTTCATTTCCTGGTCCCCTGTTATGTTTTTGGTGTTTTTGTTTTTGTTTTTGTTTTTCAGAAACTGTATTACCTATTGGTTTAACAGCCACCCTCTGAAATATGTCAAAATATTTGTATTGTTGCTTTTACTATTTAAAGGAGTTGGCAAAATCCTCTCCTTTAGGAGAAAAAGTAAGATTCTGTATTAAGGAGAAAAACACAATTTGATAAGTACCCAAAGAACCAGAAAAACAAACAATAGTTGCCTCTTTCTTCCAAAATTTAACAGTTTTGCCTCATTATTTTGAATATAGGGTTCCTCTTTAGGAAACTACTGTCACCAATGTTTGTCATAAAATGTTACTAAAATACATATTTATACTATCTCTCTTCAAGAGTTATATAAATCCCTACTTATTTACTGAAAAGAAATGTCATACTTTTCAATGATTTATTTCCTTGCTACAATAAAAGACATTTTAGAAAAAGCCAAGAAAATTAGGAAGGAACAAGGAGGAGAACACCACACACTGTGTGTAGGTGTTCAGTAAATGGTATTTTATGTTGATAAGGCAGAGTAAGGGGAAAGGAAGGGGAAGTGTAATTCTAAGTACATTCGTTTTCTTAATTTATGCTGCAAGTCAGAATTATTTAGTCACACCTCTGTCTTTAATGTAAAATCAGTGATGAAGCAATCACTGAAATGTAAATCAGACAGAAGAGAATAAGAACTAAGATCTGCTCTTTAACCATTTTCTTGGCCAGCAGGGAAGGAAATACTACTTCACAGTCCATGAAAGATGAGTTTTAGGAATTCAGAGGATTAGGGATACTTTTTAATGCGCCAAGGGATGTCAATAAGATTGTCATTTTAATTACCAATTGCCTAGTACCTACCCATAAGCCTGTAATATATCTACTTTTTAATGTGCTAAGTAAAATTACCCCCACTGTTTTACAGATGAGGACACAAAAATCAAAAGGATAAAGAGCTATGTCTACACCTACCGTTTTATCAGCAAACGAGTCAAAAACTGAAAGTCATAATTGCAGAGTCTGAGTGGAAATACATTTGTTTTTCATCCCAGAGGTTGCATTCCCTGATGATTTAGAACGCATGAACTCTAGCACTGTGTGCCTGCATTAAATCCTTGCTCTGCCACTTACTAGCTGTGTGATCAAGCCAAGTTACTTAACTTCACTGTGCTTCAGTTTCTCCATCTGTAAAGTGGGTTGTTCTGATGATTAAATAGCTTAATATGTCTAAGGCAATCAGATCTGTATCTGGCCCTGTGGAAGCACTATTTAGCTGTCAACTATTATTACTAAGTCTTGTCCAGGATCGATTTCCTCTTCTGGAGAAAAGACCCCACATTTTTCCTGGGGGAATTCAGAGGATGCTCCTACACTACTCAGTCCATGTGGCTGCATGGTCTACCCTGGTTACTGACATAAATCAATGCCCCGAATCTCTTCAATCAGAGCAGTGGTTCCCATGGTCTCTGCTTCCAGATTGGCCTTGGGTCACAAGCTCGTTCAATGAAACTTTTGGAGAATTGCTGGAGAAAACAAAGAGGCTTTTGCAGTTAGATTGAGTGTCATTAGAATGTCAATATGGCATTTCCAGGAGCCACTTTGTAGAAAGAGAATGCTTGAGAGCAGATTCTACCTGGGACAAAGCATTGATAAATAATAGGAAGGACTAAAGTTAAAGGCACAATTTGAGCTACTCCATCCAGCTTTGACTGACAAGATCTACCCGTTAACTTTACAGATAGATGATCCAATTAAATTATTTGCATTAAGTCAGTTTGAGATGGGGATCTATAACTTGCAAGCAAAAGTATTCTTAGTAATACCTCTTCAATTCTCCTTTTAAATTGTATAAGTATCAGGACTTCAACATGGCGGCTGTGGTACTAGCGGTGGCTACAGTGACAGTAAGGGCCATCGGTGGTGACCAAGCCTGAGATGCCAGCAGGGGCCCGTACCTTTGGGCTTCTGGGACAGCGAAGGCAATAGCGTTCAGGTTCTAAATGGCTTCTAAGAAGTTGGGTGCAGATTTTCGCGTATGATTTCTCCTTGGAAAAGAAAACCATTGAGCGGGCTGAAGACAAAAAATTCAAGAAGCCCCGCGGAAAGCAGAAGGCAGGGCTGAGGAAGCAGAAGCTAAAGTGAATTCTAAGAGTGACCCTGAGGGTGACAGCAAAATGAGCTTCTCCAAGACTCACAGTACCGCCCCAATGCCACCTCCAATTAACCCCGTCCTTGCCAGCTTACAGCACAACAGCATCCTCACCCCAACTCAGGACAGCAGCAGTGCCACCAAACAGAGAGTTCTCAGCCCACCACACACAAAGGCAGATTTCAATCCTGCTGATTTTGAGTGTGAAGAAGACCTATTTGATAATCTGGAATTAAAAACTATTGATGAGAAAGAGGAACTGAGAAATATTCTTATAGGAACCACTGACCCATTATGGCTCAGTTATTGGACAATAACTTGCCCAGAGGTGGCTCTGGGTCTGTGTTACAGGATGAGGAGGTCCTGGCATCCATGGACGGAGCAACCCTAGATTCAAGCCTCTTCACAGACCCAATGGTTTTATAACTTTACAACAGTTGGGTAACTATGAAAAGATGCCATTGTCTTCCAAAGCTCCCCTCCCCCCATCCCTGTAGTAAGCAATATCAAATCCCTGTCCTTCCCCAAACTTGACTCTGATGACAGCAATGAGAAGACAGCCAAGTAGGCAAGCACTTTCTATAGCACATCCTGCCTCCACATGGCACGTTTCAGTACCAGTGAGCTCAATGGGCATCATGCTTTTGGACTTTCAGCTTTGAACTTAGACAGTGGCACAGAGGTGCCAACCCTGCCCCCTTCTGATCTGATCTCCCAGATGCCTTCCCTTTCTGTCTTGTCTGTATGCACATAAGAATCATCACCTCCAAATATAGGTCCTGTGGTCACACGTCCTAATTTCTCAGTGTCACAAGTGCCCAATAATCCCAGTGGTCCCCAGGCCTATTCTGAACTGAAGACACTGTCCCTCAGTGAGCGGCATTGTGTGGAGACAGTAGTCAACGTGGGCTACTCATATTAGTGTGTCCTGAGAGGCATGAAGAAGAAAGGAGAAAATATTGAGCAGATTCACAACTATCTCTTTGCACAAGGACAGCTCTGTGAGAAGGGCTTCAATCCTCTTTTAGTGGAAGAGGCTCTGGAAATGCATCAGTGTTCAGAGGAAAAGATAATGGAATTTCTTCAGCTTATGAGCAAATTTAAGGAAATGGGCTTTGAACTGAAAGACATTAAGGAAGTTCTGTTATTACACAGCAACGACCAGGACAATGCTTTGGAAGACCTCGTGGCTTGGGCAGGAGCCAGCTGAGACCAGGCCCTGCCTAGGCCCTGCCACAGAACCAGCCCCCTGCAGGAGGCCCTGGAGAGCCACCTGTGGGGCACACTTCCAGATTTTCTTTGGGGTGGAGGGGTGGAGGTGGAAGTCAGGTGTGGAGACTCTGCTCACCAGCCTCTGTGAGCCTAGGCCCTGAGTTGAGGAGAAGGTAGAGAAGATTGGGGCATGTGAACACCCCCATAACTGTCCTGGTTCTGTCTATATTAAACATATTTGTATTTTGAGAAGTGTCCTTCCCACCTTGGCCCTCCAGAGAGACTTCTGGGGTTTGTCCTTAGCTGAAACCTGGCCTGGCTGCCTTAAAGAGTCAGGGAGAAAAGTGGAAGGGCCAGACTCAGTGCTGCTTTGGGGCTAGATGCCTCCCTCCTCTGTGCTGGTGGATTGAACCTCTAACCCCGGTTGAGTGCAATTGAAAGGTTTTTCCAGGGTTTTGTTTCATTTTTCTCCTTTTCACAAAGTCTTAGTGTTACTCTGGTTCTGGGATGCCTGAGGTGCAAAGATGTCTTTTTCCCCAAGGGCCCTTGGTTTGCCTCTTCAGACAGGCAGTTACCATGCTTTCCTTCCCCAGCCTGTTTGTTTTGGCTTGGTTTGGACCACAATCCTCGGCTACCCAGGATTTTTAGGACCCCCTGCTCTAACAGCTGCCGGTTTAATAAATCATTGGATCCTTCCTAGCACAGAGTGGGGGAGAAACAAGACACGATTTAGTCACTCAGCACTAATTCCACACTTCAGTTCTGGGGAACCGCCTCTCCCTCCAGCCCCTGCTCTAGGATGATACAACAAATAATACCTAGTCATAGAAATCAGTCTCTTTGGTTTGTTTTGTATTGTGGTGTACATCATTAAAGATCTAAATACAATGTATATACAGTCTTGATGAATCTAAAGTAATTTGGTATAACTATTTTGATTCTTCAGAGATAACTACTAATAAAAATCTAAAAGGTAAAAAACAAATTTAAGGATCTACTTATATTGTGCAATTTCTTCTATCCAACATCCCCATTGAAACAAATTGGCTGAAGCCATGAGAGATGCTAAATTTGGTTACATACAATTTATCATTTGTTCCCCTACTTATCTCTACTGGATAGAGGAGGAAGCTGGGGACTTGGGAAATGAACAGCTCTGAGTTAATACACTGATAGATTTATGTACTACCACTTTCAAAAGTATCTAAGGCGGATTATCTAGATACAAATAAAATTAAGGAAAATTTCACAGACCCTCTTTGAATTCTCTTACTGTGCTGAATGACCAAATCCCCAATCTCTGAAGAAGAATGAAAGAAGGAAAGAAAATAGGAAGGAATATTCTGACCGTTTGGCCTGATCATCAAACCTTACACAATTCAATGTGCTTTTGTCTCTCCCTTTCCTAAAAGCTCCAGTGAAATCGGATCCCTCTCTTCCCATATCATGTCCATTAAATAAAGAAAGATCATAGAGTAGAGAGGCTTGCAGCCTGGTGTGAGCACACACTCAGTACTTGACCTTCAATCACAGACTCTAGTGCCACAGAAATGAGGCTCCAGAAGCATAATTTTAGATGCCAATTTGAAATTCCAACTGCTATTGAAGAAATACATTATTTTCATTATTATTCCTTTGTATTACTAGATGTGGGAAAGATAAATGTGAAATCTCTGATACCTGGCCAGACTACAAGTCTCTGACATGACGTGGAATTTGGGGTGATGACACTAATCTCCCATGCCAGTGGAGTTATTTGGTATACAATCCAGTGATAACATTCAGGTCCACACTCTAAGAAATGATCTTTTTCTCCATTTGAAAATACCTTACATAATTTATAGTTCAATGCCCATAGCAGGCACCCACCATGAAAATAATTCCCTCTTACTTCAGATTAGTGGAATCAATATTAATAACCTAAGTCCACTACTTGCAACTATCTCACAAGTCATAGCAACACCAGTGATCAAAATGTTGGAAAAGGAGCAGGGAAAAAAGAAGGATGATAAACTAAGACAGATAAGAAGATTATTAATAGCTTCAGAATTAGACAGCTGCACTGAGAAAAACAGATGGAGTTGGCAGTCTCATAATTGCCTCTGATTGACTGATATGACAAACGTAACAATAGCAGTTGAGGTACAGCAGAGCTCCAAACAGCAGTAAGTCACATATATCAAAACCCAAGGGGAGACATTCGTTTGCACTCTTTAAATTTTAGTTTAATATTTGAAAGCTTATCTTATAGTGAATCTCACTGACCTCAAAGTCTGATTTTTCTTCTCAAGAGACAGGGCTTGAGCATGGCAGCCAAGCGGGGCTGGAAACAGGGTCTCTTGCCCAGAGCAGAAGATGCTGTTGTAGCCAAGAATCCCACAGAATCAATAGTCAAAATAGAGATTAGAGCCAAATAATAAGCGGGGGAAAGAGAGCAAAGGAGTCAGTAACTCAATAGGAAATCTAAAACAGAAGTTGGGGCTTGAGTGAATGAAAGGAAAAGAAGCAGGAAGGTGAAGTAGGGTTGCTACGTTAAGCTGAATCTCTGCTATTCTAAAAACGGAGGGCCCTTGTGGCAATGCAGTGATACATAAAAGGTCAAAGAGCCAGAGGACACAAAACTGAACTAATGATGTCCTGTAATCCCCAGCTGAAGTGCCAATGGAAGGAATATCTTTCATACAAACTTTAAAATAATTATGAAATTTAATTTCTCAGTTACTCACCCATAGAGTATAACATAGCAGATGGAAAACAGGCTTGGGAATTCTATATGACGTGGCTCGAGGTCTAAGCTCCTTCTCTCACTTCATGTGCTCTGGTGAGTAACTTTGTTTATCTAAAACTCAGCCTCCTGAGAATAGCAGTAGTGCTTACTTCATGGGATTTTAGGAAGACAAAACCATACCAGCCATATAAAGCGCTGAGCCCATTACTTGTTACATATAAAGTGCTATTTACTTTTTTTTTAAAGTTACATTCACATATAACTAACCTACGATAAATTCTACCTATTCAAGTTGTAAATCTGGTTAAGTTTTATGACATACACACCTTTATTAAACCATTTCTACCACTAGTAAAATGAATATACCATCACCCCCCCAAAGTTCTCTTATGTCCCATTCACTACTTCCCTCTTCCTTTTTCAGATGAGGCAACCGAAGCTCAAATTCAAGTAACATCCTAAGTCACATAGTTGGTATGTGACTGACTATGGATATGCACTCAAATCTGTAAAGTCTCAGAATGATTAATTTACCTATTTGCTCAGAATAACAATTCCTTCTTCAGTATGAAACATTCCTCCATCTCAGAATATGACGAGACTCATCTAATGTTCACATTGTCGTGGGGCATCTGATCCAAGACAGATGTTGTTTGGATGATGTGAAAAACCTCATTAATTAACTCAGCTCTATTTTGTGAGCATCTTCCCGATGCCACTCATCATTCCATGTGCTAGAAACAGAGAAGAACAAGGAAGACAAGGCGCTACTCTAAGAATTTTACCTTTTGGTGTTTGGGAGCAGAACGGGGAAAGTGGCATGAAGACCATGGCAAGTACAAAAACAGGCTAACCCAGGGAGTGACGCATGTGTGATGCACAGAATACAGTGACAGAAAGTGGTTGGCATGAAGAATGATGGATTTCATGGATGAGTTTATAGCACACATTGGAGGTAGACCTCAGAGGACTTTTGAATGGGTTGTATGAGAAGAGTGAGCGTAATAAGGAAATGGGAAAGGGAGTTGTAGAAAAGAGCACGGGAGAGGAACTGGGCAGAGAAAGGAGCCAAGCACTCTGTTTTGGCCTAATTAAGTGTGAGGGGCCTATTACAATCGTCCTTCTCAAACTTTAATATGCACAGGAATCACCTGGGACCTTGTTAAAATGCAGATTCAGACTCTGTACCTCGGGGTCGGCCCCAGGTCCAACTTTTCTAACATTTCTGGGATAATGCCAATGATGCTAATACATGAACCAGGCTTCGAGTAGTAACACCTACATAACCAAGCGATCTGCAGCTCTGCAGACAGGTGAGGGACTGAGCTATAAAATAGGGGAACATTAGGTATATTCCTTAAGGAAAGTCCAAGTTGACAGGGTCCAAACCAGAGTTTAAAGAAAATATTAAACAATTTAATAGAGAAAGCCAGCATTTGTATAACGCAATGCAAAAAAAAATTTTTTTTAAAGAGAAAGGGTTAAATGTAGGTTTCAAGAAACAGGAAGTGGGTTGAAAATTGCAAACAGACCCACTGGGCAGGGAAAGTGGACAAAGTCTCTCCTCTTCCCTGCTTTTGGCTAATCCAACCCTGACCCTTCCTATAAGAATCATTTTAAAATTTTAGAGTTAAAAAAAAAAAAAAACTGTAAAGGCCGAGAGTGAAAGACACCAGATCAACTCAAACATTGATTAGTGTTTTGACTGACAAAACTTACATACAAAACAAACAACTTAAAAATTAATCCTTTACACTAATGGCTAAGTGGATTATTTGGGAAGGAAAAATGAAGAAATATGACCATATCTAGGAACTGAATAAGTTAAAACTATTGCTGAGTTCTGCCTGAACTCTAAAAAAGAGGAGGAAGATCCCCTAAAGGGCCACACAAAGCATTTAAATTTGAGCTCAGCAAAGCATGTATTACTGTTTTAACAGCTGGAGTGGTTAAGCGTTCTTCTGTTTTAGCAGTTTTAATAGCTGATGATAAGAGAGTAAGGTTAGACACCCAGAGAGCTCGGCAGCCTCACAGGCAACACCTGAAGTGAGCACGAGTCTGTTTTGATGGGATGGAACAGTGTCTTCTGAAGAACAAAATGTTTAATAGATGGTTCTATAGATTTTAAATTAAAGTGGATTTGCCCTTAACTTAAACTTGACCAGCACAATTCACAAAAGCTCAAAGCCACAGCTTTGTGATCGTGGGGTTACACAATGGGAAGCAGACATCATGGGTGAACACAGGCCTAGCAAAGGCAGCCTGGATGCACGTCTGTCCTGTGTTCAGACAGACACCATATAAAACAAAATAGGGAACTGGCCATAAAGTGAAACTGGGATTTTCTAACTATCCGGTCCATTCAATCAAAAGTAGAAAGCAAATTGGGAAACTGGGAAACTGGGTTCGGCTCTTGTTCCCTCTTTTTTATGTACACTCTAAACCCTATTATGATCTTTCATGTAAAACATTCCAGCTTCAATCAATGACTTTTACCTTTAGGAGGGACCTAAAAATCAAATATGACATAAATATCCTCCCAGAAGTACATTACCTAGTAGGACAGATGTAACATATTCCCCATGTAGATATGAGAAAGAATGCCAAATTTTTAAAACAGTGGTGCTCAAACTCTAGGGAATGTCAGAATCAGCTGGAGGACTTGTTAAACCAGATTGCTGAGTCCCACCTCCAGAGTTTCTGAATCAGTATGGGGGACTGGTGAGAATCTCCCCAAGTGCTCAGGTGTTACTGTGCTGCCTTTCCGTAGCAGCACTGGTTTGGAGGGACCAGCCAGAAGGGACTGTCAGCCACTGCTCTCAGAGTGGGTGTCGCTGAGACAGTTAACACTGAGTGAGTCCTGCAGGAGTGAAGATCGCAACATGAGCACTAGCAGAAAGATGTTGGTACTAATCACTAAATGGTTAGTAATGGGCTAGTCATTAGGCTAAAGCTACACTTTTCTCTATCCCTATATTTTTAGGGTCCTTGAAAAATTAAAAACAGAGCAGAGATATCCCCTTTTTCACAATGCTTGAAAAAGCGAAAAAAAGCACTTTCAAAGAAGCTCCGCCATATCCTAATTTCACAATATCATCTTTAACCTCACACTCTTCACTTGCTGCTTTTATTGCACTGACCATCCACACTCAAACATTTTAAAAGGTGTCACTCTCCAAAATGCCAGAGACAAGAATTGGGGAGCTTTTCTTAGGCAGGGCTTGATTTTCTTTTTAGATATCCTTATCAAAGAATACATTTCTATTGTATTCACCTCTGACCACACATCAATTTAAGCCTTTGTGTGCTTTTTTGCTACTGCCCAGGACACAATTTTCTAAGACATAAAAATACTTTTCAAATGAAATACGAAAAAAAATTAGACAGTGATAAAACAACATAGAAGAGGACAAAGCAGCCTATAACTATAATACAGCAGTCTATATACCAGGTTGCTGGAACAGCAACAAAAAAGAACCAGAGTGGGAAATGTATCATTCAAATGATAGTCAGGTCCACAGCATCTTGGTGGGGGAATCTGAGCCTTGGTACAAATTCAGAAAGAAAAGGAAGAGATCTTTAAATACTCTGTTTTTAGGACCTCCCCTGGTGGCACAGCAGTTGAGCACTGGGTTGGGAACCTGCCCACAGCCTCTGCAGTGCCGGTTCGATCCCCAGCCACTGGTGAGGGTCCCACATGGCGCAGCAGACCTCTCCTGTCTCGCCTGCTGCTCCCCTCAGCAGTGTATTTCATCAGTCTGGCTGTTCTGTTCCCTGCTCTGGCTCTGGTGAATTCTCTCACCCTCCTGTGCTTCTGACTGTACCCAGTGCTTGTATAAATAAACAAATAAATCTTTAATAAATAAATAAATAGTGTTTTTAATTTCTGAAAGCAAAGTGCAACCCAAATTCTAACAACCAAAGGTTCTCAAAACAAAGTCATAGAAATGGAAATATCTGGAGAGTAATGACGTTTATAAGTATGAGAATAAGCATGTTTGCCTTAAGCTTAAATAGAGTCTTAAACAACAGAAAATAAAGCTGAAGAGGTAGCATGAGATCAGGTAATGGTCTGGAGAGAAGAATGGAACTATGTCATGACCAGGCCAATGACAGCCACCTGCAGTAGAACACCTGGGACAGTAAGCTTGGAGATGTCTGTTTTGTCTCTTCGGCACCCTTTCGTCCTTTTGGAAACTTTCCTTTTCCTAGTCTACATGGTCCAGCAAGACTGTCAGCGCCTCACCACACAGGCTGTGCTGTACAGACACAAGATATCACTGATGACTGCCCTACATCCCCTAAGACAAGCAGTTACTTTACCCAGTCAGAGACTATCAATTTCCTTCCAAGGGAATGTTACATAAAATTTGGGAATGAAGTGCTTCCTTTGACTTCTTATACTGTAGGATGTGAGTGTAGGGCTGCTATCAGTTCATCACCATGAAGAACAAAGAGAAGCAGAGTCTAGAGATAGGGTGTGAGGATGGGAGAGCCCTGACAGCATTCTTTAAAGCCTCCATCTAGCAGAGGTACCCTGGAACTTCTTGTTTCTATAAGCCAAAGGTTTTCCTCTGTCTTTGGCTTATGTCACTGAAGTCAGTTAGAATTGGATTATGTCACTGACCAGGACGGGAATCACTGGGCAATTACAAGTGTGTGCTGTTTTGCAAATGGACAAAAAAGAAAGCTATCCTCCTTGTGAATCTTTGGAAGATCATTTTTCAGAAAAGTCATTTCTCAGCTGAGCTGTGGGATAGGCAAGAACTTTTGAGATATCCTTAGAAGACATTATCCCCTCTATTTCTGTATGGTCTTCAAAGGTTACTGAAGATTTATATAAGGAAATAAGAATAAAAGAAAGAAAAGGAGGGAAAGAGGAAGAAAGGGCAGGAGGGAGGGAGGAAAAAAGGAAATACTGAACTGAATTACAGACCAAAGTATAATTCCAGGCAGTGACTACTGAAGTGCCTTTTGTCTCTGAATTTTTTCAGAGATTAGTTTTTCCATGCAAAGAATTTTAGAGATAATATGGCGCTACCAAATCTTTGTGCATGTTTACCAAGAAGAATTTCAATATGAAAGGCACAGACACCCATTATAATCAAGTTGACCCTTGTTCACAAATTACACTTCTTACAACAAAGGATCCAGCACCAACGTCAGAGGAGTACTGCCCATTTCATCCAAAAACCACCCCACTACTCTGCTTCCTTCCACCATCATGTGACTGACCTTATATCAATTACAGTTCAAATTAATTTCCCTTTCAACCTTTCTCCCAATTCCCTTGCAAGTCTAGCAAACACCAAGTCTTCTCAGTCACGAAATACTTCAGCAGAGAGCGTGGCTCCATCAAGCCCTGATAACCTTTCTTGCTGCAAGAATAATAGAATGGTGGCCTTCTTGGGCCATTTCCATCAATTTCTATTAAACGTATCCTTCCAAGCTGTCAAGCTACTCATTTCTCCTTCCTCCTATAGAGATGCCAGTGGATTGGGGGCAACAGGAAAGAGATGAAAGCCTGGGGTAGATGAGGGTGTGGGTAGGACAGCTGACTGGGGGAGGGGAACGGCAGCAACCCCTACGTGACCTGTGTGTGAGGACCACAATCACAGAAGCTTCACTTAATCTCACCAAGGCTATTAGGGGCTACATTTCCAGGTTGTATCTAGCTGCTTGGAAAGATAACTGCTTTGCAGCCTTCAATATACCTTGAGAGAATTAGATTTTTCTAAGCCAAAGATTGAATTCCTTCCTGCTTCTCCCTGTTCTTCACTGTAACCAGGGCCTCTTGCAAGCAATTTTATTTTCCTTGTGCACCAGGCAGATGACATCTCGCTAAGTATGCAAGGAGCAGGAAAGACAGAAATACAAGATCTGGGATGCTGCTTGCTGGCTTTGCTTACCGATATCCACTGAAGGAGTTGCTGGAAGAAGGCTTAATCAGAAAAACTATAAACTAAGTGCTCTTCACAGCTACTAGGAAACAGCTCAAGCCAGGAAAAAGCAGTTTTTACTTTTAACCCTACACTTTTGACTTGACGCATTTAAGTTGATTGTGTTGTTTGCTGGATTATAGGGGAAAACAGGAGGGGCAAGATTTGTTGCTAAACAATCAAATGACATCTCAACAGTAGAGCATGTTCTCCATGCAACTATAACAGAGGCTTCTCCAAAAAGGGGGAGAACCAAGTTCCCTTCTCCCATTACATGCAGCTATTGGGAACTGTGGGAGGAACTGGGCCCAGGTAAAGCTATGTAACACTGAAGGCAAGTGGGCAAATGATAACTTTGAATTGCAGAAAGAATATATGTCATGGATAATGTTCATGCTCTGGAATGAGCTAATCTAGGTTCAAGTCCAAGCTTTGACACATCCTGTTACTTAATCTCCTCTTCTGTAAAATGGAGGTTATGACCAACATAAACTCATACCACTGTAGCAGGGATTAAAGGAGACATGCATGCTGAGTACTCAGCACACCTTTGGGCACAGAACAAACATGTAATACATACCAACAATTATTATTTGAACAGAGGGAGGGAAAGCCTGAACTGAAGGCAACCCTTCCCACTAAAAGGCCTGAGTAAATTGGAATTAATACATTTCACTATCATTTTATTTCATAGCAGCTGGAAGCACCTGAAAAATTTCATGAAAAAGAGGCAAGAGCCATGAGAAATCAACATATATAATGAATGCTTTGGGTTATCTTTAAACTTGGAATAACTATACTTCATTATCACAGAAAACCAGGGATTGTCGGAATAGAGCTTCTCAAATTGAATGCACTTGACTCACCTGGGGATCCTATTAGGATGCACATTCTGATTTGGTGGGGAGTGGGGGGCGATTCAGATTCTACATCTCTAACAAGCTCCTTATGATAGCACTGCTGCAGGTCTCTGGAGTGTATTTTAAATCACGGGAATCAGATAAAATTAGAATTCAAGCTATATTTACATACAGCGTCTATAAATCTGTGCCTACATTTATTGCCTACCGATGCATACAATATGTTGTATACAGATATTCCCACTTGTTACAGTACAGACATCGTATGCACAGCATACATACATTGCGTGATTATGTGTACATATATTCCCCCAATATCAATAAGCTAGTAGCTGGCATCCCTGGTTTCTTGTTCTGGTTCTGTTCAGGTGGCACAGCTAACTTCTCTGGCTTAGTGTCTTCATTGTTGTCATTTAAGGGATTTCACTATGTTTTCTAAGTTCCCTTCCAACCCTAACTTCCTATTTGATGTTTTTCTGCACTAGGGAAAAAAAATAAATTTACTTACCGTTGTGTAGGATTTAACAGAGAGAAAATAATGTTTGATCCTCAGTTATTTTACTCACCTAGCCCTCAGGAAAATCTTCATGGAAACCACTGCTAGAGAACCATTTGAAATGTAGAAAACTTAACAAATTGTTTCTTACAACCAAAATATGAATGCCAATGAAGGGACCATACATAGATAATATTTAGAAAAACTACATTAAACATTCATTTAAAAGAACTCAATTCCACTCAATGTCATAACAAAAGGCAAGCATCCAGCTTCAGATATTTAACTATTCCCGGGAATTTATGGAGAACAGGAGGATGGCTAGGAGGGAAGCGCAGCAAGAACCTTTAAATGCACCCAGGAGAGAAAAGTCACCTTGGCAAATACTCCAGTTGGAGCTCTTCAGCCAGCCTAAACGCTTAGACACACTAGTTCCTGCCACACAAGCAATGCAAATTGTTCGCATTTTCTTCTTACAAGCCTTGTCAAGTTTGTATTATTTATGAGCTAACCGACTTCATAGCTAGCCTTTCACCTTGTCATATTATCTTGCATTTCAGAGCTAATCCTGTCTGCTTTGTACCTTTCCTGGCTGCATTGTAAAATATGAAAATGAAGCCATTAAAGGCATTGTCTCTGACAGGGAATCCATAACGAAGCAAAGAGATTATACTAATGATGAGGGAATCAAGACCATTCTCAAATCCACTGACCCTTTCCTTTTTATATGATCTTTTCCTTTTTCAGACAATGAGCAAAGTATTTGGAGGCATCTACAATATAACAAATGGTGACTATTTTGACTTTCCTAACCAGAAAAAAAAGACAAAAGACATTGGAGGTGACCTTGCCCGGGTCACTGCACAATTCCTTTTCTTAGCTCTAATTCTAGCACCTGTTAGGCATGCTGCTGCTGACCTAGGCTGTGAGCTGTCAGTAAAGGTGTGAGGTACAAGGTGACTTTACACAGAGACAACGTATATTGTGTTAACATTCAACATTCCTTTGTGTTAAAAGTAGTAATAAGCAGATATGAATATTTTTTCTTCTTTTCTACCAAGAGCAGTACCACATTAGTGGTTGATATTTATTCTAAAACTTAGATGAATTCTTCTTTAAAGAGATTTAACACCTTGAGCTATAACCATGCTTGGGATTTGAGTTGTTAAAAAGACTAATGATAAATGGGACTAAATGAAAGGTATGGCTAAATTAGGCATATCTATGCATGTGCACATAATTACACAGAATATGTGTGTATAATTTGCCTTTATGGTATTTCCATCTATACCTGAAATTCCCAGGTGTCCTCCAACAAGGACCGCTTTGTGATGTCACACCTTTAACAGAGCCCTGTTACCATGGGGATATCAGAGCTCCCTCTCAGAATAGCATTTAGTTCTGACAATTGAAGAAGCTGGAGAATTTCAATTAAGCCATAGTCTTAGTACCTTCTAGCACCTACAGATTGCTAGATTTGAGAAGATATTGAGTTCTGGCCATGTTTCAAACTAGTATGTGATTGTAAGAATATTCAAGACTATCTTCCAATAGCTTGTGACATGTAACAAGCTTGGTCCTCCCTACCCAAGAGCAATTAAATAGAATCCATTAATTCATTCACGGATTTATTCTTTCAGTGTTTGTGTGTGTGTGTCTGTGTGTGTGTGTATGAATATATATGTATGTGTATACAGAGAGCCTTGTACCTATTTATGAGGCTATATACATATGTATTACTTATCCTTAACAACCATGAAGTACAATGGATAAAAATTATACGTGTTAAAAAATGGAAATACAAAGATATACTACGAAGGGAAGTTGGAACTGGAGAACCAAGTGAGTACAGAAATGGGATCTTGGAAGGTCAAGTCAGACAGTGTCTCTGGAAAAACATCAAATGCAAAAAGGAGAAGATGGTCCAACATTTAATTGCCAGAGCAATTAAATTCCCCTCCCTCTGGCCACACTAAAAAGGATTTAGCATGCATACGGATCTCAAGTTAAGAATATATTAAATAGTCAACAGCTGTGTGACCTGCAGCTTCCCAGAAGGCGAGACATATTGCAATCACAATATAAGCAACCAGAGAATCAAGGCCTCTGCAGCCACAGAGGGCAGAGCTAAGGGTTCCCCTAAGACAAAGTTTGGAGACCTTTCCTGGGTGTTGCCAATATTCACTGCCATAGAGAACTGAAAACCAGCATCCTTCAATGTTTCCTAAGCCCATCTAAGTCTCACTGCCCAGTGCTCACTTAATATTTACATGCCATCTTCTATTAACAAAATTTTCCCACCTACTTTATGGTAGGAGTGCTTATCCGATTTGTAGAATAAGAGAAAGCAAGTCAGGATTACATTGAGAAGGAAGAGAAATAATAATAATAGAAGATCTCTCCTCTGCTGGCCCTGCAAATCAAGCTGTTAAATTTCAAAATGGTTGCCTCATTATCCTACTAACAAAAAAGTTCTTGCTTTTTTCTCACTTAATTGCTAGAGTCACTGCAGTGTAAGGGTTAAGTCCTTGGTTTCTATATAGATTCTGGCTCCGATAATGGCCTATCTTCACTTAACAACTGGATAATCTTGAACTAATTAATATCCTTAAGTGTCATCTGAAAACTTTCTTCATCTGAAAACTGGAGTAATAAAAACAGCTTATACATATTGGGTGGTTTTTTTTTTCTGAAACAGGCATTGCAATATCTTTAAAAATTAACTGATTTAACCCTCTTTACCCTCAATGAGAAAGATTCTATTATTACTCCCACTTCGCGGATGGAAAAATTTATACAGAGGTTGAGAACTTGCCCAGAGCCACTTAAGTAACAAGTGGTAGAACTAGGATTTGAGGTCAAATAGTTGGCCTCTAAAATCTGTGGTGTTAATCACTATGCTGAAGTCTTAAAATAATACCAGCTGTCTCGTTAAGAAGCTTATTTGAGCTAATTATGTATATTAGTCAGCAAGGGCTGCCATAAGTAAATACCACAGACTGGATGGATTAAATGATTGTACTTCATTTTCTCAGAGTTGTGGAGACTACAAGTTCCCCAGAGTTGGTTTCTGGTGAGACCTCCCTCCCTAGCTTGCAGATGGCCTTTTCTCTATGTTGTCTGCATGGAGAAAGAGAAACAGAGAGAGAGGGGAGATACAGCAGGAAAAGAGAAGGAAAGATCTAGGGTCTCTTTTTAACTTTTTTTATTATTTTTTTATTTTTTTTTAGATTTATTTATTAATGCATACAAGAACCGGGGTACAGGCCAGATGCGCGGGAGGGTGAGAGGATTCACCAGAGACAGAGTAGGGAACAGAACAGGCAGATTGACTGAAATACACTGCTGAGAGGAGCAGCGGGCGAGTCAGGAGAGGTCAGCCTTGCCATGTGGGATTCTCTCTGGCTAGCCGGGATCGAACCCATGCTGCAGAGGCTGCGGACAGCTTCACAGCGCTGCACTCAACCACCTGCACTACGAGGGGAGGCCCTAGGGTCTCTTTTTTTAAGATTTTATTTTTGCATAGATGAACTGGGGTGCAGGCCAGAGGTGCAGGGGGTGAGAGGACTCACCAGAGATAGAGTGGGGAGCAGAACAGGCAGATGTACTAAAATACACTGCTGAAGGAAGCAGTGGGAGAGACAGGAGAGGTCTACTGTGCCATGTGGGTCAGCTCCCTGGCTGGGAATTGAACTCATGCTGCAGTGGCTGGCAATAGCTTGATAAGGTTTAACCGTCTTTAACCCCTGCACCACCAGGAAAGACCCACTTTCTGGTATTTCATAAACTTATTTGATTAACCCTAGAAATTGTTAGATTCAGTGGAAAGATGGAGTTGGAAATTTTTAAAGTTTGCTAATGCATTTGCACAACTTAAATTCCTGCCCACCTATTTAAGTTGAATTAAAATACACCCGCCATCAAGCATAGAGTGACCATGTATTTACAATTATATTCTTACAAAAATTAATAGTCAATAAAAAGAGCTTCTTTTATAGGAACTCGTCATAAACCTTGGGAGCTGTAGAATGTCCTGTGAACTGCATGCCTATATAGACTTATAGCCCTGGTTCATACAAACTTGGGTCCATTCTAGCTGGCTATCTGAAGTCTGATCAGCCTATGTATCTACCCTGAATATGCACCATCTCGTCTGATCTCAGAAGCTAAGCAGGGTCGGACCTGGTTAGTACTTGGATGGGAGCTACTTTATCTATATACCAGCACTCCCCACTGGGGGTCTCCACTTCCAGGGGAGAGCTCACTATAAATTGGTCTCCTGTGACTCAAGTTAATCCACTGCAAACTTCATAATCTACACAGTCCTCGGTGTTGCTATTCTTGCCAGAGCGGTCACTGCCCATCACGCAATGCTTTAATTTGAGGTGGGTGGGCCCGAGGAGATCTACTAAGGTTCTACTTTCAGTATATTTTTTTATTCTTTTCTAGGTTTGGAAAACAACTTTGTCTAGGGGGAAAAAATCCAGAGAAGGGCCTCCCTGGTGGTGCAGGCGGTTGAGCGCCACACTGTGAAGCTATCTGCAGACTTTGCAGCGTGGGTTCTATCCCCGCTGGCCAGCGAAAATCCCACATAGCAAAGCAGACCTCTCCTATCTCGCCCGCTGCTCCCCTCTGCAGTGTATTTCACTCAGTCTGCCTGTTCTGCTCCCCGCTCTGTCTCTGGTGAACCCTCTCACCCTCCCGCGCATTTGGCCTGTACCCCAGTTCTTGTATAAATAAATAAATCTTTAAAAAAATCCAGAGGAAAAGCCAAAAAAAATTGTGACTTTTCCAACAGGGCTTAGTAAATCAGTTTTAAAATTTTGTCACTGTCACTGAGACAAATAGTTCTCAATTCTATCAGTAGCAAAAAATTCTAGGGATTAGAAGTTAAAACAGATGGTCACATTGAAGGAACTTAGAGGTAATTATAACTGACATTTTACTGAACAATGTTAAAGATGATGTGTCCCAGGAGGGGCTATAGGGCACCGAGAGTGAGCAGTAATAGTATGTAAGTGACTCCTATTAAGGCACTTAAGACATTGTCAGGAGTATATCCTTCAAATATCATGTTGGTTTTGGCTTGCTAGCTCAATGAGCAGAGAGAAAGGTAGGGGAAAGGAGAAGAAATGTATTAAATAAATCATGAAAAACCAAAAAAGGAAGCATTCAAATTCCCATTCCAGGGTACCTGATTTCTTAATTCCCTATTTTCCCATCTGTTTAATGGTTGATCAAACCAGTGTAGATCCCAACTGAAAGTCTAATTCTGGGCTCTCAGAGAAGAACAACAAATAATCCCTCCACTTATAAGGATCAGTCTTCAACCTGTCACTAATATTTTCCCACAATCTCTCTAGCTAAGCCCTGCCTAAGGTTGAACTTCAGATGAATCACAGGTAAAAGTCAGCTGCCTGTCAGCAATCACTCTTGATATCTCCCTGCATATGAAGGTGAACATTATCCTAATTTCAAGGATTTCAGATTATGAGTAACTGGTGAAGCTATGAAAATATTTCTTGAAAAGTTCTTTAAAAATTGGATGAACTTCTACTGCTGGGTAGATATGATGGTATACCACATAAATGGAGGAAAGTGAGCCAGGTAACTGTAAAGGGTGTTGGTCACCCCAAGATTACCACAAAGAACACCCAGCTAAAGGAATGGATAAATGAGGTTGAGAGCCAGCCAGGCCTTTGCTCATCTGGCTGTGCACCCTGGCACAGAGCTGCATCTACCTGGAAGAAAAGCACACTTTTCAGTTTGCACAGGTTATGGTAAGTGTAAAGAAGACACTATTCCAACCCTATGAGTCTATGGGTTGATTCTGTTTGCCCCACATTTCAACTTGTAATAACAACCACTCTCTTCTACAACAATTTAATGAGCATCAATAATACATCACAGCCAACATCCACCATTCTTCCTGGAATATGTGAAATCATTAGCACTATTTAGGAACTTGGTTTTAGGGCATCATTCCAAACTAAATACAGAATAATGATCCCTGGGCCTGTGACGTAGGGGAGTGAGAACAGTTCACATCATTAAATATTGTCGAGTCATTGAAAGCACTTTTTAAAATTTGTGAAATAAGGTACAATTTCCAGCTCTGAGCATTGACATATCATGACTTGTGTCTGAATATGTACTGTGATTTCTCCCAGCTATATTTCTTCCTTAAATACTATCAGCTTAAATCAGCTACTAGGTGAGGAGTCAAAACACCTGAAATCAAGCATTGGCTTTACAATTGGACTCACTTTTGACCTCCGGGCATTATCTTCCCTCTAGACAGTAAAAGTAAAACCAGCCTCTGACTCCAGAGGGATGTTGTGAAAATAAATTAGATGTAGGTCTACAGAGTCACTTTAAGCTCTTAGGAGTGAAAGAGCTTAAAGAGACATAAGGTTTCAGTAGTTATTCTTTATATTTTTCAGCCTTACAAGAGAGAGAGAAAGGATCCCCCTTGGTAAATTTGGAAGAATACAGTCTCACTGACTACTCCCCTGATCTGTAGCTTTTTCTCCACCACATTCACAAAGTCCATTGTAATTCTGACTGTTGACTCAGTAAAATTAGTAAGGATCTGACATACCCTAAGGCAACAAAGCAGAATGGTCACGCTCTGTGTGGGGCGAATTATCTGCTACCAGTCGGGCATCTCACAATACATGCCTCTACAGGGGCTGTGAAAAAACTCTCTAATGAAACAAAGAAAGTGTTTCATTGCAAAAGAGAGTAAGTTCCCAGGATAGAATTCCCAGTTAGGATATTGATCTGACAAAGTCTAGCAGTCTAGAGATAGAAAACTTTCAGCACTTTCTTTTAGGAGAACTAGAACCACATTTTGCCAGTATTAAGAGATACTCTCTCCTAA
This sequence comes from Talpa europaea, assembly GCF_964194135.1. Lineage (NCBI taxonomy): Eukaryota > Metazoa > Chordata > Mammalia > Eulipotyphla > Talpidae > Talpa > Talpa europaea. Next base: position 106,903,227 of record NC_140075.1, read on the forward strand.
TGTCCAGGTAGTTCAGAAAGAGGATCACAAACCAGTTAAAATTCCTGGTACTTTCTCCTGTCTCAGGATGAAGAATCCCTGACAGGTGATACAGGTAAATGTGTATAACCTGTCACTTTATCTTCCTTAGGAGAGCAGGATAATACATGAAGCTCATATACACCCTTCTGTGGCTTTAATCCCATTCTGACATTCATGAGAAAAATTGACAGCTATAGATTAAAGGAAAATACTGTAGTAAAGAGACATTTACAATAGGTGGCTATGGTTAAAGGTGTGTTTTGGTGAGAATTAGCTGAAAAGACATATTGGTGAGCTGACATGGGTCTCTAACCTGGGGATCAAGACAACACCTGTGTTTTGGTTTCCAAATATTGTGACCCATATTTACTTATAGGCTTTGAATTTATTTATTTACTCATTAAGTGTTCACTGAGCACCACAATGGAAATCACTGGTGTTGCCCCAAATCGAATATCCTCTCCTTCCTGAGAAAGTAGCTGTCCAATGAGAACCTAAATTTTCTAGTCCATCTTACAGGGAGTTATATGACCTGCATTTGTACTAATGAAAAGTAGATGGAAGTGATATGGTCAACTTTGGCATCACCAGTTTTAAAGAAGATCCTTTGCTTAGACTTCTTGTTTTCTCTAGCTTTCTTATTGAAGACGGCAAGGTCAAGCCTAGCTACCAACCTAGGGCTAAGGGGAAGATGCACATGTTTTGGAGACTCTTCTAGCTCAGTTTAGCCTATACTTTTACAAATACAAGTGCCTCTGGATACTAAATCCTGTGAAACACACTGGGCATTCAGCTTAGCAAAATACACATTGATGCATATCCCCACAGAATATAGTCTAATGGAACCCTAGTCTATGGTCTGGGAATCAAGACCTCTGGGAATGTGCCCGCAATACTCAATAATCAAAATATATAACAGGGCAGGGAGCAAGAGTATAGGAGTGATAAAAACCTGGCCTGTCATGCTACAGAGATCTAAGTTCAGACCTTCATTCTATCTTTTCCTAACCATATCCTTGAAAAATCATTTAACTCCTATAAAGTTCCCTTCCTCCTAGAAAATAGGGATACAGAACTGATATATACACAACATAGTTGTGGTGATGATCAAAAGGATTAGGCATGTAAATAACTTAAACCAGGCCTTGGGCATTAACAACATGACCTTCAGAGTAGTCTCCCACTGGTCTCTAGCTTCCATGAGCAGGGGCTTAAAGAAAACATACAAACACGATCATCGTACTCAATCTATATTATGTGGGGTGGGTATCAGTATCCCCACTTTAGAAATGAAAAAAACAAGTCTCAGAAGGAACTCCACTTAGGAAGCAGCTGAGACAGAGTTTTTTCCATGTTTATCTGAACCCAGGAAAAAATCAGGAGCAGTATTTGCTGCTCAAGTATTATTTCAATAGGGATAATTCTCAAGGTCATATAAAATCTCCATCTCTGGACCCAATGGATAAACATGTACCCTTTTCTATATCCCCACTGTCTTATAAATATGTTTGCTCATCTGGCAGCCCCTACCAGACACAAATACTTCAAATAGGGCTATTTCTTACATATCTTTGACCCAGTACTTACTATGATCCTTGTTATGTACTAAACACTCTAATAATAATTGTCATAAATAACTGCCATGTGAATAAATGAAGAGTTATTAAAAACTGGATTTAAGTAAAGAAAAGCCCTACTAAGGTAGTTATTTGCTTGATGCAGAGGAAATGGAGGCAGTTTTGGAAATAAATGGTGGCAATGAATTATTTAATAAAATCCATCAAGCATAAGAAATTAATTCAGAGAGGTCCCATGATGAAAAATGAATCTTTTCTAAAAGTATATGCCAATAGCTCTGACCTCAAAAATATAATGAAATATTATTCATCACCTATAAGGATTCAGTTCACAAAAGCTTTCTTAACCTCAGTTGAAGCTGAAATATTATACAATTCCATTAGAAAAAATATTGTAGCAAACAATATGGTTGAAACATTTTAAAAAAGCAAAAAAAAAAAAAGGAAAATCAAGATTGTGTTCTTTGGTTAAAGTAAACTTAGGAAAGGATACAGGAGAACAGACTGACTTATAAAGGTTCTGAATGCATTTACTGTTCCTTTTCAGTGGGGGTAGTGGTTCAGGCACTGATTTTTTATTTCCCTAATTCCACATCAAAGGTTTCAGCTTTAGTTCACTTTCCTATAGAGATATTGCCAACTATACCCTTCTACTGAATAGTCTGGATTAGTCCCTTTATTCTTAAGTTTATTCTCAAGTTCAACAAAGAGAGGGAGACAAATCTCTGAGATAATGAAAAAGAAATGGAGAAAAAGGGCTATGAGTTTCACAAAGAAGGTTAAAGGGGAAATAAGTAAAATGGTCTGAAGATAGTACCTGATATGAACTTTGCTGACCATGATCAGTACAATGCTAAGAAAATGGAGAGATGAGGCAAAATCATCATAATACTTTAAAAGCAGAGAAGAGGAAAGACAATGACTCATTGTATTTTTCCATGATGACCAATAAATATAACTAAGGAATTCTGGTTGTTATTAAAAATAAACAGGTAGGCCTCCCTGGTGGCGCAGCGGTTGAGTGCTGGGTTGCGAAGCTGCCCGCTGCCTCTGCAGTGCCGGTTCGATCCCCGGCTGCTCCCCGGCCACCAGAGGAGGGTCCCACATGGGGCGCAGACCTCCCCTGCCGCCCGCTGCTCCCCTCAGCAGTGTACTTCGGTCCTTCTACCTGCTCTGCTCCCTGCTCTGGCTCTGGTGAATTCTCTCACCCTCCCATGCTTCTGACTGTACCCAGTGCTTGTATAAATAAATAAATAAATAAATCTTTTTTGAAAATAAATAAATAATAAAAATAAAATAAAAATAAACAGGAGATGCAGGTAGCTTGCAGGGGAGAAAAGGAGATATAGTAGAGAAATTTCTATTGATATATATATATGTGTATAATCATATATATGTTAGTTGCAACTTGATTTTAATTCAGAGAAGATGATGATGTCCCATGTCTGTAGAGAAGATAATGTAAAGAATATATACCTTTGCTGAAAATATAAGAAACTCCCTGACATGGTGTGCATACAAAAGCTATTATGGCAAACTGGGAAATCAACATGGGACCGCCTTATATAAAATTTCAATCACTGGTTACAAAGACAAACAATTAATAAATGAAGAATCCCAGAAAATCTCGAAAGCTATGTACATGGGCTTAGCTGAGTAAAAGTGATGCCTGCTGGTTAAATGAGTATTACCCAAAATACCAAAAAAAAAAAATCTAGTTCTTTTCTCCTCTTCCCCTCACTTCCATTCTCCTCCCATCCCTCTCCCTCTCTCTCATAACAGTGATCAATGCAACAAGAGCCATCAGCACCAAGGACAGCAGTCATCACAGTGATGCAGGTGTCAGTGACATCAGAAACCGGGTTGCCAGAGAGAAGGGGAGAGAGGTGGGTAAATCAGTAAAAAAAAAAGGGGGGGGGGGCAGGGAGAGGGATACTGGTGTGGTGAAGGATAATTTAGACTTTTAGTACTGAAAGTGGTATAGTCATATGTTGGTTCTCAATGATGACTACCTGTCACATGCTACAATGTAATGTTACTAAAACTTAAAAAAAAAAGAAACAATATATTAATATTACATCCACCCATCTTTGAAACACTTTTGAATTCAGATTAGAATGTGGGGGTGCAATTGTATGGGGAATATAAAAATAAAATTTATAAAAAAAAAAGAAACTTAAAGTTGTCAACACCTGATTATATTCAGAATATGATTATAGATGTGCATTAAAACAGTGGACATGTTACCATATTATCAGAGTAAATCCCTGACAAAACTGAGGATCAAAGACTACTAAAGCTAGAAAGACATTTCAGGACTCTACAACCCTACCTCGATGAGAAGAATGAGGACAAGAGTTCATGCATATAGTTCCTAAGCAGAGAAAATTAATAGAATTTTAATCTGGATATTATGGAAATGATAGTGCATTTTTGCACTTAAACAATGAAAGAAAACTGTTTATTTTCGAAGTTCATATTACTTGATGACTTAGAGTTTTTATTCAGACTCCTATAAATTTTTTTAAAGATTTATTTATGGATACAAAAACCAGGGTGCAGGTGAGAGGGGTGGGGGTGGGGGTGAGAGGATTCACCAGAGACAGAGTGGGGAGCAGAACAGGCAGACTGACTGAAATACACTGCTGAGGGGAGCAGCAGGTGACACAGGAGAGGTCTGCTGTGCCATGTGGGTAGCTCCCTGGCCAGGGATCACACTCAGGCCATAGCAGTGATAGCACTGAGACTTAACCCCTAAGCCACCAAGGAGGCCCCTATTCAGACTCCTATAAAATGAAAAATTCCAAAGTAAAAATTAGAATATCTAATTGATCTAACATGTTACCATTTCCTAACACTATTTTGATAGTAGTATGTTATAGAACTGGTTTTAAAAAAAAAAAAAAAGACATGACTACTAGCTCCACACCCCATCTGCCACATGCCAAATATTTTAAAAATATGACTGAATTTTATCTTTAATCTTTTGTCATGAATAAGACATCACCTGAATAGCCCCCAGACACAAATTTTATGGAAATGTATCCAATAAATTAATGTACTTATATTTAATTCAGACATCACTTTTAGGAAGTCAAGCACTTGATTCTAGGCTATATGTTCCCCCTTTTCGATTTCATAACCCCTGCCTATAGTGCATTTACCTCATTATGTCAAAATTATCCTTTTTTGATGTCTACCCCCCAGTTCTACGAGCAATTTAAGTGCAGGTCCAAAGGTCTCCCCTTCTTTCTCTCTCTCAAAATATCCTGCATGAAAGCTCTTAACTATCCTCTGGAGATGTTACTATGATTAAAATAGTATTTATTATCTCAAAAAGTTTAAAGTGGAGCACATGAGAGACAGAAGGAATGTATTACACTGTTTCATAAAAAAGAATAAAGCAGGCTATGGTGTCTTACAGGTCAGAGGTTAAGAATCTTAGTTCTTCTATTTCTAAACAGCTTAGATAATTAATAAAATGTAGCTAAAATAAAATGACGGTGATAATATACTACTTAGATTTGTCTTAAATACTAAATAACAAATGAAAAATTGCTCCTGGCCAGAGTAAATGCTAAATAATTATGAGAATATGCACACAGCTATAATACTGATGGCATATACACAAGATATTAACAAATAAAAAGCAGGGGTTCATAGATTCATTATATTTTAACCCAACTTGACTATTTCAGAAAGATGTAAAAGTATGATACATGCACTAGTGAATGATGTATCATTTTACTTAACAAGAGATGGTTACTTGATTAAGCAGATGGGGGCTGCAGTAGTATTGAAGGAAATTTATAGAAAAGTTTGCAAATGAAGTGGAATATAAGTTAAGGCAAGAAAGATGAGTAGGCACTGACCACATGAGAAGGAGCAGAAGATAATCCAGGTTGGAAGAACACCTTTTGCAAAGCCTGGCCATCAAAAAGCACACAGTACTTTCAGATAATTACAAGTTATTCTGTTTAACCATGGCATCAGATCAGAGGCATGCTGAGTGGTGACCAAAATTGAGGCAGGTAAGCAAGCAGAAACCAGCTCGTACAATAAGGTGTCCTGGCAAAGAGCTAGCACTATATCCTGAGGATAACTGATAACCACTACAGATTTAATTCATGGGAGTAACAAGATAAGTTTGCATTTTAGAAAGATAACTCAATCTGTAATGTGAAGAATAAATTCAGAGGAGGTATAAGGGGGAAAGGGTGAGACCAGAAGCAAGATATCTGGCTAAAAGACCGGCTTAGAAATCTGAAAAATAACTCTAAGTGGCCTAAGTAATTTTGTGTGCTAAGTGCTTAGCACAATGTCTGACACCAAACAGGTGTCTAATAAAGTGTTTTGAATTGACTGACTAGTAGGAAAAGGAATTAACAGTTAATCAGAAAGATGCAACATCTCTGCAGGTCACATAGGAATCATCTCTATCTATTCCTCATTACTGTATCCTATGCAACCTATATAATTAAAAGTTTAGGGAAGTCTTTGTAAGAGGAAGGTAATGAAATAAAATGTAAGACATGTGATAACAAAGTGTAATCACTTTATATTGATAGTAGTTAGCAACAGCAGTAACACTCACTTTTATGTTAATTGTGATACCTTGGGGTGTTAAATGTGCATTTAACTTAGGTTTCCTGGGCCATAATTTGACTTACAATTCATTCAAATCCATGAAATAGCAAAAGATATCAGTGTGCATAAGTCTGTTTGTTTATACAAATGCAAACATAGATACACATTTCTACACCATATTTGTGTATCACACCTAATTTAAAAAGAAATGGCTGCAATATTTTTAAAAAGGCTTATTGGTAATGTAGATTCTCTCTCCCTTTCACAGTGCCTATTTCTGGCTCCTTAAATCTTTTTTTCTTTCCTTCACTGTTCAATTTGTTCAGCTTGTTGCTTGATTGTAGGATTCTCAATGCTCATGACCACAGCCAAATACATCTACATAGGGCATCCCCTCCTTGTCCAACCTATTACAATTCCAAGGAAATTTTGGAGAGCCCTGTGACTTCTGGTGGCTTCCCAAAGGCTCTGTGTGTCTAATTTCCTCCTGACCCCCTATTCCTTGGCATCTGTATTAGAACAGGTGTGAGCAGACACAAGCAGGTCCATGGAGCCCAGGGTTCAATGCTGGCACAAGAAAAGGGTTATCTTCCTGCTGGAGATGACTGACAATGTTTTTCAGGATGCCAACTTCCAATTAGTGTCATCTTTTGCTCCATGTCCTAGGGCAAATGTCCAAATTATAGCGAGTAGGTGCAGACTGTTCTGAGAGATGGGCACTGATGCCAGAAAAGAGATGCATTTCAGCTTCTTGCCCATAGACAAGGAAGAAGGTCTGTCAACTAACGACATGGTCACCAATATCTAGTGCAAGGTCAGTCCCTTGGTTCATGAACCAAGATGATAATTTATTTTCCACAATGAAGCCAAATGTGCTTTCAGATGTTGAACTATGAAGCAATTGTAACAGCTGTGGGCACATGAAAAAAAAAAAAAGGAAATCCCACAGCTAAGACCTTGGGAGACCATTTGTACTGTACTGGAGTATGTTGACATAAACAATAAAAGTCTTTGTCAACTGGACTCATAATGATCTTTTAATGGCTATCCCATCATTAACAACAAAATCCTTATAATAAATACGGTTCCTAAAGGCCATAAATGTCTCTGGGTAGAAGGAAATGCAGGACATTCCATGATTGAGTCTTTTCACAAGACTATATTCACATGAACCCACAACAACACTGGTTGGGCCAATTCAATGCCAAATATGTGAAAATATTATTGAATCAAGTCAACCCCTTTTTGTTTTGTTTTAGCAAAGGAATGGGGTAATCAACCAGGGGAGACAGAGAGCTGTCACAATGATTTCTCATTAAAGTTGCTGGCAATCTTGAGGGCAAGGCTGACACATGAGTTCAATAGAAGCCAATCCAGGAATACGCAAATCACTTTTGCCCACTCCATTCTCTCACGTGGGCCCGGCTCACATACACAGAAGCACAAACTTAAGACAACCACTCCTTGACTCCTTTTGAGTCCAGACTCCTGGCTAGCTTTGGCTGTCTCTTTCCTATCTTCATATCTGATTCTGAAGCCATGTTATGAACTCATTAACTCTTGGAAAATCCTCTCACATATAATTGTGTACTCACATTATGGCCTGACACATCATCAGCTATGCAGCAGGGACATGCTTTCTCATTTCCACAATCCTGAGGTACCAAGAACCACCAGGCTATCATCCTGCTTTATTTTTCCAATGGGAGAAAAAAATGGTTATTGATAATCAAATGTTGCAAAGAGTATTGTTAGCTATGGAGTTATGGTATTAAAATAAGTGGCAACTCCCTTCACTTTTAAGTGCCACCTAAAATCTCATCTAAATTCTACCCTCTTTCAGCAGAAAAATAAAGCTGAGAAGTGAGAACAAGTGAAGCAGTGTGTAGAAGAAGAGGAGGCATGGGGTATGGAACTAGACAGGCTTGATTCTGAAGTGCACCTTCCACAGCACACTTGCAATTTACTTGCAAGTTAATGCCTCAGCTTCTTCATCACTGAAAATACTAAATTGCATAAGTTATACAAGGATATTAAACAGAGGTTTGGAATCTAAAATCATCCTTTTTCTTTTTCAATTTTGATGAGCTGAGTTCTCAAGCAAGCCTTTCCAAATACAACACTCTCTAACTTGAAAGTGGCAGATTACATTTTCCAAAATGGCGACAGTGGTATTTCCAGCCACACTACTCTTCCAGCAGCTTGTCACACCCCTATCAAGAGGTGGAATCTGTTTCATTTTCCCTTCAGCTGTGACTTTCTCAACAAATATCATGTAATGGGAGGGACTCTGCAAGCTTCTAAGATTAGCTGATAAAAAGGAACACAGCTTCCTCCTGGATCCCTACCTAGATGTTTGCCCTTGGAAGCCAACCACCTTGTTGAAAGGAAGCTCAGGACACAAGGAAAAGTCATATATAAACGTTCTAGCCATCAGACCCTTGTAAGGATCCAACTAACAAACATCTACTGCCTTGCATCAGTGAACAAGCCTTCAGATGATTCCAGCCCCCAGACTTTGAGCTCCCTTAAAGGATGTTAAATAGAGTAAAGATGACGGTTCTTATGATCCTTACCCAAAATGAAGCTTTATAGATTAAAGATATGCTGTTGTTTTAAGTCACAAAATTTGGGGGTAGCGTTTATAAAGTCTATCACTAGACTACTGAACCTCAGTATATTAAATGTACTGCTATTTGGCTTGAAGTCAAAAAGAATTTTCAAAAGATATCTGAAATTCTTAGCATATAAAGCTGAACCATGTCCTAAAAATCTTCCCAATCTACCTTCCTCATTTTGCAAAACCCGAGTACCTGAGGTTACTTGTGACATAATTGAGATTCCACAAGTAACTACTGTCAGGAATATGGTCTAAGCCAAATTGACTTCCATACCATCCTTAGCACAACATGACTATGAGCACTTAATATGTTTGTTGCCTTCAAGGACCAAGTGACGGATTTGGAGCCAACAGTCCCCAATATTCCAGCATCCAGTATGGCATTTCTAAGCCATTCTGTGCTTCTTTCTTTTTGCTTCATGGAGAGACTGAGTTGGACTTGGTTGATTAACTGTACAAGGTTGGGAGGCAGGCTGGGATCCAACACGCTCCGCTGAGCTAACAAGAATAAAAAATGTGTCCAACCATGAAATCAGCAGATGTGACTTGAAGTAAGAGAGAGGGGGCAAATGTGCTAAGTGAGGTTGATGTTTTTCTACAGTTACTTTTCTGAGTATAAATGCCTCAAAATTCTGTGACATTGATCAAATGGTTTGGCAGAAGCCCTTGTGTTTGGCAAGCGGAGAGGTTTCCACATGATGGTTCTATCTTCTTAGGAGCTAATCTATTATGATAGTCTTACACACTCATAGAGCCCATCAATTAGACAACATTCTATCAGGTAACTGATTGCAGACTCTTCAGTCATTGAAGTGGCAGGGGCAAGAGGTGTTGACATGAAAATCTGCCCTTTTTTAAAGCTTCAGACGTGCAACCTGTTTGAATTGGCTAACAAACTTTGTTTCTTAAGGGTTATGTATTCTTCCACACTTTCTAAATGAAAAGCAAGCCAGAGACTAAATACTAGCTGTCAAAATAACCCAAGAATCATGGAATGCATGTGTGAATGTGACATGTACACAAGGTTAAAATATTATGGAAAACAATAAAAGGGAAAATTGGAATGAAAACCAAAAATAGAGAGGGAAAGAAGAAAGGATTAGAAGATTGGGTGACTACATCATCACAGATATGGTGTCTTTCATTCCAAAAGTCACACACCGCAATTGGAGAACAAGCTATAGATTCTGTTGATCAAAGTGTTAATCATTTTTTTCCTGCACTTTTAACTCAATAGCTCACAGTAACTCAGGTGGTTGTTTTTTTTTTTTTTCTTTATTATCCCTGAATACTTGATACCAGTATTTATATCAGGGTCAACTAACTATAATCCTCAAGATACATCTGTTCTGTGGAAATTTTTTCTAATTATTCATTGTTATAGAAGTGCCATTGTTTTAAGACCTTGCTAGTGTTTTGACACTTAAGGATCCCCCCTCAGGTGTAGTCACTGTAGCACTTCCACCATCAATGCACCCACAGTCCTCCACCATAGTCCACTGGGCAACCCCCCACCCCTATACCCTCATTCTCAACCCTCCCCCACCCCTCTTAAAGTCACAGATCAACATTCATCTTTCAAGATTGGTCTTTAAGGTCTCACTCTGACTGATCCTTTGTTTGGTTTCTCTGTATTCCAACTATGTGACCTCATCGTATTTATCTTTCTCTTTTTTGGCTTATTTCACTTAGCATAATCCCTTCTAGCTCCACCCATGTTGCTGCATGTTCTATGAAGTTTTATCGAAATGGCCAGTCTGGTTTGCTTAGTATTATCTATGTATCTTTTGCACTACAAAAAGAGAGTTGCAACAGAAATCTCCTGGCCACAAAGCTAAATATATTTATTTCAAGGGCAGTTAAGACAGTTTGCAGATTCCTGGCTTAAATACCATCAGGCATAGCAAGCTTGTGATGTTCATAACTTCTGAGAGCTTTGTGGACTTTTTCATTCTCGGTGTGCTTCTCTTTCTCTATTTGCTGGTGGCACCACCAATGGACCACTAATTCCGTTATATCAATGAAATTTAAATTTAGTACCATGGAAACTCTCCACAAAGATTCACTATCAACTCAGTTTATAGAAAACCCAGTTAAGGTTGTTCATAACCCTCACTTTGAAACACTGCAGCTTTTGCAAAGATTTTGTTGAACGAGAATTGGTGGGACTACTTTATACAAACCTATCTTTAGTCATTAACTACCGACAACAAAACTACTTCTACTTGAGCAAATTCTGCTTCAATAAGAAAGTCGGATTTCTTTTTCATTTAGCTATAAACCACTGATTTTCTTGTTCTAGGAAGGAAAACACGAGAAAGATGAAAGTCAAAACAACATGTCTCTTATGTGGTTTGGTGCCATACCTTTTAAGCTACAAAAATCCTAGAGAGAAACTTAGATTAAAAAAAAAATAGTGGAGAAAGTGAGAGAATGGAATTTAAAAATCACAGAAGAGACTGAAGCTATTAATCATTTTATTGTTCTTACCTGAGTCCTTCCAAAGAGTCACATTAAATATTATTAAGCAAAGTAAATTATTTTCAATGCTTAAGATAGAATGAACATTGATATTCTTTACTATTATGGGACATCTGAAACTGCCCTAAGCAAATACCTCTGAGGTAGAAGGCAGAAATATTAGCAGTAATGTTGGTATTTGACACCCAGACACAAAAGAAAATAGTTTGAGAATGAGATGAAGCCAGAATATTAAAATAGCAAGTTAAAACATGAAGGATAAGGAATGAGGAAGCTTAGGGAGGCTGACTTTTTGTTTTGCTTTGTCTGAATTTATAGTGTGGTTTCATACATTGGTCTGAAAGAAAAACAAATGGGAAAAACTTTTGAAAACATCTCCGTACATACCTCAGTGTTCTGATGTGTTTCCAGCTCACGCAAGCTGGGTGCTAATGACTCATTGTAGCATGTGAGATGCACACATGTTCTCATAATTCACAGGCAGTCACTCTGTACTTGTGTATAGAGGGTGAGCTCCCATCACATCTAATCACCAGCTTTGTCAACCCTGGGTGGCTACATTCCCAGATGTTCACTAACTGTAAGAATGGATGGGCTTCCAGATGTGGAAGGTTTTCACACATCTCTGTCATCATCAAGAGGGCACGTGAATGCTTGTTTGAATCAGTGACCACTGACGGATCTCTCCCAGATGTCTCCTTGGCACAAGTGCCCCTTTTCTTGAGAAATGAAGTTGAGCAGCAGCTTTTATAAACATTAAGAACATTAACCACCATTCCCCTCCAATGTCACCAGTTGGTTTTAGAAAAATGAGAGACAGATGCAAATTAGCAATGGGGGATACCTGGTCCCACCATCTCGGTAAACTATATAAATCACAGGGTGGTGTTATTATAAACTAACAGTAGGTCAGGCCACAGACTGAAACTCAAATGAAGTAATGCCAGAGATATTGGTACCAGAGTAATACTAGCACCAGAGATAGACATGGTGAACCGAACAAAATAAGCTTCCCAAATATATGTTGAATTAGCTTAGACTGAGACATTTCACAAAATGTTGATCAGATTTTAATAAGTTTTCGATTGTTTGCCCTTAAACTTCTGCTAAAACTTGATTTTAGCAAAAGTGCCAAGGGCCTTAATGTGTTTACAAAGCCCCAAACCAGACACAGAAATTTAGACGAGTTTCAGCTCAACACCCTCTGAGTATTTATTCAAACTTGACTAGAACTTTGTGAATTTGCAAATGCTCCATTTTTGATGAATTTGGTAACATTTCCAACAAGACAATGTAACTTATCTGAGAATAAATCAAAGTATGGAATACATCTGAAAGTAAGCTTCCCAAGAGTTTTTCTTTTCAAAAGCAGGAAGGTATTTGTCTTTTTTCTCTACTATTCTTCATTTCAACCAATGATGAAAATGAAAATACTAAGATATTATTTGATTATTACACTCACAGATCACAGTATTCAGTATACCACAGCCAGTTCATCACTTTAACAAATGAACTATATTTACTCTGTGATGGAGAACAACGAACTTTGCAACTATAAGACTCTCCTAGCATTCTGAATATCAGAATAATTGATCAATTCTCTCATTTTCATTAAGGAATTAGACTTGGTAAACTAACTTCAGGTAGTACTCAAAGTTTCTAAACTATACTGTGTTTTTGAATCAATGCAGTTTCTCATGCTGATATTTCTTGACAAAGAGTTAAAGCAGCCTTCAAAATAGCTCATGTTGGGCTGCTAATACCTGTACATCTCATATGGAAATGCCACAGCTTGACTAAATAAGGTTTCAAAAGCAAAGTTTTAGAAAATGATGTCCAGGAGCAGACCTAATCATTGTATTATTTTTTTTTTCAAAAAACGAATCAAATGCAAACCCACACATTCTTTGCCAAAGCTCTTGCCTATTGGTCTAAGATTTCTTCTAAAATCATTTGACTGGCTTCTTCATCAAACAACATGATTTTCCTCTAGATTCGTTACTTCCACAAAGGTGTTTCAGAAGTCTTCAAGGGAAAGAGCACAGATTGGGGCGAGAGTAAACTGTTTTCTAAATAAACATCCATATAACATTTCTCATGAAGTGGGGCAGGAGGGGGGAAACAATCTGCAGCTAAATATTTCAAAAATGGTCCTCAATGAATGACCCCAGACTGACAGCACAGCATCACCTGGCAATCTATTAGAGATGCCAATATTCAGACCCCATCTCAGATCTACAGGGTTCAGAGTTGGTGGAGGCAGGGCTCTTCTGGACACAAACTATGATTTGAGAAGCACAGCATTAGAGCAGGTCCTCAAATAATGTTTCATTTCATTAAAACATGACAGAAGAAAAAAGTACTGTGGATGGTGAACAAAAAAAGACATTCTTGGAAGACCTGCCTTCACTATTCATCATTTCGTTTAAAGTAGCAGTTTCCAAGAACCTACTGACCATGTAAAGTGAGGACTTCCTTTACAGGAATCCCAGTCATCACTTCCTCCCAAGAGCCTTCTGAAGCCAAACACTTCCCCCTTTACCAACCCCACAACCTACACACTTACCCTACATGTTCATGCAGATGCTGTATTGGCTTTCTGTTTTAGTTTGTTGCAGCTGCTTTAACAAAAATACCTATGCTGGGTGGCTAAAACAATAAACATTTACCTATCACAGTTCTGTGGGGTAAGAAGTTCAAGACCATAGTGTTAGTAGATGTCATGTCTGGTGAGAGTCTGCTCCCTGGGTCATAGATGGCCATTTTCTTTTTGTGCCCTCCTATGGAGAAAATGTTCTCTGGTATTATATTTGTGAGGGCTCCATCTTCATGACCTAATCACTCCCCAAAATTCCCATATTCTAATACCATCATTTAGAAATTAGACATCAACGTGTAAATTTGGAGGGCCACAGACATTCATTTTTTGTATTGTTATTAATGTATCTACCCCTTCTACAATATAAACTCATCAAGAAAGTGAAATGATAGGGTACTCGTGCTCTTGTTTTTCTCTTTCTAACACAAAATCATAATACATATATTAAATGAATTTTGGATACATTGATATATGTGAGTTTGATTTAATTATGTATAGTGCACTTTCTTCAAATAAACAACTAAAAGCCTTCCTTAAGCATGCTCACTCAAACAGAATATAACCAAAATTAACCATGTGACATGTCAAACTAACTAAGCAAAGATCATCAAGATCACATGGTTTGATCAATGATACTAAGAATCATCGTTTTAGTTCTATGACCATTGGGTTATAGCAGCCAATGGTCAAAGTTCATGTCTCTTTAATTCTTCCCAGAAATTCTCCAACCCTTAGGTGTCTACTCCACCACATAACACATTGCAATAGTCATTTCATTACAATGATAACGTAAAGAAGGACTGGGGTATGTATTTATAAAAGTAACAGGGGAGAGTTAGCATTATTAAGGAAATCCCTGTTTTCAACATAATCCACAGTAAAATAATACATTTTCCCTCCTGCCCCAGCACATATATATAAGCATGCAATAGGCATACACACATTTTCACTCATCTTTACTTCATGTGTTACCCTCTGGCATGTACTCTTTTATTTTATTCTATGTCATTAAATTTGTATTTGTGGTAATAAATTTTGTGACCCACTATGGGGTTGCAAATTACAATTTAAAAAACACTATATTAAGTAGTGTGTCGCCTGATTTTGTATTTAAATTGCTTTTATAATATTATCAGTCAAATAGGTTGAAACATTAAGCAGATCCCTATATTTTTTTAAATAAATTTTATTTTTATATTCCCCATACAATTGCAATCCTCTTATTTTGACCCAATCCCTCCCCTCCCCGCACCCCACTCCCTATAGAGTGTCTCTGGTTCATAGTTTTTTGTTGATTTTGATTTTCACTTTCTTATAGTTATTCATTTTCCTGGTCCCTTATTTAAGTTTTCTAGATTCCTGCTATGAGTGAGACCATCCGGTATTTTTCCTTTTCTTTCTGGCTTATTTCTCTGAGCATGATCCCTTCCAGCACCATCCATGTTGCTGCAAATTGCATGTGTTTATCTTTTTTGAATGCTGAGTAATATTCCATGGTGTATATGTACCACATCTTCTTGATCCAGTCATCTATTTTTGGGCATTTGGGTTGTTTCCAAAGCTTAGCTATTGTAAACAGTGCTGCTATAAACATAGGGGTGCAGGTGCTCCTTGGAATTGATGTTTCTGTGTCCTTTGGGTAAATACCTAGGAGTGGAATTGCTGGATCATATGGAAGCTCTATGTTTAGTAGGTCCAGAAATCTCCACACAGCTCTCCATAGTGGTTGGACCAGTTTAACTGAGGGCCTCCCCGGTGGCGTAGTGGTTGAGTGCTGGGTTGCAAAGCTGCCCGCAGCCTCTGCAGCACCAGTTTGATCCCCTGCCACCGGGCTAGGGCCCCATGGTGCGCATACCTCTCCTGCCTCCCGCTGCTCCCCTCAGCAGTGTACTTCCTCATTCTGGCTGTTCTGCTCTCCACTCTGGCTCTGGTGAATTCTCTCACCTTCCCGCGCTGCTGACTGTACCCAGTGCTTGCATAAATAAATAAATAAATCTTTTAAAATTATATATTTTAATTGAAACAATATTGCATTATAAGATAAGTTTCAGGTACGCATCACTAAAATAAACATGTATATATACGACATTAAGCTCACCTCTAAATGTTCAGTTCCATCCTTCACCACACAGTTGTGGTGTACACAGAAAACTCATAAAACTAAACAAAAAATCTGAAAGCACCCAATCAAACAATGTGGAGAGGATCTGAGTGGGAAAAAGATACATAGTTGGCAACAGATACATGAAAACATGGCCAGCTTCTGACTGTACCCAGTGCTTGCATAAATAAATAAATAAATCTTTTAAAATTATATATTTTAATTGAAACAATATTGCATTATAAGATAAGTTTCAGGTACGCATCACTAAAATAAACATGTATATATACGACATTAAGCTCACCTCTAAATGTTCAGTTCCATCCTTCACCACACAGTTGTGGTGTACACAGAAAACTCATAAAACTAAACAAAAAATCTGAAAGCACCCAATCAAACAATGTGGAGAGGATCTGAGTGGGAAAAAGATACATAGTTGGCAACAGATACATGAAAACATGGCCATCATCTCTTCTTATTAGGGAAATGCATATCAGAACAACATTCAGATACTGCCTGTGAGAATGGCTATTAACCAAAAGACAGGAAACAGCAAGTGTTGCAGAGAATGTGGAGTGTGTGTGTGTGTGTGTGTGTATATATATGTGTGTATATATATGTATATATACACACACACACACATATATATATATCTCCATCTACCACATTCCCTCTTCCCGTTTGATAACCACTAATTGGTCTTACAGTCCAAATATTGTTTTGTTTTTTTATTTAGCTGATGAGCTGAATCTGTTTGCCCCCCTCTATAGGTCACAAAGAAATGATGTCATGTGGCATTTGTCTTTCTCCATCTGACTTAGTTCACCAAGTTGAATGCTCTCTAAATGCATCCATATGATTGCAAATGGCAGGATTCATCCTTCACTATTCCATCATGTACACACACCACATCTTCTTTCATCAGTGGATGAGGTTGTTTTCAGTTCTTGGCTACTATAAAAAATGCTGCAGTACCCATGGGGGTACATATATCTTTTTGAATCAGTGTTTTTGTATTTGGGGGGTAAATATCCAAAAGGTGGATGACATTATAATTTTTCAAGCAATCGCCATCTGGATTTTCATAATGTTTACACAAATTTCTATTCCCACCAATAGTGTATAAGTCCAGTCTTCTCTCCACATTCTCTCCAACACTTGCTGTTTCCTGTCTTATGGTTAATAGCCATTCTCACAGGCAGTACCTAAATGTTATTCTGATGTGCATTTCCCTAATAAGAAGAGATGATGGCCATCTCTTCATGTATCATTGCCAACTATGTATCTTTTTTCCACTCAGATCCTCTCCACATTGTTTGATTGGGTGCTTTCAGATTTTTTGTTGAGTTCTATGAGTTCTTTGTATAGATTAGATATTTAATCCCTTGTCACGTGTGTGAAGTGAAAATATCTCTTCCCATTCAGTATTTAAGATAATCAAGTGGGTTTTTGTATTTCTTTGTTTTTAACTAAATCATCACTTTTCAAGTTCTCTTCTCCAACTTAATCTCACCTTAATCTTCTAACTGTAGAGGGCACTAATGAGTTCCCCTATCACTGCAACTCCACAGTTAACTTTCCAGAAATCCCAGTTCTGTAGTTTAGTAGCTATGTGTCTATGGACAAGTTCCTTGTCCATACTGAGTATTGTTTCCCTCAGTTATAAAACAAAAGTCCTCACACTCTCTTAAGATTGTGTAGAGAAAATGCATAAAAAGCACGTGGCCATAGGTATTCAATCAATGATAATTTTTATAATCACACCACCACCATTAAATATTTTTAATGCATCCTCGGATATCTAGGTAAAAAGAGGCATCAAAATCTATCCTCAAACTGTGCAGAAACAGAAGTTCCTACCCAAACTGTGATCCCATCCCTTAGGAATAATTCTTACAACTCCAAAAGAAGTCACACTGTTTAGAGCTGGCAAGGTGTCTTTGTGATGAATAGGATTTGAATCTCTTTGGTCTTTCCAACTAGCATCTTATATCATCAATAAGTGTACCATTTTCTCTCTCCTGAGAGATTGTTTGAAGTTTAAAATCCATCCACAGCCTAATTGTTTGCCACAGCTACTAGTGCAATTCCACGTCCTTCTTAGACTTATCGTACCTTGTGCTTGAAGACTACTGCTACATTTAATTTGCAGAAAGATAATTCTGGGAAAAAAACATTAACAAAAATTTTGAGGCTATATCTGATTGTGTGCTCCTGAGATATTGAATATTTAATAACTGAGAAGAATTTAAAGGATCTCTTGTTAAAGCAGATGAAAATAAACTGGAAGCAAATTGTAGTACAAGCAGGTCCATTACCTTTAAACTCAGGACCCATGATAGCCCTCACAGACACCCACCACCACTCCAGTCCCAGATGCTAAATTCCTATCCTTGCTAGCTTCCCCAGGGACTTGCAGTCTCTTCAAGAACAATGAAATAGAGAAAATGTGTGGTCAACAATCAGAAGATGGGAAGGTGAAAGCAAGAATAGTTTAAAGCAACAAACCATGGGGGCAACACCCTTAGGAAAAATACAACAAATAACCAGGCAAACATATGGCCCAAATATACTTTTCTGTCCATTTCTAATGCCCATCTACAACTCTGGAAGTTTCACTATAGGAAGTTTTAGTCGTTGAATGACCAACATTTGTTAAAAAGAAAAAAAAATTTAAAAAAGAGAGAGAGAGACAAAAATGGAGAGTTCTTGAACTATCAGGCATGGATAAGGGCAAATATATTGAGAATTTTCCTCATAAAGCCACACTGAAATTAGAAGATAAATTTAGGTTATTTTATATTAGGGTTATTATAGTATAATTTAGGTGCTTCCAAAGCACTTCCACACAAGATTCAAGCATAAGATGAACCTATTCTGCCCTATGTCTGCAAAGCTGACTTAGGCCACTCTGATGGGGTCACATCAGTCCAAAAAGTTGATTTCCTAGGTCCAGAATGAAGGGAGGAGTCAGCCAGTGAAAACTGGTTTTCATGGAAGCAAAGAATCTCCCAAACCAAAACTAAGACAATGCTGAGTTTTAAGCACAGATTGGGTTTCAGGGACTTTCCTCTTCTCTGCCCATATCCCTTCCTAACTTACTAATAATAATTAGAATAACAATTATAAATGCCAAGATTAATCGAGCACAGTCTATGTATAAAACTGTCTTATAGTAAGAACTTTATACATGCTGCTGCATTTAATCCTCACCCCAGTCCTATGAGTAGACACCTTTATTATCTCTGCCTTACAGATAAGGAAACTAAGGCTTTGATAAAAAGGCAAAGTAATATATCCATGTTATACTGGAGGTTTAACCCAGAACCCACAAAGTATACTACTTCTAGTCCACATTCCCTGTGGTGGGAATATGGTCTAGCATCTAGACCAGATGCTAGAGTGGAGAGGCCTAAGAGAGAGAGGAGAGAGGACAGGAAGGCCAACAATTTGCACTCCTGGGGACTACTGCAGGCTGCGGAATGTGACCCTAAAGCTGTCCATGTCCTAATCTCTCAGAATCTGAGAATATATTACCATGTAAGGCAAAGGGAATCTACAAACCAGATCAAATTAAAAATCCTGAGATTATCTCACATTATGAGGGTGGGCTCAATATAATCACAAAGGTCCTTTTAAAAGGGAAGCTGAAGGGCCAGAAACAGAAAGGAAGATACTGGAGGATGCTCCAGTGCTGGCTGTGAAGAGAGAGAAAAGATGTCACGAGTCAAGGAAAACAGACAGTCCCAGAAGCTAGAAGAAAAGCAAAAGAGCAGATTCTCCGCTAGAGCCTCCAGGAGGCGATCAGTCCCGTTGACACTGAACTCTGGAGACTTCTGACCTCCAGAACCATAAAATAGTGAACATGTTTTGTTTTAGCTCAATGGCACCCAGATTGGTTTTCCTTCTAGTCCCTGGAGAAAGCAGCTCCAAGTGGTGCAGTCGAGATTCTAGGTGGGGAGGCACCAAGCCTGCCTTGCGGGATAAGAGCATCTGCTTTCTCTCCCCAGCCCCAGCCCAGGCACCTTTCCCAATTCACTGTGGCCCTGGGCTCCTGGGAGCTCCAAGTTTTCACAGAAGCGACTTACTTATTTTAGTGTCATGACTTTGAAAGATCACTCTCCCCCTTCCTCAGGCCTAGTCTCAAGAGGACGCCTCACATCTCTTCTCATTTCTGACTCTCTAGCACCCCCCACATAGTGGTATCCAAGCACAGAGAAGGGGAGCGCTGTGTAGATGACTCATCAAGCAAGACTGTTTTGTCCTTTTGTCTATTGTTGAAACTCATTTCTGCCAACAGGACCCAAAATTAATTTGATGCCTGCATTTTAGCCATTTAAGTTAAATCTCCCCTGTGGGAAATCTACTGTTTCTGCCCGAAGAGGGTGACCTTCTCAGACACCCTGGAAAGTTACACTCTGCTCACTGATTTGTACCAATTTTATTGTTGCATTGTTCAGTGTATTTTATTAATGTCTTATCTAAGTACACACAAAATAATGTCCCTTCATCAGCCAACAGACATGTCTGGAGGGACTTCTGCATGTCAGGTACACTGGGGACAACAGCAATAGGAAGAAGTCACGGTTGTGTTTCTCATGGGGTTGATAGAAAACAAGAACAAGGGTCTGCGTCTCTTATCCTGTCCCCTCTCCTTCCCCAACATGAGCCCAGCACATAAAAAGACAATGATGTATTTGTGTTCATTAATTACTTCCTTCACCAAAATAGATAGTGGGTAGTCTAAACATAGACATCACATAGCTAACTGGAACCTTAGGGATTGCAAGTCATCTAGTCTAAATCTTTGGTTTTAAAAAGACATCTGAGGTACAGATAAATGTAGTTATAGAACAAATCATGCAACTGGGGACAGATGAAGGTTCATCTCTGCTTTCTGGCTCCTAATCCAGTGTGTCTCCTAATTGGACTCACAGGTGACAGCAAAGTAAATTCTGGAGACAGCTCAGCTTGACTCAGTATGAACTTGCTACAAATGTTGAAGTTGACTCAGCTGTTCAACACATCTGACTCTACTGCCAAGGCCTTCCCGTATCACCTGTGCCCACTGTCATTGTCTCAGCAGCACGAAGTCACAGCCCATACGAATGCCCTCTAGGGTCACTGGAAAGCAACTTACTTCATTTTTTTTTTAAATGAAGGAAATGTTAATATCACAAGATCTATATCTAAATGCCCCTGGGCAAGTTTCCTCTCTGACTTTATTCTCTCATTTTCAGCTTCCTTTTTTTTTCCTTTTCCTTTCTCCACGTCAGGTGGTGGGGATGACTTTGATCTGGGAGACATGCTTCTCCTTTCCTGACTCTGCCAGAGCTCCCACCTGCCACCACGAGACCATCCCACAGAAACTCATTAATTCTTTTAAGTCTAAAATCAGTCTCCATGCCCTGTCCACAGAAGATAGATGTAACTCAAAAGAAAAGTGTAAGTGTGCACACATATCAATGGGTCAGTAAAAGCCTAGAACGCTGTGTCTTCACTGAACCTGGAGATCACAGTTTCTAGAACTTTCTATTTTAAGACAAACTCTGGAAACCAACCTTCCTATCAAACTGAAACATGCAGCAAATAAAAGTCTGTGTGTTATTCAAAACAGTAGCTACACATCTGAGCTGCGGCCCTATTACTTTCAGTTGTTAAGAACTGTATTTCAAATGGAAAGGGGATGATTTCAGCCTAGGAAAGCTCTTCCGTTACAGGAAAACAGCAACTCGTTGGGAAATAGTCTCTTTACACCTTCCATTTTCATAAACATTATAGTTAATTCTGGGTAATAAAAACATGAAGTATAATCAATGGCAAACAAACATTTTGGCAGGAAACTGAAAATGGTTTATTGGAGAGAAATAAACAAAAGGGCATTATACATTTTACAGTCAAAATGGAGCCAATTTTTCTCTGCACCTTAATTTTTAACTCTTTCCCCACCGCGTGCAGCTGCTCCAGAGGACATGTGAGGACATGAGGGAAGTGCAGCGAGAGGACAGCATGGGATGGACAAGAAACTTCTAGTTGTGAATTACTACTTCTTGAGGAAATTCAGCACATTTAAAATGCTGAATAGATGTGAAGAGTTCTGAGTTCTATAGAATAAAAGCAACTAAGTCACAGCATCTTTGAAAACAAACAAGAGAGGAGAAACGTGCCTCACACCCTTGCCCTTCGCCTCTCCCGAGAAGAAGTAGCAATCTTGGCCCTGGGAGGGGGACCATAATTTTTATTTGAAAACCTCTCAGGGCAGTCCTTTTGTATTTCCCTTTCTTTCTCCGCAGATCACAGCAGCAATTTTCTTTTATCGTCAGCTATTTATAGTTTTCATTTCTGAAAACCTTGGCCAGAAAGAAACTGGGCAAAAAGCATTTCTTTCAACAGCCACATTATTTTGTAGCACTCTTCACCACTTCTAAATACAATCAAAAGAGGCCAAGAAAAAAAAAAAATAGCCCCAAACTTGTACAACTCTTTTTTTTTTTTTTTTTTTTTTTTTTGCTTACCACTTGGTCTGTTCTACCTAAAAACATGAAAACCAAACAAATATCCTCTCCTGCCCCCAGCAAGGCTGAGGCGGGAGAAGCGCACTCACCTGCCGTCTTCCCTATTCAGAAATGAAAACACAGCGATCAAGGCAGACGCCTGGTATAAGGGGGGCTGGCAGGGCTCTCGGTCCTGTTTCCTCTGTCTCAGACATTTCTCAGAAGCTTCAAAATACACTGGAGAGATGAGGTCAAGGCTTAAACTTGTCAGTCACCAACAGTCCCCTGGCATTTAGTCAGTCCTTTTGTACCCACAGTCCTGAGATTAAAATCCTGATTTGTAGTCAGACATATATGACCCTCCATTCTGGATCTACTTCTAGATAATTGGGTGACCTTGGGAAAAAAGCTTGACGCCTCTCAGCCTCTGGTAGCCCACTCACAACACAGGGATAATTTAGCCCTTAACCCAGAATTAGGGTTTAGTATCCCGTGACCACTTGAGGCCCGCAGTGCTTTGCCCCTGCTGCACTGCCTTTGTGAGCTCATACACGAGAAGGTGGCGCTTCACAGACCTACTGCTAGTTGGGACCACAGGCCTGAGTTCTGGGCAATCTGACACAGGCAGGCCAAACTGGAATCACTCCCAGACTTAGCTACATACATTCTCTCTCGTCCAGATTTCCACATGGCCAACCCTGAAATCAGGGACAGGTCTGGGCCTGTCGGCGTGGGTCCCGCTGAGGAGTGGAGCCCCCGACGAAAGGACACTGGATGTGGATGGAGCATGGAAGAAAAGCCTTTGGGGGCTAAATTACTGAAATTCTGAGATTAATCTGTTACTGCAGCCCAGCCTAACTAATGTCCCCCAGGGTTGGTTCATGTGTTCCAGGAAACAGACCCCAAGATAGAAAAGGGCAAGAGATTTGCCAGAGGGAAACCGGTGGCAGATAACGAAGGGCAGCTGCAGGAGTGAGCAGCAGGCCACCGTGATACAGGTCAGTCTCACACCAGCTCAGGAGAAGGGCAGTGGGAGCCTCAGGCTGGGTGTGACGCTTGTGCTGAGGCTGGCGAAAGAACATTCCCTGCAACAGCTCCAGGAAGGTCCAGGCCAGTGGACAGAGAGGCCAAGCAGAGAGCCCCTGGGAGGGTCCTGTGTTGGGCAGAGATGTCCCACCGTATTCTCTAGCTCCCCCACCATTACCAGTTGCTGGCCAGGAACACCCACTGAAGGGCGTGGCTTCAGCTTCCACAGCACAGTGGATCCCAAAGGGACAGCAACTGGAGAAGGCCCCACCAGCGGTCCTTGCCTGCCTCCGGGTCCCTCAGAGGAGCACAGGGAGTTTGTCTCTCCAAATACCATCTCATAGCTCCTCGCTGGCCTCTCTTTCCTGGGCATTAACCAAAGGTATCTCCCCCCTCCACCAAGGAAGTGGCTTACCCATCACTGTATTTCAGTGTTTGGTTGGTAAATAGCAAGAACTTAAATGCTAAAGGACAGAGTGAGTCAGTGTGAGGAGGAAGAGCAGAGGTAACTCCTCGGAGGTCAATAGTAAGAGCAACAAATCCTGAGCATAGCGGGCTACTTCATTCAGACTGAGGTCACCCCACCCCCTTACATACCTGAAGCCATCATTCGGGGCTGGGCCCAGTGAGAGAAGTCTGTATGCTCCAGAGTCCCTCAGGCTATGTAAAAATGAAACCACAGAGTCAGTCTCTTTGTTCTGAGTAGCTCTGGGCAGCCTCTGGGGACTTTATATTTGCAGCATGGGCTAGGGAAGATGTGATAAAGTCGGAGGGACTAGATGAGGATGAAGGATAAATGACAGAATGTAGATGAGGAGAGTAAGAAGACAACAAAATGCCCCAAGTTCTTAACACCCTAACAGGAGTGCAGTGCATAGCTTGAGGGGGGTGGGCGGCATAGACGCCTATAAGAATGGGGCTTTTTGAGAGATCTCAGCCTAAATCTCTAATCCTGGATAGTTGTGTGACCCCAGACAACTCGCTTAACCTCTCCGAAACTGAGACATATAGCCAAGGAAGTCAGGATCGTGTCTAGTTTCTTTACGCTCTGTCCCTGGTGCCCAACACAGTTTTGGGAGTATGGCAAACAGGTTATATCACAGTGAAGGTCCCAAAACTGGAGTCAACCTGGATTTGAACCCTTGTCTGACATTGTGTGGCCTGAAGCCAGTTACTTTAACTTTTCCATCTGGCTTCCTCATCTGTTAAGTGATCACATAAACGGTTAATTCCTCTTAGGGTTGTTATGAAGATGCAATGAAATAATCCAGGTAAGCACAGAGACCAATGTCTGGCACATTGCAGGCATCCAATAAATATTAGCTATTAATATAATTGTTATTGACTGAATGAGTAAATCTTTCAGATCTTCAGTTTCCTTGCTTATAGGAGACTCAATATCCACCCTGCACATTTTTCCTAAGGATTATCAGAGATAATGTCAGTAAAAATATGGCACAAAGTTGGTCTCAAGAAGTGAATATTAGGGCCTCCCTGGTGGTGCAGTGGTGGAGCCCTGGGTTGTAAAGCTGCCCACAGACTCTGCAGCGCCGGTTCAATCCCTGGCCACCGGGTGAGGGTCCCACATGGCGCACAGACCTCTCCTGCCGCCCGCTGCTCCCCCCAGAGTGTACCTCGGTCCTTCTGCCTGCTCTGCTCCCCGCTCTGGCTCTGGTGGATTCTCTCACCCTCCTGCGCTTCTGACTGTACCCAGTGCT
Organism: Talpa europaea; assembly: GCF_964194135.1. Taxonomy (NCBI): domain Eukaryota; kingdom Metazoa; phylum Chordata; class Mammalia; order Eulipotyphla; family Talpidae; genus Talpa; species Talpa europaea. The sequence continues at coordinate 106,928,451 of NC_140075.1, forward strand.
TGTATAAATAAATAAATAAATAAACAAACAGACAGACAGACAGACAGACAGACAGATAGATAGATAGATAAATAACTCTTTAATAAAAAAAAAAGTGAACATTATTCCCAACCCCATTCCCCCCACCCCCAATTTAACCTAGGCATCAGTCTGTTTCATATTCACCTTTCAAGGTTCTTGTACAAAGCTGCGATAGCCTTTCCAGGGCCCAGAATATCAGAGTTTCCTGATAGCTCAGCCCCTGGGAACACAGCTATCCTGAGCAAGGAGGCTCCAAGATAGGCTCAGAGCCCGGTCTCCTTGCATCATCTGCCAGGCCCCCTGCGCTCCACCCCACCTTAAGAACTCCCACCTTTTCTTCTAGTCTCACCAAAAGGATGCTGGTGGTCATTAGTTCACTTTCCCAAAGGAAAAAATAATTCTCAGCAAACACTTCTTTCTCCTTGGCTCAGGCCACCCAATAGCTCTCTTTGGCTTCCGCCCTTTACAAATGGCTCATTCAAGCTGCCTCCTGCAAAGCATTCTCCACTGGGCCTGTGCTCACCACTGAAGCATTTTGCAGCCTCTACAAAGAACATCATGCAAGCTATTGTTGCACTCTACAAGCTTCTCCATCTCTAATCTCAGGACATTCTCCTGAAGTTCAGAAGTCCCCGAGTCAGTGATCACAGCAGTTAAGAGTACAGTCATCTGTTTTCCATTGCTGAGGCTGCAAACCCTGCCAATGCAAGGCTTCCACGGCAGACTAGTTTATGGTTAATGCTTCAGCGAATGCTAGAGAAAAAGAGCAAGGATTAGGCGAGAGCATTGTGGCTCAAATCACTGGTACCAAGCAGGGCAGGGCATTAAGGCCATCAATCTCGCCTCTCAAGAAGGAAACCCCCCCCTCCCTCCTAAGGGAACCACATTATACAATGAAAACAGCAGGACACTCACTCTGAAAGGTACAAATGTATCCCACAGAAAAAGAGCCCAAACATGTGGAATTTGAGTTGGACACTGATTAACCAGTCATGCAAATGGGACCTGCCTGTAGATGGGGCACAAGGAGAACCAGGCAATGGGTCTGAAAAACACAAAACTTCTCCATAGTTTTCACTGTTTACTGATTAGTTACTGGATAGATTTTTCCAAGATACATATCTTGAAAGAGGAATTTGGAAGATCAGGGATTTCTCTTCTCTAAGTCTAAATAAGAAATGAAAAATTAAACAAAGAAAACTGAAGGGCCTCCCCACTGGCACAGCGGTTGAGCGCTGGGTTGTGAAGCTGCCCGCTGCCTCTGCAGCGCCGGTTCGAGCCCCGGCTGCTGCCCGGCCACCGGAGGAGGGTCCCACATGGCGCGCAGACCTCTCCTGCCGCCCGCTGCTCCCCTCAGCAGTGTACTTCGGTCCTTCTGCCTGCTCTGCTCCCCGCTCTGGCTCTGGTGAATTCTCTCACCCTCCCGCGCTTCTGACTGTACCCAGTGCTTGCATAAATAAACAAATAAATAAAAATAAAATAAATCTTTTTTAAAAAAGTTAAAAAAAAAAAAAAGAAAACTGAAAATGACCAGCAAACGAGACCTGGAAATGCACCTTTACAGATGTGGACAGGTGTGGGCTCTGGGGCATGGCATCCCTTCCACCACTAGAACACCCTTTAAAGGTGCAGTCATCTCCTTGTTGTTTAGTCCAGCGGGTGTTATCAGCCCTCATGTTACTTGTCTGCCCAGCAGCCTCAACGAGACTGCAATCTAAAATGGTACTTCTCTTATCTTTCTCCTCTGCCAAAATGATTTTGCCCTTTTCCATACTTTAAACACTATATGCCAAAGACAAGCAAAAATGACAACCCCAGTCCAGACTTTTCCCTCAGCCCAGATTTCTTTACCCCTCCACTGACTCTCTTAAAGGCACCTCATTCTCAACATGCCCGGTGCTAAATTCACTATCTTCATGTTGCTGCCTCCTGCCCATGTCCCTCTCATTGTTCCCTCCAGCCAACGCATGAGCCACAAAACTGCCCATGTTACTATATCTAAATATAGACAGGTAGGGGGTGTGTGTGTGATTTTGAGATTTTTAATAAGAAACATATCTAGTCTTTGTCTCTTTCTATATCGAATCCCTAAAACCCTTGGTGTCTCAACCCTAAGTGCTTAGATGATGCTAATGGGGTGACTTTTGGAAAGCACTTAGGATAGGGGCTATTTGCCAGTGAAGTCAACCCTGTGCTTAGAGAATTCAATCACCAATGACCAATGATTTGAGCAATCAAGCCTGTATAAGGTTGTCTCCATAAAAATCAAAGGAGAAGATCAGAAAGCTCCTGGGTTGCTGATCATGTGAGGGTTCCGAGAGAGATGCTTGCTTGGAAAGGGCAAAGAAGCTCTGAGACCTTTTCCCATATCCTTCCCTGCACATCTCTTCTGACTAATATTCTTTTATAATTAACCAGTAAATCTGGTAAGCAAAACATTTCTTTGAGTTCTGTGAGCCAGTCTAGCAAATTAATCAAACCCAAGGGAGGTTCTCCTAGCTTCCCTGTGGTGACCTTTCACTACTTGGGAGACAGAGGTTGAACTGGACTTTTACCCAAGAGAGGAAAAAGACAGCCTGGTGTGACTCAAGATTCTCATTTTGCTTCAGGAACAAAGTAAACAACGAAAGCAGAAACTAAAGAGAACTTTTCCATTCTCCATTCCCCTTAGCCCAAGCACCTGATACCCACACATGGTTCACAACATCCCACCCAAGACCGCCCATGCTAGAGCCTCGCTGTGCTCCTGATGATTACTGACAGCAAAGCCAATCTACCCACAGAAGTCGACACTTGTCTTTGGGTGGTCTCACCGCTCCTTTCTCTCCATTGTGTGAAGCCATTGACCAATATAAGTATTGCTCATTCCCATAGGCCCCTCACTCCTCACAGCAAGGCACCCAGTATTTTTTCAGGTGGTCTGAGGGTCATGCAAGAGCTTCTACGTGCCTGAAATGACATGGAAGAAGCAGACGATGGAAATACAGACGCCATTGCTCACTCAACTCAAGAAGCTCACAGATGTTGTCAACCTCAATAATTTTCTCCTACCTGAGCTCTATGTCACCCCTACACATTCATGTCCTTCTGCTTCTTTCCTTTATCTAGTGGGTGAGATATGATTCTTTAATAAATTTAGGCTCATATTTAATGAGGTTTAATAAATTAAAACATAAAGAGGATTAATGCTTTGTGGAAAGGAGTACAGGTGAAGACACTGCTGGATTTGCGTGCCAGGTGTGAAAATTCCAGGACCGGTTCAAATAACAACTTTCTAGGCTAATTGGACAAGACCCTCAACAATTTTGAGTTTAATTAATTCCATCTCACGAGATGCAGGGAAGGATATGGGAAAAGGGCTCAGAGCTTCTGTGTCCCTTCCCCATAGCCCATGCTATAGTGTGAGAATCAATGGGAAAACATTAACAAAATTACATGGGAATAAAAGCAGAGCATAAATCCAAGGTTATACAGTTTTCATCATGCCCTACTTCATGCGCTGCTTTAATGTTTTCCATGTTGTACTGCTGCCACCTAGTGGGAGAGCTGCGTGAACTGGAGCCCTGTTCAAGTTGCACAGTCCAGTTTGCATTGGTTTAAATTTATATTCACCTGAACTGAAGTCAGAAAATGTGCAGGCTCACAAAAAAAAAAAAAAAATTAAACAGAATGATTGCACTTGTTATACTTGGCAAGTGGGATTCATCCCCAACCTTGAATAAATGGGGCAGAAATGAGCCCAAGGTCTAGATTAAAGAGAAAGCCCACCAGGTGGTCTTATTCATTTTTTATTAGTCTAAATGTGTTTTGCATGTAACAAACCATGCTCCTATTAACTTCCAGACATAAAATGAAAACATTTAGAGCAAGCTGTGGGTTGATTGTCAGAATTGGACAGAGTGAGGCATTTGGAAACTCAGGAGACAGAAAACAGGGTCTATTGGTCTAAGTTGTCAGCAGAACTGGCTGTGCAGTTAGTTGTGTGTATGACCTGGACAAACAGCTTCCCAAGGAGTCTTAGACTCTACTTTCCCTCCCAAAGAGGCATGCATTTCTCCTCGCAGACTTTATGAAGAGAAAGATGCTCTTATTCCTCTTTGCTCCCCTTCTCAAAACATGCTGGTTAGACGTTCCATGGGGCAATAAAAACTAATAACTGGCCAATTGCACTCTTCATTTTCATGGTAACTTTCCTATGGAGGTATTCCAAAGTTCTTACAAAAACAGGGGATGATGATTGAGTTATATTCAGGAAATGAGGCGATGGCTTTCTTTCAGACCTCTGAGCAGAAATCTGCCCATTTTAATAGGACTATCTGTCTGCAAAAAGTCAGTGGAGCTCCAAGTGCAAGGACAATGTGTGGAACACTCGACGGAAATCAATCTCATGAAAACACCCAAGGGGACGACCTAACTCAGACGTCTCTGCAAGAGCAAGAGAAGCCAACCCAACCCAATGAGAGAATCCCTCTATCACAATATAACTTGGGACTTTATGAGGAAGGCAAACTTCAGAGAATGACTGGATTTATTACCCTTTAAGCAAGAACTAGATGTATTTCAGTGTATATTAAACGAGGAATAAATTTCCAATATGAGAGAAAAGTCTTAGTGAAAAATGAAAACCATATTTAAAAAAGGACTAAGAACGGGAATATAAACTGTTAAATTGGAAGAATCAATTGGGACTCATGATTTTAAAGAAGAAATATATTCCCAGCCCTGTCAAAAGATTCAAAAGCAGCAGTTTCACCTATTCCCAGTACTCAGACATGATCCTAGTATATACAACCAACTGGTCAGCAGTCCACATCCACCATCTTAGTCAGTCTGGGAGGATATTGTTTTCCACTTGTGCTGGCAAGATTATCACAAGCAAAGGATGAAAGTGGAGTATATAGTATGTTTACTGTGGGCCTAAAAAGGTAATCCTAGAAAAGAATCAAATTAAGGGTAGGAATAAGAATAGAAAAAAGAATTAGGAAAAAAAATGGAAATAAGATTAGAAATGGGAATAAAAATAAATAAAAGAAACATGCAAAACCACACTTCAATTCATGCTATCTGCATCACGATGCTAAGTTTTATTGTTAGTGTAGCAATTTGTTAATCACTAAGATGTTTTCTGTGTGTTCTCTCTGTACCCTAGCACATTTGAGCATGTTTAACCCTTCTAGAGATCCATGCTTTCAGTTAAATCATCAGTAGTTTTAAGAGAAAGTTTGCAGTCAATATCTAAGAATTTGGGGAAATTTATTAACTCCATAAATTTGTATTTACTGTAATCTAATAGTATGTGACTATTTAGAATAATATTTATTGCTTAAAAATCATTGATAAATTTATACTATCAATAATTTAAATATTAAACAAACAAGTTAAAAAAGGCTTTTATATGTTAAGAGTCACTTGGATTTTGAGAATCTTTCAGAGACAGTTATACAAATAGCCCCCAAACCTGGTGGGTATGACACTGTGGATCACCTCCTCCTCTCAGTGGGACCGTAACTTAAGTCCATGTGTTTCAGTTTCTACTGACCCTTCTGAGAGTCCTTACCACCTGTAGGGAGATGGACCTTCTCATTTTCAGGCCCTTATAATTTTTAAGGTGGTCATAGTTTTGTACCTATGTTTCTACTGGGCTGAGGAAGTATTTCACATAACAAAAAATATTTGCTCCTGTGCCCTGCAGAGGCAATGGTGTAGCTTGGGACCATACCAAAGACACGAGTGTCCTTGTCTCTACTCCTCTCTGAATACTGGCTTTATTTTCTCCTCATGCAAACAGATTTCTTCAGGCTGTATAGAAAATGTGGCTGCCTGGATCAATGGACTCACATTCTAACAGCTGCCTGACTCAAGGGTGAGAGTGTTTCTCTCTCCCAGTTTGAGTTGTAAGAGCCCATGAAAGGGCTTCCACTGGCTATGCTATGATCCTGTGCAGCACGTGGCTGGAGAGTGAAGAACTATTACCGCCTCTCTTTGGTTCGTGTATCACTGTTCATGTGTCATCTAACAGTTGAGTTTTGTTTCCAAAAGAAATAGGAAAGGATCAGGTAAAGTCAGTGGGGAAACTGTCATAATCTGGGAAATTGTCATGAATGACCCAATTAGTCAGCCAGCCCCATGACATTGTTACAAATCCAATAATGATAGTATCTGCCAATGAAAATCAACACCCAACTGTTTAAATGCTCCATCACCTATTGTATACATAAGGATATGTTGATGGAAAGCTAGTAATAATTCAAATACTATCATATCTGAGTTTATTCTAATAAATCTACCTTTGAAATGTACTGATGTGGCTCATCTAAATTGTTTTTTTGTGTGTAAATGAAATTTTTTTCTATTTCTGAGCTGCAATTTGTGTAAACAAAACATGTTCCCCAAGTGTTTGAAATACTATGAAGTTGGAACCAATTTTTTAAGTTTCTGACACTGTTATGGTCTAAAGATGAATTGTAACGAATTAGATGAGTCCCCTGGCCATATCTGTTTTTCTCATCAAAATAAAACCTGAAATTACACTTAAATGTAATCACATAGAGACAAAAACTTGAGTTGCATTACATCTTCTGGTTCATTTTGGATTGAGAGGGAGATAAACAATTAAGAGACTACAAACATATCTGAATGCAAATTAAAATTCTGAGTCAGTGATAAGAAATCCCAGAATTACCAAAGCAGCAACTATGACGCCTTAGCTAACCACCTCACCGGTAGCTAAGTGGATGCTTTCATATACTTTTGCATAAAAGAGCTACAAATCTTGATGGAGCTAAAACAAAAACATTGTGCTTTTCACAGGAAAATGGTGTGACCAGTTCCTTCAGTCAACTGGGAGCAGTGACATGTGCGACCTGCCCCATGAACTGTTTTTCCAGTAGGAGCAATAGATTCTCACTGAGCTTTCTGTATTTTTCCCAAGCTCTGCTTTTGACCAAGAGCACATGTTTTTAAAAACATCATCTAGGACTCCTTGAATGGTTGTCATTCTAAGCCCAATTAAGATGAGAAAGACTAGTAACATTAGTTGTAAAGGTTAGCACTTACTTTCAGAAGTCCATGTCTTAGGCTAAATACTCAGTCTCACAAGGGCCCAAATGCCTGCCTGTCTGACTCCCGCAAACACACCCACCTGCCACTGGGAAGCCGCAGGCAAAGGGGCAATGAGAGATGAATTCCCATGAAAACTTACTGAGGACCACCATTTTGGTGCCTACAGCAGACCCCATGCCAGGGATTTTTTTTTTTTTTTTTTTTTTTTTGGAGTCAAGACACAAAGGCTCAGACATGTATAAAAACCCCACAGCAGATGATCTAAGAAGTATATTCAATCTAGTTTTCTGAAAACCAGGTGGAGAGTCATAAAGTCAGATATCAGGCTGTGAACCTATTATTTCAGCCCTTTGCCTCTGACCCAGGTGCACATGATGGTGAATGCCCAGAGCAGTGGCAGTTATCGGGAAGAGCAGCAACAAAATGCCACCCCACTGCGACAGAAATCCTTGTGTTTGCAACCTCTGCCTTATATCTCCCCATTAATTCTCATTTCTCCCAAATATTTACTGAGTGTGGTATGTTGCCACCACTGCTCTAGTTGTTGGAACACAGCCATGAACAAAAGCAGATTTGGTCTCTGTCACCATGACATCACACCCTGGTGGGGAACACTAGAAATTAAACATCGAAGCCACCAAACTAAACAGCTGCAGGTCATCTCTATGAAGTAAATAAAACGGAGCAAAAAAATACGGAGGTGAGGGATGGACTACTTTAGACTGGATGGTGATGGAAAGTTTCCCTAGTGGGGTATTTTTAAACTGAACCCCAAATGATAAGAAAGAATCAGCCATGTAAAAAGCTGGAAGAAGAGTTCTGCAGGCAGAGAAGACAAAAGCAAACAGACTGAGATGTGGGAAGAGGGTGCCTGAAGCATATTGGGGGTGGGGAGAGTGGGTGGAGTAACTAGTGGGAAGCAGAGAGGTGGGAAGAAGAGAGATCATGTAGAGCTCCAGGGAGTCTACTCCAATACCACTGACATCCTTCCATTATGAAACATATAACAATATATTATAAAAGGTAATTTCCTCTCCTCTCTCTCTTGAGTAGATGGTGAGTTCCTTAAGTACACTATATCTTATTCATGGTAATAATTATAGCTCCCATTTATTCAGGTATACCAGGCACTGAGCTAGCTACTTTGCATATATTATCTCCGATCTTCACAACAACCCTGCAAGGTAAGTATTATTAGCATAATTTTAACAGATGAAAAAACCAGCTAAGTGATTTACCCAAGGCCAAACAGTTGGCACGTGGCAAAGCAGGGGTTTAAATCTATGTTTCACCTGGCTCTGAAACCCGGCCTCTTCTCACTATGCCACATTACGGTAAACTCCTCGTGCTCACCCACCGTTGTAGCCCCTGCTTCTAGCATCCCGCCTGGCATTGAGTAGACTCGAAAGCTCGATACGTGTTGGTAGCACTGAACAGGAGTGAACTAAAGGTGAGCCCACACAAGAGGAGACTAAGCTCACCCGGTCACAGATTCAGGAAGACTTACAGGATTACCTGACGGTGAAGGTAGTGTTCTGTCTCAGGATGAATTCAAACCATGGTGGAAACTGGCAGAGAGGATAGTACTTAATAAAACTAAATGAAAGCTATGGGGTTTCCTGACAGCTAATGTATGACACACTGACACAGCTGCATATCGTGTTCTGAAAAAATTAATGGGATTTTAAAGAGAGAGGCTGCTCAATGTGCTTGCAAAATGGAGACACAGAAGAATGCACCCCAATGATGAGGAGAAAGAGCAGTGAAAGAGGAGGATGGCACTGTTGTAATTGCCTGTAATTTCACCCCCCTCCTCCTGACTTTAATTAGGACACTTGCGAGACACACACATTTGTAAGAGTGACAGAGCTAATTGAAGAAAACCACATGTCTCATCAACAACCAAATCAGGAATAATAATCAAAGCAGCAGAAGCAAAATTGGAAGGCATGGAGCTGTCAAAAGCAGGAGGAACTCAAATACAATGAGGCATGTAATTTAGAAAAAGCGAGAGGGCTATACAGAAGTATGAAAATGGGACATGAAAGAAAACAGTTAACTTGACTCAAACTGAAACTTTCACTCCACTCCCACAATGTGGTCACAATTAAATCTGGTAGAAATTCATCTCATCCTTTCAGCCTGTTCTGGGGATGGCTGCAGTTTCCATTTCATCACCTAGAATTGTAACAGGGTGGTCCCCAGGAAAGGGGGAGGTTCCCTGCCCCACCCAAGGGAGGGTGGAGCTGAGCAGGAAGAGGAGAAGCTGAAGAAGAGACTGAGGAAGGAGCAGGATGGAGCCAGAAGGAGACCTGGAGGAGGCGCATGGAGCTTAGAGACACGTGAAGAAACTGCGCTTGTCTTTTGGTCGTGGACTGACACAGATGTGGGTGAGACAGATGTGGGTGAGACCCGTGGGGAGGTGACAATGGCAGCTTTTATTTTGATGTTGATTTTGCTCTTTTCCTTCCGGGCTTGTCTGGTTGTTTGTGACCCTTTTCTGTGGGTCCCCACTGGAAGATGCTTTAGACTTGTGGCAGGCTTTGGGGCCTTGCTCTGGGCCAATCCCATTTGGATGGACTTTCACCCACGAGGGGATGGGTAACTTTGGGTGCTTGATTTAGAAACTAGATTCTTTGCCCTACCTGTATTGTTTCCTAGTTTTATTAAAGTTCCTTCCCATTAAAGTCTCCTATGTTTTGTGTTGATGCGGCGGATGGCAGAACCCATTTAGAATAGGCAGGTTTGCGGGATTTGGGCTGCCCCTCTCCCTGTCCTATAACAGATTGGCTCAGTTAAGTGAGAGACACCAACTCTCCCTCAGCTCTTCATCACTTCACATCGCTATCCTGTCACCAGTCAGTTCTGTCCTAAGTGGAGATAGAATACGACAGGCCCTCACCCTTCATTTTCAATATTGCTTACAGAGAGGCTCACTAGAAAGTATTCCTCAGTCCTTTATTTGCGAAACTACAGTGGAAGATGAGCTAGCACTTTCAACTGGAGACAATTCTCTTTATTCGTCTTTGCTCTGACAGCTCTGTTTCATTCTCGAACAACAGAATCAGGGTGGGACCCGATCCCCATGACTAATCTAGTGTGTGAGTTTGGTTCCATGGTCCTAGCTGGCCAATGAGAACCTCAGCAACTCCCCAGGCCTGCTAGGATAAAGATACTCAATCTTCCTCGTAATTCCAGTCTTGCAACTGTTTAAACAGGGGAGGGAAATTCGCCTGTCCCTTCATAGGGTCTTTGGCTCAGTCTAGGAAATCAACTGATAACAGAGTTAACAGGAGAAAAGGCACACAAATGAGATGTTAAAATGTTCTATGTGGTACAAGGACCTTTACAGAAAGGAGAGAAAATCAAAGAAATAGCAGGCTTGAAGGCTTTTTTAACATTCGAAAAAAAGGATAAATTTAAGAAGTGACAAGACAAAGAAAAGTAACTTTGAGCTTCTCGGGACAACAAATTGTAGGAACACAAATGTTTTGGGAAACTAATGGCAGATAAGGGCTAGACACTACAGCTTATTTGTGAAGACTCCTTCTCCAGCTGTAAGCTTGTTATCCCCTCCCTGGTGTGGGAAGTGGATGGGAGGCATCCAGGACACCTTCATGAAGGGAATTTATGATCTGATTTCAGGCACAGAGGGGGTCAGCAAAGAGTTCATCCTGTATCTGCTTTTCTGAATTGCCTCCAGCTCAAAATAATCCAATGTCAGAGTAGCATATTTGGGGGTGGCACATTTCGATCTCCTACACAACCTTGCCACCACATACAGATTTAAAATGAAGTAATTATATCTCAAGAAAAAAAGAAGGGAAAAAAAGACATTCTTGTCACATTGTATAAATCCTGAATGAGCAATTCCTAAAGTCTGATCTACTCCTGAACTTTTCAGGTACATATCTCATAAATTTCCTTTTCTTAAATGAGGTGAATTTTTATTTTTGCTGTTTTCAGATAACAATTTTAACCATAATTTATGACATTAATAAGCAGAGTAATAAAAGAGAAAAATAACGGCAAGTATGCCTGAATGTCCTTCATAAGCCAGACACAAGGTCCTCTTAGTTATTTCAATATATCAGTATGTGCTGTATTCCCATTTCACAAATTTTGAGATTAAAGAGTTTGTGTAATTTTTCCTAGAAATGAAACTAGGACCCAAGGTTTTTCTTGGAAGCCCATGTTCTCAAAATCCACTGCAATGGAAATGAGCGAGTGGGAAATAAACTCAATTCTAAAACTTCTTGTATTCATCAGTGAGTAGGTGGCAGAAAATAACTTACCTCTTGTCATCCCTTTTCTTGGGATGCCTCTAAAGATCCCTGATAAATTGTTTTTTGCATCATACCTCTTTCTTGACTCATAGATGATAGCACAAATTTGCAGATTTTTCCTAAAGCAGAAGCCCACAACACAAGATATTGCAGATATTCAAACACTTGTCACTCATCAGGTTCTCAAGCCCCCGAGGAAATAGGTACAAGCAGAAGTCTCAGTCCCATAGAGGGCACCACAGAATTTAGAGGCTCTTCAATAGGAGAAAATTGACCACTGCAGCAAGTTTCCTGAAACTAACCGTGCAGAGTTAAAGCAGAGTGCTCCTTTCTGGGTCAGGTACCATAACCAGTGCGACACTGGCAAGTTCTAATTCCATCTCTAGAGTCAGAAATTACCTGGTGATAATTAAACTTCCTTTACTGATACATGGTAAAGCCATGCTTACATCTACTTCCAAATCTACACCACTCTTTTCAATTCATTCCTCAATACACATACGTCTGCCCTTGTCAGGTCTAGTCTGCACCCTTCAAATGTGAGGCCCTGAGGAGGTAAGGACATGAGAGAACAGTGAGCATGGGTCTTACTCAAGTTATGAATAAAGCATCTGAATAAAGCTTTATTCATATGAATAAAGCATTTATTCATGTAGAATAAAAGAAAAACTAAATTCATGTAAGAAAATGGAGAAGTCATATATGTTCAAGAAAGTCTAAGGAAGTTTTAACAGGTACTGTACTGCTGGCATAGATGCCAAGAAGAGCTTAACTTCCATAAAAAGTGAGGCTCCAAGAAATACAAATAAGGAGACACACCAGATCCAAAGGCACTCTTGATGTAGAAGATGCTGGGGAGGGCAGAGGGGAAACCATAGAAAACATAGGGATACACACGTGGTATTTCTGGGTTACACTGCATTGGCTTTACCGACTTACCGCCAACAGACTTCTTAAATACCATCAGCTCCCCCTGATATGGCAGCTACAGCACCAGAAAGGAAATAGAAACACAAGTCCTTAATCAAATATAGGGAAACTCTACACAAAAGAAAACTCCTTTCTTTGAGCTAAAGGTTCACCAAGTTGGTAGTCAACCTATTTAAAAAAAAAAAAAGATTTATTTTATTTATACAAGAACCGAGGTACAGGCCAGATGTGCAGGAAGGTGAGAGGATTCACCAGAGACAGAGTGGGGAACAGAACAGGCAGATTGATGAAATACACTGCTGAGGGGAGCAGTGGACGAGACAGGAGAGGTCTGCTCACCATGTGGGATTCTCCCCGGCCGGCCAGGATGGAACATGCGCTGCAGAGGCTGCAGACAGCTTCATAACGCTATGCTCAACCACCTGTGCCACCAGAGAGGCCCTCAACCTATTCTTAAAGTCAAAAGGATTCCCACAACATTCTAGTGAAAATTAAATCATGTTTTTTAAGAGAAAATGCCAGATTTGGATAAAGCTCCAATCATTTTATAAATATGAATAAAATATAAATTATAAATATGAATAAAATGAAGTCTATAAACATATCTCAAAAAGATTTTGTAAGGTGAAGAATAGGGAATATGCACTCAAGAGGCAGAGGTGAATATGAATCCAAAAAATATTTATTGCAGGAAATATAAATAAAACAGCACTTACTTTATGCTTGTAATAAGATAAAATATGCACACTGAAGCAAAAGGTAAAAGATTAATATCCTCACCAGAGATGAAAATAGAGTTGAATGAAAGGCAGGAAGTAATAAAAAAGAGGCAGATGCAATAAAATAGAATATTGACAAACGGAAATCATAGCAGATTTTGAAAATGTATTAGAAATAGGAAGTTGACACTACAGAAAATAAAATAGTAGAGAAATTTGCTTGCACAAATGCAAAGAGGAAAAATATAAAGGACAAGAAGATGATACCTTTGGACAGAGAATGTCAAAGATATAATGGGGGGAACTTCCCTAAGGCAAATGATTGGAATATGCAGTAACATTGATGAAAAGAGACCAGAGTCGAAATATAATCCAAGAAAATCTTAAATTTCAAACATAAAGAAGAATCCCATCAGCACTCAGCACACGAGTGAAATGGTGAGCACCAGGAAGCCACAGGCAAGCTGGCAACAATCCTTTTCACAAATAGAGGCAGACTAGTCACAAGTTAAAGTTTCAAGACCTCACACTTAGATGACAGACCCTTTCTAAATGAATCTTACCTTTCATAACTAGTTTTATGTTGCTCAGCTTGTATTCTTTTTCTGAAAGTTTCCCTCAAATGTGTAAGTTCCACACCCCATAAAACCTAGATCTACTCCTTGCTGGAAGACAACAGATCAACATACACGGGGTTTTGTAAACAGCCAATTATGACCCAAGAACTAAAATGTCAGAAGTTCTGATTCAAGTATGAAAAGAAAGAGAGGAAAGAAGGCAGGAAAGGAAGGCAGAATATTTTGAAATTTTCAGTGCCTCATAAAGAATATGACCTGTGACCAGTCTGGTATTTCAAAAGATTTACTATTGATCTAAGTGATTTTCCAAAGTAGATATTTCCAGATTGAATAAGTTATCATTTGAAAACCAGAGAGTGGGGTTACCAACTGTTGACATTAACATCATTAATGGATGCAATTATATCTCAAGAATTTCTATAAATAGTTATAAAATATAAGGCAAAGCTCATAAATATTAGAAAAGAACACATGATCAATATTCTAATTATAAAAAGGTAGATTTTCTCACAGTTGAAAGTCTGAAGTTTAGCTAATGCAAGAATTTTATGTAGTGTCCAAATAAGTTCCAGTCACTCTTCATTCCAAGCTCCAAAGCAACCATAGTTTCTCTCTCCTGAGAAAATAGTACTAACAGCAGGTGCTCATGAGAAAGGAATTCAGAGCCTGGAATTCTGACAGGTACAGGATAGCACAGTTACAGGACAATTTCCCTCTGAGCCCAAGGCAATATCTTGCAAAGCGGAAACCAAAGGCTTGAAGCAAACCTCATGCAAATCACTTACAGGCTCACCACCTTTCAAATACTGGTTAACCTCACCCACGCACAAGGACAGGGAGCGTATAGGCAAAGGAAATTAATGACCTATCCAGGAGAATCCGGAAATCTGAAATTAGAAAAAAACAAAAAAGAAATTCCCAATTATCTGCCTGTAAGGGAAATGGTATTCCTGGTAGAGATAGCTACTTTAACAAAAATTCAAGTCAATAGTCAATGGTAGTACAGAAAAAATGTTTTGCAACTAGAAAACATGACTTTTACATTTATAAAGTAAAAATATTGATCCAAGAAAGGATTCCCATTATGAGAATTAAATTAGTGACTTAGAAGATCAATTGAAAGAAATACCTCACAACTTAGAGGAACAATACCTAGAGATGAAAATAATGAAGCAAATGTTCTTTTTTTTTTTTAAAGATTTATTTGTATTTATTTATACAAGCACTGGGTACAGTCAGAAGTGCGGGAGAGAACCCACCAGAGCCAGAGCGGGGAGCAGAGCAGGCAGACTGAAGTACACTGCTGAGGGGAGCAGCGGGCATGACAGGAGAGGTCTGTGCGCCATGTGGGACCCTCCTCCAGTGGCCGGGGAGCAGCTGGGGATTGAACTGGTGCTGCAGAGGCTGCAGGCAGCCTCGCAACCCAGCGCTCAACCACTGCGCCACTGGGGAGGCCATGAAGCAAATGTTCTTAAAAGATGCACACATAATGGGAGTTTCAGAAAGACATAAGACGGTAGTTAGAGCATAGGAAAAAAATACCATGAGTCGGCAGACTAAAAGGGTTGAGTTCCAAAGTGATGCAGAAGGAAAAGAAGGAAAAAGAAAGGGTGAGATGAAGGGCAGGAGAGAGGGGAAAAGGGAAATTTACAAAAGGAACACTGATGTCTACTTAATGTTGTCCCCAAATACAGTGAAATCCAAAGCTCCAGTACCCAGAATGTAACAGTATTTGGAAACAGGGTCTTTAAAAAAGGTAATTAAATAAAATGGCATCAGTAGGGTAGGCCCCCATTTAATGTAACTGGTGTCCTTATAAGAAGAGACGATTAAGACTATGGTATGAACAAAGAGAAAACCTTGTTAAACCAAGGGAGCAGACAGACATCTATCTACAGCCAAGGAACCTCCAAAGAAATCAACCCTGCTGAGACCGTGATATCAGACGTCTAGCCTCCAGGATGATGAGTACATAAATGACTATTATGTAATTCACCCAGTATGTGGCACTTTGTTATGGCAGCCCTAACAAACAAATACAAAAACTAACATTAAATTTTTCATCCGTAATTTCAGATGCAGGAAAGCAGGAGAATGCTATCTATTGGTTAATGAGGAAAAAAAGGATTGCAACAAAATAATCTTACACTCAGACAGAAAAAGGAATATATTTACAGGTCTATAAAGAATTCTGAGTGCATATCTCCCGCAGTACGCAACTGATGAGACTACTTAGGAAAGAACTCTAATCAAATAAGTGAACGGAACAGATGGCAATATAAGGACAATGACAAGGAGAGAAAACAGCGGTAGGCAATAAACTTTGAATGGATAATGATAGAATCATTAGGAATGTGTAATATTAAGAATTCTTGAACTAGTTCACACAGCAAAGCTGACACGAACAATAATGTGGAACTCTAAGTAATAAAGTATCTCAGCAAAACCTCCCAATGACTTGGGGAGGTGGATCATGACCACACTTTGGGGCATACTGGTATGATTGGCAAAGCACTGCTCCAGGAACCATTTTTTATTAAATCATCACAACAACCCTAATAGAGAAGGTGATATTACTGTCCCCTTTTTACAGATTAGGAAACTAAGGCAAAATTACAACACTAGTAAATCTCTCTAGATTCTGCTTTTAACTACTGCACTCTGCTGGAAAAAGAGAGAGAATTAAAGGGATTCTAGTGAACGTGTATGTAGGAGGGGTGTAGGAAGGTAAGTGAGCTAAAATGTTTAATCTAGTGTGCATATCTGATTATACACATACAATTTCATTGTACAAACCACAACCATTTTAGATTAAAGGGTTCAATTACTAATTGAAAATAGAAATAAACCAGGACTTGCACAAGCAAATCAGGACATGTTCATGCTATATCCTTAGGTCTGCACTTAATGACTGGAGCAGTAGATAAGTTTGATTGAGGGGCATGGTTGATGTGTAAACACCTAATACTAGAGAAATATCCATCCAGTTATGTATGTTGGGCATTAGAAAATGGCAAATGGTACAAGGGGAAAATACTAAGAGATTACTAAACCAACATGAGTAAAAATGGAAATTATTAGTAACTTTATCAAACTCACAAATATAAAGAATAAGAGAATGGAGGACACAAAGTAAGATGGAAGGAATAAAATTATGGTTTTTAAGTCTTAAATGTAAACCAACTGAATGTCTTATTATGTTAAATAACAACATACAAAACTATGCTAGAAGTTTTTGAAAGAAAATATAATAAAGCAATAAAGAAAATTTTAAATAAAAGCATAGCATTGACAAGACACACAAATTGATAAGCTGAACTCTGCCAAAATTAAAAACTTCTGCCCATCAAAAGAGACTACTGAGAAATTACTAGGCAAGCCACAAACTAGAAAAACATATTTAAAATACATGTACCTGACAAATAGTATCCAGATTATACAAGCAAGTCTTACAATTCAATATTAAAAGACATTTTAACAGTAGGTTAAAGAATATACCCTGCATGAAGGAAGATACGTAAGTTGTCAAGAAGCACGTGAAGTGCTCATCTTTATTAATTACCAGAAAAATCTAGACGAACCCCACAAGGAGATACTGGTACACACCTATTCGAGGAGCTAAAATCAAAGACTAACAAAATCAAAAGTTAATAAGCATCAGAGCAACCAAACTGTCATACACAGGGAGGGCAGGGAGAGGAAGATGTAACCACTCTGGGACTCATTCTAGAAGTTCCCCATAAAGTTAAACATCACCTACCTAATGAAGCAGCATTTCCATTCTTGAATATTTGCCCAGGAAAGCAATTAAAACATATGTCTACAAAAAGACTTGGACATGAATGTTACAGCAGCTTTTTTAATAAACAAAAACTGGCAATATCAATGTTCATCAACAGAAGAACTGACACATTACAGTTTAGTGACAGAGAATATGACTCATAAAAGAAGAGCAATGAATTACTGATACATACAACATGGATGAACCTTTCTTCCGAGAGAAAGAAGACTGACACGTATTCTAATTATGTTCTAGAGATAAGCAAACCTATAATTAAAGAAATCAGAGCCTTGGTATTGCTAGGGAAAGGAATTAGAGATTGATGGAAAGAGGCACATGCTGGCTCTCTGAGATGTTCTTTAGTGTGTTAAGAATAAGAGCATTTGTTAAGCACATCAAACCATTTCTTCAGATCTGTGTATTACATTGTTTATAAATGTTAAATTCCTATGAAATCACATCTATAAAGTCACAAGCAAAGGATTATTTGGTAAAGTAGAAGTGACAGTGGTAATGTAACAGGGTGGTCCCCAGGAAAGGGGGAGGTTCCCTGCCCCACCCAAGGGAGGGTGGAGCTGAGCAGGAAGAGGAGAAGCTGAAGAAGAGACTGAGGAAGGAAGCAGGATGGAGCCAGGAGACCTGGAGGAGGCGCATGGAGCCTAGAGACACGTGAAGAAACTGCGCTTGTCTTTTGGTCGTGGACTGGGTGACACAGATGTGGGTGAGACCCGTGGGGAGGTAACCATGGCAGCTTTTATCTTAATGTTGATTTTGCTCTTTTCCTTCTGGGCTTGTCTGATTGTTTCTGACCCTTTTCTGTGGGTCCCCACTGGAAGGTGCTTTAGACTCATGGCAGGCTTTGGGGCCTTGCTCTGGGCCAATCCCATTTGGATGGATTTTACCCACGAGGGGACGGGTAACTTTGGGTGCTTCACTTAGAAACTAGACTCTTTGCCTTACCTGTATTGTTTCCTAGTTTTATTAAAGTTCCTTCCCATTAAAGTCTCCTATGTTTTGTGTTGATGCGGCGGATGGCAGAACCCATTTAGAATAGGCAGGTTTGCGGGGTTTGGGCTGCCCCTCTCCCTGTCCTATAACAGTAAGATTAAAATAAACTTAATTTTAAAAGTACTGAACAAAAATAAAATGGTACAAGAGTAACTAAGTCTATGTTCTAGCAACAAGGCAGAGGGCAGAGGCTGCAGCAGCAAGAAGGACATAAAAATATGTGAGTTTCATCATCTTTCAAGAATTCAATAGTTCCATTATTACATTAATAGAACAAAAATGTTTGCACTATAGAGCTTAAAGGAAACTAATAGAATGAAACATTGCTTTCCTATTTATGAAGAAAGCAATCCAAGTCCAGAAAACAAAAGAAACATTAAGAAAGCAAAAAATGGGAAAATAATATGTTGGGTATATGAACTTCTGATGGTCATATCAAATGCATATGGAGTTTGTAATGGGGGAATCAGAAAAATGGAGAGTAGACAATAAAATAGACCAACTCTTGGCTTGTCAAATTAATACAAAACGAAAAAGAAAAAACACACAATAAGAAGTAAATGACTTCAGAAACAGAACGCTTTTTTTGAGCACCATTTCCTCAATCTTGTGTCAGACAACGAAAGCCAAGAGATGGAGGAGGGGAGAGATGACGACTAGAGAGCCAGCTTGGAAGTCCTCTCCCTGTCATGCCACCGTGGCTTCCAGTCCAAAGGGGGATCCTCCACCCCTGGATACAGGCAATGAGAATGAGAAGAAAAAGATGGGGAAATTCCTGTGGTGGATTCTATAAGGAGGATCTCAGGTGCCCCTTTGCTGGCACAGCTGTTTGCTGACACCAAGGACCCTCTGGGGTGCACCGGGGTATCAAGCAAGTACAGGCACATTGCTCTTAGGCCATTTCATGCACTGATTAGTCAGACAAGTAGCAGAATAATTCCTGGGCACCAAGCATACCAGGAAGATGAAGACAAAAGAAGATGCCTGCCTAGCAGATCAAGGTATTCCCAAGGCTTCTAATGTTGACCAGTGATCAAGGGTCAAACCTAACACTGGGTGTCTAGGCAGAGTCCCGTGTGGACATAAGGTCTTAAGGGCTACAAGTATGTACACATAAACCCACACACACAAACACAGGACACAACAACACATCAATCTTCCTAAACATGTATACCTGTAGAGTGTGGGTTCCCCAGCCCCTTTGTTCTCGGGATGTTGTCTTGGGGACCAGAGTTGCTGCTGGTCAAGCTAAAATGTAGAGTCAGGCAGGGGGCCTCTCACCAGGACAAAAGTCTTGGTATGAGCCTATCTGCTGAAAAAGCAGGCAGACATTCTAGCTAGATTAGCACAACCAGCTAGATCACCTTGACAGGAAGTTAAGTGTAAACAGGAACTAGAGATAGGATGTTTTGATCAGCATTAACAATGCAGCAACAGTCCCTATTCACAGTCCCCCCAGGCAACAGTCCCTATTCACACTCCCCCTAGCTTGTGCAAGACTAGTATGCATCCCCAATCCACATCCCCACCCTCACATTCCTCCACACATTCCTCCACAGACTTGCCCACCTTCCCTGAATCTGATACCCCATAAATGTGAGAATGGGGGACAAGGAGGGATGGGGGAATGTGCTGCATCTCCATAGGTGTGAGCCCCTCTAGGTCTTTCTCTCTCACTACTTGGATTTTGAGTTGTTTTTTCTCCATCCTGCACCGCTCCCAATGCCCCACAAGGCAACAGTAGAGAATCCAGCTGAAGGAGGGTCTGAAAAACAATCATTATCATCATACTATAGAAGGATAAAGAAGTAATATCGCTGCATATCTGGTCTTGTGTTGCTCGAGTGTTTCTTCCAACTTCCTATCAATGCATTCTACTTACAGAAATCTGTTGTGGACAATATTAATTGTTTAATTTAACTCTTGCTGGCAGGAGTTTACAGGTCTGAAACCAAAACACTTGACAACTTCTCTTGCTCCTCCTCTCCCCCACCAAAAACTGTTTAAGTGTGAAGGACAGGGGAGAAAAGAGAAGGGAAAAGGAGAGAAGAGAGGAGCTGCATTTAATCTGAAGACTCAGGTCTGCCTCGGGGACAGCGCGTATTATTATAGCAACAGGAGTAATTGAGAAGTGGGGAGGCTTCAGGGAACGGAGACAAAGCCTAATAACCTTGTAATCAGATCATCTCAAAGTCAATTCTTAATTTTGCTTGAAGAATTATAAATTTCCACATAAGAAATATGCATAATTTAAAATTAGGAAGTCTGTACTTTTATTCCAATTGGCTTCTACTCATAAAATCATGAGTAGGTTATTGTAAGTCTCGGTACCAAATTAATACCAAAGTCAAAAGTTGAATAATTAATTAGTATAATTAATACAAAATGAAATGTACATTTATGGTTGATCAAATCTATGAGAAGTCCAGCAAAGTGGTCATCCTTCATGCACAAATAGAACTTTGTTTTGTGCTAACAGCACATATTTTAGAAATGAAAAAGTAGCCTTACTGATGTCAAATAATACTCCTCATCCACCACCTGTGGATCCAGTTCCTGGTCATAACTAGCAGGGCAGTCCGTCACTTGGTCTACTGTTCCAAACTCAGTTTAAAGGTTTGTATACCTTCATATGTAGGGACTGGTTTGTCGCAGGACTGATTTATTTCCTGCTCCACCACCTTGATCTGATGAAAAGAATTTTCTTTAATGGACCAAATTTCCTGGAAACACAAAACTATGAACAAATAAAAACACTCCAAGATAAGTGAAAGAAATAATACAGGCTGACTTAAATGCCCAAGATCCAGAATATAACTTGATTCTTAAAGTAAGTACGGGGTGAGATTATCTTGGCCACCAACCCGAGACTCCACCTCTCAGGGGATCAGAAAATCTGGCAGTATTGAGAGGTGATAACTGAGAAGCTTAATTTAGAAATTTAAACAGTTGAGAAAGGGGTAAAGACAATCACTTTTCTGGGTTAGCATGCAGAATGCAGAAAACTGGCCTAGAAAATAAAATTTTAGTTAATAAGGAAGTTTTGCTACAGGAGCTTTTGAAGATAATATTCATCAGAATTCCAACCAATGGAGAATAAAAGGAGACTATCGAAAAAGAAGGAATTAAAATACTATCAACATCCTTTTTACAAATATACCTGAAAGGATTATAATTTCTGTTCTACAGAACAATACCAACACCCCACAAAAAGCCACCAAATAGAAATACATCCCTCTCTGACCACAGGTTCTCTGTAAATATTAGCCCTGGGTAGTTTTCTGGCTCTAAGGGAGCCTAAGATATGAAGGGAGATAAAAAAGCAAAAGCAGCAACTCAGTAGTTGTATGCATTCACTTCAAGATGAAGAGAGATTGCTTTACAGACAAAAAAGTAAAGATGCCCATCCAATAAAAACTACAGGGAAAATCCAGACAAGATGAATGTGATTATTGAACTCAAGCTGTTATTTGGCAAAAACTGTCAAATGGAACTTATACACATAAGAACATGGAGAAGACACTCAAGGCATAGCTATTTCCTTCATTCAAATGGAAGTCCTGCAATTCTAGGACTTGTAATTGATTCAATACCAACATGAAAACTGGAAGACTCTTGTTAAGATTACCACCACCCACTTTTGTATGCATGACCTGGATTATTTATTATTTAGAGGGTTGGAAAATAAATATATATGCTTTGAAAATCCAGAATAGCAATTTACAAAGGGTACCATATCCGGCTTCCAGACTAGACATTCTGAATATTGGTTAGGTTAAAAAAAGAGAAGATCTCAATGTAATATTTCACGGTTGTCATAATCTCTTTCAATATCATAGCAGAAAGGAAGGAGGGGGGACGGAAGAGGAGGAGAGTGGGAGAGAGGAAAGGAGGGAAATACAAAAATGAGTTCCCTGCTACCATTGTCACCCTTCACAGGGACACACATTCATTCTGGGACATACCCATATCCTATTCTTGCAGCTCAATACCTTGGGGATCCCTGGTATCTGCATTAAAATGCCCGGTGAATATTGAAACTGCATAATCTTACTAGAATGCAAATTCCAAGAAGGCAGGGAACATTTCTATATTTCCCCACTAAATTTCCAAACTTGACACATATCAGATGCTCAATAACTATTTGTTAATTGCATGAATAATCAGCTAAGGAAAGTGTGAACGCAAAATGTACCAAAGCTAAAAGTTTTCATGTTAACAGACAAGGAATTTCATCTGGGTAGCCAGGACTGAGCCATTAGCACTCAGAAAGTTCCTGTGATTTTGGCTAAAGTTGTCCTGAATATATCAAATAAACATTCACAAAATCCTGCTTCTGAGCAAGCAACAAGACAATCTTGTTCCTTGGGCATTGTCAGAGATGCTCTGGAATGCAGTCAACTACCAAACCAAAAGTAGCTTAACCAATAAAGGTATGTCATTTTCTCACATAGCAAGAAGTCTGCAGGTAAATAGATGGTCCAGGTTTGGGGAGACTGTTTAGGAACAATAATGAAGATCTAGATTATTTTCTATCCTTTCTCAAGACTACCCTCCACACACTGGTTCTTCAAATCTACATTTTTACCTCATCCTTTCATGACGGCTGCCATTGCCCCAATCATTAAAATCCTTTCATATCATTTTATGACAGAATAATAGAACCAGCTGCATCATTACCATCTCTTGTTTCACCAGGGAAAAAAATCTTTATCAAATTGTTACAGGGCAGGGAAAGGGGCAGACCAAACCCCGCAAACCTGCCTATTCTAAATTGGTTCTGCCATCCGCTGCATCAACACAAATCATATGAGACTTTAATGGGAAGGAACTTTAATACAACTAGGAAACAATACAGGAAAGGCAAAGAATCTAGTTTCTAAATCAAGCATCCAAAGTTACCCGTCCCCTCGTGGGTAAAAGTCCACCCAAGCAGGATTGGCCCAGAGCAAGGCCTCGAAGCCTGCCACAGGTCTGAAGCATCTTCCATTGGGGACCCACAGAAAGGGGTCAGAAACAACCAGACAAGCCCGGAAGGAAAAGAGCAAACTCAAAATCAAGATAAAGACCGCCACTGTCACCTCCCCACGGGTCTCTCATCCACATCTGTGTCACCCAGTCCACGACCAAAAGGCAAGCACAGTTTCTTCACGTGTCTCTAGGCCCCATGTGCCTCCTCCAGGTCTCCTTCTGGATCTCCATGATGCTTCCCTCCTTCCTCAGTCTCTTCTGCAGCTTCTTCTCTCCCTGCTCAGCTCCACCTTCCATTTGGGTGGGGCAGGGAACCTCAAACCTCCCCCTTTCCTGGGGACCACCCTGTTACAAAATTACCACAGAAGATTCTCTCTTAGGCATCATCAGAACCTGTTCTCATACTTAAACCTCAAGAAATCACTAGCAAAGGAAACCTCATTATGCTACCTGCCTTAGACAAAGAATGATACATCCTCCAAGGTTGGGAAGTAGTCCCCACCTTTGGGGGACTGGGGAGGAGGAAAGGAGTTAAACTTTAAAAATAAAGAAGGTAGGGGGGCCTCCCCGGTGGTGCAGCGGTTGAATGTGGGTAGCGAAGCTGCCCACAGCCTCTGCAGCGCCAGTTCGATCCCCGGCCGCCGGGGGAGGGTCCCACATGGCGCGCAGACCTCTCCTGCCGCCCGCTGCTCCCCTTAGCAGTGTACTTCGGTCCTTCTGCCTGCTCTGCTCCCTGCTCTGGCTCTGGTGAATTCTCTCACCCTCCCGCGCTTCTGACTGTACCCAGGGCTTGTATAAATAAATAAATAAATCTAAAAAAAAATAAATAAATAAAGGTAGGAATCAAGGGTAGATGCACAACAAAGAGTGGCTCCTGGATCCTGCCTTACCTTTTAGAATCTCATGAGACCTGCTGCATATATACTTTGGCTCCTTTTCTCCCTGAAAGATTCCAATGTCTCTTATTTGTCCTTGAGATAGGCTCAGTCTAAGGCTCTCAATATCACCAGAGCCTAATCTACACACATTAGGGAAAGGGAGGAGAGTCTTCTCTGTTTTTTTTTTATTTAATATATTTTATTTCATATAATTCTTACATCATTTTTCATTTTTGCACAATGTATGCACTTTCATTTTGGTTATATTCCCCAAACAATTCCACCCCACTTATGAGGGATTAGAGTCTTATTTTCTAATGTACACGCACACACACACACACACACACACACACAGGTTTACACCAACAGCTATCTTTATGGCTGAACTTAGAAAATTACATTGCACTCTAACAGAGAAGGCTTCCCTTTTTACGTACTTACTCATCTATTGTCAGGCCATGGGATGGCTTCAGTCTATCTACCCAGGGACTTCCCATCAATCAGCACCACTGAAAAGAATCACGATTTCATTCAAATAAATGCTAACTATCCCAAAGCTAACAAAGGGTAGAATTAAATCCAATTCTGACTTCCTCTCCTCTACTTTGCAAAGAGCTGTTTCCACTGGTGTCCACCACCCTGGAAGCTCTCATTTGCTCTGAACGTCATTAGACTGCAGCTATCGGCTAATGAGGCAGTGTTTGGAAGCAGTCTGAACTACTTCAGCATATCCAAGTTAAAATAAGGCAAATTAGTAGTGAAATCAAATTGGTTTAAACTGTGAAGTGTAAAAACTATTCCCTTGAAAAGTAGTGTTGGTTCAAATTGCTGCACTGGGACATTGGGGATGATTTCAACTTGCAAGAGAAAAATGGTACTTTTAATGAATTTCATCCTTCGAAGGTAGTACATCGTAACTATCCTGAAGTCCAAAGATTTTATTCACTGAAGAAAAAAAAAACACCCAGAGAAGAGTAAATGGCTGCTCTTTCCACAAAGACCAAATTCATTGTCCAAACTGAGCGATTTTAAGGAGACAAAGGGGGCTATTAATGACTACATGGACACGTTAGGTGTAAAACTTGGTGCATGGTCACGTTCACTGTCTAACACCTATAGGAAGGTGTAAAAGCTTGATGGGCGAAGCGGAAAGCTAGGAATCAACTTTTTCAGCACATTCTGAAGGGAGGAGAAGGGGTCCTCCCTGGTGGCGTAGGGGTGAAGATGCAACTATGAAGCAATCCGCAGCCACTGCAGCGTGAGTTCGATTCCCGGCCAGAGAGCAACCCACATGGTGCAGCAGACCTCTCCTGACTCGCCGGCTGCTCCCCTCAGCAGTGTATTTCAGTCAATCTGTCTGTTCTGTTCCCCACTCTCTCTCTGGTGAATCCTTTCATCCCCCACACCTCTGGCCTGTACCCCAGTTCTTGTATGCATAAATAAATAAATCTCTAAAGGGAGGAGAAGGAACTTAAGTACCTAATTACATGCTGCTGGAGTGAAGGAAAATTAAGCTTCTCCACTTTCCCCTCTCCCACCCAAGCACAAAATATCCAGCTTTTCTCTCAAGCAAATGCAGGATCAATATTACCAGAGTTACCAAAAAAAAAAAAATCCTTCTTTAGATACAGGGATTTGAAGATTTGGAGTCTGAATCTGGTCCACAAGTGCGTTGTGTTGAGTTACTTCAGGGGTGTTTTGGTCTGGTTTTGTTTTTTATTTAATTTGAATGATTTGTCAATATAGAAAGAAAAACTGGAATCTTTCAGTTACACAGTTGCATTTGCAGCTTCTCTTGAACAATGTCAACTGTCATGAAGATGGAGATTGTAAAGGGTGGGTATCTTGGAGGTACTCTCAGGAGAGTCACTTCTGAGAGAGCAATGAATGTAGAATTTCACAGCGGGAAAAGCTGATGTGAAATACATTTGCCTTTAAGACCTCAGGCAACCTTATGGGTTGCTCTGGAGAGGAGATGAGTCTTCAGAATAGTCTCACATTGAGTCACAAGGGCCAGGTCTTTGTATCCCCTCGTTGGTGCAACTTAGGTCAGGTACTTCCTGGTAGCTGGGGGGAATGCTCTGTGAGGAATACAGGTGTAAACCAGTAACAGCCACTATTTCCAGGAGATGGAAACATTGTCCCTGAGGATGAGGTTTGAGAAGAGTGTTACAATATACAGGACCATCTTCCTAATATTAGGCTTGCCCTGTCCAGCTCACCAAGCCCCCCACCCACCCACTTCACTCATTTCCTGGGTCTCCAAAACCATGAGTGTTCACAGGCCCATCTCTAAATGGATCCACCACTGTTTCTCATTCTGTACATGTTTTCATGAACACCAGTCACTCCCTGGTGAGTATCTCCAAGTCCCCTCCTCTTTGCCTACTTCGTTATTCCTCATATTTATGTTTCCTCGCTCTTTGAGATCTCCATGTTCACTCTATAGCTCAACTTTCATTGTCATTTAGCCCCGTGAATCTTCATTTGTGTGTTGTGCTATTCCTCAGCTGCTCTTTCTCTGCTAATTGACCCTCTGGTCTCATACTCCAAGGATGCAATTAAGGGGGTCCAGGTTTTCGGGACTAAATCATCAGCTCCACCTCTCACCCTCTCCCCCTGGAAGGTGAAAAAATAAGTATTTTCCAGGTAATTAAAAGCTACTTTCTCCATTATTCTGTTTGTTCCAGGTCATAAGTCTGGAGTAGTGCCTACTCATCAGGCTGGCCTTGGACTTGACGCAGGGAGTGGGTATTGGTTAATAAGTAGGGCCTTTGAGTCATATGCACATTGACCTCCCAGTTGGGCCCAAACAGGTCACTGTTTCCATCCACTCGTGAGACATAATTCAATTATGTCTACAATTATGTTCTAACTGTGCCAGTTAGAAGTGTGTGGCATTTCACAAATGGCCAACAGGAATATCAAAAACTGTTCAACATCACTTGTAATCAGGGAAATGCAAATCAAAACTACCATGAGATACCATCTTACACCAGTGAGAATGGCACATATCAAAAAAAAAACTAGCGACAACAAATGTTGGCGAGGTTGTGGAGAAAAAGGAACTCTTCTGCACTGTTGGTGGGAGTGCAAACTGGTCCAACCACTATGGAGAGCTGTGTGGAGATTTCTGGACCTACTAAACATAGAGCTTCCATATGATCCAGCAATTCCACTCCTAGGTATTTACCCAAAGGACACAGAAACATCAGTTCCAAAGAGCACCTGCACCCCTATGTTTATAGCAGCACTGTTTACAATAGCTAAGCTTTGAAACAACCCAAATGCCCAAAAATAGATGACTGGATCAAGAAGATGTGGTACATATACACCATGGAATATTACTCAGCATTCAAAAAAGATAAACTCATGCAATTTGCAGCAACATGGATGGCGCTGGAAGGGATCATGCTCAGCGAAATAAGCCAGAAAGAAAAAGAAAAATACCGGATGGTCTCACTCATAGCAGGAATCTAGAAAACTTAAATAAGGGACCAGGAAAATGAATAACTATAAGAAAGTAAAAATCAAAATCAACAAACAACTATGAACCAGAGACACTATGGGGGTTGGGGGTGGGGAAAGGAGTGATTGGGGTCAAAATAAGGGGGTTGCAATTGTATGGGGAATATAAAAATAAAATTTTAATTTAAAAAAAAAAGTATGTGGCATTTCATTTCTCCTTAGCTCCCTAAAACTTGAGAGAACAAAGCAATCAGAAATCCCTGCTCTATCAGAGGCAATCTGAGACATCAGAAAAGTAATTGTTCTTCCTCTTCCCAGGGAAGGTGGTGAAGGTCACGTAACAAGTCACCTGGAGGTTTCACAGTGGTCGCCGCCATGGCCATGATCCAGCCACGTCTCCCCTCCATAACGCACAGGCTGGTGTCAGGGTTGACATAGAACTTTTCAAAAACCCTCAATTTTCCTCATTAGGAAGGAAAGGGCCACTGATTTGTGTCCCTGCCAGGAAATTTTTCAGCTCTCCTGTTTGAAATTAGCTTTTTTAGAAGGAGTTGAAGAGAAAGCAAAATGTCCACTTTCTAGCTATACAGATATTTCAGGACTCCAGCTTTACACATCTCGCTACCTTGAACAATGTACTATAAACAAGAGACATCATCTGAACATGTGCTGTTAAAGCTTTTTATTTTATCAAATGATAAAAGTTGTTTAAAGTTGTGTATGTATGTGACAGAAAAAAATATCATAATAGGAAGCCTGTCCAACCAAAAACCTATTTTCTTTCCTTAAATTGTATTATCTGGGCCTCCCCTGGTGGTGTAGGTGGGTGAGCACAGCACTGTGAAGCTGTCCACAGCCTCTGCAGCGCGGGTTCGATCCCGGCCGGCCAGCGAGAATCCCACATGGCGCGCAGACCTCTCCTGTCTTGCCCGCTGCTCCCCTCAGCAGTGTATTTCAGTCAATCTGCCTGTTCTGTTCCCTACTCTGTTTCTGGTGATTCCTCTCACCCTCCCGCACATCTGGCCTGTACCCCGGTTCTTGTATGTATGAATAAATAAATCTTAAAAAAAATAATAAATAAAAATAAATAGTATTATCTTTCATTAAAACACTGGTTTAGCACCTGTATGGGATTTAGGAGTACAGGTTCACCCCTCCTTGGATGTGTGTGACCACACTAACCACCAAAGCACCTATAATCCTCTATCACAGTCCTCTGGGCCCTCTGTCCCCCTTCTGTCTTCTCTAGCCTCAATTCTATAATCATATTTCTAGGATTATAGGATTTGTTTTGATTTAGTTTTGTCTGTTCCTTTGTTTTATTTCTTTATATTCCACATATGAGTGAAATCACTTGGCATGGCTTTCTCCCTCAGACTTATTTCATTTAACACAATTCCCTCTAGCTCCACCCATGTTGTCACAAATGAAAAAGTTCATTTTTTTAATAGCTGAGTAGTATTCCACTGTGTTTATATATCACACCTCTTAAACCACTTATCTATTGTTGGGCACTTAGTTTGTTCCCATATCTTGGCTATTGCAAATAATGCTGCAATGAACATAGGAGTGCGTGTGTACCTTCAAAATAGTGGGGTTTACATCCTGTGGGTAGATACCTAGCAGATTTGTTTTTAATCTGAGAAACCTCCATACTGATTTTCGTAGGGACTGGACCAGTTTATATCCCCACCAACAGCAGGGTTCCTTTTTCTCTATACCCTTGCAACAAACTTATTCTCTTAGGGGCACCTCCAACTGCACTAATATTTAATGGGTAAGAGTCACTATTCTGATCTGTAATTCTTAAAATTCTGCAAGACTCAAGCAATTAAGTCTTCCTCTCTGGTCTGACCAAAGCAGCCCCATAATATACCAACTCAACTCATAAAATATTATATTAATTGGATTGTGTGTTTCCAGGATGGGAAGCTTAAAAACCAACTCCAAGCTAGATATCATGCAAAGCAGGAAAATCACAGGATGGGTCTTGTGGGTGGGTCAACCATTTGGCTATTTAACATTGGATTAATTCCTCTCTGTTAGTTCATACTTCTCCTTGCCAAAATGGTTCCAGAACCTGGACCCATGCATTCACACCCATAAACACACACACACACGCATCCATGCTGTCATTCATCAGGAAAAGTCTTCACCTTGGCCTGTCTAACATTTTCTGGGCTTCCACCCAAGAAAAAAACTGAACTCCACTTCTAACAGCAGGACTTCTTCACACTTATGCAGAAGCTAAACATCATACAGTTTATGGTATGAGCTTTAAAAAAAAAAATTATTGTGCTTTCCTAACTAAAGGGAAAGAAAGGTCAATATAAATACTGAGAGAGATAAAGCTACTTCTGGCAGCCAGGCAGAGTGAAAGATCAGCAAAATAACAGGCTCTTATTTGCTTAGTACCTACTATGTTCTAGATACTTAGTTTTGGTTTTCCCATTTCAAAAGAATTTCTCCTTTTCTTTTTGTTTTTTGGTATATGATGTTCTATACCTGATCACACATCAGCACTTTGCTTTTTCTAAGAGAGGCATGAATCTAAGAGTCCACTAAAACTAATGTCTCTGCCTCAATTTGCCTTATTGGGTCAGAAGAATGAATTCCAAATGCTAAAAACAGAACATTGTAGAATTTTTCAGGATAGGAAATTTGTACACACATTTCCAAGCAGAAAAAAAAAGGAATTGTTGGTGTATTCTCTCTTGTGCCAATCATAAGATAATTCAGTCTTTTTCTAGCAGGATTTCTCATATCTGGTTCTGATTAAGCATAAATCAGACTTCTGGCAGGAAACTAGTCTATGGACAAGAAATGAGTCTGTGAGAAGACTGGATCACTATAATAATTAATCTCATTCAACTAGTATAAGGTTTATAAAGAAAGCTACAACTCAAAGCAATTATTTGTAATCTAAGGAGAGAAGCTAAGAGACTGAAATATGGAATGACTAATTTCTGTAATTTATCAAGCATAATACAGTATTAGATACTGCTTGAAGCATGTCAAAAATACTTACTTAATCTTAAAATTAATACTAATATCTTATTTCTCATCTGATAGGTGAGAAAATTGAGAACAGAAAGATGAATAAATTGCCCAGTGACTCACAGCTGCTAAGTGTGGCCTGAGCTCAGAACTAAGCACAAAGCCTCAGAATCAATACTCTCAATCACTGTGTGATCTAGTCTCTGTTCTGAGATAACGGTGCTATGTAGAACAGAACAATGAGTACACAAAATTCTAGACATATAGGTCTGCATATTTAATTGACAGTCTATGGACGGAAGTAGAGACCGGAAAACCAGGATAACTAGCTTAAGAAAGAAGCCTGGCAACCCTGGAAATAAAAAGCAAGTGTGAGACTCCCCCATGAAATTAACAACGCATTATTCAAAGACACAGGAAGCCTGAATGAGAACATGTTCACTGCTCTGGTTTCCAGGTTTCATGAACAAAGAAGACTTGAATAAAGCCTAGAAAGGGTGAAGAGATGGGTGACCTTACATTTACAGATAAGCAAGGAAGGTGAGAATCCCTCAGGCTAGAGAAACAGAGAGGGTAGGAATTAAAACTCAATGCTATGAATACATCGCCATGTAAGTGAAAATGCTCTATCCTCAAGAGTACTAGTTTAATTCATGACAAAACCCAAAACTATAAAGAAGATTTAATAAAAGAAGTCTAAAAAGAAGAGTTAGATTCATGAGCTAAAGATGAGTTACTAAAAGAAGCTGGTGCCTTGTAAACAGCCCCTCTACATCTCACTGCGCTCTACCCTTTGTAAGTCTAAGATGAAAATGTCTGTCATTCCATGAATTCATTATCTGCTTCACTTAGAATCTCCTTTGTGACCCCTTGGGTCCCATACTAGACTGTACGCATCCTGAAAATACAATTCATATTGCTAAATATCTGTGTTCTACTTAGCATGTTCAGGCATATGAATACATACATATATAATGTATATAGTGTATATGTATATATGTATCATATATGTGTAATGCTCAATCATTTAAAACAGGGAATGAAATCCCAACTCAGAGTTAAAACATATGATCTACATTTAGAAATATGAACTTCAGTTTTGACTTAACTACTAATTTTCAGGTGTTGGGAAAGTGGAAATTTCCACTGCCCCCTCCAGGTTCTTACTGGGTTCAATGAGAAATCAAGCAAACACCCAAGAGTTTAGTAGAAGAAAAAAATTTAATTATATATGTATGGGGAACCATCTAGATGTGAAGCAAAATGAGGATATATATCCTAAGCTAAGGAATGGGATAGGTCTGGGACTTCAAGGAGAAGGAGGGGACTCACAAGGAAAGGGTAACTCGTATGACAAATACCAGGTGCCCTGTAATTAGATGTTTTCTCTACATATAGGTTTCCCCAATAGAAAGGTTATTTCTTGTTTAAAAAAAAAAAAAAACTAAGCCTGGTTAATGCCCCAATTTTCATTCTTCTCAGTGGTTATAGGAGTGGTAAATTTCTCATGAGCCTGCAAGGGTTTGATTGGCCTCAACTTGAGATAATCTTCATACCAAGTGGCACATCTTGGGAAGGCCTGCTCTAAACATCTAGGAAAGACCTATATACTTCCCCTGAAATGCAGGTTTTCTTACTTCCTACCAAACTTAACTCTCTCTTAACCACAAGCATCAAATACTTGGTAGATTACCCATAGGGCCAGAGACAAGAAAGATTTGAAATTTTAAACGTTCTATCATAATAGCAAATAGTATTTGAACATAGGTCTGCCAAATTCTAAAATTCCGATTATTTCAGCTTCACCATGCAGCCTCTTTTAGAATCTCATTACCCTAGTCCTCCAATGAGTGTCTAAGTCAGGTCTTTTCTCACCAAACTGTCTGCCCCTCTTCCAACAAAGTGCCACGTACTGCTCTGCAAGGGAATAAGGTAGAAAAGAAGACAGGTTGAAACAATGAGACCATAATGCCACTTGTGCTGATAAGAATCAGCAACAACTGACTATACAAATGTGAGATTGTTATCCTTGGAAAGACCTGCTGCAAGATTGCAGCCATCTCTGCAAATATTATAGCTTATTCTAAACACCAGCTTTTATTCTAGGATCTGGATTCTAACATGTTAAGTAGAGTATCCCTACAGGATCAGTCCTCATTAAAAACCATGCACACCAGGTCTCTAATAAGCATGCCTGGTACACAACATTATACATGCTTTTCACAACTCATTGCTGGGAGAATTAAGAGCGTCCTCTGACTCCACTGGGGATGTTGCTTGGCCCCACTTGCCTTGTCCCTTTGCTTGTTTTGCTTTGTATTAGTCCACTGTGATAAATCCTAGCCATATACTAAGTCCTGGGTCCTAGTAGCAAATTATTAAAACAGGAGGTGTTTTTGGGAAAGACCCCCAACACACTACTCAATGCAGCTCTGCTAAAATGTTCTTGGGGAAGAAAAAGGGTTAAAGAATGAATTAAAGTTTGGAGACTCTCTGGAGATTCCTAGGTATGCTGCCCCCTTTCCAAGCCTTGTTGTGGAATTCTATTGCCCACACTATGCTATCTAATGTGTTTTAGGGGAAAAAATATCCTATTATCCTCAAAAACATTATACATTTTCTTAGCTATAGCGTAAGGTTTTGCTGGCACTCTGAAATGGTCAGAAACCATGGGTATAGAGCCGCCTCCAGGATCCATCCTTAAACAGACAGGCAATGTGAATGCTCTCAAAACAGCTTCACCGTGTGTACAAACCATGGCATCCTTTGGGATGGAAAAGCTCTCCAAGAACAAAAGATGATTTGCCTGAGTTTTGTTCTCAAAATAGACATGCTTTTGATGAAAATACGGCCTTTCTTGCTGACAAAATATTTCAGAATTTCCTTTTACTCCACTCCTATGATAAAATAAGCAGCTATCTGGATTTGCTTTTCTAATGACATTTAAAGACATATGGGGCCATCACCAATATCTCAAATCATTGGATTGAGAGCAAGGCAAGGTAACAAACATGCCTGCATCAAAGAATGCTAGAAAGAATAAAACTATCTTCACAAGGAAAGGGAAACTCTAGAAACTTTTTCCACGCAAATATTAGATTGCAAGAAGCAAACAGATAAAAGAAAAGTCTATAATCTGAGTTCAATTTTCTTGATGAGTGCTAAGTTAGTTGTTTTGTGGAGGTTTTTTTAATCGTTTTTCTGCAAAGCAATAAGGTTTGCATGGATTTTATCCAAACCAAGCTAGAGAAGTAGTGCTTTCACATCTATTGCCAGATTAAATCCTTGCCTAATAAATGAGTTTTGTGAATCTTGACTGCAGCAATTTACTCCAGAGAATTTCCTGCTGTCAGTTTCTCTGGAGTGGGGAAATTGGGTGGGGGGAGAGGGAGCCGGGTAGGGGGCTGGGTTTATTACTCCCAATATGC
Organism: Talpa europaea; assembly: GCF_964194135.1. NCBI lineage: Eukaryota > Metazoa > Chordata > Mammalia > Eulipotyphla > Talpidae > Talpa > Talpa europaea. The sequence goes on from NC_140075.1 coordinate 106,962,578, forward strand.
TCTGTGCTGTTGTGCCTGCCTGTGCATATGCCTGGGACTCACGGCATATGGCCCAGGGGCTGCCAGTGGCCCGCTTAGCAGCTGTCTCTAGCATATTTTGACATAAAAGCCATTATATTTTTGGCTGGCTAATTGCTTTTTATTAAACAATTGTTGGAAGTTGGCTGATAACTTTTATGAATTTAAAATGAAAGCCTCGCTGAGAACTTCTGAAAGCAAATAGTGCTTGGTCCACCTGGGAAAATTTGAAAGGGCTAGCATTCCATCTGCCAAACAGAACCCATCACAGGCACAGCAACTGATAATGGGGGGGACAGTGTCCATTTCTCATAGTGCTAGCTTCTCCTGGAAGGTTGATGCAACTCTTGGAAAGGACAAACAAAACGGTACCCTCTTCAAGGTCTGAAGGGAAAGACAGATTTCTTTTTTTAAATCTATCAACAGGGAAGTTCTCTCCATTAATCTAGTAAAGAAAGAAAACACTTGTATTACTAAATAAACATTAGATCACAATGTGATCTGCATCCACGCAATCTACTAGAAGATTGCAAAGACACAAAGAAATCTACCCTTTTCTAGAGCCAAGCAGGTATAGTCTATTACATACTTGTTTTCAAGACAATTCCTAAGGAGTTCTCAAGCAATAGGGCTGGAGAACACCAACTTTCACAGAGAGTGCATCCTAACTTTACCTAGTGATCGGGGTGACCATCTAAGTTACATAAGTGACTTCATCCAAAAGGAGGAGAGATCTTGATGACAAGAGATGACTTTACAAGTTGGAACAGGTACCCCCTAAAGTTAGGTCCCTGCCTACCCAGCGAAACCTGGAGGCAGGATGCCATCTGCCCTGATAGCTATGTCTCTAAGAAAGACACTGTGGGTCACACAAGAAAGACTTATTTAGTTTCTAAAAAAAATACATTTCAAAGAGACAGACATAGTACTTACATTTAGTTATTTTAAGGTAAATGTTTTGACATGGATAGAAAGAAGGAAGGCTCTTCACCTACTTGGCAGGGAGAATTAAGTCTCTTATTTTTCAATCTTATTTGTCCTTACACATCATAGTCCAATGACATGGGTTAGGGTTTCTCTAGGCATCTATGCTCTGCTTCTTACCCTCAAACCAATGAAGGCAAAATTAAGTGCAAAGATTTATTTTGCTAGCTTTTATATCTAAGAACTTAAAGAAAAAGACCAAAAAAAAGGGCAGGGAGGGATAAAAGAAATGACGGGAAAAGGATAAAAATAAAATGGAAATTACGTAGTAGGTTTTGGATTTTTGCTAAGTTATTTAACAGTTATTAAATAGATCTCTGTTGTAGAGAAAGAGAATTGGACTCTAAAAGGAAAAAATGGAGAAGTAAAGGTTCCAACTCTGTCAACTTCCTTTATCCCCAGGCTGCACAGACTCTGCCCTTGACTCTAGTCCGAGTTCCCATTATTGCTGGTTACAGGTTAAAGCAGGAGAGACCATCTAAAAGATTTTGGAGGGCCTCCCTGGTGGTGCAAGGGTTAAGACGCAGCCTATGGGGCAATCCGCAGCCACTGCACATAAGTTTGATTCCTGGCCAGGGAGCTACACACATGGTGCAGCAGACCTCTCCTGTCGCGCCCGCTGCTCCCCTCAGCAGTGTACTTCGGTCAATCTGTCTGTTCTATTCCCCACTCTGTCTATGGTGAATCCTCTCACCCAACACACACCTCTGGCCTGTACTTCAGCTCTTGCATAAATAAATAAATCTTAAATAAATAAAAGATTTTGGAGCTATTTGCCACCAATCCAAAAAAGTTCTTCAAACTACAGATTCTTTGGGTTCATCACTGCAGATATGCTGAACTTTCCATTCCCAGAAGACACAAACTTTATTTTCAACACACACACACACACTGGGAACCCTCTACCTAAACCATTTTCACCCCTATGCCCACCCCATCCCTATCTCTTCCCCGAGTTAAGAACACTTCATCCTTCTGGTCTGAGCTTCAGTGCCATTCCCTCTGCAGTGCCACAGGTGAGGCCCTCCTCCTGCATGCTGCCAGGGCGCCCATGCATCCCTTTCTCAAACACCTCACACCTGCACTCATGACAAAGGCAGATCCAGGGGCAACCAGGAAGTAACACAAATTAATGAGCCTGGGAGGTGTGGTGTGCTGTGCGTGAGGGAGGAGAGCTGAGAACAATGTTGCACAAAAATGACCCAGTAAAGCATTCAACTTTTTTTTTTTTTTTGAGAATGGTCATATATTTTTACATAAAGAATTTAATAAGCAGGGCCTCCCTGGTGGTGCAAGGGGCTAAGTAGCGCACTATGAAGCAATCCACAGCCTCTGCAACATGAGTTAGAGCCCAGGAGGCTAGGGAGCAACCCACATGGTGCAGCAGACCTCTCCTGTCTCCCCGGCTACTTCCCTCAGCAGTGTATTTCAGTCAGTCTGTCTGTTCTGCTCCCCACTCTGTCTCTGGTAAGTATTCTCACCCCTCCATTTCTGGCCTGTACCCCAGTTCTTATATACATAAATAAATCTTTAAAAAAAGAATTTAATAAGCAGTATACAATCCAAAGTTTCATCAGTGTATAAAAATGGAAGATACACTGAAATGCTTAATTTAAAAAAGAATATAAACCTTTATCAATATGATCTTTAATACCAGGACTGGAAAAATGATTTTAGAGAATCCCACTTTCGGTAGGAGAGAGGGGAAAAAAGGGAAACCTCTTAGTCAAGTGTCTTCTAAAACATGCACTGGTCAAAAAACTTTGTTGGTCAAATTCATCTAAGTGGTTGTAGAACTATGGTGGAGGAGGGAGAGGCAAAGGCCAAATCATGCAGCAGAGTCAAGGGACAGATTTTATTGTGGAGATCTGCAAACTGAGGCTCATCAGAAAGAAGTCTGTTGTCCCACTTTTTCAAATCATTTCTCAGAGAGCATGCCTGGGTGAGGGGGAAAGATTTCTGTTCCTGGAAGGGCAGTGCCCTCTTACTATTCTACCTTCTTACGAAGCTAGAAAAGCCTTGTCATTAGGAGAACACACAGACAGGAAGAAAATCCCAGGTGATAGGAAGTAGAGGTAGTTCCAGCTCTGAAAAGAACTGCCAGCTCCTGGACAATAGACTGTTGGAATATAGGGATCTCTATCCCATAAGAAGTTGTGGCTTGGCATGGTAACCACTCGCCCACCCCTCCAACCCCCTCCCCCCCCCATGAAGGAGATGCCTTTTTACAAGCACCATGAACCCCTGGGATCATCTGTCCATCAATCTTCCTCATCTCTCTTCCACATTGGGCCACTGGTCACAATGCTGCTTGCTCTCTCCTCCTTACCAGATTGCATTACATAGTTATATTCCTGGAGCCTCACTCAGTGCCTGGTATATAGCAGGAGCTTAAAAATGAATGTGTGGAATAAGTGCACTATTCTTTGATACATAAACAAGTAAGCCAGGATTGCCATCTAGATGTCCTAGTCTCTCAAAGAATTGTCCACTGAAAATTATAATGCAGGAAGCAGCAATGAAAGCACTCTCTATCAGCTGGCTGTTATGATTTCCTCCGCCCTTGTCCTTTTAGTCAAGCCTCCTCTATTCTCCAGGGCTTCGCTCCACCTCATTAATGTTAATATCTTAGCTAACCTTTCCTCAGCTCTCCGCAGTGATGGGACTTCTATCCCACTGCCTAATCACTCTTCCTCTTCATCTTTCAAAACGTCCATCCTAAACTTTTTCCTCTTTTGCTTCAGGCCATTTCATGCCTCTTCTGAGACTTAATCATCTTTCTCTTTGCCTGGTTTAGCTCAAAGAAGTAGACTGAAAAATGCAGAAGGGCTTTAGAAAATAAAAGAAATCCTGTATCGGGCACATGCTTACAACCAGCAAAAGGTTCATGCATCACTATCCCCTCTTTCCACGGGGAGTGGAGGTTCTCCTGGTGGAGGATTTGATGTCAAGTCACGGCAGAGGGATGAATAGATCTGCGTGCCAACCAGATCCCAAAATAAAATTAGAACTAAGAGGCTGCAATTTCTTCTTGTACCTACACTGCTTGCAAAAGACGAGCATTTCCTATCAAGGTCACTCTCTCTTCAGATCAATAAGCGAAGGAGAGCTCAGATTTTAAGGGTCCTTTTGGATAGTTAAGACCACAAGGGAAGCCTAAGGGGGCGAGAGGGTTAAGACCTGGAGTTCAGAGACATTTAGATCACAGATGCTTGTAGATATGAAACAGGAGCCTTCAGCTTCCTCAGGCTGCACCTGTATAAGGGCTATTTGAGTCTCGAAAAAACTATCAAGCAAACCGTCAAAACAGGACCACGACCATTACCTCAACCAGGTGCCACCATTACCAAGCAGTTTGCAGCACCCAGAGGCACTTGACAATGAAGCTGAATAGGGAAAGCAATCAGATGTGACAATTTCAGTCAGAGAACAGCGTCAGATTGCTCACCCTCTGATTAACTGCTCACAAGATGAAGTTCTAACTTTATATTCCATTCCTCACTCTGAGTCATGATTGCCCTGTAAAATGTCCTTATCAAGCAAGGGGGGGGGGAAATTAATAAGCTCAAGGAATGACAGGGATTACTTCAGCAAAAGAAAGAAGGCAAGAAAATAATTTCTCAGATATAACCATTAAGTCTAGGAAGGAGCTGGAGAGCAGATAGTGACCTTCTTCATGACACTGGAAATGTGTGAGCCTCAAGAAGAGAAGACCAGGACAGCAAGCAGCAATCAAGGGAGCAGAAGGACCAACAGAATCAGAAAATGAACAGTTACTCTCATTTTTGTCTAAAAAGTCCACTTCAATAATCTTGATAAACTGTAAATAGGAGGAAGCCGTGGGCATATGCTATGTCTCCTGTATTTATTCTTGTTTTTCTCTTTCCCAAAAGAACACAAAAGGTTGCACTCTGAGCTCACCTTCAAGAAATGCAACATGAAAAGGCAATTTCAGGATGGCGGGGCCTGGCTCCTGACATCTGATAGACAGTCTAAATGCATTGCAGCTTATCAGCCCCGGTCACTCTCGCATGCCTCATTTTTCTTTATTCCCCAATGCAGCCATCTTTTGCTCTTCCTCAACTCCCTGATTCCCACCTCACTCATGGAAGATTTAAAAAGAAAAACGTGTTTTTTATTAAAGTCATATACAAAGCGTCCCTGGCCCCTCTGGCATGTGTACATATTGGTTTGCTTTGTTTAGGAAGAGAAATTGGTAGCATAATTTACACCCTATCTAGACGCCAAGATAAGCAAACTCTGTATCTTCCTGTGTGCTGCTTACACAGGAACTATGACTTGTTTTCATTCTTTGGGCCCTTTAAATGAAAACAGCTTCAAAATGTGTTTTAAGAATGTTATCTAGATCTACAGAAAAATATTCCAACATGAACAAAATTCGACAAGGTTGAGAAAAGAAATGAAAACGATGGGCAAGGTGCTCCAAAAGGAAAGTAAAATGAGGATCTAATGAGATTACCCAAATTACTCAGAACAGACAGCAAGCTGGGATGGTGCAAGATGGAAGATAAGGCTTCATGAATTAGCTCATTTAGATATATACATCAAATGTATAAGGGAGAAAGGGAAACAAAACCCACCCCCACCAAACTAATAAACTGTGCCTAAAGATACATGCATTTCCGGGACCTCCCCTGGTGGCACAGTGGTTGAGTGCTGGGCTGCAAAGCTGCCTGCAGCCTCTGTAGCACCAGTTCGATCCCCGGCCACCGGCGAGGGTCCCACATGGCGCGCAGACCTCTCCTGCCACACCCACTGCTCCCCTCAGCAGTGTATTTCGTCAGTCTGCCTGTTCTGTTCCCCACTCTGGCTCTGGTGAATTCTCTCACCTTCCCGTACTTCTGACTGTACCCACTGCTTGTATAAATAAATAAAATTTAAAAAATAAATAAAAATAAAATAAAAATAATTTTAAAAAAAGATATATGCATTTCCGACTCTCGGACTTGGGTTAATTGACATGACAGCAACAAAAAGCAATACTTTACTCAGTGTTAATTCAAATAGATATTGTATTATTGTTCACTCCTTTATTCCCAAGATAGTGAGAGGAAGCAGCAGCATATACCATAGGTGTTAAGAGGACACCACTAGAAATAAAGCACTAAGACACGGTCATTTACTGGATTTCTAAACTTGGACTTTGTAAACTGGCCTCTCCAAGCCTCAGTTTCCACATGTAAGATTAGATAATAAGAATTCCTACCTCCTAAAATGTGGCCAGAATGAAGTCAGTTAATCCCGGCAAGCCCTCTGCAGAGCTCCTGGGACACAGACAGGCCCCCATGTACACCCCACCATGCAGAGAGGGCCAGCTGTCATCAGTATTACTAGCACTTCTAAGTTCAAAAGTCTGGATGAGACCAGCACATCAAGGGTCAATTGCATAAACAAACCGTCATAAAGAGCAGGAACATGCACCTAGCGGTGTAGACATGCTAAAGGAGAAAAGTGTCTTTCAGACTTAAGACTTAAGTGTCCACATTCTGGGCAACACTCTTTTTCTACACAAAATTTGCTAAACAAAGAATTACTTCTCACAGATCCACCGTGTGTATAGAAACAGACCATTTCAGCAACATCATCAGGTAATGAGCCATTTGTTGCATAAATGAATTTTCTAAATGTGAAGAGGTGAAACTGTTGAGAGCCAGAAATAGAGAATCAGTTGGGGGGAGGGGGAGGACAGTTTTAATGAAAGCCATTTTTTAAAGGCAATAAATACTCACGTGGGTCCTAAAATGTAACCTTTCCTGAATGACATGTCACTGATAGCAATGTGAGCTATGGCTCCATGCTGGCTGCTATTTTCCCTAAATAGAAATGTCCTCACTGCACGGTGGCGTGGAGTGTAAAGCACTCTCTGCCTGACTAATAGACTTTTTGGATTCTGTCAATGACATGTGGTTCTTCTGCCCCTCTCCCCTGCCCCCAGCCTCCCAATCTCAGGTCTATCTGTTTAGGCAGTGTTTACTGAGCATCACGTGTTGGGGCCTGTGCAGAGAAAACAAAGATTAAGAATAGCACCAAAACCGCCCTAAAGGAGACAAAGTCTGAGGATCTGCAAAGTTGGTTATGATCTTACTCTGTGATGTGCGTGCTTCTTTCTTATTTCTCTCCCTTCCTCGCACCTCCCACTCTCTCTTGCTTCTGCTGAAGGCAAGGAAACCAATTAGCCAAACTGGTTAAAATTATGTTTTTAATGGAGGCAAGCGCACTAAAAGTCAGGGGTTCTCCTTTTAGGAAAACACATCTGATTTATTTTTAATGATCTTGATGCATCAGTTCAGGTGTTCAGTAGCCATTTGTTTTCTGCACTGTTTTCTCTGCTATTCCAAATAGATAGTTGCCATTACCTCTGGATAAGGGAGGATTATAATAAATAAGTGTGTATTATAGTAAATAACAAGCCAATGCAGGTAACCAACACTCCAAATGATAGTGTATCATAAAGGCTGAATACTAAGTGTGTGTGGTACTTTCCTAGTAGCTTTACCAACAAAGACTATCCTTCAAATTCCTATCTTACAAACTGGTATCTAAATTTACAATAGTCATTTGTTACAGATATCTCTCTCTCTCTCTCTCTCTCTCTCTCTCTCTCTCTCTCTCTCTCTCTCTCTCTCTCGCTCTCACTCTCTCTCACACACACACACATTTTTTAAACATTAGCACTTGAGGGAAGAAAAAAGTACTTCAAATAACAAGTACATCATACTAGCTCATTCACTCCTTAAGAGGCTGAAGATACAAATAGGTAAAAAAAATAACTTGAGGACTGAGAGCAAGATGTCAATGGATCTAATTTGTTGAATCTCTCCATAACAAACACAAAAATGAATAATAAACATGGACAATGCAGTTAGGAAGTTCAACAAACCAAAAAAAAAATCATAGATTTTCTTGAAAACATTTTTTCCTCATTTTAAAACTAATTTAAAAGGAAACTGGGTATTTAAAAAAATTATGATAACAAACAATGAGATTTATAACACCAGTTATAACACCAGAACTCTATGACAGCAAAAGCATGAAGCCCAGAGGAGAGAAAACATACATAATTTGTGGTAAGATTCTGGACATAAATTGCCCTCATATTCAAAAGTAGATTTTAATGAGTCGAAGATAAGTGTTGAAATCCTAGGGCAGTCACTTAATGTCACAAGGGAGAGGAATACCTAATAAGCCAATAGTGTGAACAAAATGGAAGCACAAAAATATTCCAAAGTGTTTCCAGTCCAAAGACAGGAAAAGAGGTCAATGAAAACAAAGAACAGTGGGGAAGGAAGAAAATAAGGAAGAAAATAAGAAAATAAAATAAAATAATTTAAATTTTAAATTTAATCCCAGTCATATCTACAAGTGGTCTAAGAAAAGCAAGCTTCTACTATACTGAAAGACACAAGATATCCACTGTAAGTAAAAAGACATAGATTAAATATGAAAGGATGAAAAAATATATGACATGTAATTACTAATAAAAAGAAACCAGCGATCTGTAATAACACAAAGCAAAGTCCAGAAAAAGCAATATACCAAGGATAAAGAGGAACATTTCATTGTGAAGAAAAGGAAACATAAAAATCCTAAATCCACACATTTTTGATGTGCCAAATAAGAATTTTAAAAATATATGGAAAGAAAAAAAAAAAAATATATATATATATATACATGGAAGGGCCTCCCTGGTATCGCAAGGGGTTAAGGCACAACCTATGAAGTTATCCGCAGCCACTGCAGCAAGAGCTCAATCCCCAGCTAAGGAGGTACCCACATGGCACAGCAGACCTCTCCTGACTCACCTGCTGCTCCCCACAGCAGTGTATTTCAGTTGATCCGCCTGTTCTGTTCCCCACTCTGTCTCTGGTGAATCCTCTCACCACCATCCCCCAACTCTGGCTTATACCCCAGTTCTGATACGTATAAATAAATCTTTAAAAAAAAAAGATCTTTCAAAAAAATATATATGGGGCCTCGCCTGGTGGCGCAGGCGGTTGAGCGCAGCGCTGTGAAGCTGTCCACAGCCTCTGCAGCGCGGGTTGGATCCCAGCCTGCCAGCGAGAATCCCACATGGCGCAGCAGACCTCTCCTGTCTCACCCACTGCTCTCCTCAGCAGTGTATTTCAATCTGCCTGTTCTGCTCCCTGCTCTGTCTCTGGTGAATCGTCTCACCCTCCCACACATTTGGCCTGTACCCCGGTTCTTGTATGCATGAATAGATAAATCTTTAAAAAAAAAATATATATATATATGGAAAAAGAATCTGAATATACATTTCACCAAAGACATACAGCTATCCGACAAGCACATGAAAAGATGTTCCTCATCACTTAAAATATCAGGAAAATGCAAATCAAAAGCACAATAAGAGAGTAATAGGTCCCAGGGCCAAGATCCACATCCAGGCCAAGGAGGCCCTGGAAAAAGCCTATCAGTAGGGAAACCTGCTGCTGAGATGCTGCCGGTCACCCCCAGGGACAGCCTGGCCACTGGCCCACACCCACAATTAAAAACCAAGGAGCATACCTCCCCCCTCAAAAATAAACTTCCAATGAGAATCAACTCACAGCCATTAAAGTGACTATTATTAAAAAGAGACGAACAAGTGTTGATGAGGAGAGGGGTGACCCTGGTCACGGCTGTTGGGGATGTGAACTTGTGCAGACACTACAGAAAATGGTTTGAAAATTCGCAAAAAATGAAGAGTAGAAATACCATGTGATTCAGCTATTCCACTCCCAGTCATTCATCTGAAGAATATCAAAACATAAATATGCGAACATATTTTTCATAGTCAGCCTTTTGTTCACCACAGTAGTATTTATAAAGTCTAGGTATGGAAACAACTTACATGTCCATCAACAGATGAATGGATATAAAAGACAGGAGCTGAAATTTTGTCATTTGCTGTAACATGAACAGATTTGAAGGTATTATGTTAAATAAGTAAGATAGAAAAACAAATGACAAATGACTTATGATTTTGCTCAATTCAAAAGAAAAAAAAAAAGACAAGCCAACAAACGAAACAAAACTCTCAGATAAAGAGAACAGCTGAGTGGTTACCAGAGGGAAGAGGGTTGAGGGATGAGCAAGATGGGTAGAGGGGTTTAACTATATGGTGATGGATGGAAACTATTTTTTAATAGTGATTATAATGTAGTGTACACAGTTGTGGAATTATAAGACTGTACACCTGAAACTTATGTCATAATCCAATATTACCAAAAAAAATTTATTGTAGATATGAAAAAAATCTTATTGAACTGAAGCAAGAAAGAAAAATAATCACGTTGAATGAATAGTTCTTTCTCTATGATTCATCAAACAAGGGGAAAAAATCAGTAGTTGATTTGAACACTACAAATCAACTCATCCTAACAGCCATTTATACGCAACCCAAAATACACATTCATCTCATCTGCACAAGGGACTATCACCATGAGAATCTCTATTAATGGCCATAAACAAGTCTCAAATAAATGAAGGACTGAAGTCATACAGTGGAGGTTATCTACCCCCAAGAGAAGGAAACTGGAATTCAAAAACAAAAAGATATCTAGAAAATTCACAAATACTTGCAAATTAAGCAATACACTTCTAAATTACCCATAAGTGAAAGAATAAATTACAAGGAAAATTAGAAAATGTTCAGAACTGGAAGAAAATTAAAGACATACTTAATTTTGATACATAGCACTTCAGAATTTTAGGGCTATAACTAAAGAATTATTAGCAGAAAATTTATAGCATGAAATGCTTATATTAGAAAAAAAAATGAATGCTCTAAAGCCAATGATCCAAATTTCAGCCATAGGAAACTAGAAGAACAAATTAAATCCAAAGTAATTTAAGCAAAGCAAAGGAAAGTAAATGAAGCAAAGCAAGGAAATAATAAAAAGTGCAAGTCAATAAAGTAGGAATGGACCGGTAAAAATAAGGAAAAATCAATATATTCAAAAGTTGGGGCCTCCCCGGTGGCACAGTGGTTGAGCGCTGGGTTGTGAAGCTACCTTCAGGCTCTACAGCGCCGGTTCAATCCCCGGTTGCCGGGTGAGGGTCCCACATGGCTTGCAGACCTCTCCTGCCGCCCACTGCTCCCCTCAGCAGTGTACTTCATCATTCTGCCTGCTCTGCTCTCCGCTCTGACGCTGGTGAATTCTCTCACCCTCCCACGCTTCTGACTGTACCCAGTGCTTGTATAAATAAATAAAAAAAAATAAATCTTTAAAAATATATATATATATTCAAAAGTTGCTGCTTTGAGAAGTTGAATAAAAAAATGATCAATGTAATTCAGAATGATTATCAAGGGGGACAAGAGGGAAGGAAAGAGAGAAGACACAAGGGAATTCCCTGGCCTCAAGAAAAGCATCCTCAAAATGCATATCCAACAATATTTTAGGATGTCTAGGGATAAGTGACTGCTACATGCCACCCATTTTTTTCTCTCTCCAGATAAAAATGTTTCTTGAAGACACCTTGTTCCCATTCCTTCGAAATATCCCAAGAAAGGATGACAATGGATCAATCATCTTTGCATTGGTGCTTTCAGATTGTTTTCTTTGTTTACTTTGGTGTTTGCTTTTCTTTATAATTTCCCCAACCAAAGTATCACATCGGGAACTAAAATAAAATCACAAAGTCCTGGACCTCAAGTCAATGCCATGATTAAAAGGGACTATTGGGGTGTCTATTTTGGGAAAAGGTAAGAACATTTCCATTTAGGAGGAAAATAGAGGGGAATTATGTCGTCTGTATTGTTTCCCCCAAATATTTACTACTAAATATTTCATTGCATTGGGAATATATTCCCACAGAAAGCTATATATACACTAATCTATTGCCTGGCTTGCAGAGCTTCCTAAGACAGGAGTGTAATTCCTGCCAGAACTCAGCCTATAATTGCTGATTCATTATTGAAAGTCACTGGCTACATCACTTCACAACTAAAGGTAATGTAGTTTTATGGGGCCTGAAGTTTATGCGATTCTGGGAATCATATTTAAGATGACAATATAAAATCATAAATATAAAGTTAGGAATGAATATCTGTTTAAAATTAAAAGGGAAGTTACAAATGTTAAAAAAAGATAATTTCATCAAATATCATAAAATAGAGAAAAGGCATATTATTTATATTAATTTACTGGTCTGACACACATCTATAGCAATTTTTCCTATATCACTCTTGGATTATCCCTTCTTATGACAACGATTTTGCTAGAAACAGAGAAGTTGCCTTTCAAACAAAGAAAAAACAATTAGCCTTTCCTTTAACCTTGTTGATCAAAATTTGTATTTTAATTACCAATAGTCTAGAAAAAGTTTCTTTCAAACTCACAATTCCTTATTAGTAACTTTTTCAGTGACTAGTTACAAATACTTCCAATTTATGACACCAATTTGTCATTGGATACTGAAAATATCAGTATTTGTATTTTCCTTCAAAAAGTTTTTCTTATCTCTTAGAAAATATAAAAATAATGAGCAATGACCACCTCTAATATCTAACAGCGCCTTCTAAATATTATTTCTCATAGACAGGAGGGTTTTTCAAAAAACAGATTTTACATATAGGGTAGAATATGTACACAAAAACCTAAGAAAACTTCGTTGTACCAGAAAGCAAAATATACACACACACACAAAATTATTGGGGTTTTACTAACAGGACTCAAAAGCCAATTTAATTTGAGCACAAAAGAATAAAAACAGTAATAGTTGAAATTGATATAATATGTTTAGAAAAATGATTTCATAATAATGCTAAAAAAAAATACAACTGATAACACATCTGTCACCTTTGAGAAGGCTCGCAAAACAACTCAATCTGAAACTATCAAGAAAGATTATGTTGAACCCTCCCTTCCTGTATAACTTCTTCCGATGTAGCCAAAAAGATGTGAGAAGTGTTTTTTTTTGTGTGTGAAAATATTCTAATATATAAATGCAGAAGGAAAGTTAGGATTAGAAAGTCAAGATGGAAATTCTTACTAAAAATAGGTCTAGGAAAATCATAAAAGGTTATTATTAAGTGAAACCTTGATAGGAAACTTTCTATTAGATGAGCCAAGATGAAAACACACAAGCCTAATACTGCAAAAAGAGTCAAACCAATAGCCGTCTCTTGATACCTCCAGAAGGTACCAAGCACCACCACTCTCCCCAACGTGACAGACAGGGGGTCTAGCACCACCCCCCACCCCAAGCAACAGAGGGTACCTAGCTCTGTCTGCACTCTGACCAACACACTTACCTGAAAAATATCAAAGCACTAGATCTAACCACCATTTTATAAGAAACAGAAGAATATGTTAAGCATCACCAAGGGATGCTACATCTAAAAAGTGGGAAACTACACAGGACAAACACATGGTTTCTTCAAAAACTAATTGTGAAGATAAACAGTCAGACTATATGAAGTTCAAGAGACATAAATCAATCAAGCACCATGTATAGATTTTGTCTGGACTCTGATTCAAACAAATCATAAAAAAATTTTAGCTGAATGTGGGAATTCAAATACTGGATATCTGTTAATACTAAAAAATTAAATAAATTCACTAATATTAAGCCACTAAAATTACTTCTTTTTTTTTTTAAGATTTATTTATTTATTTATTTATTTATTTATTTATACAAGCACTGGGTACAGTCAGAAGTGCGGGAGGGTGAGAGAATTCACCAGAGCCAGAGCGGGGAGCAGGGCAGGCAGAAGGACCGAAGTACACTGCTGAGGGGAGCAGCGGGCGGCAGGAGAGGTCTGCGCGCCATGTGGGACCCTCCTCTGGTAGCCGGGGAGCAGCCGGGGATCAAACCAGCGCTGCAGAGGCTGCGGGCAGCTTCGCAACCCAGCGCTCAACTGCTGCGCCACCAGGGAAGCCCTAAAATTACTTCTTACAAAACATTATTGATTGTAGTCTCCTCCTAGTATCAATGGCTGGCAATTCAAGCAGTTTACATGGTTTTGGAGAAATTTTCTTATCACTTATCACTCCGAGTACCAGTTTCCACATATAGGAAAATTGGTAAAAGTTTACCTACCTCATAGAACCATTGTGAAGATTCAGGGAATATTTGTAACCTTAACACAGATTAGGTGCCCAATACTGTTTATCATTAATGATATCCTACCTAAAGCCATGGACATGGTGCAGCAGTCATTTTCACATTGCTGCCCCAATTAACATCTTTCCACAAAAGCCAGCAGTCATGGGAATTAGCTCTGACCTTCTAACCTCAGAAACTCAGCAGTGAAATTCCACCTAAAATCTGGAATAAAATTAAACCTTGATGAATTTCATCTCTTTCTTGCCTTTATGCCAACCACTACCAACAGCCAACGTGACTTCAGCTTTCAAACCATCTCAGGATTGACCAAGCAAACTCCTGCTGCTGTGAGGATGAGGGTTCCAGGGCTTTGGAGTTCAAACACAGGCCTTGTGACTTGCTGGGACACCCCTAGGCAAAAGCACAACACTCAAAGGTACAGAAAACCTCACTGAGGGAGAGGTGGTTTTTACCTTCACATGTTTCTTTTTTCACTCAGAAAAGCAGACAAAGACAAACAACCACTTTGCCAACCAAACAAACATGGCTGTCTACAAATCTCCCTGCTGCCCTGCACAACTAGCTCCAGAACATCTGGATGATGGGGCTGGGCTAGGAGAAAAGAGTGGGAAGGGAGAGCATGGAGAGGGGCTGGAGGGATTCTCGTTCTTTAAAGTGTTTTACTCCCTTGCTGAGAAAGAAAAGACTGAGCTGCCATCAAAGCTATGGATGCGGGACCTCTTGACACTTAGAATCTTCATTTAAAAAAACAAAGTATTTTGAAACAAACCTCACTGAACAAGCACTTGGAAGTAAGAAAGGGGAGGGCTGTTTGGGTGGTTTTCTTTGCAATCAGAGTCCTTTCTTTTCTGAGAGCTACAGACTCACTAACAATAACTGTCTATGGAATAAATTGAACGAATTGATGTCTTCTTTGTTTTTCTCTAACAAATCTTCCAACTGGCCGTGGTGTCTCTTCCTTTGCACTGCTGACCCTTAACACATGCACACGACCACCAATAGCATGATACTTTGATGCTAAACATGGAAGTCAGACTGGGGCAGAGATCTGAATTCCAGGGACCGTGGAGAGGGTATGGGCTGGAGATGGAGAGCGTGGGCAGAGGTCTTGACAACATAATAAAGTCTAGAAAACAGGCTCTCAAGTCAAAAACGCATGTTTTCACATCTTAGTTCTTCCAATGACTACCTCTGACAACAATAACAAACAAATCATTTCATCTCTATCACTTCTATTTCCTGACTCATCTGTAAAATGGAGGCACGGAGGAGGTAGTTTGTGGCAATGATTAAATAGACACAAAGACCTTAGAAATGTGCTCAATGAAAGGTAACTAATAATACACTGCAAACATTTAAACACACACCCAATAATCTTAGCAATAAAGCAAAGAAGTTGTAAGGATGGACAGAGGAATGGAAGGAAGGAGGAGAGATAGTGATGGACAGTAGAAGCCTCCAAGGAAGTTCTCCTTTTGAGTACTGTATGCTCTGGATCCTGGGAGGGGAAAAAAAAAAAAAAACAATCAAAAAGGGTTATATTTCTTCCAGTATCATCTCTACTGTGACCTCTTGCCTCTATTTGCAGATTTATCTGACTGCTAATCTTACCTCTCTCCCTTCCACCAATTTGACACTCAACATTAATATAATGCCCTCAATTCCTCAAAATAGTAAAAACAGAAATTCCATGCAATCTAGTTATCCCACATCTGGGTTATCTACCTGAAAAACACAGAAACACTAATTCAAATAAATACACGGTCCCCAATGTTCACTGAACTATGTATAATTGCCAAGAGCTAAAAACGACCCAAATGACCATAAACTGACAAATGTATAAAGAAGATATAGGTTACACATGCATAATGGAATACTATTCGGCAATAAAAAAGATGAAATTCCTGCCACTTGCAACAACATGGATAGTCCTGAAAGGAATTATGTTAAGTGAGATAAGCTAGCAAGACAATGTCATACATTATGTGATTTCACTATATGATCTGCATTGAGACAACAGAGCAAAAATAAAACTTTGGACTACAGGACCACCTGGTGTTTACCACAAGAGAAGGGGTAAAGGGGGTTGGTATATCAGGACAAAAGGGGACGAGAGAGAGAAAGAGAATTGTGCATCTAATTGTAAACTTAATAAAGCATAGTTACACGTTGACCTCAGTAATGCACACCTGAAACATAATGTTAATATATAATGTCAATAAAATAATTTCCTCAACTGGGAGCCTAATTAAAGGCCAAATAATCAAATATTCCATGACTCCCCACTCTTACTCCACCACCCTTACCCACAACTATTGCTTCTCAACCACTACCCTCTACTTCCCAAGGAAGTTGTGAGGGAAATGACTGAAATCCTTTTTCCCGGCTCTTTATCACCATAAGAAAAATGATGCACTTATAAAGAAATATTCAATATTCTGGGGGTGGGGAGAAAGGGGAGAATTAAGTCTGTGCAGAGTTCAGTTACACCCGGGGGCCTTACAAGGAAGAAGTGCTCAAGCAACTCCAAAAATATCTGCCAGGTACTATGGCCTATTTCAACATTAGTGTTATTTAAATCCAGCATTTTTGTTAC
Organism: Talpa europaea; assembly: GCF_964194135.1. NCBI lineage: Eukaryota > Metazoa > Chordata > Mammalia > Eulipotyphla > Talpidae > Talpa > Talpa europaea. The sequence goes on from NC_140075.1 coordinate 106,979,271, forward strand.
AGAAACAAAGCAAAGAGCCTACGTCAGTTTGTAAGAAATTTCCACCTCCAAAGTCATATTTATAAACCTGGAAAGAAGAAATTATATGTTGTAAGTGTTGAAAAAAACACCGAGTCCTTTCTAATTCCTCCTCCTTTGTCAATGACATTGTGGTTTTTTTCATTCTGGAGTCTCCTAGAATGACACAGGGGAAAATTTCCCAGGTTAGCTTTGACAATTGGTCCCTGTTTTTCTGTCAAATGCCTTTTCTTTAAATTTGCATGCCTTGGAATAAACGTTTTTGTTTATATTTCTACCAAAAGCGAGAGGCTGGGAAGCTGTTTTATTCTTGAGCAGTTTTATTCTTCCCCAATTGCCCCTTATTATCCCTACTGAGAATTTCAGCGTTCTCTCTATTAAAACTCAATCTGCCACTTTCGAGGTTAATGATTAACTTTAATATGTCTGTGCCTTTAAATGTAATCTAGATTCTGGAATTAAATCAAATGTAATGAAAAGAGGAGAATTAAGACAACCGGGCTGAAGTCCCAGGACAACCAACAGCTAGTTGTCTGACCTTGGGAAAGCCTTCCACTTCTGCAACTTCATCTCTAAAACAAGGTGGTTGGAAGCGATGTCTCTAAATATTTTGTGACTCTAATTCTATGTGCACATGAATAAGGAACCCTCTGATTTAAAAGCTAACTGGTCACTGGTAGTAGCTTTCTCAGCTAGCCGACTCATTTCTAACTGTCCAGAACCTGCTATATTTCCTCTAACACACAAATGTCCTTTAAAAGAGAAATAGGGCAGGCCTCCCCGGTGGTGCAGTGGTTGAGCGCTGGGCTGCGAAGCTGCCCGCAGCCTCTGCAGCGCTGGTTCAATCCCCGGCCACTGGGCGAGGGTCCCACATGGCGCGCAGACCTCTCCTGCCGCGCCCGCTGCTCCCCTCAGCAGTGTATTTCGTCTCTCTGTTCTGCTCCCCGCTCTGGCTCTGGTGAATTCTCTCACCCTCCCACACTTCTGACTTTACCCAGTGCTTGTATAAATAAATAAATAAATCTTTTAAAAAAAAGAGAGAGAGAGAAATAGAGCAAAGAAAAGAAGCCCGCTTTTGCAGCCAGCAACCAGCACAGAGGAGCCAGTCACAAGGGAAAATGGGACAATAATGTGAAAAATGACTGAAACTGCTCTTGCTTCCCCTCTTCTCCATGAGCAAAATTGCAGTGAGAAAATAACAACAAAAGCAAGAAGTTGCAGAGCTCAACACGCAGGGAGATCCTTCTGGAAGGAAGTGATCAAACAACCCATTGATCTATTTCCTGTAACCTCCTCTTTCTCTCTTTAAACATATTCTCTAGCCTCACTTGCTCCCTCCTCGCTGAGAAGCAATATTGACACTTCTCTTCTTTATCAAAGTTCAGGTGCAAGATTTGCCTGCAAAACAAAAAAGGAAATCAAACAGAAAATATGCTTCCATTTGGGGAAAAGAAATGATTAGGTGGGGGAGTTATCGCAAAATTACCATGGATGATACACTTCCTAAAAACTGACAGCTTGCAAATTTTCACATCTGAAAAAGAATTATTTTGAGTTCAGGAGGCAGCAAAAAGCTGGTGAAAAATTGAGGCATACAAACCGAGCTTTGTTTTTTCTTTTGTTTTTGTTTTTGAGTCCCCCAGTGGGACTCAAAAACAAAACAGGAGTTGAACTTTCAGATTCAAGGGTTCTTCATGGAAGCAGAGGTGATACAAGAAGGCCGGATGGGACTCAGCTAAGGGCCTGAGTAGTGGTGAGCCTCTGAAAGTCAATCTTGTTTTTTATTCCAAATAAAAACCACAATTGTATTAAATGAGACAGGCTCAAAAATGTGGATTCATTTTCTACAGTCAGGGTTTGAATAATTGTACTGGGCTCAAAGCTAACTAGCAGTACACGTATAATTTAGAGACTCTTGCCCCTTAAAAAAGAAAAAGGACTGGTGTGAATGTCCACTGCTTAGATTGTGAAAATCCCACCCTACTCCCCCTGCCCCGCAGTGTAAGCTTCCTACTGGTGATTGCATGAGTGCTGAGGACCGTCCAGCCACCTGCTCACCCAGCTGTGCAGTCCTGCTACTACTAATGATCCCATGGACAGTCTCTCTGTGCTGTATCAGGCTGCTTCACTTTTGTGACACCTTGATTGCAACTCACCCCTTCCCTTATTTTATTGATAAGTAAATAAATTAATAAATGAAATTTAAAACCCTCCCTTAAGGCAGGACACGCGTGGTGCCCACACTCATATCAGCATTTCTGTAGGCTGATGCTTCCTGGTCTCAAACTGAAAACCACAGTAACAGCCCTGAACTTGAACTACAGCCTGGAGCATAGCTACTGCAGCCAACCCCAGACGCACAAACAAAAAATAACATTGGCTTTTGTCAGCCACTGAGATTTGGGATTATTTTTGGTGCAACATTATTTCAGCAAAAGCTGACTTACACAAAATATTCTCTGGGAAAGGAAGTTTATATCACAACAGTACAAATAATTTCAAAGTTAATGTTAGGCATCTTTGGACTCAAAGGTTTTTGGTGGGGCCTTCCCGGTGGTGCAGCCGGTTGAGTGCCACAGCCTCCACAGCCTCCACAGCCTCCGCAGCCTCCACAGCCTCCACAGCCTCCACAGCCTCCGCAGTGCCAGTTCAATTACCAGCTGGCCAGGGAGAATCCCACATGGTGAGGCAGACCTTTCCTGTCTCACCCACTGCTCCCCTCAGCAGTGCTTTCAGTCCGTCTGCCTACTCTGCTCCCTGCTCTGTCTCTGGTGAATCCTCTCACCCTCCTGTGACTCTGGCCTGTACCCCAGCTCTTGTATAAATAAAAAATAAAATCTTTAAGAAAGGCCTTTGGTTATCCCACCCACAGGGGGTTGTCAACAGCCCTTCCAAGCTTTCCCCAGCTGGACCATCACAAGGTCCTCTCCTTCTAATTCCACCCTAGTCTCAAAATTTTGTCTCCCAAGATCCCTCTCCACACCCCCAACTCTATAATCCCCTCTTATGTTAGAGAGAACAAGACAATGTTCTCAAACCCTGCCCTCAAACTCAGCTCATGGCCACCTTATCCTGTTCATCCCCCAAAGAGTCCAACAGAACTGATGGGGGGCAGGGAGGACTTACTATACACGGAAAGATCCTTACAGAAGAGCAGCAATGTCTGTGCAGTGATTTTTCTCACTCTTCTATACTTACATAAGGAGAAGGAAAGGAGGGTTGAGTCCTAACTAGAACTGGGAGGGCTCTCGTAGGATTCCAAGCATGAATCCGATTTATGCTCTCTCTGCTCTTGTGCCTCCCTTCCAGACTTTCTGGTCTCTCTCTTCTGCCAAGCCACTAACTTCTTTAGGATATGGGAAGACAACACACATTAGCAATTAACAAGGAAATTTCCCTCTTGTTTCCCCTTAAAGTTCAACTTCCATTAAGTAATGAGAATTTAGCCATCAATAATTAAGACTATCCCTGGGAAACTCTCCCACAGAAGCTAGCAGCAGCGCTTTCTGAATAATAAAACAGAAAAGGATTTTCCTAACTCAATGATTTTCTTTTTATATTTACACAGTCCCCACGGAGAAACAGGCAGTCATTTTACCAAGTTTCAGCAGCAATTCTGGTGCCCCAGGTAGCATGGCTATCACAAAATACTCCAATAGTTTGGCTCACTTTAGGCCAAATACTAAATAACACATCACTCTTGAAAAAAAAAACCACAATGTCTTTTGAAATTTAAGAGCTAACTGATTTTGATTCTAAAATTAGGATGTTGCATTTGACCTTAATTTTCTCATCAGCGGGGAGGTTCTAGTTCAACTACAAATCAATGGCCAATTGTCCTCACCAAACGGGAAAGAGGAAATTAAGTCTTGACTTCTACATGCACAAAAACATTTCAGGAACATGGAAGAAAAGAAACAACTTCTAACTGGAAAAGGAAACATGAATCTATTTATTTGTTGATCTCAAAACACTTTATTCCTAAGAATATTCTTCACATTTCAGCTCAAGCAACAACATAGAGCTGCAAAAAAAAAAAAAAAGGGCAGCAGGTTCAAGTTAGGCACAAATGCATTAAGGTTGAAATTCCCAGAGTCCTTGTGCAAACAGCATAAAAAAGGCACTTGACTGTGGATGGGTTGGGACCTGTAGGAAGAGAAAGAACCCCAGAGAAGAGAAAACTCAGAATCTGTCAGGAGGCTGGCACGGTGACGGTGAATATAATGTCTTAATGAGCTGAAGCAGTGAATGACAATTACTCTCCAAGACCCAAAGCATGGGAGTATACAGGAGGCATCAGCTTAATCACAAACCAGGTCTGTGGCTCTAAACTACTCAACAGGCTTTTTGTTTCTCAAGAGACACAGGAACAAAAGGCACATAAAGAGATTCAGCTACTTCCCAGGCTTGACAATCTGGAAGATTAAAGAGTTCAGAGAAATACATCATTGTAGATTCTTTTCAGAGCTGTTAAAACTGAGGAGCAAGACAACAAGGGACAAGAGCTTCTCCTTTAGGGTATGGGAATTTGGAACCATGGCTTAGGAGACTGTCATTCTGGGGGAGTTAGGCCTCTGGAGATTTGAATAAATGGAGGAGGTGACAACAAGGCAAGGAAAGTTCTAGAGCTGTAGACAGATGAAAAAAATTCCAACACAACTGCCAGGCAAAGCATCAAAACTCCTACAGAAAAGCCAATGAACTGGATCACATTTTACCCACTATTATGAATTTTAGGGTAAGGAAAATGTCAGGCTTTTCTGCCCTTCCGCCATCAGGATAGATGATGGATCCTTGTCCTGAAGGCATGCCTGATGGCGGGCACCTGGAATAGGGTGTGGGCATAGGTAGATGGGATTCAGCTGAGCTAAGACTGTGCTTTTTTAAGGGCGGCATCACGGGGATGCCAGCGCCAGCAGCAGCAGCAGTAGAAGCCGAAGCAGAAACCGAAAGAGAAGCCGAGAAGCAGCAGAACAAACCCTAGAGAGCCCAGATAGAGTGAAGACTTGCTGGGGGCTGGGAGGCCTGCCAACCACCCAGCCCCCCAGCCAATACCCCTGCCTGCCATATGCCTGGTGAACCCCAAATAAAAAACCTGCAAAACCACTGAGGACTCTGACTCCTCCTTTACCCAGTCTGCATGGGATCAGAAAACCTGCACTGTGTCCATTCCTGACTTTACATGAATCAATTGTTCAAGCCCCTCCCAAAATTCTTATGTTGAAATTCTAACCCCTAATGAGATGGTATTAAGAACTGGGATCTGTGCCTCCCTGGTGGCGCAAGTGGTTAAGCATCAGCACTGTGAAGCAATCCCCAGCCAGGGAGCTACCCACATGGCACAGCAGACCTCTCCTGTCTCGCCCGCTGTTCCCCTCAGGAGTGTATTTCAGTAGATCTTCCTGTTCTGCTCCCCATTTTGTCTTTGGTGAATTCTCTCACCCTCCCCCACATTTCTGGCCTGTACCCCAGTTCGCGCATGCATAAATAAATAAATCTTAAAAAAAAAAAAAAAGAGGTGGGCTCTTGGAAAGTGATTAGGTCATGAAGGTGAAACTCTCATGAATAGAATTAGTGAGCACACTTATAAATGAGACCTCCACTCCCCTTCCACCTTGTGAGGACAGAGAGAAGATGCCCCATAGGAACTAGAAAGTGGATGCTCAGAGAAGGAATCTGCTGGGACTTTGATCTGGGACTTTCCAGCCCCCAGATACATTTGTTACATATAAGCCACCCAGTCTGTGTTATTTTTGTTATATCATTATAACAACATAACTAAGCAAAATGAGACACCCACTAATCTCCAGCCACTGCATATGAAGTCATTTTAGTTGTTTGGAATGGAAATGTCTCTGAAATCTTAAATTCTAACACTGCAACTCCCTTAGTGTTTCCACTTCCTGGGGTTGGAAGTAGAGATGGAAAATAAGGGGCAGACTGAAGTGATATTAAAGATGTTAAACTGACAGAATTTAGGGATAATTGGATATAAGTTACACAGAGATAAATCAAGAATAATTCCGACATAGGGGCCTGGGCAACAACAGTAGTGTCTTTCATAGAGGGAATTAAGAATGAGGCGAGCTCTCAGAAAGCAGAAGTCACCATGTTGTTTGGGGACATGCAGGCCAGAGGAGCCATCCACAGAGCAAGGTATGTGGTGTAAACAGAGGAATAAAGATCAGAACCAGAAGTATGAAGTTAAGAGTCCTCAACTTATAAATTGTAACTGAATCCAACAACTATTTTATCCACTTGCATTCCTACCCCAATGACTTGCAGACGTCTTCCTAAATTCTGCTACTCAGCAAACCTTCTCCTCCCTCACAGTATGCATCCAGCCACCCAGAACCTATCTCTCCAGTCACTAAGAGTCACCACTTTAAGACCAACTCTTTCTCCATGTTCACCTCTGCTGCCTTCATTCAGTTCCCACCATCTGTCACCTGGATGGAATTATGGAATTATTTCCTATCTGTCTACACACATACACACACACACACACACCACACCCCCCATCCCCCACCCCACATACACACACGCAGCAAGAGCGGCCTTTCTTAAACACAAATATGACCATGGTGGAAACTGTCAGAAACTCCCCATTACCTAAAAGATAAAGTCTCATCCTAGGATAAAACATGCAGGACTCAGGGCTCCCCGGTGGCACAAGGGGTTAAGCATCGCACTATGAAGCAATATGCAGCCTCTGTGGCATGGGTTCAATCCCCAGCCTGCCAGGGAGCAACCCACATGGTGCAGCAGACCTCTCCTGTCTCACCCGCTGCTCCCCTCAGAAATTTCTGTACGTCTGCCTGTTCTGCTCCCCACTCTGTCTCTGGTGAATCCTCTCACCCCAGCTCTTGTATGTATAAATAAATAAATCCTTAAAAAAAAAAAAAAAAACCCTGTAGGACTCTCTAGAGTCTTATCCCTCTCTAAGCTCCAGCCCCATTTCTCATTGCCTGTAGCTTCAAAACCATGTGAACCTTCACAGAGATTGTGCCTGTCACAGGCCTGATTACATCTTACATAAATTTTCCTAATGAGGACATTGGGTTTTAGCCAAAATAGAATATATTAGATATCAGAAAAGGAGAAACTCTTAAGAACATGAAAATGTTGAGCCCAGTTTGCAAACTGCCACTTCTATTCGTATTGACAGTGCACTGAGGGAGACAATTTAGAAAGAATTTTTAAATGAGTGATTATACTCAAAACCAGTAAGAACGAACACAGTGGTCCTGGTAGTAAGATCCTACAGAAAAACACCCTTAGATCCCAACCCTTATTATCCATTTCTGGGGTCTAGCAATCAGTCCACAGACATCTGCTTCCTATCATTCCTGTTTGTACAACTCTTTCTCCACTCAGCAAGAGTTCTATACAGTTGGTTCAAAGGTGCAGATATCTATAAAGAACCTTTCTCCAAAGATCAGGAGCCAGCGGTCAGTCTAAACCAACTTATCCTCTGAGAGACAATGGGAGGTAGAAAACTAAGCACTTGAACTGGAGGTTACGAGAAAAGAATGCAAAGGTTAAGCCACCTGAATCAAAGACTTCAGTCTCCTATCAACCAGGGCAGCTTGTTTTGATGATGCTGCAGAGAAATACCAAACCCAGAGTTATTTTGTGCACTGTACTGAAACCTCTTGCTGCCCTGTACAGTAAAACCAATGCAGCAAATATTGATTGAGCCTCATACTGCCTGCTATGAAACAGGAGACTGTCTCAAAAATCTGAATCAGAAAAATAATGCAATATTATTATTTAATCATTAACATGTATAGAGCAATACATCAATAGTATGTACATTAAATAGCATTACAATATTTAATCCTCACAGCAATCCTGTTAGATTCTATCACCACACCATTTACAGACAGGGAAAATGAGGCTAGGTTTAAAAACTTGCCCAAAGTCACAACAATGGCAAGTGGAAGCACATAAAATCCCCTTCAAGCAATGAACTGAAAATTATAAAAAAAATATAAAACGATTTCAGTTAACAATGGTCTTTAAATGAATAGATGAATGAAGGAAAATCCTAAACAAAAACTGCTAAAGCAAGAAAAGGAAAAGCTTGTAAGGAGAACAGGAAACTTTTAGACCATTATACTTAAGATGGCACAGGAGGGCCTCCCTGGTGGCGCAAGCGGTTAAGACACAACCTATGAAGCTATCCACAGACACTGCACCATGAGTTCGATTCCCCAGCCAGTTTGATTCCATAGCACAGCAGACCTCTCCTGACTCACCCACTGCTCCCCTCAGCAGTGTATTTCAGTCAATCTGCCTGTTCTACTCCTCACTCTGTCTCTGGTGAATCCTCTCACCCCCCACACCTCTGGCCTATACCCCAGTTCTTGTATGCATAAATAAATAAATCTTTAAAAAAAGATGGCACAGGAAATACTAGACAACTCAACCCAAACCCAAAGTGGAGATTCTAAACAGAACTTCTCTTCCCCAGATAGTACCAAGAGTGTGGTACTAAGAGTGAGAAACTAGGGTATAAATATCTCAGATGATTCCTTTGAGTGTTATGGAAAATTACTGCAAGTTTAATTGAGAAATGCATTCATTCATTCACCAGATGTGTATCCCATTCCTGTAATACCAGGTCCTCAAATACCATGTAATTCAGTATGATTTCCTCAGTACTTTCATAAGAAAAAAAAGTCAATTCCTGGCTGGGATCACATTTTTCCTCACCCCATCTGTGTGGGTGTTCACCGGGTTTTCCAAAGACGTGCACATGAGGTTCAGTGTCTAAATTATTCCAATCTGTGTAAGTGTGAGAGGCTGTGATGTGCCCTAGTTGGAAGGGGCCCTCTCCAGGGGTGGGTTCTGCTGTATGCCTCAAGCTGCTGAGATAGGTTCTGGCCACCCTCGTCACTGAAATAGAATTAAGTGGGTTGGAAAATGCATGCATACAGACATAAACCAAACAAACAACTGTTAATATCAGATTGTTTGGGGTCTTTATTTAGAGGTTTGCCGATGTTTTTGCAAACAGAAATATGCCATAAGAACTCTTATTTATTTCAACTAGCCTGTGGTCAAATTGGTTTCATTAGACATCCTTTGGCTTAAAGTTCCAGTTTTCAAGAACCTACGACTTACTGTGTATACCAGAACCTGTGCTAGGCACTAGGGAAACAAGGCAAAATACACACAGGTTGCTTACAAAGAGTTAAAAATTCTATATTCATGTAATTTTCCTACTTGTACGTACCTGTAGTCCTTTACATTCATGGGTAATTTTGAAACTTAGCAGTTAACCCAAAAAGTGGTATGAAAACCAATGGAGAGAAGAGTACTGAAGAGCAAAGGCCAAGCAGGGATCTCTGCCAGAAATCCCCAGAGCCCTCAAACAGGAGCTTGAGAAATGTTACCAGTGGCAGAAAACCAGAGAATATTCCTCATGCTAAGGCCATGGACTGATTTCATCTTAGATATAATATATTGGTTTCCTCTACCATTGCTATTTTCTTCCTCAAATTAGAAAGCTCTCAGAAGCAGGGAAAACGAGATCACTCCCTCTAGCTGGAATAATTTCTGGAAAGCTTAGCTGTTCTCAGCATGTCAGTAAAAGTGGTTGCTGTATTTCTAATTAGCATCTCCGAATTTGCCTGTTGTAATTCCAAACACTCCCTGGCCTTAAAGACAAGACCTTGGTGAACAGACTACGAAGCCATCTTTCCTATTATATTCCTAATTATGCACCTACCAAAGGTTAAGATAAGTGTTTTGTTTTCTTATAAAATATTATATTGGCCTTTCATAATGAGGAAAGATTCGAGGCAAAAATTGGTGCCTACAACAAAAGCTGCTTGGTGTTGAGAGCTATTATTTTTTCTTAATTGTGGGTTTGTTTTGTGTGTGTAAGTATAACTGATTTTCTTTGCATATTTATACTCTCCCTGTGTGAGACTTTTCCAGAAGATAATGATTGGATAAGGTTAGAGGCCTTCAACTACTCCAGCTGTTAAGTATTTGCCAGAAGCAGCTCTTGTGTGCAACTGTTATTGTTATACTGCTTATTGTTTAAGTCCTATTCCTTTGAAAAATGTATCTCTCTCACCTTGAGAAAACAGAACCCCTTAAGTCAGAAGTGGGGACTGGTGTACAATTTCCTTTAGGAATCATACCCAAAGAAGTCGACTTAAACACTGTCTCTCCAAAACAAAGACAAGACCTCAATGGGATATCTAACTCTAAAATGAGATTTGAACCATATTTTTACAAACAAATACCAGCAAGCTTAGGAGACCATCCAAAACAGTCTCTGGGCAATTTCCTACTCACACATCCTCATACATCCCTGAAGGGCAGGGCAAGGCCTCTGACCACTGCTACATCTGCAGAGTGTGTCGGTGCTGGGCTCTCTGCCTGAGGATGCTCTGATGCCTTTTACTACAAGGGTTTCAGAGAGTAGGTGTCAAGTCGGTCTCTGGCACATTGGAAGCAAAGTTGCAGTCACATGGAAGATGCACAATAATTATCCAACACAGCGGTCAAACCATTTTTTTCTTAAAGGGCCAAACAGGAAATATTTCAGGCTAGCAATCCAGGAAGTCTTGGTTGCAACTACTTAACTATTGGAGCACTCAGCATTGTAGCCCAAAATATAAATGATTTTATGATGAATGACTTATACTGAATTTATATTGAATGAGTCATTTGATATATAAATGAATGAGTGTTGCCCAACTTGATGCACAGGACAGATTTTACCTACCAAAAGAACAGATTATCAGAAAATTCACTTTTCTAGATAAATGAACACTTGTTTCTTTCATTGCGTAAAAGTATTGTTTTATTTTTGCTTTTACTAGTTGAGATATTTCATAAATTCTACTTATATATTAGCCTACCTTTTTAAAAAGCATATTCAGATCTTAATTTTTCACTATATGGTTCAGGGTTATCATTAAAGCAATCTTCTGATCCCTCGCCCTTCTCCCCTGCAGTATGTCTCAGATTTATAATTGTCTGTTTTTGCTTTGTTGTGTTTTGTACTGTTACTATTATTATTTTTTTCTTTTACACTGGGGACTGAGGTGATGGTGCACGGGTGCATTGGTAAAGGGACTACACCTGCGGGTGTGGGGGAAGCAAATACTGTTTAAAAATGAACGATGTAAAAAAAATTTTTTTAAATAAAATAAAATTGAAAAAATATAAGCAATCCTTTTACAATGCTACAGTTCACCAATGTCTTTTGGCTGTACTGGGCTATTTACCCCAACTCCAGAAAAACCCAAACCTCTCGTTTTTACTCATTGCATCCATTATTCTATCTCCTCCTTGTCTAGTAGGCTCTGCACTTATTTCTACATTCTGCCAATTTGGCTTTTGGCAGCATAAATCCAAAGAAAATTCAGGGTCCAACTCATGCTCCAATATTCTCCAGTTCTTCTTTCCAGAGAGTCCTGGGACTCAACCTGTTCTTACTCCTTATCCTGCTTTACCATGTTTCTGCATTATGACTCTTCCCTTACCATGATCTTAGGAGTTGGTCAAAGAATGGAACTCAGCTACTTCAGCAGCCCCCTCCTTCTTAAAATGTTCCAATACCCTGGGCACTTCAAGATTTTTACTGTAGTTTAAAGAGATATGGAGCAGTAAAACTAAGTCGACGATGTTATGAAGATCCATGAACACACAGAGAATTCTTATTATGATTCGTAATCCAATATGTTTTATTCCCTTGTTGAAATCCCATCTGCAAGTCCCCATTAGACTACTGGCTTTGATCTTACATGTGAAACTAGAGATTACCAACCCTGACCATTTCTTTAGTCCAACAATGAAGAATAAGTCAAATGTGCCATCCAAAAAGATCCTCATTTCATACTTCCCAGTTTTGCTTAGGTAGAAGTCGGTGCTTTGCATGATGTGGTGATGATAAAGATAATGGTTTTGATATTGATAGTAACTAACATTTATTAAACTAACATTTGTTCCTTTGTATCAGACATGCTAAACACTTCTGTTGGCATATGTATGCATACTTACATTTAATGCTCACAATCTTAAGAAATAGGAGCTACACCCAAATTTAAACCTAGAAAAAATAAGTCGTTTGTTCATGGTCACACTCAAGAGTCAGCTCTCAACCACAGCTAATCTAGTTACATTATCTTTCAGTCAGAATTGAGGACTGTGCTGCAGTAATAAAAGCCACAAGATATCAACCATTCAAAACCAAAAGAAGCTTCTCACTCATACAAAGTGCATTATGAGCTAAAGTAATTTCTTGGGGCATCTGTCCCTACATGACTGTTCAGTAATCTAGCACCCCCATTTCTTTTTTTTTTTTTTTTAAGATTTTATTTATTTATACAAGCACTGGGTACAGTCAGAAGCGCGGGAGGGTGAGAGAATTCACCAGAGCCAGAGCAGGGAGCAGAGCAGGCAGAAGGACCGAAGTACACTGCTGAGGGGAGCAGCGGGCGGCAGGAGAGGTCTGCGCGCCATGTGGGACCCTCCTCCGGTGGCCGGGGAGCAGCCGGGGATCGAACCGGCGCCGCAGAGGCCGCGGGCAGCTTCGCAACCCAGCGCTCAACCGCTGCGCCACCGGGGAGGCCCATAGCACCTCCATTTTAACACACTTCTCTAGTTATATGGCCATGCCTGAAGGCAAGAAGTAAAGGAAACCTATTTCTCCCACATTCATCGAAAGGGAACTGGAAATATTGGCAGGCATCACCAATATCCACACAAAATCCACTGGCAGATTTTAAGCAGGATTATGACATAGTCAGATGCATCTTCTTGGAATTATTGTAAAGGATGAATTAGAGGGATCCTTCCACTCAGAAAGACTGTCTTGGAGGCTCTTGATACAGGATAGAGGTGAAAAGATCCAAATAAGGCTATGACAGTAAGAATAGAAAAAGGAACTTGTATGGATTTTATTGCTTTCTTCTGCAAAATGAAAATTCAAGAAATACAGGTTGTATCTGATTATCCAAAATTATCAGCCAATGTGCCACCAAATGAGTTTCAGAAGTCTTAATTCTTTGATTTGCAAACATATTTATTTCAACTGTTTGGGGGTAAAACTCTGCATTTTTTCAGAGTACACTGAAATGGTTTTGGATGCTGTCAAGCTGTCATTGGAATAGCTTGTGAACTGAGCTTTGAACAGAGAGGTACTCGGGTGGGAAAACACACTTTCTCCTTGCCTCATTTCCTATTTTTAACATATTTTTCATATTCTTACTTCAACAAAAGAAGATGGTTAGAAGGTAAGTTATCACTAGTACATGGAAGTTCAGTAAAGCGAGTCCTTGAGAACCATAAATTCAAAAAGCAACCAATGATATCAACAAGTACATTTTGAAAATTAAACTAAGTAGAAGGCTGCAGCCTCCACACATCTAAGGCAGCATGCCATAACAGAGTGGAAATGAGTCTTTTCTAATACCCAAGCAGATCATCAAAGAGCAGAAGTATCGATTAGCAACTCTGTCCAGGAGCAGCCTGCTCTCTACAGCAGAAATGAGTATTCTGGTCTCCTTGGTAGTACAGCCATCTCCTTAAATTAATAATCGTCATTGTGGTTTAGACATTGCCCTCATGTGAGTTTGATTAGAGTGTATTGCTAAGAAATTTGCTAAGAGATTTTCTCTTGTGCTGAAAGTCCTATTTTGAGCCTACGTAGGTATCTTAGTTTCGGTTCTCCCAAAAGCAAAACCTGAGGCAAGAACTTGGTGTAAGTAATTTATTGACGATCTAGTCCCAAGAAACTGAAATCAGAGATGGGGATAAGGGAGTGAAGAAGAGGTGGGACAAAGAAGGAGAAAATGTCTAAGGTACGTTGAGTTCACTGTTCTGTAGACTAGAAGAACCCTCTGGGCACTACGCAGCCCTCCTAAAATTACCTGCCTGAAGCATCAGAGCCAGAGCATTTATCTATTGACTCTTGGCCCCACCTGGACGGAAGCTTCCCCCAAGAGTGTCAAACACACACACTGTACTTGTGTGTGCTTAGTGGACATCTTGTGCCTCAGAGAAGTTGCAAGGACAGAAAGTGGAAACACATGGCTTCCACTTCAAATAAAAGACCGTTAGCATGAGGAAAGCCGAGCTCACACAGCACTAGCTCCTCAGCCACTGCAGCTGAGAGCAAGGGTGATCTAACAGGGTGTGATCAGGGCACCAGGAGTACCTGCTGTGCTGGGCAAGAAGCAAACCCAAACCTCACCCAGCACAGGCCTGCCTTAGCAGCCACCCATTAACTTTTCTACCTCAATGCAATACTAACCACATCACTAAAGTATCTTTTGCTCCCCAATAACAACTTCAATGTGTAGTCATGAGGTCATCTTGCCTTGTTTCTCAAAGTACTGTATTTAATCTTGAATCCAAAAGTTCCTTTTCCATCATAAAAATTGGCACCAGACTTATAAAGTTGTCAAGCTGACACTATGCTACTTTTGTGTTACAGAGGCAAGTGTGCCAAAGAAGCTGAGCACCACCAAATTAGCCAAGCCTTGGATCTAATTAAATTTTTAAAAATCCTTTAAATCACTTTCTCTTTGGGTGGGGAAAAAAACTAACAAGTTGGGAGCATGAAAGTAAAAAGTAAAATAAGATCACCATGAAAGAATGTGCCAAAAAGCATTCAGGACCTGTGTGAGAGGTAGGATTTGGTCCCCTGCTAAGAGCGACTTAGCTACAGGGCATTGCTAAAGCCCGTGGTGACAGAGGGGTCTGGACAGCTGGGCTCTGCGCCCTCCACCAGTGCCTCCAGTGGACTATTATGTGTGCTTATTAACACGGACTTACAAATAAAGCAAATCAGAGATCAAATTCCACCTAAGCCACCTGTTCCTTACATGATCTTGGGCAAGTTATTCAACTTCTTAAACCTCAGAGTCCTTGGCAAAATACTGCAGAACTATTGTGGGAATAATATAGATAAAGCACTTTCAACAACACCTGATTGTAAGTGCTTAATAAATAGTAGATAGTTTTGATGTCAAAAATACTGAGTACCCTGGAAATGCCTAAAATGAAGTCAAGCACAGGGTTGGCCCTTCATAAATATTAATTCCTCTTTCAGTTGTGTTTCACAGGAACTAAGAATTTTACCAAAACTATTCAAAGAAGGCTGAGTTCATTATTCTGAAATAAATGTAGACAATTCACAGCTCAAGGAGTGTTTCAAATTTTCTCGAAAATTTATAGTAAATGTTATATGTGTTCATATTGAAGTGATGCTGATTGAGAGGTGAGACAGTGATTTAAGGTATTAATCAAAAAGCAACCACAAGCCCAAATGAAAATTACAGGTGTTCCTGATGCTAGACCTCTGAAAGGTGATAGAAACGTAGGCGCTGAATGAAGACAGAGTCTTTGGACTCATAGCCCGGGATCTTTGCAACCTTCTCCAGACCTTGGTGAAAACCACCAGGGACTTTAGCAGAGAAGCTGGCCTCTTCTCCCTGGGAACTGATTTCAAGAGACTCTCTGGACCCAACTTGCCTTCCACTGTGGCCAAAATTTTACCCCTTACTGGGAAAAATTAGAGGAAGGGGCTATGGAATTTTATTTCCAAGGTCTATCATAAGCTTGATAACTGCTTCATTTTCCCTAAAGAGGAATAACCAGCAATTACCATAGTCCATTCACGAGTTCGCAGATGGCTACTAATACCCTGAAATGATGTCCACTGGGATGTTCTATGACGCTGCGTGATATTCAGTATTTTGCCATGCTTAGGAGAAAAGTACCAAGGATAGAGGAAAGCTTGCTGTGTGAAATAGGAGTTGCATTTATATGAAATTATAGGTCACGGCACACAGTCCAATCTGAGGCTTCCTTTCTGTGTCATGGCCACACTTTTTAAGCTTTGTTATATTTCCCTGCTGCTCTCTGCACCAGAGACCCTCAGACTGTTCACTATTCTTTGGCAATCCAACTACTAACCAACTTGATAGACCCTGACCTGCTGACTCTCTCCAGGTACAAGAGTTAACAAGTCCTTCTCATACTAGCAGTCATTTTAAGTGTTAGCCTCCAAACTCAGCAAATGCTAAAAAGGCACTTTACAAACATTTGGCATGGCTTGATTAGAGAATTCCATGGACATCTGACCTCTGCTCCCTTCTCTAGTAGCATTCTGGGAATATGGATAAACCACACTTGCGGATAAACACATCACGAAGACATAGAAAGCTAGCCAGGAGCCCTGCATTGACCAAAGCAAACCGTTTAGATTCTGCATCTGTTAGGCTGAATGTATTTATTTGTTTCTGTAAGACAAAGAGGTTAGGATTGCTACTTTAATTTTAGCCATTGCAAGACAGAATCAACCCACATGGAATAGAAGTGAAACAGAGCACAGAACTTGGACGGCATTCCTTGGCAGACAACCAGCTCCTAAATCATAAATCTGAAGATCACACTCAACACTGTTATCCTCTCTATCCAACCAGTGCCCAAGTCCAGAGGACGGTATTTCTCAATGTCTTCCACATTTGCCTCTCCTCTGCTTCCCCACTAACGGCTCTTTACCTGAGGACTATTTCATCTTCCACCTGGACCGCTGCCATATGCTGCTACACCATTCTCTGACCAGTCAGTTCATTCTCAGTCTCACACTCACCAGTATTTCCTTCACATTTTCATCAGAGCAGCCTTTCTCAAATGCAAACTTTATCTTATTACTGCTCTTCTTAGAGGAGTTTGGTGACTTCAATCTCTACAGAAAAAAAAAAGACTACATTTAATCTGTCAAACAAATCTATGATCTCAGCTGTGACCATTTATCTGGCCCTTCCAGAAGACCACGCACAAGGACAACATGCAAGGCTAAACACATCTGTCCCAGGTGTCTCCTGTTCCAGCCTGAACTGGCCTTCCTCCCAAATCCCATCTCTTATCCACAGGGCAATCAGCTTATTCATCACTCACTACTTGGCAATAATCTTTAGGGCAAGGGCATTGTGTTATTTTTTTCTATCCCAGTACTTTACTTGGCACATGGTAACCACAAGGTAGTATGTGTTGAAAGAATTAATAAGTGAAAAATAATCAAACGTCTCATAGCACTAGAAAGACATGTTAGCTAAACTATCTTCACATTGCTATCACTTATTGTGTATTACTTATGGCTGCAACTGAATCATAACCAGAGACAGGTGGTTCTTTCACCTTCAGATCCACACCTGGATTAGTCTATCCTGCAAGGTCGTCTTTAAAAAAAAAAAAAAGAAAAGAAAACCAGCTCTGACCATGACATCTCGAAATTTTGAGTTCACTCCTCAAACTCCTGCCAACTTCATGACCTGACATCCGGAACTTCCGCATGGACTACAACCTGCTCACATATATACTGCCCTCTACCCTCCTATCAGCTGTCTACTGCAGAGCATCCCCCAAAATCAACACAACTTACTAATACAAATATTTTTAGCCAAGTTAGCTGGATCTTCTGCTAAGAATTCCTCCCCCATTAAATCTCAGCCATGTCCCTAGGTCTTCCCCAAAAGCATCTCTTTTTAAAACTTTCCCTGTCGAAAAGGATTCCTCCTCTTCTGAATGTCCAATTCACAGCATTTCTTCCTTTAACTTCTTGGCACATATCAAACTGGGTCTTCATTAGAGTTGCCAATGAGTACACTCCAGTTCAAACACAATACTGCAAAGTCCTTAAGGCCATAACTCAACCTTACCCAGTAGGGCCAACATCAGAATCCAACATATTCCTTGCATATAGCAGGCTCGCACTAAAAACCTGTTTATTCAATTATCTAGCCCACTAAGATTTTCAGTCATTTTGGATAACAACATTTCTTTTTGCGTGGCAAAATAAACTTATGATGGGCAGATTAATGTTGCTGATGTATTATTCTCTCAATTTGGGGGGGAAATCTAAAACACCTTTAAACATTGCATAATTCAGGGATTCTTGAAGGTCAGGGTTGAGCTCAGGAAGCCACATTATACGGAGAAGTCAGGTGGGCAGAACCACCAATCTCCAAACCATTTTTGAGCCAGGGGACTCCCAACTGTGAGATCTGTCCCCAGCCTTGAAGCCACAGGAAGGGAAGTTCACCACCAAAGTGGCTGGAACTTGACCAGCCCTAAAGACAAGATTCTAGTTCAAAGATTGAGAGATGGCTTCCATGAAGGAACAAAAAATTGGCCTTGAAATAGAAACAGGAATGGGGTGGTAGTCCTCTTGGAATCTGCATTTCCCTATGCTCACCTGTAGAACAGTAGAGCAGGGCCTGTCCTGAGACAGCAGCAATACGTAGAGCTGGGACAAAGCTTTTTTCTAGTAGTTTCTGGAACCT
The DNA here is from genome assembly GCF_964194135.1 of Talpa europaea. NCBI lineage: Eukaryota > Metazoa > Chordata > Mammalia > Eulipotyphla > Talpidae > Talpa > Talpa europaea. The sequence continues at coordinate 106,997,609 of NC_140075.1, forward strand.
GAAGAATCAGAAGCGGGGTCTGGCATGATGGGCAGGCTCTGGGCCATACCCAGGAGTTCCAGGGTGCCGGGAAGGTGTAAGCCACTGATTAAGGGAAGTTCCAGCCAAAGGTCCCAACTCCTGAAGGCAAGGCCAGATTGTTCTGCGCAGCCAGGCCTGGGCTAGGACAGACGATCTGCACATCACACTGGGCTTGGTCTCATGGGCGCCAGAGTGGCCCACCCAGATGGGGTCGCCTAACCCCAATGCGCTAAAGACTAGCAGGTCCCCTTCTGGATACTGGTGACCCGAAAGCAAAGCTGTCCCACTGCTGGATGGGCTCAGGCAGTGCAGAGAATTTACCCGGCCTGTCCAGTGGGCATCTCGAAGTTGGGCAAGGAGTGTCTCGACAGTCACTGCAGTGCAGGGCTCCGACCCAGACAGACACAAATCTCAACCTTGCCACTTTCCAGCGGTCCCCAGAGTGGGACGCCAGGCACTTCCAGGGCCTTCCAGCCTCAGGAGTGAACCTCACAGGGCAGCCCGGCGTCTGCGCTCACAGGTGCGGGCGGGAGGCGGGGCCTGACGTCGTGGGCGGGGCCGCGCGGCACTTGCAGAGCGGGTAGCACGTGACTACGTGACCGCGCACCTGAGGGGCGGCACATCCCAGGGCCCACCCCCAGGCCCCCCCCATCCCCCCCCACCCCCAGGCCCCCCCCATCCCCCCCCACCCCGACCCTGGGCTGGGGGATACCAGCAAGCTGGTTGCTGCAGACCCATACCCCAAGGTCCTCCAGCTGAGCCCCACTGCAGCCTGGCTCCTCGCCCAGCCTCATGCACCTGCATAATATTACTTATGCACAGTGTCAGTGTGCTAAATGCTGTTTTACTTTAACCCATGGGCACCTTCCTATAGCCCTACCACATGCCAAAGGAGAATCTCCCCTCTTCCAGCATTAAAGCATAGTTCTATGGCAATAACTAAACCCTTTAATGGTATGCAATTAGTCAATGGAGGGACTAGAACTGCAGTCCAAATGCCCTAACTTCTTATCTGACTTTTCCCCCATGTTTGGTACCTTGTGCAAACGTCAGGAAGTGCCCAAAGGTGGGCTCCTCATTCACATCTGGTGAAAGTGTTACAGTGCAGGGAGAGAGGCACCCCAGACCCTGTAAACCTGCCTGCTCTAAATAGGTTCTGCCATGCGCTGCAAGAACACAAACCATATGAGACTTTAATGGGAAGGAACTTTAATACAGTTAGTAAACAACACAGGAAAGGCAAGGAATCTAGTTTGCAAATCAAGCACCCAAAGGTACCCGTTCCCTCGTGGGTAAAAGTCCACCCAAGCAGGATTGGCCCAGAACAAGGCCCCAAAGCCTGCCACAAATCTAAAGCATCTTCCAGTGGGGACCCACAGAAAAGGATCAGAAACAACCAGACAAGTCTCGGAGGAAAAGAGCAAAATCAAAATCAAGACAAAAACCGCCATTGTTATCCTCCTGATGGGTCTCTCAGCCACATTTGTTTCAACCAGTCCACTACCAAAAGGCAAGTGCAGTTTCTTCACGTGTCTCTCAGCCCATGTGCCTCCTCCAGGTCTCCTTCTGGCTCTCCATCCTGCTTCCTTCCTTCCTCCAGCTTCTCTCCATCTTCTTCGTCTTTTTTTTTTAAGATTTATTTATGCATACAAGAACTGGGGTACAGGCCAGAAGTGTAGATGATGAGAGGATTCACCAGAGACAGAGTGGAGAACAGAACAGGCAGATTGACTGAAATACACTGCTGAGGGGAGCAGCGGGTGAGTCAGGAGAGATCTGCTGCACCATGTGGGTTGCTCCCTGGCCAGCCGGGGGATCGAACTCGTGCTGCAGTGGCTGCAGATTGCTTCATAGGTTGCGTCTTAACTCCTTGAGCCACCAGGGAGTCCTGGTATTTAAATATCTGGTATTTAAATTGGGGCCACTGGTCAGTTAGGGACAATGATACTATAAAGACCTACTCTAAACCGAGTTGGTAAAACTGTTATTTTAAGTTAAAGGTCTTTGAGGTTCTACTGGTGCAGGTGGAAAGCTTTCTCAGAGCCTCCCTTATCTGACTAAAAACATCAACTTCTGGTAAATGAATCTGCCATAAATTCCCCTGGGGATGGGTCTTCTCCCGGAAAGAAGCTGGAGAGTAAACCTGCCACAAATCCTCTGTCCAGAGGAGTTTCACACCGTGAAGATGATGGAAAGACCACTCACACCTGCATGAACTTTTTCGCAAACTCTTATCTCCTGTTTGTTCCTTTAAAATCCATTTGTCTTTTTAGAGAAATCTGTTTGTCTTCCCATAGAACCCTTTCTCATTTCCTCCCTTTACTAAGTATATAAACCTCTAACTTGAATCATTTATAGAGACCTATTTCTTTTGTTAGCTCCTGAATGCATAAAAACAAATTCTTTTTCTCTTGTTAGTGCTGTCAGTTTAATTTGCATGCTCCCGATCACTAAACCAAAGAGTAGAGCAAAAGTTTCTCCTCGTTTCAATACCACAATGGGAATGTAGGAGCCAAGAAGTAACTAAGTGCTGCCAGTAGCATCAATTTCAGCTAAATTTCCAAGAGGAACGGGAATACATAATAATGGGTAAGCTCAAAAGTTCTGGAATCAAACTGCTAGTTCAAATCTTGGCTTGCTGCGGAAACTCAAGTCGTGTACACAACTTCTATGTGCCTCAGTTTCTCATAGGGTCACTGCCAGTTCAAACTCATCAATACAAAGCCCAGCACAGTACCTGGCATACAAAAAGCAAGAGTTTAAGCTACAGTTAACAGGCTAGCCCCCAGAGTTGGCAACAAAAGCCCAAACCTGTGGACAAAGACACTCCACAAACCCCATATTTTGAATAAAGCTCCCCAATCTGGCACCAGGTACTTCCTTCAAAGTTAACAAAGCCTAAACAGTCACCCACCACCAAAATCTCTGCCCCTTCTCAGTTCACAATAGACAGCCCTGGAGGGTCCTCATTGGGAGGGTGCAGAGCCAGCAGGGGTGCAGGTCAACTTTAGGCATGCAGGGTCTGCGCTAGACTGTTAACTTCCCATCTCCAGGAAAAGAATCCAGAGCTGCAAGGGAATCCCACAGAGAGACTGTGTGCCTAGCCATGGGACACTGGCATCTGACTCCCGGACAGAGCTTCCGGAGCTAGAGAGCACCTCTCTGCAATGGAGAGAGTTAGCAGCTGAACTTGGCCTACAATTCTCGATGGTAGATAATATTTTTGAACATGGAGACCAGTTCCTACACTTTTCCAAGGGCTCTCACTGCTTAGCGGGTGGAAAAGAGCCAGTGTGCCATTGCTGCACCCCCACCCCCACCCCAGCTTGTGCTGCAGGACCCTGCTTTTGAAAGTTCTAAAAAAAAGAAAATGGAAAGGAAAGGAAGGGATGAGGTGGGAAGGGAAGGGGAGGGGGAGGGAAGGGGGAGAGGAGGGGGAGGGGAGGAGGGAGGGGAAGGAAACCGAAAACAGTGTGAAGAGTTTAAACAGTCCACAGGCCAGAATGCTACTCTCATCCCCAGGGAAGCTTCTCTTCTGGAGAAAAATCTGCAATGTGATCAGGGAAGGTGTGTCATTTGGGTGGTGACACACTGGCCCAAACTCAGCCGTGCTGCATGGGCAGGAGAGAGGGTCTCCACCCTGCCCTCAGAGAAAGAAAGGAGGAAGCACTGACAACTGCAGTGTTGACTTTGCTACTAGGAAATTCCCATGTTTCAGAGGCAGGGCAGGTCTTCATTGTCCTCAGAGGAGCAAATCAGGCACCGGTTTAGCCTCCCGTGGGGCGGAGTATCAGGTGGAGGCTTGTACTGCTGAACACTGCTGCAGGCTGCCCTGGAGATCAGAGGGCCCTGCAATAGTGAGATTAAAAACTATTGGTTCAGAGAAATGCTACAGATCCACCAAAACGTCTGTAATGGTTTGGGATAATTGTCATGTGATTCAGAGTGGCACTCAGCTTGCAGCCAGCGAGCATTACTTGATGGCTCCAATCAGCCCCCAGTGGGGTGGGCTGCACGGCCCCCCCCCAGGATACACCCTCAGAAAGGACTCAGCTTCTTAAGGATCCTTTCAGCCGCTTCTCTGCCTGTCACCTCTCCAATAGACATATTTTCAGAACTTATATTTAACTTCCAATCAAAATAATAAATACTTAATATAGAAAAGTGGGAAAATATTAAAATGTTGAAAAAAGACCCCCAAAAAGTCACCCCTAAGGCAGCCACCCAGCAAGAGACTGACTGTTAATATTTTGGTATGTCTGCTTCCAGACTTTTATGTGATGTTAGTTATGAATAAATGTGTATGTATAAAATTTAGTAGAATTAAAACAGAATTGGGAAAATTGAGTCCACATTGCATAAACTCTGGAATTAATTGTTAAGCTATAATCCTAATTCCAGCTCTTGCTGTCAGGGTTTCAGTGTAACAGGTGAATAATATAGTAGCTACAGAGAGAGTTGGTAGAAGAAATGAATGAATACAAGTAAAACTCTTACAGTAGGACATAGTGAGTGTGTGAAAGTCGTTAGTATTGTTGGTGATTATTATTATTATCATTATCATTAATACTATTTGTTGGCCATCATTTTCTGTACTATGCATAATTCCTTTCTGTGTCCAGAGGCAGGAATGAACACATCACCTGTGTCCCAATCAGTGCAACAGTGTCAAACCTTTCACACTGTCTGGTTTGATACCCTCCTCTGTGAACGCCCTGACCTTGTCCACTTCTTCCTTAGAGAGGTTGCTGAGACAGGCTGGTCAAGACCAGCTCAAATACCTGGAGGGGCAGGAAAAGGTTGTGGCGGTCCAGCCCAGCCAGCATCACAGCTGTCCTCAATTACCACAAACAGATGTTGGCAGCCCGACTCATTAGAAATGCAATCCAATCACCTTGGCGGTCGAATCCTTTTATTGCAAATGCTGGAGAGGAGAGCCCTGCTCTCCAGATTCCTGTGGTCAGGTCAGTGAAGGTGACTCTGAGTCCTAGGGGACCAAGTCCCCAAGCAAAGATTCCCTATGGCAATCCGCGCCCCCCACCCCACCCAGGGATTAGAGCAGCTGTTCTCAACCAGGGTATGTGTTACTCTCCACCATACACTTGGCAGTGATTCAGAGGTTGTCACAACTTGAAGGAGGGTTGGGGGCTGCTTCAGGGCATCTAGTGGGTTCAGTCCAGGGGTCTGCTAAATGTCTACATGGCACAGAGCAGCCTCACAAATAGAGAATTATCTCACCCAAAATGTGACTAGTGTCAGGCTGAAAAACCCTTGATTAGAGACCCCAAACACATAAATAAAAACCTTTAAGCTAAAAGAAAGAAATGGCTGGCTGCAGTGAAATAGGCAGCTTGAGGGTCTGTAGCCGATCAGAGGTGACAGAGAATTGTGTCCATGACGTAAGGGCACTACATTTTCTTCACCTTTTCTCTAGGGTGTGTAGAGAGGGACAGGAGAGCAGAAGATACTAACTTTCCTAAATAAAGGCTGCCATTTATCTCCCAATTTCTTATCACAAAACAGTGAGTGATGAACTTTAGTATTGGAAAATCTAAGGCCCAACCTCAAGGAATAAAAGGCTTTGTCCCAGCGATGGTGAACTTTATGTATCAACTTGACTGGACCATGAGATGCCCAGATATTTAAACATTACATTAGGGTGTACCCATGAAGCTACTTCAGTATCAAACTAACATTTGATTTGGCAGACTGAGGAAGCCAGATTCCCCCTCGACAGGGTCGATGGGCTTCATTCAATCCACTGAAGGTCTGAATAGGACAAAAAGGTGAAGGAAGAAAGAAGTCACTCTCTCTGACTGTCTTCCAGCTAAGACATTGGTCTTCTGCCTTGAGACTCAGACTGGAGCTTAAAGCATCAGCACTCCTGGGTCTGCAGCTTGCTGACTGCAAATCTTGGTACTCAGGAGCTTCCATAGTCACATGAGTCAATTCCTTATAATAAATCTCTACATATACGTGTGTGTGTGTGTGTCTGTGTGTATGTGTATACACACTAGCTTGACAGAAGTGTGCAGCCCAGCTCCACCAAGGATAATTGAGCAAGGAATTGCAGCGTCTCACTTACCAGGGTGGGAGACTTGGAATGAGCAAGCATGCTTAACCAAAGGACCGCTTGACCCATGGGGGAATGTAGCCAAAAGAGAGCAGGACCCTGAGCCCCTACCAGCTTCTAAGGGTGCAAAAAAGTTATGATGATTGATTTGATAACAGATATAACATTCCTGGTTCCTCAACTAACATCTAAGGGGGCTCTACAAATGAGTATGCCATGCCCTACGAGAATAAAGAACTAAACAGAAGCCATGGATACAGCAGAAACTACCTATTTTGTAGCACCTACTATGTGCAAGACATTGGGATATACACTTTCATTTCTTAATTAGAGTGGGGGGGGGGTGTCTGAAAAGTAAATTGTGATCAGATTTGTGGAGGCCCTAGAGGCTGGGCCAGGAAGTCTTGTCACAGGGGAGTCCCTGCTGAGGTAGTACACAGGACACAGTCCTATAAACACTCATTATGAAGAGTGGTGTGTCCGTTAAAGATAGCAAGTATTTGAGAGGAAGGAGACCGAAAGAACTCAAGGGAGAGATTACCAAAAGGCGGGAGGGAGGGAGGGAATGGTGAGGACTTCAGCTATGATACTCATGGTGACAACAGAAAGCAAATAATGGCCAGGAGAGAGATTTTGGAGAATGAGCAATTTGGGGGATTGAAAAGGACAAGGGAAAGGAAATAATCAAGAACCACATTTTCCAGGGGAACGGGTACATGATAACGCAGAAATAAGGAAATTACAAGAAAAGTTGGCTTTTTAAGAAGGAGATAAACTCAGTGAAACTAAGGCAAGGACTCCACTAGCTGGGAATTGAGAGCTTCTGTGTGTTCAGGCTTCTTGGTGTTTCTTTGCTTCTGTCTCTCACAACTGTCAAAAATGGCCCCAATGGTGCCACCAAGGAGCTCCTACAGCCCAATGAGACCATCATTTTGGTCTTATAATATCCAGCAAGATGTAATTTTTCAGTCTGTCAATAGCCCCAGCTATTGGATTGCCATAAAAAGCACGACTTTGTTAGAGTCCTAAAATCTAAAGAAGGATTTAGGATCATATTAATGAAACATAAATGTAATATCTGCTTGTCTCTACCCGATTCTTGTGCCCATACCTGGAAACTCTGGCTTGTCCAACAGCTCTAGTATCTTAGAAAATACACGCCAAGGTTTAAAGTCGCAACTAAAAAATAGGTAAAGATAATGCAACAGCGCCATCTAGTGAGTGACAGGTATCTCAAACGAGCCTGGATCCCTCTCAAATTTAACATTCAAACATTTTACCCAAACAGATTCAGTGCACAGTAGGGTGGTATTAAATGAGGTTGTATTGTGTCATCATCAACCCTCAAAAATCCCTCCATCTGATCCATCTAATATTGTCAAACTCTGGGGGAAGCTCAATGACCTAATAAATAGAATGAAGAAACAAGTAGAAATTCATGGTTTCCTCAGAGTCGAATGTTCGATAACAAGAACCTAATGTTAGTGATAAGAGCTGCAGTAGGTTCCCATCTCTTGGTGCTGAACTCACACCTTTCTGGGCCCCTAAATGAAGGAAGGAGCCGTGCACCCTCGGATGTTCCAGAGGCACACCCCAGTTCTGTGCTCCGTGCCTGGAGGAACTAGGGCAAGTGAAACCTCTTTGACCACCTGTTTCTTCATGTGAAAAATGTGACCTCGTACAATGATCCCATCTATTGTATTGTGGTATCGTGAGCCCTGAATGAGATACTTTAGGATAAGCGCACGACACAATGATTTAGTATCATCAAATTAGTTTTGTCCTAATCTGTCCCTTCCCCTTAATCTGCTCATTTATCAAAAGAGAATGAGACACCTAAGTATCCATTTCTTTCAAAATCCAGCAAACTTTTACTCAATAAGTATTGAGGCCTGCTATGTGCCAAGCACCATTCTAAGCTCAGAGGTGTGAGAGACTCTTGGAAGACGGAAATACAGAATCACAGCATGGCAAGGGACTGTGGTCTGCTTTAGAGATAGTAGGGAAGGACAAATGCCCAAAAATAGATGACTGGACCAAGAAGATGGGGTACATGTACACAATGGAATACTAGTCAGCAATCAAAAAAGATAAACTCATGCCATTCACAGCAACGTGGATGGAGCTAGAAGGAATTATGCTCAGTGAAATAAGTCAAAGGAAAAAGAAAAATATCAGATGGTTTCACTTGTAAGAGGAATATAGGAGAACCAAATAAGACATCAGGGGAAAAAATAACAACACAAAACAAAATAAAAACAAACAGACAATTACAAACCAGAGACCACCTGCAGGAGAGAAGGCAGGAGAGGGGTCAGAGGGAGAGAGGGAGGAGCACAGGGAACGGAGGTGATGGTGCACAGGTGCATTGGGTAAGGAAATTCTATGGTGATGTAGAGGGGTCAGGAATGGGCCACTGAGCAGGTTTTCTGATCCAGCAGACCAGGTAAAGGAAGAATCAGAGTCCTTAGTGGCTTTTTGCAGGTCTTTTTATTGGGATTTACCCGGTACACAGCAGGCAGGTGTACTGGGGGGCCGGGAGGCTGGCAGGCCTCCCAGCCCCCAGCAAGTCTTCATTTTATCTGGGCTCTCCGGCCTTCTCTCAGTTTCTGTTTCTATTGCTTCTCTCTCAGCTTCTCTTTTGGCTTCTTTTGGCTTCTACTGGCATGCCCATGACGCCACCCTTAAAAGCACAGTCTTAGCCCAGGTGAATCCCATCTACCTATGCCCACACCCTATTCCAGGTGCCCGCCAGCAGGCATGCATTCAGGACTACAAGGATCCATCATCTATCCTGATGGCGGGAGGGCAGAAAAGCCTGACATTTTCTTTACCCTACAGGTGACTACACCTGGGCGGGGGAGGCAAACATTGTTTAAAAATGAACAATAATATAAAATATATATAATTTTAAAAGGAGACACAGTAGGAAAGAAAAGCCTCTCAGAGGGATATTGAGTTGACAAGGGGAGGAGAAAGCCAGACTGAAGCTGAAATGAAGGACAGGAGCCTGTGCCCTCTGAGAAGACAAAAGGGAACAGTCACCTGAGCGTGATCTAGTCACCTAGGAAAGGACAGGGGGCTAGGCCTTTTATGAAGAAGAGGTATTCACCCCACAAGACTGGTTAGTTGCTGTAATGGCAGGAATGGACACTGAGCAGGTTTTCTGAGATCCAGCAGACCGGGTAAAGGAGGAGTCAGAGTCCTCAGTGTTTTTTTGCAGGTCTTTTATTGGAATTTAGCAGGTAGTTGGCAGGCAGGAGTGCTGGGGGGCCGGGAGGCTGGCAGTCCTCCCAGCCCCCAGCAAATCTTCACTCTATCTGGGCCCTCTGGCGTTCTTTGCTTCTCTCTCGGCTTTTGCTACTTCTTTCTCAGCTTCTCTTTCAGCTTCTCCTCGGCTTCTGCTGGCGTCCCTGAGATGCTGCCCTTAGAAAGCACAGCCTTAGCCCAGGTGAATCCCATCTACCTATGCCCACACCCTACTCTGGTGCCCGCCATCAGGCATGCATTCAGGACCGCAAGGATCCATCATCTCTCCTGATGGCGGGAGGGCAGAAAAGCCTGACATTTTTCCTTACCCTACAATTGCCTGCACCCTGATCCAGCCCTCCACATCACTTCCCCAGCAACCTCCCCACCAGCATTCCAGGGACCGGGATTCCCCCCTCAGGATTGCCTCCTGGTTAACCACACTGCCGGATGGAAGAAATTAAAATGAGGTTGCCGCTCTGCTCCCTTCTCTCTCCTCTTGTTCCCTGCCTCCCTCTGGATGTTGAGGATCTCTCCTTAGATGGCCCGATGATTTCTATAAGACAGTTACATTTTCATTCATCTGGTGTATCTGGTTTAAGGTTTATTACCCATCCAAGAGGGCTGGTCTCCTCTGCTCTTGAGCTCAGCACTTCATACAGACAAATATCAGCTGCTGGCTGAGATCTGCCTGCCATTGCCTTCCAAAGTTATACATTACACTCCCCAAATTTTAATTTTTAGATAAAAACATGTTTACAGCTCCATCATCTCACACTTTGTTTGTTTTTTTTTTTTTTTTTTTAAATTTTTTTTTTTTTATAGAGGCATGTTTTTATTTATTTATTTATTTGTTTGTTTCTTTGTTTATACATGCACTGGGTACAGTCAGAAGCACGGGAGGGTGAGAGAATTCACCAGAGCCAGAGTGGGGAGCAGAGCAGGCAGAAGGACGGAAGTACACTGCTGAGGGGAGCAGCGGGCGGCAGGAGAGGTCTGCGCGCCATGTGGGACCCTCCTCCGGTGGCCGGGGAGCAGCCGGGGATCGAACCGGCACCGCAGAGGTCGCCGGCAGCTTCGCAACCCAGCGCTCAACTGCTGCGCCACCGGGGAGGCCCTCATCTCACACTTTGAATGAAAATACAAAATTAAATGTTGTAGGGTAAATAATTGTCAGGCTTTTCTGCCCTCCCACCATTAGGATTGATGATGGATCCCTGCGGTCCTGAATGCATGCCTGAAGGCGGGCACCTGGAGTGGGGTGTGGGCCTACGTAGGTGGGTACACCTGGGCTGAGAGACTGGGCTTATAAGGGCAGCATCACGGGGATGCCAGCAGACATGAACGAGACCAGAAGACAAGAAGCAGGAAGAGAACCAGCAGAGAAGCAGAGGCCACGAGAGAACACCAGAGGGCCCAGAAGGAGTGAAGATTGGCTGGGGGCTGGGAGGCCTGCCAGCCTCCTGCCCGGCCCCTCCACCCTTGCCTGCTGTGTACCTGGTGAAATCCCAGTAAAAGCCTGAAAAAGGCACCGAGGGCTCCAGGACTCCTCCTTACCCGCCCGCTCGGATCATAGAAATCCTGCTCTGGACCCTTCCTGGCACTACAAATTTGTTTCTTTGGGAGAGGATTCCAAACCTTCAACATCCTAGTAAGAATTGTGAGCTTCTTGTATCAGAGCATGTTAGAGTTCACACACATGTTTGGTACTGGCTGCCTGTAGGGTAAGGAAAAATATCAGGCTTTTCTGCCCTCCCACCATGAGGAAAGATGACGGAACCCTGTGGTCCTGAATACATGCCTGATGGCGGGCACCTGGAGTAGGGTGTGGGCATAGGTAGATGGGATTCACCTGGGCTAAGACTGGGCTCTTAAGGGCGGCATCATGGGAATGCCAGTAGAAACTGAGAGAGAAGTTGAAAGAGAAGCCAAGAGCAGAGAAGCAGAGAGAAGGCCGGAGAGCCCAGAAAGAGTAAAGACTTGCTGGGGGCTGGGAGGCCTGCCAGCACCCCTGCCTCCCGTGTACCTGGTAATCCCAATAAAAACCTGCAAAAAAACCACTGAGGACTCTGACTCCTCCTTTACCCAGTCTGCTGGATCAGAAAACCTGCTCAGTTGTCCAGTCCTGCCATTACAGTGCCTTTCTGCAGTTTACGTGGGAAATCCTCATTGCAAAAAAAAATGAATTTCCGGTCTGCCCAGTCACTACCCTTGCTGCAGACTTTACTAGGACCTTCATGAAAACTCATGAACTTAACTCATCAATCAGTTCAGCAAAGTGGCAGGATACAAAATCAACATGCAAAAGTCAGAAGCCTTCCTATAAACTAACAATAAATCTGAAGAAGAAATGAAAAAAACCATCCCCTTTATTATCGAAACAAAAAAAAATCAAATACTTGGGAATAAATCTAACAAAAGAGGTAAAGGACCTTTACAAAGAAAACTATAAAATACTGTTAAAAGAAATAGAAGAAGATACAAAGAAATGGAAAGACATCCCCTGCTCATGGATTGGAAGAATAAACATTATTAAAATGGCCATCCTACCAAAAGCTATATACCGATTCAATGCTATTCCAATAAAAATTTCAATGTTATTCTTCAAAGAAATAGAACAATTATTGATGAAATTCATATGGAATCACCAAAAACCCCGAATAGCCAAAGCTCTCCTGAAAAAAAAAGAAGGGAATGGAGGCATCACACTCCCAGATTTCAGGCTATACTACAAAGCCATAATCATCAAAACTGCATGGTATTGGAACAAGAACAGACACACAGACCAATGGAATCGAATAGAAAATCCAGAAATAAACCCACAGATTTATGGTCAACTAATATTTGACAAAGGAGCAAAGAATATGCATTGGAGCAAAGAAAGTCTGTTCAATACATGGTGCTGGGAAAACTGGGCCGCTACATGCAAAAGAATGAAGCTTGACTACTACCTCACACCATACACAAAAACCAACTCAAAATGGATTAAAGAACTAGACATAAAACCTGAAACCATAAAATACATAGAAGGAAATATAGGCGAAACACTACGGGATTTGCACATCAAAGACATCTTTACAGACACATCACCCAAAGCAGTGATAGTGAAGGCAAAGATAAACAGCTGGGACTACATCAAATTAAAGAGCTTCTGCACAGCAAAAGAGACAATAACAAAAACAAAGAGAAACCCCACCAACTGGGAGAACATTTTTGCACACACCACTAATGATAAAGGATTGATCACAAAAATCTGCAAAGAGCTGATGAGACTCAACAACAACAAAGAAAATAATCCAGTCAAAAAATGGGCAGAAGAGCTAAAAAGAGACTTCTCTGAAGAGGAAATGCAAATGGCCAAAAGGCATATGAAAAAATGTTCAACATCACTTGTAATCAGGGAAATGCAAATCAAAACTACCATGAGATACCATCTTACACCAATGAGAATGGCACATATTAAAAAAACTAGCAACAACAAGTGTTGACGAGGGTGTGGAGAAAAAGGAACTCTTCTGCACTGTTGGTGGGAGTGCAAACTGGTCCAACCACTATGGAGAGCTGTGTGGAGATTTCTTGACCTACTAAACATAGAGCTTCCATATGATCCAGCAATTCCACTCCTAGGTATTTACCCAAAGGACACAGAAACATCAATTCCAAAGAACACCTGCACCCCTATGTTTATAGCAGCACTGTTTACAATAGCTAAGCTTTGGAAACAGCCCAAATGCCCAAAAATAGATGACTGGATCAAGAAGATGTGGTACATATATACCATGGAATATTACTCAGCATTCAAAAAAGATAAACACATGCAATTTGCAGCAACATGGATGGCGCTGGAAGGGATCATGCTCAGCGAAATAAGACAGAAAGAAAAAGAAAAATACCGGATGGTCTCACTCATAGCAGGAATCTAGAAAACTTAAATAAGGGACCAGGAAAATGAATAACTATAAGAAAGTGAAAATCAAAATCAACAAAAATCTATGAACCAGAGACACTTTTGGGGGGGTGGGTGGAGGGAGGGGAGGGATTGGGGTCAAAATGGGGGGGTTGAAATTGTATGGGGAATATAAAAATAAAATTTATTATAAAAAAAAGATTTATTTATTTATTTATACAAGCACTGGGTACAGTCAGAAGCGCGGGAGGGTGAGAGAATTCACCAGAGACAGAGCAGGGAGCAGAGCAGGCAGACTGACAAAATACACTGTTGAGGGGCGCAGCGGATGAGACAGGAGAGGTCTGCTGTGCCATGTAGGTAGCTCTGCGGCTGGTCAGGATTGAACTCGCACTGCAGAGACTGCAGACAGCTTCACAGCATGGCACTCAACCGCCTGCGCCACCAGGGAGGCCCTTAAAGATTTTTTTATTTTTGTAGAAGAGCTGGGGTACAGGCCAGAGGTGCGGGAGGGTGAGAGAATTCACCAGAGACAGAGCGGGGAGCAGAGCAGGCAGAAGGATGGAAGACACTGCAGAGGGCTGCTGTGAAATGTGGGAATCTCCCTGGCCGGCTGGGAATTGAACCCGCGCTGCAAAAGCTGCAGACAGCTTCACAGTGTGGCGATCAACCCACTGTACCACCAGGGAGGCCCCTCTGAATTTTTATGCCACTGCCTCTCTAACACTCTAGTACCTCAACTGATTTTAAGTTTTTCCTTATTTTATTTTGGACTAGATCAGCTTTCTGTGCAAGGTTCCGGGGAAGCTAGTGAACTCTCTGGCTGTGCACAGCAGATATTTCATGGAGGTGTGGAGGAAGAGGAGGGCAAGATTGACTCTAATTAGGAAGACTACAGCCCCTCTTCCTTCCACAATGGACTTTTGATCAATCACAATCTCTCCGAGGCTCACTGTCTTCTCAAACAAGACTGAAAACATTTGCCCTGTCTTCCCCCTAGGCTTGATGGAGAGCTCTAATGAGATGATCAATGTAAACTCAACTTGTAACTAAGAAGTCCTAGGCCAGGTAAGATAACATCATCATTAGCATCAGGTCAAAACATGACCTTTGTGTCTTTTCATTGCTGTAAGGGCACCTGGCCCACCATGGGATGGGCTAATATACTCTGTGGATGCTTTTAGCTGGAAAGGTTCTCCCAGTTTCCCCAAATAATGCCTCTTCCTAAACCTCAGTGCTTGCATTTTCTGTAACACAAGACAGATGTTTCCATTCACATTCAATATAATTTAAAACTTAAAAAGGACAAATAAAGGGGAGAATTCTAAGCCTTGAAAATAAGTTAAAGGAAGCGTAAACCAAGCTTTTAAAACAAAGAGAAAAGCCTCCTCTCTTTGGAGTTTTATTTGGGGAAATATTTGAATTAAGCTAACTTTTATTGAACACCAACTAAATAGAAAATATACCAAACATCCTCAAACAAACTATCAACATAAGTGCCATCACCCAATAACTCCAGCTCTGAGGGGGTCCACCCCATCAGATTGAAAAACCAGACCCTGAATCAAATCCTGAATTCAACAGCAACAGCAGGAACACAAAAATTAAATTACAAACTAATAAACGAAAGAATGTTGTGTGGGAACAAGAATAGTGTACGTACTTTGTAAAGCCAATAGAGAGGCTGAGATTTGTTATCTGATGCTCTAAATGCAAATCATTTTTTAATTATTTTCATTGCTAATAAATTCTCACCAGTTTAGATGGGGTCATCAACACATTAATATGAAATCAGATTTTGAAAGCGAGAACTAGACAGCAGTCACCATCAGGTGCCCAGATTTCTCCCAATTACTGCCTCCAATTATTCCCACACCTATTGCTGACATGTTTAATCTGCTTCTCCTGGTCTGACCGACAACTCGCATGGAGGAAGCTAATGCACTGCTCAGCAGAGACTGTAGGTGTAGGTCCAATTTAAATAATTGGAAGCCTATTTCATTTCTTTTCTCCCTCTTGCAAGCGCACTTGAAAGGAATGTGTGGGCTGAGCTTCATGTCTCTGCCTTGTCCAGGGGGATGACTTATTGGCTTTCTTTAAGTCCCCTTCCTTGCTGACCCATCTCTGTCTCCTAGGACAGTGAGGATAATTTAAAGCTATTGGATGATAATCAATAAGCAAGGGTCATCTCGATTGCCTGGCTTAAAGGTCTTTGATCTAGTAAATCATCAGTTACTGCTGCCTATATTAGCCTTCCCGTTAACTGCGTGACCTGGCCTGGTCCTCCTATTCTTTAAGTAGATGAAGACAGGAGCTGCATAGCAGTTTTCTGCTGATGAAGTGAGTCTGCAGTTCACTTGGGCTTGAGGCCTGTCTCCAGTTTCTCTACAAAGTGACTTCTCTCCTTTCCTCAAGAGGTTAGAAATCTTTTTCCATTTGGCAAAGGTCTGAGCATAATTTTCTTGCTTGACTTGGGGACATTCATATGTGTCCCCTTCATTGATTGCAGGCCGGTAAGTGCCAGACTCAGTGAGATTCTGGCGATTCAGCACGCTCATCAGCTTCCCAGCGTTGCTTCCAGTACAAAGATGCTTGTTACAAATGAAAATCCTCTGGTCAAAGATCCCGCTCTATCTCATATGTTAGAGATGAGTCCTGGGGATATTTCTTTCTAACCCCTGAATTGCACTTGAGCCAAAACAGTGATGGTGACAAGAAGGGTGCCTTATGTTCCAAGAACCTGCATTTTTAACAAGTTGTGCTGTTAATTCTTTTGCATATCAAAGTCTAGAAAGATATAAACAAGTAAACGACTAACTTGTATTATTAAGAAAGGAAAATAGATTGAATAAAGCTGCTAGGATTTGCTGCAGGAAAACAGGAAGAAAAGACCTGGACAGGACCTGAAGATTGGTGTAGGGTGAATGAAGACTGTGCAGGCTTTTTGCGCCATTGGCCTCTGTAGCTATCACCTACGGCTTTGAACACAGGAGGCACTTGGGAGCTGGGGGTATGTATGCCTAATGGTGGACACCTGGAGTATGGTGTGGGCATGCATAAAAGGGCACACCTGTGGCTGGAGGCCGAGCCTATAAGAGCAGAGCGCGGCAGAAAACCGTGTGGTAAAGAGCGGCAGAGAAATCAGGA
This sequence comes from Talpa europaea, assembly GCF_964194135.1. Lineage (NCBI taxonomy): Eukaryota > Metazoa > Chordata > Mammalia > Eulipotyphla > Talpidae > Talpa > Talpa europaea. The sequence continues at coordinate 107,014,006 of NC_140075.1, forward strand.
GAGAATACCAGAGAAAGCCCAAAGAATAAGATTCACCAGGGGCTGGGAGGCCTGCCAGCCTCCCGGCCCCCCTGCCAGTCCTGCTGCATCCTGCCTGCACTACATTTGGGAACTTGAAAATAATCCTAAGAACAGGAATCTGAGATCTACACTGTTTCAAGGTATGGTGGAAATTGAAACTGACAAGGAGGTAGAGATCAACTATTCAAGGTAATGGAGTGCACTCCTTCAGACAGTAAGAGCAGGGATCTGGTCCAATATTTAAGAATGAATTTAAATAATAACCACTTTCTCCAACAGTGGGAAGTCTGGCTCTCAGTATTAACAATGTGTTTCCTTACTTGTTCAACTCTGGTATTTAGTTACAAAATTATGAAATCATATTCTTGTGACAAAAAAGATTTACTAACTAAAATCCAGCCTGTGTGTACAGCTCTTTTCACCTTCAGCTTTACAGCCTGCAGACAAAGTGCTCTTTTCCAAAGTTACCTAAGTCGGTTCTTGCTTTCCTCACCCACTCAGTGTGGTTATGCTTTTCATTTGTAATGCGGTTTGGGTTTATTTCCTACCACTTGTATTCTCATTGTTTTCTGGTTGATTGTAAAGATGTATTTATTTTGAGAGGTATATATTATCCATAGTTTTATTTTTAATCAATTTGGAGAGACCTGTTGCAGCGACCGTGCATCAGGTATTTTTATGAGATCAGACTACAAATACATAATATGCCATTTAATGACCAATATCTAGGCTATAAAACTTTATGCCAAGATTAAAGTAAGTGTGCTTTATTCCCCAAAAGGTGGTGCCACCTCCTTTCTCTTATGTTCTTCTGTTAATAGTTCACTGGCTTTATGGACCTACTGATTCTCTTGGCCTAAGTATTTCCATAGCCTCAAAACATACTGGAAATAATGAAGCAAATGTAGCTGTTTTTCAAGAAACATTAATGGAGTGTTACCTATTTGGGTTTTTTTAATTAGTTATTGCTTTTAATAATTCACCCTATAAAATGAAAATGATGGCATTATTTGTGTAAGTGCTGGTGCAAAGATGCACCAGCACTCTTAAGGACTCTAAACTTGTTTTGTACTGTGGAAGACAATTTGTTCCTCAGTATTGAGAAGAAATTTCCTGAAAGGGGGCCTCCCTTGTGGCACTAGGCTTAAAGACAGCGATATCAAGCTATCGCCAGCCACTGAAATACCAATTCGATCCCCCGCCAGCCAGGGAGTGACCTACATGGTACAGCAGACTTCTCCTGTCTCACCCACTGTTCCCCTCAGCAGTGTATTTCAGAAGATCTGCCTGTTCTGCTCTCTATTCTGTGATGAGTCTTCTCATCCCCCCCCCCCCACCATACCTCTGGCCTACACCCAAGTTCTTGTATGCACAAATAAATAAATCTTAAAAGAAATTCCTGAAAGGTAATCACGGGTAGATCATTGTCCACACCTGACACAGGCCCCTGTCCTGGCAGTTCAAATATGTATTAGGAGAACCATATAGTCGATTAACAGTGCAGCTTCTGGGGTCAAAAAAACTGTGCCCCTAGGTAAATTTCCCCATCTCTGAGCCACAATTTCCTCATTTTTATTTTTTTTAAGATTTATTTATTTATGCATACTGGGGTACAGGCTAGAGGTATGGGGGGGTGAGAAGATTCACCAGAGACAAAGTGGGGAACAGAACAGGCAGACTGAAATACACTGCTAAGGAGAACAGCCGGTGAGACAGAAGAGGTCTGCTGTGCCACGTGGATGGTTCCATAACAATCTAATCCTAACAATAAATTCCATAAGGTCAATATTAATAAAGTTTTCTGTAAAACAAAGACAAATAATTCGGATAAGTAATCAAGGCCAGGCAAGCACTAAAAGACAATGCTGGGTACAGACCCAGACCCCAGCATTAAAAGGGGATACTGGAGAGGGACTTAGCTCTTTTAGAGATAGATACTTGAGCTTCAGAAGTGTCCTGAATCATTGTCAAGAAGCCCCAGAAATGCATGGGGCCAATGGCAGCATTAATGCTGGGCATATGCAACCAGGCAAAGGAGGCTTGCAACACAGTCTGCTTCCCAGGTGAGAACATTTATGGATAGGTTCCCCTTAAGTAAACCGATCCATATTCTGGACTTCCAGGTAAGGAATTATCCCAATATTCTGTGTCATTAATACCATAGGCACCTTAGACTAAGTTAACATTCCAATGGAAACTTGGAGTCCCTATTCCTCCTTATCACCTTAGATCAACCCTCTTCATTCATATGTTTTATGTGCCCAGGCCAACCCTATCTGATAGTTTTTACATTGATCAGTTCCCACTCCAGACTGATTCACTCAGGTTATCTGCAATGAGGACTAGGCGGGGATTATCTAAAGTGTCCATCACCTAGTGTTTCCAATTAACAAGCAACATTAAGAATCACTAGTCTAAGCCCCATTCTCAACCCATCATCACATTTCTCTCATGTTCTCTCATTTCTTTGTAGTGGTATAATAGTGATCCCCACCCCAATTCATGTTCACCGGAATCTCCTACTATAACCTTATTTTAGAAATAGTCTTTGGAGATGGAATTAGGCGAGGACTTCATGAGAAAATCATCCTGAACTTAGGATGTACCCCTAATCTAATGACCAAGAGAAGATCCAGGTAAACACGTAGGGAAGAAAGTGATGTGAGGATGGAGGCAAAGATTAGTGAAATTCATCTACAAGACAACAGACACCAAGATTTCTAGGAGCTACCACTCACCAGGAAGAGACAAGGAAAGATTGTCCCCCAGAGGCTTCAGAGGGACCACCACCCTGCTGACACCTTGATTTCAAACCTGTAGGCGCCACAACAATGAGAATACATTTCTGTTGTAAGCTACTCAGTTTGTGGCAATTCATTGTGGCAGTGCTAGAAAATTATTACACCCTCCCATTAACTGACCTACCATCTGCCAAATTTGCTCCAATACCCTGAATGTCCATGGATGTTTTGGTGATAGGTGATAATATCCTTTCACTTGGAGACAACAAGAGATCTATAGGAAGGAAATAACTGTTCATGTGAGACAGATAGACATGAGAATCTAGAACCATCCAGGGCCTAAGGAATCAGTGGGAAGGAATCAGTCTTCTCTGATGCCTTATCAGTTCATTTCCCCTCCATCAGCGGCAGTGGAAGACATGACTTTTATCTTTAGTGCCAAAAGCACTAAGAGAATGAACTTCCATTAGGTTATTTAAGTCCTCCTGCTTTCTCTCCTCTTTGTGATGGTCTCTGCATAGGTCCCCTTTTTCAGAGCCGTTCTGCCTTTCTTTTCCTCCTGTTTCCCTCTTCTTGCTAGCCAGGTACAAAGGCAGTTCAACATCTGAGAAGCTAGTCTTCCTCCCAGGCAACATCTGCTTCCACTGAACAGTTCTGTAATTGTCAGCATCAGATCCATACATCAAGCAAAGTGGGTCCTGCTTCACCAGAAGTCAAAGATGAGTCATCAGCAGTGATGCAGGGACCCAAGCTACATTGGCCAACCCCTGGCTTGTCCAACCCTTAATACTGACTGAGCATCTTTGTGAAAGTCAGGGAATGATAAGTAAATTTAATGATAAACTTAGCTCCCAGTCACCCTACCCCAGGACCTGGCCATGCTCATTCATGATTAGTAGAATCCTTTCTGCATTGTGCTTAAAAAGTCATCTGTATTTCCCTCCTTAAAAACCCAGTTCAGGGCCTCCCGGGTGGTGCAGGGGGTTAACCACAGTGCTGTGAGGCTGTCCACAGCCTCTGCAGTGCAGGTTTGATCCCAGGCTAGTCAGGGAGCTACCCACATGGCGCCTCAGACCTCTCCTGTCTCGCCTGCTGCTCCCCTCAGCGGTGTTTTCGGTCTATCTGCCTGTTCTGCTCCCCGCTCTGTCTCTGGTGAATTTTCTCACCCTCCTGCACCTCTGGCCTGTGCCCCAGTTCTTGTATGCATAAATAAGTCTTTAAAAAAAAAAAAAGCCCAGTTCACTAACCAGAAAACTATTTTCCAAATATTTCTATAAATTTTCTATAAATTCTATGATATAGGGCTCTCAAGGGATAAACTTGTTTTTTTCTTTCGAAACTAAAATTACATGCTGAGTTATTTCTCTCTGGACAGTCCATCAAAATATAATTAGTGATCAGAGTACCCTAACGTTGGTTAGAGATGAGGTGGCATCTGGCCTTGGGTTGTATTTTAAATATCTCTGTTCATTCTTGGTAGGGTTGGTTAGGAGTAAAAGCAGGAATAAGGATGGAGATCCCAGAGGACAGGTGTAATTATAACAACTCTGCCTCTGCAATGCTTCTTACCATTAACAGGTTACAAAAACATTCCAGACCAAATGTCTCTACCTATGTGGCCCCTAAGCTTTTCTGTACACTCCTATCACCTTAAGAGCTTTTTAAAATACTAATACCTAGCTCATCCCCCATATGAATTCAGTGGGGATGTCTGGACACAGGAGTCAGGCATCCAGAGCTCTTACGTCTCTCCGGGTGATTTTAAGATGCAGTAAAGTTTGGGACATGGAAGGATACCAAAATGACCAAGCATTTAGATATAACCCTGGTTCTAAATCTACAAGATGGAAATAGATTGATCTCTCCTTCACTTTCAGAAATAGATTTTTAAAAACAAAGGGGCTTTGAGAGTCTTAGAGAAAGACATTATGCAAATAGAGGCTATTATTATTATAAGTTGGCAGGTGTCTGGGATATTATGTTTCATTCTCTTTAATCATCCAAATGAGGCCAAATGTCCCAAGAATGTGGAGTCAGCCCATCATTATACCTAATGAGTACAGAGGAGCCAAACACAGGCGTTGTGAGTAATCACCGAGTACTACCATGAGGACAAACTTCAACTGTGGGTCTTACTGGCGGCAACCACCATCCCAAAGCTCTAGGATCTGCCACTATTCTGGCTTAGCAATATGTATTGCAGAGCAAGTGGTCTTTTTTTTTTTTCCCAGACTGCTGGGTATAAAGAGGAATAGACCTTATCCTTTTCTCCCAGGCACATCTAGCTTCATCATGCAAATTGAGCATTTCATATTAATCTGCTCATCTGAGTCAAATTCAGCATAAAACATAGCCCACATTAATGGCAAAGTCTAGAACTGCTGATATACCACACAGTAACCTCCTGGGTCTTGTTTTTTCTTCAGCAGTAACCAGAGCAATAAAAGGTTGGAGGAGAGTATAAATATTTAAGGGCCAAAATAAATCTTTAAATGTTGAACAACTGGGTTATGTGATGGGTAAACTGGAGACTGGTCCCAAGTTGGCAGCTTATTGAATAATGATAGAAACTGCAAAAGCTTGGCCGTCCCTGCCCTATCAGGACAGCATTAGTGCACGTCAGCTTTGCAATAGCTTAACTGGCTAGAGCCAGCAGATGGTGTTTTTATGGCCCTCTATAAACAGTATTAAGTCATTTTAACTCTTTCTCCATAACTCAGATCTCCAATCCAGGCTGCACTTGTCCACCTCTCTCATTCTCTGGATGTTCATGGAGAAGAGTACTAACATTTATTAAGCACCCATTATGCACCAGACACTCCTTACAGGGATTTATTAACCCCAATTTATGGAGAACAGCTATGAAGGGCAGAGCCAAAATTTAAACTGATTGTTAGATTTCATGACTCTGGTTCCTCCCACTATTCCCCTTTCATTCAATACCTCTATTTTCATTGATTAAATGCACAGGGAAGATAGCAGCTAAATGATGTTGCAATCCATGACTAAGCTTCCAAATCAGTACGGCTTCTTCCTATTTGAAATTATCACTACTTAGGGTGCACGGATATATTGACTACTCTGTTTCATAGGTGCAAGATGTGTTATCTCTTCAGAATTGAAACTTTATCTCTTGCTTCCTCAATCCAATTAACTTCACCATGCATTGATTAAAATCAATCATGACTCATTCAAAATACTATCTGTCAAATATTTTATTCATTAATTAATGAGGAAACTAATGAGACACATGTAGCCAATTTAATAAATGAATGTTACGATTGCTGGGATACTTATAAAATTGAAGTCTCACTGCATGATAACCCATTTCCTTTGAGGTTACATAGTTCCAACAGACCTATTATCTACATCTCCACCAGACAGAAATTGACAGGTTAACCTCTACCCCTATATGGTTGTAAAACAGACCAGTCTATAGAAAGTCAAGACCAGGCCTGGCCCTAAATATGCCGTGGTATCTTGCTTACTTCCAAGTTTTGGCTATTTTTTGAATAATATTTAAGCCACTGATGTAGAGGAGGTGTGCGTGTGTGTGTGTGTGTGTGTGTGTGTATGTGTATATATATATATATATATATAGTGACTACTATCTGCAAAGCCCTACGGTAATGTTTCAGGGTACAAAATATGGAAACATTTATAAGTTAAATTGTATCTATAAGTAATCAGGTTATAATGTAGTTTAAATTATACATACTTGTGCTAAAATAAATCCAAGTGAGGGAAAGATTATTAGAAGCCGAGTTAATTAAGGAGGGAAGGCACCTTGGAAAACAAAGTCCTCTTTGGTCAGCTTGATAGGAACTGTGGGATGTGGTTTAATGAAGATGAAATAGATTAGTGACCCAGATCAGCATGAGCGTAAAGAGAAGCACAGAGATGAGACTCTCCATTGATAATCTACCTTGGCAGCTCACTGCTTTTACCTGGGGAGCTTTTTTAAACTTCTTAAGTCCAAGTTGCACCCAGTCTAATTAAATCAGCATCTCCGAGGGTGGGAACTAAGCATCAGTGGTTTGTGAAGCACCCCCAGTTGATTTCAACGGCATCCATGTCTACTCAAGCTTGGCCCATAGACTGGCAACATGAACAACACCTGGGATTTTGCTAGATCTGTAGATTTTCAGCACCTCCTCCTCTATCAGAGTCTGCACATCAGCAAGATCCTTGGTTGATTCACATCAAACTTGAGGTGCTGCATCCAGTTCCCACCCCTGAAATAACTACCCAGGGTACACAATTAACAACCGACTCCTCAGTCTCCTCTGAAAGAGTTACTGATTTTGAGGAGATGTCAGTGGAAGGGTGGATTTCATTAGTACCACTCTTATTCTTTTTTTTTTTTTTTTTTTTTTTTTTTAAATAGAGGCATGTTTATTTATTTATTTATTACATTTGTTTGTTTGTTTTGTTTATACATGCACTGGGTACAGTCAGAAGCGCGGGAGGGTGAGAGAATTCACCAGAGCCAGAGTGGGGAGCAGAACAGGCAGAAGGACCGAAGTACACTGCTGAGGGCAGCAGCGGGCGGCAGGAGAGGTCTGCGCACCATGTGGGATCCTCCTCCGGTGGCCGGGGAGCAGCCGGGGATCGAACTGGCGCCGCAGAGGCCGCGGGCAGCTTCGCAACCCAGCGCTCAACCGCTGCGCCACCAGGGAGGCCCAATACCACTCTTATTCTTAACAAGGAACTCTAGAAAACACTGAAGGCCATTCCCCATTCTTGAAGCCAGTTGGTAGATTGCCTTGACTATTAGACTGAGGGAAGCTTGGTTTGTTCTCACTGGTTCTAAGCCCTCATTACAGTAGAATCCCCTGGAGATACTTTTCAAAAATACAACTAACCTTCACTCTACCTTCAAGAACATTTGATCTAAGCTTGAGGCTTAGACATAAGTGTTTATCTTTGTATCTTTGTTTTAAGCATCCTCACCAATTCTAATATATAATTAAAGTTGAAAAATAACTGTTAGGAATCTACTTCTTCTAGAAGGAAGAACAAAGGTAATGAAGGTAGTATTTTTTTAATTTAATTCTTTTTTTAGATTTATTTATGCATAAAAGAACAGGGGTCTTAGGTCAGAAGTGCAGGGGTGAGACGACTCACCAGAGACAGGGTGGGGAGCAGAACAAGTGGATCTTCTGAAATACACTGCTGAGGGGACCAGCATATAAGACAGGAGAGGTCTGCTGCACCATGTGGGTTAGCTCCCTGGCCTGGGATCGAAATCATGCTGCAGTGGCTGGTGATAGCTTGATGGTTCTAAGGCTTTAACCCTATACCACCAGGGAGGCCCTATGACCACCAGGAAGGACCTATTCAAAGCATTCAGGTTTTTTACTTTTTAGACAAAGAAGAATTTGCCAAAAAAAAAAAAGTTTGGCTTGTATATTAGTAAAGAAGTAACAAAGTTTGCTTATATAACCTAACTGTAAGCTGTGTCTCTTAGTGATAAGGATGCCTTCTGCCCTTCTGTTACAGGGAAGGTACTTTTTCACACAGGGAATTTATCTCCTGCTTTCAAGGGCAAAGGAAGGTTAGAGTGTTTTTTGCAGTCGCTGTTCATTAAGTAACTTTAATTCAAAATTATCAGTATGCCAGGTGCTATTTGGGGGCAGCCTAACCTGAATCCCACCAGCCCCAATGCTTCATTTCTGCCCCCTAGATCCAGTAGGTCACAGTGCTGCCTTTGCCTATAAAATGCCTGACCCTGTCTATATAAATCAAATGTTCTTCTCATTCCTGAACTGGACAATAGCAAGATAAAGGGGGAAAAAGCTCTTTTCTGAGTACAATGCAAATCTGATCTCAAGCACTGTTACTGTAGTGCTTTGAGTAAGAAAGTACTTTGTAACTGATGCCTAGTTCAATAAGGTAGAGTATTATTCTTTCTACCTAATAAGGTGAGAACCAGAGGGACTGGTGTAATCTGAATGATTCTGCCAAGGTCATGGGCTAGACCCAAGTGACTTAGATGGAAACAGGGCTTTTGAGAGTCTTATATCAAGTTTGAAACTCCTAAATATGGGCACATTGATAACATATTGAATATTGTACCTGCCAGTTGAAGTTCTTTAGAATCAGAACAATGTAAGAAGAAAGAAGTGCCTACCTGTCATTTCACACGCTGATATAACCTTCAAACAGCCTTTCCCTCTCAGCCAGCTATGCCTCTTGTTTAGTGTCATGGCAGTGTTGAGTGTCCTATCCCATCAGTCCTGCTACATCAGGAATTTAATAGAAGCAATGTGGCCATGGTATGGGGTGGTTAATGTGACCAGTATTTCTCATGTCTCTGGATGCCCTCGCCGCCTCTCCTGGTGCTGTGGTCAACCCCAGCTGGCTCCCTCAATAAAGCCAAACATGTCAGTGGTATTTAGGTTAATACCAGTGGAAAGAAGTATTTAGATTAATACCTGAAATTTGGCACCTGTTTTCTCTACACAGCCCAAGCACTCAATAAGTCTCACCTATGAATCCTTTAACCTGTTACAAAAATGCAGTCAGCAGAAGCAAATGGTAGCCTTTTAAAAGCAACCAGCGTGAAGAGGAAATTGTATTTCCAAAACCTAGAGATTTAGTTCATGTGACACCAGTATTCAGAAATTGGGTGACAGGTATCAGAAGACTGCTTTTTGATAAGAGACAAATGGTGTGCATTCTCTGGAAGACAATGAAAGCTCTTTAATTTTGACCCAACTAGAGCTTCAGACTTTATTTGCAAATCATCACTATCTTTTACACCCTCCTCACCAGAAGTCATTCACTGTGTTAGACACTGAATAAAGAATCTGGGTCCCAATTTTGTGGGGTCTTACAATGTTAGGACTGCTACACTGACACCAATAGACTTAAAAATACACCAAGCAGGAAAACCTGCAACACCATAAACAATTACTAGAATACAAATCTCACATCAAAAGAAATGAGTAGTGGAGGATGAAGACAGAGTTACGAATTCCATTTTCTGACTAATTGGCACATAATACCAAATGCGTGGAATGAATCCCATAGCTGATCATCTGGTTTTACCACATATTCAGAAGAGCAGCATCAAAACATCTGACTGACTGACTGGCCTGGGTTTCCTCCAAACATGTCACTTTGAATGTCAGTTTTTCAAAAAGATGATGTTCCAGGAACTCTTCAAATACGACAAAGAAGAAAGGAATAAGACTAATATCCACAAAGTCATAGTGTAAAGCAACACTTTCAACTGTCTGAGAGAGAATGAATGGACCCTAGGAATTTAGAAGAAGGGACAATGGTAGGCTCGGGAATGACAGGACAATACGAGGTTTGCAAATCAAAGTTAAAATTTCAGATTATTCTGCTTACATCAGTGCAAATAATGAAGCCATATTTTTTCCAGTTCTACCCAAGGCTATTATTGTCCTTAGTGACCAAAGGAAAAAAGAAGAATAAGAGATGGCATCTCCATGCACCTTGCTCAGCCACAGAGCCCTGACAAGGAGGATGTTTAGTAATAGCCAAAGGAAGAGGCTGGAGCAAATGAGGACAGGAGCATGGCACAAGCAAGACATGCTAAGACCAGGACAGAAGTAAGCCAGCCTCTCCTCTGCCACTGCAGCCTCCAGAGGTGCCCACACACACCCACATACCTGAAACTCCACATCCTTTCAATGTCAGCATTTCCATCCCAAACCAGAACAAGTGGAAAATGGTGACTCTGAAGAACATTTAAACTTTTTCTGGTTGTCCACATCCTCAGGCCCTTAACGTCTTATAATTAGGACACACAAGGCTCCCATCTATGGAAACTACCCTCTACTGTGGAAAATGAGGGACCAGACCCTCCCTATTTCCTGTCCCAACCTGACCCAAGATGGATAAATGACCTCGGCAAAGCTGGACACTGTATCCCAAACATAGATTATTGAGTGGGTATCCCAAAGATGTTGGGACAGCTTAAGTCAATCTTTTTGGCCAAAGTAGCAGCAGAAAACCAAATAGATGTTTTTCTGACAGGACCATTACTTCAGTTCCTGCCTTTCAAATCTCACCTCATTCTGCCACTTTCCAGTCCGTTCCTTGAGTGTCCTCTTAAAGCTGAGACACTAATACCCTTTCAATAAATGGTCTTGTTGCTTGCATTAGCCAGAGTTGGTTCATACTACTGATGATGAAGAATCCTGACACTTTTGCAGGTCTGGAGCCTCACTTACACCCCTCTGAACCGTGCCTCACCCGTCAAGAACCACGCCCGGTGGCAGCTAGCCATGGTCTGACTCCAGGAACCTCCTCAGAATCACATCATATAGGCAACATACTCCCCAAGTTCTTTCTCTTCATTTCTTTGCCTTCCACTCCTTTCCTGCTGTACTTAATGCTGGATAGATTTCTCTGAAATTTGACCACTTGCCCCCAATATTTCTGCAGCCTAGAATTCTTAAATTCTTAGTGGAGTGATCAGAGTGCTCTAGGAGACACTGAAGAGTTTACAACTAAAAGAAATGCAAACTTTTCGATGCTTAAATTCAGTGTATTCTCATGTATTCAGATCTATTTTATTTAGTTAGGTTTTCAGGGAATCTAGCATGTATTTGTCAGGTTTATGGTGTTGATACTTCCTTCCCTCACTGAGGTGTTCAGAGTCTTAATTAGATCGCGAGTGTAAAGTGCTTTGACAGCATCAGATGAAAAGTGCGAGAGAAATCCCTAGGGAATTTTTTCATTCTTGGCTCAAAAGACACCAGAAAATTAGAGAGATTTGAACAATCGAGCTAAGGTTTATAAGTAAACTTTTTGACTTTTCTTAGGTGTCTTTGTGTTTTCCTAACTATAAATAAAAGTGCTGGTGTGCAAATGAGGGGCACCCAGGGACACCAATCAGTGCACACTCAAAGAAAGGTCCTGCCATCTACTACATTAAGACAAAGGTGGTATACTCTTAGTGTGATGGATCTCTAATGGAATTATCATGCATAGAGAGGGAAGAGAAAGGATATTTTTTCCCCATAAGTCACGTGAAACTACCGATCCCTTATGGGCATATACACAGCCAACAGGGTTGGCATGAAGTGGGGCCACTGATGTCCAAAAGCTTTCCACAAGCCTAAGGCCCCTCCTGGGACAAAAAGAGCAAAATAAAAGCACAAAGCAAGAGAATGGCTGCCATTGTTTGTGCCAAGGTCAGCCGTCCCATGTGTGCACACCCACATATCTCTTCCAAATGTCTCTGTTCCACATGTCTCCTCCAAGTACTCCCATCTGCAAGTCAAAGCTGAAGAAGCAGGAGCCCCCCGCCTTATGTGCTAGTTTCTCCTGTCTACAGCTCTGACTACATTTTCAAGTAGCTATTCCAAGTTGACCACATATAAGTGGGGTTGATGAACATGGTACTGCCCCAAAAGAAGAACCGTTTTGAAACTCCTGGCAGAGCATAAGTTTGCCTTATGGGTTATAAATAATAAAATTATTGTCTATGGAATCATGGGTCTATGGGTTATAAATAATAAAATTATTGTCTATGGAATCTTTTTAGCAGAGAGAAAACTTGCCCAGACTCATGTATTTAGTTAACACTTCCAAGAGGAAATGTGGGGTCCAAATTTTGGCAGGGTGATGAAAAGAAACACCCTCCTCTGGGTAGGGGGTCACTTCCTTGAAACTGAGACATAATATTGGTTTGTTTCTTAAGAGTTTGGACTTTGGGCTAATTGAATTACTTCTCAGGAAGTCAAATCCTATGCATTGAGGCAGACAAATAATGGTAAATGGTGGTGTGCATGGATCAAAAGCCTTTTCATTTAGAATGGAAGTTTGTGGGTAGAAGGCAGTGCGCCCCACTGAGCCAAACTCCACTCACAGTGACTCACATGCTACCCCAGGGAGGGGATACATGTGGACCCTGGAGTCATGTGCAAGTAATAGATCAGCGGGTATATTTGGCTGAGGGTGAGACGGGATTTGAAGAGAAACCCAGAAGTGTGTCTGCTCAGAATCTGAGCCTATACAACAGCCATTCTGTCTCAAGGAAGCTTTTCAGAATGCAAAACCTACCCAATCTTTCTTTACCACCTAATCTGTATATAGTACTGAGCATGACCTTAAATTACAATATTCTGTTTTTCCATTTCTTATAGAAAAGTTGGCTTTTCTTTTTAATCTTTAATTCTATAGTTGAGAATTCTGAAAACTCGTCCAATGATGTTAGAGAAATATATGTGAAGAAATATATGTATATGGAAAAGGACATGTTGGTCTCCTTTAAATACTGCCATGTATTTTCTCAAGAAAAATAAATGTTCATTTGCTAATATGTAATAATGTGCCATTTCAAATCAGTGAAGGAAAGAGAGCCGGGGCAATTGGCTATCCTTTTGGATAAAATAAATCTGGATCCTTATAGGACTTTTTGTTTCAAAATGAACACCCATTGGGCCAATATATAAATATAGCTAATAATATATATTTGAAAAAAATAGTGACTTTTGTTAATAATCTTGAATCACAAAATCCTTTCTAGACATGTCATAAAATTTGTAACTCTGAAGGAAAAGATTAGTACATTTAACTGCACAGAATGTTAAAATTCTTTATGACAAGTGTCAAAATATAAGTCAAAAGAGAAATGACAAACTTTGAAAAATGTGTAACCAGTGTGACAAGAGGTAATGTCAGGAATAAATTGAGATTTCTTACAAATGTTTTAGGGGGGAGAGAAGGAGAGAGAGAGAGAGAGAATGAAACAAGGAAATCAATAAACTGAACAAGCAGTTAACAAAATAGCCCCTAAATGTAGGAAAGATTGAAACTCATTCATAATTAAAGAAATACACATTTGAAAAATGAGTTAGTTTCTCCCCTTATCCTGACAAAGAGAAAAACACTCTCTATTTCTCAGTGTTAGAAAAACATAGAGAAATGGGCACTGACCTACACTATTGGTAAAAGTGTGAATCGGTACAATTTTTGAAAGGCAACCTGCTATATCTAATAAATGTACACCTCTAGGAATTTATTCTACAGATATACAAATATAAATTGATATTTGCTGCAACATTATTTGTAACAGTCACGATTCAGGCAACATCCTGTACCCTCATCAATAGGGAATTAGTTAAATAAGTTATAGAAAATCTATACTGTGGACTGTAGCCCTTATAAAGATTGGGGTAGATCTAGGTACTAATGTAAAAAGAGATTCAATATTTAACATAGTTGCAGAAATGTGGGTACAGTATGATCTCATTTGTGAAAATAAAAATGTGCTTGTGACTCTTCGGATATTTCTTGAGAGACACGTGGGAAACTGTTCATGGTAACTTTTCTCTCCATAGTAGGAATTTCATTTTTAATTTTATAACCTTTCATGCCCATTTTTTACCATGGACTTGCTTTACTTTCACAATGAAAATCTAGCTTTTGAAAAAAAAAATAGTGCATTGCATCTGCCATTTAAAAAATAAATCAAAAGTTTTCCTTAATAAATGTATACTGAGGCTAAACTACCAGACTTGGAAGATACAAAGCTGTCTAGACTACAAGACCTGCTGTTCAGGAGTTTACCTAATGTCTAGAGAGTTAAGGAGAATGCCAGGTACCCAAGTAAATAATTATGGCAGAAAAGAGCCCATCCTTCCAGATACCCGACATTCCACAAGCAGGACTCCTCACATAAGCCACAGACTTTCTTGTGATCTCATTCACCCTCAGCATTAAAAATCCCACCAGGGAACAGTGTCTTCACAGCTCCCCCAGGAATTGACTTATAGCCATGCTTTGAAAGGTCTTTGTCAGTCCCTCAATGAAACATTAACCTTTGGAAGTTCATCTCTCAGATGGCCTGGGTCAAGCGACCCAGCCCTCAAATGGGAGCCCCCTCTCCACAGGAACTGCAGGTCTATTAGGCTTAGCTACACAGCAGTGACAGGAAAGAGGGAGAGCAAACTCCGGAGGCTTTCATGATAAGCAGAAGGGTCTGGGCAACAGCTGTGGAACAAGTATTATTCTCCAAGTGTCACTGCCCCTTCCGCCAACCCCCTCTTTAATGCTAACACCTGGCTCGTCAAAAGAGCCTGTTTGATAGTTGCAAGGCAAGCTCAGAGACAGAGGGAGTCTCCCAGCTCCCACACTTCCTTATGGGAGACTCCAGTCTGCATTCTTACCCCGCACTGTCCTGCTGACAGAGGAAGATAGAGGTCAAGGAACAATCCAGCATATAAAGACTCACTTGGCCCTGCAGAGCTCCCGGCCCCAGGAGCTCCTTCCACCCACAGCTCCTGGTGAGGGCACACTTTGCTGTGAAGATGAGCAAATGGGACTAATGAGGTCGTGTGGTCTGAACCCACTGGGAATATGGCCTTGCACAGCAATCCAAATCAAAAGATTTCACAAACTGGGGCAGAATTAAAGATGAGGAGAGTTCTGCTAGGTTGGGCAGGGGGGGATGTCAATAGCTCTCAGCAGCAGCCCCAAGTGAGCACAGCTTTCATGGCCAACTTTGGACTCTTTTCCTTCATAGTATGTGTTACTGCAACAGGACTCCAGCAGGGCCCCCTAATCATCACTGTGTGGAATGGCCCCTCCACAAACACCACCGGGAGACTGCACAGAAATGTTGTGAGGGCCACAGATCAAGCAGAAAGTGGGTGGCAGACAGGTTGTTGCTACTGTCCACTGGCAGCAAAAGCCCCTCAGGGTAGAGAGCTAGAGAGAGGGCATCAGAGGCCTGATCATCTGTACCAACATGGCCAGACCTTGGACACAGCTGCCTGGGAAGACACTGCTGGCCTCACAAGCTACCAGGGTGAACTAGACGTCAGGGACTGCACTCCACGAATGCAATGCCATCTTGGCACATATGTGTCCCTGGCTCCCATGTGACCGGCCCATCCTTTCTTCCCTCTATGAAAGTGTTGCAGAAATAAATTCTAACCTCTCACCCAGGCAGGGGAAGAACAAGCGGTACTTCAGGAATGGTGAGGTCAGGAGAAGCTTTATTACTCATGCCTGAGGTCCCAGACCTGGGTAGTCCCATAAGGTCTGAGCACCAGTCTAGGGACAAAGGGTTTCTTTTATAAGTAACCATCTTACATTGATAACATCAGTCAGTGAGCACAAAAGTTTGTGACAAAAGACAGGTATCCAAGGATGCCCTGGGAGATCCATCAGCCTGGTGGCTCTCTGGCCTTGTTAAAATGTAACAAAGGCCTTAGGTAATGTCATTTAGATAGGCTTTAGAGAAGCAAAGCTTGTTGTTGACATTTACTTTGCATTATTTAATGCACCAGACCTATGACTCTTTTAGCAGGAAATAGGAAAGATTTCATTTTCCCCTTTCAAAAGAGGGGCAAACCTCTGGGTTATTATCACTCCAGAGCCCAGAAGCAGCAAAATGCTGCAGAATCTCTGCAAAATAGTGCTCAAATTTTACATTTTTAACTTTAGAGGATGTTCAGCAGACAACAAAAGAGAAAAGAGACTTATTTCACATTTGCCCTCCTAAAGAGGTTGAATCCATTTCGGAATTATTACTTTATTTTTACACAGAAATACCAAGCAAGAGACAAAGGGGGGCATTGGAGCCGCTGGACGCTGGAATACCTGGTGGCAAGAGCCTCTCTGGAAGTTGCTCCACTGCTCCGTGCCTCGGTTTCCTCATTTCAGGCACCAGAAAGCAGAGTCTATTCTAGAGCTGTCTGTGACTGTCTCTCAAACCTGCCCAAGGATTTCGTTTTCTACGACACAGGGACTGACCCTCCTTACTGCTCTCCCTGCTTCCTATCCTGCTCCGGCCCCTTCATTACTCTTCCTTATCGTGGCTCCCTACTTCCCAGGTAGCATGTCAAACCTTACCTTTCCAAGATGTATGACACTTCCACTTACCGCATATAAATTCAGTCTGGGCTCCTCCCTCAGAAATCTTCTACTCTGGGTCCCCCCCAGGGCCATTTGCAGATCCCCTCCATATCCGGTCCTGTAAGAAGGTGGTCCCCAGGAAAGGGGGAGGTTCCAGGTTTCCTGACCCACCCAAGGGAGGGTGGAGCTGAGCAGAGAGAGAAGAAGCTTCGGAGGAGACTGAGGAAGGAAGCAAGCAGGATGGAGCTAGAAGGAGACCTGGAGGAGGCACATGGAGCAAAGAGACACGTGAAAAAACTGTGCTTGCCTTTTGGTCCTGGATGGGTGACACAGATGTGGGTGAGACCCGTGGGGCAGTGACAATGGCGATGTTTGTCTTGATTTTGATTTTGCTTTTTTCCCTCCAGACTTGTGGTTTCTGATCCTTTTCTGTGGGTCCCCACTGGAAGATGCTTTAGACTTGTGGCAGGCTTTGGGGCCTTGTTCTGGGCCAATCCTGCTTGGGTGGACTTTTACCCACAAGGGGATGGGTAACTTTGGGTGCTTGATTTAGAAACTATACTTTTGTCTTTTCTGTATTGTTCACTAATTGTATTAAAGTTCCTTCCCACTAAAGTCTCGTTTATGTTGATGCAGCGGATGGCAGAACCTATTTAGAACAGGCAGGTTTGGGGGGGTCTGGAGTGCCCCTCTCCCTGCCCTGTAACAGATTTGGCGTCCAATATGATTTAGGACAAAGCCATCTGTGGTTAGTCAGCCCCATGGGGAAATTGAGCTTCCCTATGGCACTGGCTACCATAAGCGCAAATGTGATTTTTGGTTTCTCCAGTGTGTTTGTTTCATATGTAGATTTGCTGTTGAAAAACTGGCTTGGGATTTGTGAAGATTCTGTGTGTCTGTGTGTAGTTTGTTTGTAGTCACTTGCTAAGAGATTTGATTTTGTGGAAATTGTTCTGTGCAGCAGTTATACTCAAAAGATTAGGTAGTATGTTGGACCATGTGGCCAGATCAAAGACGGTGTCTGAGGCCACTTGGCAGGCTCTTGTAAAATTCAGAGTTTCTTGTTGCTAGGACTTTGGATCTTTTTTTTTTTTTCCTTTTTGTGATCTCTGCTGTCTCATTAGCATTTCTAAAGGCAATAATGATTCTTCAGTGATATGTTGCTTTGACTTCTACTACTTCCTGACCTCTGCCTGAGGGGTTTTGCAAGCCAACTGTGGAAAAGTGGTGTTTAAATTAGCAAATGTATTCAGTCTTAAGCAGTAACTGGCAGGTTTGGGGGTGGGTCTGAGGTGTCCCCTCCCTGCCACTCTGGGTCCTCTGGCTCACAGGAGCAGTGGCTCTTTGCTTTTGCCATTCTGAGCCAATATGACTATTACAGGGCAACCCCAATATAAAACAAGTTGCCTGACTGTGGGTCCTCACCCACGTGCTTAAAAAGGACTAATACTCTATTGCAGATACACACAAAAGGTTAATAAAAGGTTTATTTACAAGGGAAGGGGAAATGAGGAAATGCACAACTCGGGGAGAAAAGAGGGAAATAAAGTTTTAAATGCGTCCTACCCTTTCTGCTGCCCTGGAATCCCAATGGCACTCTGAGAGCTGGCCGTGAGCCACAAGCTGTGAAGCCAAGAGGAGAGAGACCCCAAGGCCCACGTGTCTGGTTTTTATACCAAACCTGGCTGCTTAACTCCACCCTCAGGTCCCAGCAACCATCCCTTTGGTGGTGATGGGATTTGTCTTTTCCCAATGTCTTAATGGCTTTGGTCTGGAGTCGGGGTAGAGTCCACAAAGCCTGTATGGAATTAGCTCAGGACATCCTTTCCCCCTAACATGACTACAAATGTTACCTTAATTTCCCACAACATGTTAAGCGGGCTGTAATATTTAACATGATTTTATTCTAGGCTTGGAGATAATAGGAAAAAAAAAAAATAGATGAAGGGAATTACTTGAAAGTCCTAGATTTGGTTGTTTTAATATTGGGGCCTGGCCCATTCTCAAAAATGCCCCATGAGAACCACTTCTCTGCTCAGGCAGGGTGTCTTGTGCCCACCTATAGCATGTTCCCAGCATTCTAGGCGTGCCAATGTCCACACCCATAGAGAGACCCTAATCTAGGGACCCCAGTCTAAGGCCCCCAATACCTGCTCTTCCCCAGGACAAATATCTGGACCCTGGTCTCCAACTGGAATATGGCACCAGACCTAAGTCTGAGCAATGTACAAAATTAAAGGTACACTCCAGGGGGAACTATCCGCATCTCGGAACTGCTCCCTGATAATTGCCTTGCTCCAGTGCAAGGTGCAGATAAACTCCTACTGTCCTTCATGCTCAGCTCCAGTCACACCTGTGCCAGAACAAGTAACACTGTTAGCCTTAGCCCATTCTAAATGAACACACGTTAAAAGAAGCATTTCTCTCAAAGAAATAGTCTTCAAGGAGTTGACAGCATAAACATTCACAGTTTTGTTCCTGAGAGTCACAGCCTCTCAAACACATTTTCTGGTGATGGTGTGCATTATATTTACCTAATAAAATTATATATTTGGGTTCTTTCCAAAGCAAAGAAATGGGCTACATCAAAAGCATGCTCCCCTTTATTTCGTGCATGAGAGAAAATTGCTTAGAGCTTTGAAACAGGTTTATCAGCTTCTGTCACTCCCCTCTAGGTTTTACAACTCTTAAAGGCAGGTTTTAACCAAGATTCAGACTCACTGTTTTCAATACCTCTCGTTTTGACACCTTTTCTGTTAAAAGGAATCAGGAGCTCAGGAGTGAGAACTGAAACCTGACACTATTGAGCTGAATCTATTTTCTTCCCCAGAACTTGCTCCATAGATTATTGTCTTTTCCCTCTGCGATTGATAACTAACTTCCTGGCAAACCCACACCTGTCCTCTTCGGCTGGGACTGACTGCTTTACCCTACTTTGGATTTCAATTCCATGTGATGCATAGCTTTTGAAATTTCCAAATATATTTTTTTAAAGATTTGTTTTTATATAAGAACTGGGGTACAGGCCAGAGGTGCAGGAGGGTGATAGGATTCACCAGAGACAAGGTGGGGAACAGAATAGGCAGACTGACTGAAATACATTGCTGAAGGGAGCAGCAGGCAAGACAAGAGAGGTCTGCTGAGCCATGTGGGACCCTTGCAGGCCAGCGGGAATCCAACGGGGGCTCCACCTCCTGCACCACCAGGGAGGCCCTGAAACTTGAAAATATTGAAAAATTTCCAAAACTCTCCCTGACCATATAAAAAAAAAAATGTTCTGTAGAAATGTACCATCTCTTTCCAAGTGAAGTACTTGTTTTGACACAAATTACATAGAAGGAGGAGGGAGACCCTAAAAAACAAGTGAGCAACTTTTTAAAAAGCTTTCAGAATCAAATATAAAATTCATTAAGAAAAGTAATGGAAATTTTATGGCTGGTGCACAGATAAATTCATTGCTGCCTCTTAATTCATCAAGCACACATACAGGAGCTTATATCAAATTCATTGGAACTAACAGCCTCTCAGAAACTTTAACCAGCAGCAGATTCAGGGTAAACTAGTTGAAACAAAACAAAGAACTCTTCTTCCTCCTACTCTTGATGCCAATTGAATTAAAGGCTGCGCTTACTAAGTTCTAAAAATGTTGACCAACTTCGTTCTTCCATGCTGCCAAGCCACAGCCTGCCACCCATGTACAAACAGAAGCAGAACTTGACACAAATGAGGTTTCTTTGAATATTAGGAATCCGAACTCCACTTGCCCACAGCTGTAAAGACACAATGGAAGAATTCTTAAAAAGAAATTTGATCTAACCCTGGTGATAGACGTTGTTCTGATCTAGGCCCATGGGTTAGGGAAGGAGAGTTAAATTCTAAAGATCCACTTCCCATTACTTTCTAGGATTACTTAGAAAGAACACTCTTAACCTCTTTCTTCAAGTGCGTGCACTAGTTCAAACATATTAGCTGGCAGATCAAACAGGAGAACCAAAGTACTCTGTAAATCATCACAATTTTTTGTTTAGAAAAGAACATGGAGTCATCACTGCCCTAGCTACCTCAATCTAAAACAAATTCTTGTCAGACAGCTGTATTATTTTGTTAGTAATTACTAATTATTCATAATTAACAGATTAATAGTATTTTATGAATGACAAGTTACATTGATTGAAGGTTTAGTCATTCATGACACTGGGCTAAATAGTGCACATGCATTATCTCATTTAACCATCACAACAACCCTCTGAGATCCGAGCAGCATCATTCTCATGCTGAAGGTAAGGAATCTGATAGAGAAGTTAATTAACTGTTTCAACCTGTATTTCAATTGTAAAGCTTAACCATTAAGAGGCAGTCTGATAGGTAAAAGGAGAATGCCAAAGTCTAGATTTTTGTGAACCAACAAAGAAGTGGGGTTTTTTATACTGTATCATTTTTATTGAGGTAACATGGGTTTACAACACTGTATGTGATTCAGAGGTACAGGTTCACACCTTTTCAAATGTTACTGCTCAGAGATGCTTGATTTTAACAACCACAGAGAGAAGGTTGGTTTGGTCAGGAAGTGTTCAGACTGGATTTTGATCCTCCTTTGGGGACACCAAAGCTGACCTGTGAGACTTTCACCCTCGTACAGAAGGTGCTCTGGACTTCACCCACACGGAACAGACTTTCACATGGCTCTAGAAAGTACTCATATGGAATTATATATCTAAGAAAGTAAGATAATCTGGAAACTAACAACTCCATAGTTATAGTTATTAGAAGTGCTAGGTTAGAACTTACTCTGGGAAGTGCAAGTCTTCTGAGAGAAACAGCTCCCTGATTTGGGGTGCCTATTCATTTTGTCCCTTCCCACTTAGGAAGGTCTCCGACAACTTCCAGAAGACATCTGTGAAGTAGCAACAGTCTGGGCCATTATCATGCATGAACAGAGTAACCTATTAAAAGACTAAGGAAGCTGGACCTTCTGGTGGTGCAGGGGTTAAAGTCTCAGCACTATCAAGCCATCTCCAGTCACTGCAACCAGAATTTGATCCCCAGCCAGGGAGCTAACCTACATGGCTCAGCAGAATTCTCCTGTCTCACCCTGGTGAATCCTCTTACCCGCTCCCCACACACACACCTCTGGCCTACACCCCAGTTCTATACCCCAGTTCTTGTATGCATAAATAAAAATCTTTTTTAAAAAAGACAGGAAACTTTCTCAAAGAGGGATAAAAATGAACAAATCCTGAACGAGAAGTTATTTCTACTTGCAATGTTATCAATGCATCAATACTATAAACATTTGCTGATTATCTGCTAGGTTCAAGACAAGATCTAGAGACCCAAAGATGAGTAATTGCGATTTTTTTTCCCCCTTTAAAGGAAGAAAGTAATGATTCAAATAAGAAATTATAGCCATTTTAAATAAGGGCTTTGGTGCTGCGACACAAAGGTAAATGCTTTGATTAGTCTACTTCTTCAGAGATATAAATTATTTAATGAGATCTCTGGAGAATTGATAACTTCAGACTTGCAGCATTTTGTGTATTTGTTGTTTTAATTGTTTTTCTGGATGACTGCTTAATTAGTCACTTGTAGGGAGCAGCCAGAAAGCACACCCATGCTGAGCTTTTTAAGTGGTGGTTTTGGCAGCACCTCTATTTCAGGAAGAGACTCATTTTTGTAAGAATAAGAAAATCTAATTAACAGTGGCTTAAACATATCAGGTATTTGTCTTGCATAACAAGACGATTGAAAGTACTTCCAGGGCTGCCAAAGAAACCCAAAATTGCCATCAGATATCAATTTTCCATCTTTTTCTATGTCATCCTCAGCACGTGGGCCTCATCCTCATGCCAACTACCACCTGGTTGCCCGATGACCTGCCATATTACTGGGCATTGAGTTTTTTTTTTTTTTATTCTTGCATACAAGAACTGGGGTGTAGGACAGAGGTGTGGGGGGGGGCGGTGGTAAGAGGATTCACCAGAGACAGAGTGGGGAGCAGAATAGGGGGATCCACTGAAATATACTGCTGAGGGGAGCAGCGGGTGAGACGAAAGATCTGCTGTGCTATGTGGGTCAGCTCCGTGGCCGGAGATGCAACTCAGGCCTTAGGGGTGATAGCACTGAGACTTAACCCCTGGGCCACCAAGGAGGCCCCCAATCATCAGGTCTGAGTTCCAGAAAGGGCTATGGAAGATGGGGAAGAGGAGATGCTAGCAGATTTCTATTTCTACATCATTGGCAATGCCATCACACCACCACTGCTGACTCCAAGGAAGACTAGAAAATCAATGTCTGGTTTTTGTTGTTTAAACAGTCTTTCTCAGATGACAGAAAAGAGAAAGTGATTAGAAATGAAAGGTTATGTTAGCATGTGGCCCCCAAACTTGTGTGCTCTAAGAAGTTCCTGCCATCCACTGCATAAAGGCAGAGGAAATAGACTTTTAGTGTAATGGATCTTAAATAGGATTAGTGTGTGTAGAAAAACATGAAAGAATAATAGCTTCCTGATGAAACACCCAAAATTACCCATCCCCTTGTGGGCAAATGCCCAGCCAAAAGGTATGGTCCAAAGCAGGACCCATGAGGGCTGAAAGTTATCACAATCTAAGCTGTCTTCTAGTGGGGAATTATAGGAAAGGGGTTCTGAAGCAGGTTCCAGAAAACTAGAACAATAGGAGACACCACATCAAGATAATTACGCTGTCAGCCTCTCCACATGTGTTCTTCCATGTGTCCTTCCCAGCAATACCAGGATGTAAGTTGGGACCCAGAAGCAAGAGCACTCCCCAAGCCCACCTGCCTTCCTTGTCACATAGCTTCACCTGTCTGCTTAGCTTCACTCACAGTTCCCAGTAGCCAAGGCAGCTCCATGTAAGTGGGAAGGGGGCACTTGGTATCTCCCCTAACAATTAGTCAATCAAGAATATCTGCCTCTCCTCTCAACTAGAGAAACTTAGCCCATTCTTTGTCACATTTTTCTTTTTTAAGGAAGCAATGCAAAAAAGGAAGTTGCAAGTAGCATACTGTTAATCTGTATATTTTTTCCATGATCTAATAAACTTTCTGTTAAAGATTTATTTATGCATACAAGAACTGGGGTACAGGTCAGAGGTGTGGGAGGTGAGAGGATCCACCAGAGACAGAGCAGGGAACAGAATAGGCAGATAGACCAAAGTACACTGCTGAGGGGAGCAGCAGGCAAGCCAGGAGAGTCTGCTGTGCCATGTAGGTAGCTCCCTGGCTGGGGATCAAACTCGCGCTACCGAGGCTGCAGACAACTTCACAGTGCTGTGCTCAATCCCTTGCGCCAACAGGGAGGCCCCACAAACTTTTTTTTTAATGCAGTAGCTACAGGTAGAACTTCACTCGGAAATACCAACCTGTGAGAGACTAGGCTAAATGGTGCTCCTGCCCTCCCTTTGCTCACCAAAAACCTCCATGGTAAGCCCTGATATAAACAATGATGATGGTGGTTCTGGAGGTCTTCCCTTATCAGTGTTGTTAGGAAAAAATTCACCAAGAGTCTTTTCCACAAAAACCAGAAGAAAGGAATCTAAAATCAAAGGACAGTGGAAGTTCCTGAAAGAAGAAAGAAATGCACACGTTATAAAGGAATATCATTTAATGTTTACAAAGTTAGAAAGTATGGCCCTAAAATATTTGGGAAGATTATGACATAACTGTTGTTTTTTTTAAAGAGTTATTTATTTATGCATGCAAGAACTGGGGTATAGGCCAGAAGTGTGGGGGGGTGAGAGGATTCACCAGAGACAGAGTGGGGAACAGAACAGGCAGATTGACTGAAATACACTGCTGAGGGGAGCAGCAGGCGAGACAGGAGAGGTCTGCTGTGCCACGTGGATAGCTCTTTGGCCGGGGATGGAACTTGTGCTGCAGAGGCTGCGGATAGCTTCACAGTGCTGAGACTTAACCCCTTGAGCCACCAGGGAGGCCCGACAAAACCGTTGTTTTAAAGAAAGTCACATTTTGTTTTATGCTGTTCCCAACGAGTGTCTTTATTGTATTCATCTTGAACTGTGTGGCCTCGTCCAATACCCATGAACTACATGTGGCCACTGAGGTCTTGCTATGTCTCTGGTCCCAGTTCATGTATGTTATAAGGGTAAAATACATGTTAAATTCAAAGACTTAGTAAGCAACAAAAATGTAAGATAGCTCATTATTAATTTTTTTAAATTTAATATGTATTGGAAAGATAATATTTTGAACGTAGGGAGTTGCATAAGACATATTACAATTATTCTCATGTTCCTTTTTAAGTTTTTTATGTGACTACTAGAAATTTTTAAATTATGTGGTTTATACAATAAACCACAATTAGCCACCTTCTATAATAAACCTTCTATAATAAACCTTCTATAATATTTCTATTATAGAAGGATGACATTGTATGAAAATTTTTCTGTGACAGATGTTGCTGATGCCCCACCCCAGATCTCCTTAGCTTAGTTCTGAGTTTACCAGCAGCCTCCAAGGACAGTTAGCAAGCCTGTCAACAGTTCCAATTCCCTCCTGGAGGAGAAGTCTCTCTTCTACTCTGCCTAAGATCCTTCTCTGCTACCAGAGGACCTTGGTCAGGGCAGCTTAGAAATACCCAAGATGCAATGCTCCCAGGAGCAAGCCTCACCCCATCAAAGAAAGGGAACATATGCCCTCCAAAGGACCATCTTGAAGTATGTTCTACAACATCTCTTATTAGGGTCTCCAGCAGGACTGAGGCCAGCTGCTCATTATCACAGATTTTACTGACTCTTCTTCCTTTCTTTCCTTACCTACCCTCACTCAGCTTTCCTTGATCACCTTCCAGGTAAATTTCCTGTCCCAGGGTGTCTCAGAGCTGCTTCAGGGGGCCCAAACAGAGAGCACACCTCAAACATTTCAGTCCTTCTTTTCAGGACCCACACCAAGTGTCCTTTGACTTTATAACTCATGTTCAGTTTTTCTTCCTGGGCTATTATCAGACAAATGTCTTTAATTACTATTGCTTTCCATCAATTCCTTTACAATTCTATTGTCAATGGCTTTAAGAAACAACAAAAAAGGTTCCGTTCTAATTAAACAAAGAGTGGATCATTTGAAAGAGTTTGTGGATTCTTTTCCACTCCAAGTAATTTGCTTACATTTAAACTGTGCTTATGTGGTGTTGTTTTAATTATCAAGTCATCAAGGACATCGATGTGGCCCTTTGAAACATTTTCCTCCACTTTGGTTCAGTGACAGTTTCTCTTATCCGACAGAAGACTCCACAGGACTGTTCAATACATTTCTCATCTTTGAGTAAAAGGCACATGCAGCAGAGGCAGCAAAGTTGGGGTGGGAGGAGACATCCTCTATTCCCTGGACTCTATAAACAAGGATCAGACAGTAAGTGCAGCTACAGGGTTCTCTGGATGCCCTGTGTAGGAAAAGTAAATATCAGGCTTTTCTGCCCTCCCACCATTAGGACTGATGATGGAACCCTGCGGTCCTGAATGCACACCTGATGGCGGGCACCTGGAGTGGGGTGTGGGCATACGTAGGTGGGTTCACCTGAGCTGAGATACTGGGCTCATAAGGATGGCATCACAGGGGTGCCAGCAGAGCGAGATAGCAGAATGAAAGAGCAAAAGAGAGACAGGACCAGAACAAGCCAAAGGCCATGAGAGAACGTTGGAAAGCCCAGAAAGAGTGAGGACTCGCCGGGGGCTAGGAGGCCTGCCAGCATCCTGGCCCCCTGGTGCCCCTACCTGCCGTATACCTGGTAAATCCCAATAAAAGCCTGCAAAAGCCACCAAGGGCTCCAGGACTCCTCCTTACCCCATCTGCTCAATCACAGAAAACCTGCCCTGTGCCATCCTGCCATTATACCTGACATGCAGCACAGCCTTTAATGTCTGATCCTAAGCCTGCCTTGACAATGTGTGTGGCTAAAATAAATAAATAAATACATTTTAAAAGTCTTTAGAGTTAAAGGGTAGGTCTCCCTAACATGTACAGAATAGGTTGTCCCAAGACATGTCTGGCATTGGGATTATTTTGAGCTAAGTCAATCAAGGCCCTGCAAGGTCAAGAGCAGACATCCCCTCAACTACCTAGAAGAAATCAAAATTGAGGGTATTATCTAGATTAAGGATATCTCCAAGAATGAACTTTCTTTCCGAGAAATCTGTCTGCATGGCTGAGCCTCTGGTCCTGTCCTCATGAGAGTCTTTCTCTCTCCTTGAAGCCCCAGGCTCAAGTCCACACCTTAGCTCAGAATAAAAGCCCTCACCTTGATCCCATTTACTTTAGCATTGACATCCTGGTAGAATCTTCATGTGTAATTAAAATTCTTCTTTTCTCCTGCTAACCGTCTGATGTTAACTTGATTGCTCAATCAGCCCTAGAAGGACCCAAGAGATAAATTTCATCTCTTGTCCTATAGCCTCCAACAGATCCAAGTTAAAATCCTGTCTTCCAGTGACTGATGTTGGACAAGCAGATGGATAGGAGCCACCAATACAAGACTGTTTAAAATTCAGACTTTGGTGACAAAGAGTCTTACCTGTGAAATAAATAAATTCTGTCTCTACCACTTACTACCATTCAAATCACTCATTTTTTCTGAGCCTCAATTTCCCTACGTGTAGACTGAGCCTGGGGATTAGCAGAGTGAGCAAAAGGGACAGGTTTAGATGCTTACATTGTTTTCAGATAAAATGTGTGTGTGTACACTATATATTGGCTTTAAAAAAATCTACATTTTTAATATACTTTTCTTTATTCTTCAGTCTTTTGTGTGCTAGCAGCCTTCATAGATCCTGGACCTCTCTTACCCCAGACCACAATGAAAATAAAAATTCCTACATGTCCAGCAGTTCTTTTCATCAATTCCAGGAGCATTAGAAAACATAAGACTTCTTTTAAGCCAACCATCTTTTCTTCTGTTAATTTCTTTGTTAAAAAAGATTTATTTTATTTATGCATACAAGAGCTGGGGTATAGGCCAGAGGTGTGGGGGGTGAGAGGATTCACCAGAGACAGATTGGGGAGCAGAACAGGTGGACTGACTGAAATACACTTGCTGTGGGGAGCAGCGGGCAAGACAGGAGAGGTCTGCTGTTCGATCCTTGGCCAGGGATTGAACTCGTGCTCCAGTGGCAGCAAATAGCTTCATGGTGCTGAGACTTAACCTCTTGACACCACCAGGGAGGCTCTCCTCTGTTAATTTCATCTGAGAAGCTCCACATTCAATTCTCCCTTGGCCTTTCCCTTTGCAAATATCTCTGTGGAAGGTCCTGACATTCCCTTCCAAAGGATCAGACCCCAGACTCTCCAGCCTTGTTGGATAATGTATCTAGCAAAGTCGCCAACTTAGAGAACTCAGTTATTGCTAGGTTTTCACCTCTTCTACCTTATATGTTTCTTCTGGTCTGCAATCTCACAAAGCCAGGACTTTATTCAGTGTTTAATTCGAAATAATAATTGAGGGGCCTCCCCTGGTGGCACAGTGGTTGAGCACTGGGCTGCGAAGCTTCCCACAGCCTCTGCAGCGCCGGTTCAATCCCCGGCCGCCAGCGAGGGTCCCACATGGTGCGCAGACCTCTCCTGCCGCCCGCTGCTCTCCCCTCAGCAGTGTACTTCGGTCCTTCTGTCTGCTCTGCTCCCCGCTCTGGCTCTGGTGAATTCTCTCACCCTCCCGTGCTTCTGACTGTACCCAGTGCTTGTATAAATAAATAAATAAATCTTTAAAAGGAAAAAAAAAAAAATAATAATTGAGTTCCTATGAAGTACAGAGCACTTGATAAATTCTAAAATAAGGAAGGAGGAGAGCTACAATCAAGTTTAAAACGTAGCCTGTCTTACAGGAATTTACCATCTAGTTGAATCTAGTGCAATGAAATGTATTAGGGCCTCAGTGAAAAATGTGTTAAATGAATAAAAGAACTGGGATACAGGCCAGAGGCATGGGAGGGTGAGAGGATTCACCAGAGACAGAGCGGGGAGAAGAAAAGGCAGATGGACCGAAAACACTGCTGAGGGGAGCAGTGGGCGTGATAGGAAAGGTCTGCCACACCACATGGGTATCTCCCTGGCCGGCCAGGAATTGCATCTGTGCTGGAGAGGCTGTGGACAGCTTCACGGCACTGCGCTCAACCCATTGAACCCCCAGGGAGGCCCTAAAAGATTATTGTCAGAGTTTTGATGAGGTTTAAGATGCTATTGTCAGGGGCACCTAGGAGTGCTCAAGTTCCCCCTTAGTCAGCCTCCCAAGGGGACAATGACAAATAGGAAATGAAGAGCTGTGTTAGTGTTAATTACCTGAAATTATGTTTTAAACTCATGTGAAGGGTAGGTTGATAACCTAGTGGGTACATATGTTCTACTTGAAACTACCTTGGCTATCTTCCTAAATCCAAACTCACATTTGGGGACTGTACCAGCCTCAGGGTACAAGCCTTGTAAATGCTCACTGAGCCCTCCAGGAGAGGAGGAAGAGAGCGTGAGAAGAGCTGGCTGCCTGTTCAAGTACTTATGTTCCTGATTTCACCAGCAGAGGCCATACTATATGTGAGAACATTTTTTTTTTCATTTTTTTATTTTATATATTTTTTACATCATTTTTCATTTTGGCACAATGTATGCATTTTCATCTTGGTTATAGTCCCCAAACAATTCCCACCCCCCTTGTTTTGATCCCACTCCCTCCTCCCCCCCTGTAGTGTGTCTCTGGTTTACAGTTGCTTGTTGATTTTGATTTTTACTTTATTATAATTAGTCTTTATCCTGGTCCCTTATTTAGGTTTTCTGAATTCCTGCTATGAGCGAGACCATCTGGTATTTTTCTTTTTCTTTCTGGCTTATTTAGCTTATAGCAGCACTGTTTACAATAGCTAAGCTATGGAAACAACCCAAATGCCCAAAAATAGATGACTGGATCAAGAAGATGTGGTACATATACACAATGGAATATTACTCAGCAATCAAAAAATATATATGTGAGAACTTCCAACACAGTTGTACTAACCACTAGTAAAGATGGCCTATTAATGCTGGTAAGTTTACTTTTCCACTGCCTACACTGATATGAAGCAGTGTCTTATTAATTGATAAAAATGGCATACAGAAAAAGCTATAAAGTTCAAGGAAGTGTGAATTCACTTTGGGCCAGAATAATGAAAGCTGTAACAGGGTATTATATGACAGAGTTGTTCTTGCCTTAAACATAGAAAAATCCTTCCTCATCAAGTGAGACCAGAGACAAATGTTCTTCCTTTCCTTCCCCTGAACCTCCTAGGTATTCTCACAAGAGAGCTTGTTGTGTATTGCTTCTCAGCCCCTACAATCCTAAGAGAAGCTTGCTCGATGAACAACTCAATTCTGCAGTCAATTACCAGCAAGTTCATGAGCCAATCCTCTTTAAAACATACATAGGAGAGAAGATCTACTTGTTTAATGCTATTCCTTCCACAACTTCTTTCTGGGTATTTTCCATAATTGAATTGTCTACAAACAAAACGAGGATTACTGCATCTAATAGTATATGGCATTTCGTAGACACTTTTGAATGAAACGTAACAAAGCACTTTGAACAAATGTTCATTAACTATGTGGGTCTGTCGGAGGGCAGCACACTCAGCATTTATTAAAGGAAAGGATTCGTACAATTTAGACATGTCCAAGTGTTAAGAAACTCTTGCTTACAAAGTGTTTGAAAAGTGTCATCTTTTGACAAAAATTTTTTTTAATTTTTCTCTTTCTGTTTCACGTATATAATGTATGCATATAAAAAACGTTATATTTTACATTAGCTAGAGGAAATATTTTTAAAATCCTGAGACACCAACCTTTTTTTCTCTCCCATTCTATCACCTCTGCACCTTTCTGCTCCTTAACCGAGGTCTGTGGACCTGACATGCTTTATTCTTTCATGGACTGGAAACAAAGATAATTGTAATTCAAGCTGTGGACCTATTTTTTTCCAGTCGTTCTGTTTTTCTTTTTATACCTAAGTCACACCATCAAGAGTCCTTCGACTTGAAAATCTGGCCAGAGTGGCAACAGTAAAGTCATGAAATCAAAAAAGAAAAATTATCTGTATTTAGCATGTATTTGCATCTGTTGCTATTTTCTGCTGTCCTATTATATTGTCCCTTGATTCCAAAAGAAATATGGTATACATAAGAAATGGAGAGAAGGGGCATTGAGTCATCAGAAAACTCTGTTGCTCCAGATGGCTCCAGATGGTTCCAACATTCAATTCCCACCTATGGAATTTGGAAAATTACCCAGAGCATATTTATTGCTCTGTATTTTTTTATATTCAAAAGGACCTTGAAGAGTTTTGGTCTTTGGATATCTAAAGCATTATATTTTTATGGTCCTCAAGGCTGACCTACCAATAGTAGGAAACCTTTTGCCAGGAATATATTGAATAAGATTTTACTATAGGAAAGCATCTTAAGCTAGCAATTGACAAATATGGGGACTCGAGACTTCTAAATGTTTGCCCCAATATTTGATTTATCAGCTGGTACAGTGTAACTCCACAGTAGACACTTAAAGTGGGCAGCTTGAGCAGCTACCCACATGATTTAAGAAAAATAATCTAGTGTGTATGGAAGTGGGGGAGGGGGCCAAGCTGTTTAACCTCAATAATCCAGATCATTTATAGAGAGCAGTCTGCTAGGGGATAACGCAACCCCCTTATTTAGTTACTGCCATGATATGCCAAATAGACAGAAAAAATCAAAAGGCCATGAGATGCTAGATTCTAAGAGTCAGAGACAAATGAACTAAGGCACCTATTCTCCACAAAACTAGAATCTAATGGACAATCTGAAGAGGCAGGAACGGAGGGAGGGCGGGAAGAAGTAGAGAGAGTAATGAAAAAGGGAGTAGCAGGGAGAAGAGATAGGTTCTGTCTAGGGTTTCAGAAAATGACAGATGATATTTAAGCAGGCTCTAGAAAGCTGTGTCAGCTTTCATACAAGGTGATAAGTACATCTCAGTTATGAGAACACTTGGGCAAGATATTCGCATTTTCTGTCCTATAAAATAGAGTTTGCAGTCTGAATCTACTTTTGGAGTAATAAGATGAAAGACTGCTTCTTGAAAACAAAGGAAATGCATTTTATCAATTGCCTTTTTAAAATAATCTTGATCAGTTGTTCTCAAAATGTGATTTCTATACTAGCAATATGAACATCATATTGAGAGCTCATCAAATATGAGAATTTGTTAGAAATTCAGATTCTTACCCCACCCCTGCACTGGCTCAGAAACTCTGGGGCTCAGGCAGAGTTTTAAGATACTCTATAGGGGGTGTTCATGCTTTTAGGGGTGCAGGATACACAGAGCAAGAAGCTTCAAATCATCTTGTGATCCGCATCTTGCCAGGGGAAATAATTAAAACTTTCCTAAATGTCTAAACACATACAGCATCAAGGACAGTCTTGAAAGAAAATTTTTTCAGTGAATAAATGAAAGAGATAAATGAAAATAACCAAGATTTTTTTCATGAAGCTAATTTTTATTATTTATTGGATAATTTTAAAGGCCCTTATTAAAATTTTATTGTTACATCTTTATTCTTTTTATGAAACAATAGTAAACAGATTTTTTTTTCATGTAAACTCAATTGGAAAAATAGATTACAATCCTGTGTTGGCCCTCAAAAAGAATTTTTAAGGTGTTCGTCCAAAAATTCAGACATCTGTAAACTACTAAAAATTAACAGGATATGCAGATACTCGTGAGAAAACAGCCACTGTTACGTATTTTTTTGAGTCAATAGTGTTTTACTAAGAGTTTTGTGCATCTGCGCTCCAAAAATGTCCAAATTAAGTCTGAGGCCCAAAAGTATATAAATATAATAAATGTCCACCATCTCTAATGTTTTTTATTCTAGGATCACCATTTTCATTATGAACTGTCATTTGGAAGATTTCTTGTTTGTGATGATATATATGTGATGATATATATATATATATATATGTATTTGTTTGGTAGCTTTTTAAGATCCCCAAGCACCTTACTTGGAGAATAGAAAGGGTGAGTAGAGACAGTATCATAAATAAACTATTATTATTTTTAATGTACATTCGTCATCCTCATGCACTAATGCACAATATTATTTATTAGTTTAATCACTGTTGTGAGAATTGTTATTACTATTTTATAGTGTAAAACTGAAAATGGAAAATGAAAACAGGAAAGAGAAAAATACATTCTATCTTGGGGACATGTAAGATTTACTATACCTAATCTCTACATAGACAAACTATATTTATTTCTATTACAATACCTTATTCATCGATGTATTAAATTGCCTCATACCCCAGTAACTAGTGGAGCATTAGTGACCACTGAAACACAAACCTCATTTCTTCCCATCATGTCCCACATCCTTCCCTTCATTACCATCTTACTATAACCATTCAAGACCCAGGTTTCAAAAGCTCAAGCCTCAGATTACCACAGGGCAGAGCAGACCATTTCTGCAGGCCTGGCTGGTTCCAGAGTATCTGGAGATTAAAAATTGCTGAGTGCATCCACTCATATCCCCAGCCAAGATCTTGATCTGTTGAGATGCGCCAGCTGGGTTGTGAATTCAACCTTCTCTGGAAATCAACAGTTCTTACAATTAAAAACAGAGTCTGATCTTTAGCTTGTCCTATTCCCCTCATTGCGAGAGAAAAGAATACTTATATCTACCAAGGAGAATGTCTAGCTTTCACTAGTCAATGACCCTGAATTGGCCATTGATCATCCTCAGTCATTCCATGGTGCATCAATGGCCCCTGCTAGAGATTTACAGTTAGGAGAACTTAAAATTAACACATCCCCTACATCATCCCTATGCTGGAGCTATTGACTCTGTGTGTCTCCTCTCCCTGACTTCTCAATTCCACTCACCACTGGTGAAAGTTCTAGTGATTGTGTAACACATATCAAGGGCTAGCCTTACCCCACCTGGCACCAGCAATGGCATTTTCATTGCCAGCAGCTTTCTCAGAATCAGCTTCTTAGAACCGCTTCTGTCTCACCTGGCTAGGTCAGTTTCCCTAGGAAACAGGTGCTGAGACAATAGATTTCCAAGCAGAAAGGACACTGGGGAGTGTTCTCCCAAAGCATGCAAGCAAGGGAAAGTGTCCCTAAACTGGGACAGAGAGCTTGGCCCATCGCATGAAAACTCCAACCAACGCTGGGGTGGCTTTTAAGAGTTGTCCCACCATGAAGCAGGAGGATCAGTCCTTTGTAGCCCAACATCAACCAGTCATTGAGCAGGGGCACACACAACACCAGGCAGCTCCCTTCCCAGGGAGGACTCACCTATGAGCTCTCAGCAGGCAGCCTTCCTGTGGCTGGGAGGACAGGTGCTAGTTTCTAAAGGGGGTATCTGAGGATGGAGAACCAGGATGATGCAAACGATGATACAAATTAATTCTGGCCTGTGCTTCCCAGCCTGCATCTGTTGATGTATCCAGCCTCACCTGCCACAGCACCTCTACGTAGGCTTCTTCAGCCAAATGGTCTCCCAGGTGTGCCCTAAACAACTCACACACCTTATAGCTGCTCAGCCTTGGGTCACAGTGTGCTGCCTGTCAGGGGTACCTTGCTCCCCCCGCCTTTCTCAATGTTTCTCATCTGACCCAAACCCCAATTTCCAGGAAGTCTCATCAGTGATTCCACCCAACATTGTGCTCCTCCTGTGATCCTGCACTGATCACATGACAGAGAGAGTACCCTGAGGGGTCACTACTTTATATGCATTTTCCCTGACTTCAACCAGACCTCAGGTCCTTGCTAGGATGCAAATGTGAACAGTCAGTAAGTAGGTCTCTGAGCCTCAGTTTCCCCACTTGGATTAAACCTAGAACGTATCTGCTTATGTGAATGAATATCTGAGAACCTACTATGTGACAGCCCTCACAACTGTTCCTTTTTCAAGACCTAAGAGGTACAGAGTCACATCATATATGAAGTCCTTAGCTTAGCATATAAAAACCAGAGGCAGCCAGGACAAATGCTACAGCTTCACCGGATGGAAAAGGAAGAAGGTGATGGAGAGGAAGATTGGGGAGGAATCGGTCTGGAGGTAAGACAAGTGTGACCCCCCCACTTCCATACATGCCTTCCTGCCCTGTGACTCACTTGCCTTTAACAGTGATACCATATGTCTGTGGTTACTAGTGTTGGGTAAAGAAAATATCAGGCTTTTCTGCCCTTCCGCCATCAGGATAGATGATGGATCCTTGTCCTGAATGCATGCCTGATGGCGGACACCTGGAATAGGGTGTGGGCATAGGTAGATGGGATTCAGCTGAGCTAAGACTGTGCCTTTAAGGGCGGCGTCACGGGGGGACGCCAGCAGCCCCAGCCAGCAGCAGTAGAAGCCGAAGCCAAAGCAGAAGCCGAGAAGCAGCAGAACGAACGCCAGAGAGTCCAGATAGAGTGAAGACTTGCTGGGGGCTGGGAGGCTGGTAGGCCTCCCAGCCCCCCAGCCAGCACCCCTGCCTGCCATATGCCTGGTGAACCCCAAATAAAAAACCTGCAAAACTACTGAGGACTCTGACTCCTCCTTTACCCGGTCTGCATGGGATCAGAAAACCTGCACTGTGCCCAGTCCTGCCCCTTATACTAGTTTCTACCCAATTCTCCTGAATCCCCAAGAATGCTCTTATCCCTCTCTCCAAATACAAAAAGAAATTTTGGCAAAAGAGCAAAAATAGCCCCCCCAAAAAAAAAATCTAAATCAGTAGGAGGGGAAAAAGTAACTTTGAGAGTTTGCCTTTAAACCTGTGTCAATTCCTTTAAGAGTTTAGGACCTCGAAGCAATGACCAGTCTTTATTCCTAATTGACTTTAAACATCCAGCAGCTTCACAGGTGTCTGTCTCCTCGACTTAAAGATTCTGCCCTGAGAATGAACTTCTGCAGGGCTGGGATAAATAAACTTCCCTCTTCTATGAGATCATGTCTCCTTTTCGTGAAGTATCTTTGTTCCATGCTCCTGGAATTTCTAAATGTGTGCTTTCTCGATTTTGTAAATGGGAAGACCATAGAGAAAGAAAAAGAAGGGAAGGGCTGAAGATAAAAACGTGGCCAACCATGTATGTCTCCTGCTGCTGTCAGCAGCTTGGCCAGGGGCTCATATCCAAAGAAAGCACAAACTTCCTAGACACAAGCCTTAATCCCTATATAAAGGGGTCATGGGGGGCCAGCCAGATCTGTCTGACTTCAGGCTAAAACCTGGTCTAAGAAGGTGGACCTCACTGCTTGGAACTCTGCACTATTCATCACCGAGCCTCTGATTTGCAGGGTTTTGTAATGAACTGCTTTAAGTCAAACCTCCCAAGCAAACACACAGACTCACCTTTGTTGCTGATGCCTCCAGCTACCCTGATCTCGCCTGGCCTGTAGCCCCTCACTTCTGTGTCCAGGGGCACCCCAGACACCAACTCTGGCTCTGTTCCCCAATATGATGCTCTCTGGAGCCCATGGACACATCCTAGTGAATGATGATGCTTCTGAAACAGGACAATGTGCTGAAAGATAGCAACACTTCACCACGAGGACACACAGGCTCCTGGAATTATAGTATCCTCATGTATGAGCCATGGGCTATGCCAGGGGGGGTTCAGGACCTACTCTTTCCCCCCAGTTTGTTTCTGAACTTCTGCACTCTCCATAAACCAACCCTCCATTCAGACTCCCCTGTCACAGCATCCCTACTGACAAGTGATATGTGCCCAAGCAAGCCTTCATCTCTCTGGGTCTCAGTGTCTTTACCTATAAGGTGAGGATACTGGACGATCAGCTCTGAGTCCACAAAACAGCAATGGGCCTCAAACATGTTGTAGGGTAAGTGATGGGCAGGCTTTTCTGCCCTCCCGCCATTGGGATTAATGATGGATCCCAGTGGTCCTGAATGCATGCCTATGGCAGGCACCTGGAGTGGGGTGTGGGCATATGTAAGTGGGTACCCTGGACTGAGAGGCTGGCCTTTAAGGGCGTCATCATGGGGAACCAGAGGAATAGAATGGAAGAGCAACAGAATGAGAGAATCGGAGAGCCCGGAAAGAGTAAAGATTCAACGGAGGTTAGAGAGCCTGCCAGCCTCACGGCCCCCCCGGCACCCCTGCCTGCTGGTGTACCTGGCAAAATCCCAATAAAAGCCTGAAAAAACACTGAGGACACTAGGACCCCCCTTTATCCACCTGCATAGGATCATAGAGATCCTGCTCTGTGCCTGCCTGCTGCTACACACATGCTCTTCTCTTCCATCCTAGTGGGCTGTCATCTAGAGCATTCCACTCTCTCTTAGAATAGTTTGATTTGTGTTGAATTTTTAGGGCCACCAGTGAACTCCATGTGGGGGTTGCTAATTGGTCAAGTTCGAAATAAAGAGAGGTCTTAAGAGGAAGGCACACTCCTTTCAGGTAATAGTTAATCATTGGTCATTCCAGAGAAGAGGAAGGCATTTGCCTGCTCACCAACATCTCCAGTAGAAATGATCTTCATGGAACCATTCACTGCTCTTTATACATATACTATCCAACTAAGTTGACACTGGAGTCTCTTTCCTAGAGAAGACTGCAGGTAGAAGAGTACTTCATACTTCTTAGATTTTTCTCATGGCTTTGTGTTGGAACACCACTGTCTTGGAGACCCACACAGGGTCAGACCAGTGTGGTTAGGGCTTAGCCATACTCGTTTTTAGTTTGACCTATTATTGTTTGGGCATCATCTTTTCCTATTCACATAGCAAAATCTGCTCTTGTTTCTGGTATAAAACTTCCATTGTTTCGCAAGTTTTCATCGACATATTTCCCTCAGTGCAAATGCTTAATAAGTAGAAAAAAATTCCATTACAAGGTCAATGAAAAAATTAACACCTATGTGATTTCCCAGACTTTACTAGGTGTTATGCTTCAAGGGGAAAATTGAGTCATGGCATAATTGAGTATATGCAATGATGAATAGGTCTGACTGTTCTCTTGAAAGTTCTGTGATTCTCCAAGTGCCTCAAAAGAGACTTACAGTGGCCAGACACTGTCACTTTTCTCCTCGACCACCCAAGAGTGGCTGTGTGCCATGCAAATCCCATCATCCTACAGCTTATTATGACAGACATTGCAGCCCATTCTGACTGGCCAGTCCTTCTATCAACCTGTCCTTGAATTTCTTAGGCAGCCCATAAATGAGAACTGCGTGATTGCTATTCAATTGGCATAAAGTTGAGATATTCTCCACTTACCTTCATTTTTTTCCTCTCTACAACTTTTTTGAAAATTAAAAAGAAATACAGAAAAGTACAAAGAAAAAAATCTAATAGTCATCCATTTTCCACCTAGCCAAAATTAACCATTCTTATTCTGTTCTGTCATGTGGATTTCCACTATTTTTTTTTTAATTATTGAGGTAACATTGCCTTACAACCCTCTATATGACTCAGGACACCTTGTCAGATGTACATCACCCACACCACACCCACCACCAGAGCACCTGTATCTCTTTATCATAGACCATCAGGCCCTCTTCCTGCTTTATTCCCTACCTTCCCCTCAAGTAACCACATTTATGAAGTCATTTTTCTAGACTGTGTTTTGATTCAGTTTTGTCATCTCCTTGTTTTGTTTTTCTATATTCCACATGAGTAAAATCATCTCAGATTTGTCCTTTGCCCTCTGGCTTATATCACCCTTAGTGTAATCCCCCTCCAGTTCCATCCATGTTGTCACAAATGACAAGAGTTTATCTTTTTTGTAGTTGAATAGAGTCCATTGTGTATATATACCACATCTTCTTAATTCACTCCTCTGTTCTTGGGCACTTAGGTTTAGTCCCCATAACTTGGTTATTGTAAATAGTGCTGCAATTAACATTCTTCTCTTTGTTTTTTTTTAATTACTCAGTTTGCTAAAAATGGTATAGGCCTATGATAAAAATGTAGAAAATCACAAAGCCAAGTTGAAAAAAAGAAGTAATTATCTCACAGCCTGTAATAGCTGTTCATATTAAGTTCTAATGATGACACATCTTTCTATGCAGAAAGAAGAAAAAATAAACAGAAAGAGGTGGGGAAAATCATTTATTAAAATGAGATTATTTTTATATATGCATTTGCCATTAAAAAGACTTCATTTCAAATTTACTTTTATGAAATAAAAGAAACTACAGTGAAATAGAAGAACAGCAAGTAAGTGCTTCCTTGCTTTTTAAAAAGATATTTTTAAAGATGCCTCTGAAGTTAAGAAATGAGTTTATTAAAACATCAGAAGATCAGTCTTCAAAGCTACTATTGAACATTTGAAAGCTGCTATTGAACGTTTCCTCTTCATTCTCTGCTACCTGCTATAAAAGAGTAAGATTTTCATATCTGCTTCATTCCCTCTTTTTCTCTCCCTACTTTTCAGATGGTTGTTATCTTATTTTTACATCATACGTGTTAATAGCATTCATATTTTGCTCTTCACCCTTAATTTTAGAGTTGTTTAATATTAATTCTACATTTATAGGAATTTAGCATTCACCACCAGTACTTACTGGGACTTTTACATCCTGTTATTCTATATTTTGATTCATACCTCAAGTGTCTGACTTTTACTTGTAACAAACAACTTGTAATTGTTTTCCAGAAAGTTCTTACTTTTGGAACTTTACAAAGTTCTTAAGTTCTTTCATGCCTCAAACTCCCTTTATGCCTGAATATCTTTGTAGATTTAAAAAAGGCCAAGGTTAAATGTTTCCCTATAGGGATTCTAGAGCTCTGGTGCCATTGCCTTCTGCTGCCTTTTTTTTTTTAATAAAGATTTATTTATTTATGCACACAAGAACTGGGGTGTAGACCAGAGGTGCTGGGGGGGGACAGTGAGAGGATCCACCAGAGACAGAGTGGGAAACAGAACAGGCAGATCTACTAAAAAACACTGTTGAGGGAAGTAGCAGGGAGACAGGAGAGATATGCTGTGCCTTGTGGATTGCTCCTTGGCCAGCCGAGAATCGAACTCTTGCTGCAGTGGTTGAGGATAGCTTGATAGCTTTCTTTAACCCCTGGGCCACCGGGGAGGCTCTGCTTTCTGCTTTTAATTATTGTTCTGGAGAGTCCGAGAGCACCATGGGTTTTTCTTTTCTTGTAGAAGACTTGCTTTTTCTCTCTTGATTTCTAAGGAATTATTTGAAGCTCAGCATTCTAACTAAAACATATCTTAATGCTGAGCTTGCTGCTTCTGATCTTCCTAGAACATAGTATTGCCTTTGGATTTACAGAATTAGTTTTATCTTTCCTTCAGAAAACAGTTTTTCATGATTTCCTTCAATAATTCTTTTGAGACACCCCATACTTTCATGTTGAAATTTTCTGCATTTTTACAGCAATTAGCTTCAATTCAACTGCTTTAATTTTTGTGTTTTAATTACTTTTACCAAGGTAGTTTCAAGACTTTCTTCTATGTAAAAAATTCAAATTTTAACCATGTCTAAATTTTGTTCTTGGTTAGCAACAAAAGTTCTTTGCTAAAATCATTACCATTTTTTAGGTGACATCGTTTCTATAGTGATATCATTTCTTTCTTGAATTTAATTCCATAGCACTTCCATAACTCTGATTTCACTCTAGATTTCTATTATTTTTGGGTTCTTGACTAATCATATTTGTTCTCTTAAAAAGTGAAATTTTTCTTTGACATAAAGCTGTTGCAAGGAATTTGTTCAAGTTATGTTTTCTTCTAAAATATAGTTCTTGCCTGCTCACTTTGATTTGCAGTAGATTTATTGTTTCTCTTGCTGTCGTGTGAGCATTGCTGCCATGTGTTTTGCTGCCATGTGCTTTCGATACTTTGCTATTGTTAAACAGCACTGAGTCCATCTGGTCTGGTTCAGCAGGCTGAGTTCTTGGTTCTCTTCCCTCGTATCTAAAACCAGTTTAAAATCCTGTCCAAGTTGAGGATTTTTGCGTCAGTGTTCATTAGAGAGATTGGCCTGTCGTTTTCTCTTTTTGTGTTGTCCTTGTTTGGTTTTGGTATTAGTGTAATGCTGGCTTCAAAAAACATATTTGGTAGTTTTCCTTCCTAATCTTTTGAAAGACTTTATGTAAGCTGGGGACTAGTTCATTTCTGAATGTTTGGTAGAATTCATTTGTGAATTGTTTTTGCAATGATATAAAAGATACAAATTAAAAATATATGTTTAAAAAGACAAAATCCTGTCCAAGTTACCAATGGGAGAACTCACCTGAGATGCTGGATAAGGCAGATTTGGCTGGAAAGCCTTTTCTTGCTCACTCCTCTGCTACTTTGACATCTGCTTTCTGCAAAGGGTCAGCCTTACCTATTGCAAATAGTGATGGGGGTGTCCCATTACCATTGCTCAGTGACCTTGAACTTCCACTGGTTTATCCAATCCCATGCCCAACCATTAAGCTCCCTTGTCTCACCTCTTTCTTTCAGTATCCATTCTACTATCCCTCAGACAAACAATAAATAAATAAATAAATATATTTTTATTATATATATATATATATATGGTCATTTTGTGTAATTTTCTTCCTTTCAAATTGGGACAATTGAGAATTTTCAGAATTTTATTTTCTCATCAGTCTGGCATTTGGAAAGTGCCGCTGAGGCTGGGTTCTACTCTGTTCCAGTATCTTCTGTGTTTTTCCATAGAAGCAAATTTTTAAAACTTATTATACATTAAGTTTCTCCTTCCATTGCTGTTTATGAATTTTTAGGGGTTTTTGCAATGTTTCCTTATTTCATCAGATTTTGGGGAGAAGGGTGCAGTCTGATTCTGCCAAGTGAATCTCCATTTTCTCTAGATGATGTTAAATTGTACTACATGTTCCCACACGTGGTGGGAAGATAAGGTGCCACATGAGGTGGCAAGAAACTTCAGCACAGTAGTCCTTCCCACACAGGAGTGCACATGAGGGAAGTAAGGGATAGCCCCCACTCACATGGTAACCACTGGCTGAGCAGCTGCTCTGTGGCGTGCCCCATGCCAGACGCTGCAACATAGGCATGAGGAGAACCAGGCGGCCTCTGCATCCTCTCAGAATGTACAGCTTTGTGAGGCAGACAAACATGAATCCAGAAAGCGCACAGATAACACTGCATTTAACTGCCCTCAGCTTTGTGGGAAAACTTTTGCTACACGTAAAAGAATGAAACAAGACTACCACCACACACCAAACACAAAGATCAACTCAAAATGGATAAAAGACCTGCATGTAAGATCTGAAACCATACAATATATAGAAGGAAACAGGCAAAACACTCCATGTTGTACGCCTCAGAAACATCTTTGAGGACTCAGTCCCAAAAACAAAGAAAATAAAGGAAAAGATAAACAACTGGTATTATATCAAACTAAAAAGCTTCTGTAAAGCAAAAGAGACAGTAAGCAAGATGAAGAGACACCCCAAGATTGGAGAGAAAATATTTGCACTCCACACGATGGATAAGGGACTAATATCAAAGATCTAAAAAGAGCTTACACAACTCAACAAAAGCAAAATAAAGAATCCAGTCAAAAAGTGGGCAGGAAAGCTAAAAAGACATTTCTCCAAAGAGGAAATGTAGTTGGCCAACATGCACATGAAAAAATGCTCAACTCTTATAATCGGGGAAATGCAAATCAAAAACCACAATGAGATAACACCTCACACCAATAAGAATGACTAACATTAAAAAACTAACAACAACAAATGCTGGTGAGGATGTGGAGAAAAGGGAATACTTTTACATTGCTGGTGGAAGTGCAAATTGGTCCAACCACTATGGAAAGCTGTGTGGAGGACACTCAAATTGTTATAGGACAGGGAGAGGGGCAGCCCAAACTCCACAAACCTGCCTGTTCTAAATGGGTTCTACCATCCTCCGCATCAACACAAAACATATGAGACTTTAAGGGAACCTGGAACCTCCCCCTTTCCTGGGGACCACCCTGTTACAAAATTACTAAAAAATGGATCTACCATATTATCCAGCAATTTCACTCCTAGGAGTCTTTCCAAAGGACAAAAAACATTAATTCACTCCTATGTTCATTGCAACACTATTTACAATAGGTAAGATATGGAAACAACTCCAATGCCCAAAAATAGATGACTGCATCAAGAAGATGTGGTACATATACACAATGGAATACTATTCAGTAATCAGAAAAGATAAATTTTGCCATTTGCAGCAACATGGATAGAGCTGGAAAGGATTATGCTCAGTGAGATAAATCAGAAGAAAAAAGAAAAATATCGCAGTTTCACTTATAGGAGGAACATAGGAAACCATACAAGGAATCAGAAAAAAGAAAAAAGCAAACCTAACAGTCAATCTATAAATCAGAGACATTTAGCAGGGGTCAGGGAGGAAGAGGGATCAAAACAGGAGGGAAGAGCACATGAGTCTATGGTGACGGTTCACAGGTGCCTTGGTGGTGGCAACTTTATGGGAACAACACCAGAGGAAAAATCAAACATTGCACAAAAATGAACAATGATGTCATAATACATAAGTAAAAATTAAAAAAAAATAAATGATCTCAGCTTTGTAAGATGAAAAGCATACTGTGGACTGGATGATGGAAACAGTAGCACAAATATGTGGATGTCCTTGAAGCTCCTAACTCTGTGCTTAAACATAGTAAAGAAGTAGGACAAGAAAATACACTAGGCCCTGTGGTAAATGAATGCTACCTCAGTTAAAAAAAAAATAGTTAAAAGGGCAAATTTTATGTTAGGTGCATTTTACCACAATTTTTAAAAATGAGCGCAAGTCATATGAGAGGGAGATGACTAAGTGCTGGGAAAGTGTAGATGAGGATAGGTCAGAAGACCCTTCCCTGAGGAAGAAATGATTGAGCTGACATCCAAAGGAACTATAGGAGGGAAGTTATTATAGGGATAACCTTGAAACCACTGCAATTTATAAAAAAGATAAATCA
The DNA here is from genome assembly GCF_964194135.1 of Talpa europaea. Lineage (NCBI taxonomy): Eukaryota > Metazoa > Chordata > Mammalia > Eulipotyphla > Talpidae > Talpa > Talpa europaea. The sequence goes on from NC_140075.1 coordinate 107,057,536, forward strand.
TTCATAAATGTTGGTACTTTATTATTGGTATGGCAGGATAATATATTTGAAATATTAGCTGATATTTCCCCTGTTTTACTTTCACCTTTCCACCCTTCTCCTTACACCTCCCCTCACCCTACCCCAGGGCTCCAGGCAGCTAAGTTTGCTGGTGCTAGTTTTGTAGGAATAGGGGAGCGGAGAGACACAGCAAGGAGAAAAACCAAACAAACTTTATGATTCATTCTGGATGTTGATGTTACCAAAAGACTAGAAATTTAGGTGAAACAAAGAGATGTTCAGGTTTCTGGAGAAAAAATATGAATGAAAGAACCAGCCTCCCACCCACTCTGATGTAAAAGAATTTCCCAATCATGGGATAGAAAGCCTCTGGGCAAACAATGAGATCAAAGGAGTAAGGAATGCTGAGGAAAAGGCAGTTTGGGGTCAAGTGCAGAAAGGCATTCAACCCACAGGCAGGTGTGGGATGAAGCAGCTGAAAGCAGGAGAGCCTTCCTGTTCTTGGGGAAGAGCCTTGGAATGAGGCAGCGATATGCAGATAGGAAGTGCTGCCTGGTGTTTGGGGGCAGCTAGAAGGTCCAGGGCAGTCTCATAGAGTGTGACAGAGCAATCACTGTCCCCTAAAGGCCCAGGAGGTAGTTGAGCCTGCTGATGAATCTGAAATTGTTGGGAGAGTGATGGTGTCTCCTTGGCAACCTGAGTGAACTGATAACCAAGGACCAGATGAGTAATGGGCTTCTCAGCAGATATCTATGGCCTAGATGACATCAAGGGCTCAAAGGCATTCCCCTGCAGGATTCCAGCACCTCCACCTCACCCTCTGTCCCTGCTGCAGCACCCATCTCAGATTAGACCATGAATCAACTAAGATGAAGTTTCTGCCATCTTCACAAAGGGAGGGATCAAATAAAATAAAAATTGGAATGACTCATAGGAAGATAAAGTAACTAGTTTTTTTTTTTTTCAAAGATTTATTTATACATATGAGAACTGGGGTACAGGACAGAGGTGCGGGGGTGGGGGTGGGGTGAGAGGATTCACCCAAAGACAGAGTGGGAAACAGAACAAGCCAACTGACTGAACTACACTGCTGAGGGAAGCAGCTCAGTGGGCAAGGCAGGAGAGGTCTGCTGCACCATGTGGGTTGCTCCCTGGCTGGCCAGGGATTGAACTCGTGCTGCAGAGGTTGCTGCAGAGGTTGCAGATAGCTTCGCAGTGCTGTGCTTAACCCCTTGTGCTGTTATAGGACAGGGAGAGGGGCAGCCCAAACCCCGCAAACCTGCCTATTCTAAATGGGTTCTACCATCCACCGCATTGACACAAAACATATGAGACTTTAATGGGAAGGAACTTTAATACAATTAGGAAACAATACAGGAAAGGCAAATAATCTAGTTTCTAAATCAAGCACCCAAAGCTACCCATCCCCTCGTAGGTAAAAGTCCATCCATATGGGATTGGCCCAGAATAAGGCCCCAAAGCCTGCCACAAGTCCAAAGCATCTCCCAGTGGGGACCCACAGAAAAGGGTCAGAAACAACCAGACAAGCCCGGAAAGAAAAGAGCAAAATCAACATCAAGATAAAAGCTGCCATGGTCCCCTCCCCACGGGTCTCACCCACATCTGTGTTACCCAGTCCACGACCAAAAGACAAGTGCAGTTTCTTCACATGTCTCTAGGCTCCACGTGCCTCCTCCTGCTTCCTTCCTGCTTTATCCTGCTTCCTTCCTTCCTCAGTCTCTTCTGCAGCTTCTCTTCCTGCTCAGCTCCACCCTTCCTTGGGTGGGGCAGGGAACTTGGAACCCCCCCTTTCCTGGGGACCACCCTGTTACAGTGCCACCAGGAAGGCCCTAAAATAACTAATTTTTGCTCCCTGATTTCCAGAGTGAGGTTTGTAATAATAGCAAATTCTCCTTACATACTCTTTCTACAGGTCATATCACTGGGGGGTTGGGGGAGCTATGAAGGCTTAGATTTTTCCCTGCTGGGACATCACATTGGCAAGTCCAGCCCATCTACTATGGCTGAACCACTCTAGAATGGGGCTTTACAACAGTGCCAGGCCCTGCCCTATTTTTTCAGCAAAGCTGCTTCTTTTCTGTTACTTCCCATTTAGGAACTTGATAAATCTAATATATGGCTTAATGACAGTGATGATTTCTTCATGTGTCTATTTTTTAACCTCCTGCCGAATGCTCAGCTCCTAGAATAGTGCCTGCTACCTAGCAGATTCTCAACAAATATTTGTGGAATGAAAGATTGTATCTTTGTTCCTCTATCTAGTTGAATGTCTTCTACAGTGCAAAGAATTTACACCAACTTCAAATGGCTGCCGGGAGACCTAAGTTGAACAGATTGGCCAACTTGCCATGCGATTCTGGATGTACCCAAAGACAGCTTGATGCTTTTAGATAACTTAGTCTAATTTTTAAAACTCAAAAATGCACACCCAGCTGAGTCCTAATTGCAAAAATATTTTCAACATCTGGAATGTAGAATACTTAATGGATTGTTCCTATCCATACCCAGTTGAAGAGAAGCCTGGAGGTTAGAACCTGCCACAGTTAAAATATTATACTAAGCTGTTTAGGCCTTTCAATGTTGCGTTAAACTCACAGTTCCAGGGTAACGCTGTGCTGAATGCTGAGAGCCATCTGTGTCAGGAGAAGGGCAGGCTCTGCACAGTGTGGTTATACTTCCCTCTCGTGGTGAAAAGCCACCCACAGCCTCTGACACATTCCAGAGAAAAACCTCCAATCCTACCACTAATGATAAATGTGCAGGGACCACATTCTGTGACAGCAGTTTGACAGATTTTCTTTCTGTTACTCTTCACAGCAACCTTACTTCCAAGGATGTAACTCATATCTCCCATCGTAACAGATGGGGAAACTCAGTCTCAGAGAAGTGAGCCTGCCCAGATTCACTCTAAAGGTAGTAAGTAAAAGAACTGGTGCAAAGCCAGGTAGCTGTGTCTGATTGCAAAGTCCATACACTCTCCCCTCTGCTGTATAGATTATTATTAACAATAGTGACTTGTTCATATCTGTGTCACCAGTGTCCTGCACACAGTAGATACTAAGTGTGGATTCCCCAGCACCCCCTTGTACTCAGATGTAGTCTTTTTTTTTTTTTTATATATTTTTTTTTAATAGAGGCATGCTTTATTTATTTATTTATTTATTTGTTTGTTTGTTTTGTTTATACATGCACTGGGTACAGTCAGAAGCGCGGGAGGGTGAGAGAATTCACCAGAGCCAGAGCAGGGTGCAGAGCAGGCAGAAGGACCGAAGTACACTGCTGAGGGGAGCAGCGGGCGGCAGGAGAGGCCCGCGCGCCATGTGGGACCCTCCTCCAGTGGCCGGGGAGCAGCCGGGGATCGAACCAGCGCCGCAGAGGCTGCGGGCAGCTTCGCAACCCAGCGCTCAACCGCTGCGCCACCGGGGAGGCCCTCAGATGTAGTCTTGATGCCCAGAGTTGCTGCTGGTCAAGCTAAAATGTAGAGTCAGGCAGGGGGCCTCTCACCAGTACAAAAGTCTTGGTATGAGGATATCTGCTGAAAACAGCAGGCAGACATTCTGGTCAGATTAGCATAAGCAGCTAGACCATCTTGACAGGAAATTAAGTGTAAACAGGGACTAGAGATTGGATGTTTTGATCAGCCACAACAATGGAGACCCCCAGGCACAGCCCCTATTCACTTCCCCCCTAGCTTGTGCCAGACAATTATGCATCCCCAATCCACATCCCCATCATGCACATTCTTCCATGCATTCCTCCAAGTACTTGCCTACCTTCTCTGAATCTGATACCAAATAAATGTGATACTGGCTGGGGGTAGGGGGATAGGGAATGGCACCACGTCTCCAAAGATGTGAGGCCCTTTTGGTCTCTCTCTCTCTCTCTCTCTCTCTCTCTCTCTCTCTCTCTCTCTCTCTCTCTCTCTCTCTCTCTCTCTCCTTGGTCTTTGAGTTATTGCTTCTCCATCCCACACCACTCCCAAAGCTGTCACTCCTCAAGGTGACAACTAAGTATTTGTTGAATGAATGAATGACAAGAGTAGCAGTTGTAGCTTTGCAACAGCAGCTTATTTATATATGCTGTATTGACATATATACAGTAATGCAGCATTTACACATGGGGATACTTTACCTCCTTCAGAGGATGTGTGATTAGGTGATGTCATCCTGGTGCAAACGTCATAGAGTGTGATTACTCAAACATGTAATTACACACCTAGGCTGTGTGCTAACCTACCGGGACCACTGGCACATATGTGGTCCACCTTGACCAAAACTCCTCAAGCAATAATCACTGCATCTCATGAGATAAACGCTTGCCATGCATACCTACCATCTGATTATGCCTAGTCTCATGAAGGTAAGCCTGATTCTAATACATGTTTTAGCCTGTTATTTAAACAACCTTTAAGCACCCTCTTTTTATGGAGCTGCACGCACTCATCATCAACATGATTTATGATGACCTACTATGTGTTGAACACAGTTCACACTCCCACGAGGCTTGCGCCGAGTCAGCTTGCTGCTTTTCCCTCCACTTCTTTAAAAGCAAGACCTGGCGCACATTCCTGCATCTATTTGCTGTATGGTGTTTGAGAGTGTGGTTGATTTTAGCATTCTAGATTACCTCAGTTACTTAGTAGCATGTGGGTAATAGCTTAAAAAACAGGAAGAAAGGGCAGAAGTGGGAGCATTGTGTTGTGTGTTTTAACTGCACTCATTAAAAACAGCCCTGGAAAATTATGTTTGTAAATCTGAACCTCAGGTCATTTTTGTAACTGTCAAGGGACCCTCCTTCCTAAGTCATGAGCCTGTGGCATGACTCAGGATTAAAGCATGAAGACCCCAAAGTCATCACTATTTCCCAGCTGGATGAGCCACTCCACATTCAAACATGAGCAAGGAGAGGGAAAGTTAAGGGAAGAGCAGTTTGGGTATCTACCCAAAAGATATTCTATTAATTCAGAAATGAAAATATTTGAGTATATGTTATTGAATCAAGGTTCGCATGGTGAGCAATGCAAGTCATTAAATTTCTATTTGTAAATCAACAAGGAAACTGAATAATCCCTAAGATCCCTTTCATCTCCAAAACACCCTGATTAAAATGAGAGGAAAATTGCCTTTCTGTTTTATTATCAAGATCAAAGAACGAAGGTTAAACATACCCCACTGTGTTCTGAAATCTCTATCTTCTCGTTGTTACTGCAAATGTATTCACTCAATCAGCAAATATCTGCTGGATAATACATGGGTTCCAACTTAAACTAGCTTTGGGCTTGGGTTTGAAATGGAAGGAAAACTTGCTTCACAGCCTCCTGTCAGCCCCAGACTTTTGATGATGTCCCTGTCTTTCTCTGGCTGAGGGCGTCACAGTGTTATAGGGCAGCCCCGATATTGAACGGGTTGCCTGGCTGTGGGTCCTCACCCACACACTTAAAAGGACTTATTAATACTCCACTACAGGCACACACAAAAGGTTAATAAAAGGTTTATTTACAAGGGAAAAGGAAATAAAGAAAATGTACAACTCAGGGAGAAAATAGGGAAATAAAGTCTTTAATGCGTCCTACCCGATCCGATGACCTGGAAACCCAAAGGCACTCTCAGAGCTGGCCGGATGCTGGGAGCTGGCGGAGAGCCAAAATGGGGGACCCCTCCAAAGCCCACGTATCTAGCTTTATACCAACCTGGCTGCTTAACCCCACCCTCAGGTCCCAGCCACCTTCCCTTTGGTGGTGATGGGATTTGGAGTTCCCAGTGTCTTTGGCTTTGGCATGGGGTGGGGGTGGAGTCCACAAAGCCTGTATGGAATTAGCTTTAGGACATCCTTTTCCCCCTAATAACAGTAAATAAGCTGCCCTCCAGGGACTAAAGGCTCCCAAAGTGTGGCAGACTGAGAATGAAGAGTAAGCTTAGGTGGTGAGTTAAGCCCTAACGGGGACATTGCTGCCTGAGAAGTGACCTTGAGAATGGAACCAGCAGGGCCATCACCTGCAGCCTCAGCTGATCAATTCCAGGATGCACTGACCTTCCCCTTTCAAAGATGAGGACTCTAAAGTCAAACCCTCCCTTTCCGCATTGTCACCACAGATAGCAAATGATACTGAATGCTGGCCTCCGTTTCGCTCAGCCTATAAAAGGAAACAGTTTGAGGGAAAGGAAAGTGGTTTAATTTGTCGACAAATGAGGAGGGCAGCAGACCTGCATCTGAAAGACAACCGTCCTGCTCTTCGGCAGAGGGCAGGGGTGTTTATACAAAGAAGTAAAACGAAAGGGAGATGGAAGGAGTCCAGGCAAGGCCTTTTGATGCAAGCATATGGAGATTGCAGGTGGATGCCAGCTTGCTTTGTTAACACTGATGTTTAACTTCCTTAGATGTTTGACTTCCTTATTATCCTCTTAGGGATGTCCTTCCTTTTCCTTAGAATGCAAGAAGACAAACCTGTCAAACAAGGGGCTAATTGCAAGAAATGCGGGAAAAACAAACTTGTTAATGCTTATCAGGGAAACTGGTCATAAAGAAGGCAAACTTGTCAAATAAGGGGGAAATTGCAAGAGATGGAGAAAGACAAACTTGTTAATTCTTATCTGAGAAACCAGTCATTTGTAACTGTATCACAAAGACCAAGAGAGCCTGTGGTGGTGGGAAGCAGGAACACACCAAACAAACTGATCAGCCTAGGAAGGTCCAAAGTCATCCCCATGGGTGTCAGGGGAACTGGAGATTCACTTTTCCCCGCCAATGGGTACAAGTGGGTAGGGGGAGTTGAGGGCACCCTTAGGAGTTACTGTTGTCCAGCATGTCACACATACAGATCTTCACTTACCATGCAGGTACAGCCTGATAAACCTGTGGTGAATTGAAGACATTTAACACACCTAATCTACTGAACATTATAGCGTAGTGTGCTATACTGAACATTCTCAGAACACTTCCATTAGCCTACTGTGGGGTCAGCCTCCCCAAAAGTGTCAGCTAGGTTTTTCTCAATAGGTCCTCCCTGTACCTTGGTGTGGGAACTGAGCCTTGGAAGATCTGTTACCTTTACTTTAATAATACAAATTGCTGGGGGCCTCCCTGGTGGCACAGGGGTTAAAGTCTCAGCTCTATCAAGCTGTTGCTAGCCACTGCAGCATGAGTTTGATCCACAGCCAGGGAGGTGACCCACATGGCACAGCAGACCTCTCCTGGATCACCTGCTGCTCCCCTCAGTAGTGTATTTCAGTCAGTTTGTTCTGTTCTCCACTCTGTCTCTGGTGAATCTGTAACAGGGTGGTCCCCAGGAAAGGGGGAGTTTCCCTGCCCCTCCCAAGGAAGGGTGGAGCTGAGCAGAAAGAGGAAAAGCTGAAGAAGAGACTGAGGAAGGAAGCAGGATGGAGCCAGGAGACCTGGAGGAGGCGCATGGAGCCTAGAGACACGTGAAGAAACTGCACTTGTCTTTCGGTCGTGGACTGGGTGACACAGATGTGGGTGAGACCCGTGGAGAGGTGACCATGGCAGCTTTTATCTTGATGTTGATTTTGCTCTTTTCCTTCCGGGCTTGTTTGGTTGTTTGTGATCCTTTTCTGTGGGTCCCCACTGGAAGATGCTTTAGACTTGTGGCAGGCCTTGGGGCCTTGCTCTGGGCCAATCCCATATGGATGGACTTTTACCCACGAGGGGACGGATAACTTTGGGTGCTTCATTTAGAAACTAGACTCTTTGCCTTACCTGTATTGTTTCCTAGTTTTATTAAAGTTCCTTCCCATTAAAGTCTCATATGTTTTGTGTTGATGCGGCAGATGGCAGAACCCATTTAAAATAGGCAGGTTTGCGGGGTTTGGGCTGACCCTCTCCCTGCCCTATAACAAATCCTCTCCCCACCCCCACCACCCCCCCCCCCCCCGCTGCCCACCTCTGGCCTATACCCCAGTTCTTGTATGTATAAATTAAAAAACCTTGAAAAAATAATAATAATACAGATTGCTTTTGTAGTGATAACAGTGAGGACCCTGCCGCTTAGGAAAAATCTTCTGTTCTTCTGTCCTAAATCTTTCACCCCTGTCTAATCAAAGAAGAAATTGCTGTTCTCCTTTTATGACCTAGAAGAATGTAGTTTTGGGGGGTCTCATCCAGGTGTAGGTTTATCAGTGTCCCTTCTATCTAGGAATCTCACCTTAATGCTCAGAGTTAGGATGAGGTCACCCCCTCCTTGTCTATCTTGTGAAGCTGCCCCCTCTCTGTCCTTGACACCCCCAGCCCCAAAACACAGGATGAATATTCCTGCTTCATTGTTCTTTAGAATTTACAACCATGAAAGTTCTCCATATGTGTGTTATTATGTTGATGGTTTTTCCTTCCCTCACAGTTGGACAAAAATCATCAAAAAAAAAAAGGCTATTTTGTCATCAAGTGTTGCCCATCTCATGTGATGCATTGAACACTGTGCTGACAGCGGAAGACAGAAGCACTGCTAACTCTCGCAGTGGCTGGGTGACAGGGGATGGGGCTTGCTGCCTTTGCCCAGCGCCATGAGAGCGAGGTGCCGCTCACAGCTCGGCTGGGAAAAGACAGCATTCAAAACTGAAGTTCAAAAAAGTGTAAGTGAGGGACTGTCTGCGCCACGTAGAATATAGAGATTCCATATCTTGGTGTCTCCAGAGCTCACGCTGGAATCTCAGACGCTGTGGTTAGATGCTGGCTGCATGTTACAGCATCAGCAGAGTGTGAGTCCCGGCAGGGGTGCCCCTTTTCTAAAACAAGGGGATGAGATTAGATGATAAAGGACCAATCTTACTATACACTTTCCTTTTAAAAAGTGCATATAAACTGCCCTTCTAGTTCTCCCCTGGGTGTTCAAAATCAAATGCTTGAGAAGCTGCAGATGTGCAAACACGTTTCCACCTTCCTGCCAAATGGCCCATAAAATTGCGCAAGATGCATGAAGTTTACTTAGCTATCACCTACATCTTCAAGGATCACTCTGTCCCTATGGTTGTATTTATTAGTTCTACTATTATTATTCTTTGTAAAAATGGAATGAAAGATAAACTAGATAGAGGCAGGACTGATTGGGATCCCCGTGTGGACAAAAGAACCCACTTGACAGCCTGAGCCCCCTTAACACACCTGCCTCATGAGAGACATTTTGGGTTTCAGGCCTAGATATCTTTTTTTAAAAAAAGATTTATTTATCTATATAAGAACCGGGGTACAGGCCAGATGTGCGGGAGGGTGAGAGGATTCACCAGAGACAGAGTGGGGAACAGAACAGGCAGACTGACGAAATACACTGCTGAGGGGAACAGCGGGCGAGACAGGAGAGGTCTGCCTCGCCTCGTGGGATTCTCGCCTGCTGGCAGGGATTGAACCAGCGCTGCAGAGGCTACAGACAGCTTCACAGCATGGCGCTCACCACCTGCGCCATGAGGGAGGCCCTGGAGACATCTTCTTTTAAAGTAAACCCTACTAAGCGTCCATGCCAAGCTCCACATAGCCTGGAATTCTAACCCCTGTTTCTTAAGATTCAAACACATAAAATGCTCTCCTGCAGGCAGCTGGTCTTCAGGCCTAACTGGTAAATCTTTGTTTACATTCTTTCTAGCGAAGGCTATTTACTCGACTCCCAAGATGTGAGTTTGCTCTGCTAGCAGAAGCACTAAGGTGTGTTACCCCAATTTCATTAGAGGTAATGGTGCTCTTATTTTTTTGCCTTGTACCATATGCCAGTCAGGCCTCCTCACATCTCCCAAGACTTCCTCCCTCTAATTACCTTCCACAGACAGGACTGGCTGGTTCACCTCCACCTGTTTCCTCTGGGCCAGCCACGTTGTCCCTTCCCAGCTTAGTCTCTAACTCACTCAGCGCATTACTCTGCTTTGTTGACTTAGCTCCAATATTAAGTTTCCACTCTGAACATTCATTCTGCGCTATCCCCATTTATTTCAGATTCTTATCCTTCTCTCAGTTCAAGCCCACAGCAACCTCACCTAACTCCCAAAATCTCCTGCTGCCAACTGATTGGGTTCTTTAACCCATTCAACACGAAGTCCAGGAACCACACTTCAGTCAAAGTTTAAACGTCAGAAGAATTTTCTTTCTTGGCCAAGAAATGGGGAAGAGAGCGCACACTGTAAAGCTCTCTGCCCCCTGCCCCAAGGGACTTACATGGTATAATGCTAAGGAGTGGGGAGACTAAGTGTCTGCATCAGCAGGATTTCAGAGAAATCGAGAGAGCTTTCCAGCGGAACTATATTCACCCCCAGTTTTTCTTCAAAGTTTGGTCTTGACTGGATCTGTCATGGTTCTAGTGGCTGTGCTTTTTACTTTGGTGATGAGGCTGTGGCCTAACCTTTGTCTTACTTCCACCTCCACATTGGTGTGAACCAATCTCACCTGGTTTCCTTGGTTTAGTTTACAAAAAGATAAGCAGTAACTAAGCAGGGATAAGCAGAGCAAGGGGTTGGTGAAACTTTAAAAAAAGAGTGAAAATTAGGGTCTCCATTAAAGCAGAGATTCTAGCATGCCTACTTGTCGATGTCAGAGGTAAATGCTGATTTAGAAAGAGACAAAAAGTTAATTTTTCCTCTTAAAGAGCTTAAATGGAGCAGATTCTACAATGGTATCAATATTCCCCCAAATTCACGTGTTCAAATCCTAACCCATAACTTGATGGTATTAGATGTGGGTGGTTACATCACAAGAGCAGGGTCCCCATGATGGGATGAACACCCTTATCCAAGAGGCCCAAGGAGGCTCCCTGTCCCGTTCTGCCACATGAGGACACAAGGAGTCTGCAACCTACAAAGCAGACGATTCTCACCAGAATACAAGTGCTGGAAGCCTGATCTTGAACTTGCAGCCTCCAGACATGTGAGCAGTAAATATCTGATGTTTATAAGCCACCCAACCCTATTGTATTTTGTTGTAGCAAAACAGAGGAAGGCAGATTCATGCCCCCCAAAAAGCATCACTTCCCAGCAGTGCCAGCCAGCCGTTGCTCTTTAGTCTCTTCCTATTCCAATTCACAACTCTGAAGAGTCTCACAAAGTTCATGTTTACAGAAGGTGCACTAATGGTGAAAAGGCTTTTTGCCTTGTTAAGCTGCTCACACTGCTCTTAAACGCATAGCAGGCATTAAGCTTGATACTGATTCTTCACGTTGACAACCTGGTAGATGTTGAATACTGGACTGCAGGTTGTTTTACTTTTACAAAATCTTTAATATACTTTAATTAAATTTTCAGAAAAAAATAAAAAGGTTTCGACTCATTTTTTAAATGTTATATTCATAATTGTAATTTATAGCTGCCTTTAATTTTAATATATGCTTTTGAATATTTCAAAAGAAAAATAACTTGGAAATACATATTAAGATTTCATATAATTTTAAAATTTACTTTCACTTATATTTGGGATGTATATCTTAATTATATAACTTGAATTCCATTGTTTGTTACTTTAGATCATTAAGATCACAATAGAGGGCCTTCCCGGTGGTGCAGCTGATTGGGCACAGGGCTGAGAAGCTGTCCGCAGCCTCTGCAGCACTGGTTCAATTCCCAGCCGGCAAGGGAGATACCCACATGGCAATGCAGACCGCTCCTGTCTCGTCTGCTGCTCCCCTCAGTAGTGTTTTCGGTCTGTCTGCCTGTTTTGCTCCCCGCTCTGTCTCTGGTGCATTCTCTCACCCTCTGGTGCCCCTGGCCTGTACCCCAGTTCTTGTATAAAAAAATAAATCTTGGGCCTCCCCGGTGGCGCAGTGTTTGAGCGCTGGGCTTCAAAGCTGCCCGCAGCCTCTGCAGAGCCAATTCGATCCCTGGCCGTGGGTGAAGGTCCCACACGGCGCACAGACCTCTCCTGCCATGCCCGCTGCTCCCCTCAGCAGTGTACTTTGTCAGTCTGCCTGTTCTGTTCCATGCTCTGGCTCTGGTGAATTCTCTCACCCTCCTGACTTCTGACTATATCCAGTGCAACTTCTGACTGTACCCAGTGCTTGTATAAATAAATAAATAAATATAATAAATAAATAAATAAATAAATAAATAAATCTTTAAAAAAAAAATATATCTTAAAAAAAATCACAATAAAAATAAAACATATGAAAGTGGGTCTCTAAAAGAAAATTAGTCCTTCTAAGAAGCACATGACTTAAATATTTTAAACTAGAAACAAAGAAAAAGGGCAAATTCCTGTCAAGGATGATACATATGCAATCCCTGACCAAGATATTATATATTCTCTATTTAATGAAGATTTAATTGCTATTTAAAAATGAAAATTAGCCAATTATTCTTATCAATTTACAATCTGGACAAGTCAGATAAATTCCTGCAACCTCATCTTCTTTGCCAAATGAAAATACAATTATACATCACAAAACATAATTTGCTCACTGAAAAAGCATGAATGCAATTACTAAAGCTCAAAAAAAATGAGTAAAAAGCAACCAATGGTATTCAACAAAAATGAGTAAATGCCAATTGAGACCCTGTTATGTTCTTAAAAGGATGACATCATGTATCTAAAATTTGCCAAGCATAACGATGCCTCTTTTTGTATCACTAAAAGCACAGTATTTATAGGCAATAATGAAAAATGACTAGGTCTACTACAAATGACTTCAAATTTTGATGTTAAAATGTACACAAACATAACCCAAATAAACAATGAAACAAATGGTCACTCTCAACATTAGAAAATTCAAAATGGGCCTCCCTGGTGGAGCAACAGCACAGCACCGTGAAGCTTTCCGCAGCCTCTACAGCATGAGTTCAATCCCTGGCCGGCCAGGGAGCTATCCACAGGACGCAGCAGACATCTCCTGTCTTGCCCGCTGCTCCCCTCAACAGTGTATTTCGGTAGATCTGCCCCACTCTATCTCCGGTGAATCCTCTCAACCCCTGCACCTCTGGCCTGCACCCCCATTCTTGTATGCATAAATAAATCAATCTTTAAAAAAAAAAAGAAATTTCAAAATGAAGTCACAAATTTCTTGAATAACAAGATGACGAAAGAAAACACCATAAAATTTACTAAGTTATTATTGTGCCATGCGACTAGATTAACCGGGGTCAAAATTTACATTAAAAAAACGTTCACAGCTCACTGCTCACCTGTGTCTATGCAGGTGTCTCTCTTTCCTTTTTCTCTTTGACTTAATATACTTGCACATATTGTAAATGAACATAAAATTAAATTATGTTCATTGCATGCATTGTTGGACTATCAGGATAGTAAAACAAATCAAAAATCATTGGTACTTCACTGGCTTTTCATCAATGGTTAAAAGATGTGAAATATTTCCATTTTTGGCATTGACTAAAGAGATTGATGAGAATGATTAATTATGTGCCTCATCTCATTAATATGGTTGGTCAACAGAAAGGTGGTTAAACCAGAATTTTAACCAAAAATTCAGCATCATGTTTTTGTGCTCAAGGTTGGACTTTATTGTTGGAAAAAATAGGCTCAATTTCATCAGTGGTGATGCTGTTCTTTGAAACAACTTGGAGATGAAAAACAGTATTTTCTGGATGTGCCAAGAAAGGTGAACAATTGTGAATGAAACATGAAATTTAACCCTTCATCACAATTAGACACACAATGAAATTCAAAGTACAAAAATTGGATACCATTTAGACAAGAGCTGAGAAGCACTAGGAAAGTTCAGCAAAATGATATTGCCCAAATTAAGAGTAGCCAGTCATCAAAAAAGAAATTAATTTTGAATTTGAGCTATGTATACTTGAGATGATTCATTGATTACTATTTTTTTTAAAGATATATTTATTTATTTATACAGGCACTGGGTACAGACAGAAGCGCGGGAGGGTGAGAGAATTCACCAGAGCCAGAGGGGAGAGCAGAGCAGGCAGACTGATGAAGTAACACTGCTGAGGGGCACAGCGGGCGGCCAGAGAGGTCTGCGCGCCATGTGGGACCCTCGCCCAACGGCCAGGGATAGAACCGGCACTGCAGAGGCTGCTGGCAGCTTCGCAACCCAGGGCTCAACTGCTGAGCCACAGGGGAGGCCCTCAGTGATTACTATTAATATTTAAGTAATAACAAAATGAAAACGTTCTGAGTTTGATTTTTCACTTTAAAAGCTGTAAACTGCATATATTTTTTTATTCTAGGAAATTTTTTCTGAATTGTAAGAATATGCAGCAAACATAATGTTCTCATAAAATAAAAAGAAATTAGAAAAAGGAAATAAAGTTTTGATTACTGTGAAAGAAAATTGGTGTATAAATATTTCCAAAACAAATATTAGGAAAGCCATATTATGGCAAATCATAGATCAAGATGTATTCTTAATTGAAAGAGAATGATTATCCAACTGCTGTTTCTAAGTTCTTTTTATAATATCTCAGCATTGAAAAATTTGAAAGACTATCCATGAATGACTAGATATTGCTTCAAGAAACAATTTAAGCTCATTTTAAAAAGAGCAATTTTATGATGAATTAAAATGTGTAATAAATTCTAATAAAAATAATTTGTCACATGGAACCCTATTATTATGTCAGAACATATTACATAATATTTGTTATATAATATTTGGTTTCCTGTTTTGAGAATTTTATTGGCCATTCACACTATTGTAGCTTCAGTAAAGTATTTCCCAAATTGAAATTAAAAATCATCTAATTCCAATGACTCAAGAAAACATAACTTGACACCACTGTCAATGGAACAGAAATTTTGTGAAATATCTTGCTTCAACAACACAATTAGAAATACTGCTGAAATTAAGGCAAGAAAAATAAAAATTTGGGAATAAATGTGTAATTTGTAAATTAAATACCTACTGATTGACCCAAGCATGACCATCAACAGAGCACCCAGGCATATGTAATAGTAGTTAAATTTAGCTGTCTTTAATATTAGCCAAATTGTAGTTACAGGAGACTGTAGCTTCGCACTTTTTTTTTTTATAAAAATGCATTTGCTTTGGCAGAAGGATGGAACATAATTCGAAGTTTGTTTGCTTCAGTCATAACTTTTTGTTTGTTAGAAACATGGCAGAGCCTCCCTGGTGGTGCAAGGGGTTAAGACACAACCTATGAAACTATCAGCAGCCTCTGCAGCAAGAGTTTGATCCCCAGCCAAGGAACAACAGACCTGTCTTGCCTGCTGCTCCCTTCAGCAGTGTATTTCAGACTATCTGCCTGTTCTCTTCCCTGTTGTCTCTAGTGAATCCTCTCACCCTCCAGCACCTCTGGTCTACATCCCAGTTCTTGTATGCAAAATAAATAAATCTTTAAAAAAAAGAAAAAATGGCCTCCCTGGTGGCGCAGGCAACAGCGCCACACTGTGAAGATTTCCGCAGCCTCTGCAGCGTAGGTTCGATCCCAGCCAGCCAGCGAGAATCCCACATGGTGGGGCAGACCGCTCCTGTCTCACCTGCTGCTCCCCTCAGCAGTGTATTTCATCAGTCTGCCTGTTCTGTTCCCCACTCTGTCTCTGGTGAATCCTCTCACCTTCCCGTGCATCTGGTCTGTACCCCAGCACTTGTATAAATAAAAAATGAATCTTTAAAAAGAAAAGAAAGAGAAAAAAGAAACATGACATATTGGTTTCCATTGTCCTCAGGCCCTGAGACCTGAAATACTAGGGAGGGGCCCTTGCAAGGCAATATTCTCAGATGCATGAAAACAAGTACAAAAAATTTTGGGAGATTTAATTGGCTTCATTAAATGACTCATGAGTTGATCTCATCCAATTTAGCAAATGCAAAGGGCCTACAGAGTGACACAAAATAGGTTTTTTTTTAAATATTTTATTTTATTTTATATATTTTTTACATCATTTTTCTTTTTTGCACAATATATGCATTTTCATCTTGGTTATAGTCCCCACACAATTCCCACCCCCTTATTTTGACTCTAATCCCTCTTCCCCTCCCACCCCGCCAAGTAGGTTTTTATGTGCATGTCACTAAGAACCATAAAACCTGGGAACCTCAAGCCTATTTCCCTGGGAGTGATTCTGACTCACCCAGGGAAGGAGGGGAGTCCCTCCACCCTCGGCCGCCACCAGGGGGCGCATGAGGCCAGCAAGAGCAGCCGGCAGAGCCTTCTGCAGTTTGAGGAGGCTCCTGGGAGGGCGCTGGCTGCCTCACAGAGGACAGACACTTAGTTTAGTCTTCTAGGGGTTAAGTTTTCTTCACAGCTGTACCAGGGGACATTTCACATACACGAAAAGTTAAAATTACATATGGCATTCCTGGTTCCTGACCTCTGCTGCAGCTCAGCAATAGCCCTGACCTCCCCCTGCAGACCTGTCTCCCACAGTGGTTCTGTGACCCAGAAGATTCTATGACTTCAGCCAAGTACTTTTATGGCTGCCCACCCTCCCAGTTCCCAGCAAAACCAGCTCCACTTTCTCTCTTTGGATACATAAGAGTATTCAGGGGACCCCATGTGGCCGCTCCTGTGATTAGACAAGCCATGGCTGCATTTCCACAGCTTCCCTGTGCCTGGGGAAAGGAGGACAATCCATGGGGTCAACATCTGTTGCAGGCTGAATGTTGATGGCCCCCTTGAAATCCATGTGCTGAAACCCTTGGGAGGCAGTTAGGATTAGATGAAGTCATGAGGGTGGAGTTCTCCCTCACCGGAACCCTGGCCTCAGGCTCTCAGCCGCCAGGACTGTGAGAAATAAGTTTCTGTTGAAGCCACCCAGCTTAGAGCTATTTTGTTAGAGCAGCTCAAACAGATTAAGACAATGTCTCAAAAGGCCCAGGCAGAAGGTGAGGCACAAAATTTCTTTATTCACAAACCCTGCAGTTTAAGGAGGAAAGTTCCCTCCTGTCCTGGATATGCTTCATGTCTGCTCCCAGAACACACACACGCACACACACACACACACACTTCCCAGAACACACACACACACACACACACACTTCCCAGGACACACACACACACACACTTCCCAGGACACACACACTTGCCAGGACACACACACACACATCAGGACACACACCCCCAACACACACACAGCAGGACACACATACACACACACACTTACCAGGACACACACACACACCAGGACAAGTCACTTCCTCCCTTCTTCTCCTCCTTGTAGTTCATCAACTGCTCTGTAGATCAGGGATCCTTTTACCTATTTCTCTCCTTGCTGTTCCTGGGATAGGAAAACACATTCTTTTCTCTTTGTGCCACATCGAAATTCATCACCGCCCCACTTTAGAGTGATACAGATCAGGAACCCAGCATCTTTGTGGCACACTGTCAATTGTCCCATAGCGGTACTCTGTCCTTTGGCCACAAAGACTGGGGAGGAGGACGGCTACTCCTGGCAGCTGGGCTGCAGCACATCAATCAATGCTGTAAAAGACTATCCCCACCACGCTGACTTTGAAGAAAAAAAGATAGAAAAAGAAAATGGCTTTATGCTAATGAGGCATGGTAAGAGCTGAGAGTCGCCATACTTTATTTTTTATTTATATATATTTTACATCACTGTTCGTTTTTAAACAATTTTTTCTTCCCCCCCTCAGGTGTAGTCCCCACAGAGTTCTTTCCCCAAGGCACCCGTGCACCATCACCTCAGTCCCTTGGGCTCCTCCCTCCCTCCCTCTGATCCCTCTCCCTCCTCCTCCCCTGCAGGATGTCTCTGATTTATGATTGTCTGTTTTTGTTTTGTTGTGTTTTGTACTGTTATTATTTTTTTTACACTGATGTCTTATTTGGTTCCCCTATATTCCTGCTGTAAGTCGGATATTTTTCTTTTTCTTTCTGGCTTATTTCCCTGAGCATCATCCCTTCCAGCGCCATCCATGTTGCTGCAAATTGCATGTGTTTATCTTTTTTGAATGCTGAGTAATATTCCATGGTGTATATGTATCACATCTTCTTGATCCGGTCATCTATTTTTGGGCATTTGGGTTGTTTCCATAGCTTAGCTATTATAAACAGTGCTGCTATAAACATAGGGGTGCAGGTGGTCTTTTGAATCAATGTTTTTGTGACCTTTGGGTAATAGCTGAAGGCACAGTTTCTTAAATGTTTCAAGTATGGCAACTCCACAGCAATTCCACTCCTAGGGAGTCGCCATACTTGAAACATTTAAGACTCTGTGCCTTCAGTTATAGATCTGAGGCTTGTGACAGGGGAGGGGAAAGGAGAGAGGCCAAAGCAGGGGAGGGAAACGCACAAGGCACTATGGTAACGGTTCATGAGTGATGTGTGGGTGGGAGATTTATGGGTACTACACCTGAGGGGAGAAATCAAATATTGTACAAAAATGAACAACAATGTAAGAAGAGAAAATTTTTAAAAAGAAACTGTGCCTTATTTTATACTCAGATACTGGTTTGTGTCAAGTGGCAGGGTAGAATTGTTGTGAGTTGAGGGCTGTCATGGAGCTGACTTTTTGGATGCAAGGACAAAGAGGTTCAAATATAGGCCCGCAAGGGAAGGTGATATTTACAAGATATAGAGGCTCTCTCTTCAGCGGGCTGCGGGCTTGTATGTAGCTGGGTCCGAAGGGGCAAGACCTATGCTACTCAGTGCTGCTCTACAACCCATGGAAAATAAGGAGGTGACTGGTGTAAAGCAATGACTAGACTCCAGCCCGGTACAGCAGTCACAGAGGTTCACTATGCAAAACTCCCTTCAAAAGAACTTGTCAGAAGAGGCTCCCCTAGACCACCTTGAATTCATATGGAAATTGCTCCCAGCCTAGTCCCAGCACTGGCTGAGCACATGGGTGACATGACTCAGCCATTCTGTTCAACCAGGAACCCATCAGCCTTTGCTCCAGACACCCCTCAGCTGAGACTTTTTCTAGGCCCTCTGCAGTCCTACCTAATCCCTCCGCACTGCTCTCCCCTCACAGCTGTCAGACCTGTATCATAGTCTGAGAGTTCCCCCATGGCCCCAGTAAATCTCTGGTATATCGAATTCCATCTACATCTGCTTCTCAAAGACACTAATTGCCACACTCAGTGATTATAATTCTCAATTCAAAATAAGCAATAAACCAAATAAAATCCATCAAAGCCCTATTTATAACTTGAGGGAGTTGTGGGGAGAAATGAAAACAGCTTAATTCCGCAACCTCAAGATAGTAGCTAAAAATAGAACCACTCAATAGCAAACCATAGAGTCATTAAAATTATTTATGCATTTATTTGTATAAACAAAGTCACAGGTGGTAAGCCATACTCACAAATTTCTCTAGCTCCTCCCCTTCCAATTTTATCTCCTGATGAACTGTGAGCTCCCTCCCAAGCTCCTTCCTGGCATGAAGGTGACAGAGAAGTTCGGATGGGCATTTAAGTCCTTCTATCCTCCCTGACTTGGATCCTAACATCCTGGTGTTCTGGTTTTACCCTGCTGTGTGAATCAGCACTCAATCAGGGAGGCAGATATCAAATATGGATGCATATACAGATGCATATATCTATATACTTGTATATATTACATATATTTGTTATGGAGATTTGATCTTACAGAATTGTGGGAGTTGATGAAATGCTGTCTCTGCATCTGGTATTAGAACTTGGAGTCCATAAGGCAGACAGGCAGCAAGAGAAGATGTAAAGCAGGAGGGAAGGACTTGCTGGAAGCCACCAGAATGAGCTGAAGTTATGAGGACTGACTAAACCCATGTTAGTCCTTGTAACCTCTGACCTTGACCATTGTTAATGGGCTGTTTTTCTTCAAATTCACATCCTGAAGTCCTAACCCCCATGTGATAGTTAATTTTAGGAATCCACTTGATTGGGTCATGGGGTGCCCAGTGTAAACAATATTTCTGGGTGTGTCTGTGAGGGTGTTTCTGCATGAGATTAGTACTTTAATTCATGCATTGAACCCAGGCTTCACCCCCGAATGAAATTTGGATACTAAGAGATAAGGTAAAAAAATGTTCACCACCTTGTTACAAACATGAGTACTAGGCGGGAAGGCTACTGTGTTTGTTGTCCCAAGTTCACACAGCGACTTGGACCAGCTGTGTGGCAGCTGGGGCAGAGCTGAGTGACCAGATGCAGTTGTATCACAAGAAGGCAGGTGGGCTCAGGTAGGGCCTTGTTTCTCCAGCCTTGACTTGGAGGCTGACAATGGCCACCATTATCTTGATGTGACATCTCCTTTTGTGCCAGCTCTTTGGGACCTGCATTTCCCTTTTCACTCTATCCCCCACCCCCCGGAGGTGTCTTAGACTTGTCACAAGCTTTTGAGCCTCAGCAGCCCTGTTTCAGACTGACCCTGTTTGACTAGGCATCTGCCCACAAGGGAATGGCAATTTGAGGTGTTTTATTGGAAAACTATTATTTGGAATATCCTTTCTTCTCACTGTATATACGCACACTAATCTATTAAACATCCTTCATAAAAGAGTCTGTTTCCTGGACCTCTCTGGTGAAGCAAGGGGTTGTAAGTCTCAGCACTATCAAGCTATCAGCAGGCACTGC
Organism: Talpa europaea; assembly: GCF_964194135.1. Classification (NCBI taxonomy): domain Eukaryota; kingdom Metazoa; phylum Chordata; class Mammalia; order Eulipotyphla; family Talpidae; genus Talpa; species Talpa europaea. The sequence goes on from NC_140075.1 coordinate 107,077,985, forward strand.
AACACAAGTTTGATCCCTGGCCAGGGAGCTGACCCACATGGCACAGCAGACCTCTCCTGTCTCCCCAGCCGCTCCCCTCAGCAGTGTACTTCAATAGATCTGCCTGTTCTGTTCCCCACTCTATCACCCCCCACACCTCTGGCCTACACCCCAGTTCTTGTAGGTATAAATAAATTTTTTTAAAAAATTTAAATAAAGAGTCTGCTTCCTTTTTCTTTACGTGATGGGTGAGTGGATAGTAGGGCCCTATTTTAGAGGCTGCACCCTTTAAGTTTGGGTGTGCTTTGGTAGTACACTAACATGAATACACTTATAGATGCATACTGAAAAAAATGGAAGCACATAACTTAAAATTTTATTAGGCCTTTGTTCTGAATATTACAATTTGATTTGCTTTCCTTTTTTGTTTGCATTTTCTACTCTTTTTTTCCCCACTGAAAGACATTTTTAATAAAGAAAAAATGTCTTTAAGGGGGATAAATAAGATATAAAACTGAGCCTCCTGGTGGCGCAGCGGTTGAGCTCTGGGCTGCAAACTTGCCTGCAGCCTCGGCAGTGCCAGTTCGATCCCCGGCCAGCCGGAGAGGGTCCCACATGGTGCGCAGACCTCTCCTGCTGTGCCTGATGCTCCCCTCAGCAGTGTCCTCCATCTGTCTGGCTGTTCTCCCTGCTCTGGCTCTGGTGAATTCTCTCGCCCTCCCGTGCTTTTGACTATACCCAGTGCTTGTATAAATAAATAAATCTTTAAAAAAAAAAAAAGACATAAAACCCCTTACAAAATAATGCCAAATGAATTTAAAAATCAAACTTACTTGTAGATGCTATATGACTCTATTTTTAAAGTTAAAAAAAAAATAAACAACCCAAAGGCATAGGGAGCTGCAATAACAACAAAAAGCCAGGAAGAAATATGCAATATGATGTTTCATTCAGGAAATCAAACAAGAGGCTCTCCCCTGTTGATGCTTTTCCTAATTTTTCAAGATGAACACAAGGTACAAGCCATGAGCAAGCCCATGGCCTAGAGCATGGCAAAGACCTTGGAATCAGATGGATGTCACTCCCATGATTAGGTTACTTTCTAAGGCAAAGTGAAGAGATTTTTACAAAGATAAGGCCTCTGACTTTGAGTTCTCCCAAAAGGAGATTATCCTATGAGGACCTGACCCTCTCAAGCAAACCCTTTCTTTTCTTTTTCTTTTTCTTTTTAAGATTTATTTATTTATGCATACAAGAGCTGGGGTGTAGGCAAGAGACATTGGCAGGGGCTTAGGCAGTGGTGAGAGGATTCACCAGAGACAGAGTGGGGAACAGAACAGGCAGATCAACTGAAATATACTGCTGAGGGGAGCAGTAGGAGAGACAGGAGAGGTCTGCTGAGACATGTGGGTAGCTCCCTGACTAGGAATCGAACTCATGCTGCTGCAGTGGCTGTGAATAGCTTCATAGTGCTGAGACTTAACCCCTTGTGCCATGAGGGAGGCCCTCAGACAAGCCCTTCCAAAGGAGGTTTACAGTCCAAAGATTTGAAGCAGCAGATGCTCCTGCTGGCCTTAACGAAGCAATATGTCTACTACCAGGAGTTTTATCATTGCAAGGACTTGAATTCTGCCAATGTCTACATGAGCATGGAAGAGAACGTGGGTCTCTGGGATACCTATATTGCAGCCTATGGAGACCCTGAGCAGGGGACCCAGTTAAGGCAGCCAGGACTCCTGACCCCTCAAAACTATGAGGTGATAAATATAGTTTCTAGCTCTTAAATATTAGCAAACTAGGAAATTAATAACACCTACTAGGTTTACACTATGGGAAAAGAATTTTGATAAGATAAGTAAACTTTAGACTGGAAACCAACACATCTGAGTCACCACCATTAACCAGCTAAATAATATTAAACAAGTGACTCCTTAAGTCGGGAGGTTTTTTAATTATGTAATATGAGAAATAAATGCTTAAAATTCTATGATTCTAAACGTTGCCACAATAAACTCCCAGTTACTGTGTTTTTCCTCCCCTTCTTATAATGGAGCCTTATGTTGCCAAAGATAAGTAGCCCATTAGTTAGGTTGTCAAAATCTTTTCATAATAAAGAGGTTCTGTTTATAGCAGTGTTTATTGTGCAAGACACGGCACTTGCCTTTCGACAACCCAATTATAATTTTGGAGTAAAATATGTAGCAAAGTGCTTAAGATCAAACACACACAAACTAAAATAGCACAAAGGGATATTTTGTGAAAAGGGATAAAGTCCAACAAAAGAAGGATTAAAATGGATGTTTGCTTCTTTAAATTTAGAATTGGGTCTCAAAGAGGGAGATTCTCAAAACATAAGGCCAAGCAGTGAAGTTAGAGGAAAGATACAGGAAAGCATCCACAGCAGGAGGGATGTGATGTGGACCTTGTGTCCACCCACAGATTCACACATGTGATGTGGACCTTGTGTCCACCCACAGATTCACCCCTGGTGTATTTGGAGAAAGAGTCATTGGGAGGTGAAGAGGTTTAGATGAGGTCAGGGAAATGAGAGCTTTTTTGAGAAGAGATACCAGAACCAGGGAGCTCACTTGCTCTCTTCTCCTGCCACGTGAGGACACGGCAAGAAGCAGCCATCTGCCAGGGACTACCAACCACAGCCAGGCCGTGCTGGCAGCCTGATCTCAGACTTCCAGTCTTCAGAACCGTGGAAATACATTTCTGTTGTTTAAGCAGCCCAGTCTGCAGTATTTTCTTAGGCAGCCTCAGGGGACTGATACATGTGCACTAGGAAGAAAAAATATGATTGGAGTTGTAGAGAGGAGGGGGGTTAGATGCTGGGTGCCAGGACCTCCCTAGTGGCTGAGGGGTTAAGTCTAAGCACTACCACAGCAACGGCCTCTCCACAGTAGCCTGAATTTGATCCTTGGCCAGGGAACTGGCCTACATAGTGCAGCAGATCTCCCCTGTCTCACCCACTGCTCCCCTCAGCAGTGTATTTCAGTGGATCTGCCTGTTCTGCATCCCATTCTGTCTCTGGTGAATCCTCTTACCCCCCCACACCTCTGGCCTACACCCCATTTCTTCTATGCAAAAATAACTAAATACTTTTTAAAAATAAATTTAAAAAGTCAACAAGGACAACCAAAGAAGTTCTCCCTGTGACATGTGCCCCTCTACTCTAATTATCTTACACACATGGAATGGAAATCAAACTGCCCCACCCCACCTGGCCGTTTATGCGTTTATGCTGGGTAAAGTTTGCCATAATGAAAAAGTCCTAATTTTTGGACTTCTGCTGTCAGCAGGCTTTCCTATTTTATTGTTTTTCTTTTTCATGACAGGTCTGAGAGGTAAGCCAAGGTTAATGATCCTGCTTTTGTGGATTAAGAAATTGAGCCTCAATATGTTACACAACTTGCCAAAGTTTCCATGGCTGAGCTGGCAGGTAGCATACTTGCCAATGGGACCGAGGCCTATTCTCTAACATGACTTCCTTCCTTCCTTTCTTATTTGGTAACATGTGAAACTACTCATTTAAGAAGTATATTTTAAATATATTTTTCAAATAAGGTCTATATTAGTTTTTTACTGATGTTATAGAATTACCTCAAAGTGTAGTGCTTTAAAACGACATTCTTACAGTACTGGATGTCAGAAGTCCAAAAATGAGCCTTATAAGGCTAAAATCAAGATTTTAGCAGAGCTGTACTCCTTCTAGAAGCTCTAGGGAATGCATTCCTTATCTTTTCCATCTCTGAGAGGCTGTCTGTATTGCTTGGCTCCTGATTCCTTTCAGCAATGGCATCACTCCAACCTCTGCTCCACCATCACCTCTTCTCTTTCTTGACTTTGGCTCCTGCATCACTCTTAGGGACACCATGATGACATTTGGGACCCATATGGATAATCAAAAAAAAAATTTCCCCATCTCTGGTTCCCAACTTAATCACATCAGCAAATTCCCTTTGGCCAAGTCAGGTAACATATCCATAGGTTTGGAAGTTAGGACATGAATACCTTATGAGGGGAAGACATTATCTGGCCTGCAAGGTATCATTTACATACAAAAGAATCAGATATTGGGCCTCCCTGGTGGCACAAGTGGTTAAGATGCAACCTATGAAGATGTTTGCAGCCTCTGCAGCTCAAGTTCAATCCCCGGCCAGAGAGCTACCCACATGGCGCAGCAGACCTCTCCTTTTTTGCTCACTGCTCCCCTCAGCAGTGTGCTTGTCAATCTGCCTATTCTGTTCCCCACTCTGTCTCTGGTGAATCCTCTCACCTACCACACCTCTGGCTTGTACCCCAGATCTTGTATGCATAAATAAATAAATCTTTAAAATAAAAATCAGATATCCCAAGGGCACAGTTGAGAGTTTTGTCACATGTGTATACTCATGTGGCCCACATGCTCATCAGACTACAGAAGATGTCCATTACCCAAAAGTTCCCTTTTGGCCCTTTCCAGTCAATTTTCCCTCTGCCCAATCTAACCCCAAGCAACTGCTGTTCTGAAATTTACTTCTTGGACTCCACCTGAATGGAATCATAATGTACATTATCTTTTTGCCTGGTTTCTTTCATTTAGCATAATATTTTTAAGGTTCATCTGTGAGGTGCACAGTTACTACTCTTTTTACTCCTTTTTACTACTGAGTAAGATTCCATTACATGAACATACAACAGTTGTTTATTTGTCCACCAGAAGGTGGACATTTTAAGTTGTTTCAATTTTTTTGTTATTATCAACATAGCTGCTATGTACATTTTTGCATAGGACATTTTGTGGACAGGATACTTTGTGGGAGAGTTCATCTCTCCTAAGTGAATACTTAATAATAAAAATGTTTGGTTATGGGGTAAAAAATATGTTTAAATGTATCAGAGATACTGTGAAACAATTGTACTCAGTTGTTGGATACTTCTGCAGTCCAATCTGTTGTATATGAGAGTTCAAATTGTTCCACATCCTCATCAACATATGATAATGTCAGACTTTTCCATTTTAGCCATTCTACTGGGACTAAGTGATATTTCCTTGAGATTTTAATGCATATTTTCTTGATAACTATTGATACTGAACACCTTTTCATGTGCTTGCTTTATACTTGTGTATTTTCTTTGTGAGGGTCTATTAAAATCTGTCTCATTTTTGGCATGTTTATTATTGAGGATTTTATATGTTATACAATATATATTATATTTATATTATTCACATTTAATTTATATTTATTTTATATTTATGTATATATTATATAGTTTTGATTTTAATAATATATTCATTATATTTTTATTGTTAAGTTCTTCACACAGTTTTGACACAAGTTCTCTATATACTGCAAATATTTTCTCTGTGGCTCATTCTTTCATTTCCTCAGAGCATTTATTGTATAGAAAGAGATATAAATGAATATAGAAATGGTTATAGATGTGCATTGTAAGTGTGATTATGCACACACACGTATATCCACAGATGCATATATATATGTATATATATATATATATATATATATATATATATGCATACACACATTTCCCAGCTCTATCTGCTAAGAGATTTTAGAAGCATTAGCACCCCAGTAAAAATAAGTACTTCTAGAACTAAATACCATTCTCCACTGAAAGGAAGCAGAGCTCCTTGGAAAAATGGATGGCCAGGGAAAGTAAAAAAAAAAAGTAATAGTACAAAAGTGTAAAGATGTACTGAAAGAATGATGGTGGGACACATCGGAAAGATACAGGAATCAGGACAAATCTGGGATAATCTGAACATCAAAATAATAATAATAATAATAAAGATTATAACCTCTTGAATAAAGACTATATAAGTCTACCCCAGTGTAAATCAATCCATTAAATTAATAAATACATAAGAAGAGAAGAGTGCCTACACTAAAAAGCTAATAATAAATGTAGAAGGAATGATAGAATTAGAAAACCACCATTTGGCAACTATCATAGTTGTTAAAAACTGATTCAGACAAGAATCATTAACATACATGATAAAACGAGTGGGTGAATGTTTGAGGACTAGTGAGGTATTTACATAATCTCAAACTATCCTCCACATGATGCATATTAATAGCAAAGGTAAACACAGTGGGAACACTTCCTTAACATTGTGATCAAAAATATTGCCAGGATTTAGACTAACCAACAGGAGCTCCTGTCAGGAGCTAAATGCACAGAGAAGAATTCAACATAACATCTTTAAATGTATATAACCTGAATCTAACATGAATCACAACTGAAATTAGTACATATTCTATGAAATAACTGGCTTATACAACGTTAACTAAATTACTGAAAAGCACCAATGTCAAGAGATCCAGGAAAACACACACACACACACTCCAGGAACCAGGAACTGCCCCAGGTTATTGGGCTGTAAAAAACTACATATGCTTCATAATCTTGGATTTTCTATTGTTAGAAAGAACATCTTTGTGGCAAATGGGTGCAATCTGACCGAAGATTAAATGATAACATTAAGTTTATGACTTTGATTGTAATTCTGTGGTTATGCTTAAGAATTTCTTGTTTTAGGAAACGCATGCTAACATAATTAGGGATAAAGGGACATCATGTCTGTGATTTTTCTCAATTTTTTAAATCACATACACGTGTACCTATGTGTACATAATTTTTCATGTACCAATGAAATATGTATTTATTTATATATGTGTGTAACACATTTATTCTTTGTCAATACATTCCTTTAAAATGTGCTTACATAAAGTCAACGTGGCATAAACGGGAGCCCATGGAAGATCAGGAAGTTGTTAAAATTTCTATTTTTTATGATAAATGTGCTAAGCTTATTTCTACGTGATTGCATTTACACAAAATATTATCTGAATTTTTAAGGTCCTTTTTTGAAGATCCTTCTCTTGATAATGGCTGTTTTGCACTAGTATATGAAATTCCTCTAAATCAAACTTTGGAGTACAACAATTTTAGTTGGTGCTCCAAGCTGTTTATCTCTACCTTATACAGTTCACTTGATCAATTTCTTCTTGAAATTTAGTTTTAATCTAGGCTTTCTCCAAACTGGCATTTAACAAATCCATGAAAAAAACTGGGTCAAAATATGTCTGTCCATTTAACTGGGGTATAAAGTATAAAGGTGGCCTGACTTTTCCTTTATCTGATATGAATCAATACTGCTCAGAAAGAATATATACTGCCAAAGAAACATCACTTCAAGATGAAACTTGGTAGGGTCTCCCTGTTGGCGCAAGGGGTTAAGACACAACCTATAAAGCTCTCCGCAGCCTCTGCAGCATGAGGAGTTCATCCCCCAGCCGGCCACAGAGCACCCACATGGTGCAGCAGACCTCTCCTGACTCGCCCGCTGCTCCCCTCAGCAGTGTACTTCGGTCAATCTGCCTGTTCTGTTCCCCACTGTCTCTGGTGAATCCTCTCACCCCTCAACCCACATCTCTGGCCTGTATCCCAGATCTTGTATAAATAAATAAATAACTCTTTAAAGAAAAAAGATGAAACTTGGTAAATAGAGAATGCACACACACACACACACACACACCCTATCACCTCCCCACTCATTCTATGAGCTCCAAAGTTTAGATACATCAAATACACTAAGTCTCCATCTGAGATGTATAATCTAACCTTTATGAGACTCATTATCATCATGGAAAGTGACATGAACACTAAAATTTATTTATTGGAATTATTATGTACCTACCATTATATAAGTGAAATTATAAGGGATACAATTGAAAGGAAGTCACGAAATGACTATAGGTGGTCAGTTAGGAACAGGGTGCCCCAAGTCCCTAAGTCCAGTTATTAGCCTAATTGAGAAACATTTGGTTGGAACAAAAAGGGCACCCCCCCATACCCCAAAGCACTAGGTCCATTTATCAGTCTGATTGGAGAACAATTGCAGACCAGGAGTGTGCCCCTCTCTGACCCAGTAAAGAATGGAATGCTCAGAACACCAACACAATAACACAATGCTAAAGCAATGGATCAAGCTAGTTTCGGGAAGGTAGGCCAGGTAACGCGGGCAAACTCAATGAGCCTCTGTAGCCTTGGAGATCCCTGGAGGCTCAGCCAATCAGCAAGAGACACAATGCAGAGCTACCCAACAACCAAGTCCCCACTCTTTGTACACTGTACCTATATAAGCATCCACTTTTCACCACCTTAATGACCACCCACTTGGGACCCCTCTCCACTTGAAGAGCTTGCCCATCCTTCCTCTTGTCTATCAATTGGCTACCCATTCAGAACTCCTCTCAATTCAGAGAGCTTTCCTATCCTTCTTCCTAACAATAAATCTCTTGCTTTTCTGTTACTTTGGTCTGGACATTGAATTCTTTCCTCACTGAAGAGAACTGAGAAAGAGCCCACCTGGGGTCCTCAGGCTCCAGATCTGCTCCCAAAACCCCAATTCACAGTGAGGTATAAAGTCACTCTCCCCTTTCTCACAGAACTCAGAACGTACATGAGTTGATGCCATGTACATTTTTTTAAAGATTTATTTATTGGGTCTCCCTGGTGGCGCAGGCGGTTGAGCTCTGCACTGTGAAGCTGTCCGCAGCCTCTCAGCGTGGGTTCAATCCCTGCCAGTGGGCGAGAATCCCACATGGTGAAACAGACCTCTCCTGTCTCGCTCGCTGCTCCCCAATAAATAAATAAGATTTATTTATTTATATAAGAACTGGGTACAGGCCAGATGCGTGGGAGGGTGAAAGGATTCACCAGAGACAGAGCAGGGAACAAAACAGGCAGACCAACCGAAATACACTGCTGAGGGGAGCAGTGGGCAAGACAGAAGAGGTCTGCCGTGCCATGTGGGTATCTCCCTGGCTGGCCAGGATTGATCCTGTGCTTCAGAAGCTGCAGACAGCTTCACAGAGCTGCGCTCAACCACCTGCACCGCCAGGGAGGCCCTGATGCCAGGTTTTATCTTACCTATGGTGCAAGGATCTATGTTCTTATTTAATCATGAAAAAGAATCAGAAGAATAAAGGTTTTAATATACCACATTTACATCAAAGAAGGTATATTCTTCCCTAAGCCCTGAGGGAGAAATATCAGGCTTCTTGCCGCTCCCTAATCCTGCCCTGGCAGACACACTGACGCAGGGCTGGCAGCTTGTGCACATGCCAACTCAAATACATATGGAAGAAAAGCACAGAAAAGATATACTTGACTAAAGTTAGTGACAATCCCTCCATTCTCAGAGTTATTATCTTACCATCCTTAAGAGAAAAGAAAAGTAAATCTAGGTTTTCAATACATTCTGGAGGTTCTCAGTATTTACTGATTGCTTGATGAATTTCAATACAATAAGTTCACATCAATGTCATCTGTATAAAAAAGTACTTATTATCTACTTCCTTTGGGTCCTATGCTGTGTTGTGATGCAGAGCAAACACATTTTCTGCAACTTGGAAACTATGACAATGACCTAGAACACTGATAAGGACTAAATGGACAGAGTACAAACAGCTGAATAAATATTAAAGCAGTCTGTGAATTAATTAATAATAGTAGTATCTCGTACAGGTGGAGTGAGTACATAATTTAACAGGGCAGTTGGCAGGAAACCCTGAGGAATGTATGCTCAAGCAGGATAAGGCCACAGAGAATTCACAAACTTTTCACTTATTAATCCTCAAGCAATGTAGCAAGTAGATAAAATAAACCTGACTTTCCTATACCATATTCTAGACCTGCTTTGGATTGGCATTTCCTAAGAAAGTCAAGGTCCTGTGAGCATTCTCACATAAAGTACTCATTGCTGGCTAAAGATAATAATTTTAGCATCTCTAAACCCTTTTCAAATTAAGGCGAAAAATTAATTTTATTAGTTTCAATAAAAAACTAAATTTTTAGTTTGCTTTGCCCCAAGCAAGTAATCAAGAAGAAATAATAATGTTTGTAGATCATTCTGTAATAAAGACAACGTTCCCCTGATTATCTGTTTTGAATTTCCGAACAGATTTGGTGAAGACAGTATTGTTAATATACCCATTTTACAGATGATGTACAGAGGAGTGAAGTAAATTTCCTATATAATAGATTTGTAAATACTTCTTAATATTTCTCTGTAAGATACTTTAATATTAAACCTATAGTAGATAGCAAGTTTGTTGAAAATGTAGGTATTTAGTATCTATGAAGCAATAAATAATTATGTATTGCTGATAAGTGGCAAGCCTAATGTATATACTGACACATTCTATCATTGTCTCTGACCTCAGCAAGTTTACAATCTATTTAGAAGGCAAGACTATGAACGTTTTATAGATACCTAATATCATGCAGACTAATAAGGATTGATCTGATCAGAAAAGATGAAATGCAAGTAAAATGGGGAAAGATGGGCCTCCCCGGTGGCGCAGCGGTTGAGCGCTGGGTTGCGAAGCTGCCCGCAGCCTCTGCAGCGCCGGTTCGATCCCCAGCTGCTCCCCGGCCACCGGAGGAGGGTCCCACATGGCGTGCAGACCTCTCCTGCCGCCCGCTGCTCCCCTCAGCAGTGTACTTCGGTCCTTCTGCCTGCTCTGCTCCCCGCTCTGGCTCTGGTGAATTCTCTCACCCTCCCGAGCTTCTGACTGTATCCAGTGCTTGTATAAATAAATAAATAAATAAATATTTTTTTAAAAATGAGGAAAGATGCCAGCACTAGGATGTTGGTCTGCTAATCCTAAGCAGCTTTTTTGGTCACCATTTTTGTTACTTACAGTTCTGCATTCCTTCACAAGGTCAGAACTGCCTGGTCACTCAATTATAGGAGCCTAACCCTAAAAGATGCCTTTCAGATCAATCAAGAGCGGAAAGCTTGATCACCCTCTAAAGGGTATGCATCAAGAGGTATGACCCGGAACAAGGGGGAAGGGGAGGCAGTTGACTGATGTATAACAAGAGACCCCAGAAACTGATCAGTGGAATGCCTTGTTGATAAGATTGAAATCATGGCTGGGGATCTAAGGCTTGATTTCAATCACAACACTGAGTCATCAGCAGATGAGAAGTGCCTGGGGGGCAGACTCATGACCCCTGAAACTACAGATGACATGCACATTTTCTAGTTTCACCCCTCCCTTTTATCTTTGTCCTCCTTTACCACATAACTGAGGCTGTATGATTATTCTAAGAATAAAAAGGCCAGGATCTTGCTCTTTCAGCAACACCATGCATTGCACAGCTTGCTCCACGATCCCCATTTGTCAGCGCGGTGTTGTCAATGCAACACTGGGGCTAAAAAGAAGCTGTGGCAGTGAAAAGAGAGCACAGGGACCCAGGAGAAGGCAAGATTGTGCTAATGTGGAGAACAGGAAAGCAATGAAAAAGAAGTGGGAATTTGTCCATGTAGCACCTGGCACAGGACATTAAATATAAACATCACTATGTAAAGAAAAGGATGGAAAAAAGAGCCTTCGCTAAGCAGTGAACTTTCTTCAAGTTTATCAATTAGACAATCACTGCTCCTTCTGTGGGAGGCTGAAGTTTCTTCTCCAGCACTTCCCCAAGTAAGTAGAACTGCCAGGACAAGTTTCTATATTGTCAGATGTCTAATATTTTTTGATTCAATGAAAAAGACAGTCACTGAAGATTTTTGAGTAAGTATGGGGAAGCAATGGTTAAGAAAAATTAATCTTGTCCTGATATTTTGCCTAAAGTTAGAGGGAAAAGAGGGTGAGGTTGGTGGATGTGGCTAATTCTCAGGTGCATCTGCCAGGTAAGAGAAAACGAAGGTCAGTAGGGAAGTTTCCAGTGAGAAAGAGAACACCGGTCACATAAAAGAGTAAATATGGTTCAAATTATTAGGCTCTTATGCTCAACATGGACAGAAGAACTTACTAAAAACAGAACATACCAGATTTTGCCCTATGATTTAAAATCAGAGGAACTCCAAGGAAACATTGTGCATGACAGAAATAGAGATGAGTACCAAGGAGGCAGTATTAATAGTTGACAAAATATACCTTTTGTGTGTGTGTGAACATGAGTTTTCCTTTATCTCCTCCAGTGTGAATGGGGAACAGTAGGTTTTTAAATCCTCTTTCTGAAAGTGAAGACTCTCTATGAAAGAAGAAGGAAAACAAATGTGCAGATGGATCAAGATATACAGCCAATGCAGACTTTTCCAAAATCCTGAATTTAGGCTGTCTCAGTCCCAGATCTAAGACTTGACTGTGGGTGGGAAAGCAAACAACACACTTTGATGAAAAGGCAGGATAACAGCCACTGCCCTGTTATCCAGACGGAGCCGGCTTCCCTGGTACTTAATGCACAAGACTAGCCCATTTCTGCAAGGCAATGACTGTCACCTTTACCTCCAAACACACAAACTTGGACTCCTGAACCTAGTTAACAAAGACAACAATGGAACTTACAAAAATAGAAGGATGAGGACAAGGGTTTGAAAGAGTTTCTGCAAAGGCTGTTGGCACATTTTCCAGCAGATAATTATCTGGTGGCCCTAGAGAAAAAGAATCCTGGCATTGAAATGATCTGCACTGGGTGGAGTTTATTGTCTTCTGTATTGTCGGGAAAGGAGCACAGGTAGTGAGTTGCATCCTGGTTTCATTATGCAAGGTACTGTTTTATGAACGTTAAAAAAAAAATCTCAAATCGGTCTAGCTGTTGTCGATTTCTCAGTGTTCATATCACTATATCCAATTCAAATTGCCTAAATAAGACTACGAGGACTAGGAGCTGACACATGACAAGCTCTTAACCTTATGTGTTTCTTAATATTTATTTTAGCTCAAAAACAAAACAAAAAAAAAAAAACCTTGTGGCTACGTGGCCTCGAGCCCAGGTGTTCACTGAGTTATTTTAACTTCACCAACCAGCAGCTCTTGTAAATCTCGCCTCCCAAGAGGACACGCCCAGCGAGGGCCCGTGAAGTGCATTATGGGAATTGTAGTCCGGGGGTGACTTTGTAGTCTCCGAGTCCCTCACGCTCTGATTCCGGAATGGTTGAACTTCGGAGCTACCAATTAGCTGGGGCCATGTCGGTGAGGCCGTGGTCCAACCGGAAAAGCCAGTGTGTGAATCTCGCGTAATGATTGGCCAATAGTTGACCTCGGGGGCGGAGCAACAAGGTGGGCGGGAAGACGACGGCGATTGGGCGAGGGGCGCACGGCGGCGGCTGGGGATTGGCTGCGCGCTGGGGCAGGGAGGCCTGGGAAGGGGCGGAGGCCGGAGACCAGAGCAGGAAGAGCTGTGGCGAGGCGGCGTCGGCGGCTGAGTCGGTGGCGGCACCGGCTAAAGCGGCAGCTTAGGGGGTGGCGGCGGCGGGGAGAGCAGGATGCTGGACCGGGTCGGGCTGCTGCTGCTGCTCTGTGTGGTGCTGCTGGGCTCGCCCTTGGCGTCCTCTGGTCAGTATCCACCCCTTGGGCTGGAGGCCCGGAACCACCGCCCCCCACGGCCTCTGTCGCTGGGCAGGGCCGGGGGTGGGGCGCGATCGGGGACCCCGCGGAGTGCGGCCCCCCCAGGCACTGGCCTGTCGCTCGCTGGCAGTCTTGGGGCTGCGGCCGGCCTGCTCCGGAGGGGCGCTTGGGAAGGAGAGAGGGAGGAAAAGGAGGAGCGGTCGCCCCGCCGACACCTCTCCCCGCTTAGCAAACTTTCCAGGACTCCCCTCGAATAAGGAGCTGACCCCTTGGGAACGTGACCCCAGAGCTGGAGTGGACCCACCGTGACACAGGAGCCCTCTCGGAGCTTCCTCGACTCGCAGCTTGCGTGCTGCCTGGGTCTGAACCCTGCAGTGGGAATTTGTAAGTTAAGATCTTGACAGCCCTGGACCGTCCCTGGCCCGTCACGACCTGGATGTTGACAGGGGTTTGAGGGGTTCGCGTGGCCCCTGAGCTAAACCCTGGCCTCTGCCGGTTTAAAAAAAATGAAGATTTGTGATGTGATGGCACCCACTTCTTACCTTCCTTTTAAGAAATACTTGAGAAAGTCACGTTTACCTTTGTCACTTTTTTTTAAGATTTGTTTATACGCACAAGAACTGGGGTACAGGCCAGAGTTTTGGGGGGGTGAGGAGACTCACCAGAAACAGAGTGGGGAACAAAACAGGTAGATCGACAGAAATACACTGCTGAGGGGAGCCACGGGCGAGGCAGGAGAGGTCTGCTGCTCCATGTGGGTCACCTCCCTGGCCTGGGATCGAACTTGTGCTGCAGTGGCTGCGGTGAGCCTCATAGGTTGTGTCTTAATCCCTTGTGCCACGTTTGTTGACGATTTGATAATTTTTGCGAAGACCTTCTTGCCTATAAATTTAAACCGAATAGCACCTACTTTGAACTTTGTATTTAGATGAAGGAAACCCTGTGCCTCTGAATTGATTTTCTGATTAGTGGCTCTATACACTGGTTCTGAAAATTGTTTTTCTTTATGTCTGAAAGCTTCTATTTTGAGAGTGTTTCTAAGTGTTGGTAAAAAAAAAAAACAATTGGTCCAATAAAGGTTTTGGATTTTAATCAATTTCAGTTACAAGACAGCTGTCTGTGGCTTTAAATTTTTTTGGAACAAGGCAGAGTATAAATGTCAACTCTCTTTTCCAGCAGAAAATTTCCCAGATGGTTATTTAAATCCCCAAATTATCTGTCCTAGTTGTAAGTCAATGCCATAACGTCATACTGCTTCTAAATTAGGAGATCTGAACCTAAAATTCTTTCCATAATGTGGTTTGAGATATCTTTTCAAAAGCAACAAGCATATGTGTCTTACTTTGATGCCAACATTATGCTTTTAGGTCTGCAGTTCCCCCCACCCCCACCCCTTTTAGTGAATGGTTTGTTCTCATGATCAGACTTTAAATGGCCAGACTTTAAATTTCTATGTAATTCTTGAAGAACTCTTTGCAGTTATTTGATCAAAAGAGGTGAGTACTTGGTGGACCTTTGCATCAGGACCTGCCTCAGAATTCCTCTTGAAGATTTGATTAAAATGCAGTTTTAAGTCCTGAACAGGTTGGGGTAGCTCTAGTTTGAGAGGCTCCACAAGTGAGTCTTAACACTAACGTTTGAGATTTATTAAGAACATGGAACCTACCCCTCTGAATTCAGTTTTCAAAATTTAAAGAAAATTAAAGTTCGCAAACATTTTTAGCATCTTCCTTTGACTAGATTTTAGGTATTTTGATTTCCACGTCAGTGGAGATGATACTTGGAGATGTCTTTTAATCAGAAGTTGAGATTCTGAGGATGTTGTAATAGAAGACTATCGCTGCTAAAGTGATAAATCTTAGGGTCATATGGATGTAAACAAAGGATTAGGTACAAGAAATAACTGCTCTGATACCCATCATAGTTAAACTATGTCCAAACATTTTCTCTGGTGGAGGCGAAACCCTTACTTAGCTAGAACTAAAACTATATAGATATATGTGCTAACAGGTAGTGAAAGTAGTACTGTGCTCACATGAAGTTCAGATATAACTTGACATTTATGTGAGATAAAATTTTATAAACTAAGTACGTGAATTTTCAGTTGGCTCTTTTCTTCATTAAATTGCTTCATTAATGTGCTGTCAGACTCATTTTTAAAGCTTAGACTTAAAGATTTGCTCTTATTACAAATATTTTATTATAACTTTGTGTTAGTGGAAGCTTGAATATTAGCAGTTACCGGGTTGAGTTTCATTGGCAAAGAGACTACAATAAGCCAATAAAGAGAATTTTGACCTGGTAGTAGTTATAATCTAGTATCTGGTTGTAGAGACATGTAAAATATACTTTTATTAGAAATGTGGTTTTTTTCCTGTGACTAAAGAAAGATTTTTAAAGGATTTCTCCTTTTTCTCAACATAACTAAGTGCAAAAAAGACTAACTTTTTCACTTAGAAATACTTGTTTTCTTATTTTGGTGTAAGAATAGGCAGATGATTTACTTTTTTCCCTTTGTGCCAAACAATGTTGCAGAGTCTTTTAAATTAGGTCCACTGCTAGGTATTTCAGGTAATAATTATATTAATACCATATATTCAAAAAGTACATTTCAGACTGTAGGGGATGTTTGATTTCATTGTTCTTTTGTTCCCAAAACGGTATTGTGAGTCAACAGCAGATGGTATTATCCTCTTTTGACAAATTGAGAAAATGGAGGGTGAGCAAGCTTGTGATAATGGATGTTGTGTATAAAATTAGTATGTCATGAAGCCAGGCTTGGGATCTGGTTCTCCACGCCTCAGGCTTGGAGCAGTTAGAATCAAGAGTATCATAGGATCTGCACACGTTCGATGGCAAAGCAGAAGACAGAATGTCTGGCCTTTCTTCACCAAACTTTTTAGACTTTTTCTTGGAACATAGATCAGTCTGTTTAATTTGTATAAGAATTGGGAAAATGAGAGTAATGATGACTTTTCCCAGAAAAGATGGTTCTTTTCCGTTTTTTTAGCGGATACTGTAAAAATAAAAACTGGTCTTTTCAAAGGAAGGTGCTTGATTACTGAAGTAATAGAAGCCATTATGTTTCAGAAGTGATATTCTTGAGAAGTCTGTAACTCTTCATGAAATCCCTTTGTGTTTTTTTCTTGTTTGATAGCTGTGTTCTGATAAAATCATTAGTCTTTGCTTTTTACTAGTCATTGCTTTTTACTTATGCATCACTTTAACGTCTTTAGTCCTTACCTGACTACTTCTTTAAAAGTATTATATGAATGGATATATCAGTTTGGAAAAGAAAATAGCTGTGCTTTAAAGACTAACATACACAGCAGGCTTTCCCAGTTTAGTAAATGAGAAAGAATTCTCTTATCAGTAACCTTGTACAGGTGCCTAGTTTGTGAAGATAGGATTGAGAAAGCAAGCATGATGCAATTCACATGAAATAACTCTGATGTCACAAGTTCTCCTGTCTCTTGGAGTTTAGAAACACTTTTTGCTACTCTGATGCCTAACAGCTTGTGGTAATCTCAAAGCTGCATATTTTAAAATTTATTTATAGTTGTCTGTTATTTACCATATCAGCTAATCTTAAATTTCAACATTTGTATACATATACAGTACACATTCACTCATTTATTATCAGCTCTTGATATATAACCTAGTTAAGATTTGTGATTAAATATATTTACACATACAATTTTTATATAAAATAGAGATGAATATTTTCCATTATCCAAAGATTTGCTGAGAATGGTATTTCAACCATATATTAGAAGTTGGGTTTTGGGTGGTACTTGTGAAGAGGTTAGTAGGAAGAGTTGTAAATTGACATCACTACCTAAATGTTTAGTTCGGGCACTGGTATACACTCTACCTTCCTTATGCCCACTCAGGAGACATAACCCCTATTTGGAAGATCATCTGAAAGTAGTAAATGTGAATAACACTTCAATTCAAATTTTATTTGAATTGACAGCACTTTCATATATGGCAAACCTCACTTAGCAGAC
Source organism: Talpa europaea (assembly GCF_964194135.1). Classification (NCBI taxonomy): domain Eukaryota; kingdom Metazoa; phylum Chordata; class Mammalia; order Eulipotyphla; family Talpidae; genus Talpa; species Talpa europaea. The sequence continues at coordinate 107,095,350 of NC_140075.1, forward strand.
TGATTGTTTCAAATATTCCAAAGGAATTAATACTGTAAACTAGAGTTCTGTGCATGATGATTTGGTCATACTTCTTAAGGTTAGCTGGATACTTTGATAATATAAGTTGTTATACTTTGAGAACTGCAAGTTATGAATAATGTTAAGAATATAACCATATGAAGTAAACACGATTGGCAACTATTACACTAAATTTTCTAGTAAAAAGCCACACGGTTTTATAGCATTTTGTCTACTGGTTAATTTCTCACATAGCTTATGGGACATGGAATAATTAAGCTCACTCTTGAATAAAATAAGGTAATTTTAAGAGTAAGAAGGAAACAGAGAGATTATTGAACAGTTTTTCTTTAAAACTGGCCAGATCACAAAGCTCAAACATGTTTGGTCAGTGGGTTGTTGAATGTGTTAATAGTAAAAGCAGGAAAAAGAATACCTAATAGCCGGAAGAGAATAGCTAGAAAACAAAAAGAATAACATAAGGAAAATTAAATAGGACAGAATCAAAGAAGCTGAAAGGAATTGGCAGAAAGGTATAAGTAGTTGGTGAAATCATGGTTTATTGAATTACAAAGCTGTTGATTTCTTAATAAATACATTTCACGTGAATGATTATGTGCTAGTACAATGCTGCCTTTTACCTGTATCTGGTTATCTCTTCAGTAAAGTAGAACACAGAGCCTACATAACTTCATCTGGCAACTTTGTCAAATAATAATCCTTCGCTTCCATCTTTAGTAGTCTTGATGAACAATGAAATGCTAACCAGTACTAAAATAAACTAGTATAATTCCAGATTCTGAGCAGAGAGAAAGAATAGGTTGGATCCTGAACCAGAGAAGCAGAGATGTAATTTTATAAATTTAGTAACTCTTCCTCAGTTGTGGACTAAATATATACAGAGGAATTGGATGCTGTAGGGCAGGACAGGCCACGGAGCAGGTTTTCTATGATCCCATGCAGACCGGGTAAAGGAGGAGAGAGTCCTAGAGACCTCGGTGGATTTTCAGGCTTTTATTGGGATTTACCCGGTACATGGCAGGTAGGGATGCTGGGGGGCAAGTCCACTTTTTCTGGTCTCTCCGGCGTTCTCTCTGTTTCTCTGCTTTTGGCTTCTCTGCTTCTCGGCTTCTGCTGGCGTCACCGTGATGCTGCCCTTATAAACTCAGTCTCTCAGCCCAGGTGTACCCACTTCAGGTGCCCGCCATCAGGCATGCATTCAGGACCACAGGGTTTCCTCATCTATCCTAATGGCGGGAGGGCAGAAAAGCCTGATACTTTTACCTTACCCTACAGATGCTCTCTGAAGAAGTATCATTTTTACTGTTGGTGGTGATGGGTCTTCTTCCTACTTGTGTAACACGTGAGGCTAATGTATTTCCTGGAGAAAGAGAAAAACTATCCTCAAACCCCTATTCTTCCTTGACTTAACCTTTTCTGAACAGCGGCTAAATACAACCAATTTTTTTTTTTTTAGGTAATTCTAGTTTTTTTAATCCAGTGTCTAATTATTATTTGTTGTACTTACCGAATGCTTTATTTAATAATAACTGTGATTTCCCAACAAAAAAGATAACTAAATTGTCTCAAAATTCCTTTATAGATGAAGAAAGCAGCCAGGATGAATCCTTAGATTCCAAGGTGTGTACTGAAATTTGCATTGACCAGTATTTAATGCCCAGTTTAAAAGCATGAGTTATGTATCTTGGAAAGCATATGAAATTTACATCCTTTGAGCAACAGAATTGGATTTTAAAAAGATAGCTACTATCAATATTAGTTCTAGTTCTTCTGGGGAAAAAAAAATCACTATCTACGGGGAGAGAGAATAGTAAGTATTTTCATCATAATTGTTATTTATTAGATTTGATTTCAACTTGAATGTGCTGTCTGAACTATGTGTGTATTTGTATGTGTGTAAGAACCTCAGGAGGTGACATTTGTACTGCCTGATGAGAGATTGACTTCATTTTTAGTTTTGAAAACATAACCCCTGCTCTTTGTTTCCACTTATATCAGTTTCTAAAACAAAACAAAGATATGTGGAGTTCATCCACTTAAACTAGTTGATAGATTGAATAAGGCTGATTATTGGTATCCAAGGAGACCAAGCTGTGTTGATCCCCTGATCCCTAGATTAGAGGAAATATAGATAAGAAACAGGAAGTTAGAGACAGGGCTGTCATAAGAGAAATAGAAGAGGTTGGGAGCATGTAGACCCTAAGCCAGACTTTGGGCATGAAGGGAGATTTCCTAGAGGAAATTACATTTCAGGTGAAATTCAAAGAAACAGTCAGGATTGGGCAGGTAATGGAGGCATGTGATGAATGTGTTCCAATGTCTGTGGAGTTGAGCAAGTATGGTACAGCTAAAAGAGATATTCTAGATTAGTAAAAGAAATGATGAAATTATGTTGGAGGGAGTCTTGGTACTATTGAATATGAAATGCTTTTTATTCTCAGACCGCTTTGCCATCTGATGAATCGGTAAAGGATCACAGCACAGCAGGCAGAGTAGTTGCTGGTCAGATATTCCTTGATTCAGAAGAATCAGAATTGGAATCACCTATTCAAGAAGAAGAGGACAGCCTCAGGAATCAAGAAGAGCAGAGTGTCCCAGAAGAAATTAGCTTTCTAGAATCTCCAAACCCTGAAAATAAGGACTATGAAGAACCAACGAAAGTACGGAAATCAGGTAGTCTAAACGTTTTCTTTGCTTTTGCTTGTTTTAGGATGCAAATGACTGAAATTTTAAAACAAACATAGAAAGATGTTCAAATTGTCCAGTTTTATTAATTATTGACCATGTATAGAGTTTAGTTCAAAGGATTTTCTAGATTTTAATGTACCAGGGTTACTCGTTTAACAAATTTGACCCAAATTATGTAAGTGGAATTCAAAAGCAAAATAGAATTTGGATTATATTAATATCTTAACATTCTTAGCATTATATTAATATCTTATAGATACTGAACTTCAGTATCTAATAATCTGTCAGAGTATTACACAGAATAGAAACTCATGGGAGGAATTGTCTAACATGCTTCTTTGGTTCTTTTTAGAATTGTATTAGGATTTTCACTACAATAGCCTTTTTAGTCCTCCTAGGTAATTTGATTCAGCTATTTATCCCTCTCCAATTGAAACTTAGCTAACCTTTAATCCTCTGCTAACTTAACCTTCTTACCAACCTGTACTTTTAAATTTAAAATTTGATCTCACAATAGAGTGCTAAATACCTGTGCTTTAAAAAATTAATTATTCATGTGTCACCAGGTACTGGCCTTTATTATTACAAAGGAATAATGTTAAAAATTGTGTTATTAAACCACTCTTGGGAATTGATCAGGTTTGAACTTTTAAAAATATAATTTTTATTATAAATACTTTGTCCTCATAATAGAAAATCCTATTTTTAAATTTCTTTAATCTTAGCTAGAAATAACAGCTGTTTATATAATGAAGATACAATTAGGCTTTTTTCTAGGTGTATGAATACTTTTAAGAAGATTGAATTAAATCAAAATGTACATACTATTTTATAGCCTGCATTTTGCACAGAACAGTTTATCATGAACATTTTTCCATATAATTAATGGCTTTAAGCAATTTTGTATGTGAATGTGACATAGAAATGGTTTGTTTAGTGTTTTGTTCTAGATTTAGTGTTTTGTTCAGAGATTTCATTGTGCACATCTGTGAAAATTTCCTTAGAATTCTTATAAATAAATGTAAAATTTTAAGACTTTTTAAAATGAATGTAAAATTTTAAGACATTTGATACATACTTCTAAATTGTTTTTCAGAAAAATTCACTTTACTTCTTTTGAAACTACTCCTTTTATGTATATCAGCCAATTATATATTACCACTTTCAAATTTTGCCCAAATAATGTGATTTACTCCTGTTTGTTTTCGATTAGGGAGATTTCCAAAACCACACAAAAGAACATTACTTCGGCCCCAACCTACCATCACCAGCTTCAAAACGATCAGCCTTCTTGTTTTAGCTTTATCATCACATACACATTTACTCCTTATTTTCCTTTTCCAGAATATTTCAAATCAAATTCCACATTGCTTTGCCTATGTGTATGCTATCTCTAAAAGTAAGAATTTATTGCAGCAAAACCAGGTTATACAGTTTTCCTAATTCTTTCAAATCTCTTTTTTAGATTGGGTTGTTTGAATTTGTATCTAAACTAAGATCTTATGTTTCTCTTCATCCGTAACATTTCCCCTCCTTAGTTTTTACGTGTCATTTATTTGTTAATGAAATAATGTCCTTTTTGCTATACAATTTCCCACATTCTGTATCTGCTAGTCATATCCTTGTAATGTTGTTTAAATTGTTTTGCTCTTTGCTGTACATTCTATAAACTGGAAGTTAGTACTAGAGGGGGTAGATTTAGTTCTGTTTGAGAATATTTTATATATTACATTACATTGGAAGGCATATTTTGCCTGATTGTTCTACTCTCGTGATTGATCAGTGAGGCTGGGTGGTGACAGCCTGACCCAGCCCTTTGAAAGATCCTCATTGGCCTTTTGTTTAGAAATTGTGGCAACCATTTTGTTTGTTGTCTGGATCCATTATTTCATTAGGCATTAATTACAAAGTGGTGACTTTGTAATTTATCAATGCCCTTGCATTTGTTATCTGGATTCTTTTATAAAGAGCTTTTCTGCATCAACTATTTGATTACTGAAGTATCATCCATACAGGGAGAGGATGATAAATGCTAGATTCTTTCCTTGAAATATTTTCAAGTGATGATGTGGTGCCCTAGCAACCTCCAGAGAAGACTGATGAGTATGTTTTGTTTGCTTGTTTCTTTGCTTTGCTTTTTGCTTTTGAGCATCATTACAAATCCATGGGTTTTCATATATTTATGCTTCACTCTTTTGTAATTACTCTTTTTTCATTACTCACATTAACCCATTTTGGCCATTAAGTTTATTCCTTTGTTCTTTTAACTAACCATAGCTGACTTTTAAACCTTTTTAGGTTTATATAATATATATACCTATATCTCATATATATATATATATATATATATGAGATATAGGTATATGTTAGATAGATATATAAATATATATAACTTTTTTTCTTTTAAGGCAGGATAGTATGTCCCAAACTCATGTTAGCATTTCCTGAAATGAATCTCAGCTATTTCTCCAAGAAACCTAGATTCCTTTTAGTGGGAAATTTTATATAGATACCATAGTCTAGGCACCAGGGATATGCATTGCAACTGTGTTGTCATTACTAATAGGTCTTTTTGATGAATAAGGTTAGGAAATGTTTCATTCAAACTGATATTTCTAGTTCAAATTAAATATTAAATGAGATAACACAAAGGTGAGATAACACAGAGGTGAGATAACACAAAGAATAGGATTGGCAAGTTGAACGCCCAAGAATCAGAGATCTTACCCAGTGTCAAGCTTGACTAATATATTCAAGACACAATTAGCACAAGACACAGTCTGTGGAGAAGTCCTTAACTGTCAAAGCTGCTCCCAGATCCTTTCTTGCCTCCTAGCATGTGCTCTGACCCAGAATTTAACATACGAGGCCACTAAGTGATGTATATGGATTGTCACTTCCACTAAAAGGAGCCATTTTAAATATGAAATGTCTTCAGTTTATTCTGTGATAGCTACATACCTTGTATGATACTGAAAGTCACGCCTCATAAATATACTGCACACTACGGTTAGCAGTCTAGACATACCAAGTCTGTCCTGATACAGGATTCCATAAGTAGGTGCTCTCTGGGTAGTAAAGCCTTTAGATGCCAGACAGGTTCTTGTTATGTTTCTCTTATCGCTTTTCTATTTCCTGGGCAGCAAAAAGGGCCCGTGTTGCAGTTCTGTTGCTCGCCCTTTTCACCCACCAAAATCTTTATTTCTTTTCCTTTTATATTTGTGTCTCCTTTCCCCAAGTCTGAAAAACTTGATACCTAATGATATTGTTTATATTCCTTTATTCTATTGGGTTGTCTGCAAAGTCATGACTCATCTTTCCATAAATACATCATGACTTTTCTGACAACCCAATGTATGTATATATAATATATGCATATATTATGCATTAGTTGCAAAATAACATTACCAACCTTAACTACTAACAATGGGATGGCTGAATCCAGTTTAAGATTTCTTTTTTTTTTTAATTTATTTATTTATTTATGCATACAAGAGCTAGGGTACAGGCCAGAGATGTGGGAAATGAAAGGATTTCACCAGAGACAGAGCAGGGATCATAACAGGCAGACTGATGAAATATACTGCTGAGGGGAGCAGCAGGCAGCAGGAGAGGTCTGCATGCCATGTGGTTTCTCCCTGGCCAGCCGGGGATCGAACTCATGCTGCAGAGGCTGTGGATTGCTTCATAGTGTGGTGCTTAACCCCCTGCGCCACCAGGGAGGCCCAGTTTAAGATTTCTTTATGGTTCTTTTGTTCTTAATATAGATTTTACTAGGGATTTATAATAATATGGTGTTTTAAAATCACATGTATAATTCTCTGTGGCTACTCCAACAAATTTTATAAAAATTTGAATTCATTTGCTTGGGTTTATTTTCTTTTTTAAAAAAAGATTTTTATTTATACAAGAGCCGAGGTACAGGCCAGTTGCGTGGCAGGGTGAGAGGATTCACCAGAGAGAGAGCGGGGAACAGAACAGGCAGACTGATGAAATACACTGCTGAGGGGAGCAGTGGGCGAGACAGGAGAGGTCTGTTCGCCATGTGGGTTGCTCCAAGGCTGGTGGGGATCGAACCGGTGCTGCAGAGGCTGCAGACAGCTTCACAGCGCTGCACTCAACTGCCTGCGCCACCAGGGAGGCCCCAGTTTATTTTCATTTTTTAATAATTACTTCGTTTTTTCCTTTTCATTTATACTTTTTAATATTAATACTTGAAAAGGCTTACATGCTTATATAAAATGTAGCATAAATTACATATAAATTACTTTGCATATGTGGTTCCAACTACATTGTAACCATTACTTCTATATTTTATCAACTTCTCATTCATATCAGCAGCACCATGTTGATCTTCCTAAAACCCACACTTAGTCTTATAACTCCCCTATTTATAATCCTTCATTATCTCCCTGTTTGTCTGCAAGATGAAGTTCACAGCCCTTTAATATGATGCACATATGATGTCCCATATGCCTGCTGGTTTCTATAACTTCATCTTCCCCAGTTCCCCACCAAAGCACCCTTTTTTTTTGGCATCTCTTAACCCATAATGGTTCTTCAAATACATCATGCAGTTTATGCCTCTGGATCTTTGCACAAACTCTCCTCACTCGGAGTATCATCCTTACCTCCTTTGCCCAAAACCATCTATCAAATATAAATACTTAAAGATAAGTTTCTCTTTTCTGAGCAGTTTCTAAACTACCCAAGAATAGTTGAAGAGTCTTAGAACTAAGACCTTCCTCTCTGGGCTTCCTGCTTACCCTTGACCCCCTATGGTCAGTTTCCTAACAGCAGCCAGACTGATCCTCCTTCCTGTTTAGAAGACTCCAATGGCTTCCTGTCACAGTAAAATCAAAACAACCTTCATGATCAAGATCCTCGTGTCTCTGATTTTATCTTTTGGCACTCTCATTTACGTGATTCCAGCCACTCTCACCTTCTTGGCTGTCTCTTGAGCATTTCACCCTTATTGTGTTAGGGATCCCCAAGACCACCACCCCAGGCTTGATGATCCCCTAGGGAGACTGACAGGGCTCAGCATATAATTTTACTTACAGCTGTGATTTGTTGCAGCAAAAGAATATAAAGTAAAATCAATGAAGGAAAAGATATATGCTTATGAAGTCTGGTAGAAACCAGGTACAAAGCTTGCAAGGGTCCTGTCCCCAGGGAATCAGTCTCTCCCGCATGTACGTACTCCCTCCCTCTCCCCCTCCCCCCACACACACACTTACACACTCTCGCTTCTGCTCCTTCATGCTCTCTCACTCAGACATTTCACACACACGCTTAATATGCTTAATTCCCCCAGCAACAAGTCGCAGCAACACACATGAAATGTTGTCCACTAGGGAAACTCATTAGAGAACTAATCCCTGGAGTTCTTAATGGAGGCTAGTGGTATAGCCATAGGCACTCTGTGCTTAGCACATGCCAAAATTTCAGACTCTTAGAAAGAAAGCAGGTGTTCAGCATAAACCATGTTGTTTTTACAGTTGGGTTGAGCCACTCTGAATGGTTAAGGTGTATCCTCCCAAAATCTCAGTTCGCAGGTATGGGCTGACTTTGTAAGCAGGTCTTCTCAAGGATAGAAGTTCAGGCCTATTGTATTAATTCTCCTTGTACAGTCTGTACAATCTGTACCTGGTCATTCAGTTATCTTTACAACAGAGTTATTATTAATAAAACCCAGACAGAGGGAGACCAACCTCCAGTATTGATTTCAGTTATGCTCTTCACAGGTTCTGGGCTTAGTCAGTTAACAAATCCTATTAATCTTAAAGGTCTTAGAAAGCCAGGCTTCCTCCTTAAGTTTCCGTATTAATCTTTTTTTTATCTGACCTGAAGTATTCATGCAGGCTCGGCACAGCTCTCGCCAGTAAGTTGAAGCTGATTTGAAAGCCTTCCAGTGCTGAGGCAGTGCAGTGATAGCAAGGGCCCACCTGGCAACCTAGAAACAGTTTTCAGTCATTGAGGTGCCCCAAGCAAGACACCCGCTAGTCAGATGGTGTGATGTGGCTTCTCATCATGAGAGTCTGGTTATAGTCTTTGGTTTCAGAGGGATTTGCAGTCAATTCCAGTGGTTTTGTTGTCTCTTACCTCGCAAGTGTGGACAACATCTGGAAGTTTCTAACATAGAAAGTGCAGGGACTTGACTACTTCTGCTTCCTCAGTTAGTCCTATCAGGTATGATTATGGGCTCAGCCGTCTGAATTCAAAGCACTCTCGACAACTTGCCAAAGTTTGTCAAGAGTTCTTCAGGAAGAGAGAGAAGCTTCTAGAAATAGCATTGGCAAAGTAAAGATCATTAATGCCCTCTCTCCTTCATTGCACTTCCCATCCTCTATCTAGACCTTTTGTCTGGGAGGGTTGTGTGCAAGAGGGGTAAAACGTCTTCACAAAATAACATTTTTACACAACCAAACCAGAAAGGTATCATGTTCAGGAATTAGGAGAAAATCCTGAATTTTCAAAAATTGTAATTGGTTTGCATTACCTCACACCCATTTCACCCTGATTTGTATACAGTGAGCAACTTAGAAAAGTTACCCCCTTTCTGAAGATGGCTGCACTGAATAGTCACATTGTCCTGAGGTGTGTGCAGCAGAGGAAAGGTGAAGGACACAGTCAGGTGACCCGCTGTCGTTACTAATCAGGAGAGACAGATACACGGAGTCAGCAGCAGTGAGAGACCTCCAGAAAGGCTGGAGGTGAGCCCACCTGACCATTAGAGTGAGAAGGTCATAGTCCCTTTGATGCCTGCTCTCCCGAGTTGGAGCTTCAAGCAATCATCACAGATTAAGAATGCAGTTGGCTCTATCAGAAATATGTCGCCCTTTAACAGCTTGATTTGTGATGGTCCCATCAAAAAACAAGCCCTTTCCTGTGGACATTTGCCCAACACAGTGCAGCAAGGCATCCATTACTTCTTTGTAGTTGAGCGTGTCCCACGTACCGAGCTTGCAGAGTCTGAATTCTGTTTATCACACCTGTGGCTGCTTTTGGTGGCGTGCAGCTGATGCTGCAAGCCTGTACTAGACAGCCTAGAATCAAGTCCAGGCAGCCTAGAATCAAGTTCTGTGGATTCAGAATTTTTAAAAACCAGAGACTTCCTCAGCAGCAAAGGTGAGATCGGACAGGACCAAAGTCCAGCTATCCTGAGCCCTTTTTGTCTTGTCAGTCAAGTTCACATCACAACCCCCTCGCAAACACACAGCACATATCAGGCTGAAAATCTCCATCTGTGGAACACCTCTCTTACTGTCTCCTTATTTCCAGAGACTCCAATAAGGAAAAATCCATATCTTTCATAGCAAAAAATTATCAGTTACAGAGACTTGTTCAGTTTCCAGTACTAGAATTTAAATTTCAACACACTAACTGGCTACATAGAGCAAGGAAGCTATGTCCCATTAACATTTCTTTTTTTTTTTTTTTAGGTTTTTTTTTTTTTTAAATAATAAATTTTATTTTTATATTCCCCATACAATTGCAGCCCCCCCCATTCTGACCCCAATCCCTCCCCTCCCACCCCCGCCCCCCTAAAAGTGTCTCTGGTTCATAGTTTTTTGTTGATTTTGATTTTCACTTTCTTATAGTTATTCATTTTTGTCCCATTAACATTTCTTTTTTACTGCAGTTCCCCTGATCAGCGTGATTCCTTTGACATGATGGGATAAGAAATCTCACATATTGTATCAGTATTTACCATCTATCCATATGAAATAGCCACCTAATACAAAGCCACTTTAAAATTTTTTCATTTTTTTCTTTCTCATTGCAAATTCCCTCAGACTCCTAGTGGTCAGTTCAGTGGCACTGTTAACATCACACCTGCCGGGTAAGGTGCAGGCTGGAATGCTGGGGAAGAGAGGAGCATGGGCGAGGAAAAATAATGCTGGAGTCTCTCCTCCCTCCTTTTTTACCTCCGGCTTATCTAAAATTTTGCTCCATTCTTGGCACCTGGTTTAACCTCTCCTTCTACTCTGACTCAGGGAAGAGAGCAGTGAAAACTTTTTAATATTTTGGAGCTACTCATCTTGGAAATTCAGGGCTCTTTCTTCTCTCATGTAGAGAGAGAATAAAAACCAAAGGCTAGCATGGCCAAAAGCAGCTGGTGAATCTATCAAGCCCACTCTCCTGGTTTTGGAGCTAGGATCTTCAAATTCCGCAAGTAACTTTGACTTCTCACAATAAAAAGCAGCTCAGTGGCTGCCACATACCATGTGTAATTCCATACCCATCTGGTTACCAAAGGTTCATAATACCCTTTTCCCAAACAATGCTCTCACCATAATTTAGTGCATCAGGGTTGTTCTGTTGAATTCCATTAGTGAATTCTAATGCCAGCTGATGGCTAAGACCTTTCCCAGGTTTGATGGCTTGCTAGGAGGATGACAGTAATCAGCATATATTATATCAGCATATAATTGAACTCACAGCTATGATTTATTACAGCAAAAAGATACAAAGTGAAATTGGCAGGGGCAAAGTCCGAAGGAAACAAGGTACAAGTTTTCACGGGCCCAGGGGAATCAGGCAGGACCACTTAATTCCCCAGCAACAAATTGGTATGACACATGTGCAATATTACCTACAGGGGGAGCTCAGTTGAGACCTAGTGTCTGGAATTTTTCTGGGATAGTAGTCATGTAATCACTCTGCTTAGCATGGGTATATCAAAATTATATACTCCTAGAAGGAAAGGAGATGTTCCACATAAACCACATTTTTTGTACAAATAGTTACAGCACAGTGAGTCACTTTTATTGGTTGAGGGAGTCACTTTTATTGGTATGCACCCTCCCCAAATCCAAGTTTCCATATGCCAGCCAAAGGCCCACCTTTTAGAAGCAAACAGTCGTGCCTGTTGCATTAACTGTTTCCTGTTTATTATTTTTTGAAAATGAATAATTAAATAGCCACCAGGAAGAAAATGATTTCATAGTAGTATTTCCTATTATAGACTACTCAGTCATTTTATTTACTTATTTTTAGATTTATTTTTTATATAAACAATAGCTGGGGTACAGGCCAGAGGTGTGGGAGGTTGAAAGGATTCACCAGAGACAGAGTGGGGAGCAGAACAGTCAGATTGACCAAAGTACACTGCTGAGGGGAGCAGTGGGTGAGATAGGAGAGGTCTGCTTCTTCATGTGGGTTGCTCCCTGGTTGGCCAGGAATCGAGCCCTCGCTGCAGAGGCTGTGGACAGCTTCACAGCATTGCTCTCAATATGCTGCGCCACCGGGGAGGCCCTACTCAGTCATTTTAAAAGGAGCATGTTTTGCTGCAAATAACAGAAAATCCATCAAACAGTGCCAGAAGTAAATGTTCACATAACCTGATCTCCATGATTAGGCAATTCAGGGTTTAAACCATCAAGGGTGCTGACTTCTCTTCTGTTCAGCCTCTTTAGTAAATTGACTTTATCCTCATGTTTTGTTCCATGTGGTCAAACCTGTTAGTGATTGCAACCCAGGTCCTAGGTCTTCAGGAAGCAGTGGTGCCTGCACCAGAAGAGCAGGAGTCTCCCCAGAAGTCACTAGTAGAATTACTAAAACTATCATTTGGTCACCCCTAGCTCTAGAGAAAGGGAAGAGGATAAGAATGAATAGTAAGCCAATTGCCACCTAGAAGAATGTCAATGCTAAGTGAAAATATCACATTGGGCCTCCCCGGTGGCGCAGCGGTTGAGCTCTGGGTTGCGAAGCTGCCCGCAGCCTCTGCGGCGCCAGTTCGATCCCCGGTTGCTCCCCAGCTACCAGAGGAGGGTCCCACATGGTGCGCAGACCTCTCCTGCCGCCCGCTGCTCCCCTCAGCAGTGTACTTCGGTCCTTCTGCCTGCTCTGCTTCCCGCTCTGGCTCTGGTGAATTCTCTCACCCTCCCGCGCTTCTGACTATCCCCAGTGCATGTATAAACAAAACAAACAAACAAATAAATAAATAAATAAAACATGCCTCTATTAAAAAAAAAGAAAATATCACATTGTAAATCATTCACTTAGTACAATCCTGTATTTGTTAGAATTCTCTAGAGAAACAGAACCAAAGGCTGTGTGGCAGGAGAATTCCTTTAGCTCTTGGGAGGAGAGGGGGTGTCAATCTTTGTTCTACTAAGATCTTCAGCTGATTAGATGAGGCCCACCTATATTATGGAGAGTAATCTCCTTTACTCAAAATCCGTTCATTTAAATATTAGTCTCATTAGTCTCTGGTTTTCTTGAGGTGATAACTTTTCAGGCAGTTAACTTTTTTGGTCTTGTTTTGGTTTTCTTATTAAAAATGATGGGGAAGTGTGAGTGTTTGTCTTCCCAGGGTATCTCATTCAGCCTAAAGCAACTTCTAGTCCCTTTTACATTTTTCTGTCTTCCATTCTTTTCATCACTGTTCAAACATGTTATAATATCTTACATTTTAAGAACTAAAGCCTCCCAGCCTCAAATCAGTCTCCAGCAACCAACCATGTCTCTCTTCCTTTATTCTTGGGAAGAGTTGGCTGTATTCATTCACTTTTCACTTCTTATCAATTCTCTAATCCAGCTCCAGAGAGGCCCCACCTCCTCTAACTCTAAATACTCTGCTCCATTCACGTTCTAATTGCTGGATACCTGCTCAGTTCTTGGTCCTCATCTTTCTGACCCCTCACCAGTACTGTTTCCATTTTACATAAATGTTTTCTTCACTTGGCTGCTGGTTCCTTAGAATCTGCCTGATACTGAAACAGAAGCTTGCACCAGAACTCAACCTTTGCTCCTGTGCTCTGTCTACATTACTGTCTCGTGACCTTTGATTCCAGCCATGTTGATGCCTGGACTTTCCCTATTATGAATTCATCAGAGTTGATAAAGCCAGTTTCCTATTAATAGACCTTTGATTTTTTTGGTTCCAAGTTTTTAATATTATAATCTGTGTAGATACTCTCTCGTATATATCATTTCTGTAAGTATCCTACAAGTGAAAAAAATGGGATCTAATGATAGGATCTTTCGAATTCTAGTAGATATTACTTAAATGACCTCCTTTAAGACGTTTTATGAATATATCTTCTTCCCATCGATCCCTATTTACTAGTACTCTGGCCAGCACTGAATGATTTCAGACTTGGGCTTGTTCCTGTTGTTTTGTTTATCTTTTCTAGTTTTCTTGAATGATTTAAATGAACTTTGCAAGAGCAATTTTCTACTAGATTAAATATAAAGCAGGCGATTCATTATTTTACACTCTTATATACCATATGTTAAATATCTTACTCTCAAGGTGTAAATAGATTATAATCCTGTGTTATTATTGTGGAGTCAAAATAGTATTCCTTATCCAGGAAATGGGAGTTTTTACATATAGTTGCACAGTTGATTTATTTCCCCTTTCATTTAAATGTCAGGTTTGATTCCTGGTTATCATTAACTTATATTGCATAATCAAATCAGCTTTATTATGCCAGAGCCATGATTACCATTGCTTTAAAACTGGTGATTGGTTTTGTGACTGACTTTTTTCAAATGATATCTTTGAAATTCTTGTAGAATTTCTCCATGGGAAAAAGATTAACTGAAGTTAACACTATTGTGAGGAATTTTTACTTGCGATAATTGCCTTTAAACTAGAAAGTCCCAGTCAGTAACTTTTGGAAGACTTTAAAACAAGTTTAAAAGGCAGTAGCAGTTTCCATATTGTGATTTTGCTTGGAAAAAATAATTGATAGAGGTTTTTCTAGTTACTTAATAATAACTGGAAAACTGATCAAAATTCAGTTTTCACTAGCTTAATGAAAATGGGTTCTTCCTGCTTAAGTTAGTGCTCAATCAGGTTTTTGTTTTCAAAAACCTTGTGATTCATTCTAATTTTTCTTCTCCATGGTTCCAGCTCATGAAAGAGAATTCATTCATAAATTTGAACCACTTACAAAGTTTGTTTCAGCAAATTAAAACTCTTAATGATAAGCTTTGTTTTATAAATAAAAATCTCTATGATAGGAAATATTGATTCTTTTAAACCATTGTATATTATTTAATTTGAAATTCAAGTTTACACACGGCAGATAATGTATTATTAATTTACAGATAATTTATCTCTAAAGCCAGTTTGTATGTAGCAGCAATGATAGGAGTGCCTCTTTCAAATCCTTGTCAAAATGACCCCTCTGAGGTTGTTGCTAAAAGTTGCTTTGCTGGTACAGTGCATTAAAGGTCATTTTTAAAAAACATGGACAGATATTTGCCTCTGTTCAGTATTGACCAAGGTAATGAATGATGTTTACCTAGTAGTAAACCTACTGAAAATATTTTTAGGAAAATGTTCTTAGGAAATAGGATATCTTAGGGTGTATTCTTTTTTGCACTGGAAAGGAGCATATACTTATTAGCCTTTCAGAGCAGGCGTGCCATTAATAGTAATAGCATTTCCCATCTCTTGAATTCTTTATTTCCTTACATAGCAATTATATGTGTTATTTCGGTTCAATTTGTGAATAATTCTAAGCAACAGGAACTGGTGGATTTGAATCAGATGTTCTGATTCCAGTACCTGTTAAGCTCTGATGTCTAATTAAATTCTCCATGTAAAAGCAACCAGTGCACATGAACATGTATTCACACTGAAACCATGAATGGTTCTAGGTTCAGCCCTGGGCCTGTGGGCCTCTAATGTACTTCTTACTCATTCTTGCTTGTACTTCTTGGCTTCAAGTATGTCAGTAAACTGGAGAAATTTCTCTTTGGCTATAACTAAAGAGATGTTTTGTTTTTAATAGCTACTTTGTAGCAGGATCAAAGCTTAATTTGTCTCTCTCCTGATCTGTTTCATCCCTACCCAGAAATCTACTCCTCTTTCTTAGTAAGGGCAGCCATCTACTCATTTACAGAAGCCTAATACCTTGGAAACTTTCTTGACTCTTCTCTCATCTGCACATCTAGTCAGTCAGTAAGTAGTATCATACCTACTTTCTTAGCAGCACTTGAGTACATCTACTTCTTGCACACCATTGTTCCCTCCAGGCCATCGCTACCTCTTAAATAGACTACCATCACAACTTTTAAACTAGTCACCTGACATCCTGACTGCTTCCTTCCATTCCATTGTCCATTCTCACTAAAATGTAAGTTTAGCTCCGGCTTAAAACTCTTAAGTGAGTTTCCATTATTCTCAGGATAAAGTCCAAACTCTAATGACATGTGGCAAGACCTCCCTAGTCTGGATTCTTTGTGCTTCTTTATCCTCTTTTCCACTTTATCATTAGTGCTACATGTTCTGCTTTGCTGAACTCCTTTTTAATTTTCTTTATTGTGCCATATTCTTTTATTTGATTCTTTACACAAATACTTCTCCCCACCCCACCCTGCAACCTTTCATCCACTCCTCTTTCTGCATATGCTCAAGGTTTAGTTTGAATCTCAGTTTCTGACAGGGGATACTTTCCATAGCATGGATCATACTTCTGTTTAACTCTAACACATAAGGCAGTGATTTCTGTATATCAGAGACCACCATTCCATCTCACTTCCAGTATCTGGCATAATTTTAGCCCTGAAGAGATACTTGAAACGAAGAAAAATTAAAGATAAGTTCTCTACCCTTAACAAGCTCAAAGTCTAGTGGGAGCTAGAGGATGGTAAAGAAAAGACCTTAGTACGTTTGATAAGTAAGCTGTTGTGCTGTAGGATCGCAGAGGAGCAAGTGAGTGATTAACTTTTCCTGGGGGAAAAGTGCTATATAACTTTTCCCTGTATTTTATTAAGGAAATTGACTTTCATCAATTAAATAGGAAAAAGTAGTGCTGAGCAATGAAACTGATTCAGATGCATTTGCCTCATTTTTTACTCACTAGCCAGGCAGGAGTTTTACAGTAGACTTAACATTATAAAGTTATTATATCTCAAGACTCTTAGAAATTCTTACCTAGTTACAGATGGTGGCCAGTCTTGCCATGTTGATTCATCCTCAAATCAGCCTTCAAAAAATCATTCCTAGCCCTTTTATATTCCCCATTGAAAATTATTTAATCTTCATCTTCACAGTTTAATAGTTGATATTGATAGTGTTATATCCATAAATACTAACTACAGCTGCTCGTGTTTAGATTTTTTTTTTTAATCTTTCAAGCTTTGACCGCCATTGAAGGCACAGCACATGGGGAGCCTTGCCACTTCCCTTTTCTCTTCCTGGATAAGGAATATGATGAATGTACATCCGATGGGCGAGAAGATGGCAGACTGTGGTGTGCTACAACCTATGACTACAAGACAGATGAAAAGTGGGGCTTTTGCGAAAGTAAGTATAGGTCAGTGGGGGCCTGTCGTCATTGCTTTCTGTCTGGGGCATAATTTTTAAAACCTTTTTCTGGCCATTCTTTTCTCACCGAGGTCAGAAATGGTGAATGTTGAAAACTGGTTATGGTTTTAATGAATGCACTTATTAAGAGCAGGAAGCATGGCATTTACTTACTTAATTTCAGGCTGTGACTCAGGCAGCTTACACATTCATGCCTCATTTAGAGATGGTTTTCCATTGGTATGCACAGATTGTTCTGTAAACCCTCAGGCAGGCTGCTAAATTAATTAAAACATTGGCAATCAAAGAAACAGAACAGTATAGTGAAAATTAATAGTGGCTAGAAGAAAAATGGTACTTTATTAAAACACTGAGTGAAATATGCTATGGTAATGTAACATTTGGCCAATATAATATACTTAGCAGCTCCAAATGTTAATGTTAGTATAATGGGGCAGACCTCAAGAGGCAAGTTATGTTTTCAGGAAAAACTTTCTAGCTATAAAAGAACAACAGAAAATCTTGACTATATCTCCTCCTTGAGCATACCAAATACTTTTTTTAGAATGTCTTTGATAGAATATTAGGGTATTCCTAGGAAATAACAACAAATATAGTCCATTTTGAATGTACTCCAGTTTAGTAATCAGACTTTGTTTTTATATTACAAGAAGACTCACTTCTGTGAGTCCTAACAAAACATTCAAAAACCTTTTGAGTTCTAGATTTCTGATAAAATGCTATATTATAGTACCAAAATACTGCTTGAGAAACCTATAGTAATTGTATGATCTCTAATATAATGTCAATGCATAGAGGGAAAAAAGTAGAGAATTTGAATATTAAATCTCTATTTAATAATTTTTTTTTTTTTTTTACTAATTTGTGTATAGTTAATCAAATATTGCCTCCTTACAGAAATCTATAGCATTTCAAATGCAGCTCTGGTGTTCTTTGGCTACAACACTGTTTTTTCTGACTGTTACTTTATAATGTCCTTCTGATTTTAATTGACCTTAGCATATAGTCAAAAGCTCCCTCAGAAATTTTGCTAGAATTATATAAAAAGTTTTAGAATTACTAGCTCAAAAGTATCCTTGATATTGCTTCTTCTAAAAGAAAATTATTTTAATGTCTTTTTTTTTTTTTTTTTTGAAGTGTTAGCTTTTGTCAGATAAAAACTACAATTAAATCATGGGTCTTTAGGATCAGATTTGGAAATAGTGAAAGATCATTAATTATGTTTAGATGACTAACCAAAAGAAAGTATACATACTGATGTTTGATAAATAATTGGTGTGGAATTAAAACACACTTAAATGTATCTGATATTTTGGTTTTAGCTGAAGAAGAGGCTGCAAAAAGACGGCAAATGCAGGAAGCAGAAATGATGTTCCAGACTGGCATGAAAATCCTCAATGGAAGCAATAAGAAAAGCCAAAAAAGAGAGTAGGTGGCACTGCCAGGACCATTCTTCCCCCAAGAGAGGTCATTTCTGAGATAAATAGCGAAAGACTTTTTCCAAATGTGCTGTGAAATCTAGGATTTCTTAAGTTACAAGAAAACTTAATATGAAGTGATGTAGACATTTTGTGGCATTGCTTTGATCAGATTTGAGCCTATAGGGATAAAAAAGCTACAAGTACTGATCACAAGAATGGACAATGAACAAAATGGAAATAATTGACAAAATTATAATAGTTTCTAAGAACTTAGAATACATGTTTCATTCAGAATTCAAAATGACATTTAAAAAAAGAATTTTTACTTGTCATGCTTTTGCTCTGTAATTTTCTTGTAAAGATTAAAATTGCAGAATCTGCACTTGGAAAGAATGTAAAACAAATTACTGTCTTCTAAAATTTTATGCCCTTTAATCTTAGCTGATTTTTATTAATATGTGCAAAGGTTTAAAAAGAAAACTTTAATAATTATTCGAATTACTTGCTAGACATTATGTTACTAAATTCTCTCATTGCAAATCTAGTTAACTCTTTTAATAGACATTTTAGAGTTAGTATTAGCACAATTAGACAATTCTAAGATATTCAGACAACAAAGAGAACTGGTATCTTATGTAAAACCAAAGTAGCTAGAATGTTTCCTATGTATAAAAGTAACATTAATTAATAGAAATAATATATCAGGGATTCTATAGAATAAGAAAATTATTTATGCCGCATTTTTAGTAATCTTGAAAAAAATACTTAATGGCATTTCCAAAATATTGCTCATTTGTTTTTTAATTATTTATATTTGAAGAGCATATCGGTATCTTCAGAAGGCAGCAGGCATGAACCATACTAAGGCCCTCGAGAGAGTGTCCTATGCTCTTTTGTTTGGTGACTACCTGACACAGAATATCCAGGCAGCTAAAGAGATGTTTGAGAAACTGACAGAGGAAGGCTCTCCCAAGGGACAAACTGTAAGTATACTCTCAATGGAGAGTCTCCTACGTACCACTTGTTTATTTCTACAGCCATCCATTCTCCATGCCCTGACTTCTTTTGACAAGTAAGATTCGAAGGCAAAATAATCATTAAATGCTAATTTTGTGGTGGATCATTTTACCAATCTTCTTGGACATCTTTTTCCTTAGTCTGAGAATTTTTATCTTCTCATATTACTTTGCATTATTAAGTGATACTACCTAAGATATTTTTGCAGCTGCACCTTGCCACAATTATATTTATTGTTTTCCAGATTAGATCTGTAGAGAATGAAATATGAAAATAATTATTCACCATTGCATTTTTTCCCCCAAAATTTCAGTGCTCCAGCTCTTGTTAATCTTAGCCCAATATGTCCATTATAGGAAGCTAGAAACAAACTAAAAAAAAGAGAGAAAGTAAAAAACAAAAAAAAAAACAAGAAAGTAAACATCGTATGTGTGCCTGCAAGACATGAGTATGTTAGTATGTTGGTGCCTGCATACCCTTTCTCTCTGTGTATATACACATACGGATTTTTTATTAAAATGAAATATCACTGCTTGCTCTTTCTAGTCACAATCCACAATCCACAGCTTGCTTTTTCTAGTCAACAACCTTCACCTTTCCATTACAGTAAATATTTATGTCATATAATACTCACACCATATTCATAAAGTATTGAACCAGAACATTTTCGTTATACTTGCTTATGCTTGTTATACATGTTTTGTCTAAACCTGTAGCCAGTCTAGAATTAGACCTTATATAGTTGTATTTCCAGCCTAGCCTCTATCCCTTCCCTTTTTTTTTTTTCTGTGTTAAAAATAGGGCCAGTTTTTCTGCAGATTGTTCTACCTCAGCTTGCTCTTTGCTTCTTCAAAATGTCTTTTAGTTTGTTCCCTCATTGTAAAATGTATATCATCAGAATTCAGGTAAGCTATTTTTGACTCATCTGCATTCCATAATGCATGGCACCACTCGATATATTTCTGCTTGATTCCCCAGTAGTCATGCTTAACAGCTAAGTTTGGGGTGCCACCATGTTTATTTAAAATGCCTCCAGTAATTCAGCTTATTGAAGGTGTGGGCCTTGCCTAAATAGTAAATAAATTTCTAACCACTGAGGAAGTCTGTTTTCATATTAATTATTTATTTTTATTTTTACTTTTTTTTTTTAAAGATTTATTTATTTATGCTTACAAGAGCTGGGGTACAGGCCAGAGATGCGGGAGTGAGAGGATTCACCAGAGACAGAGTGGGGAACAGAACAGGCAGTCTGACCAAAGCACACTACTGAGGGGAGCAGTGGGCAAGATAGGAGAGGTCTGCTGCGCCATGTGGGTTGTTCCCTGGCCAGCCAGAGATGGAGTTTGTGCTGCAGAGGCTGGGGACCACCTCACAGTGCAGTGCCACCCCATGCGCCATCAGGGAGGCCCAGTTTTCATATTATTTAAACAATTGCAACAGTTGTGACCTTTGTTTTCTATAGGACTGAATACTTAACTAGCCTACATCTCATAGGTGATCTAAGCTTTAGTTAATAGGAAAGGTTATATCTTAATTGCCCCCACTTTGTTTTCAAAGTTTGTTTTCCTTTTCATAAATGAATTTATATAAAACTAACGTGAGTCACCTTTCTCCCTTGATCCTTTCAACTTGACCCCTTGCTGCCTCTTTTTATTCCAGGAGTAATCTTTTATCCATTTTCATTGTGCATTCCCTTTTGTATAGATAGATAGTATGTTGGTGTTATATAGATAATAATTTAGACGTCATTTTGCTCTCATATAGCCACTCATCAAGGTAAATCATGTTTTAGTGTGCTCAGCTTTGTTTCTCTAGTTAATACTTGAATAAATTGTCTTTAATGTTCAAGCTAAACTTTATGACATGTTTAAAGTTGTATGTCATTGTGTAATTTGTAAAACTCAATGCATTTCTGAGGCTCTCTGCACATTTATGCATATTTTGAACAATTCAGATCTTTTAGAATTAAAAGATACCTGCATCTTTTCATAACTCATTAAACTGTCTAGCTTGGATAAACTTCCATCAAAGAAACAGCTCTTAACTTTTATCATTTTATTTCAGGCTCTTGGCTTTCTCTATGCCTCTGGACTTGGAGTTAATTCAAGTCAGGCAAAGGTAATACTTCACTACAACTTACAGACTACAATTTGAATTGGGTAAATATGTGTCTATGTTTATTTGAGCATCTTTTGTTCTTTCACAGGCCCTTGTATATTATACTTTTGGAGCCCTTGGAGGCAACCTAATAGCCCACATGGTTTTGGTAAGTAAGACTTAAGTGGAAGACTAACAGCATTGAGTAGCAGAAGCATTTTTGTTACACAAGTAGCCACAACTTTTTTAGCCTTCATGTGTGAAATTTACTTAGATTTGTTATGACCAAATATTCTGATAGACGTCCTTCAAAGCCATGTTAATGGATACAATAATTGAATCTATATATGAGTGAAAATTATTAGAGTCCACAACTTTCCTGCACAATAATTAGTTTGATTGATGCCCTTAAAATAAAGATCCAGTAAATGGCTCTTTGTAACTTCTGTAAGTTGGAATTGTTTCTCAGAATCACTTTTTAGATTGGATTATCAAAGATTTTATGATTAAATTGATGAAGGGCTGACTATACACGAACCTTCTCTGAAGCTCATTCCACAGTATCTCTTATCTGATAGCATTGATCACTTTAAAGGGTTAGTGGCAGATATAGAACCTTTCCATTAAATTCTTGTCTGGTAAGATGTTTAACCTGCTTTCTCCTTTATAAACTGACTTTAGGTAAGTTACATGACCTCTGAACCACTTTACTATGTTTTAGTGAATATAAAAGATAAATGAGTGGAAATCAGAATAAAAACAAAGAAACCAGTCCTAAATCTGGAAAGGATGGGATATGAGACTTAACAAAGGAAAATGTAATGGGTCTTAGGTTATTTTACCAACATGTATTCAAAAGATTTTTATTGAGTACTTGTCCCTAGAAAAACAAGATGAGTAAGTTCATTACTGACACTGATTAATGACACTCAGTACGGAGACCACTAAAACCCAGTATAAGAATTCAAGGGGCCACCTAGAAGGACTTCAGCATCCTGCGATTGGAAGGAGGGAAATTTAAGCATATAGTTCTGAGGAAAAAAGGAAATAAAAGGAGCAGAAGGGAGTGCAGACAGCCAGAGCAGTATATGCACAGAGACAGCAGTAAGTGGGAATGTGGTGTTGTCAGGAAACTGTGACTCGAGAGTAAGTGCCAGTAGTTATCACAAGGCAGGTGGACACAAATCATGTCCACAGCCAGCACTGGTGCCAAGGTGTTTGGCTAGTTTCCTGTCACAGGGCCGAGCTGCCGAAGGAGTTTAGAGCAAAGGTGTTGGCTGACTTTCTGAAAAACAACTTGCTAATTTCAATGTTCTTTTTTCATTTGTCTGTTTAATCTACATAACATTTATTCCCCAAACAGTGATTGAAAAGTTCCTTTTCAATAAATTTTCAAAAAATATCAAACTTACTTTTTTCTGTGGAAAAAATATGTGAATTTTTTTTAAAATAAATTTTATTTTTATATTCCCCGTACAATATGTGAAATTTTTTTGACAGGAATTTCTCATTATTTACCATTCTTCGTAAATGGTGGCTACACACTAAAAACATTAGCTATTATACTCCATATTATACAGTAATGCCCTGAAGATTGTTAGTTTATAAAGTTACTTAAATCTGTGCTAAATCACTGCAGAGAGCTCTGCTATCTGTTTTATTATGCTTTTTATAATTACCTGTCTCCTCATTTCTGAAGTCATAAATTGCTGGTATTACTATATCTAATTCTAGTAGTCGCTTGTCTTCCCTATTTTACTAAATTGTTACTACTTATTTGCCTATGGAAGATTAATCTGTTTTTGTTAAAATTCTTTCCAAAATAAGATTAAAGTCTATTCTATAGATGAGTCTGTTTTTTTCTTATAGGTAAAATATGCACACTTCATATACAAAGTTTGTGGCATCTGTTTTGATTCTTCTAGGAACCTTATTATTTCTTAGTTCTTAGCTAGTGTCTGATTATTGAAGTTGCTGACTAAATTTTTTCTGAACCTAAAATTCAGGACAAATGAGGTGGATGGTGTACTTGAACCAAAAGACAGCAAAATTACATGCTGAATATAGTTAGCTTTGTTTGCTCCAATGAGAATGTCACTAAGCATGTGAAACTGCCGTCTTTACAGCTGAAGTTGTTTTACAGGGTTACCGATACTGGGCCGGCATCGGAGTCCTCCAGAGCTGTGAATCTGCTCTGACTCATTATCGTCTTGTTGCCAATCATGGTATCTATTTTTTGACTTTCACTTTACCCCCCCCAAAAAAAATATATACATATATTTAATATATATTATATATATAAAATAAAGTTTAAATATATTTGTTTTATTGTACTACTTGAAACATTATGAATGGCTTTTTTCAGTGGCATCATCTTTACACTAGTTGATTAAGAAGTACTTTTAAAAACTTTTTGCTTTGGTTTCCACTTAATTTTTTTTTTTTTAAAGATTTATTCATTATGCATACAAGAGCTGGGGTACAGGCCAGAGGTGTGGGGTGGTGAGAGGATTCACCAGAGACAGAGTGAGGAACAGAAAAGGCAGATTGACCAAAGTACACTGCTGAGGGGAGCAGTGGGCGAGTCAGGAAAGGTCTGCTGCGCCACTTGGGTTGCTCCCTGGCCAGCAGGGAATCGAACTCGTGCTGCAGTGGCTGTGGACAGCTTCATAGGTTACATCTTAACCCTTGCGCCACCAGGGAGGCCCTCCACTTAAATATTATGAATAAAAACTGAATTTAGTTTAGATCTATAGACTGCCATAGAAACAGTTTCTTTTAACAATGTCTACCAACAAACATTTGGCAGCTGCAATCATACTTCTTTCTGTGGGACAATCTTCTGACTTCCTTCCATGTTATTACTCTGTCCTGTTCCAGTTGCTAGTGATATCTCACTGACAGGAGGCTCAGTAGTACAGAGAATACGGCTGCCTGATGAGGTGGAGAATCCAGGAATGAACAGTGGAATGCTGGAAGAAGACTTGATTCAGTATTACCAGTTCCTAGCTGAGAAAGGTGATGTACAAGCACAGGTACGTGTTTAAACATTTCATGGGCTGTCTTACTGCTAAAGTGCGTGTTGTTTATACTACTGTCTTGGAGGCAAGCACTTACATTTTTAAGTAACATTTTCATTGCTCTGAACAAATACTAGCTACATAGTAGAATCACCTGAGAAACATTAAGAAAAATGCTAACAAAGAGTCTCACACTCTCAAGATAACTGGCATTTGGATTTATCTGGGCTATGGCCCAGTTCCTCAAAATTGGTAACTATTGTGCACCACAGTTGAAAACCACTACTACCTTCTCAGAACAGTCTTAGGATAGCAGAGGACAGCCCTGCTGAAAGGTGGCCAGGCTACTTCCCCAGCCAGGGGTGCCATGCCACTACTTTGCCTTGAACTCAAAACAGTCAGTCTTGGAAATGTTTGTTATTTCATATGCTCCTCAGAGTTATTTTCTTTCATGTTTCCTTAGCTAACCTTAGACCGTAATTTCCCACAGGGTTAGGGACAGAACTAGGCTTATTTAATGTAAACTTTGTGATGCCCATCAAATTACCATAATTTGTTGTTTCATGGGATATTTTTATATTAAAATATAAAGAACTTCAGCATCAGTCTTTCTTTTTTTACCATTTTTGCTGATTTAAAAGTATATAGAAATGATCAATAGATACTTTTTTTAATTTTGAGATTAACAGAAGGGAGTCTTAAATTAAAATATAAAGAAAAAATATGTTTTAATTCTATGTATTTTTGAACCTTACAAGATTCAAATATATATGTAGTCTATAGAATTTAGATTTACCTTTCCATTGCACTTTATTTCTTACTGTATCTCCAGGCTTCCCAGGATTATCTTCCTTCTTCCTAAAGGATAACCAGCTTAATAAACATAGTTGGATAAATTGGAAAAAAGAAAAGAATACTGCTTCCTTTAAAATAGGGTATTGGTGACAAATTCAGTTTTAGTTTGTTTGCAAACACCCTTATTTCACAGCCCTTTCGGAAGAATATCTTATAATTAAAAGCAGACATTTAAAATTTTGTAAACATGTAGGTTAGGTAAAGTAAGATCAATACCTTCTGGAGTTAAGACTAATCTTTAAGTTTCTGAGCTATGAACAGAAATCTTTTGTGACCAAATGGTTTCTTGTTAAACTAATTTAATTATATGATAGGTAGTATCATTGACTTTTATCTCACTTTGTTAATTTTCAGGTTGGTCTGGGACAACTGCATCTGCACGGAGGGCGTGGAGTCGAACAAAATCACCAGGTACCATTGCTCTTCCAAGGATTTTATGCTTCATGTCGTAGCAAGAAACGAGTGTCCAGAGGTATTTCTTGCAAAGTCAATGGCAGTCATCACAATTGGGTCTTCACAAATGCACCTTCACGATCTAGTTAACTCCTGAGGAAAACTGAGAAAAAAATGTGATTTTTTTTTTACCTTATAGTGTTGGGAAAGGTTTTATTCTAAAACCTAATTTTCAGCACTGCAAAAATACATATGCAGTGTGTTAGCTTTCTAGAGGTATGTCATAAAAGTATGTCTTTAAAACTCCTCTTAGAAAGTATTTCATAGAACTGAGAAAATTTGATGTTGAGTATGAGAAATTAGGAATAAACAAGTATAGCATTCAAATCTGTATCCATTCACAACTTCGGTCTGCTGTGTCTTAAATAACTCTTATCTCATCCCTTCCTATCAGTACACTTATCACTTAAGTGAATCATTTACTGCTTGCATTTCCTATCTCTGTAAATAGCACATCTCATCATGTGTTCCCTTGTTTAGAACTTTTAGGTGATCTGTGATTTCTAGTAGCTAAACACCAAAACCGTTAACATGGCCTCCAAGGACTTATGCCAGTCTTTGTTTATACACTCTAAGAAGAAGTCATGTAGCAAAGCTATAATTTTGCAAAATCAGTCTTTCTTGAGGCCCTATCCATTGTCAAGTAGTTAATTATGTAAAGTTGTTTTCTGCTACTTCAAAAGATCCAGAGGAGCACAGACTATTATTGCGTTGTTTGCCACTTTATTCCTAGCCCACAGTAAATTCTCTTTAAGTGTCTATCAGACTAATAAAACTGGTTTTCTACTTCGCCAGATAAATATTCTAAGTAAGGTTATTCATATGCCTTATCCCATCTTTAAGAATTAGATCATAACAAAATATGATTATCACTAAAACTATACCAAATCTCTATGCATTATTATTACTACTACTACTGACTACTATTTATTCAGATAGCATTTGACAACTTTCATTGTCTCCAAGTCCTTAAATGTATGTCATTAGAACAGCGATGCTTCGGATGAACTGGTTAATAAAAATGTCAAGCAAGAGAACACAATTCTAGATAAGCGTTGCTCCGTATCTTCTACACCCTTTTGGAATATTGGTGGTGTATGCTGCCTACTTGTGAAGCGGCAACACAAAGATCATTGATTTTACCAGCTGCATAGGGAAAGAAAGGAGTTCCTAGTATGCAACTGAATTAATTCAACAAACATTTGGGTGCTACTGTATCATTCATTGGTAGCTCTTCAGGGTAGAATGTCAGATAAACAACTTTGGACTTTGTTCTTAAAGTTTCAAGTTTAATAGAAGCATTAGACTTTTTAAAAATGATCACACCAATAATATATGGCAGGTTGTGATTGTTGTGACCAAGGAGCATTAAAGGGAGGTGGAGTTGTCAGGTACAACTTCTCTGTAAAGTGAATAACATGTAAGTTCAACCTGCAGGTTAAGATTCTGGCTTTTAAAGAATAGCATGTGCAAAGGCCTTGAGGGCAGGAGGAACAAAGCTGGTCCACCCACAGGCAGAGAGCAAGATGCTGAGGTCACACTGCAGCACTTCAGAGGGCTTATAAACACCAGCATGTTGAGATTTACCAACAGTTGCTTCGGTTAAGCCAAAAAATAAAAGGAGGGAGATCAGGACGGGGAGTATTCCAGAAGGCGGATGAGAGATAACATAGCCTAAACTAGAGTTGTGGTAATGGAGTACAGTAGATGGATTCAAGATATGTTTCATAGTGCTTATGTACTTAGGACTTAGTGATCCATTGTATATGAGAGTGAACAGAGGCTTGAGCAACTAATAGATGGTATTGCCATTTATTTAACTGAGATACTGCAATTTAACAAGATTTTTTTTAATGTTTCTGAAATAATTTTGGATGAAAGGCATATTCTACTAAAAACTTACTATTTGAATATGTTATTTTTTTCATAGCGAGCATTTGACTACTTCAACTTAGCAGCTAATGCTGGCAATTCACATGCTATGGCCTTCTTGGGAAAGGTATTGTATCTCCTGTGCTTGTAGTATGTAATTTACATAGTAAGCATATATTGTATTCAGGATCTACAATTCACCAAAAATAAACTGGAGAAAAAATTTCCAGTGCAAGGAACTTTAAGGTAAGTGCTATGATGAACCATTTTCTTCAGTAACTTAAAAATAACATCCATGCATCAGAGTGTTAATCCTCCACTGAAATTATCTGTCACTGCCTGAGGGCCTACTTTTTGTGGATCATGCATAATAATGAGGAATTTATTCTTTATGTTACCTGGCTTTTGCTAAGTCTCTCATAATTGCCTGTTTGCTTCCATACTGAATAGAGGCAATTAGACTTTGCTGGAATTTGTCTGTCAACCTTTTAATTATCTTAAATATAACTATCACTCACCTCTTAGTACCATTCTTTTCTCAAGTAAGGAATGATTTCATGTTATAGTACAATCTGAGAACTTCATTTTGCATTATTTTGAAACCGAATAAAATATAAACCATATAAAGTATACTTCCATCTGTCATCAGATTCTAAGGTTAGGAGGCTCCAATAGAATATATCAAATGTTTTGGGCCTCCCCTGTGGCGCAGCGGTTGAGCGCTGGGTTGTGAAGCTGCCCGTAGTCTCTGCAACACCGGTTTGATCCCCGGCTGCTCCCCGGCCACCGGAGGAGGGTCCCACATGGCGCGCAGACCTATCCTGCTGCCCACTGCTCCCCTCAGCAGTGTGCTTCGGTCCTTCTGCCTGCTCTGCTCCCCGCTCTGACTTTGGTGAATTCTCTCACCCTCCCGCGCTTCTGAATGTACCCAGTGCTTGTATAAATAAATAAATAAACAAACAAACAAATAAATAAATAAATAAAGCTTTAAAAAAAAGAATATATCAAATGTTTTTTACATGGGAAAAAATATAATCTGTATTTGCCACATGATCACAACTAGTTAATTGGGGCCTGAGAACTTTACATTTAGACATTCCAACTATTACATGATAAAAATTAGTGTTCTCAGGCCTCCCTGGTGGTGCAGGCGGTTGAGTGCAGCCTCTGCAGCGCTGGTTTGATCCCGGCTGGCTGGCGAGAATCCCACATGGCAAAGCAGACCTCTCCTGTCTTGCCTGCTGCTCCCCTCAGCAGTGTATTTCTTCAGTCTGCCTGTTCTGTTCCCCGCTCTGTCTCTGTTGAATCCTCTCACCCTCCTGCCCATCTGGCCTGTACCCCAGTTCTTGTATAAAAAAATAAATAAATCTTTAAAAATAAAATTGGTGTTCTCCATCTGTTTTCCTTAAGCATTTAAGAATTGCATTCCAGCCCTTTAGATTCTTGCTCTAAGTTACCACTATATCCTTATCTCAAAAAGCTATTTTCTTAATTTGTCATTTCCTTAATATGTATCTAGATTAAACAACAAACAAGCAAAAAAGCTATTTGTCATTCTCTTCCTTTCTCAGGCCCCTTTATCATATTCCATACCTTCTAGTTAGTCAGTACTTCACAACTTTATCGTCCTGAACCTAAGACCTATCCTTTTCCCCCTGGTGGAGGAGAAAGGAAAGTCGACATTGCTCACAGCTCTTCTTTTCTTCATTTAATCACTGTGCCCACCATTTGGCCTTCCTGGGATAGAGGGAGAAAAAAGATTCACCTTGGGATTAAAGATTTTTCTCCCAAGAAATTCATCTATGAACTGATTTTATAGACTCATGTTTATAGATACATATATGTGTGTGTATGGTCATAAGTTTGATGACATAGAATATATTGACATATAAGGTTATTTCTAAGGCTTGCTTTTAATTCTAAAAAGATGATATGGGGAATTTTAAACTTTGTTGAAAGATTTCAGGAGTTACAGCAAAAACCAGAATAAGAGAAAAATGTAATTGGAGAGAAGTTACAACTCTTAATGAAATTGGGCCTGTTTTCCAGATGTATTCAGAGGGAAGTGACATTGTACCTCAGAGTAATGAGACAGCTCTTCACTACTTTAAGAAAGCTGCTGACATGGTAAGGCTGCATGACCTCAGTATATTAGGAACCATTTGAGTGTATGGTATACTCAAGTGTCCCATATTGCTATTATTTTTAAATAAGTTTACTGAAGGAATAATCATAACCAATTCATGCTGAAATTATTGAAAACACTAAATATGATTCATGCAAATGGATTGACTAGAAAGTCTTTCCAATTAAAACCAAATTTGTTTTAGGGATCAGATCATTGAGGTTTTAGCCTCTGTTCAAGTTCATCGAGGTTTCCTGATCAGGGAAATACTGATTTTAATGATAGAATTGGGAATTATATAATTTACTCTATTTGTATTGCAACTTGAGGTTACATAATTTACTACTTTTGATAATCATACTACATAAGTTAGGCTTTTGTGGCCCAGAAAAAACTACCTATATTGTATCCAGTGTGTACACTTATCTCTTCGCCAGCCAACTTGATATTACTGTAGTTCCAAGTATCAGTTGCCAAAGGCGCACACTTGACACTTTTTTTCAAAGTGCCTTCTATCTCTTATTTTAGGTGAATTCTAGATTTTTTCCCTTCTTGTTCTCAAATGACTCACAATCATTAGTCTGTCTGACTTCAGTAATTTTACACATATCTTTTCTACCTAATCCCAGTGTTGCTTTTATTATGTGGCTGTTGACTCTACCCCACAGCATCTCCCTTCTTTCTTGGGATAGGAGGTTACCAATGAGAAATTACCAAAAACAAAAATCACCTGCTTTTAATTTTAAAAATATGAAATTAATCATTTATAACAAATTCATGCAACAAATGGTCATAAGGTTAATCACCAACATTTAATTCAAAATGAATTTAGTGTTTATTCTTTTTCAGAAAATCATTGAAAGCCCCCAAAATGTCTAAAAGTTAGTATTATATTTTGTCTGATGAGAAGGAAAATGTTTTGTTATGAATTGAGAAGTACTAAGACATGTTTTGAACATGCTTGTAAATTATTTCTTAAGCAGTCATTTATCCGTGCCTATTTTTAACGAATCCTTTCATTCTTTTGTCTCTGGTTTGCAGGGCAACCCAGTTGGTCAGAGTGGACTTGGAATGGCCTATCTCTATGGGAGAGGAGTTCAAGTGGTAGGTTTTCAGTCAAATATTCTGACTTTAGCAAGTAGTCAGCTCGTGAGGTAGAGAGTGTTCTGTAACTAACTCCCAATTATTATCCCAGGTGAGGCTGTTTCCTTATAACCAAAACTCAGCCTTTTCCTGTTGTTTCAGGAACCATACCAGCTTCCTTCTTAGAATGGCTCTGTCTCTGGCACCTTCTCCTGAAGATCTGAAGCTGCTTCTCATTATTCCATGAATACTCTCTACCCTACATACCTTTCCAAATGTTTTCCGTGCTACATCTTCATGTCAGCCTAAGAAATGCTTAAGTCCTCTCATTTACAAGGAGGAAAGCTTGATGGTCTACCCTGGGCCCTTCTAGCTATCACCTCTCTTCTCTTCAGTCCTTCACTGCAAAGCCGAGTTTCTTCAAAGAATGATTAGCTGTTTTCACTCTTTAGCTCTTAGCAGTCAGACTTCTACCTGGTAATTGGTCTATATGGGTTACCAGCGACCTCTTAAATGTCAGTTCCAGTTGACATTTTTTGCTTCTACTTCCCTTGACCTCTCTTCCTGGGGTGCCGTGACTACAAGTGCTCTTCGTTTTCCTGAACCATTGCTTCTTACTCTCCTCTGCTGCATCTTCATGGGTTTTCATTGGTATCCTCTTCTCTTTATTTAATTTCTCCAAGCACTGTGGTTCTTTTAATTTGAGCCTGAAACTGAGAGCTAGGTTTAGGATTCTAATCTGTAAGTATTCCCTTGCTTCCGTCTAGTCATTTTTGGATACTAAAATCTAGTAGTGATCTTGATTTTAATTTTCTCATGCATAGTTATGATATATGAAATCTAATGATCATTTCATGTTTTATAAACATTATCTCTCCAGGGAAGAGACAAATAAGGAGAGATGTGTTTTCCTTATTTGATAGCAGGAAAAAAATGAGGCTTAATGGAGGATTAGTTGGTTAGTAGAGAAGATACAACTGCTTCTGAATTCCTGGCCTGGTGTTCTACTAGTGTGATTTATGCTTTTTGAGAGTGAAAAATTCTCTTTGCTTTTCTTCATGGTATTAAATATCTACCCCTTTATTACTTAAAGTATATTATTAAAAAAAAGAGAAGGCTGCCCTTTTAATGATTCTTTGAGAATATTTTTTTGTGTGCTTTGTTAATTTTTCCTGATGAATGACTCCCCTGGCTTCTGCGTATATCAACTATTTGAGTTTTCTCATCATGTGATCGCCTCTTCTACAGAATTACGATCTGGCACTGAAATATTTCCAGAAAGCTGCTGAACAAGGCTGGGTGGATGGGCAGCTACAGCTTGGCTCTATGTACTATAGTAAGTAACACTGGCGTCGGTGAATATACCATGATCTACATTTACCTGTTTTCTGCCAGCTAGTTCTTTGCCGCTGTGATAGGGAAGTAGGAGTGTTATGTAACCGTCCCATGCCAGGCAGGTTCGCTGTTGATTTGGGCGAATGAAAAAAGAATCTCGAAGCCTTAGGTATATCTGACATGCCTTTAATGCTGAAGTAGGTCACTGAATACACAGACAGACCAGCAAGCAGGGAGCCAGGCAGATAGCAACTGTGCCTCCTAGTCCCCGTGATCTCCGACTTCTTGGCCTGGGTGTCTGTACTTATAGGTGCTTGTGCCCTGTGCTCCTGCTTCTAAACACTTTCTTACAATAACGCAGTGTCTCATGTAGATAATGAAACCTGGGAGGAAAACAAAGCCATAGGTGGTGGCTGCAGAGTGGAAGACAAGAAAGAGCCTGAGTTGCTCCATGTTCCCTGCAGGGAGCTACTGAATTCTGGCTCATTTAATGATTTGTGTATCTTGTTTTTTAATTATAAATTATATTAGTCTATATTAATTTATGAATCTGTATTAATTAAGTTCACATTTTTGCTGAGTAAGAATTCTAAATTTCATTTAGTGTTCCTCCTCCTATATAAGGCTTCTTTGAGGCTTCAATTAAATCTTATTTAAGACTATTACTGACCTTTTATGTAATTTTCCTTACAGATGGCATTGGAGTCAAAAGAGATTATAAACAGGCCTTGAAATATTTTAACTTAGCTTCTCAGGGAGGCCATATCTTGGCTTTCTACAACCTAGCACAGATGCATGCCAGTGGCACAGGTGTGATGCGCTCATGTCACACTGCTGTGGAGGTAAGGCTTTCCTGCCAACTTGCGTACAGAAAATTGATTTCCCCAGTAGGAAAGTCTACCCTTTTAATTCTAGTTTTCTTTGCACGATTTCTTCTAGTGTAGAAACAGACTCCGCCTGCTAGCCTTGCTATACTGAGGAAAGGCTGAGGGTCTGTGTGTTAGTGTCATGCTTATTTCCTTTGTTTTTGCTTTCTATAATCAGTATTTGTAAGAGCAGATACTATAATCTCTGTAGCACCTAAAACAGTATCTGAGACATAGTTTGAAAAAAAGTGTGTGTTGCAATGGGGAATGATAATACTTCCTAATTGGAACATTTCCTCTTTTGCTCTGTCATAACTGATACTTTGCAGTGGCATGATAAATGCCTACCAGATTTCTAAATCTCTTTATGCTTCACTTATAAAATGGAGCTCTTAATAGGACTTAACCTCATAGGGTGGTTCCTTATGGTATAATTAAGTGAATAAATGTCCATAATACCCAATAATCACAGGAGTCATGTCTGGTCATAGTAAATGGTATATAATTACTGTTACTTTTATAAACCTGTATTAAAGACTAAGTGAATGCTTCAAATAAATATTCCAAACTTTTACCTGCATTTAGTAAAACTGCCATAGATTCAGAAAGTTTAATCACTTGTAGTCAAAGTGCAAAAATTATTTTCTAGCATATCTTTCTTAATTTTTAACTGAGTTTCTTTTCTGTTCTCACAGTTGTTTAAGAATGTATGTGAACGAGGCCGTTGGTCAGAGAGGCTTATGACTGCCTATAACAGCTATAAAGATGGCGACTACAATGCCGCCGTCATCCAGTACCTCCTGCTGGCCGAGCAAGGCTATGAAGTGGCACAGAGCAATGCAGCCTTCATTCTCGATCAGAGTGAGCTTCCTTTCAGTCCTGCCTTTGGTTTAGAACACAGGTGTTCACAATAAGTAAACCAATAAAAAGAAAACCACAAAGAAATTTCTTTGGCTATAAGCAGAACTTAACAGAGCATTAACCTAAATTATTTAACCTCAGATCTCTCTAAGCCAGAGATCCAAAGTTAGTTGCATAATTAGACAGTAGAAACAGATTTTATGTTCTTTTTAAGATTAACTGCTTTTAATATTTTTTTTTCAAGATACAGCAGATGCAGTAACACATCAGAGATATGTAAATTCCTAGAAATGACTTAGTAAAGTGGTTTCATTATCAGGTCTTCAGATACAGCATGGTTCAGGAAGTAATGTCCTGAAAGTAGTGGTTCCTTTGAACTCAGCACTTCATTTACATACTTCATTTCATAATTGGTATATCCCAATTCTTGTTAAATTATGCCCCACATTTACATTCTACTTTGTAAAAGAAAGCCTAAAAAATGAGTGTCTTTCTTTAAATCATTTTGTCTTTTGTCTGTAGGAGAAGCAACCATTGTAGGTGAGAACGAAACTTACCCCAGAGCTCTGCTACACTGGAACAGGGCTGCCTCTCAAGGTGATTCACTCGTTAATTCTGGGTCTCAACCAGAGACTTTCCTTTACTGCTTTTCTAAAAATCTTTTACCGACTGAATCATGTCACTCATCACCTTAAAATTAAGCAGAAATTTTAATTGTTACTCTACTCATTTGCCTAATGATTGGTATTTACTCTTCAAATGAGCGTTACAGACCCAAGCTTTCTAAATTAAATTGCAAAATCTTAGTATCGGGCATTTTTATCATGCTGTAGTTTGCTCTGGTTTTCAATTTGAGACCAGTGATTTGAATTGAGTAGAGTGTATACTAGAATATCAGCCTAAAGCCTGAGACTCTCACCTTTTCCTGCTCTTTTTCACTTGAGTTTTTCCCTCTACATGCTCCTGCCTAATTGTAGAACACTTCTCCAAGCCTGTGTCAGTGGTCAAGCTGAACTATCCTAAAATGTAAATGTAAAGATAGACTAGAGCATTTGAAGAGTACATTAGTGGAATAGGTGGTACCCCCCACCTTGTTTTACCTCTTCCTGACTGTTCAAAGCCTTCAGAAGAGCTCTGCTTCCATTTTAAATTTTTGCTGAATTTGCAGTTTAGCTGAAGAATTTGTATAAAGTTTGTGTATTTTGGTATAATGCTTTGTTTTATGTAAATAATGTTAATAGAAAATAGCAGTTTGGTCTGTTTTAAACACACTGTTTATCGGCAGTTCTGCATTTAATTTTTGTTAAAGGCTATACTGTGGCTAGAATTAAGCTTGGAGACTACCACTTCTATGGATTTGGCACTGACGTAGATTATGAGACGGCGTTCATTCATTATCGTCTGGCATCTGAGCAGCAGCACAGTGCACAAGCCATGTTTAATCTGGGGTATATGCATGAGAAAGGACTAGGCATTAAACAGGTAAGTGTGATTTTAACTGTTCGAGTAATATAATTGAGATTTGAGCAAATATTTGCATTTTTCTCGAAAATGGGCTTTCTTTGTAATGTGCTCAGATTTTAGGTAGTAAGTTATGAGACAGTTTTGTATTATTTCAAGACTGCCCTTGCACCTCTCTCATCTGCCAGTACACACACTTACTGATATCTACACTGTTATATCTAAGATATCGAAACAAAGATTTGTAAAAGTAGAAAGGCGTTTGCTACGCTGTTGATAGCTCCTCATTTGAGGAATTG
Source organism: Talpa europaea (assembly GCF_964194135.1). Lineage (NCBI taxonomy): Eukaryota > Metazoa > Chordata > Mammalia > Eulipotyphla > Talpidae > Talpa > Talpa europaea. Next base: position 107,131,117 of record NC_140075.1, read on the forward strand.
TTCACTTTCTGCCAAATTCTGTTCCTAAATTATTTTGAAATTAAGATGTTTGCTATTGATGAGCTTGTTTCTTATGCTGTGTCTTCCTAATGAAGTCTAACATTCTTTAGCACCATAGTCTTAAGTCTACTATGTGTCCTGAAAGAAAAACTGTATCCTCTTTTTTTAAAAAGATTGATTTATTGGGGGTCTCCCTTGTGGCACAGGGGTTAAAGACAATGCTATCAAGCTACTGCCAGCCACTTTAGCATGAGTTTAATCCCTGGCTGGCCAGAGAGCAGCCCACATGGTGCAGCAGACCTCTCCTGTCTCGCCTGCTGCTCCCCTCAGCAGTGTATTTCAGTAGATCCGCCTGTTCTATTCCCCACTCTGTCTCTGGTGAATCCTCTCACTCCCCGCACCTCTGGCCTGCACCCCAGTTCTATGCATAAATCAGTTGATCTTATACTTCCCTCCCCTCTTGGGAACCTGAGCTAAATCTTAAAATTTTGTAGTTAAATTTTTCAAAGTTAAGCAATTAGATAAATTTTACCCAATTAAGGCTTGGGTTTTTTCTTTAAGTAAGAGGAAATTTTAAATGAAAACTTCAAAGGCAAAGTAAAATTTTCTATTATATAAAGTAAGTAGTACTTATTTTTCCCTACTTTAACAAGAAATTAATTTTGGTTTATTACCTGCATTATAGGATATTCACCTGGCAAAGCGTTTTTATGACATGGCTGCCGAAGCCAGCCCAGATGCACAAGTACCAGTCTTCCTAGCACTCTGCAAATTAGGCGTCGTGTATTTCTTACAATACATACGGGAAACAAATGTAAGTGGGCGATGCTTTTTTAAATTAAAATGCAAACAATGTAACCTTCTCAATCTGGAGGTTTGTATTTAAAAAATTGGGGGAAGAGGAGAGGGGTGTCCTCAAAGTGTCAGTCTTTACCCTTCCTCTACCAGGTGAAGGGTGAGGGGTGGGAGTGGCCACAAAGCAGTTACAGTGTTCAGGTAGCCTTTGACAGTGGTCCTGACTGCTAAAGCATTTTTCATTGATGCAGATGTTTTCTGGTTTAGGGAAAACTGAGACTAAAGCTTGGAGATGTGAAACAGTCGTCGACTAAATTCAGCGATCCTTTAATCAGATGACTGCCTAGCAACAACTCAGGCCAATTCCTGAAAAAGAGAAGAAGGGGTGGGTGGAGAGGGAGAACCTGAGACCCTGCCCAGTGTCTAGGACTTCATTTTCTTCTGACAGTGAGACATAAGTAAAATACCACCAGGATTTTGTTTTTGAAAAAGATCTTTAAATAAGCTCATGGTGGACTGTAAATAGAAGAGTTACCCATTCTCTTCAACATGACCCACTGAGTTGCCAGTAGGTGCTTTCAGGTTCTCTAGTTTTGCATTTTGTTTATAGTATCTGGTTACTTATAATAGATTAAATGGCACAGCATTTGATTAAAAAGCTAACAGTGTGGCAGCCTATTCTTCCATTCTCAGGATTATTTCAGGTCTTGTCTCACGGGTTTTATCACTGATAAACTGTTGAGTGCTGTTGAGTTATGGCCATACAAGGTACCATACCAAGTGTATTGTATTTGCTATTTTTTTAGTACAGAAATATAAAGAAGATAATAAAATACCCCATAATCCTACCCCTAGATATTCCAACTTAAAAAAAAAATAAACCACACAGAATCTCCCATTATAGGTCCCTGCCAGAGAACATGGTTTCTTACAATTTTTTTTTTTCATAAAAATTTAGCACCTATACTTACAAGTATATATGATGGAAACCATTTAAATGTGTTTTTATTGTAACATAAAGGACTGTGCCCCATGTTTACTCGCTTTGTGGGTGAGTAGAATTCAGAAAACACTAGGAATAATTCAAGTAGCACTTAAAACAATGAAAATATCAATACAGAAAAACCTAACTTTTAAGCTAAACTTCAACTGTTAAATATCTTGGTTTTCAGTTCAATCCTAATGAAAAAGGCATTATTCATTCAGCTATTAAGCATGTGAACTCCTGCCATCTTCAAATAGATGAGAGAAACAGTAACAGAGCCCAGCTGTCACTAATACAGTTCCCAGAGTGCACCCTCGTGTTTCGTCGCTGCAGAGAGCTGGCGGGTGTGCCGAGACACACTCCCTCCGTTCCTCCATTGTACCCGCTGTTCCTTTCAGTTATTTTCTGTGAAAAATGGTTGAAAATTAACGTGTTAGATTACTGACAGAAAAGAACTCTGCTAGATACTTTATATAGTCAGTTGTTAAAATAACTCAGTTCCTAAGACACGTTGTTTCAGCTGCAAACTTTTAAAACCATTTTAAAAACACATTGCAGAATGTTTCTAAATCCAATGATTTCAGTAAGTTCTGTATATTTCTCTAATTGGCCATGTGATTTTTTAGTTCCTTCTATAATATTTTAGTCATCATAATGATTTTCATATTCTTCTCACTAAGATTCGAGATTTGTTCACCCAACTTGATATGGACCAGCTTTTGGGACCTGAATGGGACCTTTACCTCATGACCATCATCGCATTGCTGCTGGGAACAGTCATAGCTTACAGGCAGAGGCAGCACCAAGACATGCCTGTACCCAGGCCTCCAGGCCCACGGCCAGCGCCACCACAGCAGGAAGGGCCGCCAGAGCAGCAGCCACCACAGTAAAAGCCACCGTGTCCAGCCTTGATCAGTGACAGCCCAGGAAATTGTTTGCTGAGAACATTTGCATTTGATTTAGGACTTGGATCAGTGGCCATCTCCTGGAAGAGGCACAAGGAAGCGTGAATTCCTAAAGCTGCTTAGAATCTGATGCCTTTATTTTCAGGGATACGTAACTCTTACCTAAACTGAGTTGAATGTTTGTTTCCGTGCTGAATGGAATAACAACTCTCAATGACTTTCCTTTTTTTATTTTTTTGGTCTGGAAACATGTGAGACACTCAAAGTAATGTCTGCTGTATCCGGCTGTCTTTCTTGGGTTCTTCAGTCATGCTCTCAACCCTTGCTCATTCTCAGTGTGTGTACATTCTTCTGTCAGCATTTTAAGGTCTTGTGCATCAACACTAAAAACTGATCAGTGTGAAAAGGAAAATGCAGTTAGTTCTAAGTTTAAGCTTAACATGTTTGAAAGTCTGAAAACAGAGCTTGCCTTTTGAGTTAAAAAAAGAGTCTTCAAAGTGTTTCAGAACTGCAATAACTAAGAAGCTTTTACCAGTCCACGTGCAGATATACACATTCAGCATACTTGTTGTTTTAACAGGGAAGGTTGGGAGTTTTCTTATCGTTGGTGATTGTCACACTTTATACCAAACTTCTCTCCTTCAAAGACTGAAAGGCCTTGTCAAAGGGTTTTATGTGAACTTCACTACTTTGGTATGGAATCTCTATAAGTCTGAACTGACTCCTTGAGCTAACATGTGAATTTGCCCCACCTACTCACTGTAATGTGCTTGTTTGTTTTGAGTATTCAGAACCTTGATCCAGAAGCCAGAGGATGGACTGCATAGAAGATACTAGAAAACAGCACTAAAGAACTCTGGATGGGATACCACGATCATAGTCCTACTTTCCCAAAGTTGAAGTATTTATTCCAGGGATTTATTTTCCTTTGCATTTCTTCTTGCAAAAGAACAGATCACCCTCCTGAATTTCTATATTTATGAAATACCATGGCCATTATCCAGCATACAGTAATTACCATTATAATATTAAAACACAGAGAATAAAAGATGTATTAAACTTAGTGGTTGAGGAAAGCCGAAGCCTGTTTATGCTGTTCTGTATTTTCAGGTAGATTTTTGTATCTGCAGTTTTCTATTACAGTAGAAAGGTAACTGCCTGTTTAGTTATTATATCCATCATACACTTTCAGCATTAGGAAAATCAGGGCTATTGTACTTCAGACTTGTTTGGAAAACAACAACAAAGACATCTGAGGATTTCATATACCATACAAATGAAAACTTAAACAGAATTTGTAGTTCTTTTTATCTGCAGGAGGTAGTTTTCCCCTGCCTATATTGGTATCTGAGCAGACTTTTTATGCCTGCCGACCTCAGTCTGTTTCTAGTAACCTTTATACCTTCCCCCCCCCCCCATAGTCACTCATCTGCCAGAAAACTTGAAAAGTTTATTACCTGTAGAGTTGTAAGACTTTGGTTTTTGAAGTTAGGACTGTGCTTTAGGACTAGATGTAGTTTATAATTTAACATGAAGGCTTTAAATGTGAAGTTGTAGAGTTTGTTTAGTGTTCACAGTATTATGAGAAACGGGGTAAGCAAACTTTCCTCCCAGATCGTTGCTTCCAAATTGAAAGAGGTGGTCACGAAAAGAACCACACAGATAAAAGCACATGAAAGGTAGGACATTTTTCTCCCCAAAATGCGATGTCACTTTAGGCAGCTCTTGTAAATATTAAGATCTGTTTGATCTCTTCCCCTTAGAGACTCAGTGAAGTTGGTACAGTTTGTGGGTGTCTTCATCACTGCCTCTTCTCCCGACCCTTCAAAACAAATACAGTCCACAGTAGCAGCCGCACTTCATTTCAAAGGAACCATTTTAATTTATTTAAAAGTTTGAAAACCCCCTAAGATGACTAAACTTCCATTTCCTCCTTCTATCATTCCTCAATTTCTCCTTTAGCAGCATTTTTACCTCTATCTTAACTTCTTCCTCAAAAAAAAAAAAATTCTTAAAACTGTGCACTACCTTAAAGATAGTCGTGTTCTTCATGCAATAACGACTTCCTGTTTGCCACTTGTCATAAACTTTTCATTATTAACAGTCCATATGCCCTTTTCTTTTTTTCCCACCCCCTCTTTTAACCTGGGTCACTTGCTTCTGGAAATCTGAATGGTATATTTAAAATAATTTAGTTCCTATGGTTTTGTGAAAAGACCATCTCAAAATATTCTGCTCCTTTTTTTTCTTTTCGTTCCTAGGACAAGATACCTAAGCAAATAGGAATTTGGTTTGGTGTTTCTCCTAAAATAATGTTCAATACTTAACCTAATCAAATGGCATCCATTTGAATAAAATGACAGTAACTAAAGCTAGTTAATGTCAGTGACATTAAACTAACTCCAGGATTCAGGAGTTTTAATGTTAGAATTTAGAGTTAAATAGAAAGTGGCTTCGTTTCGCCATGGTAGCCTGCCTCTCCTGATCCCTGTTACAGTCCGTCTTCCAGCCTCGATGGTGATGACAGTAGTGCTCCGCTTAGCTTATACTCACTTGTGCACTTGATTTGTTAATTAATCAACTCTTTGAGCCTTGAGACTCTCCATTTTGCTTCTATTTTGTGTTATGAAGATAGCAGTGCTGCGTGGGGGCATTTTGTGTGAGTGGGTGTGTGTTTGAAGTTCTTGTTTCTAGTTTCTATTTTCTGAGTAAGGCTTCTCTCATTTTTGGTTATTCTTCAGTGGCACAGAAGAAATACAAGCCTTTTTTTTCAAAATTCATTACTTGGCACTTAAATGAGATTAACTTGTGAATCAGTAATCTTAATACTCTTGAGGATTGGTTACCCTTCTGCTTATAAGGTTAATTTGTAAGAGTTTCACTGCTAAGCTATTTTATTTCTGTACCGTTGGGAAGTTTTAGAAACTTCTACCTGTGATCTGGCAGTGATCTGATGCTTTATTTAATTAAGGGGCTGCTGTTGCCCCCAGGAAACTTAAGTATTTTGTATAGGATTTTTTTTGTTGTTGTTTTGATATTTTTCCCTTCTTTCTTTGCTTCACATGTTCTTAAAACCAGTGTTCTGGAAGTATGCATGCAAGCCTATAAATGAAGACCACAACTCTTCATGTGTGTAGCATGTGTATCATTGTCTAGCTACAGCTGCAAAAAACTTCCTTTACAGAGGTTTGGACTGAACATTTCACATGCACATTTCAAAACAAAATGCTTAGCATCTGCCACAGCCCATTTACCTGTCACAAAGAGCAACGTGGGCTCAACGTGACGGTTGGTATTTGTTTTGAGATTATAATACATGTTACACAATGTTATGACTAGAAGTACTTAAGAAATAAAGCAAAAGAATTTTATACTTTCATGAAAATATTTTTCATCAGTCATTATTCTCAAATATAACTGAAAATATAAAATTTCTGAATGCCACACTGGTGCATGATCTGATTTTTACATGTGCAGTAGTTCTGGCAAAGAAACTAAACTTCTGCTTGGTATTTGAAGAAAACTTAAAGGAATCCCAAGTAAAAATGATATGTATTTTAAAGTGACAACTTGCACAAGTGAAAATCTGATTCCCTGGGCCCGAGAAGGACACCTTTTTTTATGTGCAAAAAATCATCTCACATGCACCATTTTTCCCATTTGGAATGACAGGCTGACACTATTCCCTTTGACAAAATATCTCTATTGGTACGATCAAGTATAACCACTATCAATATTTGTGAGAAGTTTTAAAAGACCATAAGCTGGCATTTGAAGGAACACCATTCCATGACAGACTTTTTTGTACATTTATTTTGTATTTAATTAAATACAATATGAAGGCTGGTGAAGTGTAATATAATTGTGTAAACAAATCCTGTTAATAGAGAGATGTACAGATTCGTTTTGTACTGTATCTTGAAACTTGTGAAATAAAGCTCCCACCTCTGGTTAACCTGTATGCTATAATGTGCGTGACCCAGCACCTTCCAGTCAGACTTTTTGAAACCTGAATGATTCCTTTTAAAGAGCCATTTTGAAATTCCAAAAGCTACTGGAAAACATTCATTTGGGGCAATTTGAATCCTTATTTGATTTACTTTTAAGTTAACACACTTTCTATACATTGAATTCTGTCCTGGAGAGGATGTGAATTGCTAAGAAATGTTACCATCTCTTAAATCTCTGACATTTTGACCTGATCAGCCTTTGATGTATAGAAAACATACTTTATTCTGATTATAAAATTTTTCTAGTTTGTTTATGCTTTGTCCTGTCCCAGAAAATCTTTAAAAGGACTTACAGAACCGTAAGCAAATGTGTTCAGTATAAAATATATGTAGACTAAGAAGATCTAAGTAAAGGGGAAAGGAAGAAGAAAACAATATTAACCAGCAGTGAGCTTTGTACATAAAAATGCATGTTGAGAAGTGACCTACAAATTTGGCCCTCGCTTCTCAGCAACCAACTCAAAAAGGAAATTGAGCTTAAATGTCCCAGCTTAGAAGCATCCAATCCTCAGACAAAAAGTCTGGATGATTCAGATGGGGCAAGTGAGAAATTGGATTTCAGTTTTTATTGCTGGGAGCACCATCAGCCACCCCAGATGACCTTGACTGACCTTGGCTAAACGAAAAGTTGTGGGAATGTCAGGCATTCAGAGCTGTCACTTCAGCAGGTGATCATTCAACTTGAGTTGGGTGTGATGCCTATTTATCATTTCGCCACTTCCTGACAAGTAATTAAATGAGTCCTCAGTCTTCATGGGCAATAATCTCTCTCATTTAACTTTCTTATGACCCCAATTTTGATCAAATAGACTAAACTTGAAATTTGCTGGTACTGTGTTACATGAAAATATACATGTAAAAAATCAGAAACTTCCTTAGAAACTATGGGGGGGAAGAGAGGGTGAAAAAGGAAGTCTTTACTTTTTGGATACTTTCCAAATAGTTGATAGCCTAATAAAAATTAAAGCAACTTTGCAATCTACCAGTTCACTAGGAGGTACTGCTGTTTTATGGGTCATATATTTCTTCCCATGTCATGTGTGCCACTATAGAAAACCATCAGATTAAAACAACTTAATGATTGGACCCTGAAAATCCTACCAACCTTGTCATTTATTGTTAGTATTATTGATGCATTTTGGCCAAAACGCTGCTTTTCCTACTGGCTACATATTTTTGGCCTAGATTAATTTCATTTTAAAGAAATTAAATATGACCTAGTGTTAATACTGAATTAAATCCCACTTCTAAAACTCCCACGTGATTTTTTGTCATGTAAGTCGAGTAGAATGTGGTCAGTTAATTGACTTCAGAACATTCATATAAATATTTTTGCTGCTCAATCCATTTTCCTTTCACCATCTTATTGGATGAGAAGTATAGAGAAGATTTTCTCTTAAGTCTTATATCAGAAGTGAGATTCAAGTATCCTAAACCAGGATTCTAACTTTGAAAATAAAGATAGTAAGTTCGTGATTTAAATATGAAAACAGAAACCTCCATTCTTGGAAACATTTATTTCAAGATGTGAAAGCACAGCTGTGGGTTTCAGAGTTTGAACATCTGGGTTTCTCCACTCTTCCCCCCATAGTCTTGCCTATAATTTTTTTCATAGGAAAAGTTGGATTAATTGAATCTTTTCACTCAAAAATATGTTGAAACAAACTAGTCCTGGTTGTGCGAGGGCACCAGGGGAGGCAGGCATCCATATCCCTTATGCAGAGTAAAAATTTCACTTGAATCCTTCCAACCTACACATTATCTTCTGCATACTATCTGGACAGTGTTCTCTGGCTGGTAGCCTCTTACAACATAGCGCTAAAATTGACTGCCAGGACAGGGAAGTGAGAACAGCATGCCATTTTCCTATCGTCCTGATTTATTTATTTATTTATTTAATTTATACAAGCACTGGGTACAGTCAGAAGCACAGGAGGGTGAGAGAATTCACCAGAGCCAGAGCGGGGAACAGAACAGGCAGACTGACGAAACACACTGCTGAGGGGAGCAGCAGGTATGGCAGGAGAGGTCTGCGCGCTGTGTGGGACCCTCGCCGGTGGCTGGGGATCAAACCGGTGCTGCAGAGGCCGCGGGCAGCTTTGCAGCCCAGCACTCAACCACTATGCCACCAGGTGAGGCCCTGTCCTGATTTTTGACTCTATAAAAGGAGTGTGAGCAAACGTGATTATTTCAAAGGCAAGAAAACAAAGAATTGAAGTCTTCAGTTGTTTAACTGGTATCTATATTTCATCACTCCTTTGAGGCTAAAAGTAATTCAAGCTGCGTGACTAACCTAATTGATATTTTGTATACTCAGGTTTGCTAAACCAAAGAAGGGATAATTAGGTCTCACCAAATGCAGTAAAGTAAGTTAGGAACAGGACTTTTACGCCTTAAGAGCAGTGAAAGAGAAGAAAGGCCTTGTGTATGGAATAAAACCTAATCTCAACTACAGGAAACTAAATTACATCCCAATAGAACTATTACCATTAATGAAAGGTGCTTTTTCAGCATGACCATTTCAGCGCCAGGGTCATGACAAGAAATAGAGCATCACATGATAGGTTTCCACACACATCCGATGTGTCCCACGGTTGGTCTTGCACAACCAGTGGAAACTCTCCTGAGTTTGCCTAACCCCTTCATAAAAGAGATTAGTGCAGGCCTCCCTGGTGGCACAAGGGGTTAAGACTCAGCACCATGAAGCAATCCTCAGCCTCTGCAGCATGAGTTCGATCCCTGGTCAGGGAGCTACCCATGTGACGCAGCAGACCTCTCCTGTCTCGCCCACTGCTCCCCTCAGCAGTGTATTTCAGTCAATGGGCCTGTTCTGCCCCCCACTCTGTCTCTGGTGAATCCTCAGCGTCCCTGCCCCCACACCTCTGGCCTGTAACCCAGTTCTTGTATGCATAAATAAATAAACCTTAAAAAAAAAAAGAGAGAGATTAGTGAGCAATCCTAACCATACTTAATGGCCCTGAAGTGCAAAGGGAAAAAGCAGTAGGAAAGGATCCATAATAAAGAGGAAAGAACTCTGGATTAGGTTCTAGTTCCCTCCTGGTGGGCAGATAGCTTTGGGCAAGCCACTCGCCTCTTATCAAGACTGGCAGCATTGCAGTAAGAGCCTGTCCAGAACTTTGGAGGACTTAATGCCAAAAGCAGTTGAACTGACTTATTTTTCCATTGACACCCAATTCTACTCCATGGTAGAAATAACACAACCCACTGTCCTAAAACACCTGGCTCCAAATAATTTACAGCCAAAGTTGCCCTTGATATTAAAGATCCATCTTAGTGTTTGTAACATGGTGTTTTACTGTGGCATTCACTCAGCCTTTATGAACTACCTACTATGTACCAGACACTGAAATGTCATTTCCACTACATCGTTCCAGTAAGACTGTTAGGGGGAAAGGATGTCCCAGAGCTAATTTCATACAGGCTTTGTGGACTCCACCCCCACCCCAGACCAAAGCCAAAGACACTGGGAACTCCAAATCCCATCACCACCAAAGGGAAGGTGGCTGGGACCTGAGGGTGGGGTTAAGCAGCCAGGTGGATATAAAAGGCAGACACGTGGGCTTTGGGGATCCCCATTTTTGGCTCTCCGCCAGCTCGCAGCGTCAGGCCAGTTCTGAGAGTGACTTTGGGTTTCCGGGTCGGCGGATCAGGTAGGACGCATTAAAGACTTTATTTCCCTATTTTCTCCCTGAGTTGTACATTTTCCTTATTTTCTTTTCTCTTGTAAATAAACCTTTTATTAACCCTTTTGTGTGTGCTGTAGTAGAGTATTCGTAAGTCCCTTTAAAGCGCGCGGGTGAGTTCCCACAGCCAGGAACCCGTTTAATATCAGGGTTGCTCTATAACAGCTTGGCGCCCAACGTGCTTTGCAAGTTTTACCCGTGGTTGACCAGCCCAAAGTAATTTTTCTTGCGTTGGTCACCATAAAAGCGCATTAGGTCTGCAAGACTTGCAGTGAAACTCTTTTTTTCACGTCTTGGGTTGCTCTATAACAAGACCAGCCCAGATTCAAGGGACAGAGGAACTGACCCCCGCTGCCCAGTGGTGATAGGGAGGGAAGGCATCAAAGGTGACCACCTTGGAGACAGACACAGTGAACACCCACACAGCAGGCCCCCCTCCCCTTCACACCACCCCCAAGCCCCATGCCCTGTGCTGTCCAGCGAACCCCCACTCCAAGAGTTCCCTTCTTTCCTGGCACAAGGAATGAACATAACAAGCATCCAGGTGGTACCAAGTGGAGCGTTGCCATCAGAGGTTGTCCTGGTTTCCTTTCAGGTTCATTTCCTTCATGGCATGGGCATTCTTTGTAGTTCCTAACAGTTATGGAAATCATTAGAATTTGACTTGTTTGTAGTAACTTCTGTGCTCAATTTTTCTGCTATTAACTATGGGAAACAAGGTGACAATAAATCAGACATCAGCCTCGTCAAGGACTTCCCCAAAAAGTTATCTCCAGGAGCAGTTCACTGATTTCTAAACTGCCCCTGATTTCAATTTTTAAGAACTTCTCGCTTAACTACCCGCCCAGTCTGCCTACAAGTTTAGAACTAGACCTCCCATTCCTGGCTTTCCTAAAACAGCTGATCTAGGGGAAAGATGATCAGAGTGAGGGGGAGTGTGTGCATTTGTAGTGCAAATCACACCTGACCTTTGATTCTTCAACTGCCTCCCTCTGGCTGCCCTTTGGCCAGGCTCACTGCCCTCCTGCAGTCTCTGCTCAGCCTACCCCACATTAGAGCAGGCCCCCCAATGCACCCCTCTTTACTTTTCCTTTACACTTCCTCTCTCTGTTTATTCACATTTGCTTAATCTTGGTCTCCCTGTGGACAGATCCCAAGAGAAAAGGCACCATTTCTGTGGACAAATCAGTTAATGGTGGGGTTTGTGGATGGACTTAGAAACATTAAAAGGATGGTTAAGATCCAGGGTCGCTTCTTGAGAAAAACTGACCCTGCAGATGTACTGAAAGGGTTTGTTATTATGTGGTTCACTCAACTTAGTATTTTTGCGGTCTCCGGGCCTTGTCCTCCCTGCCTTGGCACTGGGAGAAGCGTCTGCTGGAAAACAGCCCTTAGGGGAAGGAGAGGGAAGTGAGTGCACCCGGCATTGGCTTTCAAGACCTGCAGGGGGCCCAGGAGTACCCCCAAGAATGGCGGCTCTGCTCCAGAAATGGGCTGGCAAGCGCTACAGCAGGAGCCGACCCACTGAAGCAACAAAAGCCCTTTGCAAGCTGAAGAGCAGAAAAAACTACGCAAGCAGCCCCTGAAAGGAAACCAGGACAACCTTTGGTGGCAACGCTCCATTCGGTACCGCCTGGATGTTTGTTATGTTCATTCCTTGTGCCAGGAAAGAAGGGAACTCTTGGAGGGGGTGTTCGCTGGACAGCACAGGCCATGGAGCTCCGTGGGGGGGGTGCAGAGGGGAGGGACATCTGCTATGTGGGTGTTCACTGTGTATGCAGATCTCTGGCAAGTGGGCCTTTCCACACATGTCTTTCTTCATCCAGTCAATTGATATTGTCGTGACATGATGAAGCTAACAAGGAATCTATTGATAGTTAGGAGATTAGCTTAGTTTTGTCGAAAGTCTCACCATGTAATGTTATTCTCAGGAGTTTTGACAACTCAGGAGTTTTACTACTCTTCATTTCTGAAAGCACCTCATCTGGGATTTCTGTGAGTGGGGAGATACCTCCTCCCTTCCCACCAAGTCCCTCCCAGATGTCGGATGTCAGAAGTCGCCCCTTGGAGTTGTTTGTGTAAGGGAGGGGGGTGTGCAGAGAGAAGAACATAATGGAGGCAGCCTCCTCTTAGTCCGCCTGGCACCTCTTCTCTCAATGATGAACAGTAAATTGCCCTGAGTTATAACATAGACACTACAGGTTCTTCTTCTTGTTTAATTTCTATCATATATAAGTATATTACATAATTTTTCATTTTTGCACAATGAATGCATTTTCATCTTGATTATATTCCCCATACAATTCCCACCCCCCCTTATTTTGACCCTAATCCCTCCTCCCCCACCCCCCCCCGTTGTGTGTCTCTGGTTTATAGTTGCTTGTTGATTTTTATTTTTACTTTTATTATAATTAGTCTTTTTCCTAGTCCCTTATTTAGGTTTTCTAAATTCCTGCTATGAGTGACCATCTTGTACTTTTCTTTTTCTTTATGGCTTATTTCGCTGAGCATGAAATGCAAATGGCCAACAGAACACAGAAACATTAATTCAAAAGGGCACCTGCACCCCTATGTTTATAGCAGCACTATTTACAATAGCTAAGCTTTGGAAACAGCCCAAATGCCCAAAAATAGATGACTGGATCAAGAAGATGTGGTACATATACACCATGGAATATTACTCAGCATTCAAAAAAGATAAACACATGCAATTTGCAGCAACATAGATGGCGCTGGAAGGGATAATTGCTATCTTAAGTCTCACAAAGCTGAGTTTTAAGTCTATGAAGCCTTTGAAAATCCAGACTTCTTAGTAACCAAAAGTTCCACTAGAGGGCGTCGAAGGGCTACATGTGAGGGAAGGCAGGGGAGGAAAATTTGTAGGATAGAGGAATTCTGAGGGGGCTCCACTCACGACTTCCCGCAATAAAATCATTGTAACTGCAGGGAGCATCAAATAACTTGAATAAGTATAGTGCATCAGCAGTGCTCGTTGTGAAATACACACAAAGCTTTCTCGTTTGTGTCACTGAAGAGTGATTACTTCCACCGTGGGCGAGTGATGTCTCCTGCCTCCCCAAACGTTTGTCATTGTAGTGGGTTCAGTGTTTGGTTCCCCAAAAAGATACTTTCATGTCTTGACCTCTGGAACCTGTGAATGCAGCCTTGGAGGGTAGCAGTAAAGGATCTCGAGCTGAGATAGTCTATATTATCAGGGTGGCCCCTACATCCAGGGGCAGATGTCTTTCTAAGAAACATGGAGGGAGATTTGACATCCACAAGAGAGGAGACACAGAAGACAGCTTGTGTGAAAACAGAGGCAGTGATAGAAGCAGAGGCCACTAGTGACTGGAGTGCAGCCACCTGCAGTCGGTGAGCACCTGGAGTCGGGAGCCTCTAGGGGATGCACGTCCCCCAGCACACCTTCCTGGAGGACTTCTTGGCCTCAGAAGTTGAGAGGATAAATGTGTTGTTTTAAGCCACCATGTTTGTGGCAATTTGCATTCTCAATGGGGATGATGTGCCCTCCAGGGAGTAGAAAACTGGTTCTTTGGGAGTGAAGTGGGTGGAAAAGCCTTAGATAAAATGGTTTGTTGTTGTTTCAAGGACACAGAACATAATAGGGAAAAAGCATGTGTGTGGTGTGGGGAGCTGGGAGAGAAAGGATGATGGGGGGAATCTTTAAAAGGCTCCTTGGGGTTGAGAACCACCACCCTATATACAGGCACGCAGACACCAGCATGAATTTGAATTTTTAAGATGGCATGAGCAAACAGGTAAACAATAGCTGGGACCTATCATTTTTTTCCTCAGAAAAAAAGGCATTTTAGACTCCTCTCTCTTTTTTGGCCTCATGAGTACAAATAACATGTATGTTGGGCACGTGATATGCAAATGAAAAGTCAGGTTTATTCTCCTTAAGAGACACACAGTCTAGAGGAGGGTAGACCAGACTATACTTTCAACCCATTTATTTGTGGGGGGGCACATGATGGACCCCACCCCTCCTGGCTGGTGAAGGGAGGTGGAAATCCAGGCAGACTTCCTGAAAGAAAAGCTGGTGGGTAGAGGAATGGGGGAGGCAGGGCCTGGAGGCAGAGGGGATAGGCCCCACCGGAGAGCAGTGGCATCCTCTATGCTGTCTCAGCTCCTCCATCCTCGTCATTCCTACTGTTACCACCTTGGTTAAATTCTCCCAGTCCCACACCTATGTCTCCATGTCTCCTCTGCTGCCTCCCCTTCTGATTTTCCTGTGTACCAGACTAATCTGCTTCAACAGTTTATAACAAACACACTCTCTCCACTCAAGAACCCTCCCTAGGGCCTCCCCGGTGGCGCAGCGGTTGAGCGCTGGGTTGCAAAGCAGCTCGCAGCCTCTGCAGTGCCGGTTTGATCCCCGGCTGCTCCCCGGCCACCGAAGGAGGGTCCCACATGGCACGCAGACCTCTCCTGCCGCCCGCTGCTCCCCTCAGCAGTGTACTTCGGTCCTTCTGCCTGCTCTGCTCCCCGCTCTGTCTCTGGTGAATTCTCTCACCCTCCCGTGCTTTTGACTGTACCCAGTGCTTGTATTAATAAATAAAATAAATAAATAAATAAATAAATAAGTCTTAAAAAAAAAAAGAACCCTCCCTAGCTCACCATATAGCACGCCCCCCCCCCCGCCCCCAAGCTTGCTGCACAGGATGCAAGCAACTGGCCCTTCCCTCTCTACCCAGCTCCCATCTCCAGTTCTGCCTTGTCCCAGACACTGTCACTCTGCAGGTAAAAAAATATCATCATGCAGACAGTAACAAAAAGGCAATTACTTTGACTCCAGCTCCACCCTCTTTGTGGGAACTCTGGACGCATCTCAAATTCCTTCCAGTTTTTACTGAGCAAATAGGCATGTTACCTGACAAGCATGGACCAGATATGACTCCAGGGTTTTTGAGACAAGATTGCAAATCAATTGCCAAGGATAAAGATGAACTAAAATCTATTACCCCAATTAAAAAAGGGAATGTGCTTATATAGGTTTTAGAGACCAGGGTTAAGAATAAAGGAGTAAATTTTATAGGCTGAAAAGCAGGTAAGGGGCAAAGAAATGTGGACTTGGCTGAAGTTCTTTGGCTTATTACTGGGAAGCTCATACACGAAGTTTGAAGATGATTTTTTTTTTCTCCAGATAATTGGAGGTTTGAATTTCTGTTGGTGAACCCTCAGCTCTGGACACACCCCCTTCTCTGTATATGTGTCTCCTAACTTCAACTGGCCTAGGAGCTCAGCTCATAGTTAGTGAATAAGCCTCCAGGCTCTGCTCTGTCTGTAAAAGCAAGCCTCAGAGGAAAGGGGAGGTAAGTTACTTGCTGTCCTGTGCCCTTAGGGTCAGCGAGTAAGCATTTAGGCATTTGGCTTCAGTAACATAGTTATTAGAGTCCTCCAGCAGGCTCAGACTTGGTCTTAGAATCTCCTGCAAACTAGAGTCATCTCCTGTCTTCTCCAGTGGGTGATAGCTCTTGTGTGTGATATGGGCCCCTGTGTGTTTGGGGGAACCCTGAGGGGACATGTCCCTTGGCACCATGATGCCCTCCAGTCATTGGCTCCAAAGCAGCATCCCTGAGCAATCCCACTGGAGAAATATTTATGAAGTAGCTTCTTCACTTTTATTCACTTTTATTGCCCCAGGAAGCAGGGAAGTTCTAGACTGAGGTCCAGAACCCACGCTGTGCTTACGTTTGTCCCCTCATTGTCCTAGGAGCCTGTAATATTTTGAGTGCTAACCTGCAGTGAATATTTTTCCCATGAAAATCCTGAGGCAAGCCTGGGTGCTGAACAAGCACAGCTAAGGCTCTCAAGCCAGGGTCCCCATCCCTAACCAGATCTCCCTAGACTTATAGTGAGGTTACCTCCCCCAAACCCCAACTTTTTCATCAAAAGTTGAAAATATCGTAAGTCAAAAATGCATTTAATACACCTACCCTACTAAGCATCATAGTTTAGGCTGATCCATCTTAAATGTGTCAGAACACCCACGTTAGCCTTTAGCTGAGCAAAATCATCTGCCACAAAACTTGCTTTATAATAAAGTGCTGAATATCTTGTGTAATTTATCGAAATACTGTGCTAATGTGAAAACACATTAGCTTCAGAGAACCGAGTGTTGACCCATTACATGGCTGAACAGGGGGCCTGTGTCTCCCTGCCACTTTCTAGCCTCACAACAGATACTAGAAGTGTAGTTTCTACTAAATGCATATTGCTTTTGCACCATAGCAGTTGAAAACTTCTAAGTGAAACCGTCGTAATTTGGGGACGACCTGTATCTGGCCCCAGAGGCACACCAAAAGTGTCCCCTGGCCTTCCAATCCAATCCACGTCACTTAGCCACCCTCCAAGCCAATTGCTCTGATCATCTGGCCTCGTTCATACTTTCGCTCCTCCCATCCTGTACTTTGTCTCATTTTCCAAAGCACTGGAGTAGCAGACGGCAGGGCCTGGCATCTGGTGGACATGGTCCTGTGTGCAGTGACAGGGGAAGCAGACACTGGCTATGGGTGTCTCCACAGGCCATTTCCCAGACCTCCTTATCTTCCACCGTCCTATCCTGTGCCTTCCACATTCAGGAGAAGCTCATGCAAACACACCGTGAAGTGTTCTGGGAACACCCCCACGCCCAGGCTAGTGGGCCAGATAGCAAAGCCAGCTGCAGAGACTTGAAGTCTATGGAGCAGGTGTGCAAAATCTGCTGCCTGTGGGTAAACCAGCCTTTCAACCCCACGAATGACCAAGGGACCAGATAGAGATGTAACAGCCTGTGCATCAGGAAGTGATTAAACCTGCGGATTTGCCTTCTTCGGTGCATTGAAAGCATCAACATAGCTTTAGGTCAAAATAATTTGGACTAGAAGCCTGCCCATTTTGACATCAAAGACTCACTGCTGTGTGTATATACACACACACATATATATGTATATGTACATAATAGTGATTAGTGGAATAACTCTCTCAGAGTAAGATCTATGGGACTGCTGCCTGGATTCAAATCTTGATGATCAAATAAACTCCTTATCTAATCATCACTGAGATTTTTATTAATCATCACTGAGATTTTTATTTCAGTCAACACTGAGAAGAGGCCCAACTGGGGAGCCACAGCGTACACGGGGAGTACAGCGTACACAGGGAGTGTCTCTTCAGGTGACAGGGAATGGCCCTGTGGGGTCCCGTTTTCCCAGGAGGAACCGCCAACTGCTGAAGTCTGCATTTCTCCCCTAAGCAAGGCTAATCCCCACATCCTAGAAGTCCTCATTCTTTTGTTGATGTTATTTGCTTGCTTTCCCTCTGAGATTCTTGGTCCTTATTGATTTCTTTTTTTTTTCTTTTTTTTTTTTTTAGAGGCATGTTTTATTTATTTATTTGTTTGTTTGTTTATACAAGCCCTGGGTACAGTCAGAAGCACGGGAGGGTGAGAGAATTCACCAGAGCCAGAGCGGGGAGCAGAGCAGGCAGAAGGACCGAAGTACACTGCTGAGGGGAGCAGCGGGCGGCAGGAGAGGTCTGCGCGCCATGCGGGACCCTCCTCCGGTGGCCGGGGAGCAGCCGGGGATCGAACCGGCGCCGCAGAGGCCGCGGGCAGCTTCGCAACCCAACGCTCAACCGCTGCGCCACCGGGGAGGCCCGGTCCTTATTGATTTCGATGAGCTTTTATGCTTGAAGGAAATTAACCTGTTGATGTGGAGTGAACTGTTGTGTTGTCCCAGTTTGATTTTTTTTTTTTTTAAGATTTATTTACAGGCCAGAGGTGTGGGGGTGAGAGGATTCACCAGAGACAGAGTGGGGAACACAGCAGGGGGATCGACCAAAATACACTGCTGAGGGGCACAGCACCGACAAGACAGGAGAGGTCTGCTGTGCCATGAGGGTCAGCTCCCTGGCGATGGAACTGAGTGGTTGCGGATTGCTTCGTAGTGCTGCGTCTTAACCCTTTGTGCTACCAGGGAGGCCCCTGATGTTTATTTTTTAACTGTGATGCGTGGTTTGGGTCACTCCTATTTTTTTTGTTATGTAGTCAAATATATCAATCTTTTTCTTGGATGGTTTCTGGGACTTGAGTGACAATGAGAAGATTTGTTTCCTTTAAAAAATATGTTTCAGCACCTGCTGCTCCCCTCAGCAGTGTATTTCGTCAGTCTGTCTGTTCTGCTCCCTGCTCTGGCTCTGGTGAATTCTCTCACCCTCCCGCGCTTCTGACTGTACCCAGTGCTTGCATAAATAAATAAATAAATCTTTAAAAAAAAAAAGAAAGAAACTAAATCTCTAAAATAAATAAATAAATAAAAATAAAAAATAAAAATAAAAATATGTTCCCAACAAACCTAGGAAGGATATCTGAGAAAAAAAGGAAACTGACCAGGACTGGACAGAGCCTTCGGGGCCCTGGAGACACACATAATTGAGACCATACTTCAACCTGTGAATCTTTGGAGAGTTGTTTAAAGTCAGTTCCAGATCTCGGTGGCCTGCGGAGGAGGGTGACAGTGGGCAGCAGCAATAGCTTTCCCCACTGTCAGAGCATCTTCCCCCAAATGCCTTCTCCCAAATGCACCTGAAGCAGCCCTTCTGGAGACGCGGTGGACCCCGCTGGCAGGTGTTCTTGGAAAGGCCGTGTCCTCCACTGGGCTGTATTTCAAGGGTGGTTTTAGCACATTGGTCGCGCCCTGTGGTATCCACCCGGCTGGCCAGGCCTGCCCGTGGCCCGGCTCCTGGTCACACAGAGACCGGTTTCTCCTGTCAGACGCAGGAAGCAGTTGGCCTTGGGCAGGGCTGCTTCAGTTTGGGAAGAAAACAAGCGTGATGGGCAGTGAGCGGAAGCGCCGGGTGTGGCCAGGGAAGTGGCTTCCTCATCTCCGAGGCTCCGGAAAGGCTTCCGAAGGGACCCGTGCCAGCCTGACCCCAGGTTGTTTTGTGGGAACTCCAGCCCTCACAGAGGGGAGGACCCGCGTTGTTTTTTTCCAACATGAGTAGTAGTTTTTTTTTTGACATGGTAGTGAGGCCATAGCTGTTAGTGGTCAACAATAGTGACATTGTGTGTTGGCATTGCTGTTATTTCTCCTTGAATTCATCAATATTCAAGTTTTTACAAATTGCTTACAAATACGATGTTCAAAAATAAGTCGGTGCTGCCATCAGCTTTAGTGGAGAGACCCAGGGCTCCCTCTGGTCCTGGCTGTGAGTGAGGGCACTGTCTGAGATCTGTGGGTGGAGGATGGACTTTGGGACTTCCTTGGGGGTGTTGAGGTAATTGGGGTTGTGGGGGGTTAGGAATCTTAGGCTGGTAAACAGGGGTGACATTGGGAGTAGATAGGGGCTACAGAGTTAGAGGGGCAGCTGACCTCTGTGAGTCTCTTTTGGGTGTAGGAGACTCAGCCCCCCAAGTCAGTCCTCTGCAGCCATGGTTAATGACTAAAGAGCCTGCAGAAGGGGGGGCTGGTCCCAATATTTCAACTTCTATAAACCCCAGTTTGAAACTGTTTCACTCTCTTCATGGAGTGCCTCTCTTTGTCCCAACCTACCACTTTCTGGTGCCCCAACACTTAGAGATTAATTGCAGTATGACATTTTTAAAAGATAATTTCTATCAAATTAGTTATTGGTTGTCATTCTGCCTTTTAGTTATACACTTAGAAATGAATTCCATTCCTTTGATGCTTATGAGAACTTGCTCGAATTTCCAAACTGAAGCAGAATCAAATTAAAATGCAATACATTATATTTGAGACTTTTTCTGGAAATAGTGAAATAGAAATTCATCACTAGGCTGTCTGGTGGGTCTCAGAATCACACAAAGCAGATAATTTCACTGTCAAGTGAATTGAAATTGTTAGCCCAGCTGTTGAAAATGAAGCAGTGACACCCCCTACACACACACACACACACACACACACACACACACACACACCCTACAAAGATCCAAATCTCCAAGATCACCCTTAGCCAAAGAAGGGCAGAGCCTTGATTGACACCCTCTCTGAGGCTGTGTGGGTAGGGGGAGAAAAAGAAAAATACTCTCAGAAGGCCAAATCAATAGGTAGCCTTATAAACACCAGATTTGTTTTGTGCTCATAAATCTTTTTTCCTTCAGAAATCAAAAATACTGTTCAAGTACCCAGAATGTCCAGAGCCTTAAATTCAATGATCAGATCTCTTCCCTTGAGGAGTTGACAACCTAGCTGGAGAACAGACACACTAACACACCAGCTAGTAACTAAGAAACTGAGATATAACCAAGCACGATTATATACACTTAGAAAAAGATCTGAAACAGAAACTGCCACTGGAAAATGCTTGTGACTCTGACAGTCCAAAGAGAAAGAATCTACTGCAGTGATTCTTAGATTTTCCCATTGTGAGATATATATACAATTTTTTTTTTTACACTTCAAGGACCTGCATGTAACAGGTGATATTTTTTTGTATATTCGGTTAGTGAACTAGGAAAGCCCACCAATGCATTTACCAGGGGTTTGCAATAACTCCCTCTGCCTCCAGGGGACGGTAGTGCACATGTTTTTAACCACCAGGCTACAGGAAGTCACACCATTTAGGTACATTGAGGAATTGCCTTTTAATAATTCATTTCATTTGTTGGCTGCTTTCCCCAAAGCACTAATGTATGGATAGATTTTAAATAACAGTTTTGGAGAGGTAAAAGGAAAACGTAAACTCTAGATCTGAAAGCACGATTCCAGTTCTGCCTCTGCTGGTTGTGTGAGCACCACAAATTGCCAGCCTCAAGTTGAAGCAAAGCGCATCATCATAGCCATGCCCTGGCCCCTCGTAGAGTTGTTCTGAAGGAAAAATGTCTTTAACCTACAATATAAGCTGAGTCCCCTGCAAAAATCTCATCTTTCCCCACCTCCCTGGAGCTTTTTGGGGAGTAGTTCACAATGAAAGATGCTAAATGCCCCTTAACTTACATTAGGTTGTAGCTGCTCCACAATCTTTTTCCCTTGCCCCCTATAAATATCGCCCACGTAAAAATAAAATCTCTACATGGTGCTGTCCAATACTGTAGCCACCTGCCCACACATAACTAATGAGCGCTTCAGTCCCCCCTCCACCCGGTTGAGGGTGTGCTGTCAAATCCACACTTGTGTTCAAAGATTTAACTTACAAATGTTAAGATGTAAAATACAGCATTGATAATTTTTATTTCATGATATGTTAAGGTCATATTTTTGACATAGCAGGTTAAACAAAACATATTATTAAAATTAATGTGGCTACTGAGCATTTAAAATGTGGCTGTGACTCAGGTTGCATATCCATCGTACAAGAATGATCTTGACTGGGCGGGTTTGCACCTCCTGTCCTGCTGTGAGTTTCCATGATTCAAATATGAACACTAAGGGAAAATAAGTTTCAGGTAAGCCTGGACTTAGCCGCCCAACTCCTTGGAAACCATCCACGGGATTGCACCCCTGAGTAGCCGGCCACAGTGCATGTGTTGGTGAGTCGGTTCATAGCACAAAGAGCGAAACTGGAAACAACCTAAATGTTCGACCACTGGGACCCGGATGGGCTGATATCAGTAAGACATCTTTATGTTGGCCATGTGCATCCAATAAAAAGGCAAGTCATTATTCACAAGAACCACGTGGGATGAACACACCTAAAACTACTACGATGCTACATGTCAATTAGGCCTCAGTTTAAAAAGATTTAAAAATGGAAAAAAGAACACCTGAGACACTTAATAAAAATACAATTGCAACATCTCAGGCCTCTCTCTGAGTAATTCTGATTCAGAGGTCTGGGGTGAGACCTGATGATCTGCTTAAAAAATACCCTCAAGAAATTCTGAGTTCCAGACAAGCTTGAGACACCCTGAAATCACTTGTAAGTACATGAATTACCTGGAAAAGATATTCAAAAGATAGTGTTCAGAATAATACCATATGATGATTTTGGTGTATGAGCAATGTTACATATGTGTGTGTATAAACACACATAGTTGTGCACAGAAAAAGGTGAGGCTGTTTGCTGCCCATGCTTGCCTCTGGGAAGTATAAGAGGAAAGAGACAGACTTTTCATTTTTACCTATATACTTCGATGTTTGTTTACACATCATTTAAAGGGGCGAGGAGGAGGAGAATCCCAGTGATTCATCAGTTCCCAAGTGTTAGGGAGGAGGAGCAAGGGAGGGGAGGAAGGGAGGAGGGTGACTGTCAGCTGTGCTCACCCTGGAGACCAGGCAGCTGGGGGGAGGGGGAAGGAGCCCATCGTGGAAGCTCCCCAAGTGGGGCCAGGTGCTTCCTAGGAGCCCCAGCCTGGCCATCAGCTCCTTCTGCACTAGACTCCTCCTTCTGCTGCCCCTATGTGTAGGGGAGCCCCAAACCCTCTTGACTAAGTGGCTTGGGAAGAGGACTTTCCAGATAGCTTGGCCCGGACCACAGCCAGGCGGTGAGGTCACCCAGCACAGCTGCAAACTATTTCAAGGAAACAGGTGGTGTCTCTGGCCTCTCGCTAGGCTGGGAGTTTGCTGAGAGAGGCCTCTTCCAGGGTGACCTCAAAACCCAGCCGTAGACACAGCCTCAGTGGTTGATACAGGGTACCCTGAGTCCTTAGGGTCCTACAGACAGTACCTCCCTCAACAACAGTGCTCTCAGCCCTGGTGGTCTGTTTCTTCACTTAGGAGCTTTCAAGTCCTGCTCATGGACAGCTTCCCAGGCCTACAAAATCAATATCTCTCCATGGGGTTGAGGCATTAGCATTTTGAAAGCTCTCAAGAGATTCCACTAGCCAACCAATTTGGAGATCTCTTGTCCCTCGTCACCAAAGTCCTAGGGTCAGCAGCAGTCCCTAGAAGCTTATTAGAAATGCAGAATCTCAGGCCCTACACCAAACTAGTAAACAGAATCAGAATCTGCTTATTTTACAATTTATTTTTATTTTTTTTATGCATATAAGAACTGGGGTACAGGCCAGAGGTGCGGGAAGTGAAAGGATTCAACAGAGACAGATTGTGGAGCAGAATAGGCAGACTGACTGGAATACACTGCTGTGGGGAGCAGCGGGTGAGACAGTAGAGGTCTGCTGTGTCATGTGGGTAGCTCCCTGGCTGGGGATCAAACTCATGCCAGGGAGGCTGGTGATAGCTTAATAGTGCTGAGTTTAAAACCTGTCCCACCAGGGAGGCCCAGAATCTGCATTTTCATAAGATCCCAGGAGATCTGTGTACACTAGAGGGTTTAGAAACACTGCTGTAGGCATGGGCAGCATGATGGATACACAGCTTTGGGGGTTGCAAGAGGGGTGTAATGCTAACAAAGCCCCTGACTCCTGCATGCTCCCAAGAGAGCTCTTAACCTCTCTGGATCTCAGAATGAAGACTTCTGGGTCTCATTTTCTCTTGGATCATTGAAAAGGATAATGCCTGGTGCCAGCACTCTACAAATCTGAGCTCCTGTTTTGTTAGGATTGTTATTGTTTTGAGCTCCGAAATGCAACCTGCTCAGTTGGCCAGCCTGGGATGAGCATGTGCTGGCTGTGCTTCCCCTCAGCTCACCCCCTATCCCACCAGCATCCAGTGTCTTTTTTCTCCAGGGGCTCAGCCACAGGGACCAGAAAATCCGTGGCTCAATCCAGATGCTCTCTGATCCCAGAGTTGTTTTTCCTGTTGAAATCATGTGATTGCTCATTGCTAGGGAAAGCAAAACAATAAAAGGGAGTAGGTTCTGGTAATTGCCATGGAAGCTGCAAATGTGGAGCATTTCTGGGCCAGCTGGAGAGGAGAAGGGTTTGGGGAGGGGGGTTGCCAAATTCCCATTTGCCTGGGCTTCTTGGTTGAATATTAAGCCCAGATGGAGAGTCTGAGAAGCGGTGTGCAGACTGCTGGGAAGACTGGGCGCCATTAGGCAATCTCTGCCTTCACGGATGGGGGGCTTCCTCCAACAGTGGGGCAGTGTTTTAGAAGCTCTCTTCATTCACCTAAAAAATATTCATGGAAGATTCTTAAGTGCCAGGTATTGCACTATTATTTCATTGTCAGAATTACACTCAAGGCTGGTATGACTCATTTTATAGGTGAGAAAATAGGTTCTAAAATGATGGTTCCAAGCTCAAACAGTCTGACTGAGAGAATTAGGGTCTCCGTGGAGGCTGTCCAGTCCACAGCTCTCTGGGTCACTCCATCACACTGTCCCTCCCCACCCAGGAGGCTGCAGCTCTGGGGCTGAGCTCTTTGTAGTTCAAGACTGGACTGATTGTTTGTGCTCTTGTGTAGTTTTCCTCCTGGCCTTGAGAGGCACCGTCTCCTGGAGTCCTCTGCCAATCCCCTTGCCTCCAAGAGAACAAATGTTCTTCCAGCAGAAACTACATATTTGTCTGCAGACCCTAAGAGTTTAAAATCCTCCCTCTAATACTCACCTTTCCATCAAAGTAAGATGCATTGAGGGCGTGCAGATGAGTCAGAGGATGGAGTAAGCAGTGGGTGGAAAGCAGAGGAGTGCTGTCTGAGAGAGGGGGACAGAGGAGCAGGGGTCCCAACCCTGGGGTGTGAGTGGAGACACAGTGGTCTTTGGATCAAATTGGATTTTCAGGCAAAGGGACTGGCACAGGTAAAGTCACAAAGACATGGAGTATATTTGTGTTTTGTTTTTTCCTTTCATTTCACTAAAATGTAGGGCCCTTGAAATGGAAACTTTTGGGACTTTTAAGAACAAATTTATTTTTAAATTTAAGTGATTTCAAAATAATATTAATAATGCTAGTAATTCCTAATACTATGTGCCGGGCACTGTCTAAACAGTGAATGTGCATTAAACTTTTCTCTACTTGCAAGAAACCATTTTAGAGATGAAGAAACAGAGGCACTGGCCGAGGGTCTCACCACTATTTCTTTTTAAAGATTTTATTTATTTTTGCATGGAAGAATTGGGGTGTAGGCCAGAGGCGCGGGGGGTGAGAGGGTTCACCAGAGACAGAGTGGGGAGCAGAATAGGCACATCTACTGAAATACACTGCTGAGGGGAGCAGCGGGCGAGACAGGAGAGGTCTGCTGTGCCATGTGGGTCACCTTCCTGGCCAGGGATCAAACTCAGGCCTGTGATGTTAGCCCTGAGACTTAACCCCTAGGCACCAGGATCTGGGGGGGTGGGTGTCTTACCACTAGTAAGGGACTGACCAGGATTCAAACCCAAGTCACATGGCTCCCCAATCTGTGCTCATACACATCTACTGGATTGTCTGCAAGGGCCAAACACTCAAAAACTTACTGCCACCTGGCAATCTGACTTGGAAAATGTTTTCTCATAACTGATTGCTGGTGCAGAGCAGGGCCAAGACCCAGATTCCTGGGACTCTGCTACAAACATTTGTGCAGTAAAATAATACTAAGAGTTAACATTTATCCCCACCTACTACACTCCAGGCACAAAGCTGAGCTCTTCATTGGCCCTTTTCCTTCAAGTTCACTCACTAAACCCTCTGACGTGGCTTGGTTACTATTCCCACTTTATAAATATGAAAGGGCACCCAGAAGCTGGCCCAGGATCACATAGAGGGGAGGTGCCCTGAGCGTGTGGATCCCAGGCCTCCTGAAATCAGAGTCTTCCCTCTGAACACATTTCCACAGAGCCCCTCTGTCTTATTGGGTCCTTTAATTTCCCTTTCTTAATTGTTCTTAATTTTCAAGTGGAACTTATGAAAATAATGTGTGTGAACAGTTATGTAGTTTACACAGGATTCTGCTCCCCCTCATTTGAATCTCTGTGGAAAAACCCCATCAAGGTAGACATCTTCCATCCTGTATTCTGGACTCTGAAGTTTCTAACACTGTGTTCCTAGAATATGATCTTTTTTTTGGCGTTGCCCACATCCCTGCTTGCCACACGCTGCCACTGTGGGGAGGGCGGCATGTGGGAGAAGAGCTGTCTCATTGACACAGGGAATGTCCTCCCTGTCTACACAGCTTAATACTGACCAGAGCCTGAGGTCACCACACTGATCAGAGGTGGAGGATGTCAGCAGAAGGCATCAAAGAGGGGCACCCTTTTCAGCTAGGGAGAGTTGGGGAAGGCCTCACAGAGTAGAGATCTGTTGGGACTTCAAGGATGATCAGAAACATGTTAGGACACTTGTTTTCAAGTGACAGAAACCCAAAGGATGCTGGAGTCTCATTCACAAAATAAAAGGAAAAGCTGAATGACTTGAAAGAAGGACAAGATACAGCTGGTCAGCAGACAAACAGAGTGGGGCATCTCCGCTTTGACTGTCTTTGTTTCTTTCTGGTTCTTAAAACAGAGAAACAGTAGCTCCAATTTTCTGCCCCAGTAGGAAGTTCCTACAAACTCTGACCGGGTCACTTTGGTTCAGTTGTCCATGTATCAGCCAATCAGCTGTGATCAGGGGCGTGGAGTTGAGTGAGAACTTGCTGCTTCCTGCCAGAAGCACATGACTGAGGCAGTGGAGGAAGATTTTCCAGAAAAGAGAGGCAGGTGTTTCCAGAAAGAACGCATTTTAAAATTAAAATGCATACATTGTGCAAAGATGAAAAATGATATAAGAATTTTATAAAATAAAATTAAAAAAAGAATGCATTCTAGTTGCGGGCCAGGGGGTGTGAATGAGTGTGTGTGAATATGAGACAGTGTGTTTGTGGCACTGGGCAGATAAGGAAAATGGAAGATGATAAGTTGGGGGTGAGGTAGTTGGGGAACAGCCTATGAGGTAGAGGGGAAAACAGTGTCAAAGTCACAAAAACATGAGTGTACACGAGCCATACTGGGAATTATAGCTCAGTAATCTTGGGATATAAATTTATAAAGGAGGCTGCTCCCCTCAGCAGTGTATTTCATCAGTCTGCCTGTTCTGTTCCCTGCTCTGTCTCTGGTGACTCCTCTCACCCTCCCACACATCTGGCCTGTACCCTGGTTCTTGTATAATTAAATAAATAAATCTTAAAAAAGAAAAAAGAAACTTAAAAAAAAATTAGGTAACAGAGTTTTTTCATCATATTGTTTTTGGGGCTAAAGTTCTATTTATGACAAGTGATACTGGCTTGTGATTGAGGATAGTGATATAAAAATTCATTTCCAGTGAAGTTGAACAAAATGAGAGCTTAATTGTTTAAAGAAAGAAGTACATAGTAGGGCAGATGCTATAGGTATGTGGTAGAAAGGAAATGATGGAACAGAGTTACTGAAATTTAGGGTATATTGGAATAGAAGGAATGAAGATTAAACACAAGACAAATAAGGATGGCATTGAAGTAGTGCAGGTGAGAGATTTTAAATTCCTTGAAATCAGAGAGCATCATATTTTACATATTATATTTACATTTATGTTGTATCCATTTTGTTTTGCTCTTAGGAATAAGCCTTGAGGGTGGCGAGACTGACTGTCCAGTTAGTACCCTCAATAACAATGCACCCCATTGTCACAGATGTTCAACTGGCTCTTGATGTTAATGCATTCTTTTAGGAATTGTTCTCCCAGATGTCTCCTGACATGCCATTTCAGATCTAATTTTGGAAGGTGGACAGTATAAATGAATTAAAAATTTTAAATAGTTTTAAAACTCTTACTCATCCTTCAAGTTCCTTTAGCTCAAATATCCCCTTTGGGAAGGGGTCCCTGATTTCTCCATGCACAATCAGTTGTTCCTTGCTTTGCGCTTTCAGTGACCTTTCTATAAATCTAAGACAAACTCTGTAGAACAATTCCTTTGGGTGCCACCTCACAAACCTCTCAGCTGCCCATTGACTCATGCCTTTTGTCCACAGTACCTAGGACTGCTCTGGTACAAAACAGGCAGTTCAATAAACAGTTGTGCAATAAATGAATCTTACTGTGGGGACACCATATTCCAGAGGAACCCTTAGAAAGTCATTATGTTTTATCAATTTCAAATGCAGTAAAGTTCTAGAAGGGAAAGAACAACCTGACCTGGAGGATGCATTGAAGGAGTTAAGGACTTTACAAGGTTTAAGTTGGAAGTAGGAAATACAAATAAAATTTCTTCCATGATGCTTCAGCATCTTAATAGCAAGATTTCCCACTTGGAAGAATATGTGTGTGTATGAGTGGGGGATGCTGGAGAGAAGGAGAAAAGGAACCAGGAAGGTCCTTGTCAGGGATTTCTCTTGTCCCTTCTTCCTCTTCATTTTGTCAAGACCAACCCTTTGGAATTTGGCTGACATTGTCTACGGTCCTTCCTCTTTCCAGAATTCCACATAGTACTTGGTCCATAAATATGTGTGGAATGAAAGTACCTTGGCATAAATATGAAACACTAATATTGACTGAAGTTCACTAAGAGTTCATAGACAGGACAAGGGTAGGAACAGTGAGATCTTACCGAAGGACTGCTAGTGAAACGGGGTTGAGCTGAGCTGTGGACTTAAAGTCTCTCCCATGGCAGTGCCCTCTGGCATTCCTCAAAACTGCATGTTAAGATGGTTCTAGCTCTCTAAAGCAGGAGAAGCTACACTACAGGTATAGCTAAACAATGTCGCTATTTAAATACAATTTAAGGCCTCCCTGGTGGCACAAGGGATTAAGAGGCAGTCTATGATGCTATCCGCAGCCTCTGCAACATGAGTTCAATGCCTGGCCAGGGAATAACCCCCATGGTGCAGCAGACCTCTCCTGACTCGCCCGCTGCTCCCCTCAGCAGTGTATTTCAGTCTGTGTGTCTGTTCTGCTCCCCATTCTCTCTCTGGTGAATCCTCTCACCCCCGACACCTCTGGCCTGTACTCCAGTTCTTATATGCATAAATAAATAAATCTTTAAAAAAATAAATAAATACAATTTAAAATTCAGTCCTTCAGTTGCACCAACCACACTCCAAGTGTCCAGGAGCCATGTCTGCCTAATGGCTTCCATATTGAAGAGCTCAGATAAGAAATATTTCCATTATCACAGAATGTTCAACTGGACCAAGCAGATGTAAGGAGTATCTCCCCTCTTGGTTGCTGAAGGGACATGTATAGAGGAGTGTTTTAACTTTTTTATAGACTTTCTTGTTCCTCCATACTTTTAACACATTTAACCATGGCACTTTAGGATTTAACTAATATTTCCTTCATTAATGGCTTTTATACAGACTCTATATGTGTGCGTATTTACCATTCATTAGGTGTTAGCATGTTCAGAGTTGTGCAACGCACTATCTAATTCCAGAATACTTTCTTCACATCTAAAGGAAACTCCATATCCACTGCACAGTCATTCCTCATTTCTCCTTCCTTCACCCCTTGGCAACCGCTGATCTGCTCCCTGTCTTTGTAGCTTTGGCCATTCTAGATAGTTCAACTAAATGGAATCATACAGTATGTGGCCAATATGTGTCCTTTGTGTCTGCTTTTTTTCAGTTAGCATAATGTTTCCAAGGTTCATCCATATTGTAGTATGTATCAATATCTGCCTTTTTTATGCCTGAATATTCCACTGAATGGCCATGATTATCAGTTGTTGGACTTTCGAGCAGTTTGCATTTTTCAGTCATTATGAATAATGCAACTGTGAACATACATGTGCCAGTTTTTGTATGTGCACATGCTTTCAATTCTCTTGAGATTAGACCTAAGAGTGGGATTGCTGGGTCATATGGTACTCTGTGTTTAGCTCTGCAGAACTGCCAAACCACTGTGTATTTCAGCTACATTATTTTATTCTGTATACATTTAAGAGATTTTCCTTCTCTTTACCCACCAGTTGTGACATACAGAAACTATTTACTGTTGGAAGTCATTGACTTGGATGGGTGACCCACATCAAATGTCAGGATACCATGTTGACCAGGACAATGGTATGTCCCCTGTCTCCTTAATGCCATCCCACTAGCCTGTCTGGGGGCTTTATTGAGTATCTACAATGTTCTACTTACTAAGGCAGGCAATGGGGATAATTATTTGGAGGGATGGGCATGTAAAGTAGTCACTAGAATGTTGTTGCTTAATGCTGTAATGAGGATATAACGCGGGCAAAGAGCTCACTACCTTTTTGCAGAGTGTTCATGAAGGTCTCATGGAAAAAGGGATATTCTCTTTGAATCTTGAAGGCAAAGAAGAATTCCAAGAGAGAAAAGAAAATCAATGGGGGTGGCAGAACTAAGCAAAGCCTTTTGCTAGATGAGGCAGGGGGTAGATAGATACACAAACAGTTCCTGCCTGCAAGAAAATTCCAGGCTGGATATTGTGGTTCCAGATTCTTCTTTCACTTCTCATCCTGCTGGAGGTCTGAGTTTAGTGGGATGTGACCAGGATTTATCAATTTAGCAAATCATGTTGGGTCAGCTGAGTTCTCTGGCTGAAATAGCTTTCTTTGGAGACATAGCATGAAGTTCCAAAGGGAACTTCTGATTTGGCAAAAGCCACCGTTATGAAAAATGAGCAACTGGAATGATGGGCTGATGCCTCCATGTGCTTCTGATGTGTGAGCAAATCATCCCCTCTGTCTTGTGCTCTGGGATTCTTCAGGGGTCAGTCTCTACCCTTGGCCAGCACATCTTTTCAATCCAAAATAAATAGTGTGTCCATTGTTGATGTAAACTGGAGAAAACAGAACTAATTTCCTCCTAGAATCATTGACTCCTCAAAGTATTGATACATGACTTTAAACTCAATCTAGGGTGAAAATCAAGGCTCTCAGAGTGGGTCAAACTGGTTTTCTCTAGGGTTTTTACCCTAGAGTTCCCTTTACTATTTCTCTACCAAGCCAAATATCCTCCTCCAGGGTCCTGTCAACATAGAAGAATAGGATTAGGGAGAAGTTCCTATAGAAAAAACGTTCCATATTTCCTTTTAAGATATTAGTGCAACCATTCCAATGATCCTAAATTATAAATTGTGCTACTTAGTTATCTCTAGGTACTTGAAAGGGGAGCAGTTCCTTTTATGAGTGATAGAACAAAGTTCTGATGGGTCCCTGATTTATAGTGATTGTTTTAATTCTTTAAAAAGATTCAGTGCAGGGCCTCCCTGGTGGCACAAGAGTTAAGACGCAAACTATGGAGCAATCCGCAGCCACTGCAGCACAAGTTCCATCCCAGCCAGCCAGGGAACCACCCACATGGCGCAGCAGACCTCTCCTGTCTCACCTGCTGCTCCCCTCAGCAGTGTATTTCAGTCAGTCTGCCTGTTCTGTTCCCCATTCTGAGTCTGGTGAATCCTCTTCCACCCCATCCCCACCTCTGGCCTGTCCCCCAGCTCTTGTATGCATAGATAAATAAATCTTAAAAAAAAAAAAACCACTATTAAAAAAAAGATTCAGTGCAGGTAGAGGGAAAAGTTGAGAGGGCTAAAGGACCATGGGAGGAGAAAAGAAAGATGGGAACAATTTTAATTCCCCACACTGTCTCCATTCTATCTTGTGCTTCTCTACTGCAAAGGGAAGTCACTGCCGTGCGTTTCCCAAATGAAAATTTTTCAAATGTCAAAATTGAGATCACTGTCCCACGAGTTCCATGGGACTTATGAGAGCTGTTTGCTGTATTTCTGAATTTATAGCTGCAAAGCACTTGGGAAAATGCCAACAAATAATATGGAAATGGCACAACGATGATGGTACCTCATCTCTCTTGCTAGGTATTAAGTTCCTTCTAAATTAAGATCGAGCCGTCTTTCTTACACTTAATAATTTAAATCTCCTTCCCTTTGGGAGTTCCAGCCCGCAGAGAAATTGTGCGTAAAGTTGAACCACAATTTGGCGCCTACTGTTTACAAGTCACTGCCCTACGCCAAACGCCCCTTTTTATAGTACGTTTCAAAATGAACATGAAGTCAAAACCCCTGTAAAAGCGAGACCACAGAAGCAACGATCCCCGCCGTCAGCCGGGGCACCCGACAGCCTCTAAGGCGATCCCCAATTGCCGCACCCCTACTTTTCGCAGCCACTCTTTGGGCTCCCCGGGTGTTTGGACCGCGGGGCCCACTCAGCGCAGAGGCGTAGGATCCGGGCGTCAGCCTCTGGATCCGCACCCCGGGGTGCAGCGGGGGCGCAAAGCTGCGGCACTGGGGGTGCCCCGGGCGGTCCCGCCTGCTCGGCCCCCCGCGCCCCCGCCCCGCTCCCGGCTGTCCAATCAGAGCGCCGCTCCGGCGGGCGCCGCGGCCAATCAGGAGCGGCGGGAGCGCGGCGGGGCGCCGGCGGGCGCCGGGCGAGCCCGCAGTCGGGAGCTGGCGGCGGCGCGGGGCCCGAGGGCGCGCGGCGGGCGGGATCCCCGGGCCAGCCGGGCCAGCCGAGCCGCCTTCGCCGCGGCGACCTTCCGGCCGGCGTTTGGACCCAGCAGGCGGCGTCGCAGGTAGCCGTACCCCGCGCGGGAGCGCGATCGGGGCCCGCGAGAGGGCTCCGCAGGTGGAGAGGGCGGGGGGCGGGCTCGCCGCGAGGTCCCAGCGCCCCGGGGCTGCCCGGAGCCCGGGGCGCCCCCCTCCCGCGCCGGCCTCGGCCGCGGCTCCGGGGCGCCGGGCATCTCCCCCGCCCCGGGCGCCCAGGAGTGGGAGGGGTGAGGAGAGTTCGCCGAAGGCGGGCGGGGGTGGATGGGTGACACCTGCACCCCGCACCCACACGTGGACACTGTTTTGCCCAACGCGCGCCCTCCCTGAGATGCGGGTTCCCGGGGCGTCTTCATTGGCCGGAGTAGGGCGGCCTCAACAGGTGTCCCTGGAGACGGTTTCTCCCCCGCCCTCCACCCCCGGCGTCTGAAATCTCAGCCTTGGCGCTCAGTCCCCCCTTTGGGGTGTCGTGAGACAGGACCCCAGCCTGGCCTCTCAGGCGCGCTGCCCGCTGGACAGCGCCCAGCGGCGCCCGGACCCCGCGGACTCGGGCTTTGGATGGAGTTTCCTCTGTGCGTTGCCAAGCAATTTGCCTGGATGAAGAGTTGGAGAGAAAGAGGAGCGTGTATGTGTGTGTGTGTGTGTGTGTGTGCGCGCGCGCGCATGCATGTATGTTTCTTGGTGCAACCTCTGCTGAAAGGAGCAGCCTGCATGTATGTGTGTGTGTGTGTGCGCGCGCATGCATGTGTGTTCTTGGTGCAACCTCTGCTGAAAGGAGCAGCCTGCGTGTGTGTGTGTGTGTGTGTGCGCGCGTGTGCGTGCAATCCCTCCTGAAAGGACAGCCTGAGGGCGGTGAGTGAATCATTAACTGTGGTCTTACAGCTACTGGCCTCTGCTTGTCTCTCCTATTAGGCAGGTCCTTGCTGCTCTCGGGCCTCGCTCTCCCCATCTATCAAGTGGCGATAGTGACCGCTCCTGCCCCTTAGCCTTGGTTTGAGGACTCAGTGAGCCAGTGCCCCACAGGACGCAGCACTGAGCACTCAGCAAACGCCGGCTCTATTGTGTATTATACCCCGTGGATGGTCTTTTAAAGAATAAATCAGACGTGTGCAAACAGGTCCAGCGCCATTTGGAGCTCTGAATAGCTTTCTACATTTGGAGGGAAAATGCTCTTATTAACGTTAGGGAGGGTTTCTTTTTTAGGTATTACATCCTTTGAGCTTAAAAACAAACAAGCAAAAAGTGCTCCATTAGAATAGTGAGAGAGATCAGTGGGTTCCTGCTAGTAGCTGAGAAAATCTTTATGACCCTTGAAAAAATTGATATGAATGTTGTGTGAAAAGAATACCACGATACTTTGTTGAATGCTTGTCTTTCATTAGTGTGGCTGATGGGGGGAGGGGTGGTATTTAAAGATTCTTTTGCTTTGTAGTATTGCCATAAAAAACAGATTTTTTTTTTTAAAGGCAGACAAAGAAAAAGAAACACAAACAAAACCCCTAATCATCCAGCAACGTGCTAGTGGCTCATAGAACGTGAATTTGGAGTTGTCACTTCAGGTGTTTGTTCCCTGTCTGATCTGGGTGTTCTGGTTTGGTTCTTTGCCACCGGATCACTTTTCTTTCCTGGTTTAATCTGAGGAGTCAGATAATCATTTGAGCGCATTCACTTTTGTGTTAAAGCCTAAAAGTCAGTGTGGAGCCTGCTTGCTTGGAGTTCTGAACCCTCTGCCACTGGTCTTCTACCCCGTGACAGATGAAGGAACCTTCCCAGAGGTTCTCTAGGGCGATGTCAGTGCAATCTTGCCTGTCTTATTGCACCACACTTACTCCATAGACTGTGACCTGAGCACAAAAAGACCCCGGTTCTCCTAGCGTTTCCAGTGCTTTTGCCAGGGAGCCTTCCAATAAAACGTACCCACTTAGAGAAATTGATTATCTTTTCAAGGAGTAAGCAGCCCACTTGCAGATGCAAATCTTCAAATCCCTTTCAGTTGCTGATAAGGAGACTTGACTCCCCTCCAGAATGGGAGATCTGGAAGCTTGCTGCTGGAAGAGGAGACAGCATGGGGTGGGGGCAGGGCAAAGATTGCTGGTTTCCCCAGCCAGACCCGCACCTGGTGAGAGCTCTGGCTCTATGACTAATGACTGGGAAATTCGGACAAGTTGCTTCACTTTTCTGTGCCAAAGTCTCCCTATTCTGAAAAATGAAGCCTCGTTGTTTTTCTCTTTAAGAGTTGTTCTGAGGATGGGACTATGAATGGAGAGCCCCTTGCGCAGTTCCAGCGACATGGTGACTGGTCTGTAGATTCCAGATACTCTCCCAAAGTTGAGAGTGATCAGCTGTACCTGGCAAAGGAAAAAGAACT
This sequence comes from Talpa europaea, assembly GCF_964194135.1. Taxonomy (NCBI): domain Eukaryota; kingdom Metazoa; phylum Chordata; class Mammalia; order Eulipotyphla; family Talpidae; genus Talpa; species Talpa europaea. Next base: position 107,166,136 of record NC_140075.1, read on the forward strand.
GATTGAGGGGATAACACTTGATTTGAGTTTAGAATGATGAGCAAGTCTCTTATGCTTATAGGGGTGAGATTGCACTATAATTAGACTAAATCACAAGTAACCCCCAAGTCTCAATAGCTAACATTCACCACCAAGGTTTCATTCTCTGGGCTGCTACGGTCCAGTGTAGGTCTCTTTTGGTTTTGCTCCGTATCCGCCTTCATTCTTGGACCCACTGAAGCGTACAACCAGCCTCTTTCTGTGACAGTACTGATCTGATTTACTGGGGAAGGAAAACAGAATAAAACCTAAGGCATTTAACATCTCCTTAGAAGTAGCAGACATAACCTGAACACTCTTGCTGTTAGCCAAGAGAAGTTGCACGGCCAAATCTGATGTCACCAGTGTAGAGAAGTTTAAGCTTCCTGAAGACAGTGAGCTATGACCCAGGGGGAAGCAAAGTGCAGGCAGAACCAGGCCGGGGAGTTCACCAGAGGCAGACAGTGAAGGGCCCTAGGTCTGGTGATAGGGGTTTAGAACTTTATCCTGTGGGTGGGGAACTGCCACAGGGAAGATTTTAAGCTGGAGTTTGACATGATCAGATTTTCAGGCTGAGCACATACTTCTAGTGGCGACATGACAGAAGATTGAGATCAGTGAGTCTAAGACAAGAGGATGAGGGCCTGAATATAGCAACCTCAAATCTCTTATTTTTATAGATGGTCCTTGACTTACTGTGGCTTGACTTAATGATTTTTCAACTTTACAGAGGTGCAAAAGTAATACACAGCCATTAGAACCCATACTTTGAATTTTGATATATTCCTCTGCTAGTGAAACGTGAACACTATTCTCTAGTGATTCTGGGTAGTGGCTGCCCTCAGTCAACCTGCTGTCACAAGGGTAAACAACCGACAGTTGGCAGATTCTTTTCACTATTTAGTAGAGTATACAATAAATTACATCAATGTTCAACATTTATTAAATAGCCTTTGTTTAGATGGTTTTGCCCATCTGGAGGCTAATGTATATGTTCTGAGCACATTCAAGCTAGGTGGCTAGCCTAAGCTATGATGTTCAGTAGGTTGTGGGTTTTTTTGAAATATTTATTTATGTATAGAACTGGGGTATAAGCCAGAGGTGCAGGGGGTAAGAGGATTCACCAGAGAGAGTGGGGAGCAGAACACGCAGATCCACTGAAATACACTGCTGAGGGGAGCAGAGGGCAAGACAGGAGAGGTCTGCTGCGCCAAGTGGGTCAGCTCCCTGGCTGGCTGGGGTATCAAACTGGTGCTGCAGTGGCTGGAGATAGGTTGTTAGCACTGTCTCTTTAACCCCTGTGCCACCAGGGAGGCCCCCCAGTAGGTTGTGTTATTAAATACATGTTCCACTTATGATATTTTCAGCTTCAGGTGGATATATCAGGATGTAAGCCTATCATGAGTTGAGGAAGAGTTGACTTGTGATTACACTACTGGGAAATGATTCATGTGGCACTTGAGTGACTTGTCTTTTTTACAAGTCTTCTCCTAAAATACATATGCTCTCATCTTAAAGTCATTATTTTATAATATCATCTAAAGCAACAGCTCTCAGACCTTTAGTGTGCTTCAGAATCATCTGGAGGGCTTCAGAAAACACACATTTCTCTCCCCACCTGCATTAGTGGGGGCTGGGCGGGCCTGGGAACCAGCATTTGGGAAGTGCTCAGGTAATGGTGACGTTGCTGATTCAAAGATCACACTTTGAAAACCCCAAACTAGGGCCTCCCCGGTGGCACAGCGGTTGAGCGCTGGGTTGCGAAACTGCCCGCAGCCTCTGCAGCGCCGGTTCGATCCCCGGCTGCTCCCCAGCCACCGGAGGAGGGTCCCACATGGGGTGCAGACCTCTCCTGCCGCCTGCTGCTCCCGTCAGCAGTGTGCTTTGGTCCTTCTGCCTGCTCTGCTCCCTGCTCTGGCTCTGGTGAATTCTCTCACCCTCCCGTGCTTCTGACTGTACCCAGTGTTTGTATAAATAAATAAATAAAAATAAAATAAATCTTAAAAAAAAAAAGCAGTCAGAAAATTGAAAAATAATTAAAAAAAAAAGAAAACCCCAAACTAAAGGAAGCAGCTAAAACATGGTTAGAGAAAGATCTGGATAAAGGATCTTATGGGAGGAGGAAAAATTCTGGAGTGTCCCAGCATTCTCCATGTGACAGTTCTGCTGAAGCGTAATTCTGGCTATGAGCAGTGGGTTTTGTAAGAGTGACTGAGTGTCTGGGTTTATATTAAATTGCAAATGCAATTCTCATTGTAAGGAAATGAAAAAGCTGGGATTCAGAGAAGCAAGAAGCACACAAGTGCCGCTTTATCCCTTCCCTTTGTAATTCTGCCCAGACTCCCCATCCTGTCATTGAGCACACACCCTTTTGTCTGGCTCCAGATCTCTCATTCAAGCCTGTCAATGTATTCCAATCTTGACCCATCACACTCTGGTCACCCACTTTTAATTTCTTGTGGAACTGGGTTTGCCCTCTGGGTGGACACTTGGCTGAATTTTAATACCATCAGACCAAGAAATTGCTTGCTTTACTTTGAGATCACCTTCATGAATAAACATCTGTACCCAATGATGATGTTAATTGTGATCAAATTCATCCTCTCTGCCCCCCCCCAATAAATAACCCCCTGAGAATCCAAGATTGTCCATGGTTTGGCTCGTCCTAATGGGTGGAGCAAGTCCAACAGTTCCCTTAACTGTGACTCACCACCACTCCTGTAATAAGAGAAGGTTCCAAGAATGGACGTTTAGAAGAAAATATGTTGGCATGTACAACATGACAAAGAAGTAAAACATAATGAGGGTTTGTTTTCTTTTCACTTATTTTTCTCAGTCCTGGATATGTGAAAAGTTTGAAACCCTCCCAGGGTCAGTGACACGCCTGCTTAAGACACTGTATGATGCAGGAAATACAGGCAACATTTTGATTGATGGCTAGCAGGTTACAGCATTTGTTTTAAGGTGGAGTGAATATAAAATGGTCCATTGGCAGTGTAGACAAAATATACTAGAGATACGAAGTATACAAGCTTTGTATAAAATAGGAAGTGCTATGTGTATGTGGGCCCAAGCTATAAAATGAAGTGTTATTAAAAACGACCCATTTTGTCATTAAGATTTGACAAACAAATTATATCTAAAAGGTGTGCTTTTTGAGACAGGACAGTTCCCTGGGATTCTATGTTCCCCTCCCCAAAGGTGCATAGGAAAGCTTAGAACCCCATAATCTCTGTCCAGGATGCCCCAGGCCAACTCCATTGGTTAGTTCTGCCTATTTCTCTCTCCAGGTGACCTTGGGAAGCCAGCTGTTTGCCCTCCTACAGCCAGCTTGGCTTACTACCACTTTTCTTGGTTAACTATACAATGAACTACCACAATTCCTTCAATCTCAGGTCTCCAGAAAATGCGATGCAAAGTTTCAAAAGATGGCACAAATAAAACCATAGACATGAGTGAGAACTATGGAGGGAATGTGAAGTGTTGAATGAATTCACTGGAAACTGTTACTCCCTTTTAGATAGCGTTTACCCAGCAGTTTGATTTTTTTTTTTTTTAGATTTATTTATTTATTTATTTATGCAAGCACTGGGTACAGTCAGAAACACGGGAGGGTAAGAGAATTCACCAGAGCAAAGAGCAGAGCAGGCAGAAGGACCGAAATACACTGCTGAGGGGAACAGCGGGCAGCAGGAGAGGCCTGTGCGCCTTGTGGGACCCTCACCGGCAGCTGGGGATCGAACCGGCACTACAGAGGCTGCGGGCACTTCCCACCCCAGGGCTCAACCGCTGCGCCACCAGGGAGGCCCAGTTTGATATTTTTTAAATGTATGTATCCATTCATTTGATAAAGAGTATCCTCTATGTTTGTACTGAAGAAATGCTATCATTTTTTCTCTAGCAATTTCATAACATGTTTCTAATGTCTTTCTGAAATGTGATCATTAAGAAAAAAGCTGTCCAAAACTCTGCAGACAGATAATAGAAAAACAGGATTAAAAACTTAAAGTCCCTTGAATTTTTTGATCATGGTGTAGTAGAACCTGCCACAACAACAGACCCCATACTAACTGGACCAGTGCTCTGAGGTGTCCTCACTCACAGGCAAGAAGTGGTCAGTGTTCTTTATGATACTCATACCAAGAAGGGTGAAGGCACTTTGCAGATTGCTAATGGCTCAGTAAAATCTTTGGAAAGTGACTTCATGCACATAGCATTGAGCATCTTTTGTGTGCAAGGCTCCAAGGAAGCTGTTAAGAGGAATTCAGAAGAATACAATGCTTGGTCTTCCAATACAACCTTTCAGTGAGAAAGAGAGGGGAGGGCAGTGTTATTTATGTAAAATTATAGTTAAGTAGCAGCAAGGCCAACTATAGGCAGATAGTCAAAGGGACTGTGAATTCAGAAATAAAAAATCCTTCTAAGGTTGTACAGGGCTGTGAAGCTCCTGGAAGGACAGTTGCTCTGGATGGGAGGGCGAAGTAAGAGTTTGGGGAAGCATCAGGTTTAGGGAGTGGACCTAAGTGAGCTGTGGCTCTGAGGGCCAGCGCTGGCTTGTTCAGGCCTGTGACTGACTTGGTACCTTGAATGAAGGCGAGGAGAGGGAAGACTGAGCTTGATTGCATTTTAAAATCTTCCTTTCTTGACTGCCATCTGACCATCTAATCCAATATTCCAACAATATTGCATCATCTCCTAACAAATGAAGCCATTGGGTGATTCGTAGCAAATGAGTAACACTGGACTCTAATTCGACCTTCTTAACGTGCTTGTTTTATTAATAGGCAAGCACTTTGCAGCTAAGGATATCAAACCTCTTTATAAATAAAATCAAATTTAATCCTATCATAAACTGGGTCACATTGGCAGGCGGTTGGTCTCTCTCCACTTGCAAAATGACCCTGGGGAAGGTCACGTGACTGATTTAAAGTCATGCAGGAATCGCCTGGTGCTCATCTGTTCTCTGATCCCACTGGCAGTTGGTAGTGCTGCTTAAGTTGCTTCCATGGGGATGGTGGCACTTGGAGCTCAGCGCCCCTAATGTCTAGTTACGATTTTCTTCATCTTCTGTTTTATCCCGTGGAGGCCTTCAACTGTAATCCCCAATGGTCCTCGTTAATTTTAATTTGGGGTTGCCCTTCTCGTCCAGGTTTAACCTTGGCTCATTGAAGGAAGTGCATGCTAGGGTTGAGGGTCTGTGCAAACACACCATCTGAGTGAAACAGCCTTCTCAGCACTTTGCACGCCAACCAGTACAGCAAGGCATCAGTGCCTTTCAATCTGCCTGAACTTTGAAAAGGAGACAACAGCCCCTTAATACTTTATGGAATCACTCCACTGGCTGCCTTCCGAAGGTAGCAAATTGCTTTAAAAAAAAAAAAAAAAGAAATATGTTCAAACAAAAACATTTTATTTCTCTTTTTGTTTTAGAAACTGAATTTGTCTTTGCTTGCTTGTGTTTTAAAAGAGAAAAATTATAATGTCAAGGTTAAGTGGATAAGTTGGACAGATGCTTAGATGATGAGCTTATTCAGTTACCCATTGTTTAAATGGTGTCCATTGTGTGAGCCCAGCAATAAAACAAAAATACAGTTTTGCTTGTGTGTGTTCCTGTCCTGGCCAAAGTATTTTTTTTCTGTAGCAATCTTTGTCCTGAAATTTCCTTCCACTTTATTTTTATTTTATTTTTTAAAAGATTTATTTATTTATGCACACAAGAGCTGGGGCACAGGCCAGAGGTGTGGGGGGTGAGCGGATTCACCAGAGACAGAGTGGGGAACAGAACAGGAAGACTGACTGAAATACACTGCTGAGGGGAGCAGCAGGCGAGACAGGAGAGGTCTGCTGCACCATGTGGGTTGCTCCATGGCAGGCTGGGGATCGAATTTGTGCTGCAGAGGCCTTGGACTGCCTCATGGTGTGGTGCTCAACCCCTTGTACCACCAGGGAGGCCCATTTCCTTCCACTTTAGGCTCAACATTTGAAGGGTGTGAAGAACGTTTGTTCCTGAAATTATCAAAATCACTATAAATAGCTGTCATTTGTTGAGTTTTTCTATGCCCTGGTCCTCTAAACTACCAGCAGTTGACACCACATGACCTCGTGTAATTGGAGTGCTATCTCTTTATACAGAGGAGGCAAGCAAGCTGAGCTGAAGCAATTTGTCAGAGTCTGGTGTAGTTTGACTGAGAACCGCCTCCTTCAATCTCTTTGCTCTAAAAGCTGTGCCTTATAGTATCTGGAAACAAAAGGAAAAGTGCAGAGAAGTTCCAGGATCTCTGTGCACCATCCAGCTCCAGCCCCAGCCTCCAGGAGGGGGGCACTGCCCCTTGCTTGCTCTCTCACTTCACACCATCAGTGGGGCTGGCAAACACACTCCTCTTCTTGTCCCTGTCTCTTCCTCCTCACCATCAGCCTAATTGGCACAGTGGGTGGTACCCCCTGCAGTAGCTCCTCCAGCTGTGGCATCCTTCACGCTCCTGGGGCTTCAGCATTCTCGGGCTCTACTGGGGGTTGGATGGCAGCTCTTGAGCCCTGAGCTGGCCTTGGGGAGGCAGTTCTGAGGAGTCAGTTATTTGCTGTCATGTGTTAGATTCAGCTGGGTTATGGGACTTGTCACGGCATAGTGCACACGGGATCAGGGACTCTGATCCCCTGTCATTTGGTTGCCTATTTTGGTGGAGGAAAGAGAATATGTCCTGGCAGTTGGCCAAGGTGGGCCCTGGCCTTAAGAAAGCCAAAGAAGAGTGTAGTTTCATTTACCACTTAGAGGGGGTAAATACGTCTCATGGACAGAACACAGACTCGAGCCAGGCTGCCTGGATTTGAATTGTGTGGTCTTGGGCAGGTGATGCAGTCTCTCTGTGCCTCCACTTTTGTACTCTAAGGGGGTAGTCATGTTAGCTCCCTCATAGGTATTCTTAGGAGGATTGCATGAGACATGAGTTCAGTGGGTGTTAAAACACCTTGAGATCCTGTCTGGGAGATCAGAGGGTTACGCAGTGGTTATCAAGTAGTGTATCATATACAGAGGTTGAGGAATATCATTTGTGCAGGTGGCAGTGCTGAGAGACTTAGCTAGCAAAGGTGCTTGTCATGAAGTACAGACAAAAGAAATCTTATCGTGTGCATAAATGGAGCTTGCCTCCCAAATCATGAGAGATGCGTTTGTTAACTGCTTTTTTGTACAATGAACATGAGTGTAACGTTGTAAAGAGAGAGATGTTAAAGATAACTTGGTGTTTTTAACCAGGAAAGATGGAGGAAGTTGTCTTCATCTGGGTGGGAATCCCTTTAGGGGAGGGAGGGTAGTTCAGTGTTGCATTTGCTAAGCTGGAGAGGCCTGCTAAACAATGAGTCCATCAGTGGACTCAGAAGAGAGGTGAGGGCTAGAAGGAGGGTTTCCTAGTTACTGACGTCATAAAGGAAAGAAAAGTAGATCGAGACCAAAAAGGGACTTAGAGCTAAACCAGGGAACATTCCATCTCCTGTGGAAAAGTCAAGCCAAGTCTAGTTTTCTTTGTTTGGCTAGTGTAAAAGGAAGGGTAGACCTGTTTGGTGCTGGCTTCCCTTTGGCTCATTTGTCATTTGAGCTCTATAAGGCTTGGACTTGAGAAGCAGCAACAACTAGGTTCTTCTTATCTTGTGCCCTTGGGGAAGCTACTTATTCTCTGAGACTCAGTTTCCTTATCTTGAGGTGGGAACTGGTGGTAAAAATGCCCATCCTAATTTTAAGGGCTCACTGAGTGCAGTTATATTAATGCTCCAAAGCTGTTAATCACTTTATCACTGTTAAATTCTCACTGTTCATGCCAAAATGTTAGAAGTGAGAAGCCGTGACAGCTCATACATTTTTAAAGCCCTTTGAATTTTCCCTTAACTGAAAACCACATCTCCATTTAACCCCTCAACTACTTTCCCCCCCCCCACTTCCTTTTATTAAAAATACAAGAGGTCAAAAGAGAGGGTGCAGTAAACTCTACACACGTCACCCACTTATGCTTCCCCTGTCACTGAAACACTGCATCCAAAGACGAAGTCTGGTCTGTGTGTGGCAATTGGCGCATGAATCACAGATGCAGGCACTTTCGGAGACCTAAAGACTAAACCATAGGAAACAGGGATGTCTCAGGCAGCGACAGTGCTGTGGTATTTTCTACACTGACCTTATATGTGTTCTTTACCTATGTGAGACAGGTGAAGGAAGGAAGGTGTGAGAAGGTTCTCTGTTCAAATAGACTAGCTGATCCTCAATTACTGTTTAAAAGCTAGTTTTCTACATGGTTGAAAAATGCATCTAAAACACTTGATGTTAGCAGCAGATAATATGATTCTGAATCTTATTTTAAAAGTCTCATTCTCCCATCCAAGTACTAACCAGGCCCGACCCTGCTTAGCTTCTGAGATCAGACGAGATTGGGAGCTTTCAGGGTGGTATGGCTCAATAAGAAACCAGAAATGCAGAGAACCAAATTCTGAAGAGTTGCCTCTCCATTCTCAGTTAGTGTGTCTGCTGTGTGTGCATTTGTGGTTTTTGTGCTTTGAATTTGTGGCTTTTCTGTTTTGCAAGAGTAACTGTCAATGACTTCTACCAAAAGAAATACTACTGTTAGTGGTGACAGGACCAAATCTATGTAACGGTGTGGTTGGTTTTTAAACCCCTACTAGAATTTTTGAGAAGACTCCAGATGGAGGTGGGTGGTGTGAAGACTGAAAGAAAACATTAGAAATACCAAAGCAGAAAAATTAATAGGAAAGAACTTCCAGTAATTACATTTTTCTTTCTGGCCTTTCAGGTGGAGAAAGTAAAGAGAATAAGCACAGGTTGTGGGAATTTTCCATTAAGTTGGAAAAAACAATACGATAAATAATCCATAGCCATGAGGGACTCACAAGGTCAAAGCATCCTCCTGTCCCATTTGTCTGTAGTGACAGCCCTGCCCCCCTAAAAGGAATGCCTTACCCTTAAACAATAGATGTGTCCCTGGGAAACTAAGGGAGCATATACAGAAAAGTGATTTTTATAAATGAAATCATTTCAGGAGTATACCAGCGGTTAGACTTTTCTATATTTTGAAAGTATTATTAGTGAGAGTGTTCTTTATAATGAAAATGTATCTATATATTAGAAAAAATAAATTTAAAAGAAGGAAGTACACTGAGAGTTTGGAGATGAGTGGATTGTCACCACTTAAAAGTGCTGAGTTGCATGCATCTTATAACCTGAGGATTATTTTGCCCCAGTGGTGACACTTGTGAACATATCTGCTCTCTGAATTGGCAAGCTATTAAAGGGCTCAGGTGCCAGTGGTGCAGGTCACCTATCAAAGCCCAAGGTCCTGCTCTTCCTAGGTAGAGCCAGCCCTCAGCACTCCCCCACTGTGCCGTGCCCACCCGGTGTGTCCCCAGGCCTCGCTGCTGTCCCTGGCAGTTGGAGACACCCACGGGCCCCTGCTTTCAGTCAGCAGCTGCAGACTCAGGCTGTTGCTTGTTTGTGAGGGGCCTGCTTCTCGAGGATAGCTTGTCACTATCAGTCCAGGCCCCCGGCAGCTGCTGCCCAGAGGACCCACTTCATCGGTCTAAGTGTCAGTGCTTGGCTGGGTTGTTTTAGTTTTATGCCTCTGTGTGTTTTGTTGGGGGAAGGGGAGGGGAGGGGTTCGTAGAAAAGGGAAGGCGATATCCTCTGCATTACTGAAAACGGAAGTAAGGAATTATCAGTTCAGGGTCAGCAGAAACCACAGGGCCTGGCTTCCTTTTGCTGTGCTCCTCTGGAATGATTTTGTTTTGTTTTGAAAGCCCTGAAAATGATGTGAGCTGGATCAGTTGTCCTTGGGTGGAGAGGGAATCTGGGGAGCCTTCTGGGATTTGTGGATGGATGTTGGGTCTGGCATCTGTGAAGCCCCTAAAATGTATATAATGTTGCACTGTATTTTCCCAGAAATGAGGGTCTCTGGCTTAAATTATATCTCAGAGAGATCCAGAGATCCATACTGTTTTTTAAAAAGGATTAAGAACCAGTTCTACAGGAGACCGGGAAGTTTGAGTTGTGTATCTTGGCTTTGGCCCTAATGGGAGAGCTCTTCCTGATGGATAAAATGTGTATGATGTGCAAGTATTGAAATAAGTGTGTAAAACACCTTAGGTTCAGACCTCCCTGGTGGTGCAAGGGGTTAAGTCTCAGCACTATGAATCCATCAGCAGCCACTGCAGCATGAGTTTGATCCCCAGCCAGGGAGCTGACCCACATGGTGCAGGAGACCTCTCCTGTCTCACCCAGTGACACTCTCAGCAGTGTATTTCACTCAGTCTACCTGTTCTGCTCCCCACCCTGTCACTCGTGAATCCTCTCACCCCCTGCACCTCTGGCCTATGCCCCAGGTCTTGTATGCATAAATAAAAAGTTCTTAAAAAAGAAAAACAAAACCTAAGTTCATGCAGAGAAGCAAATGCTGCAGAATGGTGAGGAAGGTTTCATTTCTTTGAGTGCTAGAAAGCTGAAAGCCCAGAAACCTCTACTGTCTGTCTGTCTGTCTGTCTCTCTCTCTTTCTTTCTCTCATTCTGTCACTCTGTCTCTTACACATCCTTGAGCCTATGAAAAGATCCTTTACCTGCCTGTTACCTGAAGACTTCAGTACTTGGAATGAGCACAAAGAACTCTGATCTTCTGGCTCTCAGAGAACCAGTTGCCTTTCCCTGCAATGGAAGGTTGAATTTGCCCCAGACCTCCACACTGATGACAAGACATTTATAATGAACTCAAAAGTGGCTCTTTGTCCTGTGCCCAACCTGTAAATGTTCATTCCAGGGTCCCACCATGGGTTCTTGTTTCTTCTCATATGTTCTTTCTGGTGACCTAAGCCAAAACCCTGGCTTCAGTGACCTTTCAACTGAATTATCAACACTCTCTTTTCTTCTGAACTCTTGACCTTTCTATTTAACATCTCCTGTGTTTGTCCCACAGGCCCATCAAACTCACTGGATCCAAGGCAGAACTCATCACATCCCTGCCACCTCTCAAATATTCTTCATCTTGAAGTCATTATCTTAGAGTCTGGCACAAATAATATGCCTGGTTTTCCAAAGATCTTTTTCTGATCCTTGCAATCACCACTTTGCAATCTACATGAGCCTTAAGAGACTTTATCCCGGGCCTCCCCAGTGGCACAGTGGTTGAGCGCTGGGTTGCGAAGCTCCCTGAGGCCTCTGCAGCACTGGTTCGATCCCCGGCTGCTCCCGGCCACCGGAGGAGAGTCCCACATGGCGCGCAGACCTCTCCTGCTGCCCGCTGCTCCCCTAAGAAGTGTACTACGGTCCTTCTGCCTGCTCTGCTCCCCGCTCTGGCTCTGGTGAATTCTCTCTCCCTCCCGTGCTTCTGACTGTACCCAGTGCTTGTATAAATAATAAATAAATAAATTTAAAAAAAAAAAAAGAGAGACTTTATCCCTATGTCTTCATGATCTTACATTTAAATAGCCCATGGAAAATATACCTTCTCTTTACCCCTCATATCTTAATGAGGACTATAATTACTCACTGGTCTTCCCACCTTCCAGACTGTCTTCTTCAGTGCTTCCAGAATTATCTTTCTACAATATAATTGAATCAGGTTATTTCCTCACTTACCATTATCTAATTGAACTCCATAGTTTTCTGACAAAGCCCGACCTTGGCATGTCCTCCAGGCCCCATCTGACTCAACTCCTAATTACTCTGGTCTCCTGCTCTACTCTTCTGGCTCATTCTTCAGTCAAGCTGAGCTACCACAATATGCTTTCATTCACCTCCTAGATTTTGTATGGACATATTACATTTTACTACAGCTGTTTGGAGTCAGGGCCTTTTAAAAAGTGATTATAATTTGAGGGTATAAGTCATGTATAAAACAGACCTCCACACTTTAGCTCTGATCTCTTTAGCCTTGCTTTTTGCCCAGTTTCTAACATTAACCCTAATCTCAGGCCATTCCTGAACTTGAACCTCATTTCTTAACCTTGTCTTCCCCTCATATTATGCCTTACTGCTATTTCCAGTTCTCTATGACCCCATCTCTGATGCATTCTCAGAGGTTGCGGTCAGTGAGGAGTGATGTTCAGGAATGGGATTAGTTAGAAGAGAGGTCTGGGGATGGATGTAAGAGTCAGGGATCTCTGTTGTGCACATACTTTTTGTAACAACAGTAGTTTTGCATGTTGACACAGCCATTTAAACATGACTAAGTCAAACAGCACCCTCTAATTAACCATGTTGTATTGTCCTGCTTTGTTCTTAGAGCATGCTGTACTGCGGTTTACAGTGTCCTTTTCCACTACCCTCAACTAATTTCTATTTATTCTTCCAGCCCTTTCTAGATATCACCTTCCTTAATTATTCTCCACTACCCCCAAGATAGCTGGGTGCCACCCTTCCATAAGCTCCTGGTGCTACTGGGTTCTTGTGGGTTTGACCTGCCAGCCTGTATTCTGTTGTTTATTGCCTTTCTTCCTCCCCAAGGTAGGATCTGTATGTTGGTTCTCTCTTTATCCCCAGAATTTCACTAGAAGCACCTAGCAATAGATGTTCAATAGATGTTTAGTAAGTAAATAAAGACCTGAATACATGAACAGGTGATATCCTGCGACAGAATTCTAGCAAACCGCAGAAGCTTAATGAACACAAATAAGAGAGTCCAGAAAGACCTATTATATCATCTCATCTGTTTTCTGCCTATGAGGGATTGCACACCTCCAAGGCATGACCTTCCTGTGTTGGCCCTCTCTTAGGCACCACCTTGGGTTCTCTTAACCCCACCTGTTTCTGGGTTGCCATGGTGACCTGCTTTGCCAGGCTCTACCATCCTGTCACCTAATACCACTACTGGGATTTCTCAGTTGCCTGATCTGGAAAATAGGCATTAGCAATAGCACCTTAGGTCATAGCACCTTAGGATCTGTTGTAAAAGACTGGATGAAATAATGTGTCTAAGGTCCTCAGCTTAGAACTTTCAAAATAAGTTCTGGAAGATACTTGCTATAGCTATCATTCTATTTTTAAAGTACAGTTTGAGAATGAGAGCGTGCTATTTCTTATGGGAGTAATACTGTGTTTTAACATTATATACATTTCAGGTGTGCATCATTGAAAATTGACAAGTGTGTGTATGTATATACTACTTGAAGTTCTCCACTAAAAATTCCGTTCTATCCTTCATCATACAGGTGTCTCCTTTGTCCTGGTTTACCCATTCTCCCATTCCCTCCAGTAACATCTAATTGCTCTTTCAGCCCGGTGATATTTATTTTAAAAAAATGATTACAATTGGAGGGTATTTATTTTTGGTTTATTTAGTTCATCTGTTTGTCTAATTGTTTTCTCTGTATTCCACATGAGTTGGAATCATATGGTGTTTGTCTTTCTCTGACTTACTTCACTTAGCATAATACCCTCTAGGCCCATCTATGTTATTGTAAATGGCTGGATTTCATCTTTTCTATAGTTGAATAGTATTCCATTGTGTGTATATACCTTATCTTTTTTTATTTATTTGTCAGTCACTGGGCACTTGGGTTGTTTGAGTATTTGGTCTTTGTAAATACTGCTGTAGTGGGCATAGGGGTGCTGTTCAAAATCATATTTTTGTATCTTTTGAATAAGTACCTAGAAGTAGCATAATTGGAGTATATGGAATTTCTATTTTTAATTTTTTGAGGGATTTCTATAAAGCTTTCTATGATGGCAGCATCAATTTACTTTCCCACCAAGAATGTATAAGGGTTCCCTTCTCTCTATATCCTCTCCTGCACTTACTTCTTCCTCTTTGGATAACAGCCATAAGAATGATAGAGAGTTGACAGAAAACAAATTGAAAATGAGATTTTTTAGTCTTAGATATTTTATTGGATTTTTAATAGGTATGGTCTTGGTATATCTCTGGCCCAATTTTACTCTTGCTAAACATGTGGGAAGTCATGATAAAATTCTCCATGAAAGAAGCATTTACCTGCTAGGGTTTGTTTTTGTTTATTTTTTCTTTTTTTTGAGTATGTGTGAAAAACACATAGGGTTTGAGACTAGTTAAATCTCCTTCCCATCTTCCAGATATTTTTAGGTTCTGAAAAGAAATTTTTATCAACCTCATCATAAATTTGTGAAAACAAAAGCAGAAAGGTCTTGCAATTTAACTATGGTTATTTAGGGAATTTGGCACAGAGGAGATTCCAGGAAATAGCCAATTGCTCCTCACAGAGGTGAGTTTCAGTTCGTGCCAGGTGAATGGAAAAGTATAATCAGGATTAACATGAGGTGTGCTGGTCATTTTCTGGTTCTTTTACAAAGTTGCATTAGCATTCATTAAACTTTAAACTGAATCATGGTTTATAACTAATTCCTTATAGTCAGCTTTCCAGTATCGCTGCTTTACTCTGGTTCGCAAATGCTAGTTGCTTTCCTTCTTCGTACCTACCCACGAGCTTTGGGTATACTGTGAGAAAGGACATGGACATCCCTCAAGAACCTAGCACTCCAGTTAACTCTTCTGAGGGTCAGCAGCGATCATCCAGGACCTCCATAACGTCTGCACAGCTTTTACACTAGAGGAACCTTCTTTCTTGAAAATTCTCTTTCACCTTCATGACCCATTCTTGAAGCCTCTGATTTTTCTCTGTTCTTATGATTTTCTCTACCCTTTTTCTTTCCCATACTCCCTGCCCCTCTGCACCCCCTGTATGTAGGCATGCTGTAAGAGATAACCATCTTCTTCTGTCTACTTTACCTATTAGGATTTGATACCCTCTATTGGAAACTTATTTATTCCCTAGGCTTCACATATCTTTTTCTGCAGGACTCTAAAATCTAACTTTTGTCCCTGATTTTTCTCTTAGCCCTAAAACTGCATTTCTACATCCACCTTCTTGTTTCACAATCCTTGAATCTCAATAGATCCCAAATTAAAACTCATTTTCCACCCCCACTCCCAATTAATTCCATGCACCTAATTTCCTTAGATATTTAAGGGACCTCATCTGCCCTCAGCTCAGCTACCTTCTCCCAGTCAGCCAGGCTGAATTTCTATTTACAATTATTGATTCTTTCATTTTGTCAAAGGATGGGTAAGCCCAAGGATGCCTATGTATATCTACAGGTGTTTACTATCCTCTTTCCCAGTGGAGGTTTTTTCCAGAACATTGGACATTTTCCTGCTTTTTCTAAGGAGTGGGTGGGGGTTAGGGGTGAGCCCTGTGCTGTGGCAGGGCTGTGGATTCATGGTTCAGTTCAGGAACAGCATTCAGATGAGGGGACACTCTTCAGTTGCGTTGGAGATGGTCCTCCCAGGAGTGTGCATCTCGGTACAGTGGGGTAGGGTGGAGGTGAGGGCTTTGGGGAAGCCAGGCTGCTGAACACTGGTGGCAGGGAAAGAGTTGAGGGGAGCTGGCAATCAACCCAGGAAGAGAATTTCATTTCTGTGCAAGAAGAAAGTATGGGGAGATAGTTTTTCTCTTTGTCATCTACCTGAGGGAATAATGCTGTTTTTCTAGACAAATCTGCACTGAGCTAACTTTGTGGTAAAGCTACCCACTAAGTTTAAGATCTGTGGCCTAGAGCGCTATTTTCTTCTAATCCTATTATTCTTAGTCTGGGGAGTATTGACAGGGTCTTCTAAGATGAAGATTCCATGTTCCTGCAGCTGTACTGATAACTTGAAAAATCTCACAGTCACTTGTCATGACTGGACTCCTTTAGATATGGTTTCCATATGACCCAGAGAGATTGCTACCCTTGCTACCCCTGTTTCTAGAGGATTTGGACACCCAGCAGGGGACACCATGACTGGTCCCTAAGCAGCCGAGTCCAAAGTTCGGGACTCATGGGGCAGCTGTCCAGGCAGGTACTGCCCTCGGTGGCGCAGGCTGTGCCATGTATACACCACGGAAGCTGCCTACATAGCTGGCTATGCACAGGAGCCCCGAGGTTGTCCAATGCGGTGTCCCTGCCTCCGACACCTCCTCTCACAAGACATTTGGAGGCCAACTGTTACCTCATGTCCACTTGGTCAGGCCGTTTCGTATCTCAGGCTGAAGCTCACACCACCTCTATTTCCTTTTTTTTTCCTCCTAATTTCGAAGATCTCCCACTTTCTTCCACTTTCACTTCCCGAATGCTGTGACCACAGGCATGAAATCAGCAAGTTCTTGCCTTGTCTCTTCACCAGCTAACTCCTCCAAATTCTTCATTAGTAAATAATAATGCTAATAGATAACAATAAAGGAACACTTACTATTCACATGCTAAAAATCTTACATGCCACATCCAATGTCCAATCCAAGGAAAATGTCCAATCTTCACAGAAATCTCTGAAACCATTGGATGAAATTTAGGATTAGAGTGTTTTAGAGACATTCTTGTGATTGCAGGTAACAGTGAGAGACTCAGTCTGCCTGACTGCCAGCTGGTGCTCTGAATCAGTATCTATTCATCTTCCTAAGATCCAGGTTAGATATAGCCTCTTCCAGGAAGCCTCCTGGGCTTCCTCACCTTCCTCTCTGTGACCTTTGGCCATCCTCCAAAGTAATCTGTGATGTTCAAGTTTAGGGTGTCTTAGAGATGGTAAAGAGAGATCTAAGTTCCTTTTTTCTGGGGTTTCCCATATATTAGAGACTGAAAGTCCCGAGACAAGGCTAGGAAATATGATGACCTTTTTAATACATTTGCATTTAACCAAATTAAAACCTTTAATGTTTACTTGTATAGTTATACACATAGAAGCCTGCAATGTAATGTGATTTGCTACATAAAAGGTGACTAGGAGTCAGTTTAATATTCATAGAATGCTGCACTGAGTTGTTTGGTAATGGGATATGAATTTAAAGTTGCAGGAGCACATCTCTCAATCTTTTGATGTATTTCTATGACTCTAAGTTGTGCTTTCATTTTCAATAATATTTGAAGTCCTGCATGAGTATGACACCATTGGCTAATAGGCCTTTCTGGATTCTGTGTTATTTATTTCTCCATCCCTAACATATAAAACAGAGTCAGGGCTTGGCACATTGTAGTGCTTGATCCTCGTTGGCTGGCTGAATGAAGGAGTCAGTGAATTGCTGAGCACAGCCTCTGAAGTCTGGATGATTTGGAGCTGGAATGCTAGCAGCACTACCATTTACTAGCTCACTGTCCATGAGTATTTTCATTAAACTGTCTGGCTTCAGTTTGTGTCATCTAGACATGGTGACATTACAAACAGTACTGACCTCAGAAGGTAATGTGCATCACAAAGAAGGTGCTGTGCCCCAGTTATGGGATGGCCAAAGTGAGCCCACGCATAAATAGTGCCTGGGGCCAGGTGGGGGAGGCAGGCAGCAGGCCTGGGAGCATCCTTGTTAATAAAAGGAAAGCCACTCCAGCTGTTTCTCCGCTGCCTTTGCCTCCCCCACCAGCCACGGAGAATGACTGGTACCCTTGGGAAGTCTCCTCAGCACCTGACTTGGCTCTCAGATCCTTATCCCTTTCCACATTCTGCTACTTGATTGACAATAATTAAGACCTCTTTGAATAATTCTCTGCAGGCCACAGAGCACTCTCAAACACACTGTCTCATTTAATAATTATTCAGAACTGTAAAGTTGCCTGTGCTTTCAGGAAATTCCTGCTCTTGTTATAACATGCATGGTATCTGCTCCTCCATGCTCACAGTTATCACCAAGAATATTTGCGCCTGTGTTAACTGTGATCATTAGCAGCATTTTCATTTTGGTGTGAAATCTGGAATTCACAGACTCTCATGGGGAAAAGCTGCCTTCCAAACTCTTTTCCTATTTCTGAAGGGCAGAGCTTGGCAGCCTCCGGGACTTGGGCTTCTTCCTCTTTTCTGTCCTTTTGGCTGTCTGGCTCCAAGGACTTGACTGGCACTTCACAGCGCTGCCTCCATGTGGCCAAGGCATCTGAGAGCACGGCCTGTTCCCTTGCTGTGATGTCTCCCTGAACCTCCTGAGCCATTTCGTGTGATGATCACCTCCTAATTTGTCTCTCTGGCCTTCACTTTTAGACTCACCTCTCCAAGTAGCTTATTGAAATCTCTCTTGGAGGTCTACGCATACCAAATTTGTCGTGTTTAAAAATAAATATTTAATCTGAAAATTCTGACTCTCCCCTCAACCCCAGACAATGGCAGTATCATCCACCCAATCCACAACCAGAGTCTCTTTCCAGCCTTAGCTGCCTTAAATGTGACCTACATCAGTATGTCCTTAGTGCCTGTGTCCAAGATATATCTCGATACAAAGGCCTCCCTGGTAGCGCAGGGGTTTAAGACGCATTACTATGAAGCTATCTGCAGCCATTGCAGGACCAGTTCGATCCCTGGCCAGGGAGGTGACCCACATGGTGCAGCAGACCTCTCCTGCCTCACCCACTGCTCCCCTTGGCAGTGTATTTCAGTACATCTGCCTGTACTGCTCCCCGGTCTGTCTCTGGTGAATCCTCTCACCCCCCACATCTCTGGTGGGTACCCCAGCTCTTGTATGCATAAATAAATAAATATTAAAAAAAAGACACATCTTGATACAAACCTCCTTTCCCTCATTACACCATCATGATCCTGCCCGTTATCCTCTTTTTTCCCTAACCAGAAATAAACAACTTTAATTTTTAATGTCTAATAATTTAAATTACAGCAGAATAAGTTGTTAGTTTTATCATTTTTAAATTTCCCTGTTTGGACAAAAAGGTTTAAAAGTCACAAAACAGGTATATTTTCCCCTTTGATTATGAAGATTGCCTTGCATCATTTTAGTTCGAATGGTCATTTTTTGAGAGAGAAGTTTTTAGTTGTGTTAAAATATATACATTATATTCATATATAAAATTTACTGTCATAGCCATTTTAAGTGTAATGTTCAGGGACATTAGGACTTTCATATTATAGTGCAACCATTACCACCATTCATCTTTAGAACTTTTTTCATCTTTCAAAATGCAGATTCTGATCCATTTTCCCTTCCCCCAGCCCCTGCCAACCACCATTCATTCTACTTTCTTTCTCAACGAATTTGACTGCTCTGTGTACCTCGTATAAGTGAAATCATTTAGTATATATAGTATATATATATAGTATATATAGTAGGCTACATAGCATGTATACTATGTAGTATATAGGCTTGCCTGGAGTGTCACCTATTTTAAGGTCAATTGATTAATAACCACAATTGCACAGCAAAGTTCCTTTTGTCATACAATGTAACGTGATCAATGTAATGGAAGTAACACCAGGGTTTGGAGGTCGTCATGCACTTCTGCTTATATAGTTTAACCATATCAGTAGGAATGGCAATTGCCTACATGCATCAGAAAACTGATAAGTTTTTTTTTAACAAACTTTCCTCCATTTAACAATAAATATGGGTATGAATGATTATTGATACTGGATCAGTGGCTCCATGACATCAGGGCCAATAGCTCTTATGATTCTCTTAAACGTTCCTTCTTGTGTAGTATGATTATCATATTAATATTCCATTGCATGTCTATACGGTTATCATAGCTCCGTCTATCTTGACCATACCCAAGACAGGAACAAAGAGAAAGTGGAAGGATGAGGGCTACATGAGGAAAATCTATCACTTCATTTGTTTGTAAAACAAAACAAAGACAAAAAACATTTCTCAGAACTTTATTCCCCACAATAACTTCAGTAACACTTCTTTGGCCAGGACTTGCTCAAGTGAGCTCTCCTAGTTACAAAGGAGACCAGGAAAACTGGGCCTCCAGTTTGGGGTAGTCATTACTGTGATTGTCTCAACCAATGATGACCCATCCTCTGGTGCTGGATGATGGGAGGATATGGATATTGGAGATACAGCTAAGATATTGTTGTGCCTGTTTTCTGGAAGGCAGAATGGTGTAGTGTTAAGTGGAATTTAAAGTCAGGAGACTTGTGATTCTGCCCCAACTCTGTCATGTTTTTTTTTTTTTTTTAAGATTTATTTATTTATGCATTTAAGAACTGGGGTACAGGCCAGAGGTGTGGAAGATGAGAGGACTCACCAGAGACAGAGTAGGGAGCAGAACAGGCAGATTGACTGAAATACACTGTTGAGAGGAGCACCGTGTGGAACAGGAGAGGTCTGCTGTGCCTTGTGGGTCACTTCCCTGGCTGGGGATTAAACTCGTGTTGCAGTAGCTGCAGATTGCTTCATAGTGCTGCATCTTAACCCTTTGTGCCACCAGGGAGGCCCCAACTCTGTCATGTTTATCTGTGTGTTCTTAGACTAGTCAAGCAACTTCTCTGAACCAGTTCCCTTCTCCAGCATGTGAGAGATAATATCTGCCCTGCTTATCTCAGTTATTGTAAAAATGAAATAGTCCATGAAGTTCTTTGCATTCTGGAAATATATACTAACTATAATTTTTGGTATTTGGTATAAAAATCAGAGTGCATGTCTTTGATTCAAAAAATATATGTATACATATATATTTATTTTAACATAATTTATAATCTCTGAAATTAGATGAATTTTATAATCTGTGGCATTTAAACTTCAGTGAAATATAATATTTTATTAAGCTTTATTTCCTCATGGATTCTGAGGGTTATACCCAAGAAATATGGCCACAAATGGGACCCATAAAACCCCTGTTGACTCCAAGGAATCTGGCCATCTCACGATGGAACACCCAAAGTATAGAAACATGGCTCTGAAGTAGTGATGACAAGAAATTACCTACCAACTCCCTACTTTCTTTTTTTTTTTTAAAGATTTATTTATTTACTTATTTATACAAGCAGTGGGTACAGTCAGAAGCACGGGAGAGTGAGAGAAATCACCAGAGCCAGAGCAGGGAGCAGAGCAGGCAGAAGGACTGAAGTACACTGCTGAGGGGAGCAGCGGGCCGCAGGAGAGGTCTGCGCATCATGTGGGACCCTCCTCCGGTGGCCGGGGAGCAGCCACTGGGGAGGCCCCCGCCCTACTTTCTTACAGGCAGAATACTAGTATTGCTATTCCAGATTTGAACCTGAAGTGAGCTGAGCTGAGTGTGAAGATGGAGTAAACCAGTACCTCCTAAGAGCTCACAGTACTGGGAAGTGTTCTGCAAACTTTAAAACTTGACCACCTACCAGGGTCATTGACTAAATGTGATGCCCTGTTTAGGTATCTGCTCTTCAGGGTCTCTGCCTCAGGAACACACCCAGGATCAGAGGCAGCCTGTTTTTCAAGCCATGTGACTTAGATCCATGACTTCAAATGGAGTTGTTGGATGGCCCAGCCATTGGGATTGTTAATTTTTGAAGTAAAGTCACGCAATAGAATACGTGTAATTCTAACCTTGGGATATGCATATATTATGTATACATATATTCATTTGTATTTATTTTTAAATAAACACATACAAATACTGTGACTAGAGGGGGCAAAGACAGACATCTAGGAATAAGGGATTATGATGTATAAGATTGAGAGAGAAATAGGAGGAGTTAGTTTTTGGGGGATCATGGTTAGATACTGACTATGTGAAATATGACACATGTTCCTTTTATTTTTGATGTATTTAATATATTTATAGTTTTTATATATTTTATAATTTTTTAATTTATATCTTTTACATCATTGTGTATTCCCCATAACATTCTCACCACCAGCTCACCCTTGAACCATCACCATAGCCCCTTGTGCTGACACATGTTCCTTTCAGAGTACTTTCTTTTTTTTTAAAAATTTATTTATCTATGCATACAAGAGCTGGGGAGTAAGCCAGAGATGCAGGGGGCGAGAGAATTTACCAGAGACAGAGTGGGGAGCAGAACAGGCAGATCTGCTGAAATATACTGCTGAGGGGAGCAGCGGGCAAGGCAGGAGAGGTCTGCTGTGCCATGAGGGTTGCTCCCTGGCCAGCCAGGGATCAAACTCATGCTGCAGTGGCTGGCAATAGCTTGAGAGCACTGTCTTTAACCCCTGCGCCACCAGGGAGGCCCTCATAGTACTTTCTTACATATATTTGACTTGAGGCTCAGGTGTTATTCTATTCAGCAGTTCCTAATGGAAGAATCCTGATTGATCTCTTTTTATTTTTAAAGAACGAAATATTTAAATGAAAGAAGGAAAAAAATGGTAAAAAGATAGGAAGAGCAAACAATCAGGACCACTCACCTTTTCTCTTTTAAAGCATCAAGGCACTTGTTAATTAAAATGTGTGTGTATTTTCTCCTGTGAACTCTATATGGGTTTGTTAACTAGCATTTTATTTCCTCATAAAGGAAAGCATTTGAGAGAAGAAGGAAAAGAAGCAGTGTTCCAAGTCCTTAATCTGATTTTAAGTCTTTTTTATAGGGTAGTCAAGCCTTCCAGGCTTCTGTTTATTCTGAGAACTTAGGAAGCAAGTAGCACGGTTACTCTAACTTTCTTTTTTTTTTTTTAATTTTTTTTTTAAAGATTTATTTTTTATTTATTTATACAAGCATTGGGTACAGTCAGAAGCGTGGGAGGGTGAGAGAATTCACCAGAGCCAGAGCGGGGAGCAGAGCAGGCAGAAGGACTGAAGTACACTGCTGAGGGGAGCAGCGGGCGGCAGGAGAGGTCTGCGCGCCATGCGGGACCCTCCTCTGGTGGCCTGGGAGCAGCCGGGGATTGAACCGTCGCGGCAGAGGCTGCGGGCAGCTTCGCAACCTAGCGCTCAACCGCTGCGCCACCGGGGAGGCCCACGGTTACTCTAACTTTCAATTATACTTTTTGTGATTTCTGTATCCCTCTGACACAGAGTCTTGGACTATGAAACCAGGCTTGGCTATTACGCACAATTCTGAGCACATACTTGAAGGCTCAGTAAGTTGGTTGAATGTCTTGCTTTGGAAAATAGTTCCAAAAAAATGCGTAAACTTTGAGCATTTCCCATTTTTCCTTTCCACCTTAAGATGATTGTCCTTGATCAGAAAAAAGCTGAGGTTTCACTTTGGGGTTTGGAATGAGTACTGGGATCTCACTTAAGATATTTCTTCATAGGCCCTTGATGACTGGATAGCATCTGTTAGTAGACTTAAAGCCAAAAAGTAGATGCAGAAATTTCCAAAGTAGGTGTCTATCTAGTTGAATACATGTGACAAAGAGATATAAGGGGAAGACAAGTAAATTATCAGATTTAAATAACCTCCACTAGACCATTAACCATGCAGGAATTATGCTATAGTATTATACAGTCTAGCTAATCTAATGAATTAAAACATTGTCCCAACTCTGAATGAATGCAATTAACCTATATGGCTATGTGACTTATGAAAGTTCTATAAAACTTCTGATTAATATTTTAAGGGCATCAGTATAAAATAACCCTAATTTAGATCATCTAAATTTGTCTCTTTTTCTCTTTTTAAAAATGAACAAAAGCTCATTTTTAAATATTTAAAGAAATATTTGAGGGGAGGACATTTAATTCTGTCTAAAATTGGCAACAAACTAGTCCTTCTACAGTAAACAGAAATAGTTACTGTAAACAGTAAGCTAGAAATAATTTTCAGTTATTGTTCAACAGAAAGCACAATATTCTGATTCTGAGAGAAGGAAATCTCATGAGGTGAGCCCAGCGATTGTGATGGCTTTGCTCCAAGGGAGAGTCTCCCAACTCCAGGAGGGTTAGCTTGGAATCTAAGCCAAGCACAGCAGTCCTGCTGAGCTGAGGAAACAGAGATCAGAGTTCAGGGCAATTGAAGCAGCTAGAACCTGCAGAGCACTTGAGAGGAGGGAGCTGTTTGGTAAAGGGGGAAGTAGAAGTGACTGCATGTATCCAGGGAATCCTTGACTGGAGTAGAGTGTACATTTACAGACTGAAACCAGAAGAAATTTACCAAAAGTGGCAGCTCTAGGGTTGAGAATGGGACAGAGATACCAGCCACACTGGAAAGACCTCCTTAGCACCCTATTAACTTCCCAAGCATCCAGAAAAGATACAACAAATCTGTCTAAGTGCTAAGGATCATGTTGCTAATGCATTTTTTAATGAAGAGTTATATAGTAATTATTTCAGGCCCCTTGAGCCATACAATTTCTGTGGCAACTACTCAACTCTGCTATTGTAGAGCAAAACCAACCATAGATTATATATAAATGAACAGCTGTGGTTTTGTTATAATGTAACTTTATTTCCAAAAAGGAGGGTAGTGGGCCAGGCTTGGGTTATGACTGAAGTTTTCCAACCCCTGTGCTAGAGTGAGGCCTATTTTATTTAAACTCACTCAAACAAAACCTAAGACCCAGTGCTAGTGCCAATACTGAGATTGAGTTTGGAAGTTGACCCCAGCACGAGTTAAAGGGACGGAGGAATATTCATGACTTTTCATAAATCCATCCAGCAAAGTGGAAGGCTATACCTCCACGCAATCAAGGCTAACAGGCAGTCTGACTTATGGCAAAAGTCACCTCTCATCAGAGGAAGACCAAATCTAGTCCACCTTCAATGTATCATGAGGTATGCAAATAGAAAAATGTTGCACATAAGCAAAGCAAGCAAACAAAAAAACAAAAAACAAGTCAATAGAAATGGATAAGAAAATGTTTCAGATGTTGGATTTGGCAAATAAAGCAGCTATTATAAAACTGTTAAAAGAATTAAAGGAAAATATTGTTGTAATGAATGAATATACAGGGTCTCGCTGCCAAGAAATACAAACTATTAAAAAAGAAAAAGAAAATTATAGAATGGAAAAATTGAATAACTGAGTTAATAGGAAAATGAGGATGACAGAAGAATGAACTGCTGAATCTGAAGATATACCAATAAGAGATAAAGAGACAGAGAAACATATTTGAAGAAATAGCTCCTGAATTTTCCAAATTTAGTGGAAAAGGACAAACAGATTCAAGATATTACCTGAATTTCAAGTCAGATAAGTTCTAAGGAAACACATCTAGATTTGCCATAGTCAATTATGAAAACCAAAGCTAACAGAAAAT
Source organism: Talpa europaea (assembly GCF_964194135.1). NCBI lineage: Eukaryota > Metazoa > Chordata > Mammalia > Eulipotyphla > Talpidae > Talpa > Talpa europaea. Next base: position 107,191,063 of record NC_140075.1, read on the forward strand.
CTTGAAAGCAGTTAGAGGGAAAATGATAGGCTATAATAGGGATATAAGATTACAACCAGTTCCTCATCATAGACAATAGAGACTGAAAGACAAAATACTGAAGGAAAAAAGAGGTTAACCTCAAATTCTGTGTTGGGTGAAAATTACCCTACAAAATAAGAATTTGATTTTAAAAATGGCTATTTTGAGCAGTGCTATCCAACAGAAATATAGTGCTAGCCACATATGTGTTATTGTAAATTTTCTAGTTGCTTCATTAGAAAAAAGATATGGGTGAAATTAATTTTAACAATATATTTATTTAACTCAGTATACCCAAAATATTATTTAAGATGTAATCAATATAAAATTGTTAAATTGATATTTTACACATTTTGTACTTGAAATTGTTATTTATATTTAAATAACAACTCAATTTGGATAAGCCAAATTTCAGTAGTTATATTATGTCTAATGAGTCCTTTTTGGAATTGAATAGCGGAGTTTTAGATTAAGGAGAAAGGAGATTGAACATGTTGTCTTATTTCTAGATTGTCTCTTAAACCATCTTATACATAATATTTAAATTAACTTTCCTAAAATCATTTATCTGCTCAAAAGACCTATGAGGCTACCTACTTTGTAGGTACTACATAGTACAAGTTAATTTGTTTGTTCACTCATTTGTTTATTAATTCAACCATTTATTCAACAAGCATTTACTAAATTCCAGACCCTATTCTGAGTTGGAGACATCTAGAAGAAAAAGATCCAGCCCCTTACCTCAGGAAACTTATAGACTAGTTGGCATGGTAGCCATATTAGCAATAATTTCATTATGATATGGTCAATGAGTTCAGGAAAGATACTATCAGCGTACAGAAGGTTTGTGGGATTAGTTGGAATCAGGAGGAAAAGTCTATGACTGTGAGGTGCCACTGAAGATTTCTTAAACAGAACTGTGGATAAGAGACAATGAGGGGGTGAACCAAGACATTAGCAACAGAAAGGGTAGTTTGAAGAGTTCAAACTCATTCTGAAATGTAGAGCTGTCTTTCCCAGCCCCTCCTTTCCCAGTGCACTCAACTCCACTCCCATCCTCCTCAGATAAACATGTTAGGGAGAAATGATGTTCTGACCTAATCCCATACAGGCTTTATGGACCCCACCCCCACTCCAGACTAAAGCCATCAAGACATTGGGAAAGACAAATCCCATCACCACCAAAGGGAGGGTGGCTGGGACCTGAGGATGGAGTTGGGCAGCCAGGTTGGATATAAAAACCAAACACGTGGGCCTTGAGGGGGCTCGCTGTCGCTCGCCTCCTGGCTTCACGGCTCCTGGCTTGCAGCCAGCTCTCAGAGCGCCATTTGGGATTCCTGATTGGCGGATTGGGTAGGACTCATTTAAAACTTTGTCTCCCACTTTTCTCCCTGAGCTGTACATTTCCTCATTTCCCCTTCCCTTGTAAATAAACCTTTTATTAACCTTTCGCGTGTGCCTGCAGTAGAGCATTGATAAGTCCTTTTAAGCGCGTGGGTGAGGACCCACAGTCAGGCACCCCGTTTTGTATCGGGGTTGCTCTACAACAAACAGACCATAACTCACTGTCAACTAGACATGCCATTCCTGCTTCCCCTTCCTAGAAAACCTTTGCTCCTCTGCCCTTTTGCTCAGAGTCCTCCCTCCCAATTTAAGGCACAGATCCTGATCACTTACTGCTCAAGTCCTCAGTGGTCTCTTAATGCCCTTACTATCTACTGCCATTGAAATAACAGTTGATGTCCCTGTCACCCCTGCACCAACTGTACGCTGCCAGACACCACTATCTTCTCCTACCTGTACACTCACACCCTAGGTAGCCCAGTATAAAGAACCCAGCACTAGTTCCTGATGATGCTGGCCTCTGACGGTGGGACACACTGAGGTCCTATTCTGACCGATAGCTTCCATCACCAGCTCCTGCTCAGTACAGGAAAGTTAATCTTCCTGATGCATATTTCTTCAGTCATTGGCTGCTCATCAACTTCCAGCACCTTCCCATTCACCACCTAACTCTTCTCATTGGTTCATCAACTCTCTGTGGACACCTCAGTTTTCATCAGATCGACCTCTCCACTACCTTAAAAGCAAGTTCTTTCCTTTTTCATTATCCAAATTTTAGTTTATTTAAAGAGGTGCAAATTTAAAGATGTCTCTGACACAATTTGAGAACAGAATCTGTTTAGAATTTTATATTTCCCCCTCAATGTTTTATAGTCATCAACATCAAATTTTTAAAGTGGCTCTCCTTTGTGAAATCATCTTTATAAAATATTCAATTCCTCCTTCTTCTCATAGAAACAATAATTTTCTTTCTTTTCATCCTTATATTTGAATATTTATATGAAGTTAAATATAAAAATCATTGTTATAACAGCAAACACGACAGGTTTGCATTAATGTGACTAACCTTGGTTGCAGAACTCACAATCTCAGGGTAACTGCGAGTGTGGCCTGGAGCTCAGTCATCAAGAGTGGTGCCTGTTAGTGAGTGTAGCTGGTCAGCTCTGTGGGCCTCAGATAGGAGAACTCCTCCTCTGGCCCAAAATTACCTAGAAGCAAGTTCTTAATCAAAAACAGTGATTCTTAATCTTCACTGAAGCTGATCATGCTCTGTCCCACAGCTGTCTTAACCCTCCTCGCGAGTGGTCCAGAACAAGGATGTCCTTCAGTCCAAGAAACCTGCCTGATGCCTGATGATTGCCTCCCTTGAAGGGCTCTCTGATGCTAAACTGGCACAGCATTTTTGCTGTGTTCTGCAGCAGGCAGTTATTCCCAAATTTTCTGTTTGTTCTACTGTTTCTTTAACTCCCCAGCTGGGTTGCAAACTGCTTGAGAGTTGCCATCTCAAAGGGTGTCTGATATCTCTCTAGATGCCTTGGGCTCATGAATGTGGATTAGAGGATTGACCCCAAACAAATTTTTATATGACTCCTATCCTATCTGCCAAAAGTCCTCTCCAATTTATGTGTGTAAGGGATGCTGAGGAAGATTTTTTCTGAAATGGCAACCCAGAGGTTAATGAATTTTCAAGTGTCACTTGGTCAACCCTCTGTTGAAATTCTCATTGTGAGGATTCTAAACCTCACTTTATGATTCACATTCTAAAAATGGGTGAGGTTTTTATGGAGTCATGAATTCCTATACGAACTTAGCCTCCAAATGATTGGGCTCCTCTGTGGGTTTTGGCTGTCAACACAGCCCTCCTCAAGCCCTGGTGTCTCATGGCTTGCTGCATACGTCTGTTTAATGGCAAGTACCTAGAATCCACTTCACAGGGTCACCATGGGGCGTCCCTGTAATGATTTTGTTCCGCAAGACTTTTTGGAACTACTCACCCATCAGCCACCAGCCATGTCTGGACTGAGGCTGGATAAGCTAAGGAAAGGGAGATAAGTTTTGGGGGCTTTTCTTTCGAGTGTAGTTTGAGTAGTGCTCTTGGTTTCTCAGCCAGAATGCACCTATATCTGTAAAGGAATCTTACTTATTTTTCTAAAGATTTATTTATTTATGTGTAGAAGAACTGGGGTGCAGGCCAGAAGTGTGGGGTGAGAGGATTCACCAGAGACAGAGCGGGGAGAAGAACAGGCGGATCTTCTGATATACACTGCTGAGGGGAGCAGCAGGCGAGATAGGGGAGGTCTGCTGTGCCGTGTGGGTAGCTCCCTGCCTGGGGATGGAACTCTTGCAGCGGTGGCTGATGATAGCGTGATAGTGCTGAGACTTAACCCCTAGGCCACCAGGGAGGCCCTGTAAAGGAAACTTATTAGACCAGACAAGACCCTGGTAACAGCAAGAGTGTTGAATAAGTCACTTAACTTCCCTCAGGCAAGATTTCTTCATCTGAAATTATATTACGTGTCTTGTGCAACTAAAATGACTTTTGAGTCAAATGAAATATGGTATGAAAATATTTCTGAAAATTATAAATTCCTTGCAAACATTATTTCTAGTATCATATTACAAAATTATTTTTTTAATTACCCCCAAAGCAAAACTTATTAAATATTACTAGCTTCCCCCAGTAAGTATTCTTCCTTTCTGCAATCCCCTGTAGTGAAACTTCCTCAACATTTTTTATTGTGTGCCAATTAGAAGGCTATGAGTGAAATTGTTCACTAAAATGAATATTGTAAGTATTCTGTTAAAAAGAACTTATATTGTTCAATACAAATAGTAGTTCTTTTTTGGAAACACATTAATTTTGCATTAATTCAGATTTTATGAATTCATTATAAGATCAACAGTCAGGTTCAAGTTGTAGAAGGACATTAATAGTACAAAGTAATGAGTCTACCGAGTACTACATACATAACCATAGTTGTAGTGTGAGTCAAGGCTAGACTTTCACATAGTCAAGTTCACCTAGATTGAAAATGTTTCTTTAACTCACATTTTTCTCTAAATCAGATAGTCCCCACTCTTGCTCCAAATGAACAAAGTGATTCCATTTCTATTCTTGATTGGTAAACCGTGCTTGGAGATACCATCTGGAGATTGTTGGGTTTCTGCCAAAGATTTAAATCAGGCTTGCAGAAAGCTACCTGCCTGCGGCAAGAAACTGCACCAATTGAATAGGAAAGAACATGCTTGTGTTTTGCCATCTGGTAAAAGAGTGAAAACCCTTTGAAAAGTTTTTTTTTTTTAAGGTTTATTTATTTATGCCTACAAGAATTGGGGTACAGGCCAGAGGTGTGTGTGGGGGTGAGAGGATTCACCAGAGACAGAGTGGGGAACAGAACAGGCGGATTGACTGACATACACTGATGAAATACTCACTGGGCAGCGGGAGAGTCAGGAGAGGTCTGCTGCGCCACATGAGTCACCTCCCTGGCCGGGGATTGAACTTGTGCTACAGTGGCTGTGGATAGCTTCATAGTGCTGCGTCTTAACCCCTGGCACCACCAGGGAGGCCCCTGAAAGTTTTAGTATTTGTTTTACTGGGAAAATTTGGGAATCCAATTGCTGAAATTTGTGTGATTATATGCAGGTCTAATATAAAGACACGCTTATACAGATATTCCCCTGGCCATGAAAGTAGAATGTTCCTATTTGATATGATTTGATATGTTATTTTTTGAGTATAGAAATGCTAAAAATTTTCTCCATACATATCAATGGTAATAGCATTCTCAGCAACCCCTCCTGCCATGTGAAGCCATACCGAATTAACAGGCATGCTCTACGTTCAGATAGTGGGGAAAACCTGCACTAAGATCTTAATGCTGAAGGCAGATAGTTCTATATTAGGGATGGGGAGCTAAGACAGGACGAAAGAAGTAAGGCAATTTGGAAACCATCCAGACCTCCTTGTGGGCTGTGGAGAAAGTCTGTGTATATTGAGTATAATGTGATGATTATCTTTTTTAATTTTAATTATTTTTTTTAAACAGATTTCTTCTTGGCAAACTAACTGAAGGCAAGAAAAGCTAATCTTCTTGTTAGCCCTCTGCAAGACATCCCTAACAGAACCAGGCCCAAGTTCACCGTGCTACCATACCCCACCACTCCAGACACTACTCTGGGGTCTTCCTGAGGTTAGCAGTGTGAAGATGACCAGCACCTTCCTAGCATGACGACTGTGGACCGTGTGATTGCCACCCACCAGTCAGAGTGGGTCTCTTTCAATGAAGAGCCACTTTTTTCTGGCCCTTCTGAGGGTAAGATGTGTTTTCCTTTCCTTAGTGAAAAGATTCGCAAAGAACCTTGCCTGCCTCTACCTCATCATTCATTGGGTGGGATCTTAGTATGAAAAAAAAGAGACAGTGTATTACTTTCCTGAGGTGCAGATTCTTTGACACAGAAACCTGGAGGAAGCATCTTAGATGCCTTAGGCCCCCAAGCAAGAGCCTGGGAACACCAAGTTTCTTCCAAGACAGGTAAACTCCGTATTTACGCAATACTATATACTCCAACCTTTGATTGTTACTCCCACAGAAATTTGGATTTTCTTAGATTTTATTTTATTATTATTATTTTTTAATAGAGGCATGTTTTTCTTTCTTTCTTTCTTTCTTTGTTTTGTTTATACATGCACTGGGTACAGTCAGAAGCGCAGGAGGGTGAGAGAATTCACCAGAGCCAGAGCGGGGAGCAGAGCAGGCAGAAGGACCGAAGTACACTGCTGAGGGGAGCAGCGGGCGGCAGGAGAGGTCTGCGCGCCATGTGGGACCCTCCTGTGGTGGCCAGGGAGCAGCCAGGGATCAAACCAGCGCCTCAGAGGCCGCGGGCAGCTTCGCAACCCAGCGCTCAACCGCTGCGCCACCGGGGAGGCCCAGGATTTTCTTAGATTTTAAAGCCTGATTGTTAAAAATTGCAGATGTCATAGCCAGGTTGCTTGGGCTTCACATGTGCAATAGGGACAATCACAGTACCTACCTCATGGTAGTTGTGAGGATATAATGAACGAATATGTCAAGTGCCTAGGACAGTGTCTGGCACAGTGAAGATGGCCAAACTGACTTCCAGGGAACTAGTGGGCAGGACATTGGTCAAGGGAAAATAGGAGTTAATTACAGAGCCTTGTCAGTGGGTTCTGTTCAGCTGCAGCTGCCACTGCCAACCAAAATCAACCTACTTCATATCAACACCTGGGAAGTATGAGTTCACTGGTGTGCTGTCCATTATGCCAGCCATGTGGCTGAGAGGCCTTGAAATGTGGCGAGTCTGGTTGAGATGTGCTGTGAGAGCAAAATACCCACCCCTGAATTTCAACCTACTAAGTTAAATATTCCATGAACAATTTTTATGTTAATCACCTGTTGGAATTATAAATTGTCAACTAAACTAGGTTGAAATAGCTATTATTGAACACAGTTTCAACTTTTACATTTTTAATGTGGCTACTAGAAAACTTTAAATTACATAGGTGGCTCACCTTTGATTCTTTCAGATAGTGCTTGTCTAAAAGCTTTGATTACATGTAGATGGATCAGTTTATTTGAATTCTGGTGAGAGAAAGGAGTTTTGTATTAGTGCCTCAAATTATTTTTTAAGTTTTCATACAGTGAATTTGGCCATTTATGATGTGCAGTTGATGAATTTTCACACAGGTCTAGAATTTTCGCACAGGTCTAGAAGTGGGGGCTGTTGTTAATGCTCATTCTCTTATTCCATGGCATTTAAATGGAATGTGTAGCCTCCATCCCAATTGAATATAATTCATTGTAAAGAAGAATTTTGAAGGCTGTTAAATATCCAAGGACAAATAGTGTTACCCAGAGTTAGAGAGGAGCCCCTATGCCACATTAATGCAGCGTTTGCAAGTGTGGTCTGCAGATGTGTGTAGTTTGGACTGCACAGTTAAATGTTTGAATTTGAATGCCTTCAGTTCAGACAGAAGTTCTCTTGTTTAGCTATAGTCCCCAACAGTCCTTATTGCCTTTTGTCTGTGCTAGTCAACTTAGTTATAGTTCTTGCTTGGCCTCCAAGCATTTTTGTTTGTGACCTCGAACAGCTGGAGTAGATGCTGAGGTAAGAATAATGAACACACACACACACACACACACACACAGAATTAGTGAACATGACACCTTGTCTGGATGCTATTGATGGACACACTGAGGTTAAGGTTTGTATATATTATTTAGCATAGCGCACAGGTGGGAATGCTCTTTCTTCACCCTCACCCTAGTAATAATGATTCCTGTGGTCAGTTCTAGTCCAGCTTGGCTTTTTGCCTCCATGAGACAATTATGAAGAATGGCTTTTCTCACATGATGTGATGGTGATGTCTGGTGTCTGTTTCAGGGGGCACTGAAGAGCATCTTCCAGGACTGTCGTCTTCCTCAGACCAGTCTGAGAGCTCCTGCGGGGACAGCCACCTGGCAGATGGAGGTGCTCAGGACCGCTCCCCCTCGGAACAGGATGATGCCTCTGAAAAGATGGGCCTCATCTCTGAAGCAGCCTCCCCTCCTGGGAGCCCTGAGCAGTCCGCACCTGATCTGGCCTCGGCCATCAGCAACTGGGTTCAGTTTGAAGATGACACGCCCTGGAGCAGCACATCACCGCCTCCTAAAGAAACAGGTAGGACAGGTGGGAGGCTAGAAGGGTTCTGGGTCTGTGCTCAGCAAGGATGCTTGTTCACTACAGGTCTGCTTTACCTGCTCCAGAAGAACAGAGAGAGAGAGAGAGAGAGAGAGAGAGAGAGAGAGAGAGAGAGAGAGAGAGAGAGAGCGAGCGCAAGCAGGCAAAGATCTCGTGGCATAATTCAGTAGCTAGTTTTTGTGAATGTAAAGAAATGAAAGGATTTATGAGTTCTATGCTATATCCAGCCTTTTACCTATGTACCCTGGCTGTTGGAAGTATGCATATTTATTTATGTTTCAGGGATTGGAATTGTATTTACTCAGTACCTACGCTGTAAGCTCTTTACAGGTAGAAATGAATGTCTCTCAAAGTGTGGAGCACCCACCTTCTCTAACAGGGTCACCAGTTAAGTGGACATTCTTGCATTCCAGACCTCTTGAATTTAAATCTTCAGAAGTGGGGGCTGTTGTTAATGATCATTCTCTTATTCCATGGCATTTAAATGGCCAGAAGCTGCTCTGGGATGTTTGGTGAAGCCAGAGGAGTGAGGACCTTTATTGAACATATAACACTGGCAAGAGAGCAGACTGATGAAGCATTCATACATGTGGGCAGGGGATCAGCACAGAATAATAATTTAATAAGCTGTATTTACTGAATACTCTTTGGGTCTGGTGTTCAGTGCTTTTTAAAATATTTTATATTGAAGTAACAGTGGCTTATAACATTGGGTAGATTTCAGGTGTACAGACTTATGCATCAACATCTGTACATGCTGCATGATGTTCCCCAGCAGAAGTCTAGTTTCCATCCTTCAACATCCAGTTGATCCCCTCACCAGATTTAGCCCCAGCTCCTTCCTCCTTCTCTCTGGTAAACAGAATTGTTGATAGATGGGCCAGTTTGCTCCAGTGCTTCACCACTACTTTTTTGCAAAGCTAACTGTGGGATTATTCATAATCATGTTTCTCCCATCTGACTGGGGATCTCGGATTGTTACTGATTATGGTTCTGACATATTATTGAAACATGTTGGGCCTCCCTGGTGGCGCAAGGGGTCAAGCACAGCATTATAAAGCTATCTGCAGCCTCTGCAGCACGAGTTCGATTCCTAACCCACATGGCGCAGCAGACTATTCCTGTCTTACCCTCTGCTTCCTTCAGCAGTGTATTTCAGTACATCTGCCTCTTTTGCACCCCACTCTGTCTCTGGTGAATCCTCTCACCCCTGCTCCCACCTCTGGCCTGTACCCCAGTTCTTGTATGCATAAATGAATAAAGTTTTAAAAAAAAACAACAACATATTACATAAGACAGCAGTTCAACAAATGTGGACTGTGGATTCTAGGTTTTTCCAAAACCCTCTCAAGGGGTCTGTGGGGTCAAAATTATTTTCCTAATCCTAGAATGGTATTTTCCTTTTTCTTTACATTGGCATTGACATTGATGGTACAAAAGTGATGGTGAGTAGAACTTCTGGCCACTACGTATTCATACTCAAAAGGTCAACTTCACTTACTACTTTCAGTGAAGTAGGAAAGATGATAAATTTTATTAAATCTTGATTCTCACGTACAACTTTTAATATTCTCTGTGACTAACTGGGGATATGAATAATTTTTTTTAAAAAAATTGAATTTAAATTGTTTTATTAAAAATCATTTTTTTAAATGATTCATTTTTTATTTATACATATAAGAGCTGGGATACAGGCCAGTGGTGTGGGGGGTGAGAGGATTCACCAGAGATAGAACAGGGATCACAACAGGCAGATTGAGCAAAGTACAGCTGAGGAGAGCAGCTGGCGAGACAGGAGAGGTCTGCTGCACTGTGTGGGTTGCTCCTGGCTGGCTAGGGATCGAACTTGCACTGCAGAGTCTGCGGACAGCTTCACATGCTGCATCTTAATCCTTTGCACCACCAGGGAGACCCTGATTAAAAATCATTTTAAGATGATTTTTAAAAATCAAAATAATGCTGAAAAAATCCTTGATGAACAAAATAACAGTATTAAAAATGAAAGATCCAACCGACAGTTGTGTGACTGCGAAATGCCACATCTGCCTTACCCTAATCCAGGCCCAGTTTCCAATAATTTTATTTATTGATAAAATTTTATTTATGGATAATTTTCAGTATTGCATTTTAAATGTTATTTGATTACTGAACTTTTTGGTGCTTTCTTCAACTGTTTACCCGAGATGCGTACTTCACTTTTCTCACCCTAGTCCTAACCCTCGTTATACTAGAGATAGGGGATTTATTGATATTACTAGAGAACAAATCAAGAAATGACAGCGTTCAAATGCATGAAAGCATCATGTTGATGCAAGAATTGTTTAAATACTAATGATTTCATCTGTTTTCATGACTGAAAATTTAACCTTGTGGAGTTGAGCAGTCTCTAGGCCTGGGGTAAAGTCAAGAAGCAGGAATAAGCTATGTGTAGGGCCAGCCCCAATTCTGCAGTGCTTCTAACCTAGGGATCCAAGAACCACAGGGGGCAGAGTGACAGTGCAGTGGCAAAAAGGGTAGTAATTCCTAGGGTCCAATCCCAAGTCTGTATCAAAGTCCCTACTAACCCATCAGCCAACCTAAATAGAAGTCTGCAGGGTGTATTCCATCTGCCCAGACTCACTTTGCCCACATAGGCAACTCCGTGGATTTCAGTAGGGAGCTAGCACTAATGCCAGGTGATAAGCAGGAAAAAGTAGGCTTCAATCCACTTGACATAGGTCATGCAGACAGCCCCCAAGTTAGGTTTTAATTTGAATAAGAAGGTTTAGATTCATGAACTTTGTCAATAATATCACATGCATAACAGCAGGCATGACAATATAACAAGGTGTCTGTAGCAAGAGTCCTCACAGAAAGACAGTTTGGCTTCTTGCAGTAACAGGTGCCTCCTTCTCTTTCAATAATACTAACTTTTCATAGTGCCATAGGCTAAGGAAAGGCCTGCAAAGAAAGCAGGACCTAGACCCTGGGAGCTGTAAATGTATGTGGAGAAAGTGTCCTCAGGTTGTGATTAAATTAAAGATTTTGAGGGAACCTCCTTGGTGGTGCAAGAGGTTAAGTCTCAGCTCTATGAAGCTATCTGCAGCCACTGCAGCCCGGCACAAGTTTAATCCCCAGCATGCCAGGGAGCTGACCCACATGGCACAGCAGACCTCTCTTGTCTTGCCCGCTGCTCCCCTCAGCAGTGTATTTCAGTCAGTCTGCCTGTTCTGTTCCCCACTCTGTGTCTGGTGAATCCTCTCACCCCCCACACCTCTCGCCTGTACCCCAGCTCTTGTATGTATAAATGAATAAATCTTAAAGAAAAATTAAAGATTTTGCATAGTGGAATAGTCTTAAGTACGTTCACATATGATAGGAAGATAGAGGGAGATGTTGCCCACAGAGAGAAACAACCTGAAGCCTGAACAGAAAGGCATTTGCACATCCTGGCCTTGAAGATGGAGTGAGGAGGCCATGGAGTGGCAGCAGCCATTGAAAGCTGGAAGAAATGAGAAGCAGATTCCCGCCTCGAGGAACTACTGCTGACATCTCCTTTTTGGCCGAGTCATTCTGGTTTCAGATTTTTGGCTCCCAGAATGGTGAAAGAATAAATTTCTGTTGTTTTAGACCACCACGTTTTGATAAATTGTTCAGCCACCATGGTTAGTTGCTATAACAAGTATCCAAAATTTTAAAATGGAGCCATCTGCATAAAGCTGAGCAAGTCAGTCTGGGCTAAGGGAGTAGCACAGGCCATTGATTAAGCACATGTTGTATGCAGGCACTTCACCTCCAAAGTGTACGGTCTTCTGTAAGCTTTATAAAGGTTACACCACCATGCCTGCAGGATGTGAAGCTCAGCCAGGAAAAAAGTTTCCATGGAAACTGATATTTGACTTCAGCCTTCCCATCACTTATCATCAGAACAAACTAATTCTTTCCTATAATGTACTTGCAAACTCTTAGTTTCTTCCCATTTTACTCCCCATGTCCCTTTTGATTCTATTAAATGCTCAGCACTTTCTGATCACATATCTTTGTGTCAGGAGAAAGGGAAAAATGTGTATCTTGGACTATCCCATGTGCCTCTCTATAAATATTCTTTCATGAGAAAATCATGATCTTGGCCTAAGAGAAATAGTGAAAGGACAAGAAAGGGGGAATTAAGGCCTCCCTGGTGGCACAAGGGGTTAAGTACAGCACTATGAAGCTATCTGCAGCCTCCACAGCACGAGTTCAATCCCCGGCCAGCCAGGGAGCCACCCACATGGTGCAGCAGACCTTGCCTGACTCGCCCGCTGCTCCCCTCAGCAGTGTATTTCAATCAGTCTGCCAGTTCTGTTCCCCACTCTGTCTTGGTGAATCCTCTCACCGCAACCCCCACCACCACCTCTGGCCTATACCCCAGTTCTTGTATGCATAAATAAATAAATCTTAAAAAAAAAAAAAAAAGAAAGGGGCATTAAGTGGGACTATTTAGAACAAGTCCCATTTGAATTTCTGGGAGCACAAACTGGGGCCTTAGTTAGCCAGCTGTTCCATACTTAACATCCTGGCTTGCGAAGCTGGAAAGAAAGGATGGAGCCTGCATGGATGCACACATGGAGAGTCTAGGTGGAGAAATGCTGGGGTGCTCCTTTTCCTTCCCCAACCTCCATTCCTCCGCTCTTCACAGATATTCTGACAGAAGAGGAGCAAAAAACAAAAGAATTTCTCTTTCAAGCTATGCCACCTAAGAAAAAAGCCATGGGAGCATTGGATTTCAGCCTGGAATGGGAATGCCCTATTGCCTTAATTAAAATGCAAGGAGACTGTAGGCACAGTGGAGTTAGGACAAAGAGGCTGTCGTTCACCATAAATCTCTTATTTTGGTGGCATTTCAATGCTAGAAGCTGCACTAAGGGACTTAGTGGAGCCAGAAGAGTCGTCCCCACCCTGGTGACCTGGCTATTTATTTTTTTTTGATTATGCACACCAAGGGTGATGAATAACCAGGAGCAACAGATAGTGGGGAAAACAACTCCAGAAATGCTTAATCCATGCAGGGAACAACTTTCTTTTGAATGTCAAGTAGGACAGGATTTGAAGTAAGTGTCATGATGATTGGAGATGCATGATCTTGCTCAGAAAAAATGTGAACAGTAACAGTTGAATGACAAAGCCTTTTTATAACCACATATGTAGGAAAGAGAACTGGCATCCATTCTGTGGGCCTGTGGATACTAATGAAGGTGCCTAAATCAACCCACCCAAGATTCTCAGAACTGGCCTTCTCAATATGCAGAGTATTTTCAACTAGGAGCAATGAAATCCTTTGAGGCTGAAGAGAAGCTTTTGTCCTTGCTTCTAAGTCCTTTGCCCTTACCTCATTGAAGAAGAGACAATGGTGTCCTAAACTTCTGCCTTTTTTCTAATAGAAGAAATCACTGCTTCCTGCTCTATGACCTCGAAGAATGTACGTGGGGGTAGGGGTCTCATCCTGTTATAGCTTTATCATTGAACATTTCCTCTCTAAGAATCTTACCTTTATTCTCAGATAAAGGGTGAAGTTACCCCTTCTTGCCTAACATGTAGAGTGTTCCATTTCTTTGATGCTCAGATCTTTAAACACAAGAATAAATATCTCAGGTCTACTCCACTAGTCTTTAGAATTTATCACAATCGCTTCTCGGCCTTTTGGCTAAGATCAAGTGTAGAATTTATCACAGTGTAAAATCTCCTTATATGCCACTAACCTTTGACCTTTTCTCCTATTAATCTGTCTGATGTTAATCTGTTCATCTCTCCAACCTTAGAAGATCCCGAATAGCATGGAGAAATGCCCCCCTAGGCACCCACTCTAGGAAAGAGAGGGCATATAAAACCATGCCCCTTGAATCATCTCTAAAATTTGTTTTCCCCATTGAGACTCCTGAAAGTTAGTGGAAGCCAAATGTGGAGTCCATATCTCTGACTTGACAAGACTACTTTGACTCAAGTCGTGTTGACAAATATTCTCTGTAGAAAGATTTTTAGTAGAATTTTAATTATCCAACACTTAAGCATAAGACTTAAGTTAGGGCCTCCCCTGGTGGCGCAGTGGTTGAGCACTGGGCTGCGAAGCTGCCTGCAGCCTCTGCAGTGCCGGTTCAATCCCCGGCCGCCAGTGAGGGTCCCACATGGCGTGACAGACCTCTCCTGCCATGCCCGCTGCTCCCCTCAGCAGCGTATTTCACCAGTCTGCCTATTCTGTTCCCCGCTCTGACTCTGGTGAATTCTCTCACCCTCCTGCGCTTCTGACTGTACACAGTGCTTGTATAAATAAATAAATAAATCTTTAAAAAAAAAAAAAAAGACTTAAGTTAGCCACAAGAATACAGTTTCCATCTCCAGTCTGAAGATGCTGTAGGGGCGGAGAGGAGATTTCTCCCTACCCCTCTGGGTTCTTCTCAGGCTGGTGGAGCAATCAAATGAACATCAGACAGATTAGTACAAGAAAATAACATGTTTAGTTATATATGTATGGAGCCTCTACATGGATGTAAATTCTAAAGTAAATGGGGCAAAACAAGAATATTCTTCAGAGCTAAGGAATGGGTAAGCCTGGGGCTTCAGGAATGGAGGAGGAGGATTCAGGAGATGACAAGAGGGTGACTCATGACAAAGACCAGATGTTCTATAATTACAGGCTTGTCCTGCCATGTGGATAGGTTTCTCCAATAGGTTATTTCTAGTAAAAATCCTGATTGTGGTTAATACTCCCAGTTTTTATCCTTCTAGGTAGTCAAGGGAGTGGTAAAAATTTCTTTTGAATCTGCAGGTCTCAATTTACATTTTTTCCAAATAATCTACATGCCAAAGTGACCCAACTTGAGAAGGTTTATTCTGGACATCTTGGAGGCCTGTCCTTCAATACTGTACAATTGATCTAGGTTACACTGTAAAATAAAATGTTAAGAAATTTAACTGAAAACTTGTTTTCTGAATCCTGAACTAAATGTATAAATATTCTGCTATATCATGAGCAGAACCAAAATCTTTACCAAAATTTTGTTCAAATCATAATTGAATTTTTGTATCATTTTCTAAAGAAACACTTTTTTTAAAATGAGCCCAAACCTAGGTGGAGTTTCTTCACACTAGGTCCTTCAGCAGTAATGTTTCTGAGTATCCCTAATTACAGAAAGGTGTCCTAGCTTGGCATTTTCCCTCCTCTGCCTTTAAAATTCTACCATGCACCAGAAAGAATGTAGCACTAAACTTGCCTGTCCCCTAAAATCTTTTTCTTAAAAATCCTCTCACAGCAAAGGCTGATTTCATGTAAGTGCATTTTACGTGTGTGTGTGTTCATAAAGCATGTTAACAAATGCATGCAGATAAATTGAAAAGCAAAGTTCATTCCCAAAATTAAAAAATTTAGGCACTGATACCAGCATGAAATATTATCAGCACTAATATCCTGTTCACTCATGCACTGACCTTCCTCCATGGACCTGGGAATTTTGTGGCAAGGTCAAAGCTGAATTGGACCCATTATGCAGATACTGCAGGATATGCATAATTGCAAGCATAAAAAAAACTTTCATTTCCGGATCATTTGTCCCAAAGCCCAGGCAAGACTGGAGTATTCACTTGTGCTTCAAATGTCTTCCCTAAAAGCTTGGGTTAAGGACTACCCATTGTGTCTGGGGAAGCTAATTATCAGGAACCAGAGAAAGAGCCACTTGTTTAGGGGAGGACCAGAGATGATGTCAGCCACTTAAGTGGAAGGCAGTGATGGCAGCTGAGAGAGTTGATACTGGAGAAGATTAGCCCAGCGGTTAATTTCTATTATGTTTTTCATTCTGGCTGCTAGGGATGAGTGGTGATGGGGGTGCAGTAACACCCCAACACTTTGGTGAATATATAGACAAGATCCGTTGCATTTGGCATGCATATGTATTTCCCTCCTCAACAGAGGAGGTTTTATCTTCTTTTAATACCTTGACTTGTTCTTTTCTGCTTTTTAAATGTAATTAATGTCCTTTCTGGAATTCATCTCAGATAGTGATATCCTCAGGAATGAATTATAATTGAGTTGTTCTTTGTCAGAGCCTGAGGCGCTCTCTGCCCCTCACCACTAGGCTCTCCTCTATTCCAATCCACCTCTCCAGCTGTTTCCAACAAGGTCATTTATGTGTCTCTGTTCTGCAGTTCCCCGGATTTCTTCCCTCACATTTTTTGCTCTGCTCAAGTGTCACCTCCCAACCACCAGCATTTTCCTGCTTTAAATGTCTTTGAAATCTCTCTCTATCTTCTGAAATTTAGTTACACACTTTGTGTGTTATCACCTCTTCCTCACCAGTGGAAAGGGACTTTGTCTAGAACATTAATTTCAATTCATGCATGGAATATGGAGCGCGGAACTTAGTAAGTGCTCACTTAGTCATTGTTCCAGTTAGTGAATGAAAAGATGAAAGATGTATATGAAACCCACTGCAGAATGGCTAAGTGACTTCCCCTTTATGGGGACAAAGAGCTGTTAGCTGGAACAACAAAGTTCACAGTGAAGTGAAATTTGTTTAACAACCTAGACATCCTCCTCTTCATTATGCTCATTTCTTATCTACTAACTTTGTTGTAGAGCATCCCTGATACAAAACGGGGTGCCTGACTGTGGGTCCTCACCCGCGTGCTTAAAAGGACTTATCAATGCTCTACTGCAGGCACACGCGAAAGGTTTATAAAAGGTTTATTTACAAGGGAAGGGGAAATGAGGAAATGTACAGCTCAGGGAGAAAAGTGGGAAACAAAGTTTTAAATGAGTCCTACCCGATCTGTAACAGGGAGGTCCCCAGGAAAGGGGGAGGTTCCCTGCCCCACCGAAGGGAGGGTGGAGCTGAGCAGGAAGAGGAGAAGCTGCAGAAGAGACTGAGGAAGGAGCAGGAAGGAGCCAGGAGACCTGGAGGAGGCGCATGGAGCCTAGAGACACGTGAAGAAACTGCGCTTGTTTTTTGGTCGTGGACGGGGTGACACAGATGTGGGTGAGACCCATGGGGAGGTGACAATGGCAGCTTTTATCTGGATGTTGATTTTGCTCTTTTCCTTCCGGGCTTGTTTGGTTGTTTGTGACCCTTTTCTGTGGGTCCCCACTGGAAGATGCTTTAGACTTGTGGCAGGCTTTGGGGCCTTGCTCTGGGCCAATCCCATATGGATGGACTTTTACCCACGAGGGGATGGGTAACTTTGGGTGCTTCATTTAGAAACTAGACTCTTTGCCTTACCTGTATTGTTTCCTAGTTTTTATTAAAGTTCCTTCCCATTAAATTGTCATATGTTTTGTGTTGATGCGGCGGATGGCAGAACCCATTTAGAATAGGCAGGTTTGAGGGGTTTGGGCTGCCCCTCTCCCTGTCCTATATCAGATTTGGCGTCCAACGTGATTTAGGACAGAGCCATCCATGGTTAGTCAGCCCCATGGGGAAATTGGGCTTCCCTATGGCACTGGCTACCATAAGCGCAAATGTGATTTTTGGTTTCTCTAGTGTGTTTGTTTCATGTCGATTTGCTGTTGAAAAACTGGCTTGGGCTTTGTGAAGATTCTGTGTGTTTGTGTGTAATTTGTTTGTAGTGACTTGCTAAGAGAGTTTAATTTGTGGAAATTGTTCTGTGCCAGTCCACCAATCTGGAATCCCAAAATGGCGCTCTGAGAGGTGGCTGCAAGCTAGGAGCCATGAAGCCAGGAGGCGAGCGACAGTGAGCCCCCCCAAGGCCCACGTGTTTGGTTTTTATACCCAACCTGGCTGCCCAACTCCACCCTCAGGTCCCAGCCACCTTCCCTTTGGTGGTGACGGGATTTGTCTTTCCCAGTGTCTTGATGGCTTTGGTCTGGAGTGGGGGTGGAGTCCACAAAGCCTGTATGGGATTAGCGCAGGACATCCTTTCCCCCTAACAACTTATTATCAGCTTTTGACTTCCCATTATAAGACACACAAAGCATACACACATACGTATATGGGTATACATGTATCACTTACATACACACAAACACAATATATACACAATATAACGTGATTACGTACACACAATATATACACTTATATATGCACATATGTCTAATACATACACACATACATATATACTTTTTCTACGGGCTATCTTAAAAAATACACTTAAAACTATTCATTATATTTTTGTTGTTCTTGAAATTACCATTATGACATAGTGAGTTGGTGGGGAGGCCTCTGGAAAAAGTTTTTTTCTAGTTATCTGAAGGGGATTTTAAAATATTTGATGAAAACTCCAAATTCACTTCCTGAGAATGTTCTCACTCACTCAGGGGGTCTTGTAACCAATCCCAACCTCAGTATGGGATTCAAAACACAAACTGCTTATGCCTCCCTGGTGGTGCATGGGTTAAAGACAGTGCTATCAAGCTATCACCAGCTGCTGCAGCACCAGTTTGATCCCCAGCTACCCACATGGCGCAGCAGACCTCTCCTGTCTCGCCCCCCTGCTCCCCTCAGTGGTATAGTTCAGTAAATCTGCCTGTTCTGCTCCCCACTCTGTCTCTGGTGAATCCTCTCACCCCCCACACCTCAGGCCTGTACCCCAGTTCTTATATTGCATAAGTAAATAAATCTTTAAAAAAATTAAAATAAAAAAAACCCACTAACTGCTTAACACCTGCGTTAATGAACTCATTCATGCAAAATATATTTGGGTTCTGGTGTAATTCTGACAGTTGTGATACCAAACTCCAGCCTCAGTTTCCCTTAGCCAATAAAAGGAAACAGTTTCAGAAGAAAAAAAGTAGTTTAATTTGTCAGCAAACCAAGGAGGACAGTAGACTTGTGTCTGAAAGACCACTGTCCTGCTCTTAGGCAGCTTGCAGGGGTATTTATACAAGGGAGTAAAACTAAAGGGAGATGGGCAAGGGTCTGCAAAGGGGAGATGGGACTGGTTGGCATGTACTTTTGATGCAGGCATGTGGAGATTTTGGGTGGGTGCAGGCTTGCTTTGTTAACACCTGATGTTTAACTTCCTTATTATCTTCTTAGGGATGTCCTTTTCCTTAGAATGCAAGAAGACAAACTTGTTAAATGCAACAGAGAGGAAAGCTTATCTGGTGGGGCAGGAAGAGGGACCTATCCTCTCTCACTACATCAGTTGGACATAGTCCCTGTTCTCCCCAAACTGAGATTCCCTAACACTTGGGCAGTCTCTTACCAGTGAAGCCCTCTGGGGTGAGCAAGAGTTCCTCTGAGTCGGTTCTGGAAAGCCACTGGCATTACTCTAAAATGAAGAATGAAATTAATTCTGGTTTTTATTCTTATGTGGGCATAGTTACCACGTTAGAAAAATCAGCCCTAGGAAGTAGAAGTTAAAATGTTTGTAAACTTGACATCCAAGTGTATATGGCTATTTATAATCTTTTTTTTTTTTAAAGATTTACTTATTTATTTATACAAGAACCGGGGTACAGGCCAGATGCGGGAGGGTGAGAGAATTCACCAGAGACAGAGTGGAGAACAGAACAGGCAGACTGACGAAATACACTGCTGAGGGGAGCAGTGGGCACAACAGAAGAGGTCTGCCACAACATGTGGGACCCTCACTGGCCGGTGGAGATCGAACCGGCACTGCAGAGGCTGCGGACAGCTTCACAGCACTGTGCTCAACCGCCTGCGCCACCAGGGAAGGCCCGCTATTTATAATCTTAATCAGGGGCCTCCCTGGTGGCACAGGGGTTAATGACAGCACTATCAAGATATCAGCAGCCACTGCAGCATGAGTTTGATTCCAGGCCAGCCAGGGAGCAACCCACATGGTGCAATAGACTTCTACCTTGCCTGCTGCTCCCCTCAGCATTGTGTTTCAATTGGATCTGCCTGTTCTGTTTCTCACTGTCACTGGTGAATCCTCTCACCCCCTACACCTCTGGCTTACACCCCAGTTCTTGTATGCATAAATAAAAAAAATCTTTAAAAAATAAAATAAAATAAAATCTTAATCAACCCAGGGCCCCAAAAGATAATAAAATTTGTTATATCAATTGTTTTAGCTGACAACCTGTAAGTTCATTCAGACAATGGAACTTTCAGCCTCCTCCCCCACCATGCACGAGTCAGGGGTAAAGGCGAGATGTTCTTAGGCCATAGAGCACACATGATGAAGGACTAGACACAGTGTAAGTGTGTTAGATAATGGGGTACATGGGAAAGTGAGAAAAATGAGGCAACAAAAGGGAAGACGGTAAGATGATGTGAAATTTTGCTAAAGGTCAGAGAGTCACTCTGGTAAATTTTGAGTAAGGAGAGAGCCTTGCAGAAATAGTGGAAGGAACTGTCTGTTACATGGCAAGGAGAGGGGCTCTCAGAACCCACCGACCTGCCCATTCTAAATAGGTTCTGCCATCCGCCGCATCAAGACAAAACATACTCTGGTGCATAAGACCTTCAGTGGAAAGGAACTTTAATACAATTAGTGTGCAATACTGAAAGGGGGAAGAATAAAGTTTCTTTTTTTAATTTATTTTTTATTTTTACAAGCACTGGGTACAGTCGGGAGGGGGAGAGAATTCACCAGAGCCAGAGCGGGGAACAGAACAGGCAGAAGGACCGAAGCACACTGCTGAGGGGAGCAGAGGGCGGCAGGAGAGGTCTATTGAGCTATGTGGGACCCTTGCTGGCAGCCGGGGATCGAACTGGTGCTGCAGAGGCTGCGGGCAGCTTCGCAGCCCAGTTCTCAACCAGGGGAAGCCCAAGAATAACATTTCCAAATCAGGCACCTGAAGTTACCCATCCTCTTGTGGGTAGATGCCCAGCCAAACAGGATTGGCCCAAAACAGGGCCACTGAAGCCGAAAGCTGCCACAAGTCTAAAGCACCTTCCGTCAGGGACCCATAGAAAAGAGTCAGAAACAGCCAGAGAAGTCTGGGAGGAAAAGAGGAAAATCAAATCCAAGATAAATTTTGCCATTGTTAACCTCCCCAGGGACTCTCACCCACATCTGTTTCAACCAATCCAGTACCTAGAAGAAAGAGCAGCTGCTTCACATGTCTCTCTGCTCCATGTGCCTTCTCCAGGGCTCCTGGCTCTCCATTCTTCTTCCCACCTCCTGTCTCCTCTCCAGCCTCTCCAGCATCTCTTCCTCCCTGCCCAGCTCCACCCTCCCTTGGGTGGGCAGGAAACCTGGAAGCTCCCCTTTCCCTGGGGACCACCCTGCTACACTTTCAGGTGGAAGAAACTGCAAATAATGAGTACTTGGGATGGAGTGAATTAGGAAGAAGAGGAGATGAAGATATCCTTGTGACACAAGTGTTTGGAGATTTAAGGGGGAGACTTAAGTTGGTTCCCGCTTGCTGTTGCTGTCACCTAGAGTTCAGCCATTCTGGTGCTATTTTCTCAGTGTGTTCTTTTCCTTGAAATGTAAAAAGGTTGTTAAGCCTACAGGGTAAATAAAAGAAATGGGAGAGTTTGTCTGGTGGGGCAGATGATGTCAAAGGCAGGCCAGAGACAGGCAGGGGCCCCGGCCTCTGCAAAGCTCTTTGGCTTCTCTGCAAAGCTTTTTGGCTTCTCAATGCATCTGAGGACATCCAGTCCAAGTGAGCAAGTGTCCAGTCCCGAGTGTCCCAAGCAAAGTCCCAGCAAGTGCAGGAGTGCAGCTGGGGAGCAGGCCCAGGAGTGCAGGGGTGCCAGAATCCAGTCCAACGCAATTCAGCCTGAGCAAGTCTGAGAATGCCGGCGCGGAGTGCCGGCACCCGAGCGTGTCTCAGAGTGTGAGTGTGAGCTTCAGAGAGTTCAGCCTGAGTGGGAGTGTGAGTGAGCCTGAGAGTACGGAGGCCAGCTGTCATGCGAGAGTCCAGAGCTGGCTGGCTTCCCTCCCACCTTGTAAACTCCTTTTCAGACCCCCCACGCCCCACCCCACCCACCACACACACACACACACACACACACAAGTCTGATCAGACCAACTTCAATACTATGGTCAATTGGCCCATGGCAGCAATCTGCTCATAGCTTGCACTTGATCCATTCCACAATGCAGGCACCAAATCCACTGCCTGCAGCTGGAGGGAGCCACAGCGCTGGAGCTGGCCCTGTGGTACCGGTGAGCTGCATGCCCTGGGGTGGGCGTGGTAGGGGAACCACTGCTGTCCACCATCACTGCTGGCCTCTGCCCACAGCCTGAGCCCCAGTGGGGCCACCAGCGGTGGGCAGTAAAATGCCTACCACTGGCTGTTGCTTGTACTGCCTGCAAGCAGTGCTCTGGGCCAAGTGCCAGAGACCTGAGGGGGGTTCTCCAGTTTCAGTAGCATGGAGACAGAGAGAGTAATTGGAACCCAGATTTATTTTGAAAAGAAGACATGATGGACCAAATATGAAAAGAATCGATGACTCAAAGGTTTCACTCTGAGCACCTGAAAAGATGCAAAGCCAGTGTGGAAGGGATAACAGGAACTTAGTTTCAGATGTATAAAGCCAGAGATCTAAGTGGAGATTTGAAGTAGATTTAGACATAATGATATATACATCAGGAAATAATATCTATCACCTACCCCTTTCAATACTTTTTGTACTAATCACTTTTCCAAGTCCTATGTCAGGATTAACCTAATCCCTTTATGAGTTGGGTACTATTATCAGCCTCATTTTACAAATGAAAACACAGAGCAGGTGGATTGGGTCACTTGGTTGCCCCTGGCTGCAGGCCTGGATCAGGAATTTGAACCTGGCAGTCTGGATCCAGAATCCTTGCACATAGCTTCATAGGAGGCAGATTTCTTTTTTTCCTTATTCTCTAGTCCTTGCTGGATGATTGTGGTTCTGAAGCATCTTGATGACAGTAGCTTGTGACTGGCCCAGCTTTCAAAGGTCTGGCCCCCGGGAGAAGAGAGAGCTTCAAGCTCCATATTTCCACTTAATTCAAGTGATCTTGTGGCCTGAGGACATTTAATTCAGAACCTAAATAAAATGATTCATTCAAGACTTCTAAGCTGATAAATAAATGAAGTGCATTAGACCTAATGAGAACACTTTGTGGGATGCAGGGATTTTGCCTCTCCCAGAAATATTATTCTTAGTTTCTCCTTCAAGGGAAGCATTGAAGTTTTATCCAAAAATGTTAAGAGCCAATGTGAAAATAGAAATAATCTAAATGGCTTGCTTTCTGAGTAAAGGGAGTCTTTTGATATGTGCTTTTAATAAATTGTTTTATCTATTGAATAAATACAAAGGAACATATTTAAAATGTACATTGTTATAAAGAACAATAGTACAATCCATGACCCAGTTGAATAAATAGAATCTTATCATCAGCTGGAGACCCCCATGTTTTCCTGCAGGTCATGTCCTTTTTCCAGATGTCCCCTTTCTGTCCTCTTCCATCACCCACCTTCAGGGTTTTACGACATTACTTAACAGTTTCACTCCTACACATGCTTTGAGAATGATAAAAATTAATTTAACCTGTTTTTGAACTTTATACAAATAGAATAATACTGTAGGTATATTTTGCGATCTGCACTTTTAACACATTATTCATGGGATTTTTTTCCATGTCATTACCTGTAGCAACAGCTCCTTAGTTTGTGTTACAGTATAGTGATATACTATGATTTATTTATCCATTCTATTACTGATGTATATTTGGGTTGGTTCTATTTTTGGCAATTGAGAGGATGCTCTCAGAGCATTTTTTTTTTTTTTTGGTATGATTTAAAACATACATCCTGGTGAACATGTGCAAGTGGCTCGCTTATATAAAAATGTCAGAGGGAGGATTGCTGTGCAGTTGTGTGTGCTTATCTTCAACTTTATCAGATAACAACAAGCCATTTTCAAAAGTGGCTCCAGTTTCTCCCCCATCAGGCATATGTAAAAGATGTTGCAGGCCCATTAACTTGTTTACACTTGGGATTGTCATATTCTCCTATTTTAGTCATGGGGAGGCTGGGAGAAAGGCAAGGAAGAAGAGTGATGACAGTGTTAGGGGGAAAGGATGTCCTAAAGCTAATTCCACACAGGCTTTGTGGACGCCACCCCCACCCCAGGCCAAAGCCAAAGCCACTGGGAACTCCAAATCCCATCACCACCAAAGGGAAGGTGGCTGGGACCTGAGGGTGGGGTTAAGCAGCCAGGTTGGTATAAAGCCAGACACGTGGGCTTTGGAGGGGTCCCCCATTTGACTCTCCGCCAGCTCACAGCGTCCGGCCAGCTCTGAGAGTGCCATTGGGTTTCCAGGTTGGCGGATCGGGTAGGACGCATTAAAGACTTTATTTACCCATTTTCTCCCTGAGTTGTACATTTTCTTTATTTCCTTCTCCCTTGTAAATAAACCTTTTATTAACCTTTTGTGTGTGCCTGTAGTGGAGTATTAATAAGTCCCTTTTAAACGCGCGGGTGAGGACCCACAGCCAGGCAGCCCGTTCAGTATCGGGGTTGCCCTATAACAGCAGGTGTGATTTTAATTTACATTTCTTGGATTGCAAATGAGGTTGAGCATCTATTATTATTTTTTTTTGCCATTTGAATATTTTTTCTTTCAGAAAATGCCTGTTCAAGTTTTTTCTTGTGGTCTCTTCCTTGTTGATTTCTAGGAGTTCCTTGTGGATGCAAGACGGATGGCAGAACCTATTTAGAGCAGGCAGGTTTGGGGGTTCTGGGGTGCCCCTCTCCCTGCCCTGTGACAGCCATAGCAGTGATAGTGCTGTGACTTAACCCCTAGGCCAGCAGGGAGGCCCTCTTTTTTTTTTAAACATTAAAAAAATATTTATTCATGTAGAAGAACTGGGGTGCAGGTCAGAGGTGTGGGGGGGTTAAGAGTGATGGAGTTTTGTGGAGTGCGGGGTCCTTGGGTTCACTCTGAGAAAGGTTTCACCAGAGCTCCCATTTCAGCAGCACACAAGTTCCCCAGGCAAGTTTGTCCATGAGACAGAGACGTTAGTCATATTTAAAGAACAGATTTATTAGGAAAAGGGACAGGTTTGCTAAGAAAGGCCTGCATGGTCACAGGTGGGCGTCCTTGAGGAGAGCTGCCTCTGCTGAGGGAGGTCAGTGAAGAGAAGTCCTGGCATGGTACAGATCACAGGCAGGCAGGAGGCTGCTGCCCTGCAGAGAGAGAGAGTTAGTAAAAAGCACCTGCATAGTCACAGGTGGGCAGTGGGATCGCTGCCCCGAGCCTGTGCAGAGACTGCCTTGATAGACTCCCCTTCTGTTTGGGAGGGGTCACTCCGAGTGGCTTGTTTGTTGCTTATTTGGGATAACTAGGCAAAATCAGGCAGGGATTCCAGGGTGGGCCCAATCTCCTTATCTTTACCCTCAGATCTGTGCTCCACTTCCTATAGCATCTGATCCTGCTTGGGTCTCAGGCCTTGTGACAAGGCGCTGATGCCTAAGGGTCACGACCTCTACAGCTGGGTTAATGGTCCTGTTATTCCCCTCGACCCCCACCTCCTTGTGTGAGTCAGGTTTTAGTCTTGTGAGGCCTCCTTTCCAGTTTTTCTATTCTTGTCCTCCATCAAGAGGATTCACCAGAGACAGAGTGGGGAGCAGAACAGGCAGATGTGCTGAAATAAACTGCTGAGGGGAGCAGTGGGCGAGACAGGAGAGGTCTGCTGCTGAGTCACCTCTCTGGCCAGGGATCGAACTGAGGCTTAACCCCTAGGCCATCAGGGAGGCCCCCTAGACCCTGTTTTTCATGTTTTCATCTTTTTGCTTCTCTATACTGTCCAGTTTTATATTTGTAGTTAACTCCTTTTCCAGAAATTCATGTAGTTCTCTTTCAATTCTCTATGCTTCTTTCTCATTTTCATTTCTTTTCTTCTTTAAATGTCCTTAAGCCTGGTGGAACAAAGAATAAAAAAGGAGAGGCCACAGATCAGGAACCTGTCTCACTCAAGGAAGTAGTGGGGAGAAGGGATTAACGTAGCCAGCAAGCCCAGCTACAGAAAATAAGATCCTTAGGCACCAACAAGCAGGTATCAGAGTGCTGTAGGGAGTGTCAGGAGCACAGACCTGAAGGTGAAGAAATGAAGATTAAGGAACAAACTATCCACCCACAAAGATGAGCCCCTCCCTACCGAAAGAAGATGATAAAACCTAATGCTGCCCCCACAACGGGGCAGCTGTGTTTCTGCCAACCTGTGACTATGCAGGTTCTTCTTTTCACCTACTCTCTCCCTCTGCAGGGCAGCAGCCTTCCTGCCTGCCTGTGACCTGTACTTACCCGGGCTTCTCCTCACTACCTCCCTCAGCAGAGGCAGCTCTCTTCAAGGCCCCCTGCCTGCAACCATGCAGGCCTTTCTCAGCAAACCTGTCCCATTTGGGGCAGGTGTCTATGCAAGTGTCCTTTATTCTTCTGTCCCTTTTCTAATAAACCTGCTCTTTAAATATAACTAATGTCTCTATCTCGTGGAGAAACGTGCCTGGGAAACTCTCCGCATGCCGCTGAAAGGGGAGCTCTGGTGACACCTTTCCTGGGGGGGAACCCAAGGACCCCACACTCCACACCCACTGGCTCCAAAAACAACATCAAGTCTATTATACACACTTATATTTTTTGCTTAATTCTACTGCTGAATTCTTTGCAGGTCTGTTTCTATCTTCTTTCCCCACTGTAAGGGCAGGAATGGACACGGTGCAGGTTTTCTGATCCCATGCAGACCGGGTAAAGGAGGAGTCAGAGTCCTCAGTAGTTTTGCAGGTTTTTTAATGGGGTTCACCAGGCATATGGCAGGCAGGGGTGCTGGGGGGCCAGGAGGTTGGCAGGCCTCCCAGCCCCCAGCAAATCTTCACTCTATCTGAGCTCTCTGGAGTTCGTTCTGCTGCTTCTCGGCTTCTCTTTCGGCTTCGGCTTCGGCTGCTGCTGCTGCTGCTGCTGCTGCTGCTGGCGTCCCCGAGATGCCGTCCTTAAAAGCACAGTCTTAGCTCAGCTGAATCCCATCTACCTATGCCCACACCCTACTCCAGGTGCCCGCCATCAGGCATGCATTCAGGACAAGGATCCATCATCTATCCTGATGGCGGGAGGGCAGAAAAGCCTGATATTTTCTTTACCCTACAGTCCACCCCCTCAGGGTTTTCTGCCATACAGTCTATACATATATATATACAATTTTCTAAGCAAACAAACAATGCAGCCATGGCCCACAAAAACAAATACATCAAATATAACAAAATACAATATAACAAAATACAACAGAACACAAATAAGTCCAGGCAGGGCACCAACCAAGTGCAAAAGACATTGGTACCAGCAGATGAGCCACCAAATCTGCTGCCAAAGGCCCTGCTCATATGAGGGAGGGGAATCACTCACAGCATCTACTATAACACACCAGGAGCCGTCAGGCTTCCTGGCCTTCTCTGGCTGTAGTCTCGGCTACAAGGCACACACAGCATCCACCCCCAGGATGCACTAGCTCTGGGATTGGCAGTTTTATTCTGTTGGGGGTAATCGCCAACCCTCAGGGTTTCTGTCTGCAGTCGCTCCAACATTCGGCTTTCATGGCCACCCATGCGACTCGCAGACCCCTGCATTCAGGCCAACCCACTGCACAAGCACATGGGTTGGGGATCCAAACTCTACATTTGGCTTGGGCTCCACCCCAAGCCACGTTCCCCACCCGTCCCCCAAGGACAGGTTCCTCAGCTCCTCACCCTCACTCAAGAATGAGCAGGGCATCACCCACAGGTGATTTTACGAAACTCACAGGGCTTCAGCATACCCAGGCTGCTTAACAGCCGCTTAGGGCTTCTCAACTTAGCATCAGTACCAGCTTTTGCCTTCTTAGTTGGCTTTTCTCCTCCACCTGGCTGTTGGGCATACACAGGCTGCTTTTGGCCATCAAGGCCCACTGGCCACCCCCAGATTCTCAAAAAAAAAAAAAAAAAAACATAACCTGCCAAGGTCCTCCGCCTTCTGGCGGGATTGTCAGTCCATCAGTCCATCAGTCCATCAGTTCAAGTCCACTGGCCTCTCCCCGCTTCAGCAACGGCCTGCTGCCTCAGGGGTCATTGGATAGTCCTTTCCGGTGTCGTTGGCTGGTCCTTTCCAGTGTCGTTGGCTGGTCCTCTCGGACGTCTCCTTCACGCCAGGTCTCATCCTGTAGCTCGTGGACGTTGTCCACCTTCTGTGCCACCATGGCGCCTCCAGCATCATCACAGGCAAACAGTCTGTTCTCCTTAGTCCCTCCAGGTCTTCGGAGGGCTCCATACCCGTCTGCATGGATCCTGCTGACTACGCCAATTGTAAGGGCAGGAATGGACACAGTGCAGGTTTTCTGATCCCATGCAGACCAGGTAAAGGAGGAGTCAGAGTCCTCAGTAGTTTTGCAGGTTTTTTAATGGGGTTCACAAGGCATATGGCAGGCAGGGGTGCTGGGGGGCCGGGAGGTTGGCAGGCCTCCCAGCCCCCAGCAAATCTTCACTCTGTCTGAGCTCTCTGGAGTTCGTTCTGCTGCTTCTCTGCTTCTCTTTCGGCTTCGGCTTCTACTGCTGCTGCTGCTGCTGCTGCTGCTGGGGTCCCGAGATGCCACCCTTAAAAGCACAGTCTTAGCTCAGCTGAATCCCATCTACCTATGCCCACACCCTACTCCAGGTGCCTGCCATCAGGCATGCATTCAGGACAAGGATCCATCATCTATCCTGATGGCGGGAGGGCAGAAAAGCCTGATATTTTCTTTACCCTACACCCATTCTGCACACCTTGCTGGCTCTTATTCATGGTGATTTGATTTCTTAAATATTTTGTATTTTTATTTGATATTTATTACCATGTGCATATCAGCTAAAGAACATTCTCTCTGGTATAGCTGATTTAAGGTATTCTCCTATAGAAAGGATTAGTATGTGCTTTTGCCAGGTGCTTGAGGTGACCACCAACCTGAAAATACTTTGGCCAAGTTTTCAGACTAGAGGTTTTTTAGGCCACACAAGTAGATTTAGTTGCAAGCCCCCATGCGGGACAACTTGAGACTGTAAGTTCTCAGGAGGTGTTTTTTCTCTACCTTGTATCCAGTGTTAAAGCACAGGGTCTTCTTTGCTACCCTCAGCTGGGTGGAAAGGGGAATTCTTAATTTGCCCTTTACAGAGACTTTTGGGATATCTGACTTTGAGCCTTAAATCTGTTAGATTTCCCTTCCTGGGCTAACTCTAGGTATTTTGCCCTTCGCTTTCTTCACAAGAGACTTATTAAGTAAATTATAATAACATTATTTAAATTACATTATAGGGCAAGCAAGAAAGTAAAGAATTATGAGCGATGTAATAAAAGCTGGAACCAAAAAATGATATACAGAAGGAAAAAAACTGATTTTTACATCCTGACTATTGTGAACAAATTAAGGAGACTCCTGAGTTTTGGCTTTATATCTTAATTTTATTTCCACAGTAGTTCAGAGTTGTGTCTACTATACTTCAGGAAATAGTGCCCTAGGTTTAGCTTTTCCATGTTTAGCTTTTCTTTTCTTTTTTTTTTGGTTGTTGTTATTTATTTTTCCATGTTTATATGGGGCTTTTATAGTTACAAGTTTAAACAAGCTATATTTAACATAACTTGCTATGGAATGGTTTGTGGTATTTCTGTTGCTATAACCAATGCATATTTATTATGCATCAGGCACTGTTCTAGCAATGGGGGTGCAGGAGAAAACAAAATGGATCAAAATTCCCTCCAAGAAACTTGGAGCTTGAATTCTAGAGGGGAAGACATTGTGTATGTAGTGCATTAGTCAGTGATCATGCTAAAAAGAAATAAAGCAAAAACAGGGCCTCATGTGTTTGGAGCAAATCAGGAATTCCTCCCTGAGATAGTGACATTTTTATAGAAAGGGGGGGTGTGAGCTGTGAGCATTCCAGAGAAATGTCCTAAATGTCTTCTAAATGCCTAAGAAAATATCGAATGAAAGTCCTCTGTAGTTTTGTATTGATACTATGTCCCAAACTTTACTATTAATCTTTCTTCCCTCTTAAAGCTCAATTTGTTAGGGGGAAATGATGTACTGCACTAATCCCATACAGGCTTTGTGGACCCCACCCCCACTCCAGACTAAAGCCATCAGGACATTGGGAAAGACAAATCCCATCACCACCAAAGGGAGGGTGGCTGGGACCTGAGGGTGGAGTTGGGCAGCCAGGTTGGGTATAAAAACCAAACACGTGGGCCTTGGGGGGCTCGCTATCACTCGCCTCCTGGCTTCACGGCTCCTGGCTTGCGGCCAGCTCTCAGGGTGCCATTTTGGGATTCCTGATCGGCGGATCGGGTAGGACGCATTTAAAACTTTGTCTCCCACTTTTCTCCCTGAGCTGTACATTTCCTCATTTCCTCTTCCCTTGTAAATAAACCTTTTATTGACCTTTCGCGTGTGCCTCCAGTAGAGCACTGATAAGTCCTTTTAAGCGCGCAGGTGAGGACCCACAGTCAGGCACCCCATTTTGTATCGGGGTTGCTCTACAACAAATTTTCTCTTACTATTTCCCAACCAAGCTCTACAGTTTTAATTTTCTAGCCATACGAACTGACTTTCTATCTACTTAATCTCTCTGAGTCTATTTCCCTCTGTGTAAAATCCTGGTCAGGATTGAAGGGTGAAATGAGATAACATTTGTAAAGATGTCTTAACATGGCATGTTAATTTAATGTTAACTAACAAATGTTAATTTATTTCTTCTCCTTCCTTCCCTGTCCAAACTCTTTCAGCACTTGTTTTCAGTACTAGCATTAAATTTGCAATCAGATTCTTATGCAATACCATGGAGAAACCATGTGGTAGGCAATTAACTATGGACAAATTGGAGACATTAGTAAACTTGATTTAAAAAAAAAAAAGAATTTTCCAAAGTGGTTTTTGAAAGGCTGAATTTATTGCTCAAAGATGAAGCGATAAAGCCAACCCCATGAATTTCTTCATTTCCTCCTTAAAAGATATTTCCCTTGTATTACATGTCAACCAGTAGGTCTCTATTTCTGTGTGTCCGCAGAATAGCCAATTGCAATCAAACTCAAGTAAGCAGAGGTGTATCCCACTGATATGCAAATACATACATAGCTTCATATCTTTGCTTGTCCCTTCATCCATTCTAGCTCCAATTTTGCAGTGTAAATTGGTGAATTTTCTTAAGATTGTTAGCCTGCCACTAAAAATGAAGGACATGTGAGGATCAAGATGAAACTGTAAGTCATGTGTAGTTTGGGTTGAATGAAACTGAACTCTACATTTAGAATTAAAAGTAGACCCTTAAAATCATTTATATTCTCCAGTGTGATCTTCTTTGATTTGAGGGTCATCAGACCTGCACTGTAGTACTGGTTTTAATGTGGACTAACCATGGTTCTCAGTCAATTAGCTTCCCCACCTGAATCCTAAGTGTTCCTTCCTATACTTCCTGGCCTTGTATGACTGTTGACATTTCGTAAGGAACTGAGCAACATCAAAGTAAGACAGACACTAAAGATAAACAGAGTACAACTATTTATAGTGTATACTTTTGGTTTTTGTCCTGTCCACAGCCCTACCATTGACCGTGCCCTGCTGGACATGTCCTTCCTTCGACTCCGTGGGGAGATGCCCTCTGACCTCCGAGAGCAGCTGGACTACACATTCTGAAGACACCAGCAGTCCTAGCCTGGGCCCCTCCTACACAGACCTGCAGCTCATCAGTGCCGAGGAGCAGATGAGTGGCAGGGCTTCTGGTGCCGACTCGACTGGTAAGAGGGAACATCATGCTAGAGGGCTTTGCAATCACTTTTGGTGACCCATAGCCATCTTTCAAATGTCTACAGCCAGATTTGTCTGCAGAATGACTTCAGGCTTAGCCATTCAGTCAAAAAGCTAGAATCCAAAGTGATTCAAATATTGCATTGGGATGAAACATGGGCTTAGGTTGTGGCTGATTGGTTGGCAGTTTATTAATTTTGGGAAACCGTTTGACAGTCTGTCTTAATGTGTTATTTTCTGACTGTTCCCTGTCAACTTATTTCCTCCTTGGATAACTGAACTATATGTAATATGCACAAGTCTGATTCTTTTATTGTACCACCCACACATCCTCCCTCTTCAGCAAGCGGGAGGTAGAGACAAAGTAAATATTACATGAAGCAGAATAAGAATCAGGTCTCAGCCACTGTGTCCAGGCTACAAATCATTTTGCAGTTTTATCTTTTTTCTGCCCTGCCTGAATTGAGTTATCCAGCAATCCATAACACCCCAGGGTTTCTCTGATTAATCTCCAGTAGGTGTACACTAGAATGGAATACTGGCTGCCTCTGCAGGTGGAATATGGGCTTGTCAGCAAGCACTGTGTACCGGGTTTGCTTTAGGACGGCATTGGAAGGGTGTGTGTCCTTGGTATTTTTGGTTATTTGGTCCAAGAGATTGTTTTCCTTTGAAGGTGCTAGAGTTACTGATAGTTTCTCTGTGGAAGAAATTATCCAGTGTGTCCAACAGTATCTGTTTTTTCTCTTTAAAATGTTGTTCAAGAATTTTTCTCTGGATCACTTTTCCAATGCAAGTAACATTTGCCCTCACACTATCTGCCGCTAGAAGGTTTTCTATAAGAGAGATCTCCCTTGCAGACTAAAGGCTTGGTATTTGACAATATTGCAGTGAATCCTGGTTTCTCACAGTCTTTCTTCACCTGCCACAGTTCTTCATAGCATTTCATTTTCACAGTCACCTCCTGAATTATGGTTGAATTCCGTGGCTAGTGATCCTGGTCAGTGGCTGCCATATGCCCCCCACAAACCTGTCCCCACTGTGGGAACATTTCATGGATTGGAAGATGCTGAGACAGTTAGAAGAGAGGCTGTGCTCGCTGTTTCCTTTGTTTCTCCTTGCCTCAATCTCCTTTCCAAGCTTTCCTGTAGAGGATGCAAATTGGTGACGAGAATAGATTCTGGAATCAGGCTGCTCAGGTTCAAATCCTTGTTCTGCCATAACAGCTATGTGACCTTGGGCAAGATCCTTAGTGTCTTTATTTTTTTTTTTAAGATTTATTTATTTATTTATGCATAGAAGAACTGGGGTACAGGTCAGAGGTATGTGTGTGGGGGGTGAGAGGATTCACCAGAGACAGAGTGGGGAACAGACCAGGCAGATTGACCAAAGTACACTGCTGAGGGGAACAGCGGGCGAGTCAGGAGAGGTCTGTCTGCTATGCCGTGTGGGTAGCTCCCTGGACGGCCGGGGATCAAACTCGTGTTGTAGAGGCTGCGGACATCTTCATAGATTGCGCCTTAACCCCTTGTGCTACCAGGGAGGCCCAATCCTTAGTGTCTTTACACTTCAGTTTCATCATCTGAAATGTGGGGATAATAATGACAGTACTTACCTTAGCATGCTGTTCTCAGCTTCAAGCGAAACCATTGATGTGGAACAACTTACTTATTTTCTTACACAGAGTAAGTGTCATTTTGTCCCTCCTATTCTGGGGT
This sequence comes from Talpa europaea, assembly GCF_964194135.1. NCBI lineage: Eukaryota > Metazoa > Chordata > Mammalia > Eulipotyphla > Talpidae > Talpa > Talpa europaea. The sequence goes on from NC_140075.1 coordinate 107,224,504, forward strand.
TCTTACTGCTTTAGAGAGATGGAAAATGGGCTCCTCCTACAGGAAAAGTCAGAACCTGTAGGCTCAGGCAGCATTCTCGGTGGCCTCTCTACTTTGTTATTAGGTGAAAACTGCTCTTTACTTATGAAGGTTCAAATGATGAAAATCAGAATCCTAGCTGGAATTAATAAAGTGTCTACAAAGCTGATAATTAGCTTTAGTCATTCTCTTTTTAAAAGTCATGTTAGGGTTACTCTTCACATTGAGAAAACCTCTTCCCCTTTTGTTTTGATCATGGTCTCCACAGGAAACAGGTGGTACCTGAAAAGGGCCTATCTGAAGAGAGTTTAATGAAAGGGTGCTGGCATCATGGAAGAGGGGCTGCCCCACAGGCTGCACCATGTCAGGCAAGAAGGGGAATAAATACCTGGATCTTGTGCTTGTTCTGTCCATGGGCAGATCCCAGTCAGAAGCCAGAGAGCACAGGTCCTGGGAAGGCAGTCCACAGGGGTCACCCAACAGACCACAGAGCAGGTGGACATGGGTGGAGAATAGATGTGGGGTGACAGGTAATGTAATGCCAATGGACAATAACCACCACATCAGGAGTTAGTTCATGCCAGGAGTTACATGAGATGAAATGCAGAACCAGGATGCTGAGTGATGCTCTCAGTTCTTCCCTTCAGCAGGTGGCAGTTTCCATAGCCACATGGGGGTTAGAGCTGTGCTCTGCTGGTAACTTCCTTTTTTGCAGTAGTTATAATCATAAGCAGCATGTACTGAGCGTGCCCTGTGTACTTTTCAGTCCCAGCAGGTATCATTCTCCCCTTTTCCTCATTGACCCTGAGTCTGTGGAAGGTTAAGAAACTTGTCTAAGAGGACACAGCTAATAAATGGACGAACCCATGTGATTGGGTTTCAAAGTTCCCAAGCATTTTCCAGTAGTTCTGAGATCGGCCACTTGCCTAAGTCATCATCGTTATTAGTTTGCGGTCACCTTCCAGACATTCTGTGCAGAGAGTTATAGGCGATTCCTGATATACATATGTACGCACACACACACACATACACACATACATACATGACTTTGGAGGATATTTTTAACACAAATAGGATCAAAAGAACTTTAAGTAACAGGTGGTGCCTGAAGAAAACTCTTGCTTCTTTAGCAAGTATGAGAGTTTTGAGATAACTGCTGTGTGCCCACAGTATGTATTATTTAAACAAGCCTCTGAACTGCATTTTAAAAAGAAATCTCCCAATTCTTTAGTGATCAGGCCAGGACCCAGGCTGCCCAGGTGCTAGGTTGCTTCCATCTGCTCATGATGGAGTGTGTTCCTCTGCCTCTCACCTCCACACTCCTCCATGCCCACAGGGGGCCACTGGTGCCTCTAAGGCCCTGCAAAGGTGAGGCCCTGAGTTGAGAGGCTCAGGGAGTTGTTCTCAGGCAGCGTGGAAAGTGGATGAAGCCCCAAGAGGCTCTTCCTGAACATCCTGACCTATGAGGGCAGATGGAGTCCTGGCTTTGAAGAGCCATTAACTCACCATAGATCCCAGGATGGAAGGAGTAGAAAAAATAAGGTTTAGGGGAATGACCAAGTATTGTAAGCCTCTGGCTCCTGTCTGTCTACCCCATCAGCAGGGATTTATAAATGCTTTCAGTTAAGCTATTGAGAGCTTCAAAGAAATCTGTACACGCTGGAAAGCCCTCCAGACTCACTGTCCTCCGCCGGCACCAGGCCTGTAACTGTGGCCAGCTCTGGGAGAGCTCTGCTTCGAGTCTGGATGGTTCATTCCGGGTGAACTGAGTCGCTGGGAGGCTGTGGAGCAGGCTCTCATCTGTCTCTGCCTCCTCGGCACTCACCTCCGCGGAGCTTGCTTCCTCCTCTGTGGATTGGGGCCAGCGTCCCTCCCGAGGCAGGCAGCAGAGTGTTTGTGGAGGTGCTTCCTCCAGAGCAGAGGCACTAGGAATTTCTAAAAAGCCCCTATCTTAATAGCTCCATGCTGCATTTCCCTTTGAAAAAAAAAGATAATTACTTCTTACTTTATTGCCCCTTGAGGACTATAAACTACACGTGTGTGGGTTGAGACCTCGGGAGGGTTTTGCAGTTCTCAGCTCTCAGCAACAAGCCATAGGTATATGCAGAGCTAAGTTTTGGGTCATTAGTTTCTGTGATGAGGATTTGGGGATCCTTGTGAGAAACTGTGTTGGGAGACTTTTGTCATGTGCCCTCCCCACCATGGCATTAGCTTTGTGAAAATAGAAGGCAAGGAGCAGCTTCAGAATTCTTCCTCCACAGGAGCTCCCTCAGCCAGCACAGCCCACCCGGCCCTCCCTGGCAGCTATGTGTGAGCAGGCGACAGGGGCAGATGCCCTGTGATTCATCTGTGTGGAGCGGGATGACGGTGGCCCAGGCCCAGCCTGTTTATCTTGGCCCTGTGGCTGTGCACACACTCCTCCCTGTCATCTGTGGCAGGATTTCTGCAGGGATTTGGCAGCCCCACCGGGCAGTCCTGATTCCCACATAACTGCGGTGGGGAAGACTCTGTGATCAGCCTACACTTTCTTCTCATTTTCTCACCAAGGGGATAATCAGGAGGAAGGCTAACAAATCCTTTACCTTGGGTAAATCACAGGGTGTGGGGGAGAGCAATGTTGATGTTTGCTCTGGGCCTTAGCTCTCCAGTGCAAATGGCAGGAGACTAGGAACTGAATCCCTGTGAGGGATTCCTAGCAACACCCACTTCCTCTCTCAGCCCCCTCTTTTCCAGGTACCTTCCCATGGCAGGTACATCTTGCCATGCTCACCAGTCAGACGTGCCCTGAACTGCCACAAGTCTGACATGGGTTTGTATTGTAAACAGTAAGAGCGTAGAGGGGATAAAAATAAGTTTTCTGCCTTGGCAGTCCACAGCAATCATGGAGGAGGAAACAAGTGTTTGCAGTAGCCTAGGCTGCTAAGTGGTAACCTTCCATTTTGTTTTTCTTTTCTTTTCTTTTTAAAAAAAGATTGATTTATTTATACATACAAGAACAGGGGTACAGGCCATAGGTGTGCAGGGTGAGAGGATTCACCAGAGACAGAGTGGGGAACAGAACAGGCAGATTCACTGAAATACACTGCTGAGGGGAGCAGCAGGCGAGTCAGGAGAAGTCTACTGTGCCATGTGAGTAGCTCCCTGGCCGGGATCGAACTTGTGCTTCAGTGGCTGTGGATAGCTTCATAGGCTGTGTCTTAACCCCTTGAGTGGTGTTAGAATACTCAGGCATATATGCAAACCAAAGATGTCCAGATGGAACAAAGCTCATTACAGGTGTTTAGTCATTGCTGCATGGATTCTGGAGTTGAGTCCTTGGGCAAGTTAGGGTTTAAGTAGGCAGCATTGGGGACAGCATTGGCAGAGACTTTGAGAGCTGAAGAGCCTTCTGAGATAAGGAGAGAGAAATCCAGCATGACTAATGAGGATAGTAAATTTTAAGAGAACTTAGACAGGGGCAGTGAAAGAAAGATTGAGATAAGAGCTGTAAATCTAGACACAGCTGTCCAGAGACATACAGCCACTGAGAAAGAACCAGTCACAAAGAGAATGAAGAGATTTTAGAATAGAAGAAAAGAAGGTTTAAATATCTCCTAGACAGGGGTCCATACGGCATCTTTGGTCCCTTTTTGGCCTCCCTGCCTTGGAGTCTTTGCTTTTGTTCTTTTTCCTCTAAATAAACTTTTTTTTACTACCTAAATAAAGATTTGTTTCCCTCCACTTACTTATCTGAGGGTGTGTCTACAAATTCCCTTTTGCAGCTTTGTGGGAAGAGAACTGTGGTGATTCAAGGGTTACTGGTCTGAAGGCAGCAGCAGCAGCTGTGATCAGAGTAACAGCCATAACAGTGCACACAGGCTTCAGAATGAAAGGTGTGAGATTACAGGTGGTGAGAGGCATTTGCATCCCTGACATCTGCAACCCATTTGCGTTTAAGAGTCCAGCATTTCTCCCAAGTGTGACTCAAGCAGCAACTCAAGAAAAACCAGGATTCTGGGGATGATGTGTTAAGTCATGCTGTGCTCACTGTTGGAGATTCATAGCCTGTATTAGCTTAATATAGACTTTGAAAAGTCCTGAAATTATATTTGTATGTGTATACGTTATTATAGTATACCCACTTTTATACATATGTAAGCAAATTTAACCTTCACTTTGCCCATATTGTCCTACTATCTAATAGGTCAGATTTTTTTTTTTAAGATTTTTTTATTTATGCATACAAGAACTGGGGGAGAGGCCAGAGGTGTGGGGGCGGGGGGTGAAAGGAATCACCAGAGACAGAGAGGGGAACAGAACAGGCAGATTGAAATACACTGCTGAGGAGAGCAGTGGGCCAGTTAGAAGAGGTCTGCTGCACCATTTGGGTAGCTCCCTGGCTGGGGATCAAACTTGTGCTGCAGTGGCTGCGGATAGCTTCGTAGATTGTGTCTTAACCCCTTGCACCACCAGGGAGGCCCAACAGCTCAGATCTTAATGTACAGAAACCCAAACTTCCATAAACTGGCACAAGTGACTTGGAAGAACATACCATTGCTGAAGTATTGGGAAACCAGAGAAACCAGAAAGAAATATACTGACAACCTTGCCCAGATGTACGGAGATTTACAAAGCCCCTTCTTGGTCTCATGCTCTGCTACCACCTTGGCCTTTTTTTTTCCTTTTTTTTTTTTATGTTTAGATTCAGCAGACCCAAGACTACATTTTACCAAACTTTCTTTGTATTTAAACCCTCTTGGGCTTTAAAAAAAAATGTAGACCAGATGTTCTTGATTCATTTGCATTTAACTTTTAACTGATCACAATGGAATTCTGCCAAAGCAGTAGGATGATAGCCCAAGGGGTTCACTTTTTTTCTCTCTCTCTGAAGTGTGTGTCTGTGATGGGTAGAAAGCTGTAGACTTGAGATCTCAATTTCTGTGACAAGAACTTTTTAGATGCTCAGAAAGTTTGCTTTGTTGGTGATGGTAGCTTGAGAGCCTCACCTGGGCTTGTGTATCTCTTTACAAGATCTAACAGGTTTCTCTGTTGTCGGTTTTGTCTTAATCCTGCTGCAGCTGGTGGAGCCCAAGATCAGGCTTAGGGGCCCAGATTCTCGGTAAACAGTGATTATCGTGGTACAGGTTGGATTTACAGGGGATTCTTGTGGGTCTAGAGACACAGTTGTATTTTTTTTTTTATCTTTTGTTTCACTTGAAAAGATTTTGCTTGCAAGAAAAATGTTAACATATTTTGAAAACTCTTTCCCCTAATTAAAAAATTCAGCAATATCCGTATTCACCTTGAACAGCAGTGTCTTCCTCAAAATCAAGAATAGTAGAACACTTTTTTTTTTAAAAAAGATTTATTTATTTATTTATTTATTTATGCAAGCACTGGGTACAGTCAGAAGCGCGGGAGGATGAGAGGATTCACCAGAGCCAGAGCGGGGAGCAGAGCAGGCAGAAGGACCGAAATACACTGCTGAGGGGAGCAGCGGGCGGCAGGAGAGGTCTGTGCGCCATGTGGGACCCTCCTCCGGTGGCCGGGGAGCAGCCGGGCATGGAACTGGCACTGCAGAGGCTGCGGGCAGCTTCGCAACCCAGCGCTCAACCTAGAACACATTTTTAAATCAAATTACTGTTTTTTTTCTTTCATTTCATGGTACACATTTTGGCCTTTTTTCTATTACCTCAGGATTTTTCTTTTTCTTATTTCCATTAAGTTCTGTATTTTTGGTTTTATTCTCTATTTTAAAAAAAGACAAACTCTAATGATTGCTTTCTTTGAAAGTTTGTTTAGAGAGGTTCTAAAGTTTCTCAGAAAGACAAATGTTATTGAATGAAACTGGTACTTTACTAGTCATTGCAAATATGGAAAAGAGTAGGTTATATCATAATCTGCTTATGAAAAAAAAAATCTGCAAATAGATTTTTGCCATTAAAAGGATTTTTACATATAACTTAAAAAATGGTTTCTATATATCTCATTTAATCCTCACAGTCTTAAAAGTAGGTATTATTACAGTTGTAAAGGTCAGGAATGGACCAGTGCAGGTTTTCTGATCCAGCAGACCAGGTAAAGGAGGAATCAGAGTCCTCAGTGGTTTTGCAGGCTTTTATTGGGATTACCAGGTACACGGCAGACAGTGGTGCTGGGGGACCGGGAGGCTGGCAGGCCTCCCAGCCTCCAGCAAATCCTCACTCTATCTGGGCTCACTGGCGTTCTCTGCTTCTGCTTCTTTGCTTCTCTCTTGGCTTCTCTTCGGCTTCTGCTGGCGTCCCTGTGACGCCACTCTTAAAAGCACAGTCTTAGCGCAGGTGTACCCACTTCAGGTGCCCGCCATCTGGCATGCATTCAGGATCACAGGGTTCCCTCATCTATCCTGATAGCGGGAGGACAGAAAAGCCTGACATTTTTTCTTACCCTACACAGTGCAAGGAGAGGGGTACCCCAGAACCCCCAAACCTGCCTGCTTTAAATAGGTTATGCCATCCACCACATCAAGACAAAACACACTCTAATGTGTAAGACCTTTAAATGGAAAGGAACTTTAATACAGTTAGTGTGCAACAAAGAAAAGAGAAGATTAAAGTCTCCAAATCAAACACCCAAAGTTACCCATCCCCTCGTGGGTAAATGTCCAGCCAGACAGGGTTGGTCCAAGTAGGGCCACTGGGGCCAAAAGCCTGCCACAAGTCTACAGCCGCTTTGGGTAGGGACCCGTAAGAAAGAGGCAGAAGGGGCCCATAAGAAAGGCAGCATGTCTGGAAGGAAAAGAGCAAAATCCAAATCAAAGCTGCCATTGTTAACCTTCCCACGGGTCTCTCGCCCACATCTGTTTTCACCAGTCTAAGACCAAAAAGCAAGTGCAGCTGCTTCACATGTCTCTCTGCTCCATGGGCCTCCTCCAGGTCAGCTTCTGGCTCTCCATCCTGCTTCCTTCTATCCTCAGACTCCTCTCTCCTGCTTCTCCCTGCTCAGCTCCACCCTTCCTTTGATGGGGCAGGGAACCTGGTGCCTCCCCTTTTCCTTGGGACCACCATGCTACAGTGTCACTGTCCCATTTTATGGATGCAGAAGTAATGGCTAGAGGAGGTGAGATGATTTGGTCAAAGCCATACAACTAGAAAGCATGGTGTTGGGATTTAACCCAGGTCTTTCTCCTTGGCTCACCTACCACGTACATACTGTGACTGGCTGGTATTTGTGAATGCAGTGAGCTGTGGGAAGTGGTTAGAGCTATCTTTTGTAGACCCTAATTGCTTCTCTGTGTTCCCTGGGATGTAAGTGTTATGGGGCAAAAGGAGTGGCACCCTGGGGTCCCCAAATCTGCCTGCTCAAAATGGGTTCTTCCATCCGCTGCATAAACAAACATACTCTTAGTGTGGAAAAGAAACATACTCTTCTCAGTGGAAAAGAATGTTAGTACAGTTGGTGTGCAATAAAGAGAAAGGAAAGAAAATAGTTTCCACATGAAACACCCCAAATTACCCATCCCCTTATCAGTAAAAGCCCAGCTAAACAGGGTTGGACCGAAGCAGGGCCAATGAGGCCCAAAATCCTGCCGCAAGTCTAAGGCACCTTCTGGCAGGGACCCATAGGAAAGGCACAGTAGGAGCCAGGCAGGTCTGCAAGGAAAAGAGCAAAATCAAAACCCAGTCAAGATAAAGGCTGCCATTGTCAGCCTCCCCACGGGTCTCTCAGCCACGTCTCTGTCTCTTTCAAGTGTCTCCTTCCATGTCCCTCAAGTCCCTGGTACAAGTCCAAGGCTGGAAGCAAGCAGCTTCTTTTTTCTTTTTTTCTTTTTTTTACAATAGCTGGGGTATAGGCCAGAGGTGTGGGAGGGTGAGAGGATTCACCAGAGACAGAGCGGGGAGCAGAACAGGTAGACGGACCAAAAGCACTGCTGATGGGAGCAGCGGGCGCAACAGGAGAGGTCTGCTGCGCCATGTGGGAATCTCCCTGGCCGGCCGGGAATTGAACCCGCGCTTCAGAGGCTGTGGGCAGCTTCACAGTGCTGCATTCAACCCGTTACACCACTGGGGAGGCCCACCAGCTTCTTCATATGTCTCTGCTCCACATGCCTCCTCCAAATATTCTTGATCTTCTTCCCTTCTCCTTGTCTTCTCAGCTTCTCTTCTCCACTCAACTCCACCCTTCCTTGAGTGGGGCAGGGGACCTGGAGCCTCCCCTTTCTGTGGATATCACAGTTACAGATGTGCAGACCTCCCTGATGAGATTTTCATATCAGAGCCCAGTGTCTTGTTCGGGAGTCCCCACTAAGAAACAGGAACCACATCAAATTCATTTTATGCTCTCACCATGCTGCCTGGCACATTGAAGTTGCATAGTGGAACTTAGTGAAATAAATTCACTATTCTGATTTGGGACTGGAAAACCATCATTTCTAAACCTATTGTCCAACTCCCAATGCTTAAGAATGTTTACTAATTAAAATGTAGCTTCACGGTGGGGAAGAATGAAAAGAGAACACTTAGGTGCAGTGAGTATGGAAATGAGACTCTTTGCCCATGTTTTTATTTTTTTATTTTATTATTTTTTTAAAGATTTATTTATACAAGCACTGGGTACAGTCAGAAGCGCGGGAGGGTGAGAGAATTCACCAGAGCCAGAGCGGGGAGCAGGGCAGGCAGAAGGACCGAAGTACACTGCTGAGGGGAGCAGCGGGTGGCAGGAGAGGTCTGAGCACCATGTGGGACCCTCACCTGGCAGCCGGGGATCAAACTGGCGCTGCAGAGGCTGCGGGCAGCTTTGCAACCCAGCACTCAACCACTGCGCCACCGGGGAGGCCCTGCCCATGTTTTTAAATGACAGGCAATTTTATAGCCATCTCCATTCATTTTGCTTTTCTTGTTCTTATTTGGGTTTTTTTTTATAATCTTGTAATTTTTTTAAAGGTTTATTTATTTATGCATAAAAGAGCTGGGGTACAGTCCAGGGATGCAGGGATTGAGAGGATTCACCAGAGACAGAGTGAGGAACAGAACAGGCAGATTGACCGAAGTACACTGCTGAGGGGAGCAGCAGGCGAGTCAGGAGAAGTCTGCCTCACCATGTGGGTTGCTCCCTGGCGGGCAGGGGATCGAACTCGTGTTGCAGAGGCAGCAGATTGCTTCATAGTGTGGTGCTTAACCCCTTGTGCCACCAGGGAGGCCCCTAATCTTGTAAATTTTAAAAAAAAATAGATGTATGTGGGTGCAATGATGGGTCAGAGCATTCTATTAAATTTACATATCTCCACTTATTCTTTGACCAAAGCAGCTGTATTTTCCATCCCTATTTATTCACCTCTGAGAATACAAAGATGGTGATTTGGGGAAAGCTTTTCTGTGGTATTGAAGTAGATTCTTGTGGTTGCTGAACTACAGGTGTGGAGCAAAATCTGAGAAAATGTGGCAGTGCTTAAGATGCTGTGTCCCAAACAAATAATCTAAATATTTTGGAATCACTTAATAAAAAAAATGTGTGGCTCACAGGGCCTCCCTGGTGGTGCAAGGGGTTAAGCACAGCACCATGAAGCAATCCATAGCCTCTGCAGCATGAGTTCGATCCCTGATCGCCTAGCCAGTCAGGGAGCTACACACAGGGTGTAGCAGACCTCTGCTGTCTTGCCCGCTGCTTCCCTCAGCAGTGCATTTCAGTAGATCTGCCTGTTCTGCTCCCCACTCTTGTCTGGTGAATCCTCTCACCCCCCTCTGGCCTATACCCCAGTCCTTGTATGCATAAATAAATTTAAAAATATATAAAAATGAAAAAAATCTGTGACCTCCAACCAGAGATTTTACAGGGCCCTCTTAGGATTGCTAATGGACTAATCCTCAAGGAGGTGAAAACTGCAATGCCTTTTATTGATTGCATTCTGTGATGTTCTTTTTAGTGGTGTTATCCTCCTTTTACAAATGAGGATTCCAATGCCCACAGCCACACATTGGCTAAGTGACACAATTAGGATGGACACCCAGGCTTGTCAGCACTGTGCAGGTTTGTCTCTGCTGTGTGAGCTCTGGCAGGACCAAGCTCTGCATTCAGTCCCATAGATCAGAATTTAGTTCCAAACAGGTGATCAAAACTAGATACTTGAACCACTCAGAGTCTACACGGTCCATTAGCATGGATAATTTCCATCTGTCTTATCTCTAGTACTTGGGGAGGTTAGTGAAATACCCATTTTCCTCAGTTACAGATGTAGACAATAAACCACAGTAGTACCCGCAATACCTTCCACTTAAATCATCAACAGAAATTACAGATGTTTCCATAGTATATTAGAGTTGAGACAGATCTCATTGATTGCGTGGATACTTGGAAATCATGATAGTTACTGACTTTATTAATAGTTAATAAAGAAATATAGCTGTTACTATATCAAAAATTCATGAAATTTGTTTTTAATATTTGATAAGTATTTTAATATAAGTAGTTTCTTTTTACGTCCTATATATTGTTCATGTATTTAACATATTGTCCTTAGACTTTGTTATACTGACAAAGGATCTGTGGCACAAAAGCCTTAAGAATATCTGTGTGGTGACCTCCTGGTCCTTGTACAATGAAGCACAGTTGACTCATTTAAATTCAACAAATAAGAATCTATGATGTGCCAAGCCCTGGGAGGACCTGCCTGCATAATGATGAGCCACAGCCCCTAAGCAACTTATAATCTAGTGAGGGCTCTGGGTGTATTTGAGAGGAAAGAAACGCAATTAGAGTGTAGTGAGAGCAGTGTCTTCATAGGGCAGATGGAAAGAGTTATGGGAAAACAGCAAAAGCCAGCTGCCTGGAAACCTGTGTTTTAGCAAAGTTTCTCCAGAAAATTGCTTTGAGATCTTAGAACTGCTCACTAGCATTAAAGAACATTTACAAAAGCCCAAAAATTGGGCCTCCCTGGTGGCGCAGGGGTTAAGGCTCATCAGTCACTGCAGCATTAATTCCATGCCTAGCCAGGGAACTGACCCACATGGCACAGCAGACCTCTCCTGTCTCACCCGCTGCTCCCCTCAGCAGTGTATTTCAGTAGCTCCTCCTGTTCTGTTCCCCACTCTGTCTCCGGTGAGTCCTCTTACCCTATACACCTTTGGCCTATGCCCCAGTTCTTGTATACATACATAAAGAAATCTTTAAAAAAATATTAAAATATTTCCATTTAGAAATAAAGTTCAATATATTCCTGGAGCTATTTTAAAATATCTTTTGATCAATCTGTTTGGGGGCTGGCCTCTTTGGGGGATAGAGCCTGAACTGTTGGCTTTGGGGTGGGGTTGGAGACTAGTACTTCAAATATTACAGTCTTTTCTAGATTTAAAAAAGCTATGTAATTGTTTTTAAATTTATTCCTTGTGAGAACTAAGTATAAATATTGTAAAACCCTAGTCTTCTGAGTTTGGCAAAGGGGCAAACACCAGCTCTATTCCTCCCCTACTCTGTGATATTTGGCAGATTATTTATTCTCATTGACCTTTAGTTTCCTCAGTTGTAGAATGGAAACAATAGCAATAATACGGAGCCGGCAGGTTTGTTCTGAGAGTTAAATGACACCAGGAACATGAAGTTTCTGGAATATAATAAGGAGTAACCATTATGATGATTACACTATAATGCAGTTTTTAGAATTTCTCATATTTTAGAGCTAGGAATTAGTCTGGGAAGAAAAAAAAATTTTAAGTTGCAGAAAAACAGCAGAATTGAACCAAAATGATGTTCTATTTTGTGTCCTTAGCTACTTTTTGTAAACACCATGACAGAAAAGAATTTTCTTTCTTCCCCATTTTCTGAAGGGTAGGCCACTCAGTGAGCTTTGTGTTGATGGCATTTTTCTGTGGAACTGGAATGAGGAAGGAAAGCTTTCCTGACAAGAGGTGGGAGGAAGGTGAATTGGAGGGAGCTTGATGGGGTGAGGGAGCAATTGCTGGGTTTACTTTTATGTGTTCTCCCCGCCCCCTCCTCCTCAGGACTGGTTTGTTTGTACAAATTGGTTGCCTCAAGCAACACATTATTAGTTGGAGCTGGAATGTATCTCGGGAGACTTACTGCTTTCCCTCTGCCAAGTAATTGTCCTTTTCCCGCAGAGGATGCTGGGACTGTGGGGCCATTTCCACATCTCCATAGTTCAATCTAGTTCCCCCTCCTCTCACCGAATGTCTGTTTGCAAGGCACTGTGTCTCTTCACTGCATTTAGATGGCAACCGTTCAGAGCTGTTCATCTTTATTTTCAAGTCCTGGATTTCTCCCTCTCTCCTTAAGCCCTCAGCACTGATATCTAAGGAAAGATGATGTGACTGGTCAAGACTTTCACTGTCCCTCCCTGTGATGTAGGCAGCACTCACGAGAGGCTTTACTGTGTGACTTGCTTTTGGACCAGTGAGATACAGGTGGAAGTGACGCTTCCAGCTTAGAGTTCCGTTTGCTTCCATGGCCTTTCCCTCTTCCCCCTGTCAATGTCACCCTTGCTGCCCCAATTGCTGCCCTCAGGCCAATGCAACTTTTCTTTTCTTCTTTTTAAGATCTATTTTTTATTTATACAAGAGCCAGGGTACAGGTCAGATGCGCGGGAGGGTGAGGATTCACCAGAGACAGAGCGGGGAACAGAACAGGCAGACTGATGAAATACACTGCTGAGGGGAGCAGCAGGCGAGACAGGAGAGGTCTGCTGCACCATGTGGGTTTCTCCCTGGCCGGGATCGAACCTGCACTGCAGAGGCTGTGGACAGCTTCACAGTGTGGCGCTCAACCACCTGCACCACCAGGGAGGCCCCCTTGTTTCCTCTTGTGTTGACATTCTCAAATTACAAATTATCTCCCTAATAGATGCAGGATTTTTCATATAAGAATATGACTCACAATATATGTCAGTCCTCAGAACAAAAAGCAAGCAAACAAAAAACTCTTAAGAGGGGGGTGAATGGATCTTCCACGCCCAGCATCTTCCTTCCCTGTTTTGTCCATCTCTTCGGACTATCCCTTCACATCACATGAGATGGGAATGAGTGTGTCTTGGGATCAGGATTAGGAGTAGTACTAGGACTTTTTTTTCTCCTTATATTTTTCTTTTCTTTCTTCTAGATCTTTCTCTACTCCTTTTTCCTTTCCTTCCCATTACCACAGAGAGCTGGTTCTCAGTATCTTGGAGAGCATTCGTCTTACAAAGAATGGATCACCATTTTTAGTGCTGACTCTTATATTATTCTTAGCAGCAAATCTTTGTTCACCAGAGCAGCCTGGCCCCTATGATGGCACAGCAGGCTGCTGCAGGCTGTTTCCTCCCCACTTATCTTGTCCCTTCCCTGTCTTCCTTCTGCTCTGTTTCTGCCTAAGGCTTGCTGTGGAAGCAACAATACTAGCCTCACTTGTGGAAGTAACAATAGTCATAATTCTTCAGATCCTTCCATCCTTCCAGGTGCCCAGAAAGGGCATTTTGAAATAGATGTCAAAGAACTGGAAATAGAAGGAGAGGAAACTATGAAGAACTTGCTTGAAGCCTAGACTCCTCCTTGTTGGCCCTAAGACTAACAAAGGGCGGTTATGTCAGTGCTTTAGAGATTCTATGAACCAAGTCAAGAGTCTCATCTTGATTATTTCTAGGCTGAAAGATGAACTTAGTACATTATCCAATTCCTTTGTTTAGAAAGTGCCATAGTGTGTGGTGGAATTGAAATTGAGTCTTAATATTTAAATAAATGAAGAGAAGGGAAAATATAGAGAGAGACAAACTGAGCAGTCTTTCAACAAATCTAATATTTCATTTCTACTTTATAGATGCTGCTTAGACTTGGCACTTCTAGCAGAGAGGAAGTGGGTATTGTTTAGTGTTCTGGAGGGGGCATAGTGACTCGCAGAGGCTGGTTTATTGGAAGCTTACCTGACTCTTAAGTCAGCATCATCTCCAGCCTCATTGTCTGCCTGAACCTTGACATCCATCCTGACTGAGGCTTACCTAACAGTAGTACAAACTGCAGGTGCTAGGTAGCATCCTTCTCACTGACAAGCTTCTTGGCTTTAGAACAGAAACAGACAGAGACATAATTTACCATCTGCTTCCAAGAAGAAGAAAGGGAGGCAGTTTTAGAAAAGGTATACAAACCGAAATCTGTTCTTTTGACAGAAATTTGAATATCATTTGTGATGATAAATGGATCCTCTGCTCTTTGAATGGCACACCGACTGCCAGATAAAGATGAAAAATATAACTTTAGTAATTGTCCAAATCTAGAAAATAAAATTGTGTTGATATTAAGCACCTCAGTAGAAGGAATATGAAGAAATGAGCATCCCCAGGGCTTTAGGGGGAAGCTTGCCAGTGTCCTGCTAAGGGGGAACTCTCCAACAGTGGCTGCCTGAACACCTCCCACTTGCAAGGATGCACTCTCCCTAGAGGGACTGCTCATCCCATGTTCACACACTGTTACAATGAACTCGGCATCACTTTGCTATTGACCCACTAGTCCTTTGGCAGCTGACTGCCTGGTTTGAAGACTGGCTTCCCTGCTTATTAACAGTTTGACATTATACAACACACTTAACTTTTCTGTTTCAGTTTTTTCATCTACAAAATTAGAATAATCATAGTAATGATTTCATAGGGTCATTGTGAAGACAAAGGGAAAATATATTGAATGTTCTTAGAAAACTCTTTGGCTTTGTGTGTGTGTGTGTGTGTGTGTGTGTCCTTATTAGATGTCAACTCTTCCACTCAAATAATAATTATTATAGTTATTATTACCATCATCCACCATGTTTTGGGTTCATAAAGAACAACATTTTTTTTAAGGTTTATTTATTTATACAATCAGAGCTAGGGATCGGCCAGAGGTGTGTAGTGGTGTGTGTGAGAGGATTCACTGGAGACAGAGTGGGGAGCAGAACAGGTAGATCTACTGAAATACGCTGCTGAAGGGAATAGCGGGCGAGATAGGAGAGGTCTGCTGCGCCATGTGGGTAACTTCCTGGCTGGGAATCAAACTCATGCTGCAGAGGCTGCGGATAGCCTCATAGTGCTGAGACTTAACTCCTTGCACCACCAGGGAGGCCCCAGAAAGAACAAATCTAATCTTTTTACCATATGACAACTTCTTCCCCATTTGAAAGCAGCTAGCTATTCTCAGGTCATAAAAAAAAAGTCTTCTTAGTGGTACAAAAATGACAAAAGAAGTTCAAGGCACTGTGGTAGGTTTAATACATTTAAGAGTGTTTGGAGAACTCGTCAGTGACATAGTGTAAATATCTTAATAATGATGACTTCTTCCCTCGAATTTCTATCCCCAAAAGAGATTTAAAAGAGTGTAAGTAAAATAAATGTCACAAGAAAATGGTTGGTTTCTCTTGACTAGATTCAAAGACGGTGCTTGTTTATATCTAGTTTTTTTTTAATTAATTTATTTATTTATACAAGCACTGGGTACAGTCAGAAGCGCGGGAGGGCGAGAGAATTCACCAGAGCCAGAGCGGGGAGCAGAGCAGGCAGAAGGACCGAAGTACACTGCTGAGGGGAGCAGCGGGCGGCAGGAGAGGTCTGTGAGCCATGTGGGACCCTCCTCCGGTGGCCGGGGAGCAGCCGGGGATCGAACTGGCACTGTAGAGGCTGCGGGCAGCTTCGCAACCCAGCGCTCAACCACTGCGCCACCGGGGAGGCCCAAAATATCTAGTTTTGAGGGTCACTTATGTGCTAGAACCACAGTGGTTTTTTAGAGATTTATTTATGCATACAAGAACTGGGGTACAGGACAGAGGTGTGAGGGGGGGTGCGAGTATTCACAAGAGACAGAGTAGGGAACAGAACAGGCAGATCTACTGAAATACACTGCTGAGGGGAGCATCAGGTGAGACAGGAGAAGTCTTCTGTGCCATGTGAGTCACCTCACTGGCCAGGGATTGAACTTGTGCTGTAGTGGCTGTAGATAGCTTCATAGTGCTACGTCTTAACCCCTTGCACAACCAGGGAAGCCCATGAACCTCAGAATGTTAATGTGACTTTTTTCAGAATTATCCGAAAGCACGCAACCAATAGATATCCTCTCTTGCTCACAGATGGTGTCAGCAAATACACCTATGATTTCAAGAACAGCAAAAATCTGGCCAAAGAAGGCCCTGCCTTGCGGCAGCCCAGTGAAAGCTGAGGCCTTCACTAGCCTCCCACCCCCAGTAAAAACACCAAGGACATTCCTTAGCAGCTTGGTTTCAACCAACCCAGGGGCTGGAGGAGATCTGGTCTCCTACTCTAAGGGGGCTGTAACCCCAGATACAAGTTTATGAGCCATTTTATGGCTGACTTTGAGTTCAAAGGAGGATCTGTTGCGTGGTTTGAGAATAAAAGTCAGTCTCTCTCAGACAGCCATGGGGTTTGTTCCCTGGGATGACAACAGCCCAGATCTTCATTAAGCTGTTGGGGAATGAAGGAAAGTCAGGGTTCCCTTGCCCCTGTGCCTCCCACTCCCACAGTGGCTGGCAGCAGTGGGCTAGAATGTGTGACTCCTGGGAACTTTGGTTTGGTTTCTACGCCTCTGACCTCGATTCTGCTGGTGAAGAGAGGAGGGGGGATGCAACTTTCAGCCCCAGTTGGACAACATCAGCAGGGTTCTTGGTCTCCCCCGCCCGTGGCTGGAGAGAGGCTAATTTGGTGGACTCACTCAAGGGCCACCTGTCAAAGTTTGACTGATGGTGGGTGTGGTAGAAAAATGGCTAGGAACTAGCAATTTTGCTTGATACTGGTTTTATTGGTATTCCTCCAACCCAACAGTGGTGAGCTGTGGTCAGGCAGGAATTCTGTGCTGAAGGCCCCAGGACTGGATCTGCCCCTTCTAGACAGTTTCTAAATATAAACAGTGTGAGTACTAGCTGGTAGAGCCTCTGAATGGAATAAACAAAGAACAATTATAAATAACTCATCATATTGTCTGGCACATCATACAACTTCTACCTGCATTTCCAAAGATGGATGGGGCCCAATCCTTGCTGCTTCCAGCACTAGTCAAAGCATCTGTGACAGTCACAAAGGAACAATAAAATTCTAGAAGTTAAAGAAAAAGTCTATTTTTTTTTGTTTTTGGTTTTTTTTTTGCTTCTACCTAAGAAAGGTTTAGTGGCTCTAGCCTTCAGGTGTTCACTTGCCAGGACACATGTGTGCACACGCACAGACGCATATTTTCCCAGGTGCTGGTGCCTCACGGCTGGAACCCTTAGTCCCACTTGCATATTTTGCCTGACGGTCTTGGTGGTGCCATTTCAGAGTGAACCAATAGGAAGCGACTAAGCAGACCCCAAAGGTGAGCAGGAATCTGAGTCATAGTCTCTTCTGCTTCCTCCTTTGTCCTGACATAATCACAAGGCAGCTTGTTATGGCTCGTTTTCCAGAAAGGTAAGAAAAGTGGACTGCGAAGTCCCATCTGGAGAGCTAGCTAACCCTGGGGCATGGTGGGCTTTGAGTAGGTGCTCACAGCTAGTGTGACAAGGTGATGTATGCCCTGGGGGAGGGAATCTGGGAAAATAAAACTAGCACACCTGAAATAATTAGCCACCAATTAAGTGTTAATTCATGTGCTACTGACCTAGTGTTGGAGTGTGAGGTGGGTGAGGGTAAATGGGGGAGGAGGGGGCAGACACCGCCTCCCTGAGCACCTAGTGCTCCGTTTTGCTGATGATTGAGCAATGTTGTAAAAAAATGCACTTACATTATGAATAAATGCATGGAATATATCTTTTAAAAGATTAGATCAGGGTTTTAATTTTAAGCATTTCACCATAAAAGTTTTATAATATTAAAGAATATTTTAAGAGGGAAATAAAAAGCAATCCCATATTCCCAACACAATTTATCAAAGACTATATAGCTCATTCTTCATCTCTCCAGTGTTCAGTCCCGTGCCTGCCCCACAAAGGGGGCTTAGGAGCATTTGTATGTGGTCAGCAGCACCATTTACTATTGTATATATCCAGACTGTGATGTCTAAGGGGTCCTAAATCAGCGCCTCTTGCCTGCCAGCACCTCTACTGTATCCTAACTTCCCTTTCTCTCTGAGCAAGGCTGGGGTGGAGGTTGGGCAGCTGGGGGAGAGCTGGGAAGCATCTCCACTAGACAGTTGGGCCTCCCTCTGAGAGAATAAGGATTGACCGGTTGGTGCTGGTGGAGGGTGCTTCCCCACTCTGCCTGGATGATGTGAATGTTTCCCCTTTGCCTCTTGCCAACCTCCACAAAGAGCACCCTCATTCCCAAGGTATCAGTGCCAACAAGTTTTGTGGCTTCGGCTTACCTGCTTTTCAAGTAAAGCTGACTTACCTGTTGGTACTTGCACAGCTTTGAAGAGTCAATCACAGGCTCAGTTGATGGAAGGGAATTAACATTGATACAGTGTCTCCTGGGATTCCCAGCCGCTCTCCTCTCTTTCCCACTAGCCAATTTATAGGTAGGCTTTAAGACACAGGTGGCTGAGCTGTGCACATCCTTGGTCTGGAATCCCTGGGTGTGTGAGTTTCCTAGGGCACTGTACCAAGATACCATAAAGTGGGTGGCCTAAAAGAAGAGAAATGTATTCTCATAGTTCTGGAGGCTACAAATCTCAAATCAGCGTGTCAGTCAGGCCATGTTCCCTTGACTGTGAGGAAGATTCCTTCCTCACCTTCTCTAATGGTTACTGGCCATCCTTGGCTAATTCTTGGCTCCAGGCAGCAGGACTCTAACCTCTGCCTCCACTTCACAATTCTATAACAAATAAATTGGTCTTCTTCCCTGTGTATCTGTGTCTCTATGCACTTTTATTTATTTATGCATACAAGAGGGGGTGTCGGCCAGAGGTGCAGGGGGTAGAGCTGAGAGGGTTCACCAGAGAGACAGAGTGGGGAGCAGAACAGGCAGATGTACTGAAATACACTGCTGAGGAAGCAGCAGGTGAGACAAGAGAGGTCTGCTGTGCCACGTGGTTAACTCCCTGGCTAGGGATCGAACTCGTGCTGCAGTGGCAAGCCGATAGTTTGCCCCACCAGGGAGGCCCACTATGCACTTTCTTATAATGACACCCATGGTTGGATTTAGAGCCCCCCCAAGCCGATATGACTTCATCTTAACTGGATTACAGTTGCAAAGACTATTTCCAAATAAGGTCACACTCACAGGTTGAACCAACCTTTTGAAGGGATGAAACTCAAACCACAACACTGGAAAGCCCTCAACACATCCCAGGCAAACTCACAGTTAATAACAGTACAAATAAGTCTCTCTTTTAGTGAAAATTGATACCTTCTCTAATGATGTAGTTGAGTTCATCTTACTTCCCTCTCTTGCCTAGCCCTGTGATTACCAGTAGTACTTATTTTCAAAATAGCTGATGGGACTAATTCACCTGGAAGCAAATAATGCCCTTTTCCATTCCTGCATATAATTAGGTGTAAATTCATGAGTAGAGACTGTTTTGTTTGTTTCTGTATCCCCAGGAACTTGAAATAAAGTCATCGCAGGCTTGGGACAAAGTTAAGCCAATCTGCCATTTACTCACCCAACATATATCAGCAGCTGCTGTTTTCCAGGCATTGTACTGGGTGCAGGGGACACAATTGAGAAACTAGTAGTAACTGTCAGCTGTTGAGAGTCTCCTATTTTTTGGATATCAGAACAGGCTCTTTGGATACTTTATCATGAATCCTCACAAAGCCACAGGCTATTTATTATTATTATAAATATTTTATTATTATCACCATTTCAGAAATGACATGACTGTAGGATAAGAATGTTAAAAATTTGACCAAAGTTCATGGAGTTCACAAGGGTCAGATTCAAGTTTGAATCTCAACAATGTACTGTGTGGACAGATCTTCTCTACCCTTTTATTGAAGGTTTCTGATTAATGTTTCTAGTTGTTTTCCCCCAAAATCTGCCTTTTTAAATTTAACCAAGTCATCTTTTTAGCATAATAGATTTAATGAAATATATAGATAAAAGTAACAGATTATTTAATGTAACACCTCACAGCCAAAAACAGAAGTGAGAAACACATGCTCTCATTTTAGACAAATGTAAACTCTTAATAACAGTAGCCTACCAGTTAAGAAGTAATGGGAGAAAAATCATGATTTCCTAATCCCTATGAAGTAATACTCAGGTCCTGATTCTAGGTGGTTGCTAAGCATCCAAATCAGAGATAATCGTATATAAGTTGCGCTCTGATTAAGGTACACAGGACCACTTAGCAACTAACTATTCTCTCTAAAAATCGAATCTGAATTTGATCAAACCTCTAAATTTAACTATGAATTCACAGAAAAAAAACAGGAATAGATAAATGTGTTAAATCAAACTATCCTCAAGGAGTGAATTGTGTGACAATCTACATAACAAAAGAACCTGGTGTTTTAGCAATAAATTAAGGGAAAATAACATGTGAAAAGCACCTTTAGATGGAAAAAATAACATTTATCAACCAATTGCAGGATTGATTTGAACTACCAAAAAATCACCCAAAATGTTTAATATTTATCAAATATTAAACAATGTTTAAGTAATTATAGTTCATTTCTGAATGTGATAGCATTTTGGTTATATTTACAAACAGAATCCCTAGCCTCTAGGAATACTTGCAGAATTAATAAAATTAATTCTTATTAATTTATTAATAGAATTAATAAAATGATACTAGTAATTTTCTCCAGAATAATCCAGAGTGGGTTAGGGATATGCATGCAATAAGATTTGAATGAATTGATAATTGTTGAAGCTGGTACTATATATATATATATATATATATGGAGTCTTGTGACACTACTTTTCTCTCATTTGATAATTTTCATAACAAAATGTTTAAACTAGTTGCAGAAATATATTAAAAGGAAATAGTTTAGAAGGTCTGATACAGCAAGATGAATGGAGGAAAAGGTCTGTGAACACATGAAAATAATCTGGTCCATTTTCTACTGTTGATAGGATTGTGCTTTTCTGCCAGTTATTCTGATGGACCTACTTTGGGAATAGCAGGGCCATGGCTGGGGACCACGAGCAGCCAAAGCAACTTGGTTCCTCTGTTAACTAGTTACCAAGCTTTACTGCTCACTTAAATGAACATACGTAGCAGTGATGGTCACTATCTGACATTTGTGCAGTCCTTGGCCATTTACAAAATGTTCTACAGACTTCTTTCAGTTAATGTGCACTCACAGCCTTGTTAGGTAAATGAAATTATCCTCACTTGAGAGACCAGGAAGCTGTAACTCTGAACTGTGACTTGAGCAGAGCAAAAGTAAAGCTTCCTTGCCTGTCTTCGATCGCTGCTGTTCCTGCATATCTCCTGCTGCAGAGCAGCGAAGCCAGCATTTCTGTGTGCATATGTCAGCTTGGGGCTGTGCCAGGTGTAGACATCTTTCTGGATGGATGGTCTTTCATGAATTTAACTGAGAATCAGCCACAAAGCATTAGACATGAAGATTATGCTAAACAGAGGACAAGAAAGGGTCAAATACCCCCAAAATGAATAAATTTCTGTCATGTTCTCAGCCTATGCTCAAAGTTACAGTCTAATATTGGGGTAGACGTCAAAGCTGGAGGAGGGATTAGTTAAGTTCCCCTTTTTTTTCATCTTTTAGAGTAAACTGCAAAGTATTTTTTAAAACTGTAACTGCATTTAAAAAATGCAAGTCCTCTAGCAAGTCTTTCAGTCTGTCTCTGTTACTTTACCGTCAAGACTTTCCTTGCCTGGGAAGTTGGGTAGAGAGAGAGAGATGAGCAAAAGTGAAGAGAAAGAAAGAAATAATGATTGATTGGCAGGAGGATCAGGTCAAAGCCTAGACACCCCAAATCAAGCAACGGCCTTGGGTGATTTCTCAAACTACGGAGATGCTCCCACAACAAGGTTGGGGTAAATAGCCCAGTAGACTGATTTCAAAGGCTCTCTGGCATTTACAGAAAAATATATTAAGAGAATAAGAACGTATTGATTTACATTTCTCTAGACAGTGTTCTGAGAGAAATGAGTCAAATCATTCCTCAAATGACCTTTGCAATTCTAGGGAAAGCTATTTCTAATTAAATATTCGCTGCTTATTCTAACCATATTAACATCACATAAGATTCATGACACACTCTGTTCTGCATTCCCACACACTATGGGGATGCACATTTGAATTTTGTGTCATGGCTGAGACACTAGGACAGGTATGTGCCCTCAGGGAAGACCCACATAAATGAAATGAAATGAAAATGAAAATGAAATGAAAATCATTTCATTCATTAGTAAAAAGGTTGTAGGAGCCAATTTTGAAATCTCTGCATCGTGGAAATGATTGAGATTTATTGTGGCTCTGTTTTTTCAAGATCTTACTGATCATGTCGGGAATTTATAAGAAGCCAAGGTGAGGTTAACAAGACAAGAGCCTGTTAACAATGAACCTGCTCTGTAAATGGTGACTGCACTTCATCAGATCCTCCTCACAGTGGCCTGGGGTGCAACTTTGGTCTTTGGTTCCTCCCCATCCTGTACATCAGTGTCAGGTATGGAGCCTTCCATAGCTATAGCCAGAAAAGGAAGGAGACAGCTGCCCTGATATTCCATCGTGAAGCATCCTGCGAGCCACATAGGGGGACCCTTTTAGGAAGTGGTCAATCTTTATTATAGATCTGCTTTTGCTTTTCTTGACTCTTCCTTGCCAGTAGCAATTCGATATGCTGATATGGAATGTCTCCACTGTATCATTAAGTTTTTTAAAAAGTGCCAACTAACACATCATGGATACACTCAATCCTGGCTATGTGACAGTGGTATCCACTTATCTCTGGGTTTGCTTTCTGTAGTTTCAGTTACCCATTTCACCCAGGATTTGAAAATATTAAGTTCAACTATGAGAGAGAGACCACATTCACAGAACCTTTATAAGAGAATAATGACATAATGGTTCCATTTTATTATTGTGGTTGCTGTTTTCTTACTGTGCCTAATTCATGAATTGATCATTGGTCTGTATGTGTAAGAAAAAACATGTATAAGGTTTGGTGCTATCTGAGGTTTCAGGCATTCACTGGATGGGTTTGGTCTTGCTATGCATCCCTTGAGGATAAGGGAGAGACTGCTGTATTTTTAAAAGGGTACCTGTAAATGCTTTATACACATAACAGTTTCTGAGGCAGACACATAAGATTTCTAACAGTGTTACCTTTGGGGAATGGGACTAGTTATTTAAAAAAAGGTAGATTTTTACTTTTTACTTTTTACTCCTACATGCTATTTAATATTTTTTGTCATAGTTTTTTTTTTTTTTTAAAGTTCAAAAAAGGTGTTTTTAGTGTATTCAGGCTACTATAACAAAATGGCACAGACTGGGTGTCTTAGAAACAACAGAAGTTATTTTTCATGGTGCTGGAGGCTGGAAGTCTGAGGTCAGGGTGCCAGCGTGGGCAGGTGAGGCTCCTCTTCTGGGGTGCAAACTGTTTGTATCCTCACGTATTGTGTGCAGAGGCTGCCAGCTCTGCAGAATCTCCTCTTTGAGAGCACTAATTCCATTTTTGGGAGCTTTGCCCTCCTGACCTAATCACCTCCCAAAGGCCCCACCCCAATGCCATTGTACTGGGGGAGAACACAAGTATTGAGATGCAGGAGAGGAGTACAAAAGTACAATAGCCCAAAAGATCCTTTCCTCCCAAGGAGGGTATCTGGGGAAACTTGGGGAACTGGAAACAACACTCTCTGTTCTGAGCTTGGGAGCTAAGATATATATTTGCATATTAGAGTTGTCTTGGGAGCTACGATATTTATTTGCATATTAGAGTTGTGAGAATTTACAGTCGAGAACCCGATCTAGTACATTTTCTACATTTTTTGTACCTATTGGCATCCTGCAGAATTAGACACCATGCCATATCAGTGTTTGAAATGGTATAAAGATTTATGAACACGTGACCTAGTTTTAGTCCAATGGCAAGTGGAAGAGAAGTGAACAGGGGGAGACGTGCCTGGTGACTTGGTGAGACTATAACACAGAGTCTCAGATTTGGGCAAACTGTGTCCAAATGCTGGGTGCACCGTCTGCACACTGGCTGATTCCTGAGGCCACCTGTAGGGTAAATGTGCAAAAAATCAGGCTTTTATACCCGCCCACCGTCTATGACCTGCACCTGTGGCCTTGCACCCACACCTATAATTATGGACACATGGACCCAGAGAGCACGGAGTGTGCACATATGTAAATGGGGACACCCATGCTGAGGGGCGAGGGGATGTAAGGATGGTGCCACTCTGAGTCGGCACAACTACAGAGAGGAGACCGCCAGAAAGATACTGAGAGGGAAAGCTGGTCTGTCCCCTGATTCAGCAGTAAAGGCCTAATAAAAATCCACCAAAGTCTCCCAAATTATCTTTTCACCTGATGATGAACCTACCCAGCCTGGGATGGTTGCAAAACACCACCCAACCTCTGAGCTCCAGTGGACTGAGATGGGAAGGGGAAAGAATGATACCTCCCTCGTCTGGGTAGTTACAGGATTTAATAAGTGCCTGGTCCCGTCATTGCTGCTCTGTGTTCATTCCTTTCTGCTCACGCTCAGCTGCATTGCTCCAGCTTCCCCTACGGTACTGCTCTGCCTTTGTTCGTGAACACCCACGCTTACAAAACAGACAGGTGACTGAGGGATCCCTCCATGTATGAAAGCCTTCATTTCAGTATTTATGGAAGGCGGCTATCAAGTAACGAGGTCTTGCATTTTCAGTGTGAAACCATTTACAAAACCATGATTTCTAGATAACCAACTTCAGGAATGTACCTCTAGTAGAATGCAAAGTTCAGACCTGGGAAACTCTTGAGAATCCTGTTTCTCTAAAACTTAGAGCCTACATGATAGAGAAATTCATTGTGTAAGTCACAATCAGATTTGCCTGCTCCAGACCATTGCATGCCCCTGAACCAGGGCAGCCCCTTGGCCTCATTTCCTGTGACAGCGTTAATGCTCTAGCACAGTGGAAACACATTTCAGGGTTAAACTTAAAAGTATGTGTTCTAAAGCACTGCTTTAGAACAAAGTAACCTTTGCATTAAGCTCTGGGAATCTAATTACCCGAGTGTTATTTGCCTTCCCAAAGTACTCATGCCTTTGCAGATCCAGTTTAAAGTTCAGGAAGTACTAACAAAAGGAATCAGAAGCAAGATCTCTCATACAGCCTCGGAAGAATCTCCCTGCCTGCGCCTGGCCTCTCCCTCCTCCTGGGTGTGCCCAGCCTGGGAAGACCAGTGAGTAACCTGCTCATTTTTTTTTTTTTATCTTGGCCCTTCCCACCCAGACAAGAGGACGGAGTGGCAGACAGGCAGGCAGACGGCTGAGAGTCCCGGTCAAGCATGCAAAGAGCTTACCTGCACCCACACCCAAGTCTTGGACCCCTCACCGCCCTCACCCCACCCCAGGAGGATTCTGAGCCCTGGTGAGGGTCTGCAGGGAACCTGCGCTCCCTGTGGTAAGGGCTGCCAGCAGTGGGGCCACTTCATTCATTTTAATTACTCTGGTGTGGGCTTTTCTTTCCCGCTGTTTCGATGGGATTTAGTCGAGATGCCATTTATTTTGTTTAGATAGGAGGGTTTCTGGTAGAATTGAAGGTGTTTTGTTTGGTTAGTTGGTTAGTTCTGAGACAAAGAAATGCCTTTTCCCAGCAGGGTTTATTAGAACTTGTAACCTGATAGCCTGCCCTTGGACCAAACTTAACATACTAATTACCTCTGGTTAGTACTACTTACCCCTTCAGCCCTAGGGGGGGAGTAGAGGGGGGGCAGGGGGTGGGAGTGGGGGCAGGGGGCAGTGGGGGGCACATAGCTTACCAAATAGGATTTGAGGAAGGGAAAGTGCTAAGGATTGTGGGCATTTTAATATCTGGGCATCTCTGACTAATTGAAAAGTAGCTTAATTGCTACCTTAGCTTTAAAAGAGATCAAGAGGACAGTTTTGTCCAAAACATAACAAGCAAATAAAAACCCTGTTTAAAAGATTGCAATAGTGAATGATAAATGCCAGAAGAGGCTTTGAGTAAAAGAGTTAAAGAGAAGCTGGCCTAATTAAACATGAACATGGAGATTTTGAATGAAATCTGTGGTGCTCTGGGTGGGGGAAAAAGTAATATTCAATGTGGGATTCATGTGGTATTTGAGGGAGAAAACTGAGATCTTTGTATGGTGTGTTGAGAACCCTTTGAGGGGAGGCTCGGAAGGCAATGGAGGAGGCTGGGAAGCAGGTTTTCTTGCGTAGGGCTGGTGCCAAGAACTTCTCCCTCAATGGCTGTGGGTGAGAGAGTAATTCAGAGCAGTCAAGCGCTGCATTGTTAACAGGCTTTTGAGTTTCAAATATTTATTCTAAACACAAGCTGTTGATTGCACTGGCATGTGAAGGAATAAAACTGCCTCTGGCTCCTGACCATGCCCAAACTTTAATACCTGAGGAGGAGTCCCACCCCAAATTCTAGGAAAGTTAAGACTATGCATAGCATCAATTTTATACTACACTGCTATAGTACATTACAGAGTGCCCTGTTTCCATAACAGCCTCGAGCCGTGACACCGTGATGACCTTATAGTGCCAAGATGATGAACTAAGGTTTTTCTAGCAGAATGCCCTCGACTGGCAGCACTTCTGTGACACACATGCTAGGTGTGCCCAGGTGTCTCTGCAGGATGCAGCGCAGGTGGTTTTCCTGGCACTGCTTTGAGGCAACTTAATGCTTCCCTGAAAAGAGCAGCCTGCACTGAGCATATCTAGGTTTATACAGCAGCAGTAAACAATAGCCCTAAAATTCAGTCTACCAACATGACACATCTGAACTTCCTGGCATGTAAGAAGGGCATAAAGTCTGCATGCGTGTGTGTTGAAGTGGAGAAGACCACAGAGTGCAAATCCTCTAGGATTGTATACCTCTCTTCAAAGCCCCAGGAAAGTACAGGATGTCATGCAGAAAGGAACTAATTCTTCATCATTGTCATTAACCATGTGCCTGTGGTGATAATGCCAGGAGCTTGCTTGCTTATAGCTTTGGCTATAAGCCTGGCTAATTAATCAAAAATGTAGATTGACAGCAGCCCCATCAGCCAGCTCATTAGACATCCAAGAAGGTCACTTATTTTGTTAGCAGGTGAGCAGGAGGAGATTGGGATGATTTTAACTAGAAATGTGAGGTTTAGGTTTGTGACTCTTCAGGGATGAATACAAAACCAGTGGATGCCACTGTGAGCTGCTCCTGGAATTGACAGCACCTTCCTGGCCCTCAAAGGCCTTTGTCCTTTGGCTGTGACACATCACAGTATAAAAGCATTACCATCCCTCCCAAATCTACTTCTCTTCCAGACGTTGGCTCAGCAGTAGAATACAGTTTGGCAGGGCATGGGCAGCACTTCCCATTGTTGGCCTGTTATATAGGTTTTCACACTTCCTAAGGTTTCTTCTTACGGTAAGTGGAAGACAATATCTTCTTGAATTTGGCTTTTCTGAGTCATCTTTATAGTAAATCTTATGCTTGTTTCATTATATATATTTTAAAGATTTATTTATTTATGAATACAAGAACTGAGGTACAGGCCAGAGGTGTGGGGGGTGAGAGGATCCACCAGAGACAGAGTGAGGAACAGAACAGGCAGATTGACTGAAACACACTGCTGAGGGGAGCAGCGGGCGAGACGGGAGAGGTCTGCTGCGCCATGTGGGTAGCTCCTTGGCTGGGGGATAGAACTCGTGCTGCGGAGGCTGCGGATAGCTTCATAGGTTGTGGCTTAACTCCTTGCACCACCAGGGAGGCCCTCATTATATATATATATATATATTATCTGTTCTTGTTGTGTAGTCTTTTAGGCAGTGCAGCGAGCCTATCAAGCAGATTGGAAACTGGCCAGACAATGGGAACCGTACCACGTGCTGATCACATCTTTGTACTGGAGCAGCGGGTACTTTGTACCTCGCTTCTGTATTCCCTCCAAGGAACCTTTAGGCATTGCCTAGTTCTGGCCAGCCCCTTCTTTGCCAGCCTGTGTTTTCTGGTTTCTGGAATTCCTTTCTCTACCACCCACTGTTGTCCCAGACCTCACAAGTAGGTGTTTAAAGAATTTGAGTGGAGCTCACTGAAAGGTCATGTTGATTTCACACAAAAACAGACAGCAGCACCTTCGTTGTAGAAATACTACAACTGCTGCTACCTGCCAGCTCGACTGCAACATCATAGAACCTGGATCAGGGAAAACAGTTGTGGATTGAGCTACTGTCTTTTCAGTACATTTCCTAAATGGCCACAGTTGTGGCAAGGGTGAGTGAAGTAGAGAAATGCCATAAAGGAGGCGTAGCCAGAGGCTGGTGGCTAAGATGTAATTAGCATCAGCCTGAAATATTCATCGAGGTCTAGCTTCCTGGCCCTCGGGGTATTTGCTGGTTTTCTGTGTTATCCTTTATCCTGTGATATTTCTGAATTGCTTATTGGTGCTCCTCATATTTTTGTTGTGGGGTCCTTTGGAGCATGTAGTCCTGATGATCATGGGTCACTGTAGGCCTGGAAGGGACTCACAGAGTTGCCCTCACAAAGCCTTATGTCATACACATCATCTTTAAAAGCTCCAAGGATACTGTAAAATAGTGCTGATAGTTAAGTAGATTGCTTTTGCTTTAGATCAAGCTGAGATCTTAAAGATTAAATAGGATGTGTTCATGTGTATCAGTAGGAGTAGAAATGAGGAATATCAGAAAAAGCTGCCACCTGAGGATTTCATTTTTGAGATTAGCATGAACACTTTGGTCTTCATGTAGAAATCACAATTGATCAGAGGTGGCAATCTCCCCACCTCCCCCATTATTTTTAATAATAGATTGCAAAAATGACCTCTTATCCCCACCCCCCCTGCTTCTCTTGTGATGTGACTTTGGCTTTGTAGCTCCTCTTATGGAGAGGTGGAGTCTGTTTCCCCAGCCCCTGAATCTGGAATTCATAACTTACCCTGGCCAATGGGATTGTAACACGGTGGTCCCCAGGAAAGGGGGAGGTTCCAGGTTCCCTGCCCCACCCAAATAGAGGGTGGAGCTGAGCAGTAAGAGAAGAAGCTGTAGAGGAGAATGAGGAAGGAAGCAGGAGGGAGCCAGGAGACCTGGAGGAGGCACATGGGGCCTAGAGACATGTGAAGAAACTGCACTTGCCTTTTGGTCGTGGACTAGGTGACACAGATGTGGGTGAGACCCATGGGGAGGTGACCATGGCAGCTTTTATCCTGATTTTGATTTTGCTCTTTTCCTTCCGGGCTTGTCTGGTTGTTTCTGACCCTTTTCTGTGGGTCCCCACTGGAAGATGCTTTAGACTTGTGGCAGTCTTTGGGGCCTTGCTCTGGGCCAATCCCATTTGGGTGGAGTTTTACCCACGAGGGGACGGATAACTTTGAGTGCTTGATTTAGAAACTAGATTCTTTGCCTTTCCTGTATTGTTTCCTAGTTGTATTAAAGTTCCTTCCCATTAAAGTCTCATGTTTTGTGTTGATGCGGTGGATGACAGAACCCATTTAGAATAGGCAGGTTTGCGGGGTTTGTGCTGCCCCTCTCCCTGCCCTGTAACAGGATGAACAGAAGCTAAAGTGTGTTTGTGTACTCCTCCCCAGCCTAGGTTCTGAGAGCCCTCTCTCACCTCTGCTGGCTTCTTTGGTATCCAGCCTTGTCACCACGTGGTCCCTCCTGAGCTCATTTGCTGTGACCCAGAGACCCTTGTCACCCCATTGGACAGCAGTCCTATATGAAACATGTGAGACAATGGTAGACCTGCAACTAATGGAGACACATGAGTGGACCCAGCAGAGAAGAGACAATCCAGACCCATGGGTTCATGAGCAATAATCAATACATATTGCTTTAAGCTGCTGAGGTTTGGAATAATTTGTTAGGCAGACAATAACTAACTGACATGTGTGATTTTCTGGAGATCGTTCTTCTGTGTTCACTTTGAGGCTATTCATGTCATCACAAATGTTTAGTGAAACTCAGAAGATATTCATCTATGAGATGGAGGAGTTCTAGTAGGTGGGGAAGGGCCCCAATTCTTTTGATCATCAACATTACTTTGAGATTTTTTTTAACAACACAGATGCCTAGGCCTGTGCCAGGGTTCAGCCAAATATATGTAGATAGAAATCTAGAAATCTGTAATTTAGAAAGCTTTGGTGATTGACTAGGTTTAAAAACTTATAACCCTATGGTTATGTCAGTTCCTTCTATCACTAAATAATATAGTGATTCCACTTTAGCTGTACTTTGGTAAATAACACTTGGCTGGTTCAGAGTTCATTGACTTAGTCTACTTCCATAAACTTTATAATCATCTTTGGGCAAAAGTACATTGACCCTGATCCTGGATGGGAGAAAGTTAACAGGAACAAATTAATGGCTGGAATTATGTTTTGTTTTTCATTCATCCCTGGGAATTTAGAATATGGTATGGAATCTATGAATAAATGCTGGCAATGTAAAGGACTCTGTGTTGGGAAACTTACAGTCTACTGGAGGAAAAAAATCAGAGCCCTGTTATCAATTTATGCATTGAAAAAGGTAAAAGGTGGTGTTTTAACTCTTAGACTGTAGGTGAATTTGACTATGGGGGTTGTCTCAGTTGCTGTAATAACGCTGCCTTACAAGGAACCACAAAATGTCAGTGTTGGGACAATCAGTTAACCTAGATTTAGAGCAGATTTAGGATTGGCTTTACATGTCCTTCATCCTCACCCTGGGACAAATGCATGTTAGCTTGCATGCATTCTTCCATGGTGATGGCAGAGACACAGCACAAGCCGCACTGAGCAAGCTTCTGATTGTGTCATTAATCTGTTAACATCTTGTTGATCAAGGTAAGTCACATGGCCAAACCCAGTATCAAAGGGCAGGAAAATACATATTTTCAGGGAGAAATTGTCAGTCATGTGGCAAGGAACATGGATACTGAGAGAGGTGAGGAATGAGGGTCCTACTAGTGATTTTTTCATAGTGGGTGAGGAGCATGTGAGGGAGTTATAAATTGTCCTGCTTTGGAAAGCTGCTGAAGCCATAGCTGGATACCAGAGCAACCAAGAGGGAGAATAGTGTCCATTTTCTTGAACTAACCTGAACCTTGTAATGTGGAAGTAGCCTCAGTCTTTGCTATGTGATCTGTCTAATGGGATTTTGAAATGAAAAGAATTCTTGCAAGTACCTCAAATGTCATAGTTACAATTAAAACTGGGGACGAGGTTTAATTGTTCAATACCCACTTCTAGGAAGGCCATTATATTGGGGGGCTGAGTCATTACTTTCAACCACACAATGTCCTTTCATTATCATTAGTTCTCAGGCAAAAACAAACAAACAAAAAAACACAAAAAAATATTTCATCTACACCAAACATTTGGGTCCTTCTTGCAAACCTAGTCCAGTGTTGCAATGGTGAAAAGAGACGGGTGAAGATCACTCCCTGATGAAACTTCTTTCCCTGATTAGTTTTGTGAAAGGCTTGTGCTTCTGCCTCTAGTGGAGATAAGAAACCAGAGTTTGAAAGTACAGTTGAGGTTCTCCAGGGCAGAAAAACCATGTTTTATGGTGTTACTGAGAATAATAATGGAATACTTTATTTCAGGTCACTGATTTGTAGGCATTGCTCATTCTGTGCCTCTGGAGCTCCATGGTGTATCTGATATACCTCTGATGAAACTGAGAGTACAAAGGATTATATGACTTCCCTGAGACCACATCTAGTGGCCAACCAAGATTAGCAACCTGCCCTCTTGGTTTTTAGCTTTTCCTTGAAAATCTGATTGATGCTGCCTTGTTTCCCAAAAAGCTTGTGAGGATATCATTACCTATATACTTCATCCTGCTAAGAAACTCCAACCTCCCCCTATTAATTCTCCAAGGGAAACAAGTCTAGCAGGAAGGTGTTCGATCATACGAGATTGCACCACAATGTAAGGCAAAGTAAGCTGGATAATAGGTCATTTCTAAATCCGATTTCCTAAGGTTCCTTTGATACTGTCTTGAAACAGATGTAAGTTGGAGTGGGGACTGTTGAAAAGTCACTCCCCAGGTCCTTATGACTGTGCTGCTTTTGTATATTTTCTGAGACTTCACCTGCCATTTCTGTTGCCTGGTGACTATTCAGCAATTGCTTCCAGCGCTTCTCCGACAAACAATGCTGTTTCTATTTTATGTGAAAGTCTACGGCCATACCACCCTGAACGCGCCCAATCTCGTCTATTTTATGTGAAAAACTGACTTGATTAAACACCTCATTTAAATCAGTGCTTTGCAGGAGGCATGATCTGATTGGTATTTTTGTCATACTAACACATGGAAACAGATAATTGTGTGATTAATGTGTATATATATATATAATCTGATTATCACAGATATGTTGTTTCCCTTCTGGTGATGTCTTTACTGAAAACTGATGCTACATCATATCGATGGTACATAAAATATCTGAGCAATGATTTAATATCATCCTTTTGCTCAACACCAAGAGCTATGTCTGCATGTTTACCACAGAAAACCTATGAGCTGGCATAACAGAATCTGAACAAATAGTTTTGGGTGAATGAATAAATAGGTGAATGTTAGGATGACAACATTCAGCTCCTAAGGAAATTTTTGATATCTTACCTGGTGTTTCTGCTTCTGAGGAAGGGCACTGATGGGTTAATATTTTCTCCCGGAGCTGCAGGGATTTGGATGTGGATCTCAGCTGGGAGCTGCTGGAATCACATTCTTTCTGCTACTATAGCAACAGGTTGAGAATTCTGCGGGCATTGTCGCCTGCCTGTGTTGGAAATGTCCACACTCAAACGACTTCATTGTCTGGGAACAACTTTTTTTTTTCCTATGATGTTTCCACGAAGCATCTTCTTTCAGAGACAAAGAGGCTCACACAAAGCAGGAGCTAAGAATCATCAAAGTGGCAGAGTGAGATCTTATTTAGGTTGGAGGGACATTTCCAGTCTTTCGTCCCCTAAGAGGTGTGAGGTGGGGAAGGAATGGAGGTTTGATCTGTAATCAATAGCACCATTTTCTCCCTTCTTAACAGGCCTCTCTTCTCAGAGACATCCCCTGGCAATATTGGAAAATGTTCTCTTACCATCATTGCTTAACAAATAGAGTTAAACTCTTGCATTATTAACCAGATTCCCTTCTAAGTCTGCAGATACTAGAATGAACGAGAATGTAGAATCCCCTTTTCACTTACCTGCCTTTCTGATCAACTCTACCTGCATTGTTTACTGGGACATGCTAAGGTGGATGAGAAGTAGAGGGTTATTTTTTCACTTGATGTCACAGTATTAGAAAGAGAAGAGAGGAAATGGTGGCACCCCAGAGATTAGCTGCTCAGACAGCACTAACTTCCAGGGGTTTCCCAGGCCCTTAACACTCTCAACCTGTTTCTGAGGTCTGTGCCTTGCGTCACGCCAGATGGGGTGATGATAGAACGTAGGGCTGCTTGTAGCTCTTACCCAGCTAATGGATGAAATCTATAGACCCGTAAAGCGCACTTTGGATTTATTATCACATCGCCACAGTATTGTTATGACTTCTATATCTTGTTTCCATTTTGCACACAGACAAAAGGGAAATTGGCCTGCTTCACTCTTTGTTCTGTAGCAAGCCTTTCTCCAGAGCAGTACTGAGTTCTTTTACTAAATGTCCAATTTTTAAAAACTTTTATCGCCAACCCATTACCTACCATTTGAATATGGGATAATCCCTTGACCTTTATGTCTCAGGATCCCGTGATCACCATCCTGTGTCTGCTGGGACTACCACAACTGCTCTTCCAGTGGTGAGAGTCCAAAGAGCTCTGGGCTGGGAGCCAGGAGCCTGATTTGGGGTATCTAGTCCTAGTGAAAGGGTCGTGGGCAGCTCATATGGGAATTTTCATCCCACACTGTATAAAACGAAAGACTTGGATGACATTTCTAGGATTTCGCTCACATCTTTTGCACACAGTAGAGGTGACGTGCCAGTTGTTTTAAAAGTAGAAAGGGCATTGCTTTGTTGACTGGCTTGTAATTTGCAAGGCACTAGGAGACTCTGAGGTGTTGCCATTTGCCTCGACCTCCTCAGGCTTCAGGTCTCTCTCTTGGGGTTTTTTAAAATCAAGTTTTCTTCTTGCCCATGATCTGAGGGCTCTGTGAGCACACACCCAATCTGTTTTGTTCACCATTGATTCTGGGTGTAAGTGCCTCTTGATAGATATTCCTGGAATGACAGGGGGCACTATATTAGGTCTCATGGAGAGTGCAAAGATGATGGAATCATAGTCTCCACCCTCAAGGATCTTTATATTTATTGCCCTGTTCCTCTTCCACACCCCACACCCAAAATATGCTTCGGGGACTTAAAACAAAACAACCCTGGGTTCTTTTGATCTGATCACTAGATAGGTTTAAATTTTCCATGATTGGACTGACTGGTCTTTTGTGACAGAATCCATAAAATGAAGCAAGGCCCTGGAAGAATTATGGAAGATAGAATCAACAGTGGAAGTAGCAGAACAAAAAAGGAAAAAGAGAGAGAGAGAGGAAAAGAGAACAGAGGAAGAGGGAGGGAAGGGAGGCAGAGAGGCAAGGAGAGTGAACACCTGAGACTGTCTTTTTAATTAATTTGCCAATAAGTAAAGGTCCTTTTTTCTTTTTCCCTTTTTTGACTGCCAGACTTTACAGGCGAGGATGTTATTCTTAAACAGAATTCTTACATCAAGTGTTGAATAATGGCACAAGGAGTTTGCTATCAGAATTTACACAAAAGGTT
The DNA here is from genome assembly GCF_964194135.1 of Talpa europaea. Lineage (NCBI taxonomy): Eukaryota > Metazoa > Chordata > Mammalia > Eulipotyphla > Talpidae > Talpa > Talpa europaea. The sequence continues at coordinate 107,259,242 of NC_140075.1, forward strand.
CAGCAGACTGGACTCCAGAAATCTTTTTTGCTTTCAAAAACCAGAAAGGTCCCATTTTCCAAAAGGATTGACAGGTTCCTCTAGACCAGTCCAGTTATGGCAATGGCATCACGAGCCCAAGAGCTAGCCACTGAACGTTGAACATTAAGGGGCAATTTGACTTTAAACAGCAAGTTCTAGTCTAGATGCTAGGAGGGCTGAGCAAGAATTCCTTAGGCTGGGAGTATGATAGATGCACATCAGCCAGGTATAGGAGGTATGGCTCAAGCACACAGGTAGTTCAGATGGGTAAAGTTTCTCTTCTGGTCCCTCTCCCTGGAGATTTCATCTCTGATGACAAAGGACAGCCTTTTTCTGTGTAACTGTTGCTGCTTTCCTTTCTTACCAGCACCCACAAACACAGAGGGTGTCTGTCACCAGCCTTTAATGCCTGGACCAGTCAAGGAGCTTAAGTCCCAGCCTGCCTGTCCATATCCCTCCCAAAGCCATTTCAGGAAGAGAAGAATGACTACAACAATTACATAATCTCTTTATGGGAAGAAAAGAATTTTAGCTAAGAATTCAAGGTGTGCCTGTGGGCTATGCCCTTAGACTGCATAAATGCTGTGTGTGCACATACACACACTCACACATACACACTAACATACACGTACATCTATTCTGTGTATTCACTTACTTACATGGAGACAGTGTGCTGTGCCATATTGGCGAAAGACCAAGAAATAACTGTGTCTGGTTGACAAGTAGCCAAGCCAAAAGGCTCTCACTGAGCAATATTAATCGGCCACTTCTTCATTTACCAAAGTACACACAACAGTGATAATAAGTGGGAATTGGATGCTATTTTAGTCCTCTGACTGGTTCCAGAAAGTTCAGCTTTAGGCAACCTCTTGGTTTCTTAGGAATTTGCCTCTTTCCTGACCTGTCAGGAATAAATTATATTTCAACAAAATTCTTTACGTAGAAAATCCTTTTGTTTTTTTTTCTTTCCAGTGGCAAAGCCTCTTTTAAATCTCAAGTCTGCTACTTCCTAACTACATTTTTGGGCATGTTATTAAATGTCTTTGTGCCTTCAGTTTATAAGGTATTAAAAATTTCTCTCATAGGAGTCTTGTAAGAAACAATTAAGATAAAAGAAGAAAAACAAGTTTTTTGCAAAGTTCCTGGCACATAATTGAATTAAAAAAATTTTAATTGTTACTGTTTTTAATAAAATGAAAACATAGTTCAACCATTTCTTTTCTCCATTGCCCATCTTCAATTAGAAGCAGCCCTTGTCATTTGGTATTTCTTAAATTCTGTTCTGATGTGGGAAGAGGAAAGCAGAGTTAGGTAGACTAGAATAGGGTGAAGAAGACTTGTGCCCTGTGTAGTCCATCGCTCTTCTCAGCACAACATACTGGTTCCTTACCTGTTGATATCTGGATGTAAAACCAGGTACAATACAGAGAGGAATACAGAGTCAGCTCCATTTTCCCAGAAGTGGCAATCAAAGTTCCAGGCTCACTTTCCTATATGCACATGCCACTTAGCTCAAATGCCAGCCAAACCTATCATTTATCTATGTATATCTTATAATTTTAAATAAAACCAAAAATTCTTAAGGATGATTATCCTTGAGAAGATATTTTCATAAATATCCAAGTCTTGTCCCTCTGCAGGTCTGACCCTTTCTTGGGGTTGCAGAGCTGGAAGATGAGGTTCCACTACTAAATATTCTTGCAATCAATCCCTGGCACCATGTAAGGAGCGCAGAAGCCTGAGTCTGTTTTGATCACGCCTGTATCTAAGGGCAGAGTTGGTGGGGGAGTTGACCTTCAGGAGGGAAAAAACAGGAACTCCTCATTCTGTCATCACTGCTTCTCTTGCACACTGGACAGATGTGTATTTCCTATGGAGAGTCAGGGAAAATGTGTCAAAGACAGGAAGCGGCTGGGTCAAGGTGTCACTATCCTGTTTGAGAATCCTGCACCAGATGACCGCCTTTACACTTCCAAACAATGACACTCAAATAGTTTTATTCCATGGTCACTTGGGAAAAGCAATAAACCATGAGAACACATATGGAGGGCCCTGAATTAGGGCTGGAATACTTGTTCTTCCAGCACTTGGAGAATTCATTTAAGTGTTGGCTCTTAATTTCCATATCTGTATTAGATGGTCCTGAATTTATCCTATCTGTAAACTCCTATGATTTATATTTATTCTTCTAACTTTGGTGTGTGTGTGTGTGTGTGTGAAGGCTTTCACCAGAATGAATTAAGAATATGGCATTGCTATTAAAGCCTGTCCAGATCCCCACTTATATGTGGTTTGGGGTTGCTATGCGTCTCATGAAGCCAAGTGAAGACAAAGCTGTCTTCTCTAAAAAGCCTCCTACATGTTGGTTTTGGTATCTTCATTTTTCCCTGAAGCTAAAGCCCCTCTCTTGACATGGTCTCCTTCCCTTTCCATGCTAAGGGTGGATTCAGAACTATAGCCTGAGTGAGTGCCCAGGCCTTGTCCAATACCAGGAGGGACACTTGTGAACAATAGCCCCACCTTTAGTCCATGGGCTCTGTGGTTGTGTTTTGCTGGGACAGGGTCCTTTTAAAAGTAACTTCTGGGTGTGAGCTGGATTGCGTGAATCCAAAGACAGTGTAAGTCTTGACATTCACTAATGACAGTGCCCGTGCCCAGAACTCGTAAACTTCTGTATGGGAAGGTCTTTCATATCCAATTTATGTTCAGCCAACAGAAGCCATTCTCCTTCTTTACTCATAACAACAAAAGCAAGTATAATAGATGCAATATGTCATATACCAGCCACAGCTGTCAGACTGTTAGCCCCTTCTCAAGCATGAAGGAACTGAGGCTCAAATGGACCATCTTGTGTTTGAGATGAGACATCAGCCAGTTAGAACCTAGATTTCTCTAAATCAAAGTTCATGCTTTTATGTATACTGTATACTACCTTGTTTTAAAAGGCATTATCCCCTTTTAAAACAAAATAAATTTATAGAAATTTACTCATCAGCTTTGATTTCAAGTGAGTTTTGACTGTTGTGAGAAAGTCCCTGAGGGAATGAAGACCAGGAGAAGAACAATGCAGGGGTCTGGAAAAAAAAAAGTGTCTTATGAAAGACCTAGACCAGAAATGCCTAATATAAAGGCATCATTGCAAGAATACAAGTATGACTCACCAGCTTACACTTACCTAGAGGTATAACTTTTTTTTAAAATCTCTTTTGTTAATGTTGGCCTGTGTTTATATTTGTGAAACATGAAGTGTCTGTAAGAGTGATCGTTGAGATGATTCCCCAAACACCTTCCAGTTATAATAGTGTTGTTTTTTTTTTTTTTAAAAAGATTTATTTATTTATGCGTACAAGAACTGGAGTACAGACCAGAGGCAGGGGGTGGGGATGAGAGAATTCACGAGAGACAGAGTGGGGACCAGAACAAGCGCATCTACTAAAATACACTGCTGAGGGGAGCAGTGGGTGAGACTGGAGAGGTCTGCTGCGTCATGTGGGTCAGCTCCCTGGCCAGGAATCAAACTCATGCTGCAGTGGCTGAGCATAGCTTGATAGTGCTGTTTCTTTAACCTCTGCATCACCAAGGGAGGCCCCTTAGTAGTCAGTGTTTTTGTGGATTGTCACCCCTCCTGTTGACTATTTAAGATTAATTTGATTTTTAGAAGTACTCCTTATTTAAACAGTATTCTGCCCAAAGTAGTATTTACTCTTCCATTTTAATTATCTGTGCTCATTATTTTTGCCACAAGCTAAAATAGATAATAATTATCATGCTTAAGCACAACTACAGAGCTCTCTTTGCTTGATAAGGGGTTAATGCCATATGGTACCTTTCTATTTTCTGCTTCAATGGAAAATGTCCAGTTTTTGCTAAATTTTCTTATCTTTATTTCCCTAGGAGCTAGTGAATTAAATGTGCCATTGTTTTTCCCCTAATGTGTTGGGCGTCAAGGCAGAACCATCTCTGGGATGTCAAGAAGCTCATAGTTCTAAAAAATTATACTCAAGTCACGAAAGGATGAGGACTGAGTTTCAAGAAAGTGAAATTTCTGGTTTGAACAGTATGACTGTTCAAGCTGCACAACTGTGTTTAGTGCTGTATATAAAAATAGAGAGAAATGTCAATATGGGAAGAGCAAGTGAAGGGATCCTTAGGATTCTTTGACTGTCGATGACAGAAATAGACTCCGGCTAATTAGAAATAAAAAGCATTTATTGAAAGGATATCGTGGGGCATGGGGTGGGGAGTGTATGCACAGAATTGAAGGGAAAATTGAGCAATTAAGTTGAAAGGTTAGAAAGGGCAGGAGTTAGAACAACTTTGGGGCTGCTGGCAAGCATTCGAAGATGGTTTCTTCTAGTGCTCCCACCTTCATAGATGAATGACCACCATTTTCAGTTTCATTTTCCTAAAGAGTCAAATTTCAGAGGAAAACTTTGTGGGAGCTTAGTTTGGCTTCTTTTGGGTGGCACCCTCTCTCCTTGCCCGGCCCTTTGGGTCCTGTGAACCTCTTACTTGTGTTTCATGCCAGGAGACTTCCTGGGATCCGTGCTCCTGGTGGCTCTGCTTTGGTCCTTGACTGCTAGGCTTTAGGCCCTGCCTGTTTGCCCAAGAGGGGGTGATTGATTTTGGAGCTTGCTCAGGAGTCTTTCTCTCCCCCACTGTTCCCTTTGAAATCTCCAATTAAAAATATTTGTGCACACTAGGGTTTTATTATTTTGCTTTTATACACATGGGTAGGCATGAACTCTTAGAAAAGCAACTTGGGTTTTCCTGTGAACACTTTGGGTTCTCTGGCTGCCCCTTAGTTTTGCATTATATCAGCACTAGCAATGATTATTCAAATCTGGAAGTTAGCAACTGTCCATCAATACCAGAATGGGTAAATCATGGCACACAAAATTGTGTATTGAATAAAATACAAAAATATAAATTAACACACTGCTTGCAACAAACGATTGAGTGTCAGGAATATAAAGAAGAAATACTGTATGATTTTATTTATATAAAATTGAAAAACAGGGGCCTCCCTGGTGGTGCAAGGGGTTAAGTCTCAGCACTCTGAAGCTATCCACAGCCACTGCAGCACGAGTTCGATCCCCGGCCAGGGAGCTAACCCCACATGACACAACAGACCTCTCCTGTCTTGCCTGCTGCTCCCCTCAGCAGTCGATCTGCCTGCTCTGTTCCCCACTCTGTCTCTGTTCCCCACTCTGTCTCTGGTGAATCCTCTCACCCTCCCTCACCTCTGGCCTACACCCCAGCTCTTGCATGCATACATAGATAAATCTTTAAAAAATATATAAAATTGAAAAACTAGGAGTCAGGGCAGAAGACACCCTGGCAGGTGGACAGTGACTGGGATGGGCACATACATGTTCTGTCTCATAATGTTGGTGTGAGTTTCCCAGGTGCCTTCACTTTGGAAAGATTTTCTTGAGCTTTATTATTTTTTTTTATATTTTATTTATTTATTTATTCATTCATTTATTCATTTATACAAGCACTGGGTACAGTCAGAAGCGCGGGAGGGTGAGAGAATTCATCAGAGCCAGAGCGGGGAGCAGAGCAGGCAGAAGGACCGAAGTACACTGCTGAGGGGAGCAGCGGGCGGCAGAAGAGGTCTGCGCACCATGTGGGACCCTCCTCCGGAGGCCGGGGAGCAGCCGGGGATCGAACCGGTGCTGCAGAGGCTGCGGGCGGCTTCGCAACCCAGCGCTCAACCGCTGCGCCACCGGGGAGGCCCTTTTCTTGAGCTTTAAATGAGGGGTTTTTGTTTTTCTCTATGAGCATTTTCTATTTTAATTAAAAAGTTTATAAAAAGAGAGCAAACTAATGAGATAATGGCTATAAAAGCAATCCATGCAGAGCCTGTAGTAACAGTGCCTGGGTTGGGATCCTGACTACTCCTCCCCATGACCTTGAGGAAGTGACTCAGTCTCCATGCCTCACTTTGTCATTTGTAAAAGGGAGATAATGGCAGCACCAATGTCATTGAAGACAGGGTTCAATGAGGTACCCCAAGTAGAGTGCTTAAAACAGTGTCAGATATACAGGAAGCATAAAGTAAGTGCAGATATGCATGTTATGGAGTAATCACTCCCTACTAAATGTGCCAGGGAAATGCAAAGATGTGTAAAATCCTGACCTCAAGGAGTTTATAGTCATAATTAGAAAGATAAGATGTATTGATCCACATAGTTGTATTGAAAGTATCGAATAATTCCAAGAGCAAAACTTTGGGATCCAATACAAGGAGAGATTTCTGTAGGTCAATATCTGGTGAAAGTTCATAGAGTTGTAAGAAGTCAGAATAATGCTGACCCCTGGTGGGGGAGTGATAGGTAAGGAGTGTGAGGGGCTTGTTTTTTTATCTGGGTGCTGGCTATACACATGCCCAGCTTGTGAAAATTTAGGGTGCTACCCCTATGTTTATAGCAGCACTATTTACAATAGCTAAGCTTTGGAAACAGCCCAAATGCCCAAAAATAGATGACTGGATCAAGAAGATGTGGTACATATATACCATGGAATATTACTCAGCATTCAAAAAAGATAAACACATGCAATTTGCAGCAACATGGATGGCGCTGGAAGGGATCATGCTCAGTGAAATAAGCCAGAAAGAAAAATACCGGATGGTCTCACTCATAGCAGGAATCTAGAAAACTTAAATAAGGGACCAGGAAAATGAATATAAGAAAGTGAAAATCAAAATCAACAAAAAACTATGAACCAGAGACACTTTTTGGGGGGTGGGGGGTGGGAGGGGAGGGATTGGGGTCAGAATGGGGGGTTTGCAATTGTATGGGGGAATATAAAAATAAAATTTATTATTTAAAAAAAAATTTAGGGTGCTATATATAACTTAGGAGCAGTTTTCTGTAGGTGTGTTATATTTCAAGTGGATGGAAAGGACACTGGTTTTGAAATCTGGCTACTTCATCTCTGTGAATTTCATTTTCTTCACCTATAAACTATAAGTAACCCTCCCTAGGATGAATGAAGCAGGAGGTGTATGTGTGTTAAATGCTAGTCCAGGTTGGGACAGTAAAATATTTCATGCTTCGGATCAACTTACTGGGATAGAAGCTGACAAGCTGGGCAGATCTTTGTTAAGATTTGGACCCTCAGACCTCCCTGGTAGCGCAAAGGGTTAAGATGCAGGAGTTCAATCCCCAGCCCACCAGGAAGGTGACCCTCGTAGCACAGCAGACCTCTCCTGATTCACCCTCTGCTCCCCTCAGCAGTGTATTTCAGTCAGTCTGCCTGTTCTGTTCCCCGCTCTGTCTCTGGTGAATCCTCTCACCAACCACACCTCTGGCCTGTACCCCAGTTCTTGTATGCATAAATAAAATAAATCTTTTTAAAAAATTTGGACCCTCTCTAGGGTTCATTGCTTGATTGGGGTCCTTATTGGTGTGAATGGAACATGTCAGGTGTGTTGCTGGGGTGGCGCGGTGCCTCAACCATGGGAACAAAGGGCACTTCTGCTTATCTGGACCACTCCATTGGTTTGCTTTTCCTGTGCATAGTCACAGCCACAGGGCGGGGTCCAGACGACGTACACTCAGAAATATCTATAATATTTTTATGTTAGCTCTGATGGAGCAGGTAGTAATGATTGAAATAAAAAGTAAAATGAAACATAGGCCCTGCTTACTTGTTAAACACAGATATAAGCCTAGTAAATCAATAAAACAAATACCATTTTATTTCTGGAAAAAAAAATAGACCTTGCCTTCAAATGCCTTGTTAGCTTAGGAATACGATATCCAGTTCTCTTTCACTCTCCTGATATCTTCCACTTACCTAATAAATATTCTCTTATATCCTTACTCTATCTCTCTCTGTGTTTCTCTGTCTCTCTCTGTCTCTCTCTCCCTCTCTCTCCCTCTCCCCATGCCCCTCCCGCTCCCCTCTCCCTCCCCACCCCCACATCCCTTCAGGCTAAAAGCCACTTAACTGTGGCCTTTATTCAATAAAAGAAGTCTCTTGGCATAGATCTTCTCCCTGGCTTCCCAAACATATACATGGCAGTGCCTTACATTAATTATGATAGCAGAAATAATCATTTACTAGGTGTTTATTAAATGCAAAGCACTATGCCAGGCACTGCCAACATCTGTACCTCTCATATCATCCTGCAGGGCATCATTATCCCATTTTATAGGTAAGGGACCTGAGAGTTGAAGAGCTTAAACAATTTGTCCAGCATCAGCCACAGCCTGTCTGTGGCTCAGTGCAAGCCTGCTATGTCTCCACGTGGAGAGAGTGTGTCCCTGCAGTGCATGTTTGTGTGTGTGTGTGTGTGTGTGTGTTTGTATGCTTTGATGATTAAATATGTGAACACCACCTACATCAGTTTGTGGGTCATCTGGTCAACTATGCACGTTGAACCCTGTGGTTAGGAGAGGAAAGGCTGGCACCACAGTCACTTGGTGTGATTGATTATTCTGGTTTGACTGGAAATGGCAATAGAAAGCCAGTCAGCCTTGCAAATAACTCCCAAGCAGTACTAACTTTCTGGGCCTTTAGAAGCAACACAGAGTCTATTCCATTATCTATATTAAAATCTTGGGTGTAGGCAATACATGAAGAGCCTCTGTTTATTGAGAAAGTTCTGCCATTTGGTTCTATCCTACAAGGCTGCCTCTCACATGAATACTTATTGCTAGCTTCTGTTCTAGAAAGTCATAGACCTATGGTAGAGCAGCGGATGCAGATTAAGTTGAGCAGCTCTGGGAGATAGGTATAGAGGAGGCAGCTGATAGAACGCCTGCTTCTGAATGATTTTGTACAAGGCGACACTGCAAATGGCTCCTAATCCCACTGGCCTGAATGTTTTGGGGTCCTGGCCTCTACCCTTCTAAAAGCCACTCAAACTAAGAGAGCCACTTCTATTTAATCCACAGTGTTGTGTTTCAAAATGGGGCTTAGGCAGGTTCAAATGGGAGGGAGGTCAAAAGCCAGCCAATTATTCTCAGTTTAGGATCTAGTCTTAAACCAGACCAAATGTTAATCATGTTCTTATATAGAGAGGTGCTGGTGAGCCTTACTGGAAATGGACACAAATTTCCAAATTGGCCTATATGTTGACAATGTGACTAACGCCAGTTATTGTTCAAAAACTAATCTACATGTAAATTGATTTTTTTCTGTATGTGTCTAGATCTTTACAGGTATTATTTCTTATTCCCACACCAATGATAACTACATTTCATAAACATGAACACTCAGTGGGCATCCCCACCTGGTGTATTTAGTTCCAACTCTTGAACTTTTCCACTTTTCCTCTGTTTGGCTTCAACCAACTCAGAATTATCAGTCCTTTTCTTTCTTGACTTCACATAGCATGTTGTGTATACCTGTAAGTGCATTCTGTGTTGTAATTGCTTTTACTGCTTTGTAACTGGTCATTTATTTCCCTCTTTCTTCTGCTAGACTCTGACTTTTAAAGGCCATGGCGGTGTCTTAGTAATTTTTTAATGTTAAGCCTGTCACAGTACCTGGCACGGGTGTGTAGTAGAAGGCAAATCTCATGTCTACCTTTGCAAACATAATATTCTCAGCATATGGCATGCTGTCTGGCAGCAAACAGTTTATGCTTAGCAAATGATAAATGAGTTAATGAATGAATAAATATAACCCTTGATATTCTTTTTCTGCTCTGAATGTTTTTCATTATTAAAATTGAGGGTTGATAGCATCTACGTTTTGGGGTTGGTAGTGTGGAATTAAGTGAATGAATCAAACCAGGATGAGTGATGGTGTGATAGTGACTTGAGATTCAGATCTTGGTTTAAGATTCATCATATTGCTGTAGTATAAAGAAATTAATATAGGCTTATTGTTATAGTGGTAATCTGTTACTGAATATGATACAATTTGCATATCTATTCTCCTATTAATGGTTATGCGGGGTGTTTCCAGTTTTTTACTATATATAAGTAAAGCTTTGAATGTTCTTGAAGAATCTATCGTGAACGCATTTTTCATTTCTTTAGCACACAAACATAGGAATAAAATTTCCAGATCATTAAAGTAGATAAGTGCTTAAATTTATTAGAGACTGCCCAAATTAATTCCAAGTGATTTTACCATCTTATATTTTCACCAATATATAAGAGCTTTTATTGTTCCACATCCTATTAACACTTGATATTATCATACTTTTTAATTTTAGCCATTCCAGTGGAGATGTAGAATTTCACTGTAGCTTAATTTATGCATCCCTGGATACTAATAATGTTGAGCCCCTTTTTGTGTGCTATATATATATAAGACTATTTATAAAACTTCCTGTATGAAGAACCTACATTTTACTGGGTTATTTATAATTTTATTATTGACATGTGGGAACTTTATATATTCTGGATATAAATTTTTATTTATTTTTTAAAAGATTTATTTATTTATTTATGCATACGAGAGCTGGGGTGCAGGCCAGGGGGGCAGGGAGGAGGGTGAAAGTATTCACCAGAGACTGAGTGGAAAGCAGAACAGGTAGATCTACTGAAATACACTGCTAAGGGGAGCAGCAGACGAGATAGGAGAGGTCTGCTGTGCCATGTGGGTCACCTCCATGTCTGGGGATCAAACTTGTGCTGCAGTGGCTGCAGATAGCTTCATAGTGCTGAGACTAAACCCCTTGCACCACCAGGGAGGTCCCTATAATTGATTTTTAAATAAGATTTTTTATACTGGGAGCTTGCTGCATTCATTTATTAGTTCTGTGATTTTGTTGATATTTTTGGGTTTGCTGAGTATGTTACCTATCAATAAAGACAGTTTTACCTCTTTTGCTTTTTATTTCTTTTCTTTACCTCATCACAGGGCCTAAGGACTCCAGTATATTATTGAATAGAAGTGGTGTGATCAGGAGAAAGCATTCAATGTTCACCATTATGATGGTAGCAGATTTTATTTTTTACATAATAGAGGGGTTTTTTTTTTAAATATGCACACTTAAGAAAGTTCTTTTTCAACCTAAGAAAGTTCTCCTCCATCCTTACTGTGCTGCAAGTTTTTGTCATCAGTGAATGTCAAACTTTACAAGATACTTTTTCTTCATTTATTGGGATGCTCTCACAATATATTCGATATACAATGTATTCAATTTACTTCATTCCCTGCATGTAGGGATAACTTCTGTACTATTCCTGGGAGGTGCAAGGATGTTGCCTAAGAGGACAGATCCTAATACCAGGCACAGACCCCCACCTGATAATCCCAGTATTAATCAGACCCCCACCGGATTATCCCAGTATAGAAAATCTTATTTAAAAATCAATTATAAGGGCCTCCCTGGTGGCACAAGGTGTTAAATCAAGTGTTAATTTATGAACACTTTTTGCTGTTATTCTAATCATCTCCTTCATCAACATTCTTAATAGCCAACTGTTTCATATTTTGGTGGAACTTTGGACGCTGTTTGTTATATCATTCACTTGTTTGTATTTTCTAAATTTTCTCCAGTCAACATATTCTCCTACCCTCTAGTGATTCCATTCAAATACTTGTGTTTGAAACTTCTCTTCAGTTTTAGGTAATTAATTAGATTAATTAATAGACTTCAGGCCCATTCCTGTTACCTCTTTCTGTCATTATATCATAGTCACTTTGATTGGACATGGATGTTTCTCAAATCTCCGAAAGTAATATGCTCACAGGTCATTTAATGGTGAGCTATTACTCTCTGCATCCTTCATCTATCATTTATTTGCAGAAGATGCCTGTTTTGTCCTCTGTCCCAACCTGAGGTTCCCAGAGGAAGCTCCCAGGACAGTTCATTTTAGCAGACTTTCTTTCACGCAGCTTCTCTTGTCTGGGATCTTGCTGGTCAGAGTGGGAAAATAAACACAACAGGGCCTGTCTGTGTGCCATGACAGAGGTGTAGAGACGGGAATATCAGCCCTGCGGGGGAGTTTAATGACTCCCAATAGATCAAGCCTGAGTCCAGCGTGACTTTTCTCACAAGTAATTCTTTCCAAACTTGGCTTTTAAGTTCTGGCATTTTTGTCCATCTGAAACAGCTGAGGGTTAGAGACCTAGAGCTGGAGACACGTTCTTCAGCCCTTACAGAGTATACTGCCTTAGATGTGGAATAGGGGCCGGACCAGAGAGAGGCTGTTATTTCCAGCTGTTGTGCTTTGTTTTTGTGAAACAGGAAATCATTATCTGGAGAGCCAGAATCCTTGAGAGTTCATTTCCCCAGCCACTAGAGCAAGGGCCTTTATCACTGCTCCCACAGAGCACCCCAAGGAGCCATTCTAAGGCATTGTCTTGTCAAAATAGTTCCTTTTTTTCCCCTAATCACTGGCTGCTGATACAGGCTGTTTTCTGTTCTGTCTCAGTACTTAATATGCCCAGCAGTGAATATCAACTATTTCATTGCCCTACGTTGATTATTAAAATTAAAACTTTTGTACTAATAAAAAAAAAAAGAAACTTTCAAAATGAAAGAAAAAGCACACTCTTCTTTTGTCAGTAATAATGAAAAGAATTTAAATTGTATAGCAATATATACTTTACTGGTACCATTCATGGGCATGCACTTGTCTCATTTGGTCGTACAGACCCTATTGAGGTGTTTAGACCGGATTATTATTATTCTTTTTAAAAGCGAGGAATCCAAGACTCGAAAATTGAGATTAGATAGTTTTACATGAATTTCATGGGAAACCTGCACTGCTGTGTTTTTTGCAGCACAATTCACAATAGCTAAGATGTGGAAACAACCTAAATGCCCAAAAACAGATGACTAGATCAAGATGTAAATAGACACAATGGAGTCCTAGTCAGCAATCAAAAAAGATAAACGCATGCCATTTGCAGCAACATGAATGGAGCTGGAAGGGATTAGGTTCAGTGAAATAAGTCAGAAGGAAAAAGAAAAATATCTGATAGTTTCACTTATAGGAGGAATATAGGGGAACTGAACAAAGAGTCAGAGAAAAATAAAAGACAAAACTAACGGGCAAATTGTAGTTCTGAGACATAGAGCAAGGAAGAGAAGAGCACAAGGGATTATGGGGATGGTTCACAGGGGAAGTGGTGATGGGAGATTTATGGGGACTACCCCTGAGGAGAGAAATCACATATTGAACAAAAATGAATGATGTAAGAAAATAAAATATAAATAGGGGGGAAATAAAAAGATCAGATAGTTTTAAAGAGGTTGAGATGCTGTCCCAAAGCCACAGCACCCCCAAATAACCAGCCCAGGGGTATGGCTCATCCTTCTAGATTCAAATCCTAGCTCTACCACTTAGCAGCTCCACGACTGTGGCTTGCTCACCTAACCTCAGCGCCTCCATATGCCCATTGCTAACACAGGAATACTAGTAGAACTGCCTCTGGTAGGAATCTCCTGGGTCATGGAGAATGTTTCCGTATGGCTCTGGGCACACTCTGGCCAATAATACGTGGATGGAAAGCATTGGTTGTGCTGCTGCTGTCTTAGAGAGGAGGCGGTGGTGGTGGGTAATTGCCCTTTTTCCTTTTAGGCGCCTCTCCTGCCCTGAAATCTGAATTCTATTCCCAAAGTTACTTGAGTACTTCAGACACACTCCAGAATCACCAAACTTCTGTGAGGTTAGAGAATCCTGTTCCAAATTCATACTTTGAAGTAAAACACCATAAAAATCTCTTTCCCCAATTCAATTTTGTCCTGATTCTGAAGACAGTTTGTACTTATCTCCTCTACATGCTCTGTACCTGTCTTAATCTTTTGTGTTTGTTGTTTGTTTGTTTGTCTGTTTTTTGACATTTTAAGAGAACAGGTTTATTAGGAAAAGGAGAAAGAAAAGGAGAGGCACCTGCATAGTCACAGGAGGGCAAGCGAGCTACTGTACCTCTCTTAGTATTACCCAGAAATCTTAAGGTCTTAGAGAGCATAGTTACATTCTTCCTCTCGAAATACATTTGGGATTATTTATTCTTTCTTTTTTTTTTCTTAAAGATTTATTTATTTTTATACAAGAGCTGGGGTACAGGCCAAAGGCCTGAGGGGGTGAGAGGATTCATCAGAGACAAAGCAGGGAGCAGAACAGACAGGCAGACCAAAACACACTGCTGAGGGGAGCAGCGGGTGCAGCAGGAGAGATCTGCCGAGCCATGTGGGACTCTCCCTGGCTGGACAGGAATCAAATTTGCACTGCAGAGGCTGCGGGCAGCTTCACAGTGCTGTGCTTAACCCACTGCGCCAACAGGAAGGCCCTATTTATTCTTTCTTGCTGACAACCTTTATCAGATTCATCATAAGTGTCCTCGTGAAAATAACGATATCCTTATATTCTCTGGTGCATGCTTTTGTAAAGTCTTTGGGGAAGCAAATCTGTGCTTTGTGTTGTACAACATGCCCTAAAATGTAGCTGCTTCGAGAAGGGCAGGCACCCCACCTTTAGGTCCTTTGAGTGACTGCTCATATACAGAGAGAGGAGACAAGGCACCCAAGTGCCGGCTGGCTGTGCATCTAGCAGCAGAAAAGATTCAGTATGAGCCCTGGGCCATGCCCTCAGTGTAGGACACGGGGTTACTATTTTTAAAGAGTGGAAGGCAGTATGTTTGTCAACATTCATAGTGAGTCATAGTCGGGCAAGGAGCTTTAGATTTCAAAACAAAAGTCCTGACCCATTACTTCATCTCTGTCTACTCAAGTCTCTGACTTTAAATGTCAGCAGGAATCAAGTTAACTTCAGGAAGCAAATCATTAGCATTGACCATCCTGTACCCAGGCTCATGCTTTCTTGTTACTGTCCACATACCCTGTACACGTACCAGAATTAATGTATTTACCTGCTCTGTCCTGCAAACTCCTTTAGCATACACAATAATTTTGCTAACAACTTGGTCAAACACTGCCAAAAACCTCTGGGGCTTATGTCTTCCACATTCTGTTTTGAATATTGTCTCATGAAAGTTCTCATTTAAGAATGATAAGCAAAAAATATAGGCACTAAAATGATAGATGTAGAATAACCCCTACTTTGTGCGTGTAGGAGTGTTTATGAATGTTCAGGGGGAGCTTGAAGGACACATGAAAGTGTGACATCGATCATTTCAGGTGACAGCAAGATTCAGGTGCTTTTCATTGTATGTTTTTCTGCATCTTCCAAATGCTCTAAAATAGAACTTCTTAAAATTATCACAATTGGGCCTCCCCGGTGGCGCAGGCGGTTGAGCGCAGCGCTGTGAAGCTGTCCGCAGCCTCTGCAGTGTGGGTTTGATCTCGGCCGGCTGGGGAGATATCCACTTGGTACGGCAGACCTTTCCTGTCTCGCCTGCTGTTCCCCTCAGCAGTGTATTTCAGTCAGTCTGCCTGTTCTGTTCCCCACTCTGTCCCTGGTGAATCCTCTCACCCTCCCACGCATCTGGCCTGTACCCCTGTTCTTGTATGTATAAATAAATAAATCTTTAAAAAACATTATCACAATTAATCTTGGTATTTAAGAAATAGACTGTTAACTTATTTTAGAAGTTGGTGATGGGATCATCCATGAGACTGATGTGCTTTAAAATAAATTCCCCTGTGAGTGCGTTAGCTACAACGAGACTTCAATCCTGAGTCACCCTTGGCTGAGGTCAAGAAGACTCAACTCTGGTCCTGGGGGAGCTGGGAACAATTCAGTTAAGTTCACCTTGTTTAAGATATGAGAGTTCTTGTCCTTCCACTTTCTCCCATTCTTTGATTACTTGATTGTGTTTCCTTTCTTGGAAACATTGAAGATCTCTGGGAGACTTTTAAAAAGCCTGTGGCCTCTTTTATCTGACATGTAACCAAACTTCTCAACATGCAGGTTTTGGTTTAGTATATTTGTAAGTAGGTGTTTATTCCAAGACTGCTTTCTGCATTTTTATGGTCTGTCTCTAAAATGCAATGACTATCTACGTGGGGCCCACACAAACATCACGAGAAACAATAGGACCAATGGAGAATCTAAAATCACTCCATGTCTGAACAGTGACGGTAGGCGCCACCACACAGCAGCTGAGCACTTTCAAATGTTCGCAAGCATGTTTACACAAGTAATTTCATATTTGCTTTCAAATGAGAACCAGGATTATGATTGACCCATGTCACAGTGGGGAAATGACTTGCCTGAGACTACAGCAAGTTTTGTGGCAGAGCCAGGATTGGAAATAAATCCTCTGTTCTGTGGCTTCATCAAAACTCCTACATTGCCAAATGTCTCTTTCTGAGAGCTTCCCCAGGGCTACCTGGCTCTAAGGAATACCCATGAAAATAACATCAAATACTTATATAATGTTTGCTCTGTGTGTGTACATTAACTCAGTCCAAACCACAAATTAAGAGGTAAATACTATTATTACCATCATTTTACAGTGGAGAGTGCTTTCAAGTAACTAGCCCGGGGTCACAGAACTTGGAGGTGGAGTAGCCAGGATAGGAATCTCCTGGAGCCCCAGGCCTGCTCATGACCCCTTGACAATGGTTGTCGGGGCCTGTCTGCTTCCCACCTATTTATGCCTGGGGTGACCCAGGCCACAGATGGCAGTTTTGATGAGTCTTGAATTCCTTCTCTCTAAATGTACAGTTTGAAGCATGTGCCTTATATTATTTAAGCAGTAAGAATACTGTTCAATTTCCTTGTGAACAGTGCAAGGGAGAGTTGAGAGAGCAACAGTAAAGCTGAAATGTTTTTGCACAATAACCACACAGGTTTATACAGTTCTAGGAATTCAGATCTGCCCAATGTTTTCATCTGTCTCCTGCCTGACTGTCAAGGAGTTTGGATTGAAAAAACAGAAGTGGATTTTACTAACTTTAAGCAATTTATTTAAGGAGTTTATTCTAAGGATATAGTGGTTTATGGAATGAAAAGAAAAGTGGAAGACTCAGACTTTGGAAAATTGTTATATCAGCTTTTACTGTGTTATAGACCACCCTGAATTTGGTGTGCCTCCTCTTCTACCCCCACCCCAAAATCAACCACTTGTTTAGCTCAAGATTATGCAAATCAGGGATCCAGGCAAGCTTGCACAGTTCCCGGTCTGTGCAGGGCTGAGACGATCTCCTTAGGTGCTTACTCCTGATCCTAGTTGCCTAGTCTATTGGGGTGCCTTGCCCCCATTTCACATGGTCACCCAGTACCCTGCAGGCTCACTCCCAGGATGGTGTCAGGGTTTCAAGTACCATAGAAGAGGCTGAGCCCCAGTGCACACGCCCTTTTCAAGTTTCAGCTTGCCGTGTATCTGTTCTTGATTAAAACCAGTCACAGGCTCTAGCTCAGAGTCAGTGTGGGGTGGGACTGCCAAAGACAGGGAGAAAGGGAGTATCTGGGGCCATTTTTGTGATCTCCCACAAGTGGTTAGGAACCTTGGCAGCTTTAAAGTTCTATTCACCAAGAACAAATATGCAGGCTCTTCAGGGTGCCTCCTTGTCAGTAACTCAGCTCCCATGTTCTCCTGCCCTCTAGTGATTCCATTCAAATATCCAAAGAGAATCTGACTCCTTGCTTTGTGACCAAGGAGGATCATCTGGCAATAGCTTTTCACTCTGTCTGCAGGTTTCCTACCTCATGAGGCCCACTGAAAAATTTGAGAGGGTCAGGAGTAGTAATGGATCTCTTCCTGTTAGAATAAATCTATTGTTATGCTAGGAATTAGTCTTTGTCCTAGTTTTCTAAGATACTATCTGAACTTGTGATGTTTACAGTTTATAAATTGCATCTACCATCATCTGTCAGAATGTCTCCTTTGATCTTGGTAGCTAAGAGGGAGCTGGACAAGTACTGAAATGAAATCAAATTATGGACTCCAAATTCAATTGAAAAGAAGCAATCCACTGCACATGTGAGCCATTTGGGTTTTTTTTTTTCCTTATCATTGTCGTTGCTGGGAATAAGCTCTGGCTAATAGAGGTGATTGGAAATTATTTGTCAGGATCATTTTGGCTTGCAGGAATTGCCCATAACTTTACTAGGGATGATCTTAGGGTGGCTGAGTGTGCCTCTTGCCTCCAAACGACTTTCTGAATTTCTCCTCAAAGCTGTATTATAGCACAGCAGTGTTAACAATTGGAAGAGAGTCAGGCTTGATACCAACTCACACAGATGCCCCTTCTTCTCCTTGACCTTAATACACGTGTGCACAAGCATAGGCGATCATGTGCAAGGGCCCCCAACTGTTTCCTTGCCCTTGTCATCAGTCCCTGACTGAATTTATAGAGTCAGCTTTGGAAAAGTAGCAGCTTCCATCACTAAAATTCAAAATGAATGAACTTTGAATCTGACCAGAGTATGACTACTATATAACTGTCCCAGGACTGTTAAAGGCTAGAAAGCATGCTGTGTGTGCTTGAAGTAGGACATGTCCAGCCAGGTGAAACACCTGAGTTCCACTCCCAGAATAAGTGGCCATGATTCATGTGGTACAATGGACATTAGAATTGTAAGTATCATTTATAAAGAGAATGTTGAGTCTCAGCCCTATAGGAGCATGTACTGATTAGAAGGACATTAGTACTAGTTAAAGTAGACCCATATAGTGAAGGGAGAAGAGAGGAGCCTTTGCTGAGACAGACACCCCCAGGTTAATTTCATGTGGTCACATTGACGTCCTCTCCAAGGCACAACTCTGCTTCTGTTACTCAACAACATAACCAGGATAATAATCACCAAGCACCTAACCTTGGGTGTGTCTTAATCCTTCATAAACCTGGTTCTTTTTTCTGTCTCTAACTGTTGTGGTTAAGAGATGTTAACCATACTAAGCTGTGTCTTTACCTTCCTTGGATATTTCAGCACCAAGGGCTCATCTTACAAAGCCAGAAACCTGATTTAACCTTCTTACCCAAAAATGATGAGGCTCTTTGAAAATGAGACATCTGACCAAATTTAACAGTAGAATTCAGTACCTCCTAGCCCTGCTTTAGGGTACAATGATTCACCTAGACCTTCACTAAAGTCCAGGAACTTGACTTTCCTCCTACTGCTTTAGAAGTCCAAGGGTTCCTTGACGTTTGCAAGCATCCTGGGCTGTTGCTGAGTGTATCTTCAAGTGGTGTCCAGGTAAACAGTGACTGAAGATATGGAGGCACCCGAGTGGGATATCCTCTGTGGTAAAGGGGCAGTCAAGCCTTGGTCAGGGTAAGGGCATGGGCACTGCAGATCTGCCACTGTCTGTGGGAACTTGCCCAGTGCCCCTCTGGGCCATCCTTTTCCTGGTCTCCAGCCTTGGAACTTCCAGGGCATAAAACCATGTTCAAATCAGAGTGAAGATGGAGACCTCCTTTTTCCCTTGTCTCTACTATACATTCTGGTTTGCAGTAACTTCTGACTCCCTCTCTTTTAAGCACCTGAACAAAACAAAAAGAATATTTCCACTTCTTAACTCACCATAGAAGAGTCTAACAGTTCACCAAGCAGAACTTCATGGCCCATCCAGAAGGGTTCAGGTCCTAGAAAGTCCTCTGTGTTCACTCTTCTTTGGTGGGCTTAGAAATAGTTGAGGGTAGAGCCTCCCTGGTGGCGCAGGAGGTTGAGCGCCACACTGTGAAGCTGTCCACAGCCTCTGCCGTGCGGGTTTGATCCCAGCCAGCCGGGAAGAATTCCACATGACACAGCAGACCTCTCCTGTCTCACTTGCTGCTCCCCTCAGCAGTGTATTTTATCAGTTTGCCAGTTCTGTTCCCTGCTCTATCTCTGGTGAATCCTCTCACCCTCCTGTGCATGTGGCCTGTACCCTGGTTCTTGTATAAAAATAAATAAATCTTTAAAAAAAAAAGAAATAGTTGAGGGTAAATGGAAAATATGGTGATTTTGCTATGGCAGGAAAAGATAAGTAAAACTCGGATTCTCAGAAGTTCTCATTATGAGTTAGCCCTCTTTGAGATACCTTGATATATTGAAATGTTAACAGGTTACCTTCTAAAATGAATGCTGATTTTTCTATTAACCATACATTTTGGAATTTAGTCCTGCCCCTACCTAAGACCTCAGATGGTGAACTGGAGTTGGCCCATCAGACAACAGCAGGGTGTTGGGGGGGGGGGGGTCTCTACCCAAATAGTTGGAGATTGGCGCCTTCATCTAAGAAAAAGAAAAGCTGACATCAGATATGCGTATTGCCAGGGAAACAGCAAGACAGTTGAGTGGGAGTTCAGTTGTTTGAGGAGAAAACCAAAAGCAGGAATCCAAAGGTTCAGAGGTCAAAGTTTAGAACCAGCGAGAAAAGACTGATTAGGATACATAAGAAATTGGGGGTGTTCCTGGGTCATCCATCAAACTTAAAGTCCTCTATATTAAGCTTACTTTTTTGACAGAGAGAGAGAGATAGAAAGAGAGGGAGACAGACAGACAGACAGGCACACACACACACAGAGAGAGAGAGAGAGAGAGAGAGAGAGAGAGAGAGAGAGAGAGAGAGAGAGAGAAATGTGTTGGTTCAGCCCATCTTGATGAGCAGGTATGGAGCTGGCAGGACCAATCATTAGAAGTTGCTCAGCACTGCTTCCTAGCTCCTGTAGCAAATAAAAAAAAAAAAAAAAAAAACAACTGTAGTGTTGAATTTTCTTGATAAGAATTTTATCAAGTAGTGGTTAAGTGGTAGTTTGATGAACTGACTTCTTTGCTTTGGGGATATCTCTGACCAGGTATCTTTACCATCATCCAAACATCTTCTCCCCTAGATAATGCTAAGAATGGATGGCTAGACTCAGAGCCTCTGGCTCTCCCTTTTATCATAGTGTATTGTGAGCACTCAGCAGGTCTCAGTTCTTTCACCCTAGTTAGAAGCTCCCTTAATAAGGTCCAGATAACTAACTGCTTTCTCTCACTCATCAAGAAGGAAATCTGAATTCATGCCCCAAGTCTTCCCTGTATAAAGTGATGTTAATCTTTGTTTAGTTAACTTCTTTTACTCCACTGAACAATGCTCTTAAAAGTTGTGTCAGGATAATTCTTCCTAATCGCAAAGATAATTGGAAAAATTAACCAGACTTTAGTTTAATGAACAAGCATAAGGAAATACCACTGTTAAAGAGAATGAAAAGCAGGACCTCACTTCTAATCTCCCCATGGGCAATTTACTCAAACTTGTCTCCTCTGCCAAATGAAGGGGTCAACTCTTATTATTTCTAAAATACTTTTCAAGTCCCCTAATTCTGTGTTCCTTTTTTCACTTGACACATTACACCACAAATATTCAAGTAACTATTGTGCATCTGAGGCCGGCTACATGCAGCTTTAAGTATATGCTCTTATAGTGACTAATATTTTATGTAAAGAAAACTGCAATAATCCAAGAATATTTGTTCTTGCCACTGCTAATAAATTCCAATAAACAGCTCTCACTGACTTTTTTGCACATGTCATTGTGGTAACAAATTAGGTTAACAACTGGGGAAAATACGAGAGTATCTGGTCTCTCTCACATCATAGAAACTGTTGTTTATTTTCCCGTAGTTCTTTTTCTTGTGCTGCTGATTTGTTTTTGTTGATTGATTAGAACTCACTTCATTTAATTTTATCTTTTGAGAAGTTAAAATTGATTGTGGTCTAACACTGAGAGAACACATCCTTTCTTTTTAGTTTGCATTGGTAAAGACAGTAGTAGGAAGCAGCACTGAGGTTCTGGAAATTCTCCCTGTGATGTAGAATGAGCACCAAATCTTTGTACTTGGCTTTTCTTTGGCAGCCTCCCAAGTCATAATAAAAGTAATTTGGAGTAAGTGGAGTGATTCTAATTAAAATAATGCTAGAGGGCCTCCCTGGTGGCTCAAGGGGTTAAGATGCAACCTATGACACAATCTGCAGCCACTGCAGCACGAGTTCGACCCCCAGCCAGGGAGCTACCCACATGGTGCAGCAGACCTCTCCTATCTCACCCACTGCTCCCCTCAGCAGTGTATTTCAGTCAGTCTACCTGTTATGTTCCCTGCTCTGTCTCTGGTGAGTCCTCTCATCACCCGCACCTCTGGTCTGTACCCCAGTTCTTGCATGCATGAATAAATAAATCTTAAAAAAAATAAAAATAAAAAATAAAATAATGCTAGATTTTGTTTTTTTTTTTGGTTTGGATTTTGTTTTAATAAGTCAGTAAAATGGAATTAAAGATGGTTGTTAACTTTGTCCAAAGATAATTGGTTTATGCCTGTTTCTTACTGCAAAGATTCGCAGGCCTTTCCTCCTCGTTGTTTCCACTATTGGCGGCTTAGTGCCCATCCTGAGCATCTCAGAAAAGATCTAGCAGCTGTCTTATCCACATGGAGCACAGCTAAGCAGTTGTTTTCTTCCTGTAAGTTAATTAGTAGGAAGAGTAAACCTGTGTTTGCACCTTAAAATATTCCCCACCGCCCCCGGGACTTTCTTTTTTTTTCTTTTTTTCATTATTGTTTTTTTTTATTTTTTACATCATTGTTCATTTTTAAACAATATTTGCCCCCCCCCCCCCACTCAGGTGTAGTCCCCATAGAGTTTCCTTCCCCAAGGCACCCGTGCACCATCACCTCAGTCCCCTGTGCTCCTCCCTCCCTCCCTCTAATCCCTCTCCCTCCTCCTCCCCTGCAGCATGTCTCTGGGTTATAATTTTCTGTTTTTGCTTTGTTGTGTTTTGTACTGTTTTTTTCTTTTTTTTAACAGTGTTGTCTTAGTTGGCTTCCCTATATTCCTGTGATAAGTGAAACCATCCAATATTTTTCTTTTTTCCTTCTGACTTATTTCACTGGCATAATTCTTTCTAGCTCCATCCACGTTGCTGCGATTGGCATGAGTTTATCTTTTTTGATTCCTGAATAATATTCCTTTGTGTATATATACCACATCTTCTTGAGCCAGTCATCTATTTTTGGGCATTTGGGTTGTTTCCAGGTTTTACCTATTATAAATAGTGCTGCAATAAACATAGGGGTACAGGTTGCACCTTAAAATATTTTAAATCAATTTTAAGATATCTGTTTTCACATAAAACTTTATGAAATATTATTTTCCAACTTTTTTTAATACATATCTACTTTACAACATGAAAATGCATAATTCTGGTAGTGGCAGTAACAGTAGCTGCCATCGCTGCATGTTTTATTATTTGCCAGGCACAATGACATTAACATCTCTATTACATTTTCCCAACAACCCTGTCATGTTGGATTTAATATTTTTTCTTATTTCATAGATGGGAAAACTGAGACACAGAGAAATTAAACTACTTACCTGATGTCACCCAGCTAATAAGCTGCAGATATAGGTAGTCTGGCTCAAATTATAGGCTGTGGTTATTATTCACTCAACACATACATCATGACCAGCATCCTTGTGAATAAACATGCAAGACTAGCATGACAATGTGTGACTCCATTAAGATATAAAAAATTGGTATAGCCAATTTCCCATTACTAGACAGTTAGATTGTTTCCATTTTTTCTCATACAAATTTGCTATGATAAATACACCACTATATACTTCATAGCATGTCTGTCTGTTTTTTCCTTAGAATAAATTCCCCTGTAAATGAGATTCTTAGATCACTTTTTTGAAGACTTTACACCAGTTTTCAAAGTGTGCTTCAGAAAGATTTTTTTAATCTTTCATCAGAGTGCAAGTTTCATCTTGTCACAAATAATGATTATTATTTCTAAATCTTTGCCTCTCTGACACTGGGAGAATCATATATATTGTTTTATAATGTTAAACTTTTTTCTAAATAGTCATTAGACATTCATATTTCTTCATTAATCTTATCCTATTTTTTGTATGTGAAAGTGTATCCATTTTTATTAAGGATACAATGCCATTATGTATTAAGGATATTAAGCTTTTGCCATATATATGCAAATATTTTTTCCAGAAATTTTACAGATAGCTTTTTTTTATATGTGAAAGTCTCAAATACATGGCTTAATGCTCATAAAAACAACTGCAGATGTCTTTCAGTAAATAATAAATGAAGCAAAATTAAGAGCTCACCCATAGGGATATCCAAGTTAATAAGTGACAATCTTTTAAAAATGGTATTGGGCTGTCCTTGGGTTCACCTTAAGAAATGCTTTATTTGCATGTCAACTCTGGACCACTTCTGCTTGTCATCTGTAAAATTGTCTCAGTAAAGTATTATTTCTTTATAAATGTAGTAAACAGATAATCGTTCCAAATTTAACCTGTACACTACAATTTGCCAGAACATGGATTTTAAAAAAGATCATAGACAATGAACCTGCTGCAGGAGAGAGAATTTTGTAACTAAGTGTTTTAATACTTTAAAAAAAAAGATTTATTTATTTATGCATACAAGAGCTGGGGTACAGACCAGAGATGTGGGCATGGGTGAGAGGTGAGAGGGTGAGAGGATTCACCAGAGACAGAGTGGGGAACAGAACAGGCAGACTGACTGAAAAACACTGCTGAGAGGGGCAGTGGATGAGACAGGAGAGGTCTGCTGCACCATGTGGGTTGCTCCCTGGCTGGCTGGAGATCGAACTGGTGCTGCAGAGGCTGCGGATTGCTTCACAGTGTGATGCTCAACCCCTTGGGCCACCAGGGAGGCCCTTTAATACTTTTTAATAGCTGCCACAGAGATTGTAGAATTTCTAAAAATTCATTTAATTAAAAATTGTTCCTCTAGATTTAAAGACACTTCCTTCAAATTATAAGCCTAATGCTTTAAAACTGTCTAGTTTTGAACTGTCTAGATTTTAAATAACTTGGTTTTAAAAGGAATTTATTGTAAGAAAACTGTTTAGTAGAGACAAAGGCCTATTTTTTCCCCCTTTTTGGGGGAGAAGAATATGAGAAATGCTATTTTAGGGCATGGTTTCCAGTAGAAGGGAATCCTTTGGCAGGGAAGTATAAATAGTTTTGGCAGAAAGCTGCCCTCCAAAGGAAAAGGACTTCAGCCTTTTTGAAACTGGGGAGTGGTAATAAGCCCAAGGCAATAAGGCTTCCCCTAACTATAGGAGTGGGCCGATGCAGGAATTCCTGGGTGAAACACCTAACAAAAGCCCCATAGAGCCCCTTCATTGGAAATTGGTGAGATTTAAGATGCACCCCTTTTCCAGCTCTCTAGGCAGGATCAGTTGCTATGCACTGATTATATATTACTGGGGGCCCTCATGTTCCCTATGACCTTCTTTACAATAGTAGCAGCAGTAACAGTTGTAGCAACAGCAGATAAAATATAAACCTCATAAACCTAGATTGTTCTTGACCCTTTTGCCTTCATTTTCCAGAAAATAAATTTCTTATACATATATAGAAATCGATTAATGATTAACTTGAAGGAGAGTCTCTTTAAAAAATCTTTATCTTTAAAATGCTTTGAAATCCTTTAGAGGGTCTGTACATACAGAAATACATTTTTGCTCATTCTGTTCCTAGGGTGAATGTGGTTATGTATGTATATGTATGTATCCGTGCTCCTGTGTGAACCTGTATTTTCCAGCTGATATCTCCAGTAGAGGAAATTGTTATTTCAATACATATTCTTGGAAAGGTGGGTAACAAGCCAGACATCCCACCCACGTGCCATTACCTTAGTAATTACGTGTGGCATTGTTGATTTGAAGCGGCTGGACGTTCATGAAGGTTTGGCGGGGTTGGAGAAAACAACAATTTGACTCAATTATTTAAGTACTTATTTTCCTCTGATTCCAAATTACTGGCAGTAGAAAGAGTGGGTGGAATGATGGTAGAGAACCCCCCTACTCCCTCACCCCACCATATATATTCTTCCAGAAACAGGGAGAAGAGAACAAAGTTTTCAAGTAACGTTTCTTTTCCCAATCATACAATCAACAGACCTTTACTGAATATTTACTATATGCCAGACAGATTTGCCATTTCTTCATCAGAATGCACTCCATCTTACTAGAGACTTTATTTCACCCCCCCCACCACCACCCCCCACTTCCCACGAACCCCTTAGGACACACAGGGTCCACGTGTTACCAAAAAGTTTTGTATCTTTTCCTCATCAAGGCTCAAGTCTCCTTCCTTAAAGGCCCTGCAAGGGTGAAATTTATTTGTCATAACCTTTTTCTTCTTCGTTAAATGAAGAAACCACAAGATGGAAAATTATTTTAGAGGAAATTATATAATGAACATTTTCTCATGTTACTAAATACTAATGACTCTGTGTCTCAGTTTAACATTCATCCAAAACTTGGTTCACAATTTTGATTTATTTCCTTTGGGTAGAATTACTAAGTCGCTTATGAATATTTGTAAGACTCTTAATATAAGTTGCCAAACCACTTTGCAAAGAGTTTATAACAATTTGCAGGCCCAGTGTCTATTTATTGTTCACAGATTCTTTACCCTCATTTGATAATAAAAACTTTAAGAATCTTCACTGATTTTTTTAGTTTCATCTTACTTTTCTTATTGCTAAAGATACTGAACATTTTTTACATGCTTATTAGATATTTTTAATTATCTTTTCTGAGTTGTCTATATATGTCCTTTACTTGTATTCCTACTAGGATTTTTATATTTTTTTGATTTGTGTGAACTTAATTCACACTAAGGATGTTAACATTTTGTCTTAAATATTTATTGGACACCTTTGGGCTAAAATCCCTGTTATTTGCAGTCATATTATCAGAGTTTTATATTATTTTATCTAGGAGGTGATTTTCAATGTGTAAATACTAAGAATATATACTTTAGAGCAGAGTAAATATTTATTTTGGAAACTTCTATAAAATAAAGGGAGAATGTGTAAGAGTTAAGTAAGTTGATCTTACCAGTGCTTCAAAATTGAGAGACCCGTTTGTATTCCTACTGCCTTTAATGTATAGCCCCTATGGTGAGCTCCGTGCTGATACTAAATGCTTGATAAGTAATGAGCTACTTTGGAATGCACTGGATTCTAGATAAAATTCTAGTCATCCCTCATTCCCTTACTTCACTTTCCCATAAATCTAGAGACCCTGAAGAGCTGCCCCTCATGTGTTCTCCTTTTCTTTTTAGACAATTCTTCTTCACTCCAGGAAGATGAAGAGGTAGAGATGGAGGCCATCCACTGGCAAGCCAGCAGTCCCACCTTGAATGGACACCCTGCCACTCCAGTGACCTCTGCGCGTTTCCCCAGCTGGGTCACTTTTGATGACAATGAAATCAGCTGCCCTTTGCCACCAGCCACCTCTCCTCTGAAGCCAAGTACACCGCCTGTTGGATCTGTGATCCAAGATGTAGCTTATAACTCAGTGGGGTCATTTAAGAAGAGGGAACGTCCCAAAAGCACTTTGATGAACTTCTCCAAAGTTCAGAAGCTGGACATTTCCTCCTTAAATCACCCACCTTCCATAACCAAGCCTCCACCTTGGAGGGCAACCAATCCTTTCTTGAATGAGACTCTACAGGATGTACAACCCTCGCCGATCAACCCTTTCAGTGATTTCTTTGAGGAGCAGGAGAGACGGTCCCAAAACAGTTCCATTTCGAGCACCGCAGGCAAGAACCAAAGAGATTCCCTCATTGTCGTCTACCAGGATGCCATCAGTTTTGATGATTCAAGCAAAAGCCAGTCACACTCTGATGCTGTTGAGAAGCTTAAACAACTCCAAATTGATGATCCTGACCATTTAGGTAACACAGCACTACCTGATGATGACCCAATCGCCTGGATTGAACTAGATGACCACGTGCCTGGCTCAGCACCGTCCCAGCCCAGGGATGGGTGGCCAATGATGCTGAGGATCCCTGAAAAGAAAAATATCATGTCCTCCAGGCACTGGGGACCCATCTACATCAAACTGACAGACACTGGTTACCTGCAGCTGTATTATGAACAGGGCCTGGAAAAACCTTTTCGTGAGTTCAAGCTGGAGATCTGCCATGAGATTTCAGAACCCAGGCTCCAAAACTATGATGAGAATGGCAGGATCCACAGCCTGCGGATAGACCGTGTCACCTATAAGGAGAAGAAGAAATACCAGCCCAAACCTGCAGTGGCCCACATGGCGGAGAGGGAACAGGTGATTAAGCTGGGCACTACCAACTATGATGATTTTTTGAGCTTCATCCGTGCAGTTCAGAACCGCCTCATGAATCTACCGGTGTTGTCAATGGACTTGACCACAGTTGGCTTGAATTACCTTGAAGAGGAGCTCACAGTGGATGTCAAAGATGAATTCTCAGGCATCGTGAGCAAAGGAGAAAACCAAATTCTCCAGCACCATGTCTTGACACGGATACACATCCTGAGTTTCCTCTCTGGGCTTGCAGAGTGCCGCTTGGGTCTCAATGACGTCCTGGTCAAGGGCAACGAAATCGTCTCCCGGCAAGACATCATGCCTACCACCACCAGCAAGTGGATCAAGCTCCATGAGTGCCATTTCCATGGCTGCGTGGATGAGGACGTATTCAACACCTCGAGGGTTATTCTTTTCAACCCTTTGGACGCGTGCCGGTTTGAGCTCATGCGGTTCAGGACAGTGTTTGCAGAGAAGACCTTGCCTTTCACACTCAGGACGGTGGCGAGCATCAATGGGGCAGAGGTGGAAGTGCAGAGCTGGCTTCGGATGTCTTCCGGCTTCTCCTCTAACCGTGACCCTCTTACTCAGGTGCCCTGTGAGAATGTGATGGTCCGTTACCCTGTGCCCAGTGAGTGGGTGAAAAACTTCCGCAGGGAAAGCATGCTGGGGGAGAAGTCTCTGAAAGCCAAAGTGAACCGTGGGGCAAGTTTTGGCTCAACTAGTGTGTCAGGCTCTGAGCCTGTCATGAGAGTAACTCTGGGAACTGCCAAATATGAACATGCCTTTAACTCCATTGTGTGGAGGATAAACCGACTGCCTGACAAAAACTCAGGTAGGTGGAGGTCTCCCACAGTTGCGAAAGCAAGAAGGGGACCAAAGTGCCACATCCTCTTTCCCTGTGAAGCGCTGGGTTTTGTTGTGTGACAGGAATAGTGCTGGAGGGTGAGGAAGGGGGCCAGAAAAGTCAAACTATCTGAGCAAAGTAAGGGGTATGGGTGGCCCAGTTTGCGCCATCTTTTCGCTCCCTTATAATCATACTTCTTCCATAAAACTAAACATTACTCTTCTCAGCTAAGCCGCTAAGCAGATTAAGAATTTATAGTCTTGGCTGATTGGTTAAGGTATAATCTGTGGCACTGGAAGCTCTCTATTTCCAGATCCTAGAAGGTTCAGGAGAGATAGCTTCTTAATGGTGGTCTGGCTGTAGGTAAAAGAGTCCGTTTATGGCCAAGCCAATGTACAATACAGGTGAGGAGTTAGATTTATGGTTCCAGCCACTCTGTGTGAGGCCTGTAAGCCATTACATATCGGGCCCAGAGCTGGGATTTGGGGAGTGAGAAGAGTCATGGGCTCTGATCACATTGGAAATCCAGCCAAGGCATGAAGGTCCAAAGGGACTGAGATTCTACCAGACAAAAAAATCAAGGAAGGAATGTTGAACTCAAACAAAGAAAGAATGCTTACCAGCCCTGGCTGGCCAGCTCTCAGCTCACCAGCTCTCAGCTCACCAGCTCTCAACTCACTTTTGTGCTTGAGTGAGGCTGGAAGGCACCAGCTTTCCTCATGTCCAGTGAGACTTAGAGAAACGACAGGACCAGGGAGTCATCGGGTCGACCCTACTAGCCTTATTTCTTAGAGTGGGTCTGGATCACCCCAATGGCATGTAGCAAACCCATGATCCTTAAACTACTTCTCGTATTTCTAATAAATTTTGCCCATCTATTAACAAAAGTGGGTATCCTAGCTGAGCAAAAAGAATAAGATTTGGGAAAATTCTGGGTTGAAAAGTCTTTCTCTTAAGCAGCTATTCTTTTTTCCCTTTCTGTTATGGAATCCTATTAGTGTATTCGGCCTTCATCCCCTGTTTGAGTGTGGAGCGGCTGTGTTCGCGCACCCTAAGTGCAATATGATGTGATGGCAAGAGAAATGCCATCTGCTCCACTCCCCCGTGCTCCACTCCCCGGATGCCAGGCAGCAGGACACACCAGGACACTGTGTCAGACACTGGGTGTAGCGGTGCTCACCAAGGAGACAATTGAACCTCTTGTTTGAGGCTGGACTTGCCACCCCTTTTTACTAACACACAGAATTTTAAAAACAAAGTCTTCCTCTTTGTTCTTGCTCATACATTTCCCCTAACATCAGCTCTCTGTTCTCCTGGGGGTAGCTCTGTGATCCCCACCTCAGCCACAGGGTCCATGAGAGCTTTCCTCTGACCCAGAAGCCCTTGGGAAGAGAAGGGAAGTGGTAGGGACAAAATTACTGTTTAACTGGCTGGAGTCTTGACATAGGAAAAGATAAGCCCTCTGGTTTATGTTTATTAGAAGTGTTAACTTTGATTTAGTAAGTGCGTATTTAGATACTTTCATCTGGGATTTTCAAGCTGGAAGGGGGCTTGGGAATAATTTACCACTTCATTCTACAAATGAGGAATTAAGGACCAGAAAGTGACATAACTCGTCTGAAGTCACGAAGCCACATCCAGGATTCTTTTCTCAGTGCCCACAGCTGCCTCTTAGTAGGTAACACTAGATAGACACAAAGTTGAAATAATTTCCACTATGAGAACAGAGATTTGTAATTTTCTCAGTATGTACACAAATAGCGCATGTTTCATACTTCTTTAGCTCAAATATTTAAAAGAAATATAGGAGGTGGTGGTTGTTATAAGCATCAAAGACTGACTGACTACTTTAAACAACAATGAAAATTAAAAAGGAGGAAAGTAAGAAATTGTCAGGAGGCTATAGGTAGCAGAGAGATCTCAAGGAAAGTTGGAACAGGCAGGCTTCGGAAAGAATAGATCTTGGGGGCTTCCCTGGTGGCGCAGGGGTTAATGTCAGCACTGTCAAGCTATCAGCAGCCACTGCAGTACGAGTTTGATCCCTGGCCAAGGAGCTGACCCACATGGTGCAGCAGACCTTACCTGTCTCACCCGCTGCTCCTCTCAGCAGTGTATTTCAGTAGATCCTTCTGTTCTGCTCCCCACTCTATCTCTGTTGAATCCTCTCACTTCCTATACCTCTGGCCTACACCCCAGTTCTTGTATGCATAAATTAAAAAAATTAAATCTTAAAAAAAATGAATAGATCTTGACATCAGGAACTGTGGCTGTTTCCTTAGGCTGCAACTATTGGGACAACATATCACCAGTCGTTTTCTGTTCTCATGCCTTTTGGCCCCAAAGTGGAGGGTAGAACAATGTATGTTGACCATCTTGACCTCACAGATGATATGCAATGCTGGGGAAGGCAATATCCCAAGGGAAAGAAAAAAACAGATTGAAGAAAGGGGGAATAGGTGTAGGACAGAGGGGGATTAGCAGGTCGCGAGCAAACACTTTCCTTAATGCTTCTCCAGGGGTAGTGTTCAGTAGGCTCAAGGCAAAGTAAATGCAAATTATATGCCATGCATTTGTTTCCAGATTACTGGACCCTAGTTTATGAAAGATGTTTGAAATACAGGACAGAATAAAGATATTTGGGAATGTTTCACACTTAAACTCCTTCCTTCCCCCATCACTGCTTTTGCTGTCATATATTTTTAGTGGTAAAACTCCAAAAAGAGGGCTTATTACTCACACTGGTCAATAGGATATTTCCATATCAGTTCAGAAAATTGATCACACCCTTTCCAGAACCTTGAGATGTACAGGATCTGATTTCCAGTCAGCAGATTCTACCACTGCTGGAATTCATTGCCCAGCCCCTGTCCTCCCCATCTGGTGCTCCATATGGAAACTGTAGAATTGACAGTGGTAATTAACCCTTTTCTGTGCTCTTCTGCCTTAGTCTTCAGACAGCTCTGGGAAGGTGCCTTTTACAGGTTACTTTTCATAATCCTCACACTTCCATTTTTATTTTTATGTTTATTTTTTTTTAATTTATACAAGAACCGTGGTACTGGCCAGATGAGAGGGAGGGTGAGAGGATTCACGAGAGACAGAGCAGGGAACAGAACAGGCAGACTGACGAAATACACTGCTGAAGGGAGCAGCGGGAGAGACGGAGAGGTCTGCGTGCCATGTGGGTAGCTCTGAGGCTGGCGGGGATCAAAGCAGCATTGCAGAGGCTGCGGACAGCGCAGCGCTGCGCTCAAACGCCTGCACCACCAGGGAGGTCCACTTCCATTTTTAATGAAGGAAGCCTGAACCTCTGTGTGGCTACTCTCACCTGCAGTGGCCCCCGGCACCCCTATCCCCCAGGGGCTGGTCAGACTACATGGGACCTGGTACTAGCAGGTCAGTACACGGGGCTTTGCTGGCACCCCAATAGAGTAACTCCCACAGGCTTGTCCCAGATCCAGCCACCAAGAGACACCAACAAGCTGTGCCAGGATTCCAACATGGCCCCCACCCAAACAGCCTATGCTATTAGCTGCCCTGTCTGTTCTCCAAGGGCCCTCCCACCCTAATCCCTAGAGCTTTTCTTAACCCTAGAAGGCACCAGAACAAGTGCTGCTATTTTCCCAAATCACCTGCCAGAAAATAAAACATTCTGTCCTGTAGAGTTAGCTTTCTTTGCTAGAATTCCAATTTTTATTAGATGAGGTAAAGAAAATGACGAGGTAATTGCAAAATGATTTGCCTTTTATGGAAAATAGAAATGTGAATGTTAATTTTTAATTTTCTCAGTTTGATCAAGAAAAATAACAGTGCATGGGCTGATTATTTCATTACCATGAAAAAAACTATACTAACTTTCAAAATTATGCTTCCTTATCTGTCCAGCATCCCTGTATATCATTAGTATATGCTCAGAATCAATTAAATGTTGTTTTCATGGTTTGTTGTGAATACACTTTGATGGGGTAAGAATACATTATTGGTGGGGCCCTTTTTGCTGGAAGTAATTCTTTTTCAATTTTCCAACAATGTTTAAATAAGGGTAATTAGATAAAACTATTGTTCAAGTTGCTGTTGAATTAAATTGAGACTCCTCTATGTACTTAGTAGTCATCTAAATGATAGCAGTATATCAGGATTTGAGGTTATAATTTGAAGTCAGTCAGATCTAAATTTTATTCCCAGTACTACAATTTAATGGT
Organism: Talpa europaea; assembly: GCF_964194135.1. NCBI lineage: Eukaryota > Metazoa > Chordata > Mammalia > Eulipotyphla > Talpidae > Talpa > Talpa europaea. The sequence continues at coordinate 107,292,237 of NC_140075.1, forward strand.
TGTATGATTATAGGCGATTTACATAAACCTCTCAGAGAAATTTCATTTTCTTCATCTATAAAAGTTATTAATACCTAACTACTAAGAATGAAATTGGATGATGCTTTTTAGTGTTTGGCACAGTCTCCGGTCTATAATAAATATTTATTAAATGATAGCTATATACAGGCCTAGCTCCTTCTTTTGTGCTTAGTAGATACTGTTCTTTTTACAAATTAAATGTTGGAGGTAGGACCTCCCCGGTGGTGCAGCGGTTGAGCGCTGGCTTGAGAAGCTGCCCGCGGCCTCTGCGGTGCTGGTTCGACCCCCGGCTGCTCCCTGGCCACCGGAGGAGGGTCCCGCATGGCGCGCAGACCTCTTCTGCCGCCCACTGCTCCCCTCAGCAGTGTACTTCGGTCCTTCTGCCTGCTCTGCTCCCCGCTCTGGCTCTGGTGAATTCTCTCACCCTCCCGCGCTTCTGACTGTACCCAGTGCATGTATAAACAAACAAACAAACAAACAAATAAATAAATAAAAACATGCCTCTTAAAAAAAAATAAAATAAATGTTGGTGGTAACCCTTATTTAGACAAGTCTATAGTGCCGTTTTTCAACAGTATGTACTCACTTTGTTTTTAATTTTTTTTAAATAATGTATAGTGTAAATATAATCTGGAACCAAACCTAACAGCATCTTCAAGGTGTTCCTGTAATTATATCCATGGTATAAAATTGTTGAAAAATATCAAATGGATTTTTTAAAAAGTGTAATTTTACAATTATTTGCATCTTATTTAAATGCCTGCCCCAAAATCAGTGCAAATTTTTAATTTTAATTTCCCAAAAGATTACTCTTTAGAAATAACCTTTGAAATATGTTGCATTTGTGAAACAGAGCAAAACACATACTTCATTCCAATGTTTTCCTTAGAGAGTGGGTGTGTATGTTCTCATTCTCTGAGATTAAATAGTCCTGCCCAGACCAATAAAGAAAAATGGAATAGTTTATTTGGGAAAACTCAGATAACTGAGGGCTGATCTTGTTACATAATGAAGTCAAAGCCATTTCACACTGTTTATCCACAGCGGGTTGCTGCACTGAGGTTCTTTGAATTCACTTCCTCTCAGCCCTGTCACCCTACAAACCAGTCTCGAGGTTTGGGGACTATGAGGTTATGGCTCAGACAAAGAGGTTAAGAGGTTAAGAGATAGGCTGCTGGGTTTAATCCTTATCTCTGCCACTTTCTAGCTGTGACTTTGGTCCATTCACTTTACTTCCAAAGCCTTTGTTTCCTCATCTATGGAATATAATAATTGGGACCTCAAGGGAATGGAATGAAGATACAGTGAGAGAATCTGCTTAGAGCATCTAGCACAGCACCTGCAGGGTGCACAGCAAACTCTCCCCACCGCGTCTGGAGAATGACAAAGTAGGCCTCAGTGGCCGCGGGCACAGAACTAACCTCTACCCCTTTTCGCTCAGATATCTAATAACAATTCCTAAATGCAAACTAAACCTTAACTTTGCCAGACAAGTACAGTTGAACTTACCGTAGATTTACAGAATCAAGGGACAATCTACCCTTTCCTACTGTTCCCCACCCCCAGCACAACTTTACAGAAGTGGCCTGGAGAGAACACAGGACTGAATGCTGGCTCTCTGCTACTCACCAGGAGAACTGGGGTCAAACCCAGCTGTCCCGAGTGGCTGTCTGTGTTCTCTCAGGTACTATAGGCTTCCCTGACACCTGTGTGCTGTCTATAGAGCATTGTCATTTACAAATGCCATTCCCTCACATGAACAAAAAATGCCAGAAAGCATTTTTTAAAGACTTATTTTTATTTATTTATGCATACAAGAGCTGGGGTGTAGGCCATAGGTGCAGGGGTGAGAGGATTCACCAGAAATAGACTGGGGAGCAAGACAGTTGGATCTACTGAAATACACTGCTGAGGGGAGAAGCAGGCGAGACAGTAGAGGTCTGCTATGCCATGTGGGTCATCTCCCTTGCCGAGGATCAAACTCGTGCCACAGTGGCTGGTGATAGTTTGATAGAGCTCTTTAACCCCTGCACCACCAGGCCAGCCCCACATTTTTTTTAAACTATGAAATGCTATTAAGAAAATTCAGTTTGCCTTTTGAAGGAAATCATGCTCTTTCTCCAGGTGGCTGTCACTGGTATTTTAGGAGATGTTAGTGCTGTTCCCTTTGGCTCCCTCTTGCCACTCTACAACCCGTACACTGACCTGAGCAGGTAGAATAACCTAATCTCAGGCGATGGGTTTGGCTGCTGGGGTTCCAGGCTGCTGTCATCAGCTAATGTCCTATCACAGAGTCTGGGACTCATGCAGTGTGATTTCTGCTGAGGCAAGTCCTCTGCTCAGCACTGGCCCTTCTGGCAGACTGCCAGTCCTCCCTTACTCTTCAGTCGCTCCTCTGTATTCTCTTTCTATGTCCTCCCCAAAGAACCTGCTCCTTAGATTCTTTTGTCTCTCTTTCATAGCTTCTGGCCACCCACACTGTTTCTTCTGCCACCTTGAACTTGGCTCTGACCGGGAAGTGCCTTCCAGATTTGCCAGTCATGTGAATGTTGAGTTCAGCATGCCCACAACTTCTGCCTCCAAAGCTGCTGTGAGATCCATCTCTGTGGAAGACAAGACTGACGTCAGGAAATGGGTTAATTATTCAGCACACTACAGCTACAAGGTACCTCAGGGGGCAGCTGGCTAATGCTTCCAAGTCTATTTGTTGGCACCTGTTCCCTCTCCCTTCTCATTCAAAGTGTCCTAGAAGAGCTTCTCCATACAGAGCTGTGGATGAGTCTACTCTGGCCTTTAATGAATAATCTTTAGTGAGCAAGAGAAAGTGGCAGGGGAAAAAGAGGCTGATAAAAGAGAATAATTTTTCAGTCATCATGAAAAACCACAAAAAAGAACAATGGGTAAAGGGATATTATTCATCATTCATAATGTAATTTGTGTTGTAAGAGTGAACTTGGAATCCCAAGTAGTGTGGTCTCCAATGACAAAGCCCTATTGCAGGGCTCTTGATCCAAGGGACGTGGGAGGATGTTTTCCTGAATAGCTGAAGTTCAAGTCAGTACCTGCCGTGGCCACTCCAGTGCTAACTTGAAGCATTTATGTCAATGATAAGAGTCGATGGCATGGATCTGGGTGAAGTTAGGACATAATCTCAAAAAATAGGCCAGCTTTTATAGTTGCAATGGGATCAGGGCTGAGGAAGAAGGAAACCAAGCTAGGTGTCCTGACATAAACAGTGATTATGTTCTGAAGGGCTAGAAATCCAACAGGAGGAAAGTAATGCCAAAGATGGAAAAGGGAGGTGATCAAAGAAGATTTTACAAGTGGTTCAATAATTTTTCATTCATGATAATATTCTTAGAGTTATGTGATGATTTATCCCTCCTCTAAACGCTTCCTCAGTTGTGTGAGCTAAAACATTCAACTAACAAGAACAAATACTCCATCTTGTGGCCTAAAAAAAAAAAACCAGTTTCTTTCCCCAACCTGATGAACCTTGTCATCTATTCTGTCAAAGTGGTATTGAGAGGAACTGCCTTGTTATGAAATTCCTGAGCTCAGAGGATTCCCTGCCTGACTTATCAAAGGCATCAGTTGAAGTTTGTCATTTTCAAGCCAAGATTAATTTATTAACCCCTTAATAGCAGCTACACTATTTTTGCAGTAGATAAAGGGAGAACTATAAATAAATACTCCAATACTTATTAGTTTGGAGACTATTAAAAAAGAAAAGTAATGGAGAGGTATAAAGTTACCAAGGAATTCATTTGGTAAACCTTTGTGATTACCTGTGCTACGCCTCCACTGCTGGTTTGCAGGAGTAAATGAGGACTTGCCCTGTCCTAAGCTTAGGGTGCATTGGAGCTGGGCAGGTGTCCAAGATACGGTGGGAATATTCACAAGGGAAGCACCTAACTCTACTAATGAGTCAAGAATAGCTTCACAGAAGAAGTGACCTTTGAGCAACTCTCCACAGCATGGAATGAGAATTTTCCAGGTGGACAATGAGGGAAAGGAAATTCCAAATCAAACCAAGGACATTTGCAAAGACAGAAAGTCATGATACACACAGGGCTAGTAGCTCCAGTGTGGCTAAAGCCCCAAACATTAGCAATATTACAAGGACTCTCAAAAGGCTAGTGTTCTCAGTTGATTTATTTTCTTAGTGGGATGTTTTTTCTTCTTTTTGATATTTCTCTCCAACTTCTATTCTCGGCAGGTGGAAATTGAGCAAAAAAAGAGTTTGAAGCCAGACTTTGAAAGAGAAGAAGTGGAAAATCCCAAGGAGTGTGGGGTCCAGTGATGAAGCTCTACTGCAGGGGCCTTGATCCAACAGTCACAAGAGGATATCTTCCTGAATAGCTGAAGTTCAAGGCAGTCGCTGCCATGGCTACTCAGTGATGGGGACAGTGTATTGCCCTTCCTGTTGGCAGTCACCTGCACTTTAACAGGAAACTCAGAGGTGGTTGCTTGGAGAAGCTCTCCTCACGCCTGAAGCACCTGGCTCACCTGACTTTGGGGGCTTAGTTAACTCTAAGCCTCCTTGTCTGGCTCTGCTTATCCTTGGCACTTGGCGTGGTTTGATGTGACTTTAGAGTCAGGAAAAGAACCTCCCACATCAGTGTTGGCACAATTACCTTCTGATGTTCATCTGTCACTTACATGAGTTTCTGGAAAATAATTAGCTAAGACTCCCTCCCTGTAGTCCCTCTAGAAAAATTTCAGAAAATTACAAAACAAATTTCCTCTTTGAGTCTACCAGGCCTTTCATAGGTGACTCCATTCTTTCAATGTTAACACTATGCAGCAGATGTTTCTGAGACTTTCCACCCTGATTCTAGATTTCTGAGAGTGAAACACTTTTTCTATATAAGGTTTCAGTTCCAGGGTTCACCACCCTGCGCCACAGTCAACAAAGGGACAAGACACAGTAGGTTCCTTTTCCTTCTGTGATTAGCTCCACATTCTGCAAAAAGGGAAAGCAAAATTGAGCTTATTTTTCTTCATTCTTGGGAAAAGGGACATTAATTACCAAATTGTGTTCAAGTCAGAAGATCATTTCAATCTCAGTGAATTCCCAAATTCACAATGAAAAAATACAGGCCATTTCTGATTCCTGAAACAAACAGATCAATGTGTCCTGCCAGTACCTCGGGCATTTGTCAAGGGCATTTGGGATTTCTTTTTATACCTCATGGACAAGAGACAGTTGCATGTCTCTTTAACTCAAACTTTATAGAAAATATAAGCTGAAAAGATCATTTTAAAAAGTGTTCCTAAACTGAGCTTGAAAGAGATTCCCCCCCCCCCCCAATTCAGAGTTTGGTAATAACAATGTCATAACAAATCTAAAAGACAGAAGACCCTGGGATAGATATTGAGAAAAGCCATATTTTTCTAATGTTGTGAACATTAAATCCTCATTCCAGGAGCCCAGGAGTCTTCTTCCCCTTCATCTGTCCTGTTCACATTCTGTACCTCAGTTTCTGGTTCGTATCTTAGTGTTTTCTTAACATCCAAGGAACTACATTGTCCATCCCAAAGGGGACACCTGCCTAGTAATGTAAAGACAGCTTCTTTTTGCCTTCCGGTTTCTCTCATGAAGAAAGCACCTTATTGGATTTGTAGATGACACATAAATAGACAATATATCTAGTGTTGACTGACAGATTCAGGATTAATTTAATCAGTGAACATCCACTGAATTCTAACTCCATACAGACACTAGGATATAGGAAACCTTATATTTTTTTTAAATACCTGAACATAAGACTGAAACTAAAAGGATGAAATTAAATAGGCATTAATGAGGACCCTCCTATTTGGGTTTTTCAAATGCAACCCTCTTTTTAAGTACCAAGTGGTATGCTTGTATGTACATTTGCAAATGTGTGTTTATATGTGTGTGCTGATGGGAAGGGGGTTGCAAAGTCCAGGTTTCATCGCCATTCATACAGAAATGTTTTCTTAGGGAAATGTGAGTTCAGTTTTGAATCAGGATTCAAAATTGGCTATTCACAGAGTTAATGCTTTCAAGCTGTGTTACCAGAAGTCCAGGGAGCCCTGAATGCTGCATTCATCAGTCCACATCTGTGTGGAGGGGTGGGTTCAATACCATATTTTAAGAGAGATATTAAAAAACTGATTAAGTCCAGAGGCAGGTAACTAGGGTTTGAAGGATCTGATTATATAAGGAACAGGGAAGTAGTTCCCCTGAAGAATAGAAGGTATAGCTGAAAGGAGAGTTCAGAGAAGGAGGGAAAGATGTAATAATTGCCTTTAAATTTCTGTTGGGTTCTAAAAAGGAAAAGGAATTAGACTTCTTCCACATAGCTTCAAAGGGCCAAAATAGGAATAAAGAGGAACTTTATGGATGATAGATGTTTGCTTCAATATAAGAAATAGTTTTAGAATAAAAGTTGTTCTAAAGAAGAGTGGACTCTTCATAAAACTTCATGCTCCTGCAGATGCCCAAAGGTTAAAATAACTATTTATCCCAGAGGCTATAAAAGGAACTCTTACGTTGGATTTGGGCTGATGACTACCAAGATCATTTCTATATATCAGGTTAATCTCAGTAGTGATAGGACTCTCAAACTTGTTGTCTTTTTGACAAGTGACTTTTAATGCTCTTTGAAATAGAATGTGGCCCCCAGAGGACTGTGTCAAGTGAGGACTCCAAGATGTATTCCTTCCCTGTTGCTCTCAAGTCACATGAGAGGTCCTCATAGAAACATCAAGATGGGGTGAAGAGTTGGCAAGGTGAAGGTCATCCCAAGGTTAGCACGCTCTCAGGATCTCTGCCTTCCCTGCTTAGCATAACATGTGTATTGCTTATTGGACCTTTTCCCCATTGGTTAATTCTCATAGCCTTTGTGCTTTTTTCTTATCAAGAGCTCAGAAAATCCTTTCTATGCTATCTACATTCACTAAGCACATTATTAATCTCAAAAAACCTGTCACCTTGTTTTCTTCAAATTTGCTTTTTCTTCTTAGGAAACTGGTTAATGTTAGCATTTAGGGGCTCGAGGGATAAAATACTATATATATTATAGACCTACATTTTCTGCTAATAACCTACATAGGAAATACAGTTGGACAAATTACCTTTTTAATGTGCAGATTCTCAGTTTGCCATCCTGGACCTGAATTTGTGTGTGTTTGTGGTCACAAATAATCCTTTTTTATATTATCAATAATGTTTAAATATTAAAAGTGAATTAGTTTTACCACCACATGGTATTACTCTTAGAATACAATCAGATGTCACATGGCATCAAGAGCTGTGCTTTCTTTTGATTCGAGTGGCTTGCTGTGTGACTTTATAGCAAAAGAGGGTAGGAAATGTCTGCCAAGCCAGAGAATATGCAGTATTGGGAGGGATGGGAGGCCATTGAGACCTTTTGCCATCCTTGCAAATATAGTACTAGTGATTTCACATCAAAATTTTGTGTTTCACTTACATTAAACATTATCTGGGCAGGTGTTTGTTTATTTGTTTTCCTATTTGGTCTTCCACACCTGTCTTACTTTCTGCATTATTGGCAGGACTTCACATTTTGAGAATTTTTTCATTTTAAAGTATTTCTTATTTGAAATAAGAGTTATTCCTATACAAATATAGTGGGTAAAGGCAGTTTATTTCTCCTAGAACTTCACATTTCCAAGAAATATTTCTCTGAAGGCAAGGAATATATCTTGTTTTTTATTTTTATTACATAGCCCAAAACTCAGAATACACAGGTTTCAGTCACCTTAAACCCTTGTTTATAGGGCAAACATTAATAAAATAAAGGGAAATAATTTGGTGTATATCAAATTTTCACTAAAAGAATACTGACCTTATTAATACCCTAGGACTACTTAAACCCTAAGTTGTCATCAAGTATAAAAGCCAGCAAGGCAGCAAGCTAGAGTACTTTTACTTTCTGGAGGACTTAAAATAATTTTTCTTGCCTTTTATTCCTGTTTCCACTGTCAGTTAATGACTAATTGTCATCACGTAAGCATTTAAAATGTAGCTGAATTTGAGCTACAATGTACCTTAGTCATATTGAAAAACATATTTGTGCCCAAAGAGAGAGTAGCACAGATATTGTCCACAGTAGATTATTGATTCAGTTTTGATCCTGCAAGTCAAACAGATCTGCAAGCTGGAGGCTTACCTGTTGGAATGATGAGCAGGAGAAGAAAGTGTGTGATAGAAGGCACAGCCAGGCTAATTGAGCGAGGTCTTTGTGTCCCCCACCTTAGCCACTGACCATTGTCACTGTTACTTATTTTGTCACCATGGTCAGAGTAAGGCCAAACCTCATGATGTAAGATCAAGGTTTCTGATCTAATTTGTGTCTCATAATAAATTTTGCAATGGGAAAGCAGACGATGATCTGAAATGTTTGCTAAGAGCCTTGAGAATATGAAATTGATTGGCGTAGGAAACGCCACTATCTAAGCTACTTATAGAAATTCTCTGTCGGTAACTTTAACATTTCTGTGAATGATAATGGTAAGTTAATTCTAGCATATCCAGAGCTTAGGTCATGTCTAGAATGCCATTTAACAGGATATTCAGACAAAACTGACCTCAAAAATTAAATTTACCAAAAATATCATCTAGTAAATGAGTTATCTCTAACACCACACTACCAAACCCATCCAAACCATGACGGCTCTTTGTATAAAATTAGTCATGGCATTCTTGCCAAGTTCTAAAGAATTTTTCTAAATATTTCCAATGTCTCAAGTGCCAATTCCCTACAAATCACTATTTCTTAATTTTACTCTTTGTAAATGAAACCCGCTTTGGATATTGTGATGCATATTTATGTATTTAAAGAACGAGAAGTGAATGACATATATAAGGCAGACATAAATGTAAAACAGAATGTGTGTGTTGGTAATATTTTGCCATGCATTAACTAAAGCAGGAGGGTGGAATCTTTGCTATTTTCCAGTGTGCCTTAGCAAATCAGATTAAGTGTCTGGTCCTAAGTTTTTGTTTTAAGAATTGAAAAGATAAATGTAACTCTGGACTTGAAATTATAGACCTATGAAGGTGGAAACTATCCATAGTAATGTGTTTGGTAGTGCTTGAGAGAAGCAAATAATAATTATATGTAATACAAAAAATAGATTCAAAAACAATTTCAATATGAAAACAAAATATAAAGAGATGACAAATACAGTATTGACCACCAAACCTCAAACTACTTGAATTAGAGAACATCCCTTAAAGTTAAAAGTAAGGAGCTCTAGGAAAAATAAAAGATTACATAGCAGGCATAATCAATACAATTCATAGGATTCAGCAAGTATTTATCAAGAATCTGGTCAAAGTGCTGTGCTAGCAGCCAGCTTCCCTAAAGGGAACAAAGGTTAAACACAAGGACACTGAGTAGTCATGGAGGGAAGGCCATGAAAACTGGGATTTTTATGCATCCTTGAAAGGGACACAGTCATAGGGACAATCTCCATGTTTATTAAGTGACTGGCTGTTCCCTACTGGCCTTCAGTGACTCCACTGAACAAGTGAGGAAAATGGACTAGCTTCCTTCCGGGCCTTTCCAACTCCACTTTTATTGGTTATTTCCCAAAATATTCTTTGGTACCACTATCACTGATTCTTCATGTCAATGGGACTTTTCACATAGGCTTACAAACCAAGATATATAAATTTTCAAGATTACGAAAAGCTGGTCCCTCTTTTCTGGTATCATCTCTACCCTTTATCATCTTCCAGACAACAGTAACACAGAAAAACTCAGCAATCCTCTTTTTTGTAGTTGCTTTCAAGCATAGATTAAAATGGAAGCTAAAAAGAACAGTAAAGTTTAGTATAACCAGTGCTCAGGAATGTTCTCCAGCATCGCACAGCTAAACAGTGGCTGTGAGTCCCCAAAAGGAATGTTAGGATTTGAATGCTACTTGAAGCAGAAGTAGGTCTAACCCTCCCTGGTACTGAGGCCATATTAGGATGATCACTGATTTATAGATGTGTCCTTTCATACAAAGGACTGCAGAAATTGAGTGGGTGAGGGGGAAACACTCAGTAAACATGCTGGAACTGTTTGTAAGTTATGGCAAAATGAGATGCAAGAAAGGGCTGGACTTCCCTATCCTCACTGTGTCTTAGCAGCATGAAATGAGTTAAAAAAAAAAATTAAACATGTACAAACTACAAAATAGCATCTCCTTTGTGGTATACGTTAGTGTAATTTTAGTTTCTTTTCTGGTTGTAGTTAGAGTTGGTCAAATGAAATGGATCAGTTCCAACCAGACAGAGCAAAGAATTCCAGGACCTCTTCCTGTTCAGTCCCATGCTCTGCTTCGGATCAAACCCTCCAAACTGGTTGTGAACATTTTTAAAGTCACACTGTGACTGGAGCCTTAAGCACCTTTGTCTGGACTCGTGCTTCAGGATCAGCGACCCCATATGCTATCCAAAGGGACCTGTTGTGGGAAAACAGATAGGCAGTTAAATCCTATTAGTAACCTGTTGGACCAAATGGTTTGAGGGTTTGGAAGAACGGCAGTGGGAGAATGGAAGAATATTGAATGGTGACCCTAAGTCAACATTTAATTAATTTTTGTGTCCTCCTGCCAAAAGAATCTGGAGAAAACTTTGCTATATTCAAGAAATTAAACAGAAACTGTTTTAGTCAGGGAATGATGAAGAACAACCACTCCTCACCCTCCACTTTTAAAATGTCTATAGAGAATTTTAATTCTTAGGGATAGATGGACGCCAGATCCAAGGAATGATTCAGCTGATCCAAGGCTTGTATTTTCTGTCATCATCCACCCTCATTTGATGTCACTTTTTTTACTATTGTGATTAATTTTATGTAAAACCAGTCTGTGTTAAAAAAAAAAAAATACGTGCCTATGTAATAAAGTCTACACACTGGCTAACTATAGAACTGAGGTTTTGTTTTTATTGTTCTGCTGATTACCATTTGTAAAACCATTTTGTGAGCTACGAATATGAGCAATTAATAAAAATGTTTAAGCAAAGTTCATCACTATGCAAAACTTAATGCAGTCAGGCATAAGGAAAAATAGTATTATTAAAAAGGCCCATGAGGGGCCTCCTTGGTGGCGCAGTGGTTGAGCTCTGGGTTGTGAAGCTGCCCTCAGCCTCTGCAGTGCCGTTTTGATCCCCGGCCACCGACAAGGGTCCCACATGGCGCGCAGACTTCTCCTGCCACCCGCTGCTCCCCTCAGCAGTGTATTTCGTTGGTCTGCCTGTTCTGCTCTCTGCTCTGGCTCTGGTGAATTCTCTCGCCCTCCCATACTTCTGACTGTACCCAGTGCTTGTATAATTAAATAAATCTTTAAAAAAAAAAAAGGCCCATCACCCAATTAACACAGTTTTCATAAACTGAAAAGCTAATAAGTGACCCACTATCCTAGTTAGGTGTATCACCTACATAATTTAGTTAATTCAAGATATATGTGTTGCATTCCTATTTTGTGCCCAATTCTATGAGAAAACAAATGATACAATCCTTAAGGTTGTCTTGACAGTAGTAACATATGTTAGTGAGAAATATAAAAGAACATGTAATAAAGAAACATACCTGGGCCTCCTTGGTTGTGCAAGGTGTTAAGACGCAACCTATGAAGTGCCTGGGTTAGGTATTTTGGAGTAGGGGAAAGATTATAGAAAGAAAATAATTTAAGGTTTTGGGAAGTAAACAATGCAAGACAGAAACAAATTTGTGTTTTGCTCAGACAACTTATTGCAAAATACAGATATTTACAAGGGTAGAATGCAGACCAGTTCAGTAACCCTTGTCATTGAGAAATTCTGTCCTGAACAGAGTGTGTAGAATTTTGCAACCTCGTCAGTATAAGATTAACTAATGTTAGTAACTGATATCAGGTGGATAAAAAAAGTGTTAATAGCCAAATAAAAGCACACAATTTTCTTAAGCTAGGGATTTGGAAGGAAACTCTTCTCCTTCCCACTATTCTTCCACACCTGCTGCCCAGAGTCTTTTTCAGTAAGTTTTTTTTTTTTTTTAAAGATTTATTTATTTATTTATACAAGCACTGGACACAGTCAGAAACACGGGAGGGTGAGAGAATTCACCAGAGACAGAGTGAGGATAAGAACAGGCAGACCAACGAAGTACACTGCTGAGGGGAGCAGCGGGCGGCAGGAGAGGTCTGCGCACTATGTGGGACCCTCGCCCGGTGGCTGGGGATCGAACCGGCGCAGCAGAGGCTATGGGCAGCTTCACAACCCAGCGCTCAACCACTGTGCCACTGGGGAGGCCCTTTTTGAGTAAATTTTAAAAGCTAATTGTCTAGGTTCCACATTGTTACACGATTTTAACTTTCTAAGGCCCCTCCCTTACCTTTAATATCTATGCACAGTAACTACGCATGTAACTGAATCCAAGCATGTGCCCTGATGTTCCTCTGCATTTGAGGGAAGAGAAATTGAGGGTGAGAGGAAGTGAAGATAAGAATTTAAATGTCCTTAGTCTCATTTGTCAGCTCTGATTCCAAATTTCCCCAAGCTTCTTGATCATCTCCAACCATTTCCTCTTTTAATCGTCATGCTGGGCAGTTTTCTGTATTCCCAACATAATATCAGTTAACATTTATGTAGTGCTTATGCTCTGATGCAACCTCTTGTACTAAGTATTTCAGATGTATTATCTCGTTAATGAAGGCAGCCCCCTCTCCGTTCTGCAAGGCATGAAATAATCAAGGTTGTAGGTACAGCAGTCAATGGTGATGATTTACAAAACAGGAAAGAGCTTAAAACTGAGTATCAGACTGTTCCTAAAGACCATTGCTCACACCCCAAGGAAGGAATCTTTATGGATTACCTTTCTTTTGCAGCTAATGGAGCCAACTCTTCAAATTTTCAAACTGCTCTTTCTGACTGCTAAGAGAAAACTGAAAATTCTAAAATCTTAGGATTAAATTCTAAAGTCAATCCTCTTGAAAACCACTTAAATTCCCCATTTCATAAAGTGTAAGATATGTCTTTTTTAATGAAAGTCACTCTATTACCCTCAGTTTTTTCAGTTTCTTCACAGAGGATGCTAACCAAGTCATTGTCACGAAAATTCTCAACCACTTCAACAAAGTGTACCAGTTCATGGTCAATATGGGGAAGTTATTAAATGAGTCACACAATTATCCCTTGAGTTAATTGTTGTGAATGCAGATTTTCAGGCTTGACAGCATTCTTTACTTACCTCATGGACCAACTACGCAGAGTGGCAGACAAAAAAAGTTGAATAGAAGTATAATGAGATTCCACTATACTTTATTATGTGACACAATTTTAATTCCACTCCATGGCATCCTGCCATGGGCCCACTGAAGTATCTTTCTAAACCAAAGAGAATTCCACTTTAAATCTCCACGAATGACTTACATAAACCCTACCTTTTTTCTCTTGACATCTCAAACATTGCAGGGAAATTTTTTTTTTAATATTCATTTATTTATTTTGTAGAACTGGAGAGTGGGCCAGAGGTGCAGGGAGTGAGAGGACTCACCAGAGACAGAGTGGGGAGCAGAAAAGTTGGATCTACTAAAATATATTGCTAAGGGGAGCAGTGGGCGAGAAAGAAGAGGTCTGCTCCGCCATATGTGGTTAGCTCCCTGACCCAGGATCGAACTCAGGCCATAGGAATGATAGCACTGAAATTTAACTCCTAGGCCACCAGGGAGGCCCATCTTTCAAAACTTTATCTGTTGGGCCTCCCTGATGGCCTAGGGGTTAACTCTCAGTTAGATCCCCACTCTGCCTCTGGTGAATGCTCTCACCCCCTGAACCTCTGGTCTACTCCCCAGTTCGTTTACCAAAAAAATAAATCATTGAAAAAACAAAAATTTTGAAAGGAGCTATAGTCAAAATTTGTGTACTTTCTTCCCTCAACACTGCTAATCTAGACCAAGACAAGAACTAAATAAAATCTATTCACTTGTTGAGAGTGAATTTCAGGGTCCATAATATTTTTTTCCCTTCTGTTCTTCTCATCCCTTCTCTTCTTTCTCATTAATGGCCATAAGTCCACAAATCCTACACTAATCTGGTAGCAGTGGCAGAGAAAGGGACAAATCTGAGGCTAAAGTGATTGGTCTCTTTTTAAACGAACCCTTATTTCACATCTCATCTGCTGGTTCACTATTTTCTATTTGTTGAGTTTATCCTCATTAGGAAGCAAAAATTAACCAGGAGAAATAACTTTCTTGTTATGTAGCAAAAGCACACCAAAAAAATATGAATGAGCAAGTATAACTCAAAATGCAATTGACTATGACTGAAATTCACTCTTGTATTTTAGTATAACTTTCTTGTTATCTTAAAATCAATTCTCCCTTTCACATCTGAGCCACTGCAGTCTGGAAAGTCTCAGTTGCTTTTCTTTCTTTTTGCAAGGCAGGTTGTTGCTCTCAAGAATGCTGCAAGAATGTTAATTCTCCTGATTCACTGGGCAATACGTGTTTATCCCCCTTTGCTCTGTTACAACACTTTTAATAAGGCAACTGCAGGAAAAAAACAAAAAAAGCTCAGTACAATAGCAAGGATACAAGTACTTGGTGACTAGACTGATTCGTGGGAAAGGGAGGAAGAATTAGCCATTTAGAAATGCTGAACCTGAATAAAAAGGATCTTTAATAGTCTACCCCTCTTAATGTCTCCCCCAACCCCAAAGGCTATTGCTGCCTGTCTCAGCTCTGACTCAGCACCCTCCCAAGATTGTCCCTGGGCTGGGGCAGGGGGAGAGAAAGAAGGGTGGAGGAGAGGGTTAGCAGCAAAAGGACCAGCTGGGTTCTTGGTTATTTATAGAATGAGGGATATTTTGTATCATTTAATTAATTAAAAAATGGAAAATTAAAACCAAATGCTGTACCTGGTCATAGCTATTCAATAAGTCTTCAAGTAGCCTATCTAAACCCATTGTTTTAAAATAAAAAGTTGCTATTAATTTTGCTACCAAAATACCAAGTGAGTTGCCCCCCAATTTATTCTCCTGAGATTTTTAATTTTGAATTCTTTCAATTCAAAATAGCCAAAATATCAGTCCACTGCTCAGTTTGGGAAAAGCTAACAATAAAGTCTATGTGATTTCCCCAACATAATATAAGACAGAAATGGCATAACCAAGGAAAAAGAGCAAAACATCATGACACCTACCCACAGAGGTCACTCATAAAAGGTCATTAATAAAAGGTCATTATTAATAAGAGGGCATTAATAAAAGAATGAATGGCCCTGATTTCTACTTGAGATCTATGACCTTTTTTCAAAAATGCCAGCTTTTGTGAAGATTCCTTCCCTTTCACCTTCTTTACCTCCTTCTCCTTTTCATCATAATTTGTTGACCCTCTTGTACCTAGTCTCTTCTCTTAATATATTTCATGTCTCTAACTAGACATAAAACACAAAATACATATTCTCCACTTCAAAACTTTTTCAAATGAATTTCATTTAACCCATACATTCCCTTGTTAGCCCAACACGCTTCCCTCTACATTATCCATCAGTGGCCAGCACTCTGCAATGTGCTTTATATGTGCTATTTCATTTAATCCTCACAGCAACTATTAAATAGATAGCATTACTGTAACCGGAAGACCGGAATTCGGGCCACCTGTCACCACCAAATGCCAACAGAGACAGGATTTGAATCTTTAAAGTGAGCTTTAATCAGACAGCCGGCAATCTGGAAGACGGGGGTTAACACCCTAAAGAAACCACCTTAACATTTCATTTCCAGCTGCCTTTTTTATAGTGAGTTGAATAAAGACAGTTCAGCAGCAAGCAGGCCTTCAGTGCTGCCAGGAGATTGCGATGTGTAGCCCACGGAGCTCCTTATCACCCTCCTGGACACCTGGCGTCAAGCCCATCCCACTGTGCTGAGGCTGGTCTTCAGATAGCCTTGGCTCCCACACTCCCCCAGATGTGTCCTTGGGCTGGAAAATCAACTCAGAGCAGGCAGGCCATAAACAATACGTGTGTGCAGATGTCCTGCTATACCAGCCCGATCTCCACCCCCTCCCTAGCCCCTGTCATTACTGTCCTCATTTTACAGGTTAAAAAAAAATCTAAGGCACAAAGAAATCTATTAACTTGTTCAAGATTCATAAAGCTGATGGGGGATGGAACTTGTCTGACTCAGGTGCACACTCTAATCTGGGTACTGCTCTGCCATCTACAGGAGATCCTGAGTGGGTCAACACGGCTCCAGGTGATAGCAATGAACAGCAAAGTCCTCTGTCTAATCAATATAGTAGTCACATTTGAAGCGCCCACTCTAGGAGGTTTAAAGGATCAAGGTAAGTGAAACATGGGCCAGTCCTCCAGTGATACCCTGTTCAGAAGACGGTTTTGATAGCAAATGCACAGTTGCCCAAGCCCCAGGGCAACACACTTGACATTTTTGAATGTCAAGTTTGAATTACAAAAGGGTGGGCCTCCCCGGTGGCGGCGCAGCGGTTGAGCGCTGGGTTGCGAGGCTGCCCGCGGCCTCTGCGGTGCCGGTTCGATCCCCGGCTGCTCCCCAGCCACCGGAGGAGGGTCCCACATGGTCCGCAGACCTCTCCTGCCGCCCGCTACTCCCCTCAGCGGTGTGTCTGGCTCTGGTGAATTCTCTCACCCTCCCGCGCTTCTGACTGTACCCAGTGCATGTATAAACAAAACAAACAAACAAATATAATAAATAAATAAATAAATAAAACATGCCTCTATTAAAAAAAAAAAAGGGTACCCTGCTTTCTGGGCTGACAAAGCCTCACATCAGAGCACAGAGAATAGTGCAAGGAGATCAAGCAAACACTGGAACTTACCTCTACCTTCTCAGAAACGTTCTTTTGTGTAGAGAGTGGATTCTTCAGTTTCACAGTTGGTACCCACACTATGAGCTTATGGAGGTCTATTCTTCAGATGTAGATAAGATTACCATAACATCTGAAGCTTAGAATTTACAAAAAACACAAATCTATATGTAAGGAAATACTGGAGTAGGAGTTGAATGTTTAATATTTCTTTTCAGTAACAATATGGATAAAAGGTAGGAATGGAAGTTAGTCTGTAGGAAACACTGTATAAAGTTATTCCAGTGGAAAAGAGTGGATGGATGAATAAATGGAAAACTAAGGAAGCAAGGAAGACCTATGAAGGACCTATGGAGGAAAAAGCGCATCCTTATTATTGAAACTTTAGGAAAAGGTGGTACGTAGATTGTAAACCAGCACATGCAGAAATGTTCTGCAGTGCAGTTGCAACAAGAAATATTTTATAAGCACTTATAAAGTCTCATCAAAATAATATTTTCCCTATCCTCTGATATTATCATCATCCACATCAGCTATAACAAACATTTAAAGAATTCTTAGGATTAGGAAAATACTTGGTTTTAGTCACCAGTTATCTCAAAACTATATTGTCATTCTTGCCTTAAAAAGAATTAAATAAAAGATGATAATGTATAATGCAAGGTACAAAAGACAAGCACCAAATAAATGGTTTTGAAAAGATTTTAGAAAGCCTGGGATGAAGTTAAATGGATTATTACAATCAGGGGAAAGATTTAGAGAAGAGTTGTGTTTTGAGCTTGCTCTTGAAATAATAGGGTAACACTTCAAAAGACAATGTGGGGCAGACAAGAAGCACCGGAATAAACCAAGTATGGGGAACACCATCACGTAAGTAAAGTAGGAAGACTAATGTGTAACTGATGGTAAGAGTGGAAATAAGAAAAATGGCAAGCTGTATTTTCTCAAAACAAATGCAATGAACAGAAACTTTACCAGTCCCACATATTCTTCCAGAACTTTCCAACCACCATCAAATGCTGGAGTTGATTTCCCTACTTCTTTGTTCTGGGTGGCTTATGTCTGCTCCAACTTATAGAGAACAGTGGAATGGGGCTCTATGGCTGCTAAGGCTAAGTCACGAAAGGACACAGCGTCTGTGAGGTTTTCTTTCAGAACACTCACCTGTGGAGTTCAGCTATCACGTATGGAGGGAGTCCAGGCCATGTGGAGAGACACATGCAGGTGTTAAAGATGACAGCCCAGCTGTAAGGAACTCAGATGACTGCCAGAATCAACCACCACATACATGCACAGAGATCTAGATGATCCCAGCTGTCAGACTGAGTCTTCTAGCAGAGAAGTCACAAAACATTTGATCCACATAGTCCATGAGCATAATAAATGCTTGTTTCAGACAAATACATTTGGAATAATTTGCTTCATAGGTGTAGTAACTGGGACACTATTAGTGAGTGACTCCGGGTGCCCCATACTGTGCTGGTACCTTACATTTAATATCAGTTAGCTATTCTGTGTAATAAACCACCTCAAGCCCCAGTGGATTATAACAATAGAAGTTTATTGTTATAACTCACACATCTTTATTATTATAGGCATTGGCTGACCTAGCCCAGTCTCACTCATTGTCTAGATGTTGACTAGAAGCCCTGGTGGGCTTGCTGGGGCAATTTAATTAGGACAGATGTGCTCTACATGTCTGTGATTCCTTCTCTTGGGACCAACAGACTGGCTTGGATATGTCATTTTCATGGAGAGGCAGCAGCAAAGGAACAAGAATGGAAATAGATAAGACTTCTTGAAGCCTAACACTAGAAATGGTGACTTCTATTGGCCAAATCAAGTCAGATGGCCAGACCCGGTTGGAAGAGGTAGGAAAATAGGCTCCACCTATTTATTGCACTGCAAAGGCAAAGGCAAAAGGTGTGTTCATAGGGAGGGGTGAAGAATAGGAACTATTAATTCATCTATTACATATTTCATCTTTATAATTATCCACTAAGTACCATTATTATCCCCATTTAATTCATTTCATTGACAAATAAACCAAAGTCCAGAGACATTAAATAATGTTAGTTAACAGAAATTCTGGTGAGACTACAGCTCTTTCTGGTAGCTCATCACCCCAAACCATCTAAGAGATGGCATTTCAGAAGACGTCTTTGTTTTATTCTTTTAGCTGCCAGATCCCCAACTGGCTGCGGGAATTCTGGCTCCCCAAATATTTTTTAAAAATTATTTATTGGTCCTCCCCGGTGGCGCAGTGGTTGAGTGCTGGGTTTCGAAGCTGCCCTTGGCCTCTGCGGCGCCAGTTCAATCCCCGGCTGCTCCCCGGCCACCAGAGGAGGGTCCCACATGGCGCGCAGACCTCTCCTGCTGCCCGCTGCTCCCCTCAGCAGTGTACTTCGGTCCTTCTGCCTGCTCTGCTCCCCGCTCTGGCTCTAGTGAATTCTCTCACCCTCCCGCGCTTCTGACTGTACCCAGTGCTTGTATAAATCAACCAACCAAACAAATAAATAAATAAAAACATGCCTCTATTTAAAAAAAATTATTTATTAATTATGCATACAAGAACTGGGTATAGTCCAGAGGTGCAGGGTAGGCTGAGAGGTGGTGGTGGTGGGAGGATTCACCAGAGATAGAGTGGGGAACACGACAGGCAGATCTACTGAAATACACTGCTAAGGGGAGCAGCGGGTAAAACAGGAGGTATCTGCTGCTCCATATGTGGGCTAACTCCCTGGCTGGGGATTGAACTCAGCCCACAGCAGTCATAGCATGTTAGCACTGAGACAACCCTACACCACCGGGGAGGCCCCCACTCTTCCTTACTTAAACTAATTCCTCATCTTCTTTTAATTGACCCTCAGGATCACAATCTCAACACGCCTCATGTGCTACTAGAAGTCCACAACCTTTCTACCCTTCTACCCCAATTCACTCATGAATATGATCTCAACTCCCTGAAGCTTTTGTGTGTCCTCTGAAGCTCATGCCCTGTCATCAGTCTTTATCTGTGACATCCTCTCTGAATATTCCCTTAACTTCTGGAAATGTGCAACCCCGGTTCCCTGACTGAAACCTTTAACGCCCTAAGGCACTGTTTCTGCTTCTCTTCAGTCCTCTCAAAAGGATGTGTGTTTTTTATTATACTATGTCTCTGGGCTTGAAGATGAGCTATAAGACCAGTATCTTCCTTGCTTCCAATATTTTCATAAATCCTTCTGCTTTCTCCTCAAAACTTAGATGCTTTGAAGTTCATGAGATCAGAGACTACAACCTCAAATATTGCTAGCCTGATGACCGCCAACTCTCTACTATTTCTTTGAAGATTTTGGCACCTAGCTGTCTATCTTCCTCTCCAAATCCTGCTGTTTTGGAAACTGAAATTGGCCCAATTAGTCTAGTTTCAGTACTAATTCTCTAAGGTATAATTTGTAGATTCACTAGCAGATTTGATTTACCTGCCATGATATATTTTATCAGAAAGCTGTCTTTACGGAATTCTCTGTCACATCAGAAGTCTATCAAGTTGATGGCATGTGAGTAAGAAGATAAAGTTGACAGATAAATCAAAGAGCATCTGGTCATTAGAATATTTTTATTAAAACGTCTGAGCGAGCACCTTCATTTTTACCATTTTGACCTGCCCCAAATCACAGCTGTTCAACTTGTAATTCAAGATAAGGCATATATAGTTGAGATATAAGAATCAGAGGAGGAAACACATGTAATTAAAAATGTTTAATATTAATTAAATTTGTAACACTATAACATTACTTCTTTTTTTTTTTAAAGATTTATTTATTTATTTGTTTGTTTATTTATTTATTTAAGCATTGGGTACAGTCAGAAGCGTGGGAGGGTGAGAGAATTCACCAGAGCCAGAGCAGGGAGCAGAACAGGCAGACAGACAGACAGACAAAGTACACTGCTGAGGGGAGCAGCGGGTGGCAGGAGAGATCTGCACGCCATGTGGGACCCTCGCCCAGCGGCCGGGGATCGAACCGGTGCTGCAGAGGCTGCCGGCAGCTTCGCAACCCAGCGCTCAACCGCTGCGCCACTGGGGAGGCCCTAACATTACTTCTTAAGAATACTGACCATCTTCTTATTTCTTTGTAACATTTTTTTTGGTTGTTGTGGTAACATTGGTTTACAACATTTTATATAATTAAGGGGTACAGGCTCATACCTCAATAGATGTGTTATCATAACATACCCACCTCCAAAACCCCCATAATCCTCCACCATAGTTTACTGGGCAGTCTTCTCCCTTTCTCTCTACCTTCCACTCTGCCCCTCTTAACCATACACTGATAAGATTAGTGGGTTGAATTGTAGCCTACCAAAACAATAGTTTGAAATCCTAGTTAATCCCTAGTAAGTCAGAAAGTGATCTTATTTGGAAATAGGGCCTTTTTCAGAGGAAATCAAGTTAAAATGAGGTCATTAAGGTACATCTTCAATCAAGTAAATAGGATGCTTACGTAAAAGGGAAATATTTATAGACAGCATGCACAGAGGGGAATCAATCTAAAGACAGA
The DNA here is from genome assembly GCF_964194135.1 of Talpa europaea. Lineage (NCBI taxonomy): Eukaryota > Metazoa > Chordata > Mammalia > Eulipotyphla > Talpidae > Talpa > Talpa europaea. The sequence goes on from NC_140075.1 coordinate 107,313,611, forward strand.
GAGAGAGTATCATGTAAAGATGGAGGCAGAAATTGGAATGATACAAGTACAAGCCAAATGATTGCTGGCTGCCACCAGAAGCTGGAGAGAGGCAAGGAAGGATTCTACCCAGAGTGTCTGACATTGTCTTAGAATTGGCATTACTGAGTCGATGGGCAGCGTATGTAACTTTGCTGTATATAACTGGGCACATCTGTGACTAAGCAACTTGATAAATTCCAACTGAAACATCAATGTTAGTTTAAGGAGTCCTATCTCATGACAGCACATAATTATTATACTTCTATGTAATAACTATATTGTATATGTACCACTTGGAGTATCAAATTTGGTCAAATTTCTTGTGGATAAATTAATCCTCAACCATTGATAGCATTATTAAAATTTAATGTAGTATTGTACAAAGTGAGTTAAAAAGACCTTTCCCCTGATTTGGTGTTGTCAATGTAGCTGTTACATATTTATCATTAATAATAAAAACATTCATCAAATACTTAATCATAGTACTTTCTAGTATCTTTGATCTTCCCAACAGTCATAGGTGGTGGCTATATTATATCTTAGCAACACAGAGAAATTTAGTTAGTGATGAAGATCTCACGTAAAGTAATGGTAGAGTTTTAAGCCTGATTCCACAACAAATGCTCCAAGCCCAGTGTTATTTTTGCTGAATCAGCACAAACTTTCTATATTTTGGTGTACAGAAAATTACTGTAAGACATGGACCAGCAATTTCAACCTATAACTTAGAAGAGAGGAAGAGAAATTTAAAAAAAAATTAAAAAATTGCACATGTGTAGAAGTACTTTGTGTTGTCCACAATTTCTTCTTACATATTGCATTAAATATTATTGCACACGGAAATCAATTTTTTTTTTGCGTGAAGATCTAAAAAGTAGGTGAAACATTGAAATAGTGTGATTTTTTGTGTATTCATTAGTGCTTTCAGTGTCTTGAATCAATGTTGTGATTTTTCACTAGGGTATACTTGAGATAGAACAGCTTTCCTCTTTACTTTTGTGTCCTCCAGAGTGCCCAATACTACAGGTAACTGGGTAAATATTAATCCAGCCCTCAAGCAATGTTGCAATTTAGGGTTTGTAAAGAGAGAGGCAGGCAAACTCAGAACCTCCAGGGAGTTTCCAAGTTTTAAGGAGGCCAGGCTGAATTTCCTGCCTTTTCAACCTAGTAACACTATTTCAGTATTAGGTAAGACACAATCAAAACAAACATTTTATTAATCCCTTTAGGAATAATTCTGTGGAGGGTAAATTTCACTGATTCTTTCCTAGGTCCCGTCTGCAGTGATCTCAAACCTAGTTGATGACAAAACACTCGATCAATTAGTTAAGAATACAGTAAGGAGGAAAATAGGGTATAAGGCCAAAGAGTGCATGTACAAATAGTTGGGTGTGTATATAAGGAGATAACAAGAAATCTTCTTAAGGCAATAAGCAATGAAACTTAACAGGAATATCTTTTAATCTAACTTTTTCCAGCTCATGATCAAGGAACATTAAATGAGTTACAAATGTTAAAGGAATCATAATTTCATATACCAAGAACACTGTGATTCCCCGGGAATGTTGTTTTCTCTAAAATGTCCCCACACACTAGGCTAAGAGCTGAGAAACAAGCGTGTGCTGTGAGGAAATAGCGGATCAGATGGTGTTAAAACTCGAGGTTATTAGGCAAGATTTGACTGGCACTTGGGAACATGGACATCTTCAACCCGCAAAAATTATCCACAGCTTCCCAGTTTGTGTGTTCACAGCCTCCGCTCTCTTCCTCCAGGTCCAGGCGGGTCGCATCTTTCCGCCCTCTGGTATCAAGTCTGATGTCCTTTAAATCTGACTGCAGCCGCACACAACTTGGACATTCTGCTTTGCTTTGCCTTTTGGGAATAAACTCCCTCACTCATGCAAACCGGGTCTCTGGACATTCCTAGGGATAAGAAAATGCGATGCATTCTCTGTTGGGCGTGAAAGATTGACATAAAGTGCAGTTCAGAAATTGCACCTCGGAACATGGACATCTTCACCCAGCTCGCTCGCCCAGGGAGCGGTCAACGAGGTGGAGGGTGTAGGGTGGGTGTAGGGTGGGTGTAGGGTGGGTGTAGGGTGGGTGTAGAGTGGGTGTTTGCGATGTCGTTACTTGCTGAGCGAGTGCAGCCACGTTATTTTAAAACCAGAAAATGCTACCGCACCGTCACAATGCAGTGTGGCTGTGTGTGTGTGTGTTTCCATCAAAAAACTAATTTCCAGTACTTGGGTTGCCAGGGAAGTTTAGTTCAAAGACTTCAACAGCTGCACTGGCGGAGGAAACACCTCAGCGGGTTTCAGGCTGTTATTAATTTTGCAATGTGTTAACAATGGACCCAAGTTAGCTTTCATCTCCTTCAAGAACGCGCCCAGGACGCCGCAGGGCGAAAGGCCCACCCTCCGCGAGTGGCGCGAAAGCCCCGCGGCTCCCCGCCTGCCCTCAGCTCCCGCTCCGAGATGACTCCGCATTTAAAATTCGGGTCTGAGTCCCAGCGCGCGAGGGGCCGGAAGCTCGGTCACGTGACCACCCGTCAGCGGCCATTCCTAACGAGGCAGCTGCCGCCGTCCCATCCACCTTTCCTAGCTCCTCCAGCGCGGGACCGCGGAAACCCCTGACAGGAATGCAACCCCAGCGAACTCGGGGCTCCAGGGCCACCAGAACGCACGCCTTTCCCAGCCAGGCTTCGCCAGCTCCCCGTTCCAAAGGACGGACGGGAGACTTCCGCCTGGCTGCCAATTACGTGATCGCGCGAGACTTGGGCCGGCGGCGGTCCCACTTCTCCCCTCCCACCCCTCGGCTCCGCCCGCCCGGCTCTCTCGACGGCGCGTGACGACGCGGCCCGCGGTGGCCTCCGCACGCGGCTCTCGCGGTGTCTCGCGCTCAGCCCCGCCCACTGCTGCCCCCGCCCTTTCCGCCCCTCCCTCCCCCTCCGCCCTGTCTCTCGGCGGCAGCGGCGGCGGCGGCGGCTCGCGCAGCTCGTTGGCTCACTATATAAAGGGGAGAAGCGGGCGGACCGGACGGCTGGAGCTGCAGCCGGTGGCGGCAGCGGCGGCGCGGGGAGCGGCGTCCGGTGGTGGTTTCCCTCCTTGGCGCGGGGTGGGGAGCGGGCAACGCCCCCCGGACCCCCCGAAGGGTCGTGGCTTTTTTTTTGAAGGGCGATTCTCGAGGTGTCGCGCCGCGGGAGGACGGCCCCCGCCTCCTCGCCGCCTCGCCGCGCCGCGCCCCGCCGCCCGCCGGCCCCTCACGCTCCGATTTTGTTTCCCCGTTTTCCCCCCGTTTCGCGGGGGCTGGGGGCATCCCCCGGGCGTTTTGGCTTTTCTTTTTCTTTTTTTTTGGTTTGGACCCTGTTTTCTCGGGGTGGCCCCCCTCTTGTTTGTGTTGTGTGTGGAAATGGCGAACTCGGCAAACACAAACACCGTGGTAAGGACGTGGCTCGTGGCCGGCGGGGGCTTCGTTCCGGCGGCAGCAACGGCCGGCCCGGGCGGGGGCGGGGACGGCGGCGCCTCCCGGCCTCGACTCTCCTCAGCCGCCCGCGCGGCCGCCGGCGCCGCCGCTTCCCGCCTCGGGCGGACGGGCCGGGGCGCTGGGCGGCGGGCGCGGGGGGGCGCCGAGGGCTCGCGGCCGCGGCGGGCGGGGCGGGGGCGCCGGCGGGGCTTGGGGCCGCCGCGGGGCGGTCCGGGCCGCGGAGGCGGTTGGGCCGGGGCGCCCGGGCCGGGCGGGCGGGGACCGCCGCGTCCCCCCGAAACGGGCCCGGCCGCGCCGGCTCAGGAAGGGCTCCCCGAGCCGCCGCGACCCAGAAACCGCGTCTGGGGAATTGGGGCGCACCCCCAGTTCCCTCGGGGGTGCGCGTGGCGTAGCGGCAGGCTCGGGCCCCTCGGGCTGACTCGGGGCGCTCTGGCGGTTGTGCTTAGGGAACCTTCACTGGGGCCATTTTATGTGTTTAGAAAAAAAAAAAAAAAAAAAAAAAAACCAGGACGAAGGTTGAAAAGCACTTCTCGGCTCCTTCCGAATCGGTAAAATGGCGAAGGGGAAGCAAAACCCCCATCGTGTCCTCGACGAGCAAAAGCACCAGGACCTGCCCCCCCAAGGCCGTCGGTGGCCGCAGCGCCCCCGCTTTCGTCTTTGCCGTTTGCCTCCTTTGCCCCCCGTTTGCCCCTTTTTGGTCACTGGCGCTCACGTAGGTTTGCAAAAAGCAGTCACATAAATAACCGTTTCCGTCTCCACCGCAGTGTGCTCACGAGTCCACCCCACGCTCTGGTTTTGATCGTGACAATAAAACACGCTTTCGCCCGGCCCCGGCCCGGCTCGGCCCGGCCCGGCCCGGCCCGCGGAGCCATCATGGCTGCGGCCGCCCAGCCTGCCTTTGCGCCCCGCGCCGTGTGGGCCTCCTCCCTTTGGCTGCCCTGTTTATATAGAGCCATTGCCGCTCTCTAATATAGACTCTGCCAGGATGGGAAGGTGCTTTTCAGGCCTACGTCACCGCCTCTCCATTTAAACACCAGATCCGGCTTTAAATAGTGAGCGCGGCCGCGCGGGCTGGGAGGTGCTGCTCCCGAGGCGAGAGGCCGGCGAGGCCGGCGCGAGCCCGTGGGGCTCCGGGTCCTGCCCGCGCCCGGGGCGCGCCCCGAGGGGGCTGCCTGCGGGGTCCCGAGTTTTTGTTTTGATGCGGCGGCTGGGATTTGCCATCTTTGTTCGGGGGGTGGGGTGGGGTGGGGTGGGGTAGGGGAACAGTCGCTGCCCCTTCCTGTGTTGAAAGAGATGGAGCTCTAGCACTTGGGTCTGAGGCTTTTTGTGCTAGAAGGTGCTGCTTGCCGTGTTGTCGGGGATTTAAACGCGGCTGTCTTCGTCGGTGGCTGCAGAGGGCTTGGCTTCGATAGTGTTTTCGTTCGGTATTCGGGGAATGTTGGAGCTACAGCTCCTGGTGTTTCTTTTTTGTTTTTCTCTGATATGTTGGCAATAATGAAGCTTTTCAAAGAAATAGACGAGTGCTTAACGCTTCAGCACAGGGCCTGATGTCCATAGTAGTTACGGGTAAGGAGAATTGTAAGGAGAGTCAGGCGGTTTAGTGCAAACTGGATTTAAAAAATTAAAATTCTAAGCCGGTTTTTTTTTTTTTTTAAATTGCATTGTATGTTACTATGAGATCCAGTATAGAAATTAATGCAGCAGTTTTTCAGTATTACACCACGAGCCTTGAAAGGAACCTTCTATCATTTGATAATGCTACTGCTAATGGTCCTCTAATTTTATACCTGTTTTTAAGTCTGCAGTGTCTGCTTTTTGAAAAGCAGGACAGACTTAAATTATTTTGTATACAGTGATTTGGAAATTGATACGTCAAAGTGTCCATGTATCCACATATTTTTAAAGCCAGTATTTGGAGAACTTTAAGAACAGTTCTGCTGAATTCTTTGCATATATAGTTCATAAAGAATCATTTTCTTCAACTGCACTACTTGTGAATCCATTAAATGGCTGAGCTGTTGGTTAAACACAAAAGAAAAATGTTAAAATGTGCAGGCTGGAATCATTAAATGTGGAGGCCCAGGAGAAAGCACAGTTGTACCTATAGATGTTCTTGGATGTCCGAGAAGATTTTTAGGGGTGACTGACTGGCTGAAGCACCAAAACAACAGCTAGTTGCTATAAAAAAACCAATTTATGTTTTCAGTATACTACCAGTTTAATATTAGGCTGCCTTTTTGCATTGTTGTAAGGAGTCATTATTGGCTAAAAAATTTTCTAAGTGCATTATGGCAAGTCAGTAGTTAAATCACTCTAAATAAGATGATACCTAGTCAGAATTCGAAGGTTAAAATAAGGAGACACTGTAAAGACACACATTTTTGCACATGAATAGTGTTCAGAAAGGCAGTTTGCCAAAATGAAAGCAAGTTAGTGGAACCCCGATCTGAATTATTTTTCTGGTAGTAATGAAAAGGAACGGTTTTAAATAGAGGTAAATTGTACAGGGATGTTCATTTCTGTTTTTGAGGGGCCAAGAACACATTTTCTTAAAGAGCATTCCCCTGTGATAACAATGTTGCTGCCGATAGAGATGCTCCTGAGACTTTTTGTGTGAGGTTTGCTAGCTAATGAGAGTATGCCCTTGATTTTATTGGATAACCAGTAACTTTTACCTTAAGCAAATTATAAAACACAAATAATAACAAAGTATTAAAAGAAAAAAGCTGTTAACTTTAACACTCATGATGGCTAGGATTTATAACCCGTGCAATTCTAATTTTATCACCCTGACATTAAAACTCTTTTCTCTGACATGTTAAAAAATAGGGTATGGGCTGAGCAAATTGTTCTGTCTCCTGCCTTTTTTTTTTTTTTTTTTAAGATCTATTTATTTATGCATACAAGAGCTGGGGTGCAGGCCAGAGGTGTGGGGGGTGAGAGTATTCATCAGAGGCAGAGCTGGTTAAGGAACAGGCAGATTGACCAAAGTACACTGCTGAGGGGAGCAGTGGGCGAGTCAGGAGAGGTCTGCTGTGCTGTGTGGGTTGCTTCCTGGCGGGAGGGGGATCGAACTCGCGCTGCAGAGGCTGCAGACAGCTTTCATAGGTTGCATCTTAACCTCTTGCGCCACCAGGAAGACCCACTTTTTGTTTTTTTTTAAAAATACTTCATACCTTTCAAAGTGCTTTCACATTTTTTCTTACATTATCTTTCTGGAAGTCGCCCCCCCTTGGCCAAAAATAATAGTAACCCAAAAAAATACTCTTCAGGAAAAAAATCTTGGCTGTTCACCATTATTTTCCATAGCATCATCAAGTTGCAGTTTACTACCAAGCAAATGACTGCCAGACACAAAATTCTGTGGAGTCTTAAGATACTCAAACCAAGCAAGGAATGATAGGAACCAGATATAGCAACCCATAAAGCTATTATTGGATCACAGGTGTTTTACTACAATGACATAGGAAATCATAACTGGAAATTGTATGAGCCTTATCTGCAAAAGGATCTTTGTGTATGAATTGCATTACATAGTCTTAAAACTTAATAAAATAGGCAGTCATCAAATAATCCAGTTTAAGTCAAATGATATTTATTAGGCTGTCCCTGTCTCTAAAAATGTGTCTTCTAACATAAGTTTTAGATGGTTGGAAAATGATTATTGTGTTTTGAATTTGAGGAAATATGTTATACTGTTAATGTGTGGAAAGCGTTCTTTTTCAACAGTTTTTCCTTTTTCCTTTAAAGCCAAAATTATATAGATCTGTGATTGAAGATGTTATTAATGATGTGAGAGACATCTTTCTGGATGATGGAGTCGATGAACAAGTTCTGATGGAACTGAAAACTGTGAGTTTTCCTTTTTAAAAAAGTTTAATATTCATACCTTCCTTTAAAAAAAAAATACTCTTCAGCCAGAGACGGATCCTTAATTTTTCCATAGGATAAATGTTTGATTTTGTTGGAGGAGGCAGTATAATAAGTGAAAGTTGCTAGGTTTAAATTCCTGCTCTACCACATATTCTTTCTCTTACCTTAGGCAAACTATATTTTTGTTTCCTTATATGTGGGATGAGAATTGGTTGTACTTACAGGGTTGTTTTGAGGATTAAATGTAATAACCATATAAAATGCTTAGCATAGTGCCTGGCAATGGCATTAGCTATTATTAATGGACAGTTAAAGTCTACATTTTATAGTCTAATTACTTGACAAACTGGTAAGGTGTTTTTTTTTTTTCCCCTTTTCCCCTTTTTATGGTCTTAATGCACCGAGACTTTGTAGGGTGTTGTGGAGATTGAATAAGTTATCAATAAAAGAAGTTTACATTCTTGAATGATTCTTTTTGTGGGCCAGATGTTAGGTTTGTAATATATTATGGGAACTGGTGGTCTCTTTCTGATATGTCCTTGGATTTAAGCAGAAACGTTTATGTATTTAGTTTAGCTTTTGTGTTCTGGTGTTGTAATGACTCATGAAATGATTCTTGGAGTATGGTCCATGAACTTCTGGGGTTTCTCGAGATTCCTTCAGGGGGGTCAGTGAAATTGGCTAAACACCCACATCTGATTTAAGAATCAGATGTGTTTCATGAAAAAGTTTACCAGCCAATTCAGCTCACAGCTCAAGTATACTAGTTATTTTCCTTGAGATAATTGTTCCATATGTAGCAGAAGTGCTTATGTATCTTGCCATTTTGATGCAATGCATTGTTAGGGTCAAGATGGGATTAGTGTTGATACTAAGAAATGCAGTTATTTGATATTCTATAATGAAATGTGTTACTACTCAAATCACTGAACTCATTTTTTTGCAAATGAATATATAATGTTGCAGAATTCCTTCAAAATGAAAGATAGATTTAAATCTTAGTATAAAAAGTTGATTGGTGTATGATTTTGTATTCAATATTGCAGCTCACTTTTAAGAAACCTTAAAATAGTTTTTCCTTTCTCAGCTACTTAGCTATATTAATGTGTAACAGATATATTGTTATTTTTAAACAATTTGGTAAACATTTTAAAAATCTTAGTTGTAATTTCATAAAACTCTTTAAGGTCCTTGATAATTTTTGAAAGTGATAAAAAGGATCTTGAGATCAAAAAATGTTATAACTACTAGCTTAGCAATTGGGTAATTGCGCTTCTTTAGAGCTAGCTACAAAAATAGCACATGAGTGAAACCCTATGCCATTTCTCCATCTAACTTCACAAGGCCTATTACCCTCTAGATCCATCCATGTTGTTGCAAAAGGCAGGATTTTATCTTTTTTATACCTGGATTGTATTCCATTGTGTGTATATATACCACATCTTTTAGACATCCTTGATGGTCACACTTAGATGGTTACAAGCTCTTGGCTATTGCAAATAATGCTGTAGTAGACCTAGGGTGCACATGTATTAGTGTTTTGGTATTTTTTGGGTAAATAACCCAAAGTGGATAGCTGGATGGCATGGAATTTCAGTTTTTGGCATCTCATTATTTTAAATGAAGCAAATCTCACCTTTATTGTGGTTGATGAAACATCCTAGAACATAGAACTACATTACTGTAGTTCTCAGTAATAATCTTCCCATGTGAAGAAGGAAAAAAATATGTATATGTATATAAATGTTAAGAGATGAGGAAATGTATATTTACCTTGACAGAAATCTGATAGTGAAGAGTGGGTATCTAAAAATACAAGGGAAAGAATGCCAACTCTGCGATGAGTTAGAAGAACAGCAATGTAAACTGCTCAAACAGCATAAAATATCTAAGGGATATGAAAAGAAGGAGAGATGCTTATTTTGATTCCTTGGTGTTACTTGGAGTGAATATTTTATAATTAATGTTTTGTTCTTATAATGGTTGCCCTTGTTGTTCTGTGACCTTATTTAGAAGGCACATTTTTAGAAAATCAGTTCCAAAGACTTAACAATTATAGTAGGTCAACCTCATGATCATCCCAGGTTATTTACTCTAGCTTTTCACTAAGCTGGGGAATTGATTTTTCCCACTGTACTCAGTGGAATAAAGGTGTTCTTGCCAAAGAGAATGCGTTGCCTTTGAGATCAAATAGCTCCACCTGTGAGGAGAGAGCCAGTGCATGTGTACATACATGTACATGTTTTATAGGTCATGCACTGTTTTTTTGTTAATGGTTAGTTTTTAATGATAAAAATTGTGACTTACCAGCTTTGAATCTCCTGTTTTGACCATATTCCCTGGCATGTGTGATTTAATTGAATTGGTTAATAACAAATGTGGCACCAGAATCTTACTGACCAAAACTTTTTGGGGTGTGTGTGTGTGTGTGTGTAGATATATATGTATTTTGGTGTGTGTGTGTGTGTGTGTGTGTATACCTATACACACAGACACTTTTTTTTAAATGAGACAGACTCTTCCAATTTGAGTTGTTACTATATTTAAAAATAAAATTGTTCCTTTTTCTGCTTGTGGTGTCTCAGATTTGTTTCCTAAGAAACTAAGAAGTTAAATTCTTCCAGTATGTAAAAAAGACCATCTTATTCTCGATCTCGCACCCCAGCTTCTGCAACACAAATGCCTAGCACACTAGGGTTTGTGGGGTACAATCCATATAATCATCTGGACCGCAGCTACAGGCTGGTACGGAACCTGGGCACTAGTAGCCGGCCATAACATTTGCTGGTATTATAATTCCCAAACGCCCAAAGTCACCAGATAAGTTATTAATACCCTACATGAGGTGCATCAGAAAGGTCTAGACCAAGTAAAGGCTTTCAACCCTAACAAAGTTGTGGGAGATGAGCAATATTATTGGTGGTGTGTGGCAAGATCTTACTGATGAAGAAAAGCAACAATATTTAAACAAATAGAAAGCAGAGAAGAAAAGTACAATGTATCTGTGAAGGGCTGTCCTTTTTTCCCCACATACCTTGCATCCATAAATGCAAAAAGACATGTAGAAACTGCTTTAGCAGAAGAGTCAACAGAGATAGTCTCAAATGCAGAAAGAAGTTCTTTCCCTGAGCACTCAGCCTGCTGAAGATCCAGATGATTATGATGAAGACTCTTCAGTGAAGCATATAGGCACTGCCCATCCCAGAGAAACCATTTTCTCAGATGTGGTGCCAGATGTCCCAGTCAGTTGATGAAAGGGCCAGTCCTGAAGGGTTCACTAGCAGAAACTGGAAGCTGAACATAAAATAGAAGAACTCCAGGAAAAGAAGGAAATTCCTGGAAAGCACAAATACATTTAACAATGAACTGAAAAGGTGTGGTTTGAAAGTAGAAGGGGATGTGAAGAAAATTGCAGCTGAAATTGCACAGGCAGAATAGCTTGCAAAAGGCAGGAGGAAAGGGAGAGAGAGGCAGCAGCGCACACTGAGCACAGTCAGGGCAACATGGATCCTGAGGAAGAGCACGGAGCTAATAAGATTGAAGAAAAGAAAGAAGATGAGAACGTGCCACTGGGGACAGAGGAAGACACATCTTGAAGAAATGATGGGAAGCCAACAAAATGGTGAAGAAGGCACCTCTTCCCGAGGACAAGGAGAGCAAGCAGGAGGCGTGGGCAGCATGGCAGTGGCAGAGACCAGTGATAGTAATACAGGCTCGGAGAGTAACAGTGCAGCAGTGGGGGAGCCACCAACAGATCCCACACCCGAAGATGGGAAAGAAAAAAAATGTTACCTTGTTTTATGTGTTCTAGCAATAGATAACTTTTTAAAATGAAACTCTTTTTTGAGCTTAAAAATATGGTTAAACTAAAATGAATTTGTTATTTTAATTCTTGCCACTGAATTTCTCAGGATCTTAGAATTTCCAGAATGTGCCCTAGTTTAACAGCCAACACTATCCAGTAGAGCATTCGGTAGTGATGGAAGTGTGCTGTATTTGTGTTCTCCAATGTGGGAGCCATTAGCCATGTGTGGCTGTTAAGCACTTGGAATGTGGTTAGTGGAATTGAAAAATTGAGTTTTAACTAATTACTATTAATTTTCAATTTAGATCGTGTGACTAGTGGCTACCATATCAGGCACCACAGTCTTAGACATTGTTCATACAAAATTTTGGTTTTTTATGATTTATAAAGAACTTTTTATTAGCTCTAGCCTTCTCTTCCCCCTTTCTAGGCCTTTTCACAAACTTTTCTCAAAAATCTCCATGTGGCTTGGATGCAGTGAAGGGTACAATGATGAATTAGATTATGAATTAAGAAGAGTAGTGAGAGTACAGGAAAGTTGAAACTTAACTAAATAGTAAGTGATAAAAAAAATTCAACCCAGTTCTTGAAATTCTCTCTTGAAACACTAGGAACCTACTTGAATGTATGAGCTATGAGAGAGAGAAAAGATAAACAAAATATAACTTGGGTTTTCTGTAACTGTATTTGAATATAAATTGTGTTTGGGGTTGGTGGGTGACTAGACTGGAAAGATAGTCTAGAAATCCTTTTTAAAGTGAGTAATAAAATTACTGTGATTTCTAGATTGTCAGAACAACCCGGTTCAAACAACAAGTGCTGTGAAACATGTGAAAGATGACCGCTATTCTAAATAAAACAAAAAAAGCAAAAGCATCCCCTCAGTTGGAGATAATCTGAAGTTCATTTGTCTGCCTCTTGATTGGATTTCCCAGCCTTGGCACTGTTCACACTTTGGACACGTTAATTCTTTAGAGAGGGCTGTTGTGTTCACAGTAGGATGTTAGCAACATAACTGACAGAGGCCAGTTATGCCAGTGACATCCCTTTGTTTTTACAGTCAACATGTCTCCAAACATTGCCAGACAGCCTTGCTGGAGGAAAACTACCCCCAATTGAGAACTGCTATTCTAAATATACTCTAGTTATATATAAACACTTGGGCCTTATTTTCTACTTTTTTTTTTTGCCATTATAGACTGCTCTGTTTCCTCAAACTTATTCCCTCTGAGTCTGTTTTTTGATCTATAAAATGTGATTATATCTATTGAATCCTGGCAGTATGGTGGGCAAAAAATTCTCTAGCATTCTCCTAGCTGCACCAAACATCCAGTTCCTGGATAAAACATACACTTCTGGGTTACCTAGAAATGATGTTGGAGAATAGATCTTTCTGTATGGGCAAATTACTGCGTTGGGGAAAAGAGTACTATAAACATGAGGGAAGAGTTCTATTTTCTAGGCAAAATAGCAATTCAGTATTCTTGGTTTCTATAGTAGTATTAGTATGATTATTGTTGCCACAACAGTATTTAAACAGTTGATACTTAAATAATAGAGCATTTTAACAATTAAGAAAGTGGAAACAAAACATTCAACTAATTTGAACTTTAGTTAGCAGAGGAGAAAACAAAGTTTGTATAGATACTTATTTTCAAAACAGTAGAATTAAATTTTATTTATATGCATAACTTTTCTGTCCCTTTGCTCACTTCTGAACAATGCCCCCCCCCCCCCCCCCCCCGCCCCACCATCCTGTAAAGTCCTTAGGGAAGATGAGTAATAGAAATGGCTATACAGAAAAGGATTGTTAATCCTTGAAGGAGGGGAATTTTAAGAAGTGTGGAAGGTTGAGAATACCTCTGGAAGCATCAGGCATTGCTATTTCTTTCTCGATTGGACATATGGAAAGTCAGATTGGACTTGTCGATTGGACATATGGAAAGTCAGACTTTCTTACTCAAGAATTGCCTGTTATGTGTCTTACTGCTTTAATCAAGAAAAGATGAATTTATGTTGTATGTTATTTTTTTAAATGAAGGGTAACTGGGAGATCTTTATTATTATTTTTTTAGTTGTTTTTCTTTTTGTGTAGAAGGATTGGGGTGTAGTCCAGAGGAGCAGGGGGTGAGAGGATTCATCAGAGATAGAAAGCAGAACAGGCAGATTTACTGAAATACGCTGCTAAGGGAAGCAGTGGGCAAGACTGGAGAGGTCTGCTATGGCAAATGTGGGTTAGCTCCCTGGCTAGGGATTGAACTCAGACTGTAGAGGTGATAGGGTTGAGACTTAACCCCTAGCCCACCAGGGAGGCCCTGTATATGTTATGGAAAGTTAGTAAAACTAGATTTAGTATTTAAAGGGATAATCTTTGATTACTAAAAAAATGATTACTAAAAAATTGTGAAACTTTGATTAAAGAAGTACTATGAAAATTTGTTGAAGATACAGAAAGAAACAAAATTCTTAAATACTTAAAGGTAGCAAAAATGAGGTTTGATTCTTGAAAAAAAATTGGTTTTCATTATTGTATACACTTAAGTATTAGAATATTAGAGTAAGTATTAGTTAAGTATTAGAGATTACTTGATGTGGTTGTATTAGTTTTGAAAACAGAAAAATTTTATAACAGACTAATGAACAGAATGTTTTGTCCGTATGTTTAGAGTGTCTTCTCTGACTTAGAAACCTTAAATGTTCTTTACCTTAGTTATGGGAGAATAAACTAATGCAGTCGAGGGCAGTAGATGGATTTCATTCAGAAGAGCAGCAGCTTTTATTGCAAGTTCAGCAACAGCATCAACCCCAGCAGCAGCAGCATCATCACCACCACCACCATCAGCAAGCTCAGCCACAGCAGACAGTACCTCAGCAAGCACAGACCCAGCAAGTCCTTATTCCTGCATCACAGCAAGGTGAGCTGGATTTGTTTTCTTCTTCTTATAACTTTGAAAAGAAATTTGTCATTTTGAAAAGAAAAAAAAAATGCTCTAGATTTCTCTTTTCTATTGACTAAGAGTGGGTATATGTTTGTGCATATAAATTTGTGTAAATGTGGATCCTATTTGATATATTATGATAGACAAGTAATGTACTAATTGAAAGCTTAAGTTGTATTCAGTTAAGTGTATTAATACTTTATTTTGAACAGCTACATAGTAGTGGATTTCCTAAAATCAAATTGATTTTATTTATTTTATATAGTAAAATAATATAGTAAAAATTTATTTTTTATAGTAAAATTGTTATCTACGTTAGGAAGAAAACACGAAAGTTCTTTCAGTGACATTGAGTTTAGTTTTTATAAATCTATCAGACACTCAAGTATTTTTGAATTAAACTTTGGAAATCTGAAATTTCAAGTCTATAGTAATTTTTCTAAGTCTGATTTAGATTTCTTTTGAGTCAAGTATAAAATGTATCTTAATTTATATTGCTAAGCTTAAAGGTGAGGAAAAGAAGTGTTTATAGACTTTGCCCATAGTGCTTTGTTCTGTGCAAGTCATTTTATAGCTGTTACATGATAGCCTTTCAAAGGATTTTTTTATAAGGTAGCTTTTGGCAGTATTTTGTAGCTGAAGTAAGTCTGGGTCCTGAGAATATTAAGAAGTTTGATCTGTTACACGTAGTATTTTGTCATAAATGTCTTGGGTGTTCCAGTTTTTGTAGCTCTTATTATTGGAGAGCACAGCAAAGATAAATGAAAAGTTTACTTTAGGGTAACTGTCCATTTGCCTCATTTCCTTGAAGACAAATTTAAAATTGATAGTGATACACAGTAGAAATATCCATTTGAGTAATATTACAGTTTATGTCAAATAAGACTTTAATAATTGATTTTTAATCTATATCTTGCATCATTAATTTTATTATCCTTTTAACCTGTTTTGATGACCGTTCCTCCTACTGCCTTCAGGTCTGGCACTAGGATTTTAGGTCATCATAAATTAACATTTGATTTTCTTCACTCAGAGATTATTAAGATAATGGCCTTATCTGTTTATTCTCTGAAATTTGCGGAATCAAACACTTTTACACTTAAGTAACTCATTTCTAACTTGTATTTTTTTATATAGTTTTTTTTTTTTTTAAGTATTTATTTATGCATACGAGAGCTGGGGCACAGGCCAGAGATGTGGGGCGGGGGGTGGTGTTTGTGTGTGTGTGTGTGTGTGTGTGTGTGTGTGTGAGAGAGAGAGAGAGAGAGAGAGAGAGAGAGAGAGAGAGAGAGAGAGGATCCACCAAGACAGATGGGGAACAGAATAGGCAGATTGACTGAAATACACTGATGAAGAGAGACAGGAGAGGTCTGCCTCGCCACGTGGGTTTCTCCCTGGCCGGCCAGGGATTGAACTCATGCTGCAAAGGCTGCGGATTGCTTCACAGGGTGGTGCTTAACCCCTTGCACCACCAGGGAGGCCCCTCTGACTTGTATTTTTTAAAAAAGATAAGGAAAATAACTTATTCTGGCTACTGTCAAATTGGAAGTAAGGACATTTCAAGATTTGAAGATTTGAACTCACTCTTAATGGGTTAATAACTAGTATTAGTATTGTTATATTGTTATATAGTATTGTTATATCAATAAAACAGTGCTTAGTTAGCAAGGCAAGATTACATTGTGTTTGAGACTTTCCAGTTTAAGAGTGCATAGAAAATATGTTTGTTTGGGTGTTTGGTATTTTACTACTTTCCACAATTCCTTTTTTTCCCCTTAGGTATTGTTAATTAAATCCTTTTTTAACTGACATTTTCCGGTATAAAGTAGGTAGGTCACAGCTGTTATTTACCATAGAAATTTAAAACATTGAGATACCAAATGGTTGAGTGTATTCAAATACAGAAAATGTGGAAAGCAAAATAAAAGTTTTTAGCATTGTATATAGTATCTTATGATTATGAAATTCTTGTGGTTCCTTATTTGCATGTGTGCTTGTGTTTATGTTATAGCTGCAGCACCACAAGTTATTGTTCCTGATTCTAAGCTGATACAACATATGAATGCATCAAACATGGTATGACTCAGAGCATAGCACCTTGCTTGGCTCTGCTTATTCTAACCTAATGTGATTATTCCTGGCATGTTGTATATTTACAACTTGAACTTTGTTTAGAACTTGAGTAAAATGGTTATTTAGTTTTGTTTTTTTTAAATACTGAATTTAGCAGCAACCGTAAAGGTTAACTTGATACTTAAACAACGAGGTTCATAAAATTAGACAAGTTTATGTTGAAAATACCCCCCCCCCCCCAAAAGATGCTTTGTGGGAGCTAATGGAGCCACTGCTGTTTTTGGAAATTATGTTTAGGGGACCTACCAAACACAATAGGCCAAGAGACCCACTAAAGTGGTCAGGAGTGCTAATAAGATTAGTAAATTTTTTTTAAATGATAATAAACTGTTTAGATAGTTCAAATTAACTATTTTTAAGATGAAACATTAAAAAAAATTTTGATCTGATAGAACCATAGCATTGTCTAATACAATTTATTATAATATATAAATTTCTACTTTGATATATTTTTAGTTAGTTTGAATTTATTATACACTAGACTTGGTATTTGTGAGGGCTATCCACTGAAGTTGAAAAGTGTTTAGATTTTCATATTTCAGTTAGGGCACGTAATATTTGCAACAAAGGTAGTAAGAATAGAATTGTTCTTTTAGATCCTTAGAGAATCTTTACCTATATTCATAAAAGTTTTTATTTTTACTAGAACATTAAAAGTCTGATTTGCATAGTTGCTCCATTGCTTTCTCATAAATAGCCTTTCTTTATTGTGTTTAAAATATATAGACTGTTAGTGGAGTCTCAGCTCTGATATTTCATTCTTAAATTCAGTCAAATATTTTACTTAAAGGTAAGAATCATTTTTATTTTTTTATTTTTTAATTTTTTTCCTTTTACTTATGTCTTTTTTTTTTTTTTTTTTTTGGTTACATTTCTTTCTTTTTTTTTTTTTTTTATTGTTATATTCCCCATACAATTGCAGCCCCCCCATTCTGACCCCAATCCCTCCCCGCCCCCCTAAAAGTGTCTCTGGTTCATAGTTTTTTGTTGATTTTGATTTTCACTTTCTTATAGTTATTCATTTTCCTGGTCCCTTATTTAAGTTTTCTAGATTCCTGCTATGAGTGAGACCATCCGGTATTTTTCTTTTTCTTTTTGGCTTATTTCGCTGAGCATGATCCCTTCCAGCGCCATCCATGTTGCTGCAAATTGCATGTGTTTATAAGAATCATTTTTAAAGAGCTTTTAGTGTAGTATTAGCAATGAGATTTTTTTTTTAAACTTTGGAGTCAATGTTATTTAATAAAAGAACATGGTATGGGCGGTCATGACAGTAGGATGCTAGAGCCTGATTGGTGAAGTCAGTTGTTTTAGCAATTTTTGTGAGCCAGTTGCTAAATTCATTTGCGAATAAATAGTGAGGTTTACATAGTATGTATGATGCAGAACTACAGATATTTTTTCAGATATTTGTTGCCACACCACAGCTACCCTTAGTCAGATTCATATTTTTTTTGAACCAAAAATTACTATTTAAAAAATTCATTTCTATTCTGGTGAGTGATGAGCAGTGAACCTAAAAGCTCATTTCTCATTTATAACCAGATAGGAAACAGTACTCAGCTGCTAGACGAGTGACTTCCTTTTTTCTATACCAGCTTCACAGATTTATAATTTGACAGAATTACAAATTTCTGTATGGTAGAAGAAATTGCAATTTTTAATTTCATATATATATATATATATATCAAGAATTTATTTGTATTGCCAGTTTAAGTTATTGGAATTGGTTACTTTACATGAATGTCACAAAATTCATGCTGCCATAGCTCAAGAATTTTATTACTAAAAAGTTCCACTTCAAGTCTACTCCAAATTTCTTTTTTAACTTCTACCCTTAAAAATGTCATTCTCACTCTAGAATCTATATTGCAGTGGTGCTATTGAGACTGTTTCCTAGGGAATAACTCATTTTAATTTTTTTGCAGTACCTTTTTGTTCTTATATCATTATTAGTATTCTTGACTTTTCATAATTATTATTTAATTATTTAATAATTAGTATTCTTGACTTTTAATAATTATAATGGATTTCTGACAATAAAAATATAAAAAAAACAGACTAGAATTTTTCTTCATTCATAGAAAAGTAAAGAATAACTCTTGGAAGCAGTGAAGAATAATAAATCTTCACTATACTAAAATACTGTTCTCTTCTTCAGATTCACAAAATTTAGCCAGAGAATCCTTTCCCACAAGAGTATGCATATAGCATCTTGATTTCTGGTGAAATATAGTCACTGATAAGGGAAACTGCACAAAAAAATGGGAGTCATTTCCTGTCTTTTTCATACCCATTTTCTACTTTTATATAAACCCACATAATTATATAAACTCACATATTCCATAGTTCTGGAATACAGAACTGATAAGTGATAGAACTTGTATTTAAACCCAAATCTGTCTGATTCCAGGAAACTTGCTTTTAACCATACCATCATCCCTCTTAGTATTTAGTTCAGGAAAAGGTCCCATCATAAAGGCAATTTTGTGTGTTCCAGTCCAACACTATTTGCACTAAGAGCATGATGTCATATTCATAGCACAACCCGATGATGAAATGACAGCAGGAAAGTATATTTGTAAATAGACCTTTTAAAACATGCAGGCATGTCTGTGCATGTACACAGACATTCTGTACCCAGAGATAGAATAACAAAATGTTTATTACTATTGTAATTAATACTGTTGATAGTCACTCTTACTAGGATTTATCAGTTTTGTATGTAGAAGTTTACACTTGGCAAATGTTTCCTTCATACATTGTGTCATATATACAGTATGTGTCCTTTATACAGTATGTCATATGAATTTATACAACACTTCTGTGACGTGGAAGATGCTTACTATTTTCATTGTATATGTGGTTAAGCCCATGCTTCTTTAAAACAAAATTTGGTAGAATCACTTGAAATAGTCTCATCTGTTTTGAAGAATTTTAAGTATTGTGGGAGAAATTTTTGAATTAAAATTGTGTTTAAAGAGACTAAGGCAAAGCTGCTTCAGTGACCTTCTTCTTACTGACTTCTTAGGGTTCCTTGATTCTGAGAGCGTGTATATTTTAACAGATCATTGCTTGGAAACAAGTTAATAAAATGTATTAGCATTATGTTGTACTTCAGCATCTTAATGTTTTTAGTATTTGCTCCTTGTGTTTTACATATCCTGAAACATAATCAGAATATGCTCTTTACCATTGAAAGATTTCTGCTTTCATTATTTTAATTTGTTGAAATGAACACTGAAAAAAAAACTGACTTTATAAGAATATGAGCTAGCAATAAAATATTAGGTAGAGGCTATTTCAGGGAGCTTATAAAACATGATCTATATCAAATCAGTTTTGTAGGTTTCTCTTTATGAAGTGATTGCTCAAATATGTTACTCAAGTTTGGGCTGTTTCATAAAATGTGAGTAGAAGTTTTCAGTCAGTAATTACTGAAAGGTGGTCTGCTTAGTGCTTGTTACTCAGTATTTATTGATCACATCTCAGGTGTGCAGAGGTTTGTATCAATAGATGGTTATTGTGTCATGTATGCTCTGTTGGAACTTTGTCAGTATGCCAAGAGGGGATCTAATTTTGTAAATATGAATTAATAGGCACTTAATATTACTAAGTGGTATTTCTCAGTAGTAAGTGGTTGTTAATATGTTCCTTAAATTTATATTACCTTTCATATGACTATATGGACAAGATTTATATGCAGCTATTTCATTTCAAATACACAAGCGTAGATCCTGCATTTCATAAAAGATAACCCTGTGGACTGTGTAACCGGTTTCAGGGTATATAGTGGGTACTTCACGCTTAAGACATGGAAATTACTTAGACTTGTCAAACAAGCAAACATATTTGGTAACAGCAAACATATATTCTTGGAAAACTAGAAGCTAGACTAACTAGACAGTGCTATTATACAAATAGTAGTATCATTAATCTACTTAAGTATAATTTTCTAAATTTTGTTGACTTCTCCAACATTAGTATTTCCAAAGCACAGATATATTTACTTCTCTGGGCTTATTCATATAGGGGTGTTGTAAAAAAAAAAAAGTTAGATTTGAGTATGTAATGAAGATTGAAGGCAGAGAAGGAAAGCATACTGGAACATAGCTATGGTGAAATACATGGATATATTATAAGCACAGACCAAAAAAACTTAAGAGTGTGATATAATTCTTTTAGAGGAAAGGGCAGAAGAAAAGTCTCTGAAAACAGCAAATCAAGAATTTGTCCTGTACTTAAAGATTAAGTCAGGGTATAATTACATGTATATTTTTACAGTTTAAGTGTCAGAAATTAAAGCTTATGACTTTTCTAAGATTTTAAGTTATTTTTTCTTTTTAAAAATATTACTTATGTTCCATCTAGAATTTAATGCCAATATTGTCATCTTATGGCAGCTTAGAAAAATTGTCTGTTATTCTCCAAGTGCAGTCTTGCTACAGAAGGTTTTCTATAGACACCTGTTGGTTCTAGTATAAATTAGAAGTGTTAAAACTTGCTAAAGTGAAAGATACACTTAAGTGAAAGATACACTTATGACTCAAGTACATATTATTGACAATAAGGAATTGGGAATAAGAAACAGAAGAGAAAATAATGGAGTAGGCTTTTCATATATATATGCTACACATACATTGTGTAGCATTATTAGTGAGGATGATTTCTTTAGGCTATTCTGGGGGTGGTGGTGGGGAGGAGCCCAATTATATAATTCTACTTAATTGCTTGAAATAATTATTTACGGCATGTAGACTAAGTGATCTTTATTGGACCATTTTAGAAAATGGGATTTAGTCTTATTTGGGGAGACTTGGTCTTCTTAGAATATTAATTTCTATATATGCAGTGATAAACTTCAGTCAATATGCCAGATGATATCAATATGATATTAAAATATGCCAGAGATAAATTGCAGTACTACTTTGTACATACATGCTTTTGATTTTTTTTCTGTTTCTTCAGAGTGCTGCTGCTACGGCTGCTACCTTGGCACTCCCTGCAGGTGTGACTCCTGTTCAACAGATACTAACAAATTCAGGTAACAGAACCATTATTTATATAACTCAGAAAAGTGTATACCATCTAACCTTTGTTTTGTCTTCATTGAAAGACATAATATTTCTTAATAATTTCTTAATAAAATCTTAGTATTTCTTTTGCTGTTTGGTCTAGGTTATTAAAATAAGATATCTGAGGACTGAAACACATTAATCTGTAGTCATAGCTGAAGGTGCAGTATACATGAGAATTGCTCAGGAACTTTTAGTTGTGAATGAGAATCCTTTTACTTGAATGAGGAATGATTACATAGCAATTGATTCACTTGAACTAATTTGTGATACCAGATTAAATCCTATGATATTATAAGAGCATTTATTGCATTATATTTTATGTAGTATCTCTGCTTTGATGAAATTTACTTGTATTTTTTAGCATATTAATGTTTGAAGAATTTATTTACAACAATATTAAGTATTTTATCAATTATACAACTTTTCGTTAATTTCTAAATTTGTTGAGGGGCAAGCTCCAGGAACTTAACCTTGCTACTACCTATTTTAATAAAATACAGTACTTTGCTTTAAAAATGTTTACTTTTTAATTAATTCCAGATTCTGGGTCATCTAAAATAGCAGAGGGATTCAGTTCCGTGTGTATATGTCAGTCAATACAGTTAGTGTTACATGCAGTAATAATTGGTTCTTCAAATTTTTATTTTTAAGCAGTTTTCAAGATAAGTACTTTGGTGCTTTGGTCAGAATATTAATGCTTTGATTTCTTAAAACTTTAAACATGAGCAGCCCCTGAATTGTCTGATCTTACTCTTGCTAATGACTGCTAACAGATAACTTAAACTTTTAATCAAGTCTATATGTTATCAAAACTTTGTTGGGAAACAACTTTATAAGGATGATAAATGAGGAAATAGAACATTCTAAGTAATGTATTTGAACATGGAGGGAGAGAAGGTAGGTATTACAGTTCACTGTGTATGTATGACGGCCTTTAAGAAAATTGTTATCCTTTTTACTTGATAATATCTAGGGCCTTTGTGTGGTTTGACATTCACTGTGAATTTGAAATTGTACTGCTAAAATCGTAACTTGGAAATGCATACTTTTTGCTTTAGGTCAGCTTCTTCAAGTGGTTAGAGCAGCCAATGGCGCCCAGTACATCTTTCAGCCGCAGCAGTCAGTGGTTCTACAACAACAGGTTATACCACAAATGCAGCCTGGCGGAGTACAAGCTCCTGTTATACAACAGGTGAGAGAATCTTAAGTGGATGATGACCTTGGGGTTCTTTTTTTCCTCTATATGAATTCTCTGGGTTGTTCCTTCCCTTTCTTGTGGTTTTAGCTATACAAATTATACTCTTTGTCACAACTGCATATCTTTCTAAACTCCTCTTATATCCTCACTTATTTGCATTCAATATGTTAAACCTGTAATTTGTACTTCTACTTTATCATCCCTCTCAATGTGTTTTTCCATTAGTGTAACCACTCCCCCTCCAGCTTCCTAAGCTGGATATTTGGCATTTATTCAGTGACTGTATCAGGGTCTTTGCAAGTTGCTGGAGATTTGGGAGTAAAAAAGACGGGCATGAATTTCAGTTTTATGATACTCCTATAGTTTCTTAACTCCAAGTATCTAAGGTATCTTGAAATTCCACCAATTCCTAATAGTTGCTTTTTAAAGATTATTTTTAATTTGTTTGTAGTCCCTTAATACATTTGCAGTGAATTTTCTTTTTGCACTCTGTCATTTCTAGTTCATACTCATAATTTCTCACTTAAAATCCTGTTTTATCCTCTTAATCTATTTTCCTGCTTTTAGTCTTGTACCTTCTTAACTTGACTGCAACTGCAACTCTATTTATAGTGATTCTTGTGAAAATATTAAAATCTAGTGACTTCCCGTTGCCTATTGGAAAAAAGTCTATAAAGACCTCAGCATGTTGCATAAGCTCTTTTTTTGGAGGGGTGAGTCTTGGTTTTTTGATTTCTCCAGGTTTATTTCTTTCCATGCTTACAGTTGTTATATGCTTCAGCTGCTGTTTAGATCAAAGTAAACAAATATTTGCACCTACTTGTGTGTGTGTGTGTCAGGTGTCAAATTGTACTTTGAGTTCAAAGGTGAAAGATATGTGATTATTTTCTTGAGGGACTTAGGTATTTTAAAAAAGAGACACTTTAACACATAATACCACGTATGCTAGTATGATGAAAGAAGTAAGATCAAAGGAGCATTAACCCAGGCTACTTATAGCTTTGCAAATTTCATTCACTTATGGGTTTCTTTTGATGATACTCTATTTAAATTGCAGGCTTGGTTTTTCCTTCTAACAACTCCCTCCACTCTCCCTGAACAAACTAACCAAGCAGAAAAGCCTGAGCAATATCCCAAAGCACAAACAGAAATTTAGTTATTAACTACCAAGAAGCCTTCCTTGTTCCCCAAGCTAAATTTAGTACTCTTTCCTATGTTCTCATAACACCATGTTGTGTTTTTCTTTTGAATTTTTATTGCATTGTCTGTTGCATCATTAATCTGTAACTTCTTAATAGAAACACTGACATGATTTTTGCATTCATTGAATTTATTGCCATTCAGTGCTTAGGCATTCTCTGCTTTTTAGATTTATTAATAATTATAATTATAGTTAAGTACTCAACACCATTGATAGATTTTTGGAAATTGACTTTAAATGAGACAACAAATAATGAAACCAGTTTTACCGTAAACTTCCTATGGTGTATTCTGGTCACTATACTTACAAATGAAGACCCCAGATATTTCTAATATTAAGCAATAATTTTTATTCATTTTTCTTTTTAAGATTTATTTATGCATACACGAGCTGGGGTGCAGGCCAGAGATTCAGGGGATGAGAGAATTCACCAGAGACAGAGTGGGGAACAAAACAGGCAGATGTACTGAAATTCACTGCTGAGGGGAACAGCAGGCGAGGCAGACAGGTCTGCTGCGCCATTTGTGGGTCAGCTCCAAGGCCGGGGATGGAACTGATGCTGCAGTGGATAATCTCACAGTGCTGCGTCTTAACCCCTTGAGCCACCAGGGAAGTCCTTTATTCATTTTTCAACCTGCTTCCAATTTAAAGTCTGGGATGGCTAGAAACTATCCTGGCAGTGACTGAGAGCACAAGGTGGGAACCAGCCCTAATCAGGAAGTCATTCCATCAGGGTACACTAGCATACCCACACTCAACTCATCTGTGACAATTTAGACATGTCAGTGCCTGTCTTTGGCATGCTGAAGGAAATCAGACTTCCTAGAGATAACCCACACAGACAGAGAGAATATATAAACTCCACAGACAGTAGCTCCCATCTGGAATCAATTCTCTTCCTTGTTGATGTTAAAATGAATGATGTTATTTGAAGACCCACTGTATAAATATGTTCCCTATAATATTACAATTAATATTCATGTATTTTCTTATGAATTGTGTTTTACTTTAAAATCATAGAATACAAAAGCTGGAAGAAACTTTAGAGAAATCATAATATGATGGTGGTTTTCAGCCATGGTTGCATGATTAAACTCCCCTGGAAAGCTATAAGTAAAATGAGTGGATTACATCTCACATCAGTTAAATGAGACTATTAAGAGTGGGGCTGGGCCTCCCCGGTGGCGCAGCGGTTGAGTGCTGGGTTGTGAAGCTGCACGCAGCCTCTGCAGCACCAGTTCGATCCCCGGCTGCCGGGTGAGGGTCCCACATGGCATGCAGGCCTCTCCTGCCGTCCTCTGCTCCCCTCAACAGTGTCAGTCTGCCTGTTCTGCTCTCCGCTCTGGCTCTGGTGAATTCTCTCACCCTCCCGCACTTCTGACTATACCCAGTGCTTGTATAAATAAATAAATAAATAAATAAATATTTCTTAAAAATTAAAAAAAAAAAGAGTGGGGCTTAGGTATCAGGATTTTAAAACTATCACTTTTTTTTTAAGATTTATTTATGCATGCGAGAGCTGGGGTGTAGGCCAGAGGTACAGGGGTGGAGGGGGGGTGGAGGGGGGGTGGAGAGGAATCATCAGAGACGGAGTGGGAGTAGAACAGTCAGATTGACTGAAATACACTGCTGGGGGGAGCAGTGGGCGAGACAGGAGAGGTCTGCTGCACCTTGTGGGTCACCTCCCTGGCTGGCATGGAACTGTTGCTGCAGTGGCTGCAGATAGCCCCATAGTACTGATGCTTAACCACTTGTACCACCAAGGAGGCCCTACCACACAGTTTTAATTTGCAGCCAAGGTTGCATTGGTCCTAGTCTCAGTGAAGTTACTAAAGCCAAGAGAGGCTAATGACTTGCCTCTGCTGCATCATAATTTGAAATTTTAGTGACTGCAAGCTTTGCAAATTACTAAATCTCCCCATACTCGAGTATATAAATCAATAACTTTTGATGTGGAATCTGGCATATATACAGATGTGTTTTCCATAAATGAAGCAGTTACCTTCAAAAGATTTTTTTTCCCCCTTTAGAAATTAGAATGGTAAAATGGAAATTTTGTGAATCAGTGCAGTAGTTAATCTGGTTGGTTTGTGTACCAATCTTGTTTTCCTTTGGTGTTTTAGTAGCTCTAGCTATATATGAAATGCAGCCATTTTCAGTGATTCTTCAGCATTTGGGACTATTTCTGTATACTAAGTGATGAAATTGAGCTACTTGATCCTCTAACTAGTGCCTAATATATGACTTTTTTTTTTATTGCCTTAGGTGTTGGCCCCTCTTCCTGGAGGAATTTCACCACAGACAGGTGTCATCATCCAGCCTCAGCAAATCTTATTTACAGGAAATAAGACTCAAGTTATACCTACAACAGTGGCGGCTCCTACACCAG
The DNA here is from genome assembly GCF_964194135.1 of Talpa europaea. Taxonomy (NCBI): domain Eukaryota; kingdom Metazoa; phylum Chordata; class Mammalia; order Eulipotyphla; family Talpidae; genus Talpa; species Talpa europaea. The sequence continues at coordinate 107,339,734 of NC_140075.1, forward strand.
CACAAGCACAGATAACTGCAACTGGCCAACAACAGCCACAGGCTCAGCCTGCTCAACAACAAACTCCTTTGGTGTTACAAGTTGATGGAACTGGGGACACATCTTCTGAGGAAGATGAAGATGAAGAAGAAGACTATGATGATGATGAAGAGGAAGACAAAGAGAAAGATGGAGCTGAAGATGGGCAGGTAGAAGAAGTAAGTTTCTAGTTAAAAGACTTGAAATGAGAAGCTGCTCATTTTCTCCTTTGTTTGGTACCTGAATGACAAATTAACATCTCATTTTTTTAAGGCTGTTATGGTGCTGTACACCATATGATATAATACAGTTTTCAGATTGTTCTGGTTGTACTAATTCATAAAACACTGTTTTATATACTTGGTAATAAATGAATGTATACCAAATTAAGTTGTATTTATAAGGATGCTGAAGACTGTACAAATGATTCTGATTCTTTTACTTAAGATTTCATGATATTTGTAGATTAGAAAGATGCAGTTAATCTTTTGCTTTAGTAGTTAAAAAGGTGGCATGGCAACATTTGGAAAGAGAGGAATCTAGAGAAAAAAGCTAAGCAAGACATTTATTTAAAATTTTTTGGTCCGTATTACACATCAGTACGTTAGATAACCTTATCTATGCTTGTTGTCTGCGTGCAGTTTAACCATCCTTTCTTATTCATCTTTAAATATTTCTACAAGCATGTAATATGTTTTCCTTATTGTTCCAAGGTAGTTACTTGGATATTCAAGATATTTGTTATGCCACAGTTTTCATTGTTAATTGCTGCCTTCAGCCTAAGATAGAATCTTGTATGTCTTAGTACAAAATTGTTTAAAATTATCTAAATTTTTTTTAAAAATACTGTTTTATTAATAAATACTAAATAGATAAAAATGAATAAAAAAGTTTAAGCTATAAGCACTGTGGTGCCCACATGCAGTTTTTTTAAAAATTCCATTTCTTAAGGTCCTTTAAGTACCTTTTCCCAATCTCCTTCCCCTTTCTTCTGCCATCAGAGTAACCGATATTCATGGATTTTGTGTTTAACGTTAACTTGTCTTTGTATCTTACTTTATGTACTTCTATTCCTAAATAGCATATTGTTTAGTTTGACAGGCCTGTTTATAACAGAAATGGGTTAGGTATTCATGTGCAAATTGTTTTTTATTCTCAAGATGGTATTCCTGAGGTTTATCCAAATTGTTTCATGAACCTAGAACTCTTTTCATTGTTTTATATACCATAATTTATCCATTTTTCTAATAAGATGGACATTAGAATTGTTCCCACTTATTTATTTTCTATATTTACAAGATACTGTAGTATATATTGTGGGTACACATATGCAAAAGGTGTAATTGGGCAGATATCTGCACATCTTTACCAGTACTTGATTCTGTCAGGCTTCCTTTTGTCCGTCTTGTGGCTAGAAAGTGGTGTCTCATTTTGGTTTGAATTTGCATTTCTCTGTTTACTAAAGAGATTTGCCTTTTTGATTCTTGTATATTTTCTCTGTAGACAAATAATATACGAAAAATGACAGCTCTTCTTGCCCTGCTGGCTAGTCCTTCCAGGAGAATATTAATTAGAAATGATGGTAGCGGTCACCCATATCTTGTAATCTTAAAAGGAGACCTTTGTATGGCTCACCATACTGTTTACTGTAGACTTTTTATAAATGCCCTTATCAAATTAAAAACATTTCTTCTAGTCATACTAAAATTAAGAATTTTTTTTAAAGTCGTAAGTGAATGTTGACTTTCATTGAACACTTTTTTTTGCAACTATTTGATACACTATTTCTTATCCTTATTTATGTGAATTGCATTAATTGGTTTTCTCTTTGTAAACTGACTTTGTATTCCTGGAATAGTACAACTTCATCGTTATTTATTACCTATCTTAATGAATTACAGAGTTCACTTTGTTCAGGACTTTTGCAGGTTATATTTATGAATGATACTGTGATTTTCTCTTCTCATACTCTTGTTATCATGTTTTCAAGTTTTATGGCAACCTTATAAAATGATTGTGGCAAGTATTCCCCGTCTTTAAAAAAATGTTTTTTAATATATTTGTTTAAATATGCTAAAAATATCTGAGTTTATTTAGCAAGTTATATTTTTCTAGGACTTTGTTTTATCTAAATTTTCTAATTGCTTAGCTTAAAGTTGTTATCTTTTTTCTGTAAACTTTTGTTATTAATGTAACATTGATTTACAACATTGTACATGGTTCAGAAATACAGGATCCCATCTCTTCATGTACGTGCCACCACACCACGTCCAATAAGGCACCCATAGTCTTCCAGTGCCAGAATCATGTGTAGTTATTTCTTTCTTTTATAATATTCTTATTCCTGTATTATTTGTGCTTTCTTGATCTTTTTTTTTTTGTTCAGTCTTGCCAGAGGTGTGTTGATTTCACTGCTGTTCCAAAAGAATCAGCTTTTGTTTATTTTTCTCTCAAGAGTGTTTTCCCCTATTTTATTAATCTCTGTTCCAATTTACCTTATTTGTAGAGAATGTGATCTGTATGATCACATGTCTTTTGAAATTGTTTAAAACTGCTTTATATGATTAATTTTTCCATATGCTTCCAGTGTTCTTTCTGCTGTTTGGTACTTTTTTCTCTATTTGTCTATTAGATTTAGATTGTAAGTAGTTTCTTTGGATATTTGGAGTGTAATGTTCATATTTCCTGAAATAATGATGGAGTTCTCACTTTTCTATCATTTTTGCTTTTTGTGGTTTGAGTCTAAAAATAACCTAAAAATTGTATTTTCCTAGTGTATTGAATCATTATGATTACATAGTGTCCTGTTTTGTCTCCAATAATATGGGTCATTTGTGTGTGTTTTGCCATAAAGTCTATTTTGTGTAGTGCTTATAGTCATCCTAGTTTTATTTTGGTTAGAATTTGCTTCCCATTCTTTCACTTTCAAACTTTTTTGATCCTTATTAAACTTTAGATATATCTTTGTCATTTGGAATACAGCTATATGTGCTATCATGTTATGATTTTTGCATTTCATGACTACTGAGTAGGGAAAGAATAGTCTTTTCAACAAATGGTGACTGGAATACTGAATATCCACATGTAAAAGAGTGAATTTGAAGTCCTACCCAATACCATATACTAAATTTTACTCAAAATGGATCAAAATCCTAAACATAACACCTAAAACATAACACTAAAGAAAAAACAGGGCAGAAGCTTCAGGATGTTAGATTTGGCAGTGGTTTCTTATATATGACAATAAAAGCAACAAGCTATCATAGGAAAAATGATTTAGGATTAAACACTTTGGTGCATCAAAAGGCACTGTCAAAAAAGTAAAGATAACCTACAAAATAGGAGAAAATATAAACATCATATACTTGGATTACTATCCAGAATATATGTAGAACTCTTGGCAGCAAAACAACCTAACTCAAAAGAGGACAAAGGACTTTAGTAGACATACCTCTAAATGCAAATAGACAACAGGCATTTAAAAAGATGCTCATTTAAAAAGATGATCATTAGTGAAAAGCAACTCAAAATTATAATGAGGTATGACTATAATCAGAAAAGGAAGAAAAAATATAAATATCAGTGAGAATGAGGAGAAATTGCAACTCCTACTGCATCGCTGGTGGGGACATAAAATGTGGAAATTGATTTGGTAGTTCAAAAAGTTAATCATAGAATTACTATGTGATCCAGCATTTCCACCCTATAAGAGAACTAAAAATTGGTATTCAAACAAAAGCTTTTATAAGAATATTCATAACAGCACTGTTCACAAACCTTGTAAGGTATAACAAGCCCTGTGTTCACCAACTGATAGACGGATGAAATGTGCTGTGTTCATACAGTAGAGTATTATTTAGCTATGAAAAGTAAGAAAGTAGTGCTATACTGTGGATGAACCTTAAATATTACGTTGAAGTAGCCAAACCACATATGTGTATATTGTGTATGTGTATTATTCCAAAAATAGAATAGACAAATATGTAGAGATTGCAGATTAGTAATTTCCATGGACTGGGGAAAGGTGTATTTGGGAGTGACTGCTTAGTGGTAAAGGTGATGAAATTGTTCTGGAAGTAATGATGATGGTTTCACACGTTATAAATGTACTAAAGGTTGATCTGAATTTTACACTTTAAATGGTGAATTTTATTGTGAATTTCATGTCAGTTTTTTTTTTTAAATTTTATATTGGTGGTGTCTATTTTACATTAAAAATAAATATTTGTAGAGTGTGTGTGTTCGAGTAGGTATAGGCCAAGACTTATTAGATCTCTATAATTCACCTTTCTGCTTTTATTTTGGCCTCTTTTTCCAATTAGAAATCTGAGTTTTTTATCCTCTGACATGACTGAGGTCAAGTTTAACAAAGTTGGTGATTTTATGCTATATAGATCTTGACTATTGTCTTTGGTACTGAAGTCCAGATCCCTCCCCCTACCATCCCCTTTTAATTGGATTGTCTTTCTTAATTGTACTGTTGAGTATCCATCATCACCATCAGAGTGGTAGAATATTTAAAGTCTTAGTCCTTAATGTAAAGAGCCAGATTGCTGACCTATTTTATAGCCTTGTGTTCTCTCTTCTAGTTTCACTATTGCTTATTCTTTGATACTGTTTCTACTACATAAGTGCCTTTATCTTGTTAAACCTTCATAGTTTTTTAGAACTATTTCTAGGCATTTTAAATAGTTATAGGAGAGAATTATCTACTGTGCTGCTGTTCTGAAAGAATGAAGGAAATAAAGCAAAAAACCTTTTTATACTTAGTTGTATGCCTTAGCTATTGTAATAGTCATTTAATTTCTTAATTTCTGTAACATTGATCTTAACACAGCCGGTTAACAATGTGTTTGTGTTATGTGTATGCAACCAACTGGCATTTGGTTCTTAACATCAAGGTCACTGTTTTTATTGAATATTAAGAACTTTTTCCTGGTAATTAGTACATGAATTATAAACAAGTGAGCTCTCCTTTTTTGTTTGTAGGAGCCCCTCAATAGTGAAGATGATGTGAGTGATGAGGAAGGACAGGAACTGTTTGATACAGAAAATGTTGTTGTATGCCAATATGATAAGGTAAGGATTTTATCACCAGATTACTGACATATTTTTCTGTTGTGATTCTCTAAATCTTTGTTTCTACCTTTTCAAATGCTTGGGCAGCTCATGACGCTGCATATTCAGTATCACCAATGTGAACAAAAACATTCTAATAGGTTATTTTAATAGAGTGAAAACTTAGTTTGTGTAACTTTACATTTGAAAAATAAGTTATGAATGAAATGAGAAATTTATGGTTTTTTTTTTTTTTCTTCCCAGTTTAGACTGTCTCTTAATTTGTCTAACAAATTAAACAAAGCCTCTTTGGTTTTGTCCTTTAATATCAATAGTAACCTAGTGGGATAAGCCTGTTTCCTTTATTACTATAACTTTTTTTTTTTTTTTTTTTTTTTTTAACGATCTCCCCTAAGGCAGTAAATTAGGACTGGTAATTAATAATTTTGTCTTTACTGAAAATAGTTTAGAGAATCACTTAGCCTTGCTGTATTTTGGTAACATTAAAGGATTTTTAAACTAGGTTCTGTGAAAATTAGCTGTTGACTTCTTGTTTTCTTAATTCTTAAAAGGGTGCTACTTTTTAAGTATTTCTGTTACAGTTACTAACGAAATTTTTATTTATTGAAACGTTTAATTCAGAACAAAAAATGTTTTCTGACTCCAATCACTTGGTTCATAATAAATCTACTTATTAGGTTGCATGTATGTTTAATTTCAGCAGGAGTTTTTACCAAATGCTGAAAATTCTAACAGAAGCGATTAGGTTTTATTTGTAACTGCTACTCGTTAAGTGAATTTTTGTTAAGTGCCTAAATAGGCCAGACATGGAAGCTATAGTAACGATCATGCAGAATTTTATGTCCTGAATGAATTAACATTACGGATGGCAAAATTCTTTAATTTGTGTTGCTTTCATAGAAATGAATTTATAAATAGCCGTGCTTACTGCAAACCAGGTGTGTTAGGAGCCTGTCAACACTATGGGTTTTATCGCTTCCTAATGAAAAAGTAAAGTTAAGCAGTGAGAAGTTAGAAAGTCAGTGAGGTCATTATTCATACTTATTAGAGCATCCACTTTTTTTTTTTTTTTTACACTCAAAAGCAGTTATTTTATTGTTTTCTTGGTGAGTGGACACTCATTTTTTTTTTTTTAATAAATTTTATTGTTATATTCCCCATACAATTGCAGCCCCCCCATTCTGAGCCCAATCCCTCCCCTCCCGCCCCCCTAAAAGTGTCTCTGGTTCATAGTTTTTTGTTGATTTTGATTTTCACTTTCTTATATTCATTTTCCTGGTCCCTTATTTAAGTTTTCTAGATTCCTGCTATGAGTGAGACCATCCGGTATTTTTCTTTTTCTTTTTGGCTTATTTCGCTGAGCATGATCCCTTCCAGCGCCATCCATGTTGCTGCAAATTGCATGTGTTTATCTTTTTTGAATGCTGAGTAATATTCCATGGTATATATGTACCACATCTTCTTGATCCAGTCATCGATTTTTGGGCATTTGGGTTGTTTCCAAAGCTTAGCTATTGTAAACAGTGCTGCTATAAACATAGGGTGCAGGTGTTCTTTGGAATTGATGTTTCTGTGTCCTTTGGGTAAATACCTATGAGTGGGATTGCTGGATCATATGGAAGCTCTATGTTTAGTAGGTCCAGAAATCTCCACACAGCTTTCCACAGTGGTTGGACCAGTTTGCACTCCCACCAACAGTGCAGAAGAGTTCCTTTTTCTCCACACCCTCGCCAACATTTGTTGTTGCTAGTTTTTTTAATATGTGCCTTTCTCACTGGTGTAAGATGGTATCTCATGGTAGTTTTGATTTGCATTTCCCTGATGACAAGTGATGTTGAACATTTTTTCATATGCCTGTTGGCCATTTGCATTTCCTCTTCAGAGAAGTTTCTTTTTAGCTCTTCTGCCCATTTTTTGACTGGATTATTTTCTTTGTTGTTGTTGAGTCTCATCAGCTCTTTGCAGATTTTTGTGATCAGTCCTTTATCATTAGTGTTGGGTGCAAAAATGTTCTCCCAGTCGGTGGGGTTTCTCTTTGTTTTTGTTATTGTCTCTTTTGCTGTGCAAAAGAAGAGCATCCACTTTTGTACATTATGACTTACTAGTTCCTTATACCAGACACACTCATAATAAGTGTAATTCCCTGTTACATTCATGTAGAGGAAGAGTAATTGAGGTTTAAACAGGAGAAACCAACCCTTAATTTTCAGGCAGTTAAAGGGAACCTCATTGAGAACACAATTTCATGATAACAAGATGTCAGATTTCTTAACTTGACTGAAGAATGTGCTTTTAACTGTTTTATTATTAAGAAAGAATGGTTGGGGTCTCCCTGTAGCCTAGAGGTTGAGTCTCAGTGCTATCACCACTATGGCCTGAATTCGCAGAGCTAACCCACATGTGATGCAGGGAACCACTCAGTCTTGTGCGCTGCTCCCCTTAGCATTGTATTTCAGTATATCTGCCTGTTCTGCTCCCCACTCTGGTGAATCCTTTCACCATTCACCACCTCTGGCCTATACCCCTGTTCTTCTCTGCAAAACAAACAAATAAATAAGTATTTTTTTTAAAAAAAAAAGATTGATTTATTCATTTAGTTTATTTATACAAGCACTGGGTACAGTCAGAAGCGGGGAAGGGGAGAGAATTCACCAGAGCCAGAGCGGGGAGCAGAGCAGGCAGACTGACGAAGTACACTGCTGAGGGGAGCAGCAGGCAGCAGGAGAGGTCTGCGCGCCATGTGGGACCCTCCCCCCGTGGCTGGGAAGCAGCTGGGGATTGAACCGGCACTGCAGAGGCTGCGGGCTGCTTCGCAACCTAGTGCTCAACCGCTGTGCCACTGGGGAGGCCCAATAAATAAATCTTAAAATAAGAAATGGTTGTATTCTACTTAGGTACAGACTGTGTACATAGTATATTAAATGTTAAAATTGTCTTATTTTGCTCCCCAGAAACATTTTGTTAACTAAGAAATTGAAGATAGCTTTAAGTAGTGTGTTGAAATGATGATTTTATAGTTTTCAGAGATCTGATTTTTAGAATCAAATGAGTTCTGGAGATTTGAGGTATGTATTTCATATTAGCTAACAATAGAGAATAGTAGCATTCCATGACTGCTTAAAATGAGATTGGATATGGTTTGAAGTTCAGTAGTCTATTTTTTTTTAAGATTTATTTTTATTTATTTTATTTTTAAATTTTTTTTGTGGGACCCTCACCGGCGGCCGGGGAACGAACTGGCGCTGCAGAGGCTGCGGGCAGCTTCGTAGCCCATTGCTCAACCACTGCGCCACCAGGGGAGGTCCAAGATTTATTTTTATTTTATGGATACAAGAACTGGGGTGTAAGCCAGAGGTGCAGGGGGTAAGAGGATTCACCAGAGACAGTGGGGAGCAGAATAGGCAGATCTACTGAAATACCCTGGTAAGGGGAGCACCGCAAGAGACGGGAGAGGTGTGCAGTGCTGTGAGTGGGCTAGCTTCCTGGCCAGGGATTGAACTCAGGCTGCAGTGGTGATACTGTGATAATGCCGAGACTTAACTCCTCGGCTACCAGGGAGGCCCTGGTAATCTGTTTTCAAAGCCTAAAGTTAGAATTCCAACCATAGTGGATTTTAGAAGTGATCATAAAAAGAATAATGAGATTTATGTTGCTAACCAAGTGAGAATCTCAGTTATATGTAAGGTAGAGGGCATGGGTGATTTGATGGAAGGAAAAAATGTGTATGTGTTAGGTGACATTCTGCCATATCTACCTGTTGCTAAAATGACAATTACTTTGGCGGGTGGAAAAATGATGTGCCTGGGAGTGGGTCTATACAGGCTTGAGTGTAGGGTAACAGCAGTCTTTTTCCTAGCATCCAGGATTCTCCTTCATGAAGGTGTTAAGGCCAATAAATGACCTGTTTTCCAAGTTGTATTTTGTGATTTTGCTCAATAAATTTTTTTTACCATTTATTACCCAATAAGACTTGAGTGCTGAGTATATGGACTATTAATTGATCCGTGAATTTTTTCCTACACTTGATTCTTGCAAGTTGTGGAATTCTCTTTAACTGGCTACACTTGATTCTTGCAAGTTGTGGAATTCTCTTGTTTATATAATCCCATTGTTTTTCAGGTTGTTAGCCTCATTTCACACATTTTTGAGATACCTGAAATGCTAAAACACTAAATAAATTAATATATGTTAGAAACTACAATTGGTATTAGAGAGTGGGAAAAAGGACAGGTTAATTTTAGAGGGGATTGTCATATAATGTCTTTTGAAAGGAAAAGGATGACTATTTGAACAAAGACTTGAAGATAGTTAGCCTTGTTATTATCTAGGGGCATAGCCTGCCTTTAGTGTGCAAGGAGAAAGGCAAATGTGGCTGGACTGGGTTGGTGGTGGTAGGGACATACAGTAGTAAGTTAGAGGTAAGTTGGGGCAGATGGTGTGGGACTTAGTGAGGACATGCATTCTTATTCTGAGTGAATTGAAAACTTAATAAAAGGTTTCAGATAGACAAATGTGAAAACTACCTTTTAATTTTAAAAGGATTGCTTTATTGAGCAGTGTGTGTGGAGGCAGTGAAGGTTGGAACAGGGGCCTAATGGAGGATTTTATAGTAATCCCTGTGAGAAGTAATGATGATTCAGGACAGCGTGATAATATTAAAAGACAGAGTGGGGAACAGAACAGGCAGACTGACTGAAATACACTGCTGAGGGGAGCAGTGGGTGAGAGAGAAGAGGTCTGCTGCGCCACAAAGTTCACTTCCCTGGCCAGGGATTGAACTCGGGTGCTGCAGTGGCTGTGGACAGCTTCATAGGTTGTATCTTAACCTCTTGTGCCACCAGGGAGGCCCCGAAAGGCGTTACTGAGAAAAAGCAAGGCCGTGATCTAGACGCATAGGGGAGAAAAGGAATATTTTAGTTTTAAATGTTTTCAAGTATAAATTTGCCTGGGAAAACAAGGTTTTGTGTGTGTGTGTGTGTGTATGCAAACCTGTAGAGGCATTTTGCAGGTATTAATATTTTTATGAGCAGAAGTACTAAGAGCTATAAAATACTACTAATTCCAGATAGATTTATTTTTAAAAACCCCACCTCGTGAGTAAGTAGAAGTTTTTTTTTTTTTTAAATTCAATTTAGCTTAAGAATCCAACTCCTTCAACCATAACGGTATGAAACTAGAAATCAGTTATAAAAAGAAAACTTAAAAATTCACAGATACGGGAAGAGGAAACAACATGCTACTGAGCAACCAGTGGGTCAAATAAGAAATCAAAAGAGGGCCTCCCCGGTGGCGCAGTGGTTGAGCGGTGGGTTGCTAAGATGCCCGCAGCCTCTACAGAGAAAAAAATAACTTGAGACAAATGGAACTATAACATACCAAAACCAAATAAGGATGCCACAAGAAAATAAAAACACAGGACAATATTCCTGATGAGCATAGACACTAAAATCCTCAACAGAATATTCACAAACTGAAATCAACAATACATACAAGATTATACAGCATGATTAAGTGGGATTTTTTCCAAGGATACAAGGACAGTTCAGTATCTATAAATCAGTGAATGTGATGTATTAACAAAATTAAGGGTAAAAGTCACATGATCTCAAAAGATGCAGAACAAGCACTTGACAAAATTCAGCATCCACTTATATTAGAAACTGAGAAAAAGTGGATAGAGAGGTGATGTACCTCAGCATTATAAACAAGCCCACAGCTACCATCACATTCAACAGTGAAATGCTTTTAGCTTTTCTTTTTTTAAAAAAAAAAAGATTTATTCATTTATGCATACAAGAACTGGGGCACAGGCCAGAGGTATGGGGAGGGGTGAGAGGATTCACCAGAGACAAGAGTGGGGAACAGAACAGACTAACTGAAATACACTGCTGAGGGGAGCAGCAGGCGAGAGAGGAAAGGTCTGCTGCGCTATGTGGGTCACCTCCCTGGCCGGGGATTGAACTCTTGCTGCAGTGGCTGTGGATAACTTCATAGGTTGTGTCTTAACTCCTTGAGCCACCAGAAAGGCCCGCTTTTAGCTTTTCATGCAAAACAAGGAAGAAGACAAGGGTGCCCTTTCTTGGCAGTTTTATTCAATATAGTGTTATTATAAGTTCTGGCTAGTACAATCAGACATGAAAAAGAAAAGGCATCCAAAATGGAAAGGAAGAAGTAGAACTGTCACTGTTTACCGATGACATATATATTGTAAACCTTAAAGACTCCACCAGGAAACAGAACTGCAGGACACAGTATACAAAAAAAAGCCTGTTGTATATGGAACCACAAAAGACCCCAAATAATGAAGATACAACTGCCTTATGATCTAGCTATTTCACTTATGGGTATTTACCCAAAGAAAATGAAAACATTTAACGAGAAAAAATACTTTTGCACCCTCATGTTCGCTATGACATTATAGTGGCCAAGATAAGGAAGCAGCCTTTGTCCATCATTGGAAGAATGGATAAAGAAAATGTGATCTGTGTATCTATGTGTGCATGTACATACCATAGAATATTATTTAGCGTAAAAAGAAGGAAATTTTGCACTTATGTCAACATGGATGGACCTCAACGGCACTGTACAAAATGAACAAGCTATGTAGAGAAAGATGACTAGTGTATGATTTTGTTTACAAGTAGAATCTAAAAAATGAACCCAATTATTAGATACAGGTGATGGTTACCAGAAGTTGTGGGGGCTGAGGGAGTAGGGAAAATGGATGAGGATGGTCAGAAGGTACAAACTTATAGTTATAAAATCAGTAAGCCTTAGGAATATAATGTACAGCGTGGTGAGTGTAGTTAACATATTATATATTTGAAAATTGCTGAGAGTAGATCAAAGTTCTCATAACAAAAATTTTAACTATGTATGGTAATGGATATTAGCTGGATTTAGGTGGTTATTCATTTCACAATATGTACAAATATCAGATCATTGTTATATACCTGAAACTAATACAATGTCATATGTATTAATTATATTTCAGTTTAAAAATTTGTAATTTAATACTGAATAAGAAATTTTTTAGTGTGTGAGTGGGTTTTTTGTCGATTACTGTCTTTCACTCATATCTCATAATGTTTTTATTTATTTAGATACACAGAAGTAAAAACAAATGGAAATTTCATCTCAAAGATGGCATTATGAATCTCAATGGAAGAGATTATATATTTTCCAAAGCCATTGGCGATGCAGAATGGTGAAGAGATGCTTCTTTTCTTTTATAAGTGAAACAAAAGAAACTTAAAAAATTTTAAAGTGGACAGTTTGAAACTTGGGACATACACCAACCAAAACTTAATTTCTGCATGTCAGAAAAGTGCAGTAGAAGCAAAGCTACTGGAACAAAGAAACCGTGACAACATAGACACTACTCCTAACTGGCAAGCCATGGAACTGTAGCACCTGGGGTTGTTGAGGGTGGGAGGTTGGGGTTTTGTGTAGGTAAACCATAATTGTCGATTTTAAATACAGGTACCTGCCACCGCTAATTAGCATGTAAAGCTTTGTCTATATTCCTTCCTCCAACTTGGGTTCAATCAGAAGATACTTGTTGGAATGAACGGAAGAAACTTCCCTTTTGATAGATGGAATTGAAACTGCTTATTGTATGTGGTTATATTTGCTAAAACTTACGTGTAAGCTTTTTACAAAAGGGTAAGAATTATGGTGTTGAACTTTAATTCACTTGTATAAGGAAACAGTTTCAAACTCTCATAATAGGTCTTAAATATTTTTACTTACTATTCTCTCTCAGTAATATATACCTCTTCCTTCCCTGCTTTATGAAACATCTGTTTAAGAATTAAAGGAAGTAATCAAGTGATCATAGTTTGGAGAAAGAATTTACCCCATGACTGGATATTTATTTTAATTAGGTTGTCATACTTATTAAATGTAATTTAAATACTTGGGTCCCATGAAAGTTGATCAGAATTAAAATGACAACATCAGTTTCCTTGCAGAAAAATTTTGTTTTAGTCCCACTCCTTAAAATACTTACACACAGACACAAACACACTCAACAGAAATAGGTTTTACTTCACAAATGTACCCTCCTGCTAAAATTGTCTACTTTTGAATGGATTTCCCTGTTGGGCTGAAGTGTATGCTTATATACATGCTTAGTCATTTTAAGGTAAACAAGCATCAGAGAACATTCTGTGCATTGATTGAAGCAAGAGCAGGTGTTGAGGACCTAAATTTTTATTAAACAATTTAGTAATTATAAAAGTTTCTTGTGTTAACTAGTAAAAACTTTCAAAACCTTTCATTGAACAAATTTTAAAAAATGCAACTTTGTAATTTGAGGGGGAAATTTGGGGAGTAAAAGGAGTGGGCCACTAATACATATTTACCTCTCATTTGCTGGCTCTTCTAGGCCATAAACATGGGCTCCAGTTTGCACATTGGGAAGAAAGCATAGAAATTTGACTTGTATTTTAAAAATAGAAATTTAATATGTATATTAAGAATGCATAGCTCTGTATTCTCTAAAAGGCTCTAAAGAGCAATCTGGCACTGCTGTGTTCAGTGTGACCTAGTTGCCTGGGAGAATGGTAAGAACACTTGTCTTCACCTGTGTGTTCTTACAACTAATTCTTTTTATAGTTTATCTTGACAATTCACATGTGTTTAAGTTACTTGTATATTGATTTATTCTAGTCTTCCATTTTTGTCTTTTATTTACCTTTTGTGTTTCCAGAAGTAACATAGAAACACTTTAAAGTCATTGCAAAGGAAAACTGTGATCTATTACTATATATTATTTTTAACACAGATCTTTAAACTTCGCAAAAAGACTAATGAAATTTTTTTCTTTTCCCTTGACTATTTCCCACCTCACTTAGCAGTTGGTCCCTTTAACTTATGTTCTGAACTTTGGTGTAAATGGTGGTTTCTAGCAAGCTTAGTAAAGTTTTATTTAGATGTTATAGTTGGTGATACGGTTTTTATTTTTACTACATTTAGTTTTTAGGGGGAAGATTTATTTGTTTACTCCACTACTCTCAGAGCAGAGTTACTTGTTTTTGTTAACGAGACTGTGAGAAGAGAAGGGAGAGAGTGAAATCACAGAAGTCCTGTTGTTTAGTTGTCCTACAGTATAGTTGCTAGTAAGTTTATATTTACCCAATGAAGAAGTCAATGACCTAAACTACCTATAAAAGTTTAGTAGTGCTGCAGTGTTGATTGAAACCCTTTGGCTGTCTAGTAGTCTTTATGCTACTGAATCTTGGCTTACTATATGATATTCGGCTCATGTTTTGGGCCCTCTATATAGACAAACATTTGCATTCATAGTAGAGTTGTATACTGGCCACTATTTTTCAAACATGAACAACCACTGCTTTCAGAGTGACTCGTTAGGGTTATTATGAAGCAGGAAATAATCCTTTGTAATTGCATCTGTGTATTGCATATTAATTAAGGCATACTTGGCAAATGCTTTTCTTTCACCTGTGAAATTTCTGAAAGCCGGTCCAAACAATACTGCATACCAAATTGTGCTCTTATATATTACTGCATCGTGTTCCTTTTTAATCAAATAGCATGTTTTAGTTTTGTTTTTTTTTTTGTAGTGGCTTGCTTTATGCCACTTACCTTTTATTGTACTTGAAGTCCTAATCATGTTTTTAACATTGTATTTAACAAATCATTTCATTAGGTTTCATAAAAATGTCATTCCTTTGAAAAGGCAGGGATTCCCACTTTCAGAATCTTAGAATGAAAATAGCGTGTTTATTCACAGAGGGGAAATAGTTCAGACTTGGTGTTAATGAAATAAGTAAAGATTTCACAGGAGGATTTGTTTAGATTTGCGCAGATGTTGATGGCACCTTTTACTAAAAAAAAAAAAAATTAACATTAATCAACAATGCTAAGTAGGACTAGGTAAAGTGTGGAAATGTGTGCCTTTCAGTATTTGTACTCTTGGTGGTCATTTGGATAATCAGACCCTTTGGATGCCTGAGAGCACATTTAATTTCTGTGGAGTGCCACTTTTGGCTAAAGTGATTCTTTCATGTGCACTTAGTTTCTGGAGTAAAGTCTGTTATATGAGGGGGATCTTTATATTGGACTTTTATATTTTTTTAAGTGTTCACATTTCTTTCTGTTAATTAAATGCCATCATAATAACCACATTTATATTGTTGCCTCTTAAAATCAAAGCCACCTTGATGTTATTCTTCTAGGAATACATCAAGATTTGAGCAGTGTGTATAGTGATTAAAATGTATTCTTGAAGAGCATATTCTAATAGATTCAGGTTTTAGAAAGCAAGAACACAAAAATATAATACCTTTTGTATAAAGATTTTGTTTTGCTATAGTGAAAAACAAGGACTTGGTTTTCTATTTTTTTCTGGCTTTTATGGAAGAATGAAAAGGGTTATCTCCAGTAACTTTTAATTATCTTATAGCAATAATGTCACCATTCTTTTCAGAAGGTAAAATATGCCTTGTATAGGAAAATAGACATAATTTCCTTTTGGGAGGTCCCTTTATAACCTAGCATTTTCTTCCACTTGAGAAAATTTCCTATATTTTCAGATTACTTCATCTTGAACTCAGAAATCTTTTGTGCAATGTAATATTTTATTGATCCATCTTTGTACATTTTCATTTTATTTCATATATGTCTCTCAACTACCTGTCTGAATCAGCTATTTCAGATTTTGAATTCATTGGTTAAAAAAGTTTTATGTATTTCCTCATGGGTTTATGTTAGGCTGTTTTGCATTTTAATCTATTATGCTACGGAAATTATTCTGAAGTTTATATTCCCTTTTTAAGCCTGCCTTAGTCTTATCTTTTGTCATTTTCTATGGCTTAAGGAAGAGTACACCGAACCTAGTAGTTTACTTTGAGGAACAAAAGAAACCTTTTCTTCTCTTTTAAGGGAAGAACTACTTTGTTAGTAACTACTATTTCAGTCAAGGTTTCTTTAGTTGGTCCAATCTACAGCTACAATTTGGGGGGAGGGGCTAATCCTTTTTGCTGTTCTGAGCTACTATTGTCAACTGCTGTTGTACATACTGTTATGTGTAAGGGCGTAAATATATTTATTATGTTTGTAAAATTCATTCTGTACAATTGCAGATCAAAGTTGCTCTTCTGTGATATATGGGATATTATGTTTTAAAGACCATCTTGGAATACGATTAGAGAACTTAGTATTTTGATGTACTAAGACCTATTTTAAGTTTAATATTTTACCTTTGCAAAAACTTTAATTAAAGATGTTATTTAAAAAAAGTAATGTTGATTGGTTTACTTATTGGTGTGTATAACATTTGTTATATAGAAAACTAAAAGCCATAGTTTAGAAAGGAACATACTTCACATTGTTAATAAGTTCCATTTATTTAAATAAAACATATTCTGTATACCTTTAAAATAGTAGGGTAGAGTGTCAGTGTGAGATTTTAAGTTATGTTACAAATTCTTAATAGCTTTTAAAAAGACTAGTTGTATTTACCAGGTACATGGAAATTTCATTTGGGCGAAATTCACAACAAAGTATAACTGAAAATTGATATAATTAGTACACTGAATGAATACTATATCAAAAAATAGGTTAAGATAGGGGCCTCCCGGGTGGCGCAGTGGGTTGAGCGCAGCACTGTGAAGCTGTCTGCAACCTCTGCGGCGCTGGTTCGATTCCCGGCAGGCCAGGGAGATTCCCATGTGGCATGGCAGACCTCTCCTGTCTCGCCTGCTGCTTCCCTCAGCAGTGTGTTTTGGTTGTTCTGCCTGTTCTGCTCCCTGCTCTGTCTCTGGTGAATTCTTTCACCCTCCCATGCCTCTGGCCTGCACCCCAGTGCTTCCATAAATAAATCTTTAAAAAAAAAAATAGGTTAAGATAAAATTACTTGAGGGCAGTCTTTTAAAATTTTTCTTTAATTTCTTTTTCACTCTGTACTTTGTTAATTTAGATAGCATTAAGTAACTAGCATTTTAACTTTATAATTCAAAAGGATCATTAAGCAATTTGCCTTTTTGTAATTTTTAATGCTATTACAGACTGTCCAGGAAACATGCAAATTTTAATCATTAAAATAATCATAGATATTTATTGCCAACAAATCTTATTTTTGCAGTTTAATTCAAGCTCCTCTGGTGATCTTTAATCTCTGACCTCAATTCCTCTATTTATAAAAATGACATTAGTGAAGTAATGCATGTGAAATTCTTAGAATGATGCTTGGTATACAGTATGCACTAAAGTCAGAGAGAATTCATTTCATAATTACTTGCATAATTATGAGAAGAGTGGGACTGGGGAGGGTGGGGAGGGGAGTGGTGCAATTACTATTTTCCAATTCAACCGGTGTTATCAGACAGAACAAGCGATCTTTGACAGTTCTAACTAACACAAAGAGTTGAAGTTCTCATAATATGCTAGAAAGCACTTTTTTTTTTAAAGATTTATTTTTTGTTTATTTACGTACGCATACAAGAATTGGGGTGTAGGCCAGAGGTGTGGGGGCTGAGCATATTCACCAGATAGAGTGGGGAGCAGAACAGGCAGATCTATTAAAATACACTGCTGGTGGGGAGCAGTGGGCAAGACAGGAGAGGTCTGCTGTGTCATGTGGGTCACCTCTCTGGCCAAGGCAGTGGCTGGCTGGCTTATAGCTTGATAGCACCGAGACTTAACCCTGTGCCAAGAGGGAGACCCCAGAAAGCACTTTTATTTAATGTTTTTTCATACCACTGTGTACTAACATGGATCTGCCTTAAAGGCACAGAACCAACTTTCAGGTCTACATGTCGTTCAGCCATGATCTTGTATTTCCTGGTCCGTGAGTCAGTAGTAGAGCAATTAGTTGTTACTGTGAAGCTGGCTGAGAGAATGACATCCAAAGGAGGGACACAGGAGATATATCAGACACACTTAGAGACTGGTGAGGAGAGGTGCTTTCCTTGTGCTCCAGCTGTGCAGCCTTCAAAGGGAGAGAGTGCTGTCCAGGTGAGGATTTGTGTGGCATCAGCCGGCCATGAATATGTTGAGAGGTCCCTCGTTCCCTGGCAGGAGTAGAGGGGAGAAATATTTTCCAGCAGCTGTAGGGAGGAAACTGTGCCTCATGTTTCAGCTCAAAAATAACTTTTTTCCTCTTCTTTTTCATTCTCCTTGTTTCATTGGCTGACAATGACCCTTCAGTTCTTGACCTCATCCACTGACCTGACAGACCAGCTGAGTAAGTGTCTGTAGTTAGCTCACCTGGTGACGTAGGTATTTTCATTAGCGCTCACTTTTTTATTCTTCACTAAAAGGTCACCTACATCTGGCAAGGAACAGAGAAGCTTTGGTTTTTAGGTCATGTTAACCTTCCCCACATTTGGAAAAAAAGTTCATCCTTGCCACGTTTTGACTCAGAGATTGAGTCTACCAGATCCGTTTTAGGTTACTATTGAGGAGTTCATCTGTCCAGTAACTAGATTTACCTAGCACATAGGAGAAAACTTAAATGTGGTCAAGTGCAACATAGAACTAGTCAAGGGGCCCTAATATTCCATTGTGAAGGCATGTGTATTTGACTCATGGGAGACTCTTTCATGTCTTAACTTTCTGTCAATCCCCTAATAACATTAAGCCCAGATTCAAATTGACTAAGGAATGAGATCTTTCACAAAGAAGGGATAGATACTTGAACCAAAAAACCTTCCACTTCTGCTTTTTCTAGTCTTCTGTATTGCCAACCTTTGGAAGCAGGGGCTGGATTTTGATCAAATTATTACTATGCAGTATGGTTGGTGTGTTATGCCGTGGATAAGAGTGATTAGTTAAGCTACTGGGTGGTTCAGATGCAGAAATTGGAGTAGAAGCTTCAAGAAAGTTTGTAAACTGACCAAACTTCCATGAAATCTTGGGTGTCATCGAGATAGATCCTAAAGCTCAGCACAACATTGGAAGTTGAAAATGTATCACAGAATTTGATATGCAATTATGGCTTTCAGAGTAGGATAAGCAACGTAGGGAAAAGACAGCCAATAGAATTGGACAATTCCCAAGTAAAAAGGCCTCAAAAACAGAGTGACTTGCAGAGAGTGGAAAGGTGCCTAGTAAATTATGGAGACAGGCTTCTCATGGGCCCCAAGCTGAGTTAAGCAGGTAAGACTAATTCATGAGTGATGTTACTTGCTCTTTATTTCTATAAGTCCATGGATTTTTAATAAAACCTTATTTAAATATCCCTGCTCTTGGCTGGCTGCTGCTGCAACATCCTGGTAATGTCCATTTAGAACAAGGGTGTTTTTTTCTCATTCATAAAGGCCTAATAATGATGAGCTGTTGCCTTCACTGTGTATCAGAAAATCAAAGGAGAAATCATGTGTCCGTAATTGGGTCACATGTTAAAGCAGGACCAAGCCCTTCCTGAGGTCAGCGATAATTCATGAGAAAAGTCCAAGAGGAAGAAACTCTTGTACAGATGGGGTTGGAGCTCTAAGGTGGAGCTTCACAACTAGTACGTCTCCAGTGTGTTGCAAGAAGGCGTCACTCTTGAACTGTTTAAACTTTGGGGAAGCTGACTACATTTGGGGCTGCCAGAGCAGCTTTATTAGTTCTCTCTGGCCAAGAACAACAACTTCTGTACCTGGTGTGCATGCCAAATGATTTTTCTCATGTGTCATGATGTGAACAAGGTTGGGGAACACAAAGCTGTCGCTGGTCAGAGAATCTGGTTGAAATCAAAAGGAAAATCTCTTATCTTCCTTATACTTGGTTATCTGGTTTCCAGAACCACCAGAGATCAACTTAGAAAGTGAGGATGTTGAGAAGTAACTGCCAAAGCTCCTTGAACTAAAACTGATTTCCAAGCCAGAAATACAGTGAATGAGTGGGCACAGATTGCGCCAAATGATGAGCTCTACAACGTGGGAGAAAATATGAGTTGTTCAGCTCAGACTTAAGGAGTTGTAACAGTCTTGATTTAAAACTGATAAACCTTGCTTCCTCTTCCCACTGTTAGTAGTATGTGTCTACGATAATCTGACATCAGATTTTGTCTCCTGGAATTGTCTCCCAGGCCAGCTTCCTCCTTTCCATTTTTCTTAATCATATCGCCCCTTTTCTTGAGACACGTGGGAAGCCGCACATAGTCATACAGTGCACAGCCCGCACAACTCTATGCTAAGAACCTTGATAATCTCCACTGTCTACTGAATAGAGGCCAATCGTACAGTCTGGCACACACTATTCTCTCCACGATCTGGCTTTTATCTACTTGTGTTGGTGAAGTCTGGCAAGAAACAGGTGGCTTAACTCAGAGTTAATCTGAGGAGATTTTAATAGACTTTTTACACAGTGGTGGGTAGGTGTAAGGAAAACAATCAGTGATGATCAAATACTTGAGTCAGCCACAGCAATGCTGTTATCATCCAGGAGGCTGGATGGTCAGGGAAAAGAGGGGCGGTAGCAGGCCCTGGACAGGATATCACAGATAGGAGTTGTAATCATTGAGCTATCTACTACCGCTAAAGCAACCAAGAGTCAGGAAGGGATCGCAGATAGATACCCCAACTGTCTCTCCTCCTTTGCTCCTATGTCAAGTCAATGCCCTCCTTGCCAAATCAACTGGAATCCAGAGGGCAGTTGAATATGGATGGAACAGTCTGTAGGAGTCAGTCTCTGCAGAGTAGAAAAGCCTGAAGAATGCTTCTGAGAATAACCAGCAATTTCCTTTCCCTACTTTCTGTCCTCTAGGCTTTAGGCATGCTTGTTCCTTTCCTTAATGATGCCATGGTAGTCACACTTCCGTGACTGGAGGGAGAATGAGTTTGGTGCATCATCAAGCAGTGAAAGAAGCAGAAGAAAAGAATTTCTTCCAGTTATTGCTCTCACTAGCGGCTCAACTGCACCAATTAAAATGAAATCAAGTAGCAACTTGGATGTCTGGGAAGACCTGTGAATGCCAGAGGTGAATGGCCACTTTTTCCCATCTCCAGAGTTGGCCTACAGAGAGTGAAAACAGGTATGCTGTCAGATACCTCCATCTTTCCTTCGGACAGTGCATCCATCAGTCAGGGTATCTCACATCTCCAACAGTTGCTAAAGTTATTACTACTTACCCTAATCCCTTTTCTGTCAGAATGCTTAAGGAAAACTTTGAAAAATTAGAGAAACATCTAGAGCAAATAGAATGAAATCAAATTGTTCTATTTGTTATTCCTAACAGCTTCTAAGAGTCACATATTCTCACAGATCCACAAATTGTTTGCCAATATCTAACATGACAATATCTTAATTTATCCATCATCATTTCAGAAGCCTTTATCACATGATGTCTGGGGAAA
Organism: Talpa europaea; assembly: GCF_964194135.1. Classification (NCBI taxonomy): domain Eukaryota; kingdom Metazoa; phylum Chordata; class Mammalia; order Eulipotyphla; family Talpidae; genus Talpa; species Talpa europaea. Next base: position 107,361,138 of record NC_140075.1, read on the forward strand.
AGAGATGTAATACAATAGAATTTAAACCTGGATTTGCAACAGGGATCACAGTAGTCTTATTTTTCTCAAACTTTACCTCATCTGTTTAAGATGGCCCTTGCAGAGAAACTTGCAAAGCCTCCTAGAGAAATGAGGCTCTTTTGGACTTTTTTTTTGCAGTTCCCTTTGGGGTTAACCCTTAAATTACAGCACCTGTAGTGAAAGACACTGGGTCATAGGAATAAGTCATTAATATGATTTTTTTCAAAACACTTCGTAAGGAGCAGATCTGTAGTGCTGTTGTTGTTATTTTATCATAATTTTTTTTATAGATTTGTTTATTTATTTATACAGGCACTGGGTACAGTCAGAAGCGCGGGAGGGTGAGAGAATTCACCAGAGCCAGAGCGGGGAGCAGAGCAGGCAGAAGGACCGAAGTACACTGCTGAGGGGAGCAGCGGGCGGCAGGAGAGGTCTGCGCGCCATGTGGGACCCTCCTCTGGTGGCCGGGGAGCAGCCGGGGGTCGAACCAGCGCCGCAGAGGCTGCGGGCAGCTTCGCAAACCAGCGCTCAACCGCTGTGCCACCGGGGAGGTCCTATCATAAAATTCTTAATGACTAGACTCCTTTGCTTAAGTCCCATTAGGGACCAAAAGGAATGATACTGTTTGTTTGTTTGTTTTTTTTTAAAAAAAACCCAAATTGGAACATGGGGCCTAACGTAGGTTTCTTTTTCTTCTTGACTTTCAGTTTTTATTTATTTATTTGTTTGTTTGTTTGTTTGTTTATTTAAAGAATTATTTATTTATTTATACAAGCACTGGGTATAGTCAGAAGCGTGAGAGGGTGAGAGAATTCACCAGAGCCAGAGCAGGGAACAGAACAGGCAGATTGACAAAATATACTGCCGAGGGGAGCAATGGGTGGCAGGAGAGGTCTGCGAGCCATGTGGGACCCTCCCCGGTGGCCGGGGATCGAACCAGCGCTGCAGAGGCTGCGGGCAGCTTCGCAACCCAGCGCTCAACCACTGAACCACCAGGGGAGGTCCAATACTGTTGTTTTTTTATGACTAGGAGGCTCAGAGCTGAGATGTTATTAAACTTTGTATTGTATGTTGTCAAATAGGAGTTTCCCATCTCTTTCTTAATCCCTCTTCATCTAAAATACTTTAATAAATGAGACAGAATGTTCCCAAACATTCCCAAGTTCTCAGAAAGAACTCCAATATTATTCTAAATGAGAACTGAGTTGTTTATGCAATTTTGATTTCTCTACTTTGTTTAAAGTTTTACATTTCCCTTACCAAATTTGGGACCGATAACAAAATGATTCATTTGTCTCTGCTACTTGTAGTAATGCATTAATGGCAAATAAAAATTCTAATTTAATATGATTAGGCTGTCCAATAGAATAAATTATAAAGGAGTTTACTTTCTTGTGTTTTGTTTACTAAATTTGCTACAAAGTAAGCACTTTAATACTCACTGGCTTAGATTTATCACATCCTAAAAAACCTAAATTTCATAATGCTACATTATTGTTCAAATCACCCTTAATGTGATATCTCCCTCTTCTTATAATTCTAAAGACATAATAACTCAACTAGCTGGTAAAATTAACCATTCTGCACCTTAAAAAAAATGCCATGTTTAATTATTATCACACAGCATATAACTTTTCACTACCATGTTTTTAAAAGTATGCATGTGATAAAAAAAAAATCATCAGCAGAGAAAAGTACCTTGGAAACGTTTCTATTTATAATAGTTTGCTTGGGCTTCTATAACAAAATGTTACAGACGAGGTGGACTTAACACAAATTACTATTTTCACAGTTCTGGAGGCTGGAAGTCCAAGACTGAAGTACAAAATTCAGTTTCCTGTGAGAGCTCTCTTCCCAGCTAGCTAAGGGCCCCTTGTTTTGTTGTTGTTGTTTTTTTTTTTTTTTTTGGTGGTTAAAAACTCCTTTATTTTTATTATTTTTATTTTTTATGACTTTTTCAAAATATATTTTATTTTATATAATTCTTACATAATTTTTCATTTTTGCACAATGTATGCATTTTCATTTTGGTTATATTCCCCATATAATTGCACCCCCCCACCTTGTTTTGACCCTAGTTCTTCCTCTCCCTGTCCCTCCCCCCCCATAATGTGTTTCTGTTTTATAGTTGCTTGTTGATTTTGATTTTTACTTTGTATTAATTAGTCTTTTTCCTGGTCCCTTATTTAGATTTTCTAAATTCCTGCTATGAGTGAGACCATCCATTTTTCTTTTTCTTTCTGACTTATTTCGCTGAGCATAATCCCTTCTAGCTCCATCCATGTTGCTGCAAACTGCATGTGTTTATCTTTTTTGATTGCTGAGTAATATTCCACTGTTGACTGTGTTATCGTATTACCTTTACTCTGTGCATGCAGGGAGACGGGGAGGGAGATCTCTGATGCCTCTTCCTTTTTTTTTATAAGGAACTATTAGTCCTGTGGGATTACTAGCCCACCCTTACAGCCTCATTTAACCCAAAAGATTCTATCTTCATATGTCATCACATTGGGAATTAGGATTTCAATATATGAATTTGGGGAGAAAATACTACTCAATACCTAGTCCCAATCTCCAGAGAAGCCGTTTTTAGCTATTTTCTGATTTTAGTTCTTCTGGTGGTTATTTTGTAATTCTGTTATATATTTATGTACCTGTTTTTTGAGCTGTAGATATTTAGACATATCTTTTGGCTACACATAATGATTAGAAATTAATTGACTTAACATTATCTCTTAGCTCTCAGATATTCAAAAACTGCCAGATAAAGTGAACTCTGGCCAAGATTTATACATTTATTATTTTCATGAGCACATAATTAAACTCCTATTGTCAATGCTAGTTTTTTACCCATCATTGCCATAGCCAATGAAGAAAAATTCATTTCCCTATGAGTATTTTTTTCACACAAAGAGCATTTGTAATCAAAATAAAATGTTTTACTTAAGTTATTGATAACAAATAATTTTTTTACTAGCATGCATTTATTAGGACCTGTACAATTGTTTTTTACTTGTTAGTTTTAACACATAATTTTGGCCCTAAGAGAAGTTTACAAATTACAAAAAGTAATACTCTAAAACTCAGCACAGTTGTTTCATAAGAAGAAAATTTATTTCCTGTTATGAATGTAAATTTTAGTAACACATCTGTCGAAGTTATTTTTCTAGGACTGTTTCAAAAGCATTATTTGCACTGGTTAATGTAAAACACATTATTAAGCAGGGTGTGACATTTCAAATGTCACAGGTGAGAAAAACATGCAAAGAGATAACAAATTGTAAGTAAATTGGTGGGTAAGCCATGATTTTAGGTGTGCATAATCTTTCTGTGAAGACATCTGAGTCTCAGTGATAATCAGGAATAGATAAGGCCATGGAGAGAGAGGTGCCAAGTGTGTTCAGGAACCCATCTCTGGGGGCTAAAAGTTCCCCTAAATCCAATCCACAGCTTTAAGACAGCAAAAAATTTTAATTCATGGTGTGGTTCATAAGTACTGAGAAGCAAATTCCATCTTGGCTTGGAATTAAATTAGAAACCTGTCTTGAAAGATAACCTTCATCTATACAAAGTACATGTATAGATAAAGTGTGTGATTGTTTTAAGTAAGGGAGCACTTCCCAGGAATGGAGATTTCATGCCCAGTGATCATCAACATCAGAAAGAGCTCATAGCTGCAGAGTGAAGCGGCCTCTTTTGATTGCTTTAGTATTGTATTGTAGCTTGGAAATGACTAAGAAAAGAAACCAATCCCTGAAGACAAGTTGTGTTTTGAAATGAATATGCATAGTGTATAGTAACTCTAAATAACCAACATCTGTGAAACCATGTTTTATTCTATTTTATGACTGTGAATCTACATTTGGTTTCATAATTATAGCTCTATAGATCTAGTGATTAGATGAGTGATTCAGATCCAGCCCAATATGGTCACACAATAGAATTTTTGGTTGTAACATCATAACCAAAAATGAAACAAAGAAAACAATTTCTGGGTTGCATGTTTAAATTCTTGGGAGATGGCAGACCTAAAAGACAGGAGAAGTAGATTTTGCTTCCTTAGAGCTTTTTTTTTTCTTTGTTAGGAAAACATACATTTTGAGGGAAATGTATATACATGGGATTTTAAAACTGAAGGAGGCCATCAAATTCCTTCATTTCTACAGACTTTTGAGGCCCAACATTTTGCTCAAGTTTCAAGAGTTAGTTGCTGTCCAGCCTGTTTCATTAAGCAGCAGATAATTTAGTATGCTCGGCTCATAATTTCTACTTGTTGCTACTTAAAAATATTTCTAGAGTTCAGGTCTGTTATGCTATGAGACTAGCCAAGAACATCAAGTCTTCATTTGCTGGGTCACAGAAGCTGAAATCTTGCCAGTTTTTCCAGGCAACACGTAACAGTTGGGTCATATCAGGTAGCTCCTTGTGAAGAGAAGATTAATAATTTCAGAGGCATAAAAACAACTCAAAGCTAAGCATTTCCCCTCCTCATGTTTCATAATAGCAATTGATTGCTATTATGGACATCCAAATCTCAGTGATAATCAGGAAAGGGTATGACTCTCTTGGATGACTGGATTACATCCTGTTTCCATTTTAGCATCAAGGAAATCAAACTCTTTTTGGTTATATCAGGGAACATGAAGTTAGATTGAGCCAACATAGACAATTTTTTCTGGTGGTCATCAACCAAGTTACTAGCATTTGGCATTGCTTAATCTTCAGTATGAAATGCTCTGTAAAGTGAGAAGCTCAGGCATTCACTTGATTCAGGTGGTATCTGTTGAGCATCTTACATTATGTCATTTCTGCATTTGACATTAAGCAAGTCTTTGAGAAAATATAGAGTATTTTAATTTTACTTGGGATTCAGACTCTTCCTTCTTGGAGATGGTGATCAGGCTAGTAACAGTGCCTCTTCAGAGACAAACTCTTGCCACATGAAACATCACCTGTACAAGAAGTTAGGTCACCTGTGCGTCATGTGCGTCATGTGGTTGGACCGCATATTCAAGAATCCAGCCTTGTATAAGCCCCTCAATCATTGCCATTAGTGTAGAGTCAACCTACAAAACTGTTTGATTATACTTTTTTGAGATTTGACCCTGTTTATTTTGTGTGAGATGAGAATTTTCAAGCAGTTCGTAGTCATCCTGCATGTTAGGGACACTTTGCCTCATGTCCCGGTTAACCTTTTGGACTGGAATACCAGTGGTGTTCTTTGGAGAAACTCTCTGGCCCCGGTATGCCTGAGCCTGGTGTTTACAAATGCCAAACTTACTGAGCAGGATGAATACATCCCTCTGGAAGGCCTTGGTGAAAATAGCATAGAGGAATGGATTGGCACAGGAGTTAAGTGGATAGAAGAGAACCAGCAAGATTTTGGAGTTGGTAACGGTGATGAGAGGCTTGTTCATCAGGGCCGACAGAGCGTAGAATGAGATTGGGGCCATGCACATGAAGTCAGTAAAGATTAACACAGCCATCCTTTTGGCAATTTTGGTGTCTTTGTCCCCTGGATTGTATTGGGGATTTCTGACTGTGATATAGATCTTCACATAACAGGCACAGACGATGATAAAGGCGACTATGTTGAGCAATAGAACAAGGACAATATATGCCAGGGCGAGAGGGGTCTCAGTGTCCATGGGCAGGCATATGCTGACCTTGGCATAGCTACTTATTCCTACCAAAGGGAGCAAGGCCAGAAGGAAGCAGCAAATCCAGCCCCCAACCATGATGGCGTACGCATGCCTGAGGCGGATCTTCCGGTCCAGGCGCATGGCAAAGGTGATGGCATACCAGCGCTCCAGGGTGATGACTGTCAGCGTGTATACTGACAACTCACTGGCAAACACTGTAAAGAAACCGGCCGTGTTGCACCCAGGACCTGTCTGCCAGTCGATGGCATGGTTGTAGTATTCAGAATGAGTGTAGAGGTCGACGGAGGCGATAAGGAGTAGATACATCCCCATGCAGAAATCTGCAAAGGCCAAGTTGCACATGAGGAAGCGTGGGACCGTCATTTTGTAGTGGCTAGTGAGGAGGATGATCAGGACAAAGACGTTGCCCAGGAGCGCCAGCAGACTGACAAACCAGACGACAATCCTCAGGAACTTGTAGCCCATTATGTCTTCGCAGGGATTGAATTCATCCGACTTGGGGGTACACACCATGTCTTCGTTTCCCCCGCAGACAGTATAATCATAATGGCTGTCAAAGGCCTGTAGGGTCTCTTCCTGGGGGTTTTTGAGCTCCTGGCCAAAACCAATGATCTCATCCTCTTGTTCTTCAAAGAAGACGTAATAATGAGAGTTGCTGTGGATATCCTGGAACTTGGAGTTTTCCTTGTTCCCAGCGCTGCCATCTCCTGGGTCCTCTTCGTAGTCCTGGTAGAAGGGGCCATTCAAAGCATTCACAGATTTTCTCTGGCGCAGGCTCTGAATACTGCTCTCATTACACATTAAGGACTCAAGGATACTGCAAGGCAACAGACACAAGTCATCACCTACTGAAAAATGCGACTGGTTCCCCTAACACTTAGCAAAATATGCAGAGTGTTTGCTATCATCTACATGAGCCTAGAAGATTTGATATGATCTGGTTAGGTCTGCCTGTCTCTCCTACATCATTTCCTATGACGTCCCCCCTCTCACCTGCCACTCCCCCTGTGTCGAGTGACCTTGGCCCTTATTTGTCATCTACACTGAATTCAAGAATGGCAGTGATATATAAAAACAAAAGCATGGACGTTGAAGCCCACCTTCCTAGGGTAAGGCCTGGCTCTACTATTGACTAGTTGTCACACCTTGGGCAAGTCAGAGAACCTTGGTTTATCCATTTTTAGAATGGGATAATGCGAGGATCTATTTCATATAGAATTGTTGAACAATTAGACAAATTTATCTTTTTAAAGCTCTAAAACAGCAACTGAATATTGTTAGGGCCGTGTATGTGTTGGTTATTGTTATTATTATTATTCCTGTTCAGGGTTTTAGAACTCCATGTTCCTTTTCTTTGCCCAGAAAACTCATGGCTGCTTTTACTCATCATTAATTTTTATTCATTCATTCATTCATTCATTCATTCATTCATTCATTTATTTGTTTATTTTATTTATTTATGCATACAAGAGCTGGGGTACAGGCCAGAGATGTGGGGGCTGAGAGGATTCACCAGAGACAGAGTGGAGAACAGAGCAGGCAGACTGACGAAATACACTGCTGAGTGGAGCAGCAGGCAAGTCAGGAGAGGTCTGCTGTGTCATGTAGGTTGCTCCCTGGCTGGGGAGTGAACTCATGCTGCAGAGGCTGTGGATTGCTTCATAGTGCGGTGCTTAATCCTTTGCGCCACCAGGGAGGCCCTCATTATTAATTTTAAACTCAAATTTCCTTTCTAAGGAGAATTCCTTGATCTTGAATAAATTGCCCCATGCTTGTGTTTAATTTCTCCATCTGGCACTATCTGATATCTTTTTATTTGTTTGCCTGGTTAGTTTTACCTTCACCTATCAGAACAGTACAGTACAAGAGGGCTCTTGTCTGTCTTATTAATTGTTGTGGAGACACATAGTGGATGCTCAACAAATACTTATTGAACAAATGCATAAATGGAAGCGACCATGCGGTCAATGTCATAGAAATAAAAGTCAGTTTTTCACTAGCCCACCAGACTCACATTGAAAGGGATTCTTTAACTTGCTTCAACTGCTGCACAGAGTTTGCTTCATCTGTTGGGCTCTGGCTAAACCACCCAGTGGAATTCTATTTTTATTATTATTATTTTTTTATTTTATATATTTTTTACATCATTTTTCATTTTTGCACAACGTATGCATTTTCATCTTGGTTATAGTCCCCACACAATCCCACCATCCTTGTTTTGATCCTACTCCCACCTCCCCCCACCCCCACCTCCCTGGTGGTGTGTCTCTGGTTTATAGTTGCTTGTTGATTTTGATTTTAACTTTATTATATTCCAGTCTGTTTAGGGGTTAATGAAAAATCTGGAACTGCCCCTAAGGTGCACTTTATCCTACCACCTTCCCCAGTCCTTTCTTATTCTGGGGCACGGGCATCAGTATAGAGCCCACCAGTGCCACTCCCAGGCCCACTCCTAATTTTCTGCAGGTGTTATGCCTGCATTGGCCTTCTTTGCACAGCTGTTTTACTTTCCTGTTTATTTCTGCCCCCAACACTAGATCTCAGTCTATTTCTGACTTCAAGTGTAAACGCAGAAAATCAGCCAGTAGGCATTCTATAATCAAGGCAGGGAGAAAGACGTAAATGAAGGTAGTGTTAGAACAGAGGATTGCCTGAGGAAAATAATGCAGGTAAAAGTGTAAGTGGAAACAAGATTAAGAGTAAGCATGGAGAGGAAAAGCAGAACATCTCTCCTCTGCAGCATACCTAGCCTGATAATAAGACAACACAGATCACACATAGCTATTATTATTGAGAACAATGATATTCTAGATAATAGTGAAAGGTCTTTTCTATTCAGTATCTCATTTAATCTAAAAACCTACATGATGATGGCATTATGAGCTCCACTGAAAAGGCTCGAGGAGATTAAGGACTTAGGCTAAATTACCACAGCTAGGATGTGGCTGAGCTGGGCACAGACCCGGCTGACTCCAAAACCCACATACACAACCAGTGAGTTGTGGCATCTGCAGGGTTCAAATGACCAGGTAATCCAATTGCTTGTACTGTGTGTCTGAATTTGTCCTCATAGTTGTGATGTCTAATATGTTTTGCAGTATCTAATATGTGTTGCATCTAAAGGTAAGAAATCATATTGTATGGCTTCTGCAAAGTTCTATATAACCTGTTTATTCCATCTATATGTTCTGGTCACTCTATCTACTTACCTCCCAAGCCAATTCACTCCTCTATGCTATTTTCACCAAGGCCTCCCAAAGGGATGTATTCATCCTGCTCAGCAAGTCTCCCCAACCTCACCTCCTGCACTGCAATCCAGTTAGCTTTATTTCTCATCTGCAGCCATGTAGAGTCTGCAGTCATTGTCTCATAGATCTCATGTTTCTTTGGAATGCTTACAATTCTTCACCTTTTTTAAAACTACAAAGCTTCTTTCCCAGTCCCAGAAATTAAATCAACTTCTACCGTCACTTATTCCAGACACCTGCCACTTACCCTCTGATTTTCTTCTGGTTCTTAAAAGCACAGCAGTGGCTTGGATAAGAAAGGTCAGCCCGTGTGAGGTGAAGGAAACTTAAGGAAAGTGGAAGTTTCTTTAGAGTCCACGTATTTCTTGCTATCAATTCCTTCAGGTGCTCGAGGCCCTTGGAGGGCAGGGCGGTGACGCTGGTATAAGAGATGTCCCTGGGAGGGAGAGAACAGAGTAAGACAGAGAGGGTGTGAGCAACCAGGGTTCTTGAGTCCTTGGCCAAAAAGTCACACAGGCCTGAAATTAATGGGGAGATGACACACTCCTTCCTGCTCTTGAGTATATACCCTGTGGTCTAAGGAGGGATATTAAGCTTCTAGGTTGATCTGTTACAAGTGACTCCCACTTTTATTGCCTGGAACTCAGGTATCCATCAATACAATAATCGTTCAGCAGACATTTTATTTTATCGATTGCAATACATGCAAGCTCTTGGAGTCAGAGATGGATGTCAATTTTACTATGGAAAATGATACCACAGAATTGTGAAGGGGTGTCCAGAGGCATGAGAAATACATTTGAGGAGGTTCAAAGGGCTTCAATTGCTTTCAGTCTCTATGGGGATTAGGGTTTGCTCACTGATATGGATCAACACCCCAATCATGAAAAATCTCCTGATAATGTGGAACTTGGGGGTCATACCCCATTACATGGTAAGTTCATGCCCCTGAGCCACATCCCCTCTGTCTTTGGAGGCAGTGCATGTATTTCTGCAAAGAAAATCACAGTAACTTTATATTAACAATCTGAAGTGAACAATTCAAGTGACTTCTGAAAATGAGAGAGGCAGGGAGGCTGAAAAAAACGTAAATGGTTGCTAAAATGGAATTAAAATGTGGCTTTTAGGGTGACGTGTCCTGTTCTCTTTTCAATCCCAGGTTACCTGTCATTCCTCATCATTTTTACTTCTATTAAATACTAACTCTCCTAAGATCCTGAACATTGAACCTTAACATCTCTCTTATCAGAATATTCATGAACTATTCCTTATGTTTTTGCATATTTTATAATTTTAAATATTGTTTTACAGTTGCATTTAAAATATTTCATATAATCAGTGGTGTCTAACTGGCAGTGAATTACAATATTGATGACTTCTTCCTCCATGTCTTTGTAATTGGATTAGCTGGAATTTACATCCCAGGGATTCAGGGCTGCTAGAACTCACTACTCATTTTCTATAAACACAAAGCTTGAGTATTAACCCCATTCTCACCACAGAACTGTGATTCCTTGAAAAAGTTTTCACATTTGCTATTTGTTTAGTATTAACTTTTAAAATTCTGTAATTTAGCATTTCCCACACTGGTCTGGTGGTAAGAGTTACCATTGGTGTTTGTTATTATATGATCCCCAGGTGATTTTTAACATTAAGCAATTACTCTCGGGAAACTGGCATAAATGAACAACTTTGTAGTTTGTGAGAGGATTGGGGTATTTTAGATCCAGTCTTAGAAATAAATTAATGTGCTTTATTCTCCTTCCTCATCTGTCCTTTTGAGGTACCTCTTTTTCTATCAGCCATGATGTAGTCAAGATGTGGCCATCCTCCTGCCTCCAACTTTCTGAAGCAATGTATATGTCTCTCTATCCACTGATGCGTTTATGTCAGTGAAGCAAGAGAACTTCTCTTGGCTCATTTTTCCTCCTTTGCTGTCTGCTGGATACACTGTGTGTGCATCTGAAAGAGTTTATCCTTCCAAGAGGTGTTTGCATTTTAATACTTATTGCTTGAGAAAACACATTTGTAACGATCACAGTAACTGCATGACAGACACCCCAAAACAAGTGACAGCAAACAATCTTTTATTATGAACACCAGTTTTTGTGGGTCAGGATTTTGAACAGGCCGTGATGGGTATGGCTCACGTCTGCTCTGTGTTGTCTGGGCTCAGCTGGGGAGAGTTGGGGGCAGGGCTATTCAGTGGCTGGGATTAGCTGCAGGTTCCTCACTTGCACATTTGGATCAGGGCTGGGAGGACTCAAAACTAAACTCGATTGGGACTGTCGATGTAATCTCTCCATGTGGCTTGGGCTTCTCACATCCTGGTGGCTTCTCACATCTCAAGAGCATCCTGATCGGAGGCAGCTGGAACATTCCAAGAGCCAGTACTGGTAGGTCTCAGGGCAAGGAACATGGAACCCACATCTCAAAGGGAGGCGTGCCAATGAATTTGGAGCCTTATTTAAAAACTGCTTTAATGATCTAAGTGGGGGGAGATCATTGAGGCAGATAACTGGTGAAGACTGGTAATTCATCACTCTGCACAGTGGGGTTTCTGGTCCCTGGACTAGCATCAGAATCACCTACATTACAGACACATCCCAGATCAGTTGAAATATAATCTCTGATGGTGGGGTCCAGGAATCTGCATTATTTCAAAGGGCAGAGCCATACTTATAATTTAGGTCTAGAGTGTTTAGGTTCAAATGTTCTAGGAGTTTTTGCACCCCCCTGATCACTAAGTCTCTGAACACAAGTCCAGGTGCAGCAACCCTGCAGGGATTCATTAGAAATCTGGGAGGGAGAAATTGGTTTTTTGGTTTGTTTGAGTCTCTGCAACGAGCATTTCTCGGGTGGCTTCTAGTTGGGTCCCAGAGAGGCCAAGTTGGAAGGATGCTTGAAAAGGCATGGAGAAAGCAGGTTTATAATGTATATAAACCTTATGACAAAACATCTGTAACGTAATGGGTACCTGGCATGTAGTACGTGCTCAATAAACATGAATTACCTTCTTATCTGAGCTCAAGTCCAGCTTAGATTTTTTTTTAAGATTTATTTATTTATGCATACAAGAACTGGGGTGTAAGCCAGAGGTGCAGGGGGTGAGAGGATTCACCAGACAGAGTGGTGAGCAGAACCAGCAGATCTACTGAAATGCACTGCTGAGGGGAGCAGCCAGCGGGTGAGATAGAAGAGGTCTGCTGCACCATGTGTGTCACTTCCCTGGCCAGGGATCAAACTCATGCTGCAGTGACAGCGGATAGCTTCATAGAGCTGAGTCTTAACCCCTTGCACCACCAGGGAGGACCCCAGCTTAGATTTTGACCTGTATGTCCAATTGCTTGTTTGGAATCTACACCTGGATGTCTCACAGGCATCTTCAATTTAACAGGTGCATCCCAAACTTAGTTTTTAACCTCCCACCCCTTCTTCAATCTACCCCTCCTCTATTTAATCTAGCAAGAAAACCTGTGGATTTGAACTGTAAAGAATCTTAAATCCATGTATTTGCATCTCTAGTTAAGCTCTCTAGTTTAAGCTGTGTTATCTCTTGTTGTGATCACTTTCCTGTCACCTTACTCTCTTCCAATTCATTTTCTTTTTTTTTTTTTTATAGAGGCATGTTTTTATTTATTTATTTGTTTGTTTGTTTATACATGCACTGGGTACAGTCAGAAGCGCGGGAGGGTGAGAGAATTCACCAGAGCCAGAGCGGGGAGCAGAGCAGGCAGAAGGACCGAAGTACACTGCTGAGGGGAGCAGCGGGCGGCAGGAGAGGTCTGCGCGCCATGTGGGACCCTCCTCCGGTGGCCGGGGAGCAGCCGGGGATCGAACCGGCGCCGCAGAGGCCGCGGGCAGCTTCGCAACCCAGCACTCAACCGCTGCGCCACTGGGGAGGCCCTCTTCCAATTCATTTTCTACAGGGCAGTCATGGTCATCATATTGTAACAGGGTGGTCCCCAGGAAAGGGGGAGGTTCCCTGCCCCACCCAAGGGAGGGTGGAGCTGAGCAGGAAGAGGAGAAGCGGCAGAAGAGACTGAGGAAGGAAGGAAGCAGGGTGGAGCCAGGAGACCTGGAGGAGGCGCGTGGAGCCTAGAGACATGTGAAGAAACTGCGCTTGTCTTTTGGTCGTGGGCTGGGTGACACAGATGTGGGTGAGACCCGTGGGGAGGTGACAATGGCAGCTTTTATCTTGATGTTGATTTTGCTCTTTTCCTTCGGGGCTTGTCTGGTAGTTTCTGACCCTTTTCTGTGGGTCCCCACTGGAAGATGCTTTAGACTTGTGGCAGGCTTTGGGGCCTTGTTCTGGGCCAATCCCATATGGATGGACTTTTACCCACGAGGGGACGGGTAACTCTGGATGCTTCATTTAGAAACTAGATTCTTTGCCTTTCCTGTATTGTTTCCTAATTGTATTAAAGTTCCTTCCCATTTAAGTCTCCTATGTTTTGTGTTGATGCGGCGGATGGCAGAACCCATTTAGAATAGGCAGGTTTGCGGGGTCTGGGCTGCCCCTCTCCCTGTCCTATAACAATAGGGGCTCAGTAAGGTCGCTCTTCTGTCTTAAATTTTGCAGTAACATCCCAATGTACCATTAATAATATCTAATTTACTTATTATCCCCTTCAACTTCCTGCCTATCTGGCCCTTGCCTACCTTTCTAACCTCATCTCCGGGGCTGAAGCCACTTATTTCCAAATTACCATCCATCTGGAGCCATCTCACACCCCACTGCAGGAGCCACTTGATGTAGTTCTACAGCTCCATTAAGCCAGGTGCTCCTGAAGTGCTTCTGTGGGGCTGCCCTCTCCTGATGCAGCCTGTTCCCTGCACGCTAGTTGGGAAAATACAGAGACAAGCAGGGAGAACAAATACCCTCTCCAGCTCCGCCCCTGCCCCCCAATTTAACCTCTCTCAGAAATCTGCAATTTTAATCACATGGGCTAGGTGTTATCAGAATGGAAGGTAAGAGCTCCTTTCTGTTTTCCAATGGATGCAACACTGCCTCTCCATTTCCTCTCCAAAAGGAATGATTCTACTCACGAACTCAACTTGTATTTCTTTATTTTCTGCTCTTTGTCCACTGTCTTCTAGACCTGTGTCTTCCTGGAGTCTTTGCCCTTGTCCTACATTTAGGCCACAGATATTTACACCAAAATGCAATTGAGGGCCTCCCTGGTGGCGCAAGGAGTTAAGATGCAACCTATGAAGATAACTGCAGACACTGCAGCACAAGTTCGATCCCCGGCCAGGGAGCAACCCACATGGCACAGCCGACCTCTCCTGGCTTGCCCGCTGCTCCCCTCAGTAGATTTCAGTTATTCCTCCTGTTCCGTTCCCCACTCTGTCTCTGGTGAATCCTCTCACTCACTGCACCTCTGGCCTGTACCGCAGTTCTTATATGCATAAATAAATAATTCTTAAAAAAAATGCAATTGCGGTAGCTCAGTTGTTTGTATGCCTACAGTCTCACGATCCTAATTACTTCCACTTCACTTTAGGTCTGAGTTACCTTTCACCTGAGTGTTACAAAAACTTCCTGGTCTTCCAGGAAACGCCTACCAACCCCACCTCCAGATTTAGGATAGATGTTCCTAAAACTTGGGTCTCGTTATACTGTTTTCCACTGAACCCAGACTTCCTGCAATGTCTGCACAATGAAGTTCAAGTTTCTTAGCAGAGAATCCAATGGGAGTCTCTTCCTGAATCCCTTGTGGTCTTTCGTGATTCTTTCCTTCCTTTCACTGAAACACATTTTCAAGTAATTTCTTAAAAAGGCCATAGAAAGGAGATATTTTCTGAGTTCTTGCATGTCTGAAAATGACTTTGTCCCCTCCCTACTATTACATTCAGGTGACACATGATCTGGCTATAAGAATTTAGGGTAGGGGTCTCCCCTGTGGTGCAGCGGGTTGAGCGCCACATTGTGAAGCTGTCTGCAGCCTCTGCAGTGTGGGTTCGATTCCCGGCCAGCCAGGAAGAAACCCACATGGCATGGCAGACCTCTCCTGCCTCGCCTGCTGCTCCCCTCAGCAGTGTCTTTGGTCTGTCTGCCTGTTCTGTTCCCTGCTCTGCCTCCGGTGAATTCTGTCACCCTCCTGCGCCTCTGACCTATACCCCCATTCTTGTATAAATGAATAAATCTTAAAAAAAAAAAAAGACTTTAGGTTGAAAATCACTTTTCTTCAGTGTCTTATAGGCTTTATTCCGTGGTATTCTAGTACCCAGGCAGTGTTACTTCTGGGAGGCATGATGTTATTCAGTTTCTGGCTCTTTGACAGTGACTTATTTTGAACTCGCTGGCCACTCTTATGACAATTTCTCTCTCTTTACTTTTCTTCCAGCTGTACTGACATATAAGATGTCATATAAAATATAAGATGTCATATAAGATATGACATATAAGATGTCATATAAGATATAAGACATATAAATGCAGGCAAGATGTATATATCAGGAAATGGCTCTGTGGCCCTGTCCCTGTCCCTGGTATGAGATGTTGTGCAGGACCTGTGTGCTTCAGTTCTAGGACAATGCTGTTTTTGTTTCCAGAATAACTTCTTTCATTTTCTATGTTTCCTCTCTGGAGAAAAAGGAACTTTCTTGATCCATCTGACATATCTCCATCTTTCTCTTATTATGTTTACTTAGGCTTCTGCTAGAAATCCTTGACTGTATATTTCATCTCTTCTATTGAAGTTTAAAAAATTAATAAAAATTTATTGTTAAATTTAGTGAGATATAGATGATGAATATCAGCTTTATATATTTGTGGTGTACGATGTGATATCTTGATACATGTATACATTGTGAAATGATTACCAAAAGCAAGCTAAGTTACATGTCATTAATTCACATAGTTATCACTTTAATGTGGTGGAAATACCTAAGATCTACTCTCTTAGCGAATTTCAAGTACACAAGTAGTGTGAACTATAGTCTCACCAAACTACCCAGTGGATCCTGAGAACTTTCTCAACCTGGGTAATTGAGGCTTTATGCCTTTAACCTTCCTGTTTCCTCCTGTCCTCAGCCTCTGACCAGCATGATCCTATCTCTGTAACTACGAGTTCAACTCTGACAATTTCCCATGGAAGTGAGGTCATGCAGCATTTGCCTTTCCATGCCTGACTATGAATTTTTTAATTTTATATTGATGAGAGTTGGGTCTCTGTTCTATTCAATACTGTATTTTGCCACCTAAACTGGTGCTTAAAAACCAGAAGACTCTGAATACATATTTGTCAAATGCATAAATATATTTTAAGGAGCATTTTTGAGTTTTCTCTTCCCCTCTTAATTGCATATCTGAGGGAACACACATAGTGTTTAGGAGCATGGTTTTTTTTTTTTTTTTTTTTTTTTTAATTTTAAGATTTATTTATTTATTTATACAAGCACTGGGTACAGTCAGAAGCGCGGGAGGGTGAGAGAATTCACCAGAGCCAGAGCGGGGAACAAAACAGTCAGATTGACGAAATACACTGCAGAGGGGAGCAGTGGACGCGGCAGGAGAGGTCTGCGCGCCATGTGGGACCCTCGCCAGCGGCCGGGGATCGAACCGGCGCTGCAGAGGCTGTGGGCAGCTTCGCAGCCCAGCGCTCAACCGCTGCGCCACCAGGGGAGGCCCAGGAGCATGGGTTTTGAATTCAGACTATCTGGGTTTGGATCTTGATTTCTGCACTTACTGCTAGTCACTTAACCTTTTTGTGCCTCGGTTATTCTCAGGTTTTTGAACAGCAGCTTGCAGTGTGTTCTCAACGAATATTAACTATTATTGTTGTCATTGTTGTGGTTATAGGGATTAATGTCTCAGTTTTATCTCAGTTCATTAGTTACAGCTTTGTTGGAAGTTCTTTTCTGTTCTCTGCAATCACTGGTTCCTCCAGGCTGACCTATCCCCCCTCCTGGCCCCT
Source organism: Talpa europaea (assembly GCF_964194135.1). Classification (NCBI taxonomy): domain Eukaryota; kingdom Metazoa; phylum Chordata; class Mammalia; order Eulipotyphla; family Talpidae; genus Talpa; species Talpa europaea. Next base: position 107,377,992 of record NC_140075.1, read on the forward strand.
GTGCCTCATTTGATTATCTTGGTTTTTGACTTTTCATGTTAAAAGCATACTTTGGCTATTAATTCTCAGCTCCTCATTTATGCTTAGAGCCAGACACTGAAAATCTGATTGGGAGCTGGGCTAGCGCCCATTACCTAGGGCTGTAGTGTAGGGAGTTGGTCATTATATTGTTGGAACCTAAAGTGTCAGAATATGGAGGTCTCTTGTTTTCAGATCTTTCAACTTCTTCAGAAAAGAGACCTCATAGCTCAAGTTTAGAAGGGAGGTGCTTGACTCACGATGTTTTGCATGAATGGGGCAAAGGGTTAACATTTCCAGATATAGACTTTCAGTTATTCTATTTTTAGGACCATGTCTCACTCTCACCTCAGGCCACACTCATCACCTCTAAATCCCACACACCTCAGAGGTTCTGTAAGGAAAGGCAACTGCCTCCAACTCTGTGCTGCAGTGGGCACGAGAGGTTTAGCCTTCCTTCTTTGCCACCCCCCAGGATTCTGTCGCTCTCCAGACTATCAATGTATCCTTGCTTGTTCTCTTTGTCCTTGTGGATTTATGTAGATTAAAATTTCTTTTCCTGTATTTTTAAGGAGACTCTTAGGAATAGGAAGAGGAAATAAAAGGAAGACAGAGGAAATAAAAGACAGGAAATAAAGCTTAGGTTCAATGCATCACTTTTAACTTTTGTAATAACTACTCCCTGTGGCACATGAGCTGGGCAAGTGCTTAGGACAAGTCCTTTTTTGAGCACTGAGGTACACGAGAGTGTGTCCTAACTGTGCACTTGAAAAAAAAAGCCTCATTCAGCAGAAACCCCCAAGTACACCCAAGTACACAAAGTAAGGGTAATTCTAAGTGATTTGAAGCTCTTTCTCTATTCACCTAAATTTTTACTTGACCATTTGGATTTCCTTATAGTATATCTTCTTTTCTAAAGTAAAACCTTCAATATATGGTGAAATTTAAAAAATATTCAAGTGCAGAAAAACTATCAGTAGCTAAGGGATGAAGACTCCTGTATGAGTCCATGTGGCTAGCAGACATAAGGATGGTGGCCGCAAACTGGACAACCTCTCTCTATCACACTGACTCTGGTACTTTCTACAAAGAGCTCATCAAGCAATGGGCACTAAACTTCATGAGAATTGATCTCAAGCAAGCATTTACTCACCAAACAGAATGCAGCTGAGCAGTACGTGCAGTTTGAAGCCTGGTTGCCAAGGTCATGGGGGTCATTTTGAGTTAAATGTCTAATGAAGGTAAAGACCTGAATTTGAAGGGAGTGAGTTCTCCAGAATTATATAAATGGCAAGAAATATCATGAATTTTAATGAAGCCCAGGGAAAAAAGAGCCAACTGATACTCTCTGTCATAGGAAGAACAAATTGCTTCTAAAAAGAACAATGGAGTCTTGTATTGGCAAACACTGGGACAATCTCTTTTTTGTGTGAGATATTTTGTCACTGATTATTATTTAAGATTAACCTTTGGTGAATTCAATTGCAAATTAAATAAGCACTCATTGACCTGCTAATGTTTTAACAGCAATTACAAATCCTTTTTATGGTTGCTTGTAATGAATGTGGGTTTCTCTAAAGGTCAATATGTGGAAGCTGATTTATTAAAAATACTAGTCACATCTGTAAATTGGTAAAGGAAATGCATCTAAGAGAAGAAAGAAGATTCACTATTTAAAAGGAATTTCATTAATTTATTAATACTGAGTTAAAAGTAGCTTAAGGATTAGAAGCTCTAAGTTCAAGAAAATGAGTTTATCTAATTAATTTGTTTAATTTAGAAACATGATATGCATTTATCCAATACAAATTTATTCAGGGCCTTTTATGTCTCAAGTCCTAGATGCAAGTCTGTAGTGGTAACCTTAACTGGCAGAAATTCCTGGTTTTCTCATGCTTACAGTCTAGTGGGGAGAAAAAGACAACTGAAAAAAATAAATAAAACATACAGTGTGTTGATGTCATGATAGTAAGTACCATGGGGAAAAGGAATTTGAAGAAGAGGAAAGGAAGAACCTTAACTAACTCTGGAGTTACAGTTAGATATGGGGGAAGGTGTCAGGCAAGGCCTAATTGAAGAGACAGTGGGGGAAAGACTTGAAGGAGGTAAGGGAGCGAGTGGCATGGCCGTTGATATCTGGGGCATTCCAGGCATAAAGGAGTCAATATAGAGACTCTGTGGTCAGAGCACATCTGGTAAGTTTAAGGAAGCAGGGAGGCCAGTGTGGCTGAGATGGGACAGGGGTAGGGAATGTAGGAGGTAATGGGGAGCCAGAATATATGTGCCTTGTAGGTCATCAAAGGACTTTGTCTCTATCAAAGTGAGATCAAACACCTTTACAGGAATAGTATAATCTCCATTATTTTATTTTATTTTATTTTTTAAGATTTATTTATTTATTTATTTATTTATTTATTTATTTATTTATTTATACAAGCACTGGGTATAGTCAGAGGCGTGGGAGGGTGAGAGGATTCACCAGAGCCAGAGCGGGGAACAGAACAGGCAGAAGGACCCGAAATACACTGCTGAGGGGAGCAGCGGGCGGCAGGAGAGGTCTGTGCGCCATGTGGGGCCCTTGTCCGGTGGCTGGGGATTGAAACGGTGCTGCAGAGGCTGCGGGCAGCTTTGCAACCCAGCGCTCAACTGCTGCGCCACCGGGGAGGCCCTCCATTATTTTATAAGTATTGATCTGGTTTCTGCTTTGGAAGTAAATCAAAGGGAGCAAAGGATGGATACATAAGGAGATCAATAATAGTGTGGAGTCACAGAGAGGTAGCTGTGGAGGTCATGAGAATGGTGGTGTTTGTATATAAAAGGTAATGGGACATCATGAAGCATATGATATGGGGTATTAAGAGGAAAAGGGAAGTCAAGAATAACTTCACAATTTCTGGTCTACAACTAGTAGAATGGGGTTGCCATTTCCTGAGATGGGGAAAGCTTCAGGTGAAGTGTATTTAGAGAGACTCAGTGGTTCAGTTTTGGACAGGTTCAGTTTGAGATAGCTATTAGATATCTAGGTGGCAATGTCAGATAGGCAGTGTGCTGTAAGTCTGGAATTTGAAGAGTTTTCTGAATTGGAAATTTCCATTTTAAGTGTCCTAGGCATTATGCAGAGCCGGTGAGTAAATGAGATCACCAAGGACATGTGTGAAGATAGAGACAATGAGAAGAACTAATAGGGGCCCCTGGCAATCTGACAGTAAGAAGTTAGGGGCCATCCTTGAAAATACAGGAGATGGGTAGCATGAGAAATTCTCTTTTGATTGGTTTTATTTTCAATGAAATGAAAGCCAAGGTGATCAAGTGGGCTTGAGAATGAGAGAGAGAAAGACCAGAGAATTGGGGAGAGGGAAGGAGACAGACATATTCATCCAAAAGAGTGGAAGAATGAATAGAGGGTGGGCAACGCTGAGGGCCCCACTGGAATGAATGCTGTAAAGTGAAACCACTTGCCACACTCAATTGCAAATCTAGGCTCATAGTAGGTAGGGAAATGGGTCTAGGGAAGGTAGGGATTTTCTAGGCAAATGATAAAAAAGAAGATAGCTAATTGTGTATACAAATCAGTGTTTATAATTATAGATCATGGACTTTAACCTGCATAATGAAAGAGTGATAGCATGAAGGAGGAGAAAGACTGAAATTTTAGAAATGGGCCCTAATAGGGCCAAAAAAATTAGAGTAATTAATGTACTAAAAGTAAAGATAAGGAAAGAACAAGATATGGAGATTGAGATTATTGAGGGTTCGTAGTAATGACAGGTAATGTAGCAATGACCTGATAATAACATATCTAGGGCATGACCTTGAAAGTGAAATCTGGAGGGTAAATTTATTGGAGAAATGGAGGTCATAGGCCAAGGTAAAAGAAAGATGATCCATATGGATATTAACATCACTAAAAAGTTATAAGAGGAGTAGTGTTATC